>NC_134399.1:83767990-85260313 GCF_050003625.1 Haematobia irritans | reverse complement strand
GAGAAAGATGTGAGCGAAAATGCAATTAGCCAGAAAAATTTTTTTGACTTAGTCTTTATGAAATTGTTTTCACATCCTGGAAAAGAATAAACGTTTATCACAAAAAGTATATACTTTTCTTCCAAATACACTTTCTTTCAACGAAAAGCAAATGAGAAACGAACTTTGTTTGTCTAAAATTTCGTTTGGGAGGAAAGAATTTTTTTTTGCGTGTAGGGAAAGTCTAAAGTCGGGCGGAGCCGACTATATTATACACTTCACCACTATATGGACGAAAAAGTCTGTTTTTCATATGTTTGGGTGTAAAAATTATATGTTTGGAACTCACATTTGTTAACACAATATTTTTAAGTGCAAGCATATGTTAGGTTAGGTTATGTGGCAGCCCGATGTATCAGGCTCACTTAGACTATTCAGTCCATTGTGATACCACAGTGGTGAACTTCTCTCTTATCACTGAGTGCTGCCCGATTCCATGTTAAGTTCAATGACAAGGGACCTCCTTTTTATAGCCGAGTCCGAACGGCGTTCCACATTCCAGTGAAACCACTTAGAGAAGCTTTGAAATGTCACCAGCATGGGATAATCCACCGCTGAAAAACTTTTTGGTGTTCGGTCGTAGCAGGAATCGAAACCACGACCTTGTGTATGCAAGACGGGCATGCTAACCATTGCACCACGGTGGCTCCCGTGCAAGCATATAATGTTCATAAACTAGCATAACATGCTTGGGACATATATGTTAATATGTTATAACATAAAATGTTTGCAAACATATATTAATTTGGAAATAGCCTATAAACATATATGTGTTTAGAAAGAGAGACCTACACTGAAAAAAATATTGTCGTGAGGTCAAAGATTTCGTGTCTTTAAAATACGAATGCAAATTTTGCTTAGCATAGAAGACGCATTTCTCTAATATAAAGTTTTTTTCCTTGTCCAAAAGTCGATAAACTTTTCAATGAAGTCGTACTGTCTTTATAATTAAGTGATTTGAATTAAAAATGGGTATCATAACATGAAAGAAAAAATATTTGGGCTAAGGTCAACTTGACTTTAATAATTCAGAAATATTAATTAAATTTAATGAAATTGTCTTTAAATTAGTTGTCTTTTTGTATCTTGCTACAAAGCAAAAAGTCGTTCAAATATAGGACATGTTTTTCAAAACTTTATTTTAAAGAATTTTTTTACTTGAAACATAGCATAATTTCTACTGGAAGTCGAGTCTTAATTTGGAAAATAAACTTGTCGTTAACTCGTTTTTAAAGTACTTTGATAGCATATGAAGAAAAAAAGATGATAAAGCGAAAAATTAAAATTTGCTTATTAGAAGCAAGTACACAAAACCCAAATTTAAAAGAGAATTGTGTCTTAAAAGTATCCTTACTTGTATTCTCCGCTTCTTTGGCTCGGAATCAATACCAAATTTTAAAGTAAAAACAAAATCTTTGGAACCGGGCATGCTTTTTTTTCAGTGTAGAGAGTATGCTGCAAGTAAAATAATGGAAGTAATCAATTGGCGCCTTAAAAATATATCCACACAAAGAAAATTTAATTAAAATTTTTTAATACCAGTGTATGCCCTAAGGTGAAACATAATATGTTTAAACGATACAAACAATATTTTGTTTGGATCAATCCTGAAGCAAAATATGTTTAGGGTATAAGTTACAGAAGCGTTTTTTATACCCTCCACTATAGGATGGGGGTATATTAACTTTGTCATTCCGTTTGTAACACATCGAAATATTGCTCTAAGACCCCATAAAGTATATATATTCTGGGTCGTGGTGAAATTCTGAGTCGATCTGAGCATGACCGTCCGTCCGTCCGTCCGTCTGTTGAAATCACGCTAACTTCCGAACGAAACAAGCTATCGAGTTGAAACTTGGCACAAGTAGTTGTTATTGATGTAGGTCGGATGGTATTGCAAATGGGCCATATCGGTCCACTTTTACGTATAGCCCCCATATAAACGGACCCCCAAATTTGGCTTGCGATTGCTCTAAGAGAAGCAAATTTCATCCGATCCGGCTGAAATTTGGTACATGGTGTTAGTATATGGTCTCTAACAACCATGCAAAAATTGGTCCATATCGGTTCACTTTTACGTATAGCCCCACATAAACGGACCCCCAAATTTGGCTTGCGATTGCTCTAAAAGAAGCAAGTTTCATCCGATCAGGCTGAAATTTCGTACATGGTGTTAGTATATGGTCTCTAACTACCATGCAAAAATTGGTCCATACCGGTCCACTTTTACGTATAGCCCCCATATAAACGGACCCCCAAATTTGGCTTGCGATTGCTCTAGAAGAAGCAAATTTCATCCGATCAGGCTGAAATTTCGTACATGGTGTTAGTATATGGTCTCTAACTACCATGCATATCGGTCCATAATTATATATAGCCCCCATATAAACCGATCCCCAAATTTGAACTCCGGAGCCTCTTAGAGGAGCAAAATTCATCCGATCCCGTTGAAATTTGGTACGTGGTGTTAGTATATGGTCTCTAACAACCGTGCAAAAATTGGTCCATATCGGTCCATAATTATATAGCCCCCATATAAACCGATTCCCAGATTTGGTTTGCGGATCCTCTAAGAGAAGCAAATTTCTTCCGATCCGGCTGAAATTTGGTTCATGATATTAGTATATAGTCTCTAAGAACCATTCAAAAATTGGTCCATATCAGTCCATAATTATATATAGCCCCTATATTAACCGATCCCCAGATTTGAACTCCGGAGCCACTTGGACGAGCAAAATTCATCCGATCCGGTTGAAATTTGCAACGTGGTGTTAATATATGGCCGCTAATAACCATGCCAGAATTGGTCCATAACGGTCTATAGTTATATATAGCCGATCCCCAATCACACAAAAATTGGTCCATATCGGTTCATAATCATGCTTGCCACTCGAGCAAAAATAATATAGCAAAATTTGTCGAAATTTTATTTCTATAGAAAATTTTGTCAAATTTTATTTCTATAGAAAATTTTGGCATAATTTTTTTTCTGTAGAAAATATTCTCAAAATTGTAATTCTATAGAGAATGTTGTCAACATTTTATATCTTTTGAAAATTTAGTAAAAATTTTATTTCTATAGAAAATTTTGTCAAAATGTTATTTCTATAGAAAATTTTGTCCAAATTGTACTTCTGTAGAAATTGTTGTCAAAATTTTATTTCTATAGAAAATTTTGTCAAAATGTTATTTCTATAGAAAATTTTGTCCAAATTGTACTTCTGTAGAAATTGTTGTCAAAATTTTATTTCTATAGAAAATTTTGTCAAACTTAATTATATACGTATTTAATCGGCCATTTTAAGTTTAATATATACCACGTATGGTTACGTGGTATATATTACGGTATTAGGAAGTTTTAAGATACCTTGTCATCGGCAAAAGTTACCGCAACCCAAGTAAATCGATTGTGGATGACAGTCTTCAGTAGAAGTTTCTACGCAATCCATGGTGGAGGGTACATAAGCTTCGGCCTGGCCGAACTTACGGCCGTATATACTTGTTTTTTTTTTTTTTTTTTTTTTGAGGGTGTATGTAGACCAACATTTGTGTTACTATGTCAACTACTTCAAATTTGCTGGGAGCTATATCAAGGTTTGCCTTTCCGGATACAAGAACTTATAATGGAGACAATTTTTTGCACTTATACAACATTTCTAGAATTCAAATTTAAATCCGGAAATATGAAGCGAGAGAAATTTTAATGGAATTTTAACAAAAAACATTTATGATTTCAGGCGATACATATGTATTCGAGATATAGCACAATTTGATTAATATTTACAATTTTTGCTACTTAGCAGTGGCGATTTTGCAAGGACATTGGTTAGATCTTACCAAAATATGTGGTCATGTGTGGGTTGTGATATATTATTTGGTCAAGTCGGGCGACTTGGAGCCTTATTTAAAACTCAACCTTTCTGTGGAAATTCTGGCATTACAGTGTGTAGGATATGACTAAATTATCACAGAATTTTGTGTAAAATGTGGGTAGTTTGGCCATATTAGATCAAGATGACACACTTAAATAGCATATTAAATGTATTCTCTGTGAAAACTATCGAGTCAATTGGAGGAAACTCCCATTGAAAATGGGTCTAAAATATGAAACATTCTACCATATTTCCCCTACTCTGGCATACATATATATGGGAGCTATATCTAAATATGAACCGATTTTGACCAAATTTGACATTCATGGTTAGAATAATAATACTGCTATCTCAGCAAAACACGTAAATGGGAGAATAATTTTAGCCTCCGTGGTCATATGGGTGTAAATCGGGCGAAAGATATAAAGGGTGATTTGTTAAGAGCTTGATAACTTTTTTTTAAAAAAAAACGCATAAAATTTGCAAAATCTCATCGGTTCTTTATTTGAAACGTTAGATTGGTCCATGACATTTACTTTTTGAAGATAATTTCATTTAAATGTTGACCGCGGCTGCGTCTTAGGTGGTCCATTCGGAAAGTCCAATTTTGGGCAACTTTTTCAATTTTTCGGCCGGAATAGCCCGAATTTCTTCGGAAATTTTGTCTTCCAAAGCTGGAATAGTTGCTGGCTTATTTCTGTAGACTTTAGACTTGACGTAGCCCCACAAAAAATAGTCTAAAGGCGTCAAATCGCATGATCTTGGTGGCCAACTTACCGGTCCATTTCTTGAGATGAATTGTTCTCCGAAGTTTTCCCTCAAAATGGCCATAGAATCGCGAGCTGTGTGGCATGTAGCGCCATCTTGTTGAAACCACATGTCAACCAAGTTCAGTTCTTCCATTTTTGGCAACAAAAAGTTTGTTAGCATCGAACGATAGCGATCGCCATTCACCGTAACGTTGCGTCCAACAGCATCTTTGAAAAAATACGGTCCAATGATTCCACCAGCGTACAAACCACACCAAACAGTGCATTTTTCGGGATGCATGGGCAGTTCTTGAACGGCTTCTGGTTGCTCTTCACTCCAAATGCGGCAATTTTGCTTATTTACGTAGCCATTCAACCAGAAATGAGCCTCATCGCTGAACAAAATTTGTCGATAAAAAAGCGGATTTTCTGCCAACTTTTCTAGGGCCCATTCACTGAAAATTCGACGTTGTGGCTCGTTAGTAAGTCTATTCATGATGAAATGTCAAAGCATACTGAGCATCTTTCTCTTTGACACCATGTCTGAAATCCCACGTGATCTGTCAAATACTAATGCATGAAAATCCTAACCTCAAAAGAATCACCCTTTATATGGGAGCTATATTTAAATCTGAACCGATTTACATTTATCGATACTATTAAACGTACTCCTTATGCAAAATTTAAAATTCCTCAGGGCAAAACTCTGGCTTTTGGAACCATATAAGTGCAAATCGGACGAAAGATATATATGGGAACTATATCAAAATCTGAGCCGATTTGAACCAAATTTGGCACGCTTAGCGATACTATTAAACGTACTCCTTGTGCAAAATTTGAAGCAAATCAGGGCAAACCTCTGGCTTTTGAGGCCATATGAGTCTAAATCGGGCGAAAGATATATATGGGAGCTATATCTGAATCTGAACTGATTTCAACCAAATTTTGTACACTTACCGATACTATTAAACATACTCTTTGTGTAAAATTTGAACCAAATCACGGCAAAACTCTGGCTTTTGAGGCCGTATTAGTCGAAATCGGACGAAAGATATATATGGGAGCTATATCTAAATCTGAACCGATTTCAATCAAATTTACCAAACATTGGTAGAATGTCAATTCTACTCTCTATGCAAAATTTCACGAAAATCGATAGTAAACTTTGGCCTCTGTGGTCATATGAGTCTAAATCGGACGAAAGATATATATGGGAGCTATATCTAAATCTGAAGCGATTTGGCTGATATTTGGCAAGCTTTTCGAGACTCATAAAATATTCGGATCTACTGAAATTGAAGAACATCGGTTGATAAACACGCCAATTATGACCAGATCGGGGATAAATATATATGGCAGCTATATCTAAATCTGAACCAATTTTTTCCAAAATCAATATCGATTGTCTTTGTCCCAAAGAACGACCCCATGCCAAATTTGAGGACGATCGGACTTAAACTGCGACATGTACTTTGCGCACAAAAATACATGAACAGACAGACAGACGGACAGACAGGCAGACAGACAGACGGACATTGCTAAATCGACTCAGAATTTAATTCTAAGACGATCGGTATACTAAACGATGCGTCTCAGACTTTTCCTTCTTGGCTTTACATACAAATGCACAAACTTATTTTACCCTGTACCACAGTGAAGGGTATACAAAGAAGACATCGCTCAATTAGTGTGGGTAATAAATCCAAATTTCTGAAAGTAAGGCAATAGATTTATGTAAGAGATAAGTCTAAATACGATCGGTACATTTGAAATTTGAGCAACATTGGTTACTAAATGATAAGAGTATTATGGCCAAATTTGAGAAAATCGATCGATGCATATATATGGGAGCTATATCTAAATCTGAATCGATTTTGATGATATTTTACACATTTGGTTGATACCACAAAAGGTTGCCTTGCGCTAAATTAGAGTAAGATCGGGTACTAAATAAGGCTATTATGGTCAGAACTAAAGTTATAAGGGGTACATTTTTGGAAAACGGGCTATACCGATTTGGATTATATTTTGCTGATTTTATTGATAACAGGTTGTCTGATAAGTCCCCGCTCTAACAAATAAAAAAACATTTTTTGTCAAATATACTTTTTATTTATAACGACCTTCCAATTTTTTGATACCATTTTGGTAGTACTCCTTCGGTTTTGTCTCAAAATAGGCCTCAGTTTCGGCGATCACCTCTTCATTGCAGCCAAATTTTTTCCCTGCGAGCATCCTTTTGAGGTCTGAGAACAAGAAAAAGATCTGGAGAATACGGTGGGTGGGGAAGCAATTCGAAGCCCAATTCATGAATTTTTGCCATCGTTCTCAATGACTTGTCTTGGTGGAACAACACTTTTTTCTTCTTCATATGGGGCCGTTTTGTCGCGATTTCGACCTTCAAATGCTCCAATAACGCCATATAATAGTCAATGTTGATGGTTTTTCCCTTCTCAAGATAATCGATAAAGATTATTCCATGCGCATCCCAAAAAACAGAGGCCATTACTTTGCCAGCGGACTTTTGAGTCTTTCGACGCTTCGGAGACGGTTCACCGGTCGCTGTCCACTCAGCCGACTGTCGATTGGACTCAGGAGTGTAGTGATGGAGCCATGTTTCATCCACGTTTTTGCTTCCACCGTATTTTTTCCCCTTCAGAAAACAGTATTTTATCAAAACACGAAATTGCTTTTTTCCCATTTTTTTCACAATAACAAACGTTGCTTCACAAAAGACCCTCTATCTCACAAACTAATTAACTTACAGACGTCAAATTTTGACACGAATCAGTTGAAGGTTGGTACTATATAAAAATAATATGCATTTAATACTAGCGACGCCATCTATTTGTCAGACAGCGGACTTATCAGTCAACCTGTTATTACAGGGAATTACCTTGTGCTAAATTTGAGTAAGATCGCTAAATAAATGAGACCACTTTGGTCAAAAATAAGGTTGTAAGGGGAAATTTGTGAAAATGGGGCGATACATATATATTGGAGCTGGGCGTTTCAAATATATACACTATGTTATAATACTCTGTTCCTCAGTGTAGTGGAGAAAAATCATATTCCACGTTTCATATTTGCGGACGAATGGGGTATAATAAATATTACTCTAAAAAATGTTGAGATCCTGTAATAAAAACTAAAATATTCTGATTTTGGAATATGTTTATTTCTTAGATGTCCGCTATCTACAATTTTTAGAGTTGAGTTTATATCTGAGAACTATTCACATTTAGGGCAGGATAACTTTATATAAAGTAATTGTGATGAAAAAGTACCAAATTGCTCGATGTCGTACCACGGTGCTTTTGACAGCCGAAATGTGTCAAAAAAAAGCACAAAAGAGTCAACGTTATCAATACTGATTTGCTTTTAAAAGATTCAGTAGTGGTTGTATAGAGAATTTAAGATATTCGGTGCAGAGGAATTTTAAGGTATTTTTATGCCATTACCTTGTTTCTGGTCCCATAAAGACAATACTGAACAAAAATCATATATTTTAATGTTCATAAACATTTAAGGCGGATTTATCATGCTACACCTACACCAACTTTACAGACTTCTCATAGGAGCAAATTTTGCTTATGCTTCATTTGCTACATCTCATGCTGCACTCATTATACGAAGGATGATGTTCCTTATGGTTTGTGGTTTGGTGCAATTTTTGCAAGCATCTTGCAAACGTTGCAATCATGTGGATTTTCTTATGCCCATCGTACGAACCAACTTGCATCATATTGTGTCGAAGGTATGAGAATAATGTTTCATTGTTCGTCACAGACTTTGAAGCAAAATTTGTTGAAGCTATTTGCATTAAAGTGTTAAAAGGTTAATAAGTTAACAAACATTTTAAAATGCTACTGCATCTGTATTGAAGTAAACGAACATTTAAGGTGTACATTGGTTATAGGATTGTCTTGTATTTTAAAATGGTATATTTTTAAAATTTTGCTTTTTGTGAATGAAATATTCGATAAACTACGTTTACAAATTTTCCACCAAATGGAGTGTCAGAGAGTATATGTCATAGCCGATTTGACTGAAATAAGATAAGGAATTTTATTTTAATTAAAATTTATTAAATTTAAAGAAATTTGTTTTTGAAATTGTGTAAATTCAGTCCTCTCAAGTTTAAGTCATATAATCTTTAAGTTCACCACTGTGGTATCGCAATCGACTGAATAGTCCAAATGAGGCTGATACATTGGGCTGTCACCTAACCTATATAATCTTCTGATTAGCTCGATAGTTTCTTTGTTTCAGTGTACACCCATAACCTAGCATGTCATAGATTGCAAAAGTCGATAAATCGATTTATCGAATTTTAAAATTTAAAGTTTTTTAAAATTGGAAAATTCGACTTTCCGACATATTGAAATTTTGACTTGCTATTCATTACATGCCTGTACATTTGTATCTCTTCTAAACTAGTTCTTGAAGTGAACGTCATAAGATTCATTTGCTCCCAGATTTATCATAGAAATATTTGCATCGCATTCCGATTTTACTCGAATGTCGGCTTTTCGAGTGTTTCGTTAAAAGTCGATAGTCGGTTTTGGCCAACATAAAGAGACGACTAATCTTCTTCAATGATTTCAGTCAAAAATATCAAAAATCGATTTTAAATCTAGTTTGTTTATGATTTTCTAAAACAACATTTTGTATACCCTCCACCATAGGATGGGGGTGTATTAACTTTGTCATTCCGTTTGTAACACATCGAAATTTTGCTCTAAGACCCCATAAAGTATATATATTCTGGGTCGTGGTGAAATTCTGAGTCGATCTGAGCATGTCCGTCCGTCCGTCCGTCTGTTGAAATCACGCTAACTTCCTAACGAAAAAAGCTATCGACTTGAAACTTGGAACAAGTAGTTGTTATTGATGTAGGTCGGATGGTATTGCAAATGGGCCATATCGTATAGCATACGTAAAAGTGGATCGATATGGCCCATTTGCAATACCATCCGACCTACATCAATAACAACCCATATAAACGGACCCCCAAATTTGGCTTGCGATTGCTCTAAGAGAACCAAATTTCATCCGATCCGGCTGAAATTTGGTACATGGTGTTGGTGTATGTTCTCTAATGACCATGCAAAAATTGGTCCATATCGGTCCACTTTTACGTATAGCACCCATATAAACGGACCCCCAAATTTGGTTTGCGATTGCTCTACGAGAAGCAAATTTCTTCCGAATCGGCTGAAATTTGGTACATGGTGTTAGTATATGGTCTCTAATGACCATGCAAAAATTAGTCCACATCGGTTAATAATTATATATAGCCCCCATATAAACCGATCCCCAGATTTGACCTCCGGAGCCTCTTAGAGGAGCAAAAGTCATCCCATCCGATTGAAATTTGGTACGTGGTGTTAGTATATTGTTTCTAACAACCATGCCAAAATTGGTCCATATCGGTTCATAATTATAAACCGATCCCCAATTTGATATCCGGAGCCTCTTGGAGAAGCAAAATTCATCCGATCCCGTTGAAATTTGCAACGTGGTGTTAGTATAAGGCCACTAATAGCCATGCCAAAATTGGTCCATATCGGTCTATAGTTATTTATAGCCGATCCCCAATCATACAAAGATTAGTCCATATCGGTTCATAATCATGGTTGCCACTCGAGCCAAAAATAATCTACCAAAATTTTATTTTTATAGAAAACATTGTCAAAATGTTATTTCTATAGAAAATTTTGTCAAAATTTTATTTCTATAGAAAATTTTGTCAATATTTTATTTCTATAGAAAATTTTGTCAAAATTTTACTTCTATAGAAAATGTTGTCAAAATTTTATTTTGTCAAAATTTTATTTCTATAGAAACTTTAAAGTTAATTATATACGTATTTAATCGGCCTTTTTTAGTTTAATATATACCACGTATGGACTATGTTGTCTATATTACGGTGTTAGGAAGTTTTAAGATACCTTGCCATCGGCAAGTGTTACCGCAACCCAAGTAATTCGATTGTGGATGACAGTCTTCAGTAGAAGTTTCTACGCAATCCATGGTGGAGGGTACATAAGCTTCGGCCTGGCTGAACTTACGGCCGTATATACTTGTTTTTTCTTAATTTTAGTTTGGAGTCCAGCAAAACAAATTGGAATTTCTTTCTAAATCATTACTTTTAAGATACATTCAAAAGTGATCTTGATATATAACACCTTTTTGTTTTACCAATAAATTCGGTAGGACAAATAAAATAATAGAAATTAACAATGTACAGTGTACTGTACCATTTTTCGTCAGACTTAGAATTTACTGTAAAATATTGGATAGTATTATTCAGAAAACCTTTATGAAGAGATAAAAGTCAAAAAGTTAAGAAAAATTTTATTTTTGTAAGTTTATCGCTAATTTCCAAATGAAATCCGGAATGCTGAAATATCATCACATCTGCACTGAAAAAAAAGCATGCTCGGTTCCAAATATTTTGTCTTTACTTTAAAAAATTTGGTATTGATTCCGAGCCAAAAAAAGCGGAGAATACAAGTAAGGATACTCTTAAGACACAATTCTCTTTTAAATTTAGGCTTTGTGTTCTTGCTTCTAGGAAGCAAATTTAATTTTTCGTTTTTTTCAGATTTATTTCTTCATATGCTATCAAAGTCCTTTAAAAACGAGTTAACGACAACTTTATTTTCTAAATTCATCCAGTACACATTGTACTGTGTTTCATGTAAAAAACGTCTTTAAAATAAAGTGTTGAAAAACATATGCTATTTTTGAACGATTTTTTGCTTTGTAGTCAAGATGCAAAAAGACAACAAATTTGAAGACAATTTCATTAATTTTAAAGAATTTTTCTGAATTTTTAAAGTAAAATTCATTACTTCTCAGCCAATTTTGCACCATTTCCAAATCTTAAAAAAAATATTTTCATTTTTCATAATCATTTTCATATTTCATATTTTTAGAAAATTTTCGACAAATTCAAGAAAATTTATTAGACTTAATTAATTTTTTTCACTTGTTAAAGAAAATTTTGTAGTTTGAAGGAAAAGATTGGAGTTCAAAATTTCAGGAATGTCATTAGTGACATACGAAGTTCATGATGAACGCATTTGTAGTAAAATTTACAAATTTAAAGAAATATTGAAGTATTTTGTGGAAGACACGAATTTAGTTAATCTTTATCCTTCATTTGTGTACATTTTTTTCCTCGGTTTTAGTTAATTTAACTAACGTACACAAAAAATTATTAGAGTAGAAGAAACTTTCTCCAAACATAATAATTCCATGAACTAAAATAAAGTTAAATTGGCTTTAGTGAAATAGAGAGTTCACTTTTTTTTGAGTGTAGGAAAGTCTAAAGTCAGGCGGGGCCGACTATATTATACCCTGCACCACTTTGTAGATCTAAATTTTCGATAGCATATCACGTCCGTCAAATGTGTTGGGGGCTATATATAAAGGTTGGTCCCAAATACATACATTTAAATGTCACTCGATCTGGACAGAATTTGATAGACTTCTACAAAATCTATAGACTCAAAATTTAATTCGGCTAATGCATTAGGGTGGAACACAATGTTAGTAAAAAATAAGTAAGGAAAGTCTAAAGTCGGGCGGGACCGACTATATTATACCCTGTACCCCTTCGATACCATATCACATCCGTCAAATGTGTTGGGTGCTATATAAAGGTTCGTCCCAAATACATACATTTAAATATCACTTGATTTGGACAGAATTTGATAGACTTTTACAAAATCTATAGACTCAAAATTTAAGTTGGCTAATGCACTAAAGTGGAACACAATTTTAGTAAAAAAATATGGGAAACATTTAAATCTGAAGCAATTTTAAAGAAAATTCGCAAAAGTTTATTTATGATTTATCGCTCGATATATATGTATTACAAGTTTAGGAAAATTAGAGTCAGTTTTACAACTTTTCGACTAAGCAGTGGCGATTTTACGAGGAAAATGTTGGTATTTTGACCATTTTTGTCGAAATCAGAAAAACATATATATGGGAGCTATATCTAAATCTTAACCGATTTCAACCAAATTTGGCAGGCATAGCTACAATGCTAATTCTACTCCATGTGCAAAATTTCAACTAAATCGGAGCAAAAAATTGGCCTCTGTGGTCATATGAGTGTAAATCGGGCGAAAGCTATATATGGGAGCTATATATAAATCTGAACCGATTTCAATCAAATTTGGCACGCATGGCTAGAATGCTAAGTCTACTTCCTGTGCAAAATTTCAACCAAATTGGGCAAAACTCGGGCTTCTGGGGCCATATAAGTCCATATCGGGCGAAAAATATATATGGAAGCTATATCTAAATCTGAACCGATTTCAATCAAATTTGGCACACATGACTATACTACCAATTGTGCTCCTTGTGCAAAATTTCAAGCTATAAAAAACGATAAAACTCTGGCTTCTGGGTCCATATAAGTGCATATCGGGCGAAAGATATATATGGGAGCTATATCTAAATCTAAATCGATTTCAACCAAATTTGGCACACTTGACTATAGTACTAATTGTTCTTCTTGTGCAAAATTTTAAGCAAATTAGGGTAAAACTCTGGCTTCTGTGGCCATATAAGTCCATATCGGGCGAAATATATATATGGGAGCTATATCTAAATCTGAACCGATTTCTTCCAAAATCAATAGGGATCTATTCTGAGCCAAAACACATACTTGTGCCAAATTTTAAGTCGATTGGACTAAAACTGCGACCTAGACTTTGATAACAAAAATGTGTTAACGGACAGACGGACAGACAGACATCGCTATATCGACTCAGGAACCCACTCTGAGCATTTTTGCCAAAGACACCATGTGTCTATCTCGTCTCCTTCTGGGTGTTGCAAACATATGTACTAACTTATAATACCCTGTTCCACAGTGTGGAGCAGGGTATAAATATGGGAAACATTTAAATATGAAGCAATTCTAAAGAAACTTCGCAAAAGTTTATTTATGATTTATCGCTCGATATATATGTATTAGAAGTTTAGGAAAATTAGAGTCATTTTTACAACTTTTCGTCGAAATCAGAAAAACATATATAGGAGCTATATCTAAATCTGAACCGATTCCAAATTTGGCACGCATAGCTACAATGCTAATTCTACTCCCTGTGCAAAATTTCAACTAAATCGGAGTTAAAAATTGGCCTCTGTCGTCATATGAGTGTAAATCGGGCGAATGCTATATATGGGAGATATATCTAAATCTGAACCGATTTCAACCAAATTTGGCACGCATATCTACAATGCTAATTCTACTCCCTGTGCAAAATTTCAACTAAATCCGGGCAAAAATTGGCCTCTGTGGTCATATGAGTGTAAATCGGGCGAAAGCTATATATGGGAGCTATATCTAAATCTGAACCGATTCCAACCAAATTTAGCACGCATAGCTACAATGCTTATTCTACTCCCTGTGCAAAATTAAATCGGAGTAAAAGATTGGTCACTGTGGTCATATGAGTGTAAATCGGGCGAACGATATATATGGGAGCTATATTTAAATCTGAACCGATTTCAATAAAATTTGGCACACTTGATTACACTGCTAATTGGGGTAAAACTCTGGGTTCTGGGACCGTATTAGTCCATATCGGGCGAAAGATATATATGGTAGCTATATCTAAATCTGAACCGATTTCAATAAAATTTTGCACACTTAACTATAGTACTAATTGTTCTTTTTGTGCAAAATTTTAAGCAAATTAGGGTAAAACTCTGCCTTCTGGGGCCATATCTATGGGAGCTATATCTAAATCTGAACCGATTTCTTTCAAAATCAATAGGGTTCTATTCTGAGCCAAAACACATACTTGTGCCAAATTTTAAGTCGATTGGACTAAAAATGCGACCTAGACTTTGATTACAAAAATGTGTTCAAGGACAGACGGACATGGCTATATCGACTCAGGAGCCCACCCTGAGCATTTTTGCCAAAGACACCATGTGTCTATTTCGTCTCCTTCTGGGTATTGCAAACATATGCACTAACTTATAATACCCTGTTCCACAGTGTGGCGCAGGGCATAAAAATATCTACATTTAATATAATAAACAATTGTTATACATGGGGATGTAATCCCCATATAGATTAAATATAGACTTTTTGAACATCTTCATTAAATATTAGTTTTAACCTTAAAATTGTATTAGTTTTAACTTTAAAACTTGTAGAAGTGAAGACGATCAGCAACTTGGCTACTTCGATAGCATCCTCCCGCACGATGGTGAATACGTCAAATTCACTCTATGTTTTTTTTTTCTTCTCCAAAGATTTAATCCCACTCAGACAATTGAAATTGTCAATGTGGTGAACCCTTTTCTCTTCTAGTGATATCCATGACAATATCAATTTAAAGAATCAACTTCCTATGCCACTCAAACATGTCACTGTAACATTTTGACAATGACAATGATGATGGCATACATGATGATTATCTACAACACAGAGATAGATGTTCCAAAAAAAAATGAATTTCAAGTGTTCTGCTAAGGAGAATTGAATTCTCAATTCTTCATCTTGTGTTACTTCTACCACACAATATTACGGCATGAATTTAAACGAAAACATAAGCATTTTTTTGTATTATTTTGAAGGGTGAATTATATATATGGATTACGTATAAAATACAAGTATTTAGATAAGTATTCCTCGTATTTGTCTAGCACTAACCATATCGGTTAATGAGGTAGTTTACATATATCGGCGGTTTTCCGAAGACCTAAAATCCTCGAATATATCATTGCGTATGAGCATAATGACTCTATCCAAAAACATTTTTGTGCCATGTCTTCATTCGAAATATTAAATGATATCTTCAATAACCATTTTTTTCTTGTAGGTTAATTGTCGGCGTTGCTCCACTCTACCCTTTTCTATATATTTTATTTCAATTCAAAATTGAATAATCCCATAAGCAAAAATTTACACACTAAATAGGTCCTCTGGGAGTAGAATACAATTGAAAATGCTTCAGACGACACAAAGGATAATTTTGTGGTACTCGCTACAAACAAGTCACTTGAAGTATCATACTCGTAATCCTCCCTTGTCACTCAAAACGTTTTTGATACATACATTGTCATAGGTATGGTGGTAACTCTTGACATTAACATATATTTACATTTGAATTTTAAAGGATATGGATATTTCATATTGACATACATATAATACTTCAAATGGAAAATCAAAATCATGGATGTATTTTGTAATCAAACTCATACCAAATATATGGGTTTGAGAAATTCGATTGTGGAAATAAATAACTTTATAAGTCCATTTGCAACACATTGGTCTTAGACTCCATAAAGTACATATAATCGGGTCGAGGTGAACTTCTGAGTAGATCTAGTGATATCCGTCCGTCTGTTGAAATCACGCTTACTTCCGAACGCAACATGCTATCGTCTTGAAACTTGTTACCAGGAATTGTTATTGATGTAGGACGAATGGTATTGGAAATAGGACACATTAGATCGATTTTAGGTATAGCCTTCATATAACCCCTATATTTGAATTTCGGAACCGATTGGAAGAACAAATTTTATCCTATCCTTTTGCAAATTGGTACGCGATGTAAGTATTCCTAACAACCATGAAAAAATTGGTCAATATTGGTCCGTGATTATATACCCAAAAAAAGTCAACCCGCCCTGAAAGAGAATTTAGGTTTATTTTAGAAAATTTTAACTAAAATAATTTTCTAATTGGAACATGTTACAAAAAAGTAAAATTGTTTAATAAAATTTCTTATGTTAAAGGAAACAAGTATATACGGCCGTAAGTTCGGCCAGGCCGAATCTTAAGTATCCTCCACCATGGATTGCATAGAAACTTGAACTAAAGACTGTCATCCACAATCGAATTACTTGGGTTGCGGTAACACTTGCCGATGGCAAGGTATTTTAAAAATTCTTTACACCGTCTTCTCAATTGTAAGTTAGTCCATACGGGGTATATATTAAACAAAAAAGGCCGATTAAATACGTATATAATTCAGTTTGACAAAATTTCCTATACCAATAAAATTTTGACAAACTTTTCTATAGAAATAAAATCTTGACAAAATTTTGTATAGTAATAAAATTTTGACAAAATTTTCTATAGTAATAAAATGTTGGCAAAATTTCCTATAGTAATAAAATTTTGAAAAAAATTTCTATAGAAATAAAATTTTGGTAGATTATTTTTGGGGATCGGATATATTAACTATAGACCGATATGGACCAATTTTGGCATGTTTGTTAGATACTATATACTAACACCACGTACCAAATTTCAACCGGATCGGATGAATTTTGCTCATCCAAGAGCTCCAGAGGTCAAATCTAGGGATCGGTTTAAATAGGGGTTATATATAATTAAGGCCGGTATGGACCAATTTTTGCATGGTTGTTAGATACTATATACTAACACCACGTACCAAATTTCAACCGGATCGGATGAATTTTGCTCATCCATGAGGCTCCGGATGTCAAATCTGGGGATCGGTTTATATGGGGGCTATATATAATTATGGACCGATGTGAACCAATTTTTGCATGGTTGTTAGAGGCCATATACTAACACCATGTACCAAATTTCAGCCGGATCGGTTCAAGTCGATAGCTTGTTTCGTTCGGAAGTTAGCGTGATTTCAACAGACGGACGGACGGACATGCTTAAATCGACTCAGAATTTCACCACGACCCAGTATATATATACTTTCAACAGACGGACGGACGGACATGCTTAGATCGACTC
This sequence comes from Haematobia irritans, assembly GCF_050003625.1. Classification (NCBI taxonomy): domain Eukaryota; kingdom Metazoa; phylum Arthropoda; class Insecta; order Diptera; family Muscidae; genus Haematobia; species Haematobia irritans. The sequence continues at coordinate 85,242,890 of NC_134399.1, read as the reverse complement.
AGAATTTCATCACGACCCAGAATATATATATATATACTTGTCATTCCGTTTGTAACACATCGAAATATTGGTCCGAGACCCCATACACCATATATATTCTGGGTCTTTGTGAAATTCTGAGTCGATATAGCGATGTCCGTCCGCCCATCCGTCCGTCTGTTGAAATCAATCTAAATTCCTAAAGAAACAAACTATCGGTTTGAAACTTTGTACGAGTAACGGCCATTTTCATGTAGCTCCGTTAGGCTTTAACTGCCAGTTAACAGAAAGTAAATTGCAAACATCTTCTATTCGGTTAACTTTAACTGAAAAATTTTCGTTAGTTAAGTTCCTAAATGGCCTATGGAACATAAAGGCAAGATGACAGCTTCGTCCATAATACGGTTTAAAAGTTGGTTAGTTAACGGAACACTAACGGAGCTTTATGAAAATGGGCCATTTGGGATCACTTTTAGATATACCCTCCATATAAACAAACACCCAATATAGCTTCTGGAGCCTCGTGCAAGAGCAAACTTCGTCGGATCAGGCTGAAATTTGGTACCTGATGTACGTGTATTCCTTCTAACTAACTAATAATTATACATAGCTTCCGGCTCCTCTGGAAGAAAATTTCATTTGGTCTGGTTGAAATTTTGTTACGTGATGTCAGTATATGACTTTCAATAATCATTTAATAAATTGGTCCATATCAGCTCATAATTTTATATAAATCCAATGTAAACCGACTTCAAAGAGTTTACTTGTAGAGCCAAGATATCTTGCCATCGGCAACAGTTACCACAACCCAAGTAATTCGATTGTGAATGACAGTCTTTAGTAGAACTTTGAACGCAATCCATGGTGGAGGGTACAAAAGGCCTGGCTGGACATTCGACAGTATATACGTGTTGAACCTACACTTTTTCGCATTTATACACTTTAGCGTAGAATGATGGAAATATGGACTATTTCCGACTCACTTAGACTATTCAGTTCATTGTTATACCACAGTGGTCAACTTCTCTCTACTCACTGAATGCTGCCCGATTCCAAGTTTAGCTCGATGGAACAATGTCTGTATAGCCCAGACATTGCTCCTTCTGATCACCACTTGTTTCGATCGATGACACATAATCTGATTGATAAGTATTTTCGTTCTTATCAGCAACCCAAACATTGGGTCGTTTTGTAGATTGAGTGGCGATTTCCATTGCCAGAAAGATGGGTACAAAAAGTGACTAGCGACGGACAATACTTCGTTTGATCAGTAATTTTTTCGAAAAATTCTCAAACATCTCAAAAAATCCTGAATTTTAAATTTGCCCTCCCAGTTGAGATTTCTTACATCTAAATTATGTCATAAGTTTACAACAACTAAAACCCAGTCGGTTCAGTAGAACTAAAATTCCTTGCTAACAGTTTTGGGTTTTGTGCCATTCTTAAAAACCTTGAATTATTCATTGTCAGCATAAATACATATAAATAACATCTCCGTTCATCCCCCACATATTAGAGAAATATATGGCACCCATTGAGAATCATTTTTTTCTTGCATAATATATTTAAGCATCTCTAAAGTTGTCATATGCAACGATGTGGGTTGTAAGGGTCTGCGTGAAAAATTGGATTATAAAATTCAATGGGAGAACAACCGTTTCAGATGTCATTTGGAGTACCAAGTCAAGCCAAAGTGTTGCTTTTTTGCCTTGCAAATATTGGTTGTGGTGTGTGTGTGTGTGTGTGTGTGTGTGTGAATCCTTTATGCCGTTAACATAAGTCGACTGTATGATTTCAAGGCCTTTTCCCATGCTGCTTATTGTGATTGCGTTTTTTTACCGCTATTTCGTTATGGTTTTCTCTCCAACATTTTGAACAGAACATTTGACATTTCTTAAGAATTTTCTGTGTGTCGGTGGAAATGTCAATTTGTTTTTTGATCATCCTCACATATCTAATGTTGTTAGTATTCTCGGCTTGACATTTTAAAAGTATTTCATATTTGCATTGTGACTCTTGGGTGTCATTTAGTTTTATATTATTGCATATAATTTTGGATGGGTGTCATTCACTTTAAAATGATATCTTTAAAGGCATTAAAAGGTAACAAGTTTAGAAAATGTTGAATATTAAGCTAAACTCAAGGTCAATTCCCTGACGAATGGCGTTATATATCCTCTGCCGAAGCCTTGATTCACCTTTGGAGATTCAAAGCATCACAATTATATTCATTATTTTAGGTATGTTTCCAAAATTGTGTGCATTAACGTGGGTACAAATTTCAATAATTTAACAATGGTAAATAAAACAACAGAACATTTTCGCAAAAATAGAAAGAGTGAACTACCACGAATACCAAGACACTTTGCACTTCATTAGTAGGAAGCAATCTTGAGTATGTTTCTGTAATTTCGGATCCATATAATACCGTCTACTCAAATAAGCAATTTCCTTTATTCTGCAATTTAATAATAATACTTACCAATGGCAAGGTATCTTAAAACTTCTTAACATCGTGTTCTAAAGTGTAAGTTAGTCTATACATTTATTATTTTATTTATTTATATTAGACTAAACAAGTATTTACGGCCGTAAGTTAGGCCAGGCCGAACCTTATGTACCCTCCACCATGGATTGCGTAGAAACTTCTACTGAAGACTGTCATCCACAATCGAATTACTTGGGTTGCGGTAACTTTTGCTGATGACAAGGTATCTTAAAACTTCCTAATACCGTAATATATACCACATATTAAAAGCATTTCATATTTGCATTGTGACTCTTGGGTGTCATTTAGTTTTATATTATTGCATATAATTTTGGATGGGTGTCATTCGCTTTAAAATTATATCTTTAAAAGCATTAAGAGGTAACAAGTTTAGAAAATGTAGAATATTAAGCTAAACTCAAGGTCAATTCCCTGACGAATGGCGTTATATATCCTCTGCCGAAGCTCTTGATTCACCTTTGAAGATTCTAGGCATCACAATTATATTCATTATATCATGTATGTTTCCAAAATTGTGTGTATCAAGGTGGGTATAAATATATAATAATTTAACAATGGTAAATAAAACAACAGAACATTTTCGCAAAAACAGAAAGAGTGAACTACCACGAATACCAAGCCACTTTGCACTTACTTAGTAGGAAGCAATCTTGAGTATGATTCTGTAATTTGGGATCCATGTTATACCATCCACTCAAATAAGCAATTTCCTTTATTCTGCAATTTAATAATAATACTTACCAATGGCAAGGTATCTTAAAACTTCTTAACATCGTCTTCCAAAGTAACTTTTGCCGATGACAAGGTATCTTAAAACTTCCTAATACCGTAATATATACCACGTAGTCCATATGCGGTATGTATTAAACTTAAAATGGCCGATTAAATAAGTATATAAATAAGTTTGACAAAATTTTCTATAGAAATAAAATGTTGTCAAAATAAAATTTTGACAACATTTTCTATAGAAGTAAAATTTGGACACAATTTTCTATAGAAATACGATTTTAACAAAATTTTCTATAGAAATAACATTTTGACAAAATATTCTATAGAAATAAAATTTTGCTAGATTATTTTTGCTCGAGTGGCAAGCATGATTATGAACCGATATGGACCAATTTTTGTGTGATTGGAGATCGGCTATATATAACTATAGACCGATATGGACCAATTTTGGCATGGTTATTACCGGCCATATATTAACACCACGTTGCAAATTTCAACCGGATCGGATGAATTTTGCTCGTACAAGTGGCTCCGAAGTTCAAATCTGGGGATCGGTTTATATAGGGGCTATATATAATTATGGACTGATATGGACCAATTTTTGAATGGTTCTTAGAGACTATATACTAATACCATGTACCAAATTTCAGCCGGATTGCATGAAACTTGCTTCTCTTAGAGGATCCGCAAACCAAATCTGGGAATCGGTTTATATGGGGGCTATATATAATTATGGACCAATATGGACCAATTTTTACATGGTTGTTAGAGACCATATACTAATACCACGTACCAAATTTCAACCGGATCGGATGAATTTTGCTCGTACAAGTGGATCCGAAGTTCAAATCTGGGGATCGGTTTATATGGGGGCTATATATAACTATAGACCGATATGGACCAATTTTGGCATGGTCATTAGAGACCATATACTAACACCATGTACCAAATTTCAGCCGGATCGGATGAAATTTGCTTCTCTTAGAGGATTCGCAAGCCAAATTTGGAGGTCCGTTTATATGGGGGCTATACGTAAAAGTGGACCGATATGGCCCATTTTCAATAGCATCCGACCTACATCAATAACAACTACTTGTGCCAAGTTTCAAGTCCATAGCTTGTCTCGTTCAGAAGTTAGCGTGATTTCAACAAACGGACGGACGGACGGGCATGCTCAGATCGACTCTGAATTTCACCACGACCCAGAATATATATACTTTATCCTATGGTGGACGATATACCTAGTGAGTAAAGTAGAAAGTCGGGCGGGCCGACTATATCATACCCATTAGCGTAGCTAGACAATTTTCCTAGGGGGGCTATAGCCCCCCTAGCTGAAAATTTATAGACTGAAGTTATAGTTTCAATTAATGTTTTATTTCATAAAAATGAATAACAATATAGGCATCAAAATAACTCGACAATTAATTTATAATAAAGCAACTAAATGTAGTTCCACACTTTTCCCAGCAAAAAAATTGGGAGTTGTTCTAAAGGCACAACTTTAAAAGCACTTCCAAAAATGTCCTCACAAAGAAGTTAATTATTTTAACTACACAGGAAGTTTTTTACTTCATTTTTTTCATATTTTAATGCGTAATTTTTTGTTTTCTTTAAGAAAAAAAGTAAGAATAAATAAAGTGGTACAAATTATTCAAATTTTGCCACAAAAATGCTAAATTCATTATAGAAATTTTTATAGAATTTTTGAAAATATTCGAGGGAAAACGTTTCAAACAAGCGTTAGAATGCATTAAAAATCATAAAAAATATAAAAATTAATTATTTTGGAAAATATAACAAAATTTTTTAATCCACATTCAAAACACTGAATTTGGATCACAACTTAAGAAGTGATGCAAATTCATTGCAACGGCTGTTGAAACGGTGGACATTCGTTCTATGACAATTTCATATTACATTCATCGCTTCTCCGCCAAGTTTGCACCACTTCCGGACCCAAAAAGAACATTTTCACTTCTTTTTGGCTATGCTTTTTTGCAGCATTATTAAGATATTAATTTATGAAAGAATAGTATCAATTACTATTTTTTTTAAATTAAATTGGCTAAACCAGACTAAACACAATAATAAAGGAGCTTTAGTTATTCAACTAAATCAAAAGTTCAACCACAGATTTATTTTATAAATATTCAGATTTCGGCAACTGCTACCACAACCAAAGTTATTCGATTGTGCATGAAAGTCTTCAGCGGAACTCTGTGCGGTTGTATATACTTGTTTAATTTTTAGAAAAATGTAAAATCGTAAATAGGTTTTCAAATTCTGGGGGGGGGCTAAAATTTTTCTGGGGGGGTCTAAGCCCCCTCCCCAGAGGCCTTCCTACGCTTATGATCATACCCTAAACAACCCCTACTGCATTAGTAAACATAAGCATTTGTGGGGTAACTTTGGTATAGGTAATGATATGGTGAATGTGTTAGGTGAAAGTGCTCCTTCATATGCAACAGTAAAAAATTGGGTTGCTGAATTTAAACATGGTCGTACAAGCATTGAAGATGAACCACGTAGTGAACGTCCAAAAACAGCAACAGCAACAGAAATTGTAGCCAAAGTGCATGATATGGTATTAAATGATCGACGATTAAAGTTCATGAAATTGCTAATATCATGGACATCTCAAATGATCGAGTCCATTTAATTTTGCATGAAGAACTACAGATGAAAAAGCTTTCTGCAAGATGGGTGCCGCATTTGTTAACAGTCGATCAAAAGCTCATAAGAATGAACATTTCTCAAGCTTGTTTGGATCGTTTTAAGCGAAATAAAATGGATTTTAAGCGTCGTTTCATAACTGTTGATGAGACATGGATCCACCACTATACTCCAGAGACAAAAGAACAATCCAAACAATGGACTGAAGCTGGAGGAAGTGCCCCAAAGAAGGCAAAAACAATTCACTCGGCTGGCAACGGTTTTTTGGGACTTCAAAGGTATTTTATTGAGTGACGATTTACAAAAGGGTAAAACAATAAATTCAGAGTACTATTGCAACCTTTTGGATCTATTAAATGTACAAATTCGAGAAAAACATCCTGGCCTACAAAAAAAAAATCATCAAGACAACGTACCAGCGCACAAGAGTGTTTTAACAATGGCTAAAATCAACGAATTAAAGTACGAGTTGCTTGACCACCCACCTTATTCTCCTAATTTAGCTCCCAGCGACTTTTACTTGTTCCCAAATCTAAAAAAAAATCCTTGCTGGCAAGCGTTTTACCTCAAATGAAGATGCAATTACAGTTGTAAACCACTATTTTAAAGACCTTGAGGAAAACTATTTTAATCAAGGGATATAATTGCTAGAAAAGCGTTGGATTAAGTGTATTGAAGTTTTAGGAGATTATATTGAAAAATAAAAATATTTTTGAAAAACTAACTATTCTCTTTCATTGATAGGTTAAGAAGTTTCCGAACAGCCCTCGTATATTCCAGATATTTTTCGAAAATATTTTTTTTACTGAAAAAATAAAAATGTTGGAACAATGGTATATGTCCATGTTTTGGTATAGCCCTCATAGAGACCGCTCTCCCACTTTGACTTCTTGGACTTTTACACACCCCAACATTTGTCGGACTTGCATGAAATTGGTGTGCCAACTATGGTGTATATTGGTCAATGTTTTGGTATAACTTCACATAAACTTCTAGAAACCTCAATTTTTATTCGATTTGGATGAAATTGGAAATGTATGTTAAAAGTGAAAGACCTGTTTCGATTTTGTTTCTTCTCAGTCCACCTTTTGGTAAGGCCTCCATGTAGGCCGATATCCCATTTGGATTCATGGGCATTTAGACACCGTAATTTTCTAAATGCTGCGAAATTGTAAATCTAGAGGTATGAATGAACCGTAAAGAGAAATGGAAATTTTGTTTATATCGTTAAGGGTTGATATAATCTTCATATACAATGGTCTCTGGATTTAATTTTTTTTGAGGGGATAGAAGGCCCACTGATCATCGAAATTGCAGGAAACAACAACAAAAATTTCCCGAATTTACTTCTCGGACTCAATCGAGTAATGCGGACAAAAATCGAATATTCTAGTACGCTTAGACAAGATTCTTTTAAAAGCCAAATAAAAATAGAGTGGTGTAATTGGAAGGTGAAAATGTTTTCTACTGCATTTCTTTTTTTGGACATGTTGGATTGGCTTAAGCTCGTTCCTTGCAATATAAGAATGACTTACCAACATAGTCTAATAATTGAGATCAGTAGATCGTCCAATAAAGGGAACTGATGAGGATGTGGAAATCCGAAACAGCTGTCTTCCCAACCGTTTTGGACAATAAATTTGGACAATAAATTTTAAATAATGCCATTTAAAAATAGTTCTTAAAAATCCAATCTTATGTAGACACCATATGTAGAACATTTAACTTCGGGAAGTTTACCATTTGAACCAATTTTTAGAGGAAACTATTATATTTTTGATTCATGGTGGTGGGCATTTAAGATTCGGTCCGGCCGAACTGGAGGACGTATAGACTTGGTTTGAATTAAGTTCTTATGTGTTGTGTTTTGGTTAAAATTTAATGATCTTCAGAACTCAAAAAGTCGAATCTAGTAATCCGTCTGTGGGCTATATCGAAACCGATTTTTACCACCTGTGAGAATGACCTGTCTGCAAGCAATATAAAAATGTATTAAACGCCTCTATTACAGCACAGTGAAATTGCGGCTGATTATATAAAAAGAAGAAAAAGTTTAGATTATTTTAGGGCTTTATCTTGATCAAAAATATATAAACTCTCTGTGATAGAAATGCAATATTTCAATTTGGCACTAACAAAGGTTAATGCTATAAAAGCAAATAAATAAAACGTCTTCTAAAATGTCGACAGTATTACCATGATAAATGGATAAATTTCTTTGTGGATAGGGTTTTCATATTGGGATTGCATATTCAATTTTCAGCCGGTCACCCCCTTTTATACTTCTGTCCTAAATATTCACAGTATGTTTAATACCGAGGTTAATATAATGCCTACTTTCAAATAGTTTACATTTTTAATATTACGTAGAAACTAATCATTCACGATTCATAAAATTGGCTCCCTTTAGGTAGTAGAATAGAATAGATTTTTGTGTTTATCTTATCATAGAGAACATCCTTTTGGCTTCTGTTCATTTTATTATCACTTCTTACGTGTGCTCATATCACACTTTGTCTATTTTTTTGACTTAAAATTCTTTGTAATAGTGAAATGTTTTTTCTATCCATGTGTTTTCTTTTGTTTTTGTTTATTTTAATTTCTGTGATTTGATGATTTTGGACCGTTCTTGTTTTTTAATGTTTTCTCTATTTTTCCAATGGAAGTGTTGAGACAACTGATTTCGTACGAAAGAAAAATAATCAAATGATTTGAAGTTTTCATTGAAAACCTCCATAAAACTACAAGGGCAATAAAATCGAGTAACATGTGAGAATAGTTTTTGAAGCACAATGTCCATATGGTATCAATGAAAGGGGGAATATGTCGTTTAATTTTATGGTAAATAGAAGGTACACACGATGATTTATTTCCGAAAAAGGGAACCATTATTAAACTCCTATAAGATATTGGATGAAATTCCTCAAACAAAAACTAAAAATGAAAGTATCCAACGTAAGACCATGTTCCAAAAACAGTAAAGCAAAACATCATTACTTTTGACTTTTAATGAAAATCTCCAGGAATCACCCTGTATAGAAAATTATCATTGTAGATTATCGAATGAAACTGCTTTTCCCAGATGATCTTTAAATGGATCTACAGATCAGACCTACACAAATTGTTACAATAAAGACCACCATGTAATTAACGTGACTACTAGAAATTTTTGTCTAAAACCAAAATAAATAAAATTTCATCATAAAATTAACAATTATAAATGGCTCTGAGTTCTAAACGGGTTTTGGAGACATTCACGAAATTCGTCTACTACCACGTTTGAATTCACAATACTATCGATAAACACTAGTCCTTGGCGGAGCTTCATTGCCAAAAATTGAATTAAGTTCATTAATGCAATGTTGTCGAGTTACACTGAAAAAAATATTGTCGTGAGGCCAAAAATTTCATGTCCCTAAAATTCGAACGCAAATTCTGCTTAGCACAGAAGATGCATTTCTCTGATATAAAGATTTTTTCTTTGTCCAAAAGTCGATAAACTTTGCAATGACGTTGTTTTGTCCTTATAGTTAAGTGATTCGAATTAAAAATGGGTGTCACTATATGAAAGAAAACAAGTACATACGTCCGTAAGTTCGGCCAGGTCGAAGCTTATGTACCCTCCATGAATTGCTTAGAAACTTCTATTGAAGACTGTCATCCATAATCGATTAAATACGTATATAATTAAGTTTGACAAAATTTTCTATAGAAATAAAATTTTGATAAAACTTTCTATAGAAATAAAATTTTGATAAAAGTTTCTATAGAAATAAAATTTTGTCAAAATTTTCTATAGAAACAAAATTTGGACTAAATTTTCTATAGAAATAAAATGTAGACAACATTTTCTATAGAAATACAATTTTGACAACATTCTCTATAGAATTAAAATTTTGAAAACATTTTCTATAGAAATAAAATTTTGCCAAATTTTTCTATAGAAATAAAATTTTGGCAGATTATTTTTGGCTCGAGTGGCAACCATGATTATAAACCGATATGGACCAATATTTGTGTGACTGGGGATCGGCTATGTATAACAATAGACCGATATGGACCAATTTTTGCATGGTTGTTAGAGACCATATAACACCACGTACGAATCGGATGAATTTTGCTCCTCCAAGAGGTTCCGGAGGTCAAATCTGGGGATCGATTTATATGGGGGCTATATATAATTATGGACCGATATGGACCAATTTTTGCATGGTTGTTAGAGACCATATACTAATACCATTTACCAAATTTCAGCCGGATCGGTTGAAATTTGCTTCTCTTAGTGGAATCGCCAACCAAATCTGGGGGTCGGTTTTGGCATCTTTATTAAAGACCATATACTCACAAAACGTACCAAATTTCAACCGGATCAGATAAATTTTGCTCCTCTAAGAGGCTCCGGAGGTCAAATCTGGGGATCGGTTTATATGGGGGGCTATATATAATTATGGACCGATATGGACCAATTTTTGCATGGTTGTTAGAGACCATATACTTACACCATGTACCAAATTTGAACCGAATCGGATGAATTTTGCTCCTCCAAGAGGCTCCTGTGGACAAATCTGGGGATCCGTTTAAATGGGGGCTATATATAATTATGGACCTATATGGACCAATTTTTGCATAGTTGTTAGAGACCATATACTAACATCAAGTACCAAATTTCAACCGGATCGGATGAAGTTTGCTCGTCCATGAGGCTCCGGAGGTCAAATCTGGGGATCGGTTTATATGGGGCCTATATATATTTATGGACCGATATGGACCAACTTTTGCTTGGTTATTAAGGACCATATACTAATACCATGTACCAAATTTCAGCCAGATCGGATGAAATAGGCTTCTCTTAGAGGCTCCGCAAACCAAATCTGGGGGTCCGTTTATATGGGGGCCATACGTAAAAGTGGACCGCTGATGAAGTTCTCAAATACACTGAAAAAAATATTGTCGTGAGTTCAAAGATTTCGTGTCTTTAAAATACGAATTCAAATTTTTCTTAGCATAGAAGACGCATTTCTCTAATATAAAGTTTTTTTTCTTGTCCAAAAGTCGATAAACTTTTCAATGAAGTCGTATTGTCCTTATATGTTAATTAAGTGATTTCACTTAAAAATCGGTATCATAACATAAAAGCAAAAATGTTTGGGCAAAGGTCAACTTGAATTTAATAATTCAGAAAAATTCTTTAAATTTAATGAAATTGTCTTTAATTTTGTTGTCCTTTTGCATATTGACTACAAAGCAAAAATTCATTCAAATATAGGACATGTTTTTCAACACTTTATTTTAAAGACGTTTTTTACTTGAAACATAGCATAATTACTACTGGAAGTCGAGTCTTAATGTGGAAAAAAGAGTTGTCGTTAACCCGTTTTTAAAGGACTTTGATAGCATATGAAGAAAAAAGCTGAAAAAGCGAAAAATTAAAATTTGCTTCCTAGAAGCAAGTACACAAAACCCAAATTTAAAAGAGAATTGTTTCTTAAAAGTATCCTTACTTGTATTCTCCGCTTCTTTGGCTCGGAATCAATACCAAAATTTTTAAAGTAAAGACAAATTCTTTGGAACCGGGCATGCTTTTTTTCAGTGTGTGTTAGCAATGTTTTGTTATCAATATGAAATAAAATCCACAAAAGTAACACAAAAAAGATTATAATGACTTTTTATTTAGATCTTTTTATTTAATCGTTACTGAGTTAATAAAAACCCATAAAATCAATTTTTGTCCGGCAGTTTCATTTTGGGCGTTAATAGGCTAAAGACCTACGACTTTAATGGAAGGACATAAATTTCCAAGATTTGTGTCCTAAATTTAATGAAGCAAATTTTTGAAGCAAAGACTATAAACTTTATTTTAATTAAAATTTCATTATTTTAAGAAATTTTTTCTTAATATTGTGTAAATTGCGTGTCCTAAAATGTTGGTTCTATAATCTTCCATATTATTTTTCAGTGAGGTGGTCGTTCATTTAATTCTCTTTGCAAGCCTATATTTTTCTTGAAGATGATTTCACAAAGGCCAGGCTTTCTATTGCCCCCATTATAGATAGCAACTACGCCATCGATTCTCTCTTTTTACTTAGAATTTTAAATGAATGGACGTAGATACTAAGTAATTGCTATTCATTAAATTGAAATTATCAACACTCGAGATAAGAGGCCGTCAACTACTGCGACTACTGTCCATATGAAATAATCAATGAAAGCCATCTCACGCCACATATACAACGTCTACAGTTACTGCACAAACGAAGGCAGCATCATCGATTCTTGACCAAAACCCAATGTTTGTTTTTCTGGTGTGTCCATGTAATTAATTAAAAATTAAATTTCAGTTTTAATCGAAATCGAGTTAAAAAGCGCGTCACAAGCGTTAAACTAATCACATTTCCGACTCCATGGACTTTGTGATAGGGCATGGAGGGGGATTTTTAGTTTTCAAAACTTGTTCGAAGGGGTTCTTTAGTTGCCATCCACATACACACCCTATGGTTGGCTCCCAGTCATTGTGGTCAGCTGGCACCATAATCAGGCACAATCTTAAGCGTGTGAAAATATTTCACTGACTCCCAAGTATTTGTGGCTGTATTTGAATGGATGTGTGTGGATGTGTTTGAATTTCAGTGTTTGATTGCTGACTGGTTTTATTTTATATTCTTTCCGAAAAATCATAAATTTAATTTATTAGATTTCGTTAGTTTTTTTTTACTCTTCATTCTCATTCGATTATATCGAACTGACAAAATTTAATGCCCTGCGTTGTTTTGAGTCACCCGCCATTATCGTTTGCCACCATCAGTGTAGAGGCCATCACTGTTATATCGAGAACCGAAAAAGCATCATCAAAAGTAGCTTCATTGGCCATAATGTGGTTTTAGAATTACGTATGGTCATCTAATATTTATTTATGTAGGCCTATTGATTGGGGCGGTTCGAAACAAATTTCATAATCAAAAGTTAATATTTTAATAGTCATAATGCTACCCCAAGGAAAAAATATATGCAATGATCAGAGCTATGGTTTTATGGGGATATTGCTAAAAATATGATTCCGATTTTAAGTCAGCAATATATCACCGGTTTGGAAACATATTTCTGACCATAGTGAATTTCAGAGACCAATTAATAGTGACCGTCTGTCTGCTCACAGAAAAAAGTCTCACCCATATTTTTTCAATTCACTACCGAAATAAACCTAATGTTAACAGCTTTAATTTTTCTTCTGTTTCTACTTGTACTAACAGCATGTAGAATAAAAATTGTCATTTAGAGAACCTACTTCAATTACTTCAAGAGCTGTATGAGCTTGTTCTGAAAATTTAATTCTAGAATTGTGACCGAATGGTCTTACGAAAATAAGCGTTATTTGACCTATCATATCGTTCAAAGTGTGAGAAAAATACAAAAAAGAACTCGAAAAAGTATCAGCTATAGTTTTTGTATGAATGTCAATTTACTAGAAACATACAGTAGAAAAATTGTCTCCAATTTTTGTATTTTTCGTTTATTGTTAAAGAAGTTTTTAAAAATGTATTTTAGTGCTCGCCATACAATTAAAGCATCTAATTTAAAACAATATCGAGAAAAAACAAGTAAGTAAAGTCTAAAGTCGGGCGGGGCCGACTATATTATACCCTTCACCATTATGAAGACCAAAATTCGTGTTACCATATCAACTCCTTCAAATTTGTTGGGAGTTATTATCAAAATTTATATTCCTATATACAAATATTTATATCTGAAACGATTTGGAGACAATTTTTTGTACATCTACAAAATCGCTAGAATTAAAAATTAAATCGGCTAACACCCTGGGATGAAACATATACATATGTATTCGAGATATAGGACAATTTGAGTAATATTTAAAATTTTTGTTACTCAGCAGTGGCGATTTTACATGGACATTGGTCAAAACTCTCCAAGATATGTGGTCAATTGTGGGTTGTGAGATATTATTTGGCCACTACGGGTGACATTTCCACAAGCCGGAGCTTTATTTAAAATTCGACCATTCTGTGAAAAGTTTGGCAGACAGTGTGTAGAATATGTCTACGATATGGGGAAATCATCACAGAATTTTGTGTAAAATGTGGGTATTTTGGCCATATTAGATTAAGAAGACAGACTTAAATAGCATATTAAATGTATTCTCTGTGGAAACTATCGTGTCAATTGGAGGAAACTCCCATTGAAAATGGGTCTAATATATGAAACATTCTACCATATTTCCCCTACTCTGACGTACATATATATGGGAGCTATATCTAAATATAAACCGATTTTGACCAAATTTGACATGCATAGTTAGAATAATAATCCTGCTATCTCAGCAAAAAACATAAATGGGAGAATAATTTTGGCCTGCGTGGTCATATGGGTGTAAATCGGCCGAAGAATATATATGGGAGATATTCAACCAAAATTAGCTCGCTTAACGATACTACTCATACGAAAGCAAATTATGGCAAACCTCTTGCTTTTGAGGCCATATGAGTCTAAATCGGGGGAAAGATATATATGGGGGCTATATCTAAATCTGAACTGATTTTAACCAAATTTAGCACAATCAACAATACTATTAAACGTGCAAAATTTGAAGCAAATCAGGACAAAACTCCGGCTTTTGAGGCCATATAAGTGAAAATCGGACAAAACATATATATGGGAGCTATATCTAAATCTGAACCGATTTCAACGAAATTTGGTACACTTAATGATACTATTAAATGTACGAAATCTGAAGCGATTTGGCTGATATTTGGCACATCTTACGAAATCCCCAAAATATTTGCCTGGCCGAAATTTTGAGAAAATACGTTGATAAATACGTCAATTATGACCAGATCGCTGATAAATATATATGGCAGCTATATCTAAATCTGAACCGATTTTTTCCAAAATCAATAACGATTGTCTTTGAGCCAATGTAAAACTCTGTGGCAAATTTGAGGACAATCGGACTTAAACTGCGAGCTGTACTTTGCACACAAAATTACATATACAGACAGACGGACGGACATCGCTAAATCGACTCAGAATTTAATTCTAAGACGATCGGTATACTAACAGAGATTGAAGCCGACCCATTTTTGTCGGCGATGGCTGATACTAATTTTTTGCCTCCGGCGGCGGCGGCTTGACGGCTAAGCCGATATAAATTTGTCTTATCGGCGGCGGACAATTATCCATAATAAAATCAATTTGATGTTATCCGAATGGTAATGAGTTTAGTTGTACAACTTATCTTACAATCACATTTACATTTAATTCAAATGTTCTGAGCCAAATTTTTGGAAAATTATTATAGTAACTTGATACTGACGGATTTTGGGTGGAAAGTTAAACATTTTGACAAAAAATGCAACAATTATTAATATTTTTTTCTGATTCAAATCAATATTTTTGATTAATTGGCGGCTAACTTTGAGTCGAGATGAGTCGACAAATTCGGCGACGGCTTCGACTGGTAAAAACTAGTCGGCGGCGCGACTCGGCGGCTTTATTCTCTGTATACTAAACGATGGGTCTCAGACTTTTCCTTCTTGGCGTTACATAGAAATGCACAAACTTATTATACCCTGTACCACAGTAGTGGTGAAGGGTATAAAAATCAAAACTAAGGGGAAAATAGAATTTGGTGTCTTTTTCGAATGTCCTTCCAAGTGGACAGCGGTAGTGAAAGGGTTAACCGTTTGACTACCGAATTAAAAGTATCCATTGCAAACTTATTTTTCCTTTAGAACTACACTCAAAAAAAAAGTGAACTCTCTATTTCACTAAAGCCAATTTTACTTTATTTTAGTTCATGGAATTATTATGTTTGGAGAGAGTTTCCTTTACTCTAGTAATTTTTTGCGTACGTTGGTTAAATGAACTAAAAAACAGAAAAAAGTTATACACAAATTAAGCATAAATATTTAATAAATTTATACGTCTCACAAAATAGTTAATTATTTCTTTAACTTTGTAAATTTTACTACAAATGCGTCCATCGTAAACTTCATATGTCACTAAAGACTTTCTTACAATTTTGAACTCCAATTTTTTCCTTCAAACTACTAAGTATTCTTTAACAAGTGAAAATAAAATTAATTGTGTCTAATAAATTTTGTTGAATTTGTCGAAAAATATTTAATTATTTTTGTGATATCGGCGTGATGCCTGCGTTTGTAATACTGCTTAGTTAAAATTTTCTAAAATTTGTAAAAATTTCCCAAAATTAACCAAAAGTTTTCTTCCTGGTGGGTTCACTTTTTTTCAGTGTAGGTTATTTTATTGGTATATACATTGCAAAAATATTGTCACAAGGCCAAAGATTCCATGTCCTTACAATAAGAATGTAATTTTTGCTTCGCATAAAAGTTGCATTTCACTGATATAAAGTTTTTTTCCTTGTATAAAAGTCTATAAACTATTCAATGAAGTCGGTTTGTCCTTACAGTTAAGTGTTTCGACTTAAAGCTGGGTATCTTTTTCACTAATGTCAACTTGGCTTTAATAATTCTAAAAATTCTTTAAATTAATGAAATTTAAGCTTGTCGACAATTTGTCGACATAAAAGCGTTCAAAAATAGCAGATATTTTCCAATACTTTATTTTAAAGGCGTTTTTTATTTGAAACATGACATAATTTCTACTTGAAGTCGAGCCCAAGTATGGAGATTTAAGTTGTCCTTGGTACGTTTTTAAAGAACTTGTATAGCACATGAAGAAAAAACTAAAACAACGAATAAAGTAAAATTTGTTTCCTAGAAGAAAGTATACAAACACACAAATTTAAAAAAGAAAGCTTCCTCCTTACTTCAATTCTCCGGTTCTTTGCCTCGCAATCAATACCCAAATCATTAGTGGCAAGACAAAATCGTTGGAATCGGGCATGCTTTGTATCAGTGTAGTACAAAACTATAATTTTTGAATGTGTAATGACACATTTTGTGTAGAATTTTTTCAAAATACTAATACGGAGACTATTGGCCTTTACACTAAAAAAAATATTGATCTAATATGGAAGATCACGTAATTTACATAATATTGAGAATATATATCATTAAAAGTACAGGGTATTATAAGTTAGTGCATATGTTTGGAACACCCAGAAGGAGACGAGATAGACACATGGTGTCTTTGGCAATAATGCTCAAGGTGGGCTCCTGAGTAGATATAGCCATGGCCGTCCGTCCGTCTGTCTGTGAACACATTTTTGTGATCAAAGACTAAGTTTAAGTTTTTCTGTTTAAGTCCAATCGCCTTCAAATTTGACACAAGTTCCTGTTTTGGGTCAGAATAGAACCCTATGGTCAAAATACACACATTTTCCTTATAAAATCGCACTGCTTAGTCGAAAACTTGTAAAAATTACTCAAATTTTCCTTTACTTCTAATACATATCTATCGACCGATAAATCATAAATACATTTTTGCTTTTGGTTCAGATTAAAATGTTTCCCATATTTTTTACTAACATAGTGTACCGGCTCAGGGCGTTAGCCGGCTTAAATTTTAAGTCTATAGATTATATATATTTTGTTCAGATGGAGTCAGATTTAACTGTATGTATTTGGGACAAAAACCTTTATATATAGCACCCAACACATTTGACGGATTTGCTATAATATCGAAAATGTGGATTTACAAAGTGGTACAGTGGCTTTAAAAAATGTTTTTTGTATATGAATACCTCTGTTGATATCTCGCAAAAAGAGAACGAATATTCGATAAATGAGATCTGTGTTTATATCTATATATAAATCTATATAGCTCCCTAAAAATGTCTACAGTTTTAAGAAGCACCATCTATGGCACGGAATCAATACTAAAATCCTTAAGGGAAGGTAAAAATCTTTCAAATTCAAGTACATTTATATACCCTTCACCACTACTGTGGTAAAGGTTATCATAAGTTTGTCCATTTGTTTGTAATGTTAAGAAGAAAAAGTCTGAGACCTATCGTGTAGTATACCGATCGTCTTAGAATTAAATTCTGAGTCGATTTATCGATTTAGAACTTCGTTCCAACCGTATATGCATATACTCGAATATATTATATGTACACATTTGCTTCTATTTGGGAAATTATCCTCATTTTTATTGTTATTTAATAATTCATTATAATTGCTGTTAATACACATCAAATATGGATTATAGATTTCTGTATGAGCCAATAAAATTACAACTCTTTCAATAATATTGTAAACCATTATGGTTTGAACTGGAATTTATGGCAATTAAGGGTGCATTGATAGGAGCAATTATAATATTATTAATAGGTTTTAGACATTTTTGTAGTGAGAGTAATTTTACAAGGGATTTTCTGAGTTTAAAAAAATCTGTTCAATTTCAGAGCTAAAGATAGACGGTGCCATGTATGTAGTATCCTAAACGAACATTCTGATATTACATCACGATTATAGGGGAATTGCTATAAATCGGTTAGGTTAGGTTAGGTGGCAGCCTCAAAAAAAAAAAAAAAAAAAACAAGTATATACGGCCGTAAGTTCGGCCAGGCCGAAGCTTATGTACCCTCCACCATGTCCATACGTGGTATATATTAAACTTGAAATGGCCGATTAAATACGTATATAATTAAGTTTGACAAAATTTTCTATAAAAATAAAATTTTGACAAAATAAAATTTTGACAACATTTTCTATAGAAGTAAAATTTGGACAAACAAATACGATTTTAACAAAATTTTCTATAGAAATAACATTTTGACAAAACTTTCTAAAGAAATAAAATTTTTACTAAATTTTCAAAAGATTTAAAATTTTGGCAACATTCTCTATAGAATTAAAATTTTGACACTTTCTACAGAAATAAAATTTTGCCAAAATTTTCTATAGAAATAAAATTTGACAAAATTTTCTATAGGAATAAAATTTCGACAAATTTTGCTAGATTATTTTTGCTCGAGTGGTCGTTCGGAAGTTAGCGTGATTGCAACAGACGGATGGACGGACGGACATGCTCAGATCGACTCAGAATTTCACCACGACCCAGAATATATATACTTTATGGGGTCTTAGAGCAATATTTCGATGTGTTACAAACGGAATGACAAAGTTAATATACCCCCATCCTATGGTGGAGGGTATAAAACGCTTCTGTAACATATACCCCAAACACATTTTGTTTCAAGTATATATATTTTCAGGATTTGTCCAAACAAAATATTGTTTGCATTGTTTAAACATATTATGTTTCACCTTAGACATACACTGGTAGGGGAATTGCTATAAATACGATGTTTTTATTAAATTTAAAAAAGTTTTGTTATCCAATTGGATTGGATACAATTTTACCAAATTCGAATTTTTCACAAAATACTTCATAATTTTTTCAAGTGAGTAAATTTTAGCAAAATTGTGTCCATGTTGATATTTGTATGAGCTAAACAAATTTTAAAAAAGTTTTTTTTTTGCAATGTTAAAATTCGAACAAAACAAATTGTGTTTAATAGGTCTTCCTCAAGTAGATATTCCTGAAATCGGAAGATGAAATTTTCTAAAATTAACCTACATTTTTTTCATGGTCAGTTTATCGGCTTCACAGTTTTAGGTGAATATTAGGTGAATATTAGGTGAATATTGTACTGCTCAGCCATCTCGTTGAGAAATTTGCTGCAATCGATGGCCGTTTTCGAGTTAAGGAACAGAGAATCCAAGGATTTTATTGCAAGTTGACTGTCTGAGTATATATTAATGCCAAAATTTTTTGGAACATTACTTCTCAGCCAATTCGCCACCTCTTTTATTGCTAATATTTTCGCCTAAAAAACACTATTGTGATTGGGTAATCGTTTTGCTATTCTAAGTTCAAGGTCTTTAGAATATACTCCGAAACCCACTTGTCCATCCAATTTGGAGCCATCAGTGTAGAAATCTATATAACGTCTATTCACTGGGGTCTATGTGCACCATCCCTGACTTTTGGGAATTAGAATTTCAAACTTGTTGTCTAAAAGTGGTTTCGCCAGAATGTAATCCACTACGTTTGGCACATCTGGCACATCCACTAAAGCACTAGAGAGGCACTTAAAAATAATATTCGCCTAGATGTGTGCTCTAACTTCTTAAAAGAATTCCATAATTTGTTTCTAGACCCGGTTTAAAGCTGGGCAAGGCATAGGCAGTGTTCATAGTACATATGTGACATACATAGGTGTTGTTCATAGTAACATCTTCCTAACGCGTCCTACATACACCAGTATTCAGATTGTGTCCTTTGGAATGAGTCCAAGCCGTTTCCTACAGTGTAAATTTGCCTCTGTTTTACCTGTTTTAAAGTGACCGGTGCCTTCCATACGTTTCGACCAGAACTGGGATCCATTCCCGTAGCGGAGCTGCTACTCTATCTAACCTAACTTTACCTACACGCAGAGAAGAAACATGATTGTCACAATCATATTCGAAGGGCAAAATAATATGATAGGAGCTATGTTTGCGGCGACCATGTAACATTTTCACCTGCAACAATGTTGGTTCAGAGAACATGGTTCTAAGAAAAATAAAATTGTCCTCATCTAAAATGTTATTATATTGATAAGAAGAAATTTGTTTGAATCAAAAGACAATGGTCACGATATAAAATGTTATGATATTCGTCAAAAATGGTTTTCTTCCAGTTAAAAGAACATGGTCACCACCTAAAATGTTTTGATATATCGGGTGGTTAAATTTCAAGGGCCGATGTTGATTTTGAATAAAACATAAACTATTTAGGAAATTATTGTAATTTTATTTTATTATGATATATTGGTATTACTCAGTTATGTATGGAACAAAATATCGGCCAAATGGGCGCCGCGACCTCGGTGGCACACCTCCATCCGATGGTCCAAATTTTCGATGACGCTGAGGTATAATGGAGGTTCTATGCCGTTAATGTGCCGAATTATCTCATCCTTTAGCTCTTGAATTGTTGCTGGCTTATCGACGTACACCTTTTCTTTCAAATAAGCCCAAAGAAAAGAGTCCAACGGTGTCAAATCACATGATCCATTACGTGAGATAACACGGCCATTGAATTTGTTGCGCAAAAGAGACATTGTTTCGTTAGCTGTGTGGCAAGAGGCACCGTCCTGCTGAAACCACATATCGTCCACATCCATATCTTCCAATTCGGGCCATAAAAAGTTCGTTATCATCTCACGATAGCGAACACCATTCACAGTAACTGCCTGACCGGCCTCATTTTGGAAAAAATACGGCCTGATGATTCTGCCAGCCCATAAACCGCACCAAACAGTCACTCTTTGTGGGTGCATTGGTTTTTCGACAATCACTCTTGGATTATCGTTCGCCCAAATGCGGCAATTCTGCTTATTGACGAATCCACTGAGGTGAAAATGTGCCTCATCACTGAAGATGATTTTCTTCGAAAATTTCTTGGAACTATTCTGCCCATTCAGGAAGTTTTGAATGGTCAAGAGGCTTTAGTTCTTGAGCCAATTGCACCTTGTAAGTGTGTAAATGCAAGTCTTTATGCATAATGTTCATCAACGACGAGCGTGAGAGGTGCAATTGTTGGGCACGACGACGAGTTGAGGTGGACGGCTCTTCAGTCACACTATCGCGAACAGCAGCAATATTTTCTGCGGTACGAGCATCCACTGGTGTTCTCACATCTTCTACAGACCAGGTTTGCTCGAAATTTTCCACGATTTTTGCGATTGTACGCACATTTGGACGATCAAATTGACCAAAAAATCACGAAGTGCACGATATGCATTTTGATTTGAACGCCCATTTTCATAATAAGTCTGGATAAATTTAACACGTTGTTGGATTGTGTATCTCTCCATGGTTCAAATTGAGTAAGTCTGAAATAGAGAAATGTCAAATAAAATTCGGAAAAAACTTGGCGTTTATATGAAAAAACTTTTTTCGTCGTCAACAAATCAAACACAAAATTAACTTTATTTATTGGTTTTAATTTCTTTATAAACTAACTCATTGTTTATTTGTATTTATGATGCCGTGCAAGCAAACATCACATATTTTGACACACTCTATTTTGGTTCAATTTCAACAATAAGTAATCATTCCATATTTACTTCGTGCGCATCAAATGTACCAACGCAGACATCATGTAACTGCAAATAAATGATACCATATAAAAAAAATGCAGAACAAAAAACAGGTATATTTTTTCAATTACACTTTCCTTTTTTGTATTCACATAAAACCACGTGCCACTTCTGAATAAATAAATTAACACAGAACACAGTAATTCCGTATTCTCCGTCCATTTCAAGAAACAATCAACACTCGACTGACGCTCAAAATGAAAATCGTGTGTACCTGCTCAATGTTTTTATAAAATTCTTTTCGCTGCAAAAAAATTAAAAAATTAAATGGTCACGAAAACAATGTACATGGTATTTATGGCCATGTATTGCTTCTAGACATGTCTATATGTAAACTATAAAAATATTTTTTTCTCTGCAAAAAAGTAAAAAATTTGAATGGTCAGGTACATGATTTTCCCGACCATGTAATGTTCTCAAATTCTATCATTTAAATAATAGAAAATATTTGCGGCATTAGAGAACCATTTAAATGGTTATTGCCAGCATATATTTTTTCCGCTCGAAAATTATTTTTACAAAGACAAAATACATGGTTTTCGCGACGATTACATACCCTACATAAGCATGCGGCAACCATGTCCAAACATGTTTTTTTTCTGTGCATGTAGATACCTGGTCATTGAATATGTGTTTCCAAGCACTTGATGGAATCTAAATATCATGCAAATGCCGTACTTTGTGCACATTACCGAAGAAATTAAACCATTCTCCCAATCGCCAAATATTGCTTATTTTTATACCCTCCACCATAGGATGGGGGTATATTAACTTTGTCATTCCGTTTGTAACACATCGAAATATTGCTCTAAGACCCCATAAAGTATATATATTCTGGGTCGTGGTGAAATTCTGAGTCGATCTGAGCATGTCCGTCCGTCCGTCTGTTGAAATCACGCTAACTTTCGAACGAAACAAGCTATCGACTTGAAACTTGGCACATGTAGTTGTTATTGATGTAGGTCGGATGATATTGCAAATGGGCCATATCGGTCCACTTTTACGTATAGCCCCCATATAAACGGACCCCCAAATTTGGCTTGTGATTGCTCTAAGAGAAGCAAATTTCATCCCATCCGGCTGAAATTTGGTACATGGTGTTAGCATATGGTCTCTAACAACCATGCAAAAATTGGTCCATTTCGGTTTACTTTTACGTATATCCCCCATATAAACGGACCCCCAAATTTGGCTTGCGATTGCTCTAGAAGAAGCAAATTTCATCCGATCAGGCTGAAATTTGGTACATGGTGTTAGTATATGGTCTCTAACAACCATGTAAAAATTGGTCCATATCGGTCCATAATTATATATAGCCCCCATATAAACCGATCCCCAGATTTGAACTCCGGAGCCTCTTAGAGGAGCAAAATTCATCCGATCCCGTTGAAATTTGGTACGTGGTGTTAGTATATGGTCTCTAACAACCATGCAAAAATTGGTCCATATCGGTCCATAATTATATATACCCCCCTATAAACCGATTCCCAGATTTGGTTTGCGGATCCTCTAAGAGAAGCAAACTTCTTCCGATCTGGCTGAAATTTGGTTCATGATATTA
The DNA here is from genome assembly GCF_050003625.1 of Haematobia irritans. NCBI lineage: Eukaryota > Metazoa > Arthropoda > Insecta > Diptera > Muscidae > Haematobia > Haematobia irritans. Next base: position 85,219,343 of record NC_134399.1, on the reverse strand, counting down.
CTATATAGTCTCTAAGAACCATTCAAAAATTGGTCCATATCAGTCTATAATTATATATAGCTCCTATATAAACCGATCCCCAGATTTGAACTCCGGAGCCACTTGGACGAGCAAAATTCATCCGATCCGGTTGAAATTTGCAACGTGGTGTTAATATATGGCCGCTAATAACCATGCCAAAATTGGTCCATATCGGTCTATAGTTATATATAGCCGATCCCCAATCACACAAAAATTGGTCCATATCGGTTCATAATCATGCTTGCCACTCGAGCAAAAATAATCTAGCAAAATTTGTCGAAATTTTATTTCTATAGAAAATGTTGTCAAATTTTATTTCTATAGAAAATTTTGGCAAAATTTTATTTTTGTAGAAAATGTTGTCAAAATTGTAATTCTATAGAGAACGTTGTCAACATTTTATATCTTTTGAAAATTTAGTAAAAATTTTATTTCTATAGAAAATTTTGTCAAAATGTTATTTCTATAGAAAATTTTGTCAAAATGTTATTTCTATAGAAAATTTTGTCAAAATGTTATTTCTATAGAAAATTTTGTCCAAATTGTACTTCTATAGAAATTGTTGTCAAAATTTTATTTCTATAGAAAATTTTGTCAAACTTAATTATATACGTATTTAATCGGCCATTTTAAGTTTAATATATACCACGTATGGACTACGTGGTATATATTACGGTATTAGGATGTTTTAAGATACCTTGTCATCGGCAAAAGTTACCGCAACCCAAGTAAATCGATTGTGGATGACAGTCTTCAGTAGAAGTTTCTACGCAATCCATGGTGGAGGGTACATAAGCTTCGGCCTGGCCGAACTTACGGCCGTATATACTTGTTTGTTGTTAATTTTCTTAAGATTAAAAGCGCTTTCGTTAAATTGAACGTAAATTTTGCTGAACCGTTCGTTATTTAGAATACTCAATGTTAGGAATTTGGGCGTTCGTTGTATTGGATTTTCACTAAACAGAGCTTCGACTGTATTTGATTCATGGTGCTGGGTATTTAAGATTCGGCCCGGCCGAACTTAAGTCCGTATTTACTTGTTTTATTTCAAATTGCCCAGCAAAAAAGCGTCGCCAAAAAAGTAGTGACATATTCTTTTTGGATCCGGAAGTACTGCAAAATTGGAACAGAAGCGATGAATTTAACATGGGGTTGCCATACACTGGTAGAAAAATGTTGCGTATTATTAACGAACGGGCTTCGTTGATTATTTTTCGTTAATATTACAAAATTTTTCGTTATAAGAACGAAAGTGATCGTTAATACAACGAAATCAATCGTTAAAAGACAATTTTGTGTTTTGGTTTTTCGTTATATTAATGAAACACGTTTCGTTAATATTACGAATATTAACTTTGTAATTTTTTCAAGAATTAGAATAAAAAAATTTTCCAAGATGAAATTATTATAATCATTTGCACATAGAGAGTAACTTTTGGAAACTTTTAAACTAAACAGTCGTTTTATATACTCTGAAACTGGAATTGAAAATTTCATTTCTAAAACGAAATCGATCGTTAATATAATGATATGGCTCGTTAAAAAATAAATTTTAAATTGTTATATTTCGTCATATTAATGAAATATGTTCATTAATAATACGAATGGGAGTTTGAGTATTTCTGCCTCTCCTTACTCTCTCTCTCTCTCTCTCTAAAACGTCTCTTCATACTCTCTCTAGCGTGTATGTAATTGGTACATACACATCTTAGTATGGCAATAAGCACATGTGTGCGCAGTGATGCCAATTTTGTGCTTTTAGCACCAAATTTAGTGCTTTTTGATTTCCGAAAAGCACCAAATTGCCTTTTTAGTGCCTTTTCCAAAAAAGCACCAACATGGTGCTTTCTTGCATATTCATTTAGTGCTTTTGGTGCTTTTTTAATTTGAACGGTATTAATTTAATTTTCATACAAAAATTCGGATTAGACTTTCAAAAGTTTAATAAACTCAGCTATATTCCCAAATATAGAATTTGATTATTATGAAGGTGGAATTGATTCGTTTTTTAATCATTGGTATTTAGAATTTCAGAACTTGATGAAGATGTCATCAAAAACGTTTGTAGTAAATTCACAAAAGCACTCAAAACTGAAATAAGAAATGCACTCCCTCCAAATATTAATATTTCCAAATTTAATGTCGAAAAAAGGTTTTCTCCTCTAAAAAATATATATATTTTGAAATTTGAAAGACAGTACTGATCGAAATGAATTGGATGAAAGCATTAAAACTGATCAAGGTGTACACTTGAATAGAGGTTCATAATTTAAAAAAAATAAAAATGCTTCAAATCAATACACAAAAGTTTTATAATACAGCTTTAGAATTTTTTTTTTTTTTTAAGTAGAGCATTAAATTTTAACTGGCTTTAGTAGTGTTTGTGGTGGGAGGTGGTATGTTAGAATTTATAATATATTTTTGGTGCTTTTTGCCCTTCGGGAGTTGGCATCACTGTGTGTGCGTCTTGAAAAACAAACGGTAAAAAGTTCAACAGAAAACTTGTCTGATGGGCAAACATTAACAACATATACGTTCTTTTCGCTGAAGAGTGCACACGCTCATTACAGTTTCGTTGTGAATAATAAACATAGATGGGTGAGGTGAGTTAAATTGGTGTTTTTTGTATATTCGCAAGAAATATAGTGTACATTTTTAATCTTTAGTGAAAATGCCCCGGGGAAGTGAACTTTCAGATGAGGAAGGCGGAACAATTACGGTGATGAACCTTGGTTGCACAAAAATTGGATAAATGGACACGGTGATACGATTATCATTTTTTGATCTTAGAAATAAGAGGCTTTTTTTTCTTAAGTGAAAGTCACAATATATGTTTATTATATTACTTAATTTATCATTATATATTATTTCTTACTGTATATAAACCATATTTCAAAGATCTTAACAAAAATAATACACTACCAATTACTACACTCAAATGCGCTAATTGGTTGGGTTTCATTAATATAACGTTTGTGTTCATTTATACAACGTTCGCCTTTCATTCATACAATGAATAATTTTCATTCATACAACGTATAAGCTGCACCCATACAACGAATAAATTTCATTCATACAACGAATAATATTCGTTAATACAACGAAAAGGCTACGTAATAGCAACGTAATTATTCGTTAATACTACGAAATGTATTCCACAAAGTGTTTCGTAAATATAACATAAAATTACGTTGTTATAACGAAATGCTACGTTGGCTGACTTTTAATGAAGAATTTCGTTAATACAACGTAGAAATTCATCGTATTAACGAAACTTTTTCTACCAGTGTAGGACGGATGTCCACCATTGCACTGAATTTGCTTTCTGAAAAGCTTGACCTCAAATTTTTTCATATATTAGCAATTTTTCTGGAAGGGATTAAGCATTTTTTCGAGATATCATTTAAAAATAAGGAAAAAGCGAGTTATAAAAATTGAATTAAAAGAACTTCCTGAGTAGTTAAAAGAAAGAACATCTTTGGCAGGAAATTTTTGGACAATGTTTTTCGTTGGGTTATTAATTTAAGAATAAACTTTCAACAGAAATATATTTAATATGTGAATGCATTAGATTATCTTTAAATTTTCAATACAATTAACATATGATAACGGTGTTATTTACACACAATCTTTGCACATTATTACATTGAATTTTCAAATTTACAATATGGATAAATATTTGCTTAACGGAATTTATTTATTTATTAACCAGGCGACAATCAGACAAATGGATAGTATATCCAAAGCAAACAATTTGTATCCATTTGCATTAATACAACAAGTGATAGAGAATAGGAATGGGCAGAATTAAAACAAATAGTTAAAATGGACATTAATGTAAATGCTTGCTACGTGTGTTTGTATACACCTTAATATACTGTAGGTGTGTTTTTGTGTGTGCATGTGTAAATGTGGTGGTTATTTGATTTTAAATACCTGCTGCTCGTATTAAGTAAATATTTACATAATATATGAAATGCGTAACGCCTGTTGTCAACACATGTGGCTGGTTCAGGCATTGGCGACGATGGTATGGTGACGGCAAAGGCAATGCCTGTATTGTTGCTGGTGATGATGGCGATGATCAAATTGCCAAATGAATAATAACACCAACAATGAGATCCACCGTATCAGCAACCCCACCGACAGGAGTACTAAGCCTGTACATATCTGCAGTATTAACGAACATTGAATAACGTCCGTCCACTTGTTTGGACACTGGTTTTACAGAAGAAATTATAAGCATATTTAATAACTCGCATCAAAGCATATTGAAAAAATTAAATCATGTTTGGGTTTGTCATAAGGTGGAAGTCATTTGTGTAATCATTCGCTGCATTGATTTCGCATTATATTGGATTTTATATTAAAAACTATGGAAAAACTTAAATAAATAAAAGTCTTACAAAATTTTTCCAAGTTCGAAGTTACGCTATATCGGTCAATCTTCTGATGTCGGTCCGGCCGCCTATCTGTCTGTTGTTACCACGCTACAGCCTTCAATAATGACACTATAGTCATGAAATTAGGCGAAGATTCGTTTTCTGTCTTAAAGCTGGTCAAGCTTTACGGTCAAAGTTTTGATATAGATCCCATATAAATCGAATATCTAAACCCCGTAATTTTTAACCGATTTGCCTGAAAATGGAAACCTATAGGCATTTCAGGTCTACAAAGATCATTGTCGAATTCGGTTTATATAGGTCAATGTTTCAGTAAGGCCTCCATGTAGACCGATCTCATTATATGATTGAAAGTTGCTGAAAGTGGAATGTAGAGGTATTTCAGATCCAGAAAGATTTTTTTTTGTCGAATTTAGTTTATATCGGTCCCTATTTGGTAAAGACCTTCCATAGACATATCTATCTATTTGACCTCTTTATTGACTTTTTTAAGTTCGAAGATACGCTATATTATCCTGAGATGGTCGTCTGTAAATCTATAGGTATTTCAGGTCTACAAAGATCTTTGTTGATTTCGGTTTATATCGGTACATATTTCGATTAAGCCTCCATAGAGATCGATCTCACGATTTGATTTCTTGCGCTGCTAGACAAAGCAATTTTTATCTGCTTTGCCTGATAATGAAAATCTAGAGGTATTTCGGATCCCGAAAGATGTTTATCGAATTTTATTTATATCGGTCCATCTATAAACAGATCTATTTATTTGACTTCTTTGGCAGTTGTGCTGAAATTGGAAATGCAGAATTATTTCAGTTCCATAAATATTTTAGACGAATTTATTTTATATCGGTCAATGTTTTGAGAAAGGGCTGTGGTTTTGACTTCTCGGTCATCTTGGAATTCTTGGAAACCGAAATTTGAAAATCCAGAGGTATTTTAGTCCCATAAAGATGTTTTTCAATAAAGTTGTTGTTTTAGTACTTAGTTTGGACATTGTCACTGTTCAACATCCTTTTTAATTATTTAATTGTATTCGTTTCTACAGTTTTTCTAAGTTTGATAGAGCCATAAATTCTCAAGCGGTTTGAGGTCAACTTTGACTACTAGCTAAATTTAGTCTCTGGTTCAACATCCGACTTCCTGGTTAGAAATTTCCACTCTTTTCAACGAACTTTGGGATGTAAGTCTACAAACTGAAGTTAGTAGTGCGAATGAAATTTGTTATAGAACGAAAATCGAAAATCGGTTCCAAAGATTTTGTTTTTACTTTAACAATTTTGATATTGATTCCGGGCCAAACAAGCGGAGAATACAAGTAAGCATAGTTGTAAGAGACAATTTTCTTGGGTTTTGTGTACTTGCTTCTAGGAAGCAAATTTTAATTTTTCGTTTCTTCAGCTTTTTTTCTTCATATGCTATCAAAGTCCTTTAAGAACGTGTCAACGACAACCCAGCAAAAACTGGGTAAGCACTAGTGATTCTTTCAGTAATACCAGTAATCAAAAAATTATTGCTTGCAGTATTACCTGGGATTAAAAAATAATATCTTACCTGTGTAGGCAAAAAGTGATTCTTTCTATTAATACCTGTAATCAATGTCATATCTTGAGGTCCGGGTTCGGCTCTACATTGGGCACCGTTAATAGTAGCGATAAGTAATGCCAAATTACATTTCAGAAAAAAAAAATTGCCAATAAAGTATACCTTTGTTTTCTAAAGTTGTATAGTACATAATTTATATTACAAAATAACATTATTGAATAGATTCATGTCGTGGAGCGTGGTATAGTGTGTTGGATTACAAAACAACAGGGGTGAGTTCGCACTTTTTGGGTATCTTTATGGTAAAGATATTATTTTTGGAGAGCTGGTATGTTTGCGAAGAAGTACTTATTTTTCGACTGCTGGTATGCTTGCACGGAAGTACTTTCCTCCAATGTCATGCCCGTGTAAAAGTATTACTACTGATATATGTGAACTCGTAAGCATTTTATGTTCGTAGGCGGGATTATTTTCGTGAGCGTGTTTTTCCGAAATTTGTTACTCACGCACACCCACGAAGATATTATTTTCGTGACTCACGCTCACGCACGACATTTGGTTGGTTAATCACGCTCACGCACACTCACCCCGTTACCATCAGCGTGACTCACGATTCACGCTTGAGTCACGACAGATTCGTGTCACGTGCACACCTCTAGCAGGAAACATGTAACATTTTTGTCATCTGATTTGCTTGAAATTTGAAATCCAAAGGTATTGCAGATCGATAAATAGCTGTCCTAATTTTGTATATAAAGAGCTGTAGCAAATTTGGTATATATCGGTCCATGTTTTGATATAGCCCGCATATAGACCGATCTCCCGATTTGACTTCTTGATGAGATGGAAGCAACAAAACATGAAACATTTTTGTCATCCGATTTGCTTGTTTTTGTTATACCCTAAACCACATCGACTCAGAATCACCTCCTGAGTCGATCTAGCGCTTGGTGTCCGTCCGTCTGTCCATGTATTTGTTGTTCACAGGATTCCGGTCGCAATTATTAACCGATTTTGATGAAATTTGGTACAGGGAGTTTTTTGGGCACAAGGACGAACGCTATTGAATTTGGAAGAAATCGGATCAAATTTAGATATAGCTCCCATATATATGTATCGCCCGATTTCGACAAATAGGGTCACGTTGCGCGTTTTTTCAAACGGATCGTCACCAAATTTGGCAAAAGGTAATCTTTTCCATCGCCCTTCAAGTCTGCAAAATTTCATCCAAATCGGTTCAGATTTAGATACAGCTCTCATATATATGTATCGCCCGATTTTCCCAAATTTGGCCACAAAACCTTTATTTATCAACCGATCTTACTCAAAGTCGGCTACATATAATCTTCTATAGCACTAACTATATTTGCAAAAAATCATCGAAATCGGTTCAGATTTAGCTATAGCTCCCATATACATGTACCGCCCGATTTGTCTAAATTTGGCCATAAAACCCTTATTTATCAATCGATCTTAACCAAATTTGGTTATATGTAGTCTTCTATAGCACTAACTATATGTGCAAAAAATCGTCGAAATCGGTTCAGATTTAGATATAGCTCCCATATATATGTATAGCCCCATTTTCCCAAATTTGGTCATAGAACCCTATTTATTAACCGATCTTACTAAAAGTTGGCTAGATCCAGTCCTCTATAGTACTAACTATATGTGTACTATAGATTTAGATATAGCTTCCATATATATGCATCGCTCGATTTTCCCAAATTTGGCCATAGTACTCTTATTTATTAACCAATGTTACTCAAATTTCAAATTTTGATGAACTAGCCGATCGCACTTATACGTACTTGTAGCTCTTACATAACGATTTTTACAAATTTGTATTTATTACCCACACTAATTGAGTGATTTTCTCTTTTTTTAATAATGGGCTCAATATTAGTGGCATACTAGCTCCGTAGGCGCAATATCAACACAGCCAGTGTTGCTAGAAGTAGGGGAAATTCCCTATATGTAGGGTAGGGTAGGGCGTCTTGTAGGGACGTAGGGCCACAATGTAGGACATTTTCACTCAACACAATTTGTAATAATTTTTACATTTTGGTGGCTCTAGGGCAGGAAATTAGAAGCCGGCAAGGCTTGATCTTTAACAATGTGTGGTAAACTTTATTCCTGTAGAAAATTTTGTCAACATTTTATTTCTATAGAACATTTTGTCAAAATTGTATTTCTATAGAAATTTTTTTCAAAATATTATTTCTATAAAAAATTTTCTCAAAATTTTATTTCTGTGGAATTTTTTCTCAAAATTTTATTTCTGTAGATTTTTTTCTCAAAATTTTATTTCTATAGAATTTATTGTCAAAATTTTATTTCTATAGAAAAATTTCTCACAAAAATTTGTTTATAGAAACTTTTTCCAAAATTTTATTTTTATAGAGATTTAACCAAAAAGATTACTAATTTGGGTAGAATTCTACCAACTGTGGCAACCGTGGCGGTAATACAAATTTATATTCTAGGTTATATAACATACGTTGCATATTCATATTTTAAGAAAATAAAGTACTTAGAACCATTTTTGTTTTGTAAAATTTTTTAAATTTAACGAAAAATATAGTAGGGAAAATTGTTTGGGAATGTATGGGAAAGTAGGGAACTTTTTTGTCCTTGTAGGGTAAACCGAAAATTTTCACTGGCAACATTGACTATGAGCTATAGTCAGATTGGCACAAAGCACCCATAGACATGTATCCTTAATTTTCTTAAATATGCAACTGCGGTTTATCTCCCAGACCTATATGTTACCCCACAAATGCTTATGATTACTAATTCTGTAATGGTGGTTTAGGGTATGATATAGTCGGCCCCGCCCGACTTTCTACTTTACTTACTTGTTTTTTAATCAATCAGTCTTATCTACATGCAAAAAAAAATTCGTTCCTCCCAAACGAAATTTTAGACAAACAAAGATCGTTTCTCATTTGCTTTTCGCTGTAAGGAAGTTTATTTGGAAGAAAAGTATGTACTTTTTGTGATAAACGTTTATTCTTTTCCAGGATATAAAAACAATTTCATAAAGACCAACTCAAAAAACAATCTTTTCTGGCTAATTGCATTTTCCCCTCAAATCTTTGTCACTTCCATGAGTTTTTTTAGTTCTTAGCACCAACCAATGTAGAAGAAATTCTTCGATTTTATATTTTTTTTAAATTTTACCTTTCGCCTGGACGGAGAATCGAACCGCGGACCATACAATTTGTAAGTCAACACACTATCCACTTGGCTACGTAACTGTTATAGACATCAACAGTCAAACAATTATATTTATATAGCATCGTTTTCGGCGCCCACGAGCCGATTAAAAAACTTTATTTGAAAGAAACATACATTTAGTTGGGCACCGTGGACCAATGGTTAGTACGTCCGCCTTGCACACCAAGGGTGGTGGGTTCGCAGGGATCGAACCCACGACCGAACATCAAAAAGTTTTTGTTGTTGTTTTTTTACATATATTCCAGATATGTTGGGAAAATTCCGAAAATGTTTTCTACATTACATACTAATATATACTAAATTTTTACTATGAAACTGTAAAATGTGTCATGAAAAATTTAAAGTCGGAAAAGAACAGCGCTTGATATAAACGAAATGGACTGTGTTGTTGGTTCAAAAATATTTTTTTTTATTGAAAAATAAACAAACGAATTTTTTTGTTGATAAATGTTTAAAATTTTCGAAGAAATTCAAAAACCCTAATAAAAGAAAAAAGTTTTCGGTATACGTTTTCCAAACGTTTTGTTTCTTTGCGTGTATAACTCGAATGGTCTCCAAAGTATCGGTGGTGATCGAACCAGTGTGCAATGATGTGCATCGTTTCGCGTTAAAATGAAAGATGATGGGAATTTTGCGGCTGTTATCGTTGTTTTGGCGGGTAATGCTACTCTGCTTCAAGTTGCAAGCAATCATCGGTGGTGGTATATTGAATGAACATCATAATTTGTAAAAGGCAATCTGCATACGCACAAACAAACGAATGTGTATGTGTGTATATCTCATATGAACATATATCTTAACCGCATATATACATATAGTCAAAGTATTGATACTTCAAGCATAGGTGTGTGTATGCGTACATGTCCATACGTATGTCGTTCATCCACATTCATGCCGCAGACCATTTTTGCATATTTATTTCGCTATTAATTAAATTACATTGTGCAAATTGCATGTTCAAGGATGCCAAAGGATATACGAACCGAATAGTGGAAGTAGTACTATATGGATGCCAAGCCATATAGCAACCACCATCTCACAGCCACAAACAATCAACCATCCAAATGGACGGACGGACGGATACAATTGGTGTATGACAACGATGCAATGTTCACAACTCTTACTCTCATTTGATTGTAGTACATCCCACATTGATTGGATATACTCATATGTATAGGGGAGTAATACGACAATATTGAAAATGAATTGTAACCAGTTCTCTGGTGGATATGGGGTACATCACAGACCTTGGCGATTTTTAAAGTGAATTTGGCTGTAATTTGCATTTAATGCCCCCTTTTGCCAAAATGGGGAGACAATTTTCCATTTACGTTTAGATGAATGGTATTGTTGATCCTTTGTTAATGTTGCCGCTAAGTGACAAGTGCATACAGGCATTAGGGTTGCCAAGCCAACATATTGCTGAGTCTTATAAGATATTATTTCTATTTCTATCTGTTATACAAATTTATTTCATTCGAAAGTTTAAATTGATTTCTACAGTTGGATAAGAGTGTATCTCAATACTTACGAGTATCCTATGATTTTTCCCGCATCTTGTCAACCCTGTTCTATATAAACATTGACTTTACACACACACACACACAACATATAAACATTGTTGTTAAAGGATTAAATGGTTGGTTGGGTATATGCATCAGCAGCTTACATCTCAATACAACCAGTCAAGCTCCAGGGGTAAATTTGCATCAGAGAAAATCCTATCTGTACCATTCGTAGCGATAGAAAACACACAACAACCATATATTATGCGTGTGTTTAAATGATAGAGTGAGAGAGCGAGAGAATTTATACCATAATTGGTATGTTGGAGCAAATGACGTTATTACAAAATTCCTGTGGTCACATCAAAATCAATTTAGACTAGAACATTTTCAAAAGAATCAATGTTTGGTTTAGATACCCCCCATGCCCATATAGAAATTCCCTGCCCATTAGATTTGAGATATTGGTTGGTGTTTGGTTGTCGATGAAATGGCTGTCGTCTAGAATGGAACAATAGACACAATCCATTCGCCATTCGTTTTGCATACACCCAACCACCAGAAGTACATCATAGCACAGTGGCTTATATTCAAATCATACATGGTATACCGAATTCAGCCGTATAGGAGGATTGTTTTTTCTATTTTGTGATTAGTGAACAAAAACAAATATTAATCATCGAAAATCCCTTTATTGTTTTTTCAAAATTTTCCCCATTAATAGTTATACAATTTAAAATCCATTTAATTTGTTAAAGGACATTTTGCCATTCTGATTGAGGTATCTCCAAAACATGCATTCTGTTTATACCCATCACCACTACTGCGGTACAAGGGTATAATAAGTTTGTGCATTTGTATGTAACGCCAAGAAGGAAAAGTCTGAGACCCATCGTTTATTATATCGAACGAATTAAGATCTGTGTCGATTTAGCGATGCCCGTCTGTCTGTCCGTCCGTCTGTCTGTATATGTAATTTTGTGTGCAAAGTAAAGCTCGCAGTTTAAGTCCCATCGTCTTCAATTTTGGCATAGAGTTTTACTTTGGCTCAAAGACAAATACTATTGATTTTAGTTTTGACCGATCATGTCATAATTGACGTATTTATCAAGGTATGATATGCAAAATATCAGCCAAATCGGTTCAGATTTACATAGAGCTCCCATATATATCTTTCGTCCGATTTGCACTTATTGACATCAAAAGTCAGAATTTTGCCCTGCTTTGCTTTAAATTTTGCACAAGAGGTAAGTTTAATAGTATCGTTAATTGTGCCAACTTTGGTTGAAATCGGTTCAGATTTACATATAGTTCCCATATATATCTTTCGTCCGATTTGCACTTTTATGGCCTCAAAAGCCAGAGACTTGTACTGATTTGCTTCAAATTTTGCACAAGGAAAATTTTCCGCTGCCATTAATGTGACTCACGACTCACGCGTGAGTTACGTTCATGGCAGGGGCGTGAGTGTGCGTGATTAATAAACCAAAATTTCGTTCGTGAGCGTGAGTTACGAAAATGCATGAGAATTACGCTCACGAAAATAATCCTGTTCATCAACATAAAACGCTTAAGAGTTAAACTCATTTACAATTTTAGTGATACCTGGAATGTTAAGAGTGTAATAACGCTCTCGATTTGAATAATGCTCATGATTTCAGACACGTCGCTAAGATAAATTACTCATAAAACTATTCGTAAGTCACGGCATTCTTCGTGAGTTACGATATTTTTCGTGAGTTACGGTGTTTTTCGTGAGTCACGACATTTTCGTGCGTGAGTGTGCGTGACTACAAAAAATCTTTTCGTGAGTGTGCGTGAGCGTGAGTCCTACCAAACAATATCGTGCGTGAGTAAGATTTTCGGTCGTGAGTGTGCGTGAGCGTGAGTAAACTATTACTTACGTGCACACCTCTAATTCTAACCATGCGTATCAAATTTGGTCACAATCGGTTCATATTTAGATATAGCTCCCATGTATATGTACGCCAGAGTCGGGCAAATATGGTAGAATGTTTCATATTTTAGACCCATTTTCAATGGCATTTTCATCCAATTAACTCGGTTCTTTCCTCAGAGAATATATGTAATATAATATTTAAGTGTGTCCAAGTTGATCTAATTTGGTTCAGATTTAGATAAAGCCTTCATATATTTGTTCGTCCGGTTTATGCAAATATGGCCAAAAAATTCTGTGATGATTTCCCCATATCGTAGTCATATCCTACACACTGTAATGCCAGACTTTCCACAGAATGGTTGAGTTTTAAATAAGGCTCCGACTTGTGGAAATATCGCCCGATTTGGCCAAATAATGTATCACAAACCACAATTGGCCACATATCTTGGTGAGATCCTAACCAATATCCTTGTAAAATGGCCACTGCTAAGTAGCAAAAATTGTAAAAATTATTCAAATTGTCCTATATCTCGAGTACATATGTATCGCCCGATAAATCATAAATGATATTTTGTACAGTTGCATTAAAATTGCTCTAGCTTTATATTTCCCATATTTTTACTAACACTGTGTTTCATCCCAGGATGTTAACCAATTTACATTTTTATTCTAGAGATTTCGTAGAAGTATAAAAACTTGTCTCCAAATCGGTTAAGACTTTTCATAATAACTCCCAACAAATTTGGAGTTGAGATTGTAACATAAATTTTGGTCTACATAGTGGTGAAGGGTATAATATAGTCGGCCCCGCCCGACTTTAGACTTTACTTACTTGTTTTTATTTTGTTTCTAATAAACGGGAATAAAAAGAAGTCAATCGTTACCAGTCAGGACTATACGCCGGATGAACCATCAAAAATACGTTTTTAGGGCGCAAAAGGACACAATTCTCTTTTAAATTTGGGTTTCGTGTACTTGCTTCTAGGAACGAAAAATTCAAATTTGCTTGAATTTTTCGTTTTTTCAGCTTTTCTTCATATGCTATGTTATCAAATTCCTTTAAAAACGAGTTAACGACAACTTTATTTTCCAAATTCAGATTCGACTTCCAGTAGAAATTTTGCTATGTTTCAAGTAAAAAACGTCGTTAAAATAAAGTGTTGAAAAGCATGTCCTATTTTTTAACGATTTTTTGCTTTGTAGTCAAAATGCAAAAAGACAACAAATTTAAAGACAATTTCATTATATTTAAAGAATTTTTCTGAATTATTAAAGTCAAGTTGACCTTAGCCCAAATATTTTTTCTTTCAAGTTATGATATCCATTTTTAAGTGAAATCACTTAATTGAAAGACAATACGACTTCATTGAAAAGTTTATCGTCTTTTGGACAAGGAAAAAAACTTTATATTAGACAAATGCGTCATCTATGCTAAGCAAAATTTGCATTCGTATTTTAAGGACATGAAATCTTTGGCCTCACGACAATATTTTTTTCAGTGTACGTATGACAGCATTATACTGCATCTGATCTATAAACAAAGACACTTGGTTGCATTTGATAAACAAGTGTCATATTCAGTGCGTTCTATTCTTGTTAATGATTCGAATAACTTTCGTAAAATACTTTCAATAGTTTTATGCATACCAAGTGATCTAAAATCTATAATTCTTCGCATATAACTGTTAAGTTTTTTGTAATAAAAAAAAGTTCAAAAATTTACCACCAGTTAATGGACATTTTTGGATAATTTTATACTTAATCTGCTCAAGTTCCCCACATGGCAACACATCTTTTTCTAAAAAGTGTCCTTTTTATACACTGCGCAACACTATGAACAGGGTATTATAAGTTAGTGTATATGTTTGGAACACCTAGAAGGAGACGAGATAGACATATGGTGTCTTTGGCACTATTGCTCAGGGCCGGCCCCTGGGTCGATCTAGCCATGTCCGTCCGTCTGTCTGTGAACACATTATTGTGATCTAAATATAGGTCGCAATTTTAGTCCAATATACTTAATATTTGCCACAAGTATGTATTTTGGGTCAGAATAGAAACCTATTGATTTGGGAAGAAATCGGTTAAGTTTTAGATATAGCTCCCATGTATATCTTTCGCCCGATATCTACTACTATGACCCAAAAGCAGAGTTTTGCCCTGATTTGCTTTAAATTTTGTACAGGGGGAGAATAAAAGTTTTGAATCGGCCAATCCCCAGGGCATTGACCGATATACATTTTAAGTTTATAGATTTTGTAAAAGTCTAACAAAGTTTGTTTAGATCGAGCCAGATGTAAATGTATGTATTTGGGACAAAACCTTTTATCAATAGCACCCAACACATTTGACGGATTTGGTATTGAAAATGTGGATCTACAAAGTTGTGCAGGGTATTGTCGTCCCCGCCCGACTTTAGACTTTTCTTAATTGTTTTATTTAAATCTTTTTATTTAGTGGTTACTGAATTAATAAAAACCCATAAAATCAAGTTTTGTCCGGCAGTTTCATTTTGGGCGTTAATGAGTTAAAAACACGGGGTTTATGTCTTTCCGCTCTGGACCGTGGCCAAAATGGGCTAACGCAAATCCAAAGTTTCTAGCCTCCGGTCGGAGTTATAGACTTTCCCCTGTGGACAGAATCCAAAGTAGACTAACGCAAATATAAACTGACTTATGTGGTTCCATTTTATTAAATCTAAGTGTGTAAAACAGTCAACATATATACTGACGGACTTAGTAATACATTTTTATACCCTCCATCATAGGATGGGGGTATATTAACTTTGTCATTCCGTTTGTAACACATCGAAGCCACCGTGGTGCAATGGTTAGCATGCCCGCCTTGCAAACACAAGGTCGTGGGTTCGATTCCTGCTACGACCGAACACCAAAAAGTTTTTCAGCGGTGGATTATCCCACCTCAGTAATGCTGGTGACATTTCTGAGGGTTTCAAAGCTTCTCTAAGTGGTTTCACTGGAATGTGGAACGCCGTTCGGACTCAGCTATAAAAAGGAGGTCCCTTGTCATTGAGCTTAACATGGAATCGGGCAGCACTCAGTGATAAGAGAGAAGTTCACCACTGTGGTATCACAATGGACTGAATAGTCTAAGTGAGCTTGATACATCGGGCTGCCACATAACCTAACCTAACCTAACACATCGAAATATTGCTCTAAGACCCCATAAAGTATATATATTCTGGGTCGTGGTGAAATTCTGAGTCGATCTAAGCATGTCCGTCCGTCTGTTGAAATCACGCTAACTTCCGAACGAAACAAGCTATCGACTTGAAACTTGGCACAATTAGTTGTTATCGATGTAGGTCGGATGGTATTGAAAATGGACCATATCGGTCCACTTTTACTTATAGCCCCCATATAAAGGGACCCTCAGATTTTGCTTGTGGAGCCTCTAAAAGAAGCATATTTCATCCGATCCGGCTGAAATTTGGTATATGGTGTTCGTATATGGTCTCTAACAACCATGCAAAAATTGGTCCACATCGGTCCATAATTATATATAGCCCCCATATAAACCGATCCCCAGATTTGGCTTGTGGAGCCTCTAACAGAAGCCTATTTCATCCGATCCGGCTGAAATTTGGCATATAGTGTTGGTATATGGTCGGCAACAACCATGCAAAAATTGGTTCACATCGGTCCATAATTATATATAGCCCCCATATAAACCGATCCCCAGATTTGGGTTGCGGAGCCTCAAAGAGAAGCAAATTTTATCCGATCCGACTGAAATTTGGTAAATGATATTGGTATATGGTCTCTAACAACCGTGCAAAAATTGGTCCACATCGGTTCATAATTATATATAGCCCCCATATAAACCGATCCCCAGATTTGGCTTGCGGAGCCTCAAAGAGAAGCAAATTTTATCCGATCCGCCTGAAATTTGGTACATGATATTGGTATATGGTCTCTAACAACCGTGCAAAAATTGGTCCACATCGGTTCATAATTATATATAGCCCCCATATAAACCGATCCCCAGATTTGGCTTGCGAAGTCTCCAAGAGAAGCAAATTTCATCCAATCCGGTTGTAATTTGGAACATGGTCCATATCGGTCCATAATTGTATATAGCCCCCATATAAAACGTTCTCCAGATTTGACCTCCGGAGCCTCTTGGAGGAGCGAAATTCATCCGATCCGGTTCAAAGTAGGAACGTGGTGTTAGTGTATGGTCGCTAACAACCATACCAAAATTGGTCCAATCACACAAAAATTGGTCCATATCGATTCATAATCATGGTTGCCATTAGAGCCAAAAATAATCTACCAAAATTTTATTTCTATAGAAAATGTCAAAATTTTATTTCTATAGAAAATTTTGTCAAAATTTTATTGCTATAGAAAATTTTGTTCAAATTTTATTCGGATCATAATCATATTTGCCACTCGAGCCAAAAATAATCGACCAAGATTTTATTTCTATAGAAAATTTTGTCAAAAGTTTATTTCTATAGTAAATTTTGTTAAAATTTTATTTCTGTAGAAATTTTTGTCAAAATTTTCTTTCTATAGAAAATGTTGTCAACATTTTTATTTCTATAGAAAATTTTGTGAAAATTTTATTTCCATAGAAAATTTTTTAATATTTTCTTTCTGTAGAAAGTTTTGTCAAAATTTTATGTCTACTTTGTCAAACTGAATTATATACGTATTGGATCGATCTTTTTTGATTTAATATATACCACGTATGGACATACAATTTAGAAGATGGTGTTAGGTGGTTTTAAGATACCTTGCCATCGGCAAGCGTTACCGCAACTTAAGTAATTCGATTGTGGATGGCAGTGTTTAGAAGAAGTTTCTACGCAATCCATGATGGAGGGTACATAAGCTTCGGCCTGGCCGAACTTACGGCCGTATATACTAGTTTATTTTCCATCAGTTATGGTTCATTTTCACGCAGTCGAAACAGTGAAAATTAGCTCTAATGAACACTAGAAGTCTATTTTCATGTTTCAGTTTTGTTTTGGGACTAATTTTCTTGAGGCAAATTTTCATATCGCCGTAAATCCTTCTCAAAATAACTTCAATGGAAGTGAAAAAGTCAAACGGCACAGGTTCAAATTCACGCGGGTATACATTTTTTATTGTTGTATCCATTGTTGTTTTTTACGTTTTTCACATCCAAAATGGCGAATTTTCTAAGAATTGTCTAAAATAACTTCATCGGAAGTGAAAACAATGGATGTAAAATCCCAAGTTTGACTTTGAAATGTTTTGAAATAAAATATTTTGGTTCAAATAAGACCCCTTTTTGTGCAACTGGTTAGACATTTTTTTTTGCAAAAAAGAACCACTGTGCTATATTCTATCTAATGTCTTTGTTTGTCTACCAAAAACTGTTGAGGTTTTAAAATTTCAATACAATTCCAAGTGATCAGGTCGTATGTTGTATGTATGTGTCTTTGTATGTATTTTTTTTTTCGATTTTTAATTAAATTAAAAATTTTTAAATAAACATTTCACATATTCTCCCGTGTTGAGTAGTGAAAGGGGCAACGGGTGGTGGATGAATGTATGGCAAGGCAGCAGCATGTATAGACAGAACATGTGTAAAAACTAATAAATTTCTATGTCACTTTGGTGATCATCCCATATATCACAGTGATGTTTTGTTTAAATTCGAGACTTTTTTCCGCATTTACCTCTCATCATCAGAGGTAGATGTAATAGATGCGGTTATTTTTGTTGGTGGATTAGGAATAATAAGCTTTTAGAAGTTGAATGGTAAACACACACACAATCCATTCCATTTCCAAAGCATTTACGATAACAAACCACAGATGTTAAGTGTTTTCCAAGTGCTTTTCGGAGGGCGAAGGCGATACATGAGGCAAGTGCAGCAAGTGGAAGCGGCAATGTCTTTCTGTCGTCCTCTTCAATCGACACACACCACCAGGGTGATGGCGTTTTTTCGTGGGCAAAGTGTGGCCACAAGACATTCAGATTTTCAATTTTGTTTATCAAACACATTAAGAACTTTAAAAATAAAGGCAATCGACATGAATGAAATCTATACATGATCGTCATTGGTATTATCATCATAGCCATTAGATTGTGATCATTTTCCCCCTTTCGCAATGGGGAAAAGTTTGAGGAGGGAGACGCAGAAAAGAAACCATCGACGCAGTGGTTAATGAGTGATGTTGATATATGCGATATCCTTGTCTGTCTTCTTGCTGCAAAGGCTCACTCTCGATACACATTTGGAGTGGTTCAATAAGTTCACCTTTCTGTTCTTGTCTAAATTATTGGAATTTTCATTTCAAAACAAACTTTTATGTAATTTATATTCATCTATAGCAGACTACTGCTGGCATGTCTTATGCTTCTGCCATTAAAGCAAATGAACAAATGAAACAGAGATCCACTTATTATACTTGCGGTGTTGCAACTTTCCTTTACGATGAAGCCCCCCCCCCCTACAAAATAATTTCAGCAACAGTTTGTTTATAAACATTTGTGATTTGTCATTTCCGTCGAAGTGTTTAATTGTTCTCTAAACGTTTGGTGTATATTTTCATATGAAATTGGGTAATTAACCAAAATCTATTTTAAGACATTTCAAAAGCCCTGAATGGTATTTCACAGTATGGTTCAATGATGCTATCAGTCCATAAACCGCATCGAACTGTGACTTTTCTGGATGCATTGGTAGCTTCTGCAATGCTTTTGCCTGATATTCACACCAAAATCGACAATTCTGCTTATTTACATACCCATTCAGCCAAAAATGAACTTAGTCCACGAACACAATTTCGCAATAAGAAGCATGCGATGAATTTTTTTTAACAGAGCTCGCATTTTGGTAAAAACGAATGAAAATCTGAGTAAAACAAAATGCTAAACGTGCGTCAGCTATTTAAACCATTGTTGCCAAAAAGAGAATAGCTAAAAACCACCATTTATATATAGCCGCAAGTTGGGCTGGACCGAATCTTAAATGTGCAACACCATTAATCATAAAAAAGAGCTTCCTTTTAAAAACCCTTGTCGTATATAGAATTTCAGGGGTATTTGATGACACATACTATCTCAAGTATATCGGTTCAAATGATACGCTTCCCGAAGTTAAACTTAAAATTAATACATATGGAGACTACATCGGATTCAGGATTTCTATCGGAAGATTGATTGTGGTTTATGAGGGCTATATTAAACACTTAGCGATATAAACCAAATTTGACATATATCTTTATGGACCTAAAATACGTCAAGATTTTTAATTTCAGGTAAATTGTTTTATTTATTTATTTAATGTTTACATCCACAACGAGGCAAAGTCTCATATGCAGGATTCTCATAACATATAAATTTCCATTTAACAATAGATGTAATTTGTGTCTAAATCAACGCAACAGAAGTTCATTAGAAAAGGCTTTTTACATCCGGCCTAGGCGAATAAGCTCCTAATAGAATTGTAGAAAGATGTGTGCTCTTAGACTATGTTCTACTACAATGCTACCTAAGCGAATAAGACCAAGGATCCAGACCAGGAATCCCCAGATGTAGGCAGCTCCAAGGCAGGTGGTAGGAAACCATTGGGACACCTTTTTACGTCTGCGGTCAGACCCGCAGGGTATTATAGCAGAATTGTAAAATAATATTCTAACGAAAGTTTCCTAATCTTAACACGATCGAGTAAAGAACAAGTAAGTAAAGTCTAAAGTCGGGCGGGGCCGACTATATTATACCCTTCACCCCTATGTAGGCCAAAATTTGTGTTATCGTCTCAACTACTTCACATTTGCTGGAAGCTATATAAAGGAAACAATTTTTTTACTTCTACTCTAGAATTAAAATTTAAATCGGCTAACGCAACTTCCCCAACTCTGGTGTAGGTATATACGAGAGCCACATATATATAATCTGAACCGATTTTGACTAAATTTGACATGTATGTAGAATAATAATTCTGCTATCTATGCGAAATTTCACGTATATGGGAGTATAACTTTGGCCCCCCTGGTCATATGAGTGCAAATCGGACGGAAGATATATATGGGAGCCATATCTAAATCTGAACCGATTTCAACCAAATTTGGCACAATTACCGATACTACTAAACGTACTCCTTGTGTGAAATCACGGCAAAACCCTGGATTTTGAGGCCATATAAGTTCAAATCGGACGAAAGATATATATGGGAGCTATATCTAAATCCGAATCGATTTTGACCATATTTGACACATACAATACTATCGTTAAAAGTACCGCTTGTGCAAAATTTGAAGTAAGTCAGGGCCAAACTCTGGCTTTTGAGACCATATAAGTCCAAATCGGGCGAAAGATATATATGTGAGCTATATCTAGATCTGAACCCATTTTAACAAAATTTGACACACTTAACGATACTAACAAACGTACTCCTTATGCAAAATTTGAAGCAAATCACGGCAAAACTCTGGCTTTTGTGGCCATATAAGTTCAAATCGGACGAAAGATATATATGGGAGCTATATATAAATTTGAACCGATTTCAATCAAATTTACCAAGCATTGGTAGAATGTCAATACTACCCTCTGTGCAAAATTTCACGAAGATCGGTATTAAACTTTGGCCTCTGTGGTCATATGAGTCTAAATCGGACGAAAGATATATATGGGAGCTATATCTAAATCTGAACCGATTTGGCTGATATTTTGCAAGATTTTCGAGATTCATAAAATATTTGGATGTACGGTATTTTAAGAAAATCGGTGGATAAACACGCTAACTATGACCAAATCGGGGATAAATATGTATGGCAGCTATATGTAAATCTGAACCGATTTTTTCCAAAACCAATAGCGATTGTCTCTGTCCCAAGAAACGGCCCTATACCAAATTTGAGGATGACCGGACTTAAATTACGAGCTGTACTTTGTGCACAAAATTACATATACAGACAGACGGACAGACAGACAGACAGACAGACGGACATCGCTAAATCGACTCAGAATTTTATTCGAAGCCGATCGGTATACTAAAAGATGGGTCTATGACCACTATTTCTTGGCGTTACATACAAATGCACAAACTTATTATACCCTGTACCACAGTAGTGGTGAAGGGTATAAAAATAGTAATAACAATACTGATATTGAAGGTCAGGTATCTTAAAACTTCTTAACACCGTCTTTGAAATTGTAAGATAGTCCATACGGGGTATATATTAAACAAAAAAAAAGGCCCAATAAATACGTAAATAATTCAGTTTGACAAAATTTTCTATAGAAATAAAATCCAAAGAAGGACTGGGGAATTCTCCCCACTTAAATATGAGCTAAATTATTAGTTATTGTACCAAAAAGAATAGAAACAACCGAAGAAAGCAACTACAGGGATTGATGGCAACAACAACAACAATGATGTGAAGTCTAAGTAAGATTTTCCACTTCCACAAAAGTTGAAGGTATCACCTGTAATCATAAGTTTTGTTGGGTATAGTAATAAAATGTATGTTGGCAAAATTTTCTATAGTAATAAAATTTTGACAACATTTTCTATAGAAATAAGATTTTGGTAGATTATTTTTGGGGATCGGCTATGTATAACTATAGACCGATATGGACCAATTTTGGCATGGGTGTTAGTGGCTATATACTAGCGCAATATGCCAAGTTTCACCACGTACCACATTTCAACCGGGTCGGATGAATTTTGCTCCTCCAATAGCTCCGGAGGTCAAATCTGGGGATCGGTTTAAATGGAGGTATATATAATTAAGACCAGTGTGGACCAATTTTTGCATGGTTGTTAGAGACTATATACTAAAACCACCTAGGGGGCTCCGGAGGTCAAATCTGGGGATGGGTTTATATGGGGGCTATATATAATTATGGACCGATGTGAACCAATTTATGCATAGTTGCTACAGAGTATATAGGAACACCATGTACCAAATTTCAGCTGTATCGGATGAAATTTGCTTACACCATGTACCAAATTTCAGCCGGATCGGATGAAATTTGCTTCTCTTAGAGGCTCCGCAAGCCAAATCTGGGGATCGGCTTATATGGGTGCTATATATAATTATGGACCGATGTGAACCAATTTGTGCATGGTTGTTACAGAGTATATACTAACACCATGTACCAAATGTCAACCGGATCGGATGAATGTTGCTCCTCCAAGAGGCTCCACAAGCCAAATCTGAGCGTCGGTTTATATGGGGGCTATACGTAAAAGTGGTCCGATATGGCCAATTTTCAATACCATCCGACCTATATCAATAACAACTACTTGTGCCATGTTTCAAGTCGATAGCTTGTTTGGTTCGGAAGTAAGCGTGATTTCAACAGACGAACGGACGGACCGACGGACATGCTTAGATCGAAACAGAATTTCACCACGACCCAGAATATATATACTTGATGGGGTCTTAGAGCAATATTTCGATGTGTTACAAGCGGAATGACAAAGTTAATATCTTACTTTTTTAAGTATGTCTCAAAAATTTTATAAACTAAACGTGGGTATAAAGTTCAATGACATAAGTTCAATATGAACTAAAGCAAAAGAAGATTTTCGTACGATTCCCAAAAATAGTAAGAATAAACTACTGTATGGTTAAAATGGTCACGATGTGGCGCCAATGATGTAATTTCGCGAACTGCAGATAAAACGTAAAACAAGGCATTCAATTTTCGTGGTTTTAACAACGCTTTGTGGAAATCTCAAAATGTGGAGTAAAATTTGGTTCGATTTTCGTGCGAGGAAGTTCATTCTTCTTATAAAACATTTCACTTTTTTCGGTGTATAGGCCGCTATGGACCTAGTTAGGCATCGTTGGTAATGGCCCTATACTAGCACAATGTAAAAAATGTCAATTGCATCAGACTAAATTTGCTCCTCCAAGAGGATCCAACACCAAATCTGGGGATCGGTTTATATGGGGGGTCTATATATGATTATGAACCGATATTGACAAATTCTGGCATGGTTGTTAAAGACCATATACTAACACCACGTACCAAATTTCAGCCGGATCGGATGAATTTTGCTCCTCCAAGAGGCTCCGGAGGTCAAATCTGGGGATCGGTTTATATGGTGGCTGATATGGACACATTTTTGCATTGTTGTTAGATACTATATACTTACACCACATACCAAATTTCAACTGTATCAGACGAGGATCAAGAGGATCCAAAACCAAATCTGGGGATCGGTTTGTATGGGGGCTATATATGATTATGGACCGATATCGACCAATTTTGGCATGGTTGTTAAAGACCATATGCTAACACCACGTACCAAATTTCAGACGGATCGGATGAATTTTGCTCCTCCAAGAGGCTCCGGAGGTCAAATCTGGGGATCGGTTTATATGGGGGCTACATATATAATTTTGGACCGATGTGTACACATTTTTGCATGGTTGTTAGATACTATATACTTACACCACGTACCAAATTTCAACCGGATAGGATGATCCGGTTGATTCTCTTATTCTTAGAGGCTCCGCAAACCAAATCTGGGGATCGGTTTATATGGAGGCTATATACGACTATGGACCGATATCGACCAATTTTGGCATGGTTGTTAAAGACCCTATACTAACACCACGTACCAAATTTCAGCCGGATCGGAAGAATTTTGCTCCTCCAAAAGGCTCCGGAGGTTAATTCTGGGGATCGGTTTATATGGGGGCTATATATAATTTTGGACCGATATGTACAAATTTTTGCATGGTTGTTAGACAACATATACTAATACCACGTACCAAATTTCAACCGGATCGGATGAAATTTGCTTCTTTTTTGAGGCTCTGCAAGCCAAATCTGGGGATCGGTTTATATGGGGGCTATACGTAAATGTGGTCCAATATGGCCCATTTGCAATACCATCTGACCTACATTAATGACAACTACTTATGCCAAGTTTCAAGTCGATACCTTGTTTCGTTCAGAAGTTAGTGTGATTTTAACAGACGGGCGGACGGACATGCTTAGATCGACTCGGAGCAATATTTCGATGTATTACAAACGGAAAAGTTAATATACCCATCCTATGGTGGAGGCTATAAATAGTGAAAATTACCCATTAAAATATGAATCAAGTGAGTTATAAAAAAATTGAATCAAAAGATCTTCCTGTGTGATTAAAATAAAGAGCTTATTTGGGAGAACGTTTTTAAAACAGATTTTAAAGTTGTGCCCATAGAAGAACTTCCAATTTGTTTTTTGCTTGGAGGTTAATCAATGAGCTATAATATCATTATTTATTAAATCATTAAAGCCTTGAAAGCGTATCATAGATGATACATTGATTTTGAAAATAATTTGCTTCAATATTTTTAATTTTGCGCCACCAAAAATATTTTCAAAAACTTGTCACATTACTTTAAAAGCCTTTTTACAACATCGATCTCATGACAGTCAAGAATCTGTTTAAACTTTTTCCTGCTTTTTGCATCGTAATGAATAAAATTGTTTCATTTCATTTGTTTGCATAAACGTCCCATTGCAGACCAGAAGTGAGTGAAAAAGTCAAATTTATCTGCTTTATTATAATCAAAATCATGTTATCCATTTAACGACATTAGTGTACGCATGCCTGCAACACCATTAGCATCAACATTAAACCAGAATGATGTTGATGTCGATGCTGTTGCTGCATCATCACTACTTATTCGAAGATATCTTGGATGTGACTGTGCCAATATCCATCTATAGAGTCATCGTCGCAAGAAAATCGAAAACAAAAGCAATAATTCTACAGAAAGTAACCGCTATAAATGTGATTGGGGCATATACGAGTAGGGTTTGCAATCCAATTCCATAGACATTTAGGTAGAGGGTGCAAATTTTGAATAGGGCCTTTATTTTCTTCGATATTATATATCACTATTATACACGATCGGATGAAATATGCTCCTCCAGGATGGTCAAAATGTCAATTCTGGGGATTGGTTTATAAGCGGGATATATAGCTAATATGTAATGCAACAAATTAAAGCGCTAAAATTTTTAGGTTTTTATACCCTCCACCATAGGATGGGGGTATATTAACTTTGTCATTCCGTTTGTAACACATCGAAATATTGCTCTAAAACCCCATAAAGTATATATATTCTGGGTTGTGGTGAAATTCTGAGTCGATCTGAGCATGTCCGTCCGTCCGTCCTTCCGTCCGTCCTTCCGTCCGTCTGTTGAAATCACGCTAACTTCCGAACGAAACAAGCTATCGACTTGAAACTTGGCACAAGTAGTTGTTATTGATATAGGTCATCCGATCCGGCTGAAATTTGGTACATGGTGTTAGTATATGGTCTCTAACAACCATGCAAAATTGGTCCATATCGGTCCATAATTACATATAGCCCTCATATAAACCGATCCCCCGATTTGGCTTGCGGAGCCTCTAAGAGAAGCAAATTTCATCCGATCCGGCTGAAATTTGGTACATTTGGTATATGTTCTCTAATGACCATGCAAAAATTGGTCCACATCGGCCCATAGTTATATATGGCCCCCATATAAACCAATCCCCAGATTTGACCGCCGGTGCCTTTTGGAGAAACGAGATTCATCCGATTAAGTTGAAATTTGGTAGATGGTGTTGGTATTGTTCTTTAATGACCATGCAAAAATTGGCCCACATCGGCCCATAGTTATATATAGCCCCCATATAACCCGATCCCCAGAGTTGACTTCCGGAGCCTCTTAGAGGAGCAAAATTCATCCGATCCGGTTGAAATTTGGAAAATGGTGTTAGAATATGGTCTCTAACAAACACGCAAGAATTGGTCCATATTGGTTCATAATTATATATAGCCCCCATATGAACCGATCCGTAGATTTGATCTCCGGAGCCTCTTGGAGGAGCAAACTTCATCCGATCCGGTTGAAATTTGCAACGTGGAGTTATTATAAGGCCGCTAATAACCATGCCAAAATTGGTCCATATCGGTCTATAGTTATATATAGCCAATCCCCAATCACACAAAAATTGGTCCATATCGGTTCATAATCATGGTTGCCACTCGAGCCAAAAATAATCTACCAAAATTTTATTTTTGTAGAAAACATTGTCAAAATGTTATTTCTATAGAAAATTTTGTCAACATTTTATTTCTATAGAAAATTTTGTCAAAATTTTATTTCTATAGAAAATTTTGTCAAAATTTTATTTCTATAGAAAATTTTGTCAAAATTTTATTTCTATAGAAAATTTTGTCAAAATTTTATTTCTATAGAAAATTTTTTCAAAATTTTATTTCTATAGAAAATTTTTTCCAAATTTTATTTCTATAGAAAATTTTTTCCAAATTTTACTTCTATAGAAAATGTTGTCAAAATTTTATTTTGTCAAAATGTTATTTCTATAGAAACTTTAAACTTAATTATATACGTATTTAATCGGCCTTTTTAGTTTAATATATACCACGTATGGACTGTGTGGTATATATTACGGTGTTTAAGATACCTTGCAATCGCACCCAGAGAAGGAATATGATCACCTCAAACATGTTTTAAGAGCAAAATGTTATTTTTGGGTGGTGACCATGTAACATAGTTTTCGCAACCATGTTATTTTCTCGGAAATCATGTTTCTGATTTCAGCAAGCAGGTTATATTTGACGAGAAAATAACATTTTAGTGACAAACATGTTACATTGTCACCATACAAAAATAACATTTTGCTCTTAAAACATGTTTGAGGTGATCATATTCCTTCACTGCGTGCGACAAGTGTTACCGCAACCCAAGTAATTCGATTGTGAATAACAGTCTTCAGTAGAAGTTTCTACGCAATCCATGGTGGAGGGTACATAAGCTTCGGCCTGGCCGAACTTACGGCCGTATATACTTGTTTTCTTTTTTTACTTTTTGCAGGGAAAAGGTTTTTCAACGGTTAGGTTAGGTTAGGTTATGTGGCAGCCCGATGTATCAGGCTCACTTAGACTATTCAGTCCATTGTGATATCACAGTGGTGGTATCACAATGGATCCAACGGTTACGTATGGATATGTCTAGAACCATTACATGGTTATAAAGACTATGTAAGTTTTGTTTTCCTTGTTTGCAGCGAAAATAATTTTATAAAAACTTTGAGCATGTACACACATTTTTAACAAGGAAAGTGTATGTTAATTATAAAAATGTTCTTCTTTTTATACCATCCACCATAGGATGGGGGTATATTAACTTTGTCATTCCGTTTGTAACACATCGAAATATCGCTCTGAGACCCCTTAAAGTACATATAGTTTGGGTCGTGGTGAAAATCTGAGTCGATCTAGCCACGTCCGTCTGTTAAAATCACGCTAACTTCCAACCGAAATACGCTATTGACTGGAAACTTGACAGAAGTAGTTGTTATTGATGAAGGTCGGATGGTATTGCAAATGGGCCATATCGGACCACTTTTACGTATAGTCCCCATAAAACCCGACCCCAAAATTTGGCTTGCGGAGCCTCTTAGAGAAACTAATATCATCCGATCCCATGAAATTTGGTACGTGATGTTGATATATAGTCTCCAACAACCATACAAAAATTGATTTATATCGGTCCATAATTATATATAGAGTTCTCATATAAACCGATCCCCAGATTTGAACTCCGAAGCCTCTTGGAGGAGCAAAATTCATCGGATTCGGTTGAAATTTGTTACGTAGTGTATGTATATCTCTAAAAATTTAGTCCATATCGGTCCATAATTATACATAGCCCCCATATAAACCGATCCCCAGATTTGACCTCCGAAGCCTCTTGGAGGAGAAAAATTCATCCGATTCGGTTGAAATTTGGTACATTGTGTTAGTATATGGCCGCTTCAAATCATGCCAAACTTGGTCCATATTGGTCTATAGCTATATATATATAGCCCGCAGATAAACCGATCGCCAATCACACAAAAATTGGTCCATATCGGTTCATAATTGTATATAGCCCCCATATAAAGCGACCCCATATATCAATTCTGGATCTCTACTTACAGCGCAAAAATTCATATCGATTCGTAATTATTTGTAGGCTTTCCTATATATACCGATCAATAACTGAATTATATACGTACGACATGTCCCACGCTCAAAAATCCAACATGATCCAAGTCCTAAAACTGTACCACTTGCAGTACCGTCGGACTGGCATAAAAAACACTACTTGTACCTACTACTTGTTTTGAGCCGATAGCCTTTTTCGTAGGGTATAAAAATATGAAATCCAATATTTGATCCTATTTGTTTTTATATACACACAAAAAAAATTTCAAGAAAATTTTTCCAATTAAAATTTTAATTGAGTTTTAAAAAAATATTCAATTAAAAATTTAATTGATTCAACAAATTTTTTAATTGAAACAAAAATCAATCACAAAAATAATAGTATCAATTAATTTTTTAATTGGATCAATTAACTTTTTAATTGACCTTCAATTAATTTTTTAATTGATACTATCATTTCTGTGATTGAAGATATTTCAATTAAAAAGTAATTGGATCAATTAATTTCGTGATTGAATCAGAAAAAAATTTGTTTGTGTGTAGCAGAAGAGAAAGTGGCGAGTGCTTAATAAATCAAGTGAGAGATATAGGGAACATAAAATTAAAAACACAATTTGAGACAGAATTTAGTTAATTTCTTTTTACACTCAGAGGAGGAATATGATCACCCCAAACATTTTTAAGAGCAACATGTTATTTTTCGACGTTGAACATTTTTATTGCCATCATGTACTTGTTTACCGAGAAAACAAAATTTTTGAGTCAAAGATATTACCGTCCGAAACATTTTTGCGGTGACCATACTCCTTCTCTGGGTCTACACAGTGTAATAGTAGTCAATGTTTATTACAAAAATAATATACTATACTTGCAAACAAACTTCGTTTAGGAGAAAAGTATTTTTGTTTTGCGTATCCTATTGACTAACAAAAATATTGTCGTGAGGCCAAAGATTTCATGTCCTTAAAATACAAATACATAGAAGACCCCTTTTTCAGATATAACGCTTTTTTTTCCTTGTCCAAAAGACGATAAACTTTTCTATTTAGTCGTTTTTTCCTTATAATTAAATGATTCGAATTAAAAACGGATATCTTAAAATGAAAGAAATTTTTGTTTGACTAAGATCAAGTTGTCTTTAATAGTTGTGAAAAAATTCTTCAATATTAATGAAATTGTCATTAAATTTATTGTCTTTTTGCATCTTGACAACAAAACGTTAAACAATAGGAGTTGTTTTTCAGCACTTTATTTTAAAGACGATTTTTACTTGAAATAAAGCATAACTTGAAAAATTAAGTTGTCGTTAACCCGTTTTTAAAGGACTTTAATTGCACATTAAGAAAAAAACAGAAAAAAAAACGAATAAATTAAAATTTGCTACCTAGAATCCAGTACGCATAACTTAAATTTAAAAGACAATTATGTTTCAAATTTATCCTTACTTCAATTCTCCACTTCTTTGGCTTGGAATCAATACCAAAGTCATTAGTGCAAAGATAAAATCTTTGGAACTTAACATGTTTTTTCAGTCTTGATTAAGGCCCTTTTACTCATTTCGCCTTCCAGTTGGGAAAATCTTGAGATTTGTAGTACAATATAGCGTACGAGACTATAGATACACATATATGGGAATGAGCAACTACACTCGCCTTACAATCAATGACAACATTGTCCCATCAGTGTAAGATCGTTATCAGCACAAAATTGCCACTAAACGTCACTTTTCTTAAGATCAAAGTGTTGTTAGCGCACGATTGAGCATGCGCACGCATTTTCAATTAAATGCAGATGCAGATTTCGATCCAAAGACGCAAAAGAAGACGACAACGCACCAACTACAATGCAAGATGACGTTGCTTTTCTCCAATGCCTTAAAAGCCCATGACTGCAAAACAGTAAAACTCCCCACTTATGTGTGATGATACGAGAGGGAACCAACGGGGATGAACGAAGAACAATCAGCTATCAAAAGGCATTATCAGAAGTAATCTTGGTTTGTACTGGGGCACATAACAAAAGATGCATTCTCCTCACAGAGAATCTGAGGCAGTAGAGGCTAGACCGAGCTTCAAGCTTGACTTACACACAATTTACATGGAAAATCTTTGGATCATTTTACAGCTTTTATTTTTAGATTGGGTAGGCAGTGAGTTATCAAAGAATCTGTTTTCAAGCATGGACCACACTGGACTAGTTGACTAGTATAGTTCTGGCTTTAGCTTGAGGCGTGAAAGCCTTGTTTGGAGATTTATGCAACTAAGGGTGACAACAAATTAATTCACTGTTGGTTGGGCTTGTGAACTTGTTCGTCTTCAGTGGGCAGTGTCCACTCACACATGAATGGATCTTAAAATCTGATCAATTGTTGGAATAATTTACCAAGAGACAAAAATAAGAAACCAAAGCCATAAGCATCATCTGTGTGAGGACAAGACATCCCCAATGCCAGCCACATCATCTAAGCTTAGACTCTCACCTCTTTTTATTCCAAGGATCCTTACAGTTGCTGTTGCTGTGTTGTGTTATCTCTTAATATTGTCATTGTCACAAATTTGCAACAGTAAACAAAGGAGGGCGACCAGCCAGCAAATTTACTTACGGAGTATTACCACCGCCACTAATGGATTACATGACTTTCGCATTATCGCTTTGTTGTGCCAGCGATCTAAAAGCGCAATCAGCTTAAGCAAGTTCCAATACCACCGGCAGGCAACAACTGGCCAAAGAGGTAAGAAACAAGCGACAACCATAACATTACCAACTGCATTTGCAGCCACCTTCAGCAGTAGTAACACCCAACAGCAGCATCAGCAATCTCTTATCGCCTCAAGTTTTGTTTTTGTTTCTCTTTTGCATTCATAGTTAGTACGTCTGTCAGATTAAAGTTTACGAACAGCGACAAACTTTGTGTTCTCGCCATGGTGAGCTCACTGACCACAGTCACTACTGTCAGTCCAGAAAAACAATTTTCCTTTCCTTCGTGGTGACGACGGCAAAGATCTTTCATTTTCAGTTTGGTCTGTATGCACTTCTCTTGGAAATCGATTGACCATCTCCCAGGTATTCAGTGCTATCATTTGTGCAACTATGCAAAAATGGATTTAATTCAGTGATTATGAGATGGATAGTTTTTGTTTGCAATTTCCCAGGCTATCGAAACGGTTTGAAGTTATCACCTGAGATAGGTACTATTATTCGTGGTCAAAAGGAAGTTCATTTTAATGATATAAAATATGGCAAAATGAATTATTAATCTCTTGAACTATATTGGAAGTGTACTTTAAATGCATGGGTTCGATTTGATTGAAATTGTGAATCTGCATTTAGAAAAGTTGTATTGGAGATATGTACAGAACACACATTCCATATACGGTAGAAATATTTTTTTTACTTTCAATAGAAATAAAACTAAAAACAAAAATCTAAAAAAAATAAAATTTTGAATAAAAAAAAATTCTACAGAAATAAAATTTTGATAAAAATTTCTATAGAAATTGAATTTTTTCAAAACTTTCGAAAGCAATAAAATTATGAAAAAAAATGTCTATAGAACTTGAATTTCGCCAAAATTTTCTATAAAAATAATATTTTGACAAAATTTTCTTTAAAAACAAAATTTTGACAACATTTTCTATAAAAATAAAATTTTGACAAAATTTTTTTAAGAAAAAAAATTTGAAAAAATTTTCTATAAAAATAAAAAAGAAAAGTTTTCTGTAGACATACAATTTTGACAAAATTTTCCAAAGGCATCAAATGTTGATAAAATTTTCTATAGACATAAAATTTTGACAAAATTTTCTATAGAAATAAAATATTGACAAAATTTTTTATAAAAATAAAATTTTGACAAAATATTTTATAAAAATAAAATTTTGTTAAAAATTTCTATACAAATACTATTTTGACAAATTTTCTATAGAAATAAAATGTTGACAAAATTTTCTATAGAAATAACATTTTGACAAATTTTTCTATAGAAATAAAATTTTAACAAAATTTTCTATACAAAATAAAATGTTGACAAAATTTTCCATATAAATAAAATCATGACAAAATTTTCTACAGCAATAAAAGTTTGAAAAATTTTCCGCAGAAATAAAATTTTGCCAAAATTCTCTATAGAAGTAAAATGTTGACAAAATTATCTATAGAAGTAAAATTTTGACAAAATTTTCTATAGGAATAAAATTTTGACAAAATTTTCTATATAAATAAAATTTTGACAAAATTTTCTATATAAATAAAATTTTGACACAAATATTCTATACACAGAGAATTAAGACTGGTTGTGACAATCGAATTTATTGCCAACCTCCATTTGGCAGTTGTAGCAACTACCAGTTGGCAGTTGTGTCACCCGACTGATTCGGTCGACACAACTAATATTTCATATGGTGTTGGTTGTGTCTGCCGACGATATCGGTTATAACTACCTTCATCATTCGGTCGGATATTTACAGACCACCCCATTGGTGGACCTGACATGTTGATACTTGCTATAATCTTAACGTAAAAATGTCGGTTTAAATGGTTCAGAAGTAAAATCTGAAATTCTGCTGACTTCACCAGATATCGAGAAAGTTCATATTTCTTTTGTAAACCATGTATTTCAGTTATCAACCTCTCTAGTCAGGTGATTTCCCTGCATATTTGACTCCTTGACCATTGACTCTGATCCAATCTATTTCCTCCCGGGTTCTTCAGATAATTTGGAAGATGCTTATAAGATGTAAAAAATTGCCGCTGCTGAGAATTCTGCCGTTTTCATTTGAAATCAATAAAAATACGTCTTGTTTCGACATGAAATTAATATTTTAATAAAAATGACAATTGTAAAATTATTCAAATGATATTCGGTTGTGAAAACCATCCGTAAGTGCCGATAACTAAGTGATAGTTTCGATAATTAATTACGGCGGGTCGTGTCATCCGAATTCAGGCAAAAATTTTTAAAATAGAGACATTTAGTTCGTACAACTGTATGTCTTCTAGCACAAACGTAAATCCATTGAAATAGATGAAACACTGTAGTAAAGACCAACGTATGATTATAAATATAGTATATATATTGAGACAATTTTTATTTAATTATAAATGCAGAATTTTCATTACTTCAACCGATTTCCAAACAATCTATTCTCTGTGTGTAGAAGTAAAATTTTGACAAAATTTTCTATTGACAAATTTGACTAATTTTTTTCATAGGAATACAATTTTGACAATATTTTCGATAGAAATAAAATTTTGATAAAATTTTCTATATAAATAAAATTTTCACAAAATTTTCTATATAAATAAAATATTGACAAACTTTTCTATATAAATAAATAAGATTTTGACAAATGTTTCTATATAAATAAAATTTTGACAAAATTTTCTATGGAAATAAAATTCTGACAACATTTGCTATATAAATAAAATTTTGACAAATTTTTCTATATAAATAAAATTTTGACAAAAATTTTCTATGGAAATCAAATTCTGACAAAATTTTCTATAGAAATAAAATTCTGACAACATGTGTTATAGAAATAATGTTTTGACAAAATTTTCGATAGAAATAAAATTTTGACAAATTTTCCTATATAAATAAAATTTTGAAATTTTTTTTTATAAAAATAAAATTTTGATAAACTTTTCTATAGAAATAAAACTTTGACAAAATTTTCTATAGAAATAAAATTTTGACAAAATTTCCTATAGAAATAAAATGTTGACAAAATTTTCTATAAAAATAAAATTTTGACTAAATTTGTTATGAAAATAAAATTTTGACAAAATTTTTTATAAAAATAAAATTTGGACAAAATTTTCTATAGAAATAAAATATTGACAAAATTTTCCATAGAAATAAAATCATGAAAAAATTTTCTATAGAAATAAAAGTTTGAAAAATCTTCTGCAGATATAAAATTTTGACAAAATTCTCTATAGAAATAAAATGTTGGCAACATTTTCTATAGGAATAAAATTTTGACAAAATTTTCTATAAAAATAAAATTTTGACTAATTTTTTTCATAGAAATAAAATTTTGACAATATTTTCGATAGAAATACAATTTTTACAAAATTTTCTATATAAATAAAATTTTCACAAAATTTTCTATATAAATAAAATTTTCACAAAATTTTCTATATAAATAAAATATTGACATTTTTTTCTATATAAATAAAATTTTAACAAAATTTTCTATATAAATAAATTTTTGAAAAAAATTTCTATGGAAATAAAATTCTGACAAAAAGTTTCTATAGAAATAAAATTCTGACAAGATTTTTTTAGAAATAAAATTTTCACAAGATTTGTTATAGAAATAAAATTTTGATAAAATCTTCTATAGGAATAAAGTTTTGAACAAATTTTCAATATAAATAAAATTTTGAAAATATTTTCTAGAAAATAAAATTGTGAAAATTTTTGCTATAGAAATAAAATGTTGAAAAATTTTCCAATGAAAAGTAAAACATTTTAAGAAAGTTTAAGAAATTAAGAAATATATACCTGTGTTCTTCTATTTATTGATTTTGATGAATATAATTTGTAGATTGCAAGAGACGTACATTTCAAATCAATTTGCGTCAAAGAGCCTATATGTTTTATGAATAATACAAAATCTATGACATATTTACATTCCAAATATTAATAGATAAAATTATAAACAATGTCATGCGATAATAAATAAAAACATTTTCCCACCCTTCCCTTAGACAATGCAAAAAAAATTGCTAATTCCCAACAAACTGCATATACAATTACATGATCATGACCAGAACGCCTTGGGAATGTTGGAAATTTGTTTAAATGGGTATTTGTCATGATGGTGTTAATAATAATTACCAATCAGTAATTAATCTGAAATTTCTTATTTAGATTTCTCATTTAATTTGTACTAAACAGCAAAAACAACATCAATACTAACAACATATATTAACAAACAATGAGAAATACAAGATTTCTTATTGGATTTACTTTGACACTTCAAAGTCAGTTTAAATGCAGTTGACACAATGATATCAAGTTTACAGTGTCACGTTCGAGCTTGTAGTGGGCTGCCATCATCGGCTATCGAGTTATTGACCCACCACCTCAATAGGCCAACAGCTACAATATCTCAACAGCGGTCATTACGCTCGCAGAGTACTATGAAGAGTATAATTAAATCTATATACGTAAAAATAGAAAATGATATTTTAATAAGGCTTGACAACTTAATATCGTTTGTGGTAGTAGCTTTTTTTTTAATTGTTTCCATTGAAAAAGTGAACAAACATGCAATGGGACCTTTGGCGACTTCTAAGATTGATTATGGAATACGTCAAAATGAGGTCTAACAAAAGTTCACACCTTATGATATCGATTAGTGCGATTTGAATATTGCATTGCATTGACAGCAAAAATTATCACGCTAAGCTGAAGATTTTCAATTGAAAAATTTTATTTGTACATCATCAAAAACATCGCTTCTCTAACATATGACCCAAACATATAGTTATTTTTTCAACCCACACATAAATTTATTTAGGATTGAATTAGTTTTTACTTGCATTTAAACAAGAAACACAAATGACATCTGAAAACAAATAAGGAAAGTCTAAAGTTGGGCGGGGCCGACTATATTATACCCTGCACCACTTTGTATATCCGCATTTTCGATACTATATCAAATCGGTCAAATGTGTTAGGTGCTATATATAAAGGTTTGTCCCAATTACATACACGCCAAAAAATAATTCTTTCCTCCCAAACGAAACTTTAGACAAACAAATTTCGTTTTTCATTTGATTTTCGCTGTAAGGAAGTTTATTTGGAAGAAAAGTATATACTTTTTGTGATAAACGTTTTTCTTTTCCAGGATGTAAAAATAATTTCATAAAGACTAACTCAAAAAAAATCTTTTCTGGCTAATTGCATTTTCCCTCACATCTTTCTCACTTCCACGAGGTTTTTTACTTCTTAGCACCTTTTTCTGTAATACAAACAATGTAGAAGAAATTATTCAATTTTACAAATTTTTTAAATTTTACCTTTCGCCTGGACGGAGAATCGAACCGCGGGCCATGCAATTTGTAAGCCAACACACTATCAACTGAGCTATGTAGCCGTTATTGTCATCCATATAAGTTACAGTTATATAGCATAGCTTGCGACGCCAACGAGCCAATTAAACAAAGTTTACTTAACAGAAACATACATTTAGTTGGCACCGTGGATCAGTGGTTCTACGTCCACCTTGCATGCCAAGGGTCGTGGATTCGATCCCTGCTTCGACCGAACACCAAAAAGTTTTTTTGCTTTTTTTTTTACATATAAACCAGATATGTTCGGAAGATTCGGAAAAGATGTTCAACATTACCTACTACTATATTACATTTTTTTCTATGAAACTGTAAAATGTGTCTTATTAAAGACATAAAGTCAGAAAAGAACAGTGCTTGATATAAACGAAATCGACTGTGCAAAATTTTACGTGACTCGGCGTTAAAATTTGATCTCAACCGATTGCAACAAAATTTAACATTAATTGCTAGAATGCCAATTCTATTCCCTGTGCACAATTTCACGTAAACCGGTGTTTAACTGTGGCCTGTGTGGTCATATGAGTCTAAATCGCGCGAAAGATATATATGGGAGCTATATCAAAATCTGAACCGATTTCAACTCAATTTGTCACAATTGACGACATTATCAATTGTTTTCCGTGTACAAAATTGTAAGCAAATTGGGGCTTCTGCACTGAAAAAAATATTTACGTGATATTAGAGATTACGAAACCTAAATTTTAGGATGCGAAATTTACAAAATGTTAAATCTGTATCCTAGTTTTAATTTTATTGGTCATAGATTTAAGGCCAGATAGGTTGCTTTTTTTTCATTTTAAAGGAGCCGCATCCTTGGCTCGGAATCAATACCAAATCCTTAAGGGAAGTTCAAAATCTTTGGATCCAAGTAAACTTTTTTTTAGTGTGCGACCATATAAGTGCATATCGGGCGAAAGATATATATGGGAGCTATATCTAAATCTGAACCGATTTGGCTGATATTTTGTAAGTTTTTCGAGACTCATAAAATATGTTATTTGTATGTACGGAATTTGAAGAAGATCGGTTGATAAACACGTCAATTATGAGCAGATCGGTGATAAATATATATAGCAGCTATATCTAAATCTGAACCGATTTTTTTCAAAATCAATAGTGATTGCCCTTGTCCCGAAAACAGAACCTAGGCCAAATTTGAAGACTATCGGACATAAACTGCGACCTGTACTTTGCACACAAAAATACATGAACACACAGAAAGAAATTTCCGTAGTTAAACTACCGCTAAATTAAACTTATTTTTATTGTAGTTATTTATTGTAGTTTATTTGTTTGTAGTTAAATTTTATTAGTTTTTGCGAAATTTTCCACAGCCCAAGATAATTTCGTTTTTTTTTCAGTATATCTCAAACATTTTAAGAACTAAACGTGAATAAAAGAAAAAAGTCCAACGGTGTCAAATCACATGATCTTGGCGGCCAATCGACATCGCCATTACGTGAGATAACACGGCCATTGAATTTGTTGCGCAAAAGAGCCATTTTTTCGTTAGCTGTGTGGCAAGTGGCACCGTCCTGCTGAAACCACATATCGTCCACATCCACATCTTTCAATTCGGGCCATAAAAAGTTCGTTATCATCTCACGATAGCGAACACCATTCACAGTAACTTCCTGACCGGCCTCATTTTGGAAAAAATACGGCCCGATGATGCCGCCAGCCCATAAACCGCACCAAACAGTTACTCTTTGTGAGTGCATTGGTTTTTCGACAATCACTCTTGGATTCTCATTCGCCCAAATGCGGCAATTCTGTTTATTGACGAATCCACTGAGGTGAAAATGTGCCTCATCACTGAAGATGATTTTCTTCGAAAATTTTTGATTTGAACGCCCATTTTCATAATAAGTCTGGATAACTTTAACACGTTGTTGGATTGTGTATCTCTCCATGGTTCAAATTTAGTAAGTCTGAAATAGGGAAATGTCAAATAAAATTCGGAAAAAACTTGGCGTTTAGGTGTGGATCACATTGAACATTGGCCTTTACAATTTAACCACCCTTTATACACTCATAGAAAAAAATTATGCACGGCGTGCTCATTTCAAAACCATTCGTTCATAAAAGTGAATCTTCATACATGTGGTGTCAAACTGAGAACAGGCGGTTTCAATCTGACAACGATAAAATGACACCATGCGTTGTCAAAACAACAACCAGCGTTCATAATCTGAAAACGTTATGGTTACGACTTTATAAACAAAATTAAAAAAAAATCCGCTAGCGTGACTCGAACCTGTGTTTTCTGCACCATACGCGTTAACAGTCGCCTTAGCACATTGTACCACAGAGGGAGTTGCCATAATAACATCTAACGAGACTTTTCAAAGAAAAACGAATGCCGTTCATGAAATCGTGAACGCCCGTGGACGAAATTGTGAACATTCCGTTTTGATTTTTTGTGAACGTTTCCGTTTCATTTTGTCAACGTCCGTTCACGACTATGGAACGTAATTTTTTCTATTAGTGTAAAGATTGGCATTATTAAATAAGATTGGTTCTGTAAATGTTTACACGGCAATCTAGGAATTTTGGGATTGAAAATTTCGGTAATATTACTGGACTCTTTTGGCACAGTTGAAATTGTATGTATCCCTATCCGTGATTAATTTAATAAT
Organism: Haematobia irritans; assembly: GCF_050003625.1. Lineage (NCBI taxonomy): Eukaryota > Metazoa > Arthropoda > Insecta > Diptera > Muscidae > Haematobia > Haematobia irritans. The sequence continues at coordinate 85,180,041 of NC_134399.1, read as the reverse complement.
AAAAACTCTTACTATACCACTCGGTTTATTTCGTAAAAATTTTAAAAGCGACATATAAACTTGTTTCTTTAGCATTGACATTAGCGCAATGTAAATTATACATGTTACCATGTATGTACTGAAATGACAACTGTCATTTATTGTTTTATAAATCGCTATTCAGGTTTTGTGGTTGTTTTTGTTTTCGCTTTAAACGACATTTTCAATGTTCTATCAAATGATATGCAATTAAAGTTTTAGCTTGAGTGATTAAGTCGCAAATAACGATTAAGTTATGACCTATAAATTATGGCTTAGATACAAAATTAATTCTTATATTCATTGATAATATGAATAAGTTGATGGAAATCCATTTGAAGTTTACGGCTAAAATATTGGGTAGTCGAAAAAGTTTTTTCGTATTTTATCAAGCTATTTTTACAAGTTATCGACTTAACAGTGGCGATATTATAAGATATTTTTGGCCAATTTTAGCAAAATCGGAATATCGCATATACACTGAAAAAAATATTGTCGTGAGGCCAAAGATTTCATGTCCTCAAAATACGAATGGGAATTTTGCATGATAAATGCCGGATCGGATGAAATTTATTTCTCCAGATGGCTCAAGACATAAAATATGAAACAAAGGTAACAAAACCGAAAACTGGATCAAGATCATAATACAAGTGCTCTGAAAGTAATACTGTTGTGAGGCCAAAGATTTCGTGTTCTTAAAATACGAATGGGAATTTTGCATGATAACCGGTTGGCTGATAAGTCCCCGGTCTAACAAAAAAACACATGTTTTTTTTTCAAAATTCGTTTTTATTATTCAACATAATTCCCTTTAAGAGCGATACAACGATTATAGCGACCTTCCAATTTTTTGATACCATTTTGGTAGTAGTCCTTCGGTTTTGTCTCAAAATAGGCCTCAGTTTCGTCGATCACCTCTTCATTGCAGCCAAATTTTTTCCCTGCGAGCATCCTTTTGAGGTCTGAGAACAAGAAAAAGTCAGTGGGGGCCAGATTTGGAGAATACGGTGGGTGGGGAAGCAATTCGAAGCCCAATTCATGAATTTTTGCCATCGTTCTCAATGACTTGTGGCACGGTGCGTTGTCTTGGTGGAACAACACTTTTTTCTTCTTTATATAGGGCCGTTTTGCCGCGATTTCGACCTTCAAACGCTCCAATAACGCTATATAATAGTTGGTTTTTCCCTTCTCAAGATAATCGATAAAAATTATTCCATGCGCATCCCAAAAAACAGAGGCCATTACTTTGCCAGCGGACTTTTGAGTCTTTCCACGCTTCGGAGACGGTTCATAGGTCGCTGTCCACTCAGCCGACTGTCGATTGGACTCAGGAGTGTAGTGATGGAGCCATGTTTCATCCATTGTCACATATCGACGGAAAAACTCGGGTGTATTACGAGTTAACAGCTGCAAACACCGCTCAGAATCATCAACACGTTGTTGTTTTTGGTCAAAAGTGAGCTTGCACGGTACCCATTTTGCACAGAGCTTTCGCATATCCAAATATTGATGAATGATATGACCAACACGTTCCTTTGATATCTTTAGGCCTCTGCTATCTCGATCAACTTCATTTTACGGTCATACAAAATTATTTTGTGGATTTTTTTGATGTTTTCGTCGGTAACCACCTCTTTCGGGCATCCACTGCGTTCACCGTCCTCATTTCACCACGCTTGAATTTTGCATACTAATCAATTATTGTTGATTTCCCTGGGGCAGAGTCCGGAAACTCATTATCAAGCCAAGTTTTTGCTTCCACCGTATTTTTTTTTTTTTTTCCTTCAGAAAACAGTATTTTATCAAAACACGAAATTCCTTTTTTCCATTTTTTCACAATAACAAAAGTTGCTTCACAAAAGACGCTCTATCTCACAAACTAATTGACTTACAGACGTCAAATTTTGACACGAATCATTTGAAGGTTGGTACTATATAAAAATAATATGCATTTAATACTAGCGACGCCATCTATGTGTCAGACCGGGGACTTATCAGCCAACCTGTTAAATGCCGGATCGAATGAAATTTATTATTCCAGATGGCTCAAGACATAAAATATAGGGATCGGTTTATATGGGAGCTATAAATAATTATGAACCGATATGGACGTTTCCCTTTCTACTAATCATGATTACGATAGCAAAGAGAGCATACTGACATTACGTACCAAATCTCGGACAATTACAACTCTCGAAATTACACCCTCTCGTAGAAGAAAAAATTAACTAAAAGTAAAGAAGAAAATAATTGGCGCCAAATAATGACCATTTTAAGCATATAGTAGTTCATTCTTACTATATGTTATTTGGGAATCGTACAAAAATGATCTTTTGCTTAATTCATAATGAACTTAATTTAGCGTTAGTTTATTTACGTTTTTTTTTTGTGTATGTCAATGTACATCGTGGTGAAATTCCGAGTCGATCTAAGCTTGTCCGTCCGTCCGTCTGTTGAAATCATGCTAACTTCCGAACGAAACAAGCTATCGACTTCAAACTTGGCGCAAGTAGTTGTTATTAATGTAGGCCTTGCAAATGGGCCATATCGGACCACTTTTACGTATAGCCCTCATAAAAACCGACGTTCAGCTTTGGCTTGCGGAGCATCTTGGAGGAGCAAAGTTCATCCGATCCGCTTGAAATTTGGTACATGGTGTAAGTATATGGTCTCTACCAACTACGCAAAAATTGGTGCACATCGGTCGATAATTATATATAACCCCCATAACAACCGATCCCCAGATTTGACCTCCGGAGCCCCTTGGAAGGGCAAAATTCATCCGATTCGGTTGAAATTTAGTACGTGATATTAGTATATGATCTCTAACAACCATGCAGGAATTGGCCCATATCGGTTCATAATTATATATAGGCCCCATATAAACCGATCCCCAGATTTGACCTCCGGTGCCTTTTGGAGAAGCAAAATTCATCCGATTTGGTTGAAATTTGGTACGTGGTGTTAGTATATGATATTGAACAACCATGCCAAACGTGGTCCATATCGGTCCATAATCATATATAGCCCCCATATAAACCGATTCCGAGATTTGGTTTTGGATCCTCTTGGAGGAGCAAATTTCATCTGAGTCTGTTGACATTTGGTAAATTGTGCTAGTATATGGCCGTTAACAAACACGCCAGATATGGACCGGTCTATAGTTATATATAGCCCTCAGATAAATCGATTCCTAATCACAAAAAATTGGCCCATATCAATTTAGTAATTGTATATAGCCCCCATAAAAGCGACCCCCATATTTCAATTCAGGCTCTCTAAGTACCGTGCAAAAGTCCATATCGATTCAAATTTAATAATATGTATGTAATATATAACACGTATGGAGTAACTTACAATTTAGAAGACGATGTTAAGAAGTTTTATAATATTACTACAACCCAATTCTTTTGCGGATGACAGTCTTTCGTACAAGTCTCTATGCAATCCATGGTGGAGGGTACATAAGATTCGGCCTGGCCGAACTTACGGCCGTATATACTTGTTTATAGATAATATCGGTATGGCGAAACTCGAAAATTAACTTTTCATCCTCAGTACAATTTTTTTATTGTTCACCATATGCGACCTGACTGAATATTCGGATTTATTTACTTATTACTGATTTATATTTTTCTACAACGAAAACATCAGTTCAATTTCTTATAAATATTTATTTAGAATCACGTGCACCATTGCCAATGTCAACTAGATGAAATTTTCCTTTGTAAACACGTAATTTTTGGAACGAATTTGTTTATGAGGTAAAACGAAACAAACCCCCCATTTGGAAATGAAAGAGGAAGCTTAAAATTCTTATTCGTCAAACTTTAATGATACATCGTTGAATAGTCCAGAAAAAAAGAGATCTCCTTACAGTTGCCCACTTTTTATTTTGTATGGTGTCCATAATTTGGCTGATTGCGGTTATGCCAGTAAGGTTTTTAATATGGAACCTGATTCTAGTTCGTGATCTTTGGTCACGTTTTGGGGTGTGATCGATGCTAGTTTATTGGTGGAATTTATAGTGAATTCGTATGAGCACATTAATTTTTGACGTTGTCTATGACGACGATGACGGCGGAGACGTTGATGATGACGACAACAACTTTGAGTATTATGGGACGATATGGATGGCGATGATGGCGTTACTTGAGTTGGTGGCACTTGGCGCATAAGATGTCCATGAGCTTCACATCACAGCCCTACAAGGCATCACAAGGTATTCCCATTGTGGCAAACTGCAAAACCCATTTGAGTTCCATTACAATTCCTGGTGATGATGATGTTGTTGCTTGCAACCATTTTGTTTGGCAAATATTAAGTACCAGTGATTGCAAGAAGCCATCAGAAGCCACAAAAATTAACAATAGGCAACTGTTGTTGGCTCATGATAGTTGTAACCATACAAAGCCGGGGTAGAAGTTACAAGAAAACCGTTTTCATTTTGTTATTCACAAAAGTGGCTAACCTAAGATGGCTTCCATCGAACATGAAGTCTATTATTGTCTCAAAACCACCATATGGGAGTGTAATTGCACCAATAGAGTTCAGAGGGCTAATAGCGAACATTTCTTTGGTAAGAGATGGAACAATTTCTTTTTTCAGTTGAGTGCTTAAAATGAAAATTAGTCCTTTGTAAATCATACGATATCCATTCAATGGCTTCCTGATTTATATTTGATCGATAAGGTAGATGATACGATGGTTAAGTGGGGTATAGGCAGTTCGATATTTCAGACTTATTTGGACTATCCAGTCCATTGTGATACCACAATGTTGAACATTTCTCTTATCACTGAGTGCTGTCTGATTATATGTGTGTGACTCAATGGCAAAGGACCTAACTTGTATAGCCGAGTCCGAGGGGCGTTCCACATTGCAGTAAACATACATAGAGAACATTTGAAAGTGTCACCAGCATTACTGAGAGGAATAACCCACCGCTGAAAAGTTTTTTGGTTTTGGTCGAAACTGGGAATGAACCCATATGCGTTGTACTTTATGCAAGGCGGCCATGCTAACAATTGCACCACTGTGACTCCCTAATTGTCGATTTGATCTCCTACACACAAAGAAAATTTCATTAAAATTGAGCCAACGAAAATGTTTCATTGATACAACGAAACATTTTCATTAAGACAATGAAAATATTCGTTAATAGTACGAAACGTTTCGTTGACTAACAGAAAATTCGTTATAATAACGAAAAATTTCGTTATATCAATGAATTTGTTTCATTGGCTCAATTTTAATGACACATTTCATTAATATAACGAAACTTTTTCTACCAGTGTAGTTGTTATTATTTATTTATTTATTGTTTATTTTAATCATACAGTAAATGTATGATAAAAAAGAAAAGGGAAAAATAGCATTGGCTGCTAAGGCCATCAGCTAACACCTAGTTGTTCGATTTCCAGTCGTTCTTTCGAAATTATTATTAGAATTTCTTGAAGGCTTAAAGGAATGAAATTTGTTCCTTTAGGAGGTTCGAAGCCCAATTTGGTGCTTGGATTATGTGGGGTTATGTATAATTATGGACGGATATGGACCAGTTTTTGCAGTTTTGCACCCTATTTGCTCTTCCAGAAATTAAATCTGGGGATTGGTTTATATGGGGGCTATATTTGCAACTTCATTCACCACGGGAGCCACCGTGGTGCAATGGTTAGCATGCCCCCTTGCACACACAAGGTCGTGGGTTCGATTCCTGCTACGACCGAACACCAAAAAGTTGTTCAGCGGTGGATTATCCCACCTCAGTAATGCTGGTGACATTTCTGAGGGTTTCAAAGCTTCTCTAAGTGGTTTAACTGCAATGTGGAACGCCGTTCGGACTCGGCTTTAAAAAGGAGGTCCCTTTGTCATTGAGCTTAACATGGAATCGGGCAGCACTCAGTGATAAAATGAAATTGCTAGCTGAACATCGCTAGATCGACTCAAATTCGCCATGACCATGTGTAGTTCGTATATCCTTGATACGCGTGCTGTGTGACATGTGGTGCCATCTTGTTGAAACCACATGTCATGCATGTGAAACTCTTGTATTTTGGGCAAAACAAGTTGGATATCATCTTATGGTAGCGGTTCACAGTTATGTTACGATCCGCATCGTCATTGTATACGTACGGTCCAATGATGCTACAAGCCCATAAAATGACCAAACATATGCATTGGCAGCTTTTGAAATAGTTCTAGCTGATCTTCACTCTAAAATAGAAAATTCTGTTTATTCCACTTGAGCCAAAAATAAGCTTCATCGTTTAATTCACTTTTGCGATATAAAAGCGGATCTTCGGCCAACATTGCAACAACCCATACACACTGAAAAAAAAATTCTAAAGATTTTTGTATTGATTACGAGCCAAAGAAGCAAAGAATTGAATGAAACATTTATCATTAGATACGTTTTTCCTTTAAATTTGAGTCTTGTGTACTTGATTCTATGGAACAGATTTTAATGTATTTGTTTTTTTTTAAGACAACTTTTTTTTTTTTAAAGACAACTTTAATTACAAAGTTCAGACCCGACTTTAAGTATGAATTATGCTCTGTTTCAAGTATGTATAAAAATTCTTTAAAATAAACGCTTTTTTGCTTTGTAGTAAAAATACAACATTTAAAGACAATTTCATTACTTTTGAAGACTTTTTCAGAATTATAAATTCCAAGTTGACCTTAGTATATGTATAGATATATAGTTCTAAGTTGAATCTCTTATCTATAAGGACAAAACGACTTCATTGAAACCCCAGCAGAAAATTTGGAAATTCTTCTAAAGGCACAACTTTAAAAGCACTTCCAAAAATGTTCTCTCAAAGATGTTCTTTAGTACACAGAGAATACAGATTGGTTGTGACAATCGAATTTATTGCCAACCTCCTTTTGGCAGTTGTACCAACTACCAGTAGGCAGTTATGCCACCCGACTGATTCGGTCGACACAACCAATATCTCATATGGTGTTGGTTGGGTCTGCCGACGACATTGGTTGTTGCTACCTTCGTCATTCGGTTGTGTTGTCCAACTTTGATAATACTAAAGACCGAATTAAAAACCAATTTCGTCCCAGTTAAAAATTATATTTTATAATACCCTTCACCATAGTATGGGGGTATATTAACTTTCTCATTCCGTTTGTAACACATCGAAATATTGTTCTAAGACCCCAAAAAGTATATATATATTCTGGGTCGAGGTGAAATTCTGAGTCGATCTGAGCATGTCCGTCCGTCCGTCTGTTGAAATCACGCTAACTTCCGAACGAAACAAACTATCGACCTGAAACTTGGCACAAGTAGTTGTTATTGATGTATGTCGGATAGTATTGCAAATGGGCCATATCGGTTCACTTTTACGTATAGCCTCATATAAACGAATCAAAATTATTCAATTGAGGTAAATTTGGTTACTACAACCATTTATGTTGTGGATCAATAGAAAATCTTTTGAAAATCTCATCAAATGGTTACAGGTATGAATAAATATATGTAAATACAGATAATTGGTATAAACAACTAATATTGATTTCTAAATATAGAATGTTCATAAGAACAACCGAATTCCAACCATTCCCTTCTCTGTGTGTACAAACTATTTAAATTTTGTCGATAAAATTTCAAAATTCAATTTAGATAAATTTCGAATTTTTGAAATTATTTGAAGTCAAACAAGCGTTAGAATGCATCAAAATCATAAAAAATTATAAAATTAGATTATTTGGCAAAATATCACAAATTTTTCCAATCCGCATCCAATTTTGCACCACTTCCAGATCCAAAAAAAAACATTTTCATTACTTTTTAGGCGTCGCTTTTTTGGCTGGAAAGTTTATATAATTTTGGATACTTTATGTCAGACAAATGTATCTTCTGTACTACCAACTTTGCATTCATATTTTAAGGGAATGAAATGTTTGATCTAACGACGATACTTTTTTTTTAGTGCACCAAAAATTCTTTGTTGCGGTAGGTCGTTCGGCTTCAATTCAGTCACCATTATCATCATTAAGTCTGGCCGATACACCTGCGATAGTTTCTTCAGTTCGTATGTTACACTATGCAAGCGTGATTTAATGACCAACACTGATAAATAAGCATGCCCTGTTCCAAAGATTTTGTCTTTAGAAAAGATAAAAATATTAAATATGTATATACAACAAGTATAAACGGCCGTAAGTTCGGCCAGGCCGAATCTTATGAACCCTCCACCATGGATTGCATAGAAACTTGTACTAAAGACCATGATCGAATTACTTGAGTTGCGGTAACACTTGCCGATGGCAAGGTACCTTAAAACTTCTTAACACCGTCTTCTCAATTGTAAGTTGATCCATACGGGGTATATATTAAACAAAAAAGGCCGATTAAATACGTTATAATTCAGTTTGACAAAATTTTCTATAGAAATAAAATTGTGACAAAACTTTTATATAGAAATAAAATTGTTGTAGATTATTTTTGGGGATCGGCTATATATAAGTATAGACCGATATGGACCAATTTTGGCATGGCTGTTAAATATCATATACTACCACCACGTACCAAATTTCAACCAGATCGGATGAATTTTGCTTCTCTAAAAGACACAGAAGGTCAAATCTGGGGATCGGTTTATATGGGGGCTATATATAATTATGGACTGATATATAAAGATATACAATTAGTTCTTACCAGATATGATTGATAGAATTAGATATAACAACATGTATAATGAGATATTGAATTAGATCTAATCATTTATAACACTATACATAACATCCCAGCAAAAAATACTTCAGCAGTAAGAGTTTAGTTGCGCTTTTTGGTATATAATAAAGTAGGCAGTGCATCCACACTGCATGAATCGGTGGCAATAACGTAAACGAGTATTCAAACTAGTTTATGATCATTCGTTTACGTTCTAGCAACCAATTCATGCAGTATAGATGCATGAACGGTAGTGTTGTTTTCCTTCACGCCAACAATGCTATACTCAAGATTATATATCACTTCTGAGCAATATTTCTATTAAAATGAGCAATTATATCAGCGCTATGTAGAAGCTGCTCTAAATCGGGACATCGCCCACAAAAATTAGCGCTGATTCGGTTGTTTTGTAAGCAGTTGGTACTGCATCTCTCCCTTATAATCCTGCTGAAATAGTTCTCCATTTTTTGCTTGCATATCTCCGTCGATTTATTTATATATACAAGCCTACCTGAGCAGAAATAATTATATATACTTTCATATTATTATATATATTAATTTTTACACGGTTCTTTCAAATAAAATTTTAAAAACCCATCTCCTATTTTTAAACGCTTTTAGAATTGTAGATAAAATGCGAAAAGTCAACAAATTTAAAGACGATTTCATTAATTTTGAATATTTTTTCAGAAGTATAAAAGCCAGTTTTATCTCCAATCACTTAACTATAAGGGAAGATCGACAGACAAAATCGAACATTTTATCGACTTTTGGTCAAGGAAAAAACTTTATATCTTCTATCCTAAACAAAATTCACATTCGTATTTTATGGACATGAAATCTTTGGCCCCACGACAGTATTTTTTTCAGTAAACAATGTAAATTTGGTGTGAAATTCAGTCCAAATAGACCGGTTAGCCGCCGTGATGGGTCAATATATCTGGCCATAAAATGGAAGAAGCGCGTGATGAACTTTCTTAAAAGAGCTGGCTTTTTGGTAATAAAATTCAATAATTTGCAAGCGTTGTTCATTTGTAAGATGATCCATGGTTAAATTATAGGCCAAATCGAAGATGTTTGATAGCGAAACAAAACACAAAACGTACTTCAGCTGTCATTGCCCAAAAGATAATAGCTAAAAATCACATCTTATTACTAGTGCACTGAAAAAAATATTGTCGTGAGGTCAAAGATTTCATGTCTTTAAAATACGAATGTAAATTTTGCTTAGCATAGAAGACGCATTTCTCTAATATTAAGTTTTTTTCCTTGTCCAAAAGTCGATAAACTTTTCACTGAAGTCGTATTGTCCTTATAATTAAGTGATTTCACTTAAAAATGGGTATCATAACATGAAAGAAAAAATGTTTGGGCTAAGGTCAATTTGAATTTAATAATTCAGAAAAATTCTTTAAATTTAATGAAATTGTCTTTAAATTTGTTGTCTTTTTGCATCTTGACTACAAAGCAAAAAATCGTTCAAATATAGGACATGTTTTTCAACACTTTATTTTAAAGACGTTTTTTACTTGAAACATAGCATAATTTCTACTGAAAGTCGAGTCTTAATTAGGAAAATAAAGTTGTCGTTAACTCGTTTTTAAAGGACTTTAAGAGCATACGACGAAAAAAAGCTGAAAAAGCGAAAAATTAAAAGTTGCTTCCTGGAAGCAAGTACACAAAACCCAAATTTAAAAGAGAATTGTGTCTTAAAATTATCCTTACTTGAATTCTCCGCGTCTTTGGCTCGGAATCAATACCAAAATTTTTAAAGTAGAGACAAAATCTTTGGAACCGGGCATGCTTTTCTTTCAATGTGGTTGGCCTGTCTTCCGTTCATGTTTCAGTACTTGAGAAACCATCTGCTAATTAACATTCCATTAAGATGTATTGTGACTTAATTTGTCTTTATTTTTGATATATACAGATCTCGTTAGAGGTTTCAAGTTCATTTTTTTGTGTTTGTTGAACAAATTTTTTCCGTAAAACATTTTATTTTATGCTCGATTTTGTTTATTCCTTGCGTTAAATGCATCGTGGGAATTTGTATAAAAAATCGGTAATTTAAAAATTCTTATGGAATTGCTGCTGTTTATAATGACATATATCGACAAGCGATTGCAGGAAAGCATGGCCATCGCCACATTAAAATAAACTCAGAATAAGTGCAGTATTTTCGAAATAGGCCCCACAATAAAGTCTTACCCAGTGATGATGGAGGTGTTACTTATGGCTTTGATGAGTTGTAATTGAAGAGAACTGACCAGAAGACGAATGGTTGAGAATATCCTTTTGGAATGTAATGATATTACACATAAATACCACGTTGATGTATTGCTATAACACGATTTACAATCAAGAGGAATGTGTATGTGATCAATTCACTAAATGTCTACCCGTATTATATTCTTATTTTGAGCACCAAGTCACGCTTTTTCTGAATGTGTGTGCTCTTAAAATGAATATGTTCTGCACTGAAAAAAATATTGTCGTAAGGCCAAAGCTTTCATGTCCTTAAAATACGAATGCAAATTTTGCTTAGCATAGAAGACGCATTTCTCTAATATAAAGTTTTTTTCCCTGTCCAAAAGCCGATAAACTTTTCACTTAAAATGGGTATCATAACATGAAAATAAAATTTGTTAGGGTAAGGTCAACTTGACTGTAATAATTCAAAAAAATTCTTTAAAATTAATGAAATTGTCTTTAAATTTGTTGTCTTTTTGCAACTTGAGTACAAAGCAAAAAATCGTTAAAAAATACGACATGTTTTTCAACACTTTATTTTAAAGAAGTTTTTTATTTGAAACGTAGCATAATTTCTGTTGGAAGTCGAACCTGAATTTGGAAAATAAAGTTGTCGTTAACTCGTTTTTAAAAGACTTTGATAGCATATGAAGACAAAAATCTGAAAAAGCGAAAAATCAAAGTTTGCTACACAAAACCCAAATGTAAAAGAGAATTGTGTCTTAAAAGTATCCTTACTTGTATTCTCCTCTTCTTTGGCTCGAAATCAATACCAAAATTGTTAATGTAAAGACAAAATCTTTGGAACCGCGCATGCTTTTTTTCAGTATACTTTGCTATGAAATAATGATTGATATTGTAAGCTATCCAAAGACAGAAGAATTAAGTTTTGAATGGCTATATTTCGAAATTAGCAAGTCTGTAAGAATTATATTGTAAGTTGTTTAAATCTTTTCGATATGGTTCGGTTGTAAGATCGATTTTTATAAACTTGAACTGACCAAAAATTATTGGCTTAATAAGACAGATAATGCAGCCTAAATTTTAAGACACGCAACTAACTTGTTATTAATGACAAATTTCTTTAAAATAAAAAAATGTTAATTAAATGAAGGTTTATAATATTTGATTTAAAACTTTGGGTACGAATATTAGAAATTAGCGAAATTCTTGTGTTTATAAAGTCGTGCCTTTAGAAGAACTTCGAAATTAGTTTGCTAGGTTGTCATACAAAATCGATAACAGATATTATTTCAGGCCCTTTTCATACTGAAGAAGATACTGACCTAATATAATAGAATAAGCAACCTAAATTTTAGGACACAAAATTTACGCTATATAAAAGACAAATTTCTTTAAAATTAAGAAATTTTAAATAAAACAAGTATATATGGCCGTAAGTTCGGCCAGGCCGAACCTTATATACCCTCCACCATGGATAACGTAGAAACTTCTACGAAAGACGGTCATCCACAATCGGATTACTTGGGTTGTGGTATCTTAAATCGTTTTCTAAATTTTGAGCATTCAGGTCGAAAACCTATGTTGTTAGCACCTATATTACCTGTTTATTTTCATAATTCATTATGATTGTAAATATATAAATAAATAAATAAAATTTTGAGCACAATATTGTTTGGGAGAATTTTTTTTAAGCATATAATATTTTTGGGTGCAAAATGCTTCCAAACATATTATATGTTCACATAATAACATATTGTTTTTTGGAAGACAACATTATTGAATTTGGATGCAAAAATACAAAATGTTTGGAACTTAGACTACCCAAACATATATTGTTTAGACCAATATGCTTTCAAACATATTATATATTGGAAGAGATCAAACATATAAATGTTTGGGCAATACCCAAAAATGTATATGCTTGAAGCAAAATATGTTTGGGAGTATATGTTACAGAAGCGATTTTTTGTAAGGGTGCACAAACAACGATATGCGTTTCTCTTCGATCGGACTTCAAATGACGACACAGCACAATAAATTGTATTTCGGGGGGTCGTAGGGTGCACGAAAAAAAAAGTTTTGGTGTTCTGAAATTGTCTTCGAGTATGCTACAAAACTGGGGGGTGACCGCATCAACTTTTTTTCCCCTTTAGGCCGTGACCCTATCTAGTGTATATATTAGACAAAAAAGGTATGTGTAGGTAAGTCTACAAATAATTACAAATCGATATGGACTTTTGCAGGGTACGTAGGGTGCCAGAATTGAAATATGGGGGTCGCTTATATGGGGGCTATATACAATTATGGACTTGATATGGTCCAATTTTTGTGTGATTGGGGATCGATTTAGCTTAGGACTATATATAACTATAGACCGATATGGACCTATTTAGGCATGGTTGTTAACGGCCATATCTAGCACAATAAAAAAAATTTCAACAGACTCGGATGAAATTTAATACTCCAAGAGGCTCCAAAACCAAATCTCGGGATCGGTTTATATGGGGGCTATATATAATTATGGACTGATATGAACCAATTCCTGCATTGTGGTTGGATACCATATACTAACATCACGTTCCAAATTTCAACCGAATCGGATGAATTTTGCTCTTCCAAGGGGCTCCGGAGGTCAAATCTGGGGATCGGTTTATATGGGGGCTATATATAATTATGGACCGATGTGGACCAATTTGTGCATAGTTGTTAGAGACCATATACTAACACCATGTACCAAATATCAGCCGGATCGGATGAAATGTTCTTCTCTTAGAGGCTCGGAAAGCCAAATCTGGGGAACGGCTTATATGGGGGCTATATATAATTATGGACCGATGTGAACCAGTTTTTGCATGGTTGTTAAAGACCATATACTAACACCATGTACCAAATTTCAGCGGGATTGGATGAAATTTGCTTATCTTAGAGGCTCCGAAAGCCAAATCGGGGGATCGGTTTATATGGGGGCTATATATAATTATGAACCGATGTGGACCAATTTTTGCATGGTTGTTAGCGGAAGTTAGCGTGATTTCAACAGACGGACGGACGGAAATGCTTAGATCGACTCAGAATTTCACAACGACCCAGATTATATATATGGGGTCTTAGAGCTATATTTCGATGTGTTGCAAATGAAATGACAAAGTTAATATACCCCCATCCTGGTGGAGGGTATAAAAATATTGTCGTGAGGCCAACGATTTCATGACTTTAAAACACGAATCCGAATTTTGCTTAGCATAGAAAACGTATTACTCTGATATTAAGTATTTTTCCTTGTCAAATAGTCGAAAAAACTTTTCAATGAAGTCGTTTTGTCCTTATAGTTAAGTGATTCGATTTAAAATTGTCAATTAAACCCTAAATAAATGTCTATACTTCCTTTAAAATCATAAAGCCAAAACTATTTACAATGAATCTAATGTAAAACTACACTCCTTCTCATCCAATAAAACAAACTTTTTCCCAGGCAAATCATTCGGAGGGTGAATCTTTCTTTACAAATTACTCCCCATTGTACACTGTTTTGACAGATCATTTGGCGCTACAATTAATGGTTGATACCGTTTGTTTTTGTTTTTGTATAAACGAAATGTTCTCAACGTTCTGCCCCGGTCGGTCTTTCTTATCACACAGAGTATCTGACATTTGTGTCACGAATTAGCAAAAGACCATCAACAACTTTTCACAATCGCATTTAAATGCTTTGGTGGTATTATTTTTGTTTCTGCTGTTGTTGTTGTTGTTTTTCATAAGAAAAACAACAATACCAATCTCCAGCACTTGACACTATCAGTATTCAAAAATCTGATGAAAAACGTAAATTGTTCAAAAGCGCCCACCATTATTGTGAAACACTGGGATTTTATTACATCCAAAAGTACTGTGGTACTAGGGTTAATGAATAAGTAAATATTCTCGGAATAGAGATAATTCAATTTTCGTACACGCAAAAAAAAAAATTCTTTCCTCCTAAATGAAATTTAAGACAAAAAAAAGATCGTTTCTCATTTGCTTTTTGCTGTAAGGAAATTATTTGGAAGAAAAGTATGTACTTTTTGTGATAAACGTTTATTCTTTTCCAGGATGTAAAAATAAGTTCATAAAGACTAACTCAAAAAAAAAAAACAATCTTTTTTGGTTAATTACATTTTCCCTCACGATGTTTTTTTAGTTCTTAGCACCTTTTTCTGTAATACAACCAAAGTTTTTTTTTTTTAAATTTTACCTTTCGCCTAGACGGATAATCGAACCGCGGACCATGCAATTTGTAAGCCAACACACTCTCCACTGTTATTGTCATCAACAGTCTAACAGTTATATTTATATAGCGTCGTTTTCGGCGCCCACGAACCGATTGAACAAACTTTATTTAACAGAAACATACATTTAGTTGGGCACCGTGGAGCAATGGTTAGTACGTCCGACTTGCATACCAAGGGTCGTGGTTTCGATCCCTGCTTCGACCGAACAACAAAAAGTTTTTTGTTTCTTTTTTACATATATTCCAGATATGTTCGGAAGATTCCGAAAAGATGTTCAACATTATATACTATTATGTACTACACAACAACTACAACATTAAATACTACTATTAGGGGTTTTTCCCGGGAACGGGATCCCGGGAAATTGCTATTTTCTCGCTCCCGCTTTCCCGGGAATGAAGTGCGGGAATTCCCGGGAAATTTTCTTTACAATATTTTATGTATAATAGAGGGTTTTATATGGCAAATGACAGTTGAAATCTAGTTAAAGTGGATTTTGGAAGTTTAATGTGAATAACTATGGTTTTAGTAGTTGCCTTGTGGAAAATACATAGTCGTGGGTTCTAATCCAGAATCCAAAGGGCTCCTAATTGTTAAAAAGAAGTTTGCACTTCCTAATTTATGATTGTCATATTTCTGTAAACCGACATTGCCATAGACTGGTAGACTGAGTAAACCTTTAAAACCAACTGGACGTTTTACCTTATGTAACCAACGTTGGCAATTGCATAATTTCATAATTATTGCAAGGATGTTTTTTTATGAAATAAGAAAATTCCAACCATTTTTAAGGCAGTTACTTTAATTTAAAATTTATAACTTACTAGCGTAACCCGGCCCGCTTCGCTGCGCCTTCCGAAGCGTATTTGTAAGAACATTTTGCGTGAACTTAGTCAACCATATCCTTCGTGCTGAAAACAAATTCGAAAAGATTTGAATTCTTTCAAACAAATCGGACTACTTGCTTTTTCGTAAAATCGGACTAATTGCATATGTAAAACGGTTCGTCTTAAAAAATGTCGGGGAGAGGGTGTACCCTTTCCTCCAAATTTTTTTAATAATGTTCTGCATTCAAGTAGTTGGACAATCTTCTATATTTCTTGTGAATTTTTAGTGGTTTGTCATTTTTAAGTGGTTTGTCAAGGAAAGGTATCCTTCTCCTCAACATATCTGAAAATTAAGCACTATATTATAATAACATACAAAGAATTACTGTTTCCCATCCAATAAATCGGAAATTGCAAAAGTAGTAAAAAATTGTACCACATTAACATTTGCTAAAATGTTGGAAAATGATGCATCCTCTACGTTGGCTCCCAATTTCATGTAAATTTAAGTTTTTTACTAAAAAGAAGTCTGGCAGAAGCTTGTGCATAAATAATAAAATTATGTACCGAGTTCATAAATAATAAAATTATGTACCATCTACGAACAACCCTCTACTTTCAATTTAAGAAAAAAAAACGGACAAAAGGGAAACCACCTTCGCTCCACTCCCACCTGATATCGGACTATCACGTACCCTATATTAATTTCACAACTACTCAATGGTCCCTATAAATTCTATCGAAGTAAATCGACAAAGTTTATTTCAATTTTCCCCTTCCCCAACCAGATATCGAAAAATCATATACTAATTTAAAAATCATGTATAAATTTAATCACCTCCTCCCACGTTCCCTGTAAATTTCAAGTAGATCGGAGATGTTTAAATTTTGCTCTTATGTTTTAAAGGGACGTCGCTTTCCCCGATAACACCGTAGTGAATAGCACCTCTAACCTTCCCTGAAAATTCTTGAAACTTTCCTTCAAGTGTGGGGCAAGGAAGGTTGCCTCTTCGTTCATAACCTTCCCCCACTGCTTTTGTAAATTTCAAGAAAACTTAAGAATTTTTGTTTTTTTGCAGTTTTAGAGGAGGACCTCCTCCCCGACCAAATATCGAAAAGTGATGTAGCGTATCTTTTGTAAAAGTCCCAGAAAATGCCACGCAAATTATAAGCCTAAAGGGGAGAGGCCGTCCAAATATCACAAAATCAGGTATCAACTATTAATATCGTAACATCTCCCCAGTCCTCTGTAAATTTGGTAAAGTTTAATGGTTTCTCTGTATGTAACATACTTATTTTTCCCCGACCAAATATTAAAAAATCAGGAACCTGATATAAATTTCATAACCTCACCCATTTTTTCCGTAAAATTTCAGTCGGGGGAGTTTAGTTTTGTTTTCACTGTACTTTAAAAAAAAGTCGGGCAAATGGGTGGTCCTCCTCCCGGACCAAATATTGAAAAATAATGTAGCGGATTTTTGTCTAGATGCCAACCCCAACATTCAATGAAAATTTCAAGCAAATCGCATAATTTTATTCCAAGTTTCAAAAAGTAGGGCAAGGGGGAGGTCCCCCTCCCCGTCCACATATGAAATCATCAGGTACACCATATTAATTCCATAACCTCACCGCATGTTCTCTGTAAATCTCAGATAATTTAGAAAATTTTAGTTTTTTCACTGTACTTCAAAAAAAGTCGAACAAAGGGGAGGCCCCCCCCCGCCACCAAATATCGAAATATAAAGTAGCGGATCTTTATCTAGATGCCAACCCCAACCTTCAATGACAATTTCAAGCAAATCGGTCAACTTTGGTCCAATTTTCAAAAAGTCCGACAAAGGGGAGGTCCCCCTCCGCGACCAGGTGTCAAAAAATGAGGTACCCTATTTTCACCACATGAACGCCCCCTACGATCTCTGAAAGTTTCAAGTAAATCGGTTCAGCCGTTTTGGAGCCAACTCGGAACATACAAATAAACAAACAAACAAACAAACAAATAAACAAACATAGATTGAATTTTATATATATAGAAGATAGAAGATAGATACACATTAGGCTTGAAATCTATTAAAATTGGGGTTTAAAGCCCTTATTTATAGGGCATACGACAACTGAAATCTAGTTAAAGTGGATTTTGGAAGTGTAATGTGAATGTTGTATTACATGGTAGTGTTTCCCTTTTGGGAATATTGACTGAACATGTGCGTTTATTGGCAACGTTTAACAATGGTGAAATCGAAATAAGTTTCTTTCATTTCCAAACAGTTTTTTAGTGTTACAAAAAATCCCACTATAGTAATAGTGTTCTTCAGAAAACTATACCGAAAGAGACTGCCTTAAGCATTGTCACAATGTTTTGTATTACAAAATATTTTGTATTTTAGTATGATTTATGTCTGATGTAAGAGAACAACATAATATATATATATATATATTGTTAGTTGTCCAGAGAGCGCCTTATAACCGTAGCTTTAGGCGATTTCTAATTTATTCAAATGTCTAAATGTATTCCACATCAAAGCAGGTTTCCCTTTGACCGGGATCCCGCGAAATTCGAAAAAAAAATTCCCGCTTTCCCGGGAATGCAAAAAGTCCGGGAAAAAGAAAACCCTAACTACTATATACAATTTTTACTTTGAAACTGTAAAATGTGTCTTATTAAAGACTTAAAATAAGAATAGAATAGTGTTTGATATAAACGAAATGGACTGTGTTTTTTGCTGATAAAAGTTTAAAATTTTCGAAGAAATTCAAAAAACTGCAACAAAAGAAAAACGTTTTAATATGTACACAGGGAGACAAAGTTGCCTTTATCTCTAATTTAACGATTTAATTAGGGCGCAAAATTTTCCGATCAATAACGCAATCCTTATTTCTTCTTAAGATTATGGAGACAAAAGACGAAAATATGTAGGCGGTACGGTAATTGTTCCAGATATAATAACAGCTATATACATAGAAATACCCAGACAGCTGAGAAAGGAGGGAGAATGGTCTCGGAGGAAATGCTGCAAAGATGAAAAAATTTTTACTTTGAAGGACGTAAAAGTCTCACTATTAAGCCAATTTCCCTAGGTGGCATTTAAATTCAAAAGAAAGGGAATCTGTACCTGTCTGAATGTGTTCGATTCCTGCTTCGACCGAACACCAAAAAATTTTTCACCTTCTCTAAGTGGTTTCACTGCAATGGGAAACGCCGTTGGGACTCGGCTTTAAGGTCCCTTGTCATTGAGCTTAACATAGAATCGGGCAGCACTTAGTGGTAAGAGAGAAGTTCACCACTGTGGTATCACAATGGACTGAATAGTCTAAGTGAGCCTGAATTATCGTGCTGCCACTC
The DNA here is from genome assembly GCF_050003625.1 of Haematobia irritans. NCBI lineage: Eukaryota > Metazoa > Arthropoda > Insecta > Diptera > Muscidae > Haematobia > Haematobia irritans. Next base: position 85,160,688 of record NC_134399.1, on the reverse strand, counting down.
TCCTAACCTAACCATGTTGCATGTAGTAACTTAAGACAGTAAGCTGCAACAATGGCTGGTCTGTGAAATAAAAATAATGAGTCGAAATAAATTTTCTGCAGACAAAAATTAATATTTGTTGATTTCAAAAATAGTTTAAGCGCTTCGGAAATTTCTATGAAGTACGGTTCCATTTTCAAACACAAAAAAAAACATAAGGAGGTAGTACGACAAACACCAAGAGATGAGAGATTTCATCAAATGTCTGAAAAAACATATTCAATGGCCGAGAACCTGTGATAGATTAGGTTATCGGGTTATCGATACTTTGGACTAAATAGTCTACGTGAGCGATTCAGTCCATTGTGATACCACAGGTGCTGAACTTTGCTTTTTTCCTATTTAATGCTTAGCTCAACGACAATGAACCTGCTCTTAGAATCGAGTTCAAACGACGAATAGGAGCAGTGGATGATGGATGGTCTATGTAAGGCGTGTTTTGAAGATGAAGATACTGTGGAATACTACCTATGTCACTTCGTTCCTTTAACAAGATAAAGAGCCCACCATATTGGCGAATAAATAATTCGGGACCTGGCACAGCTTGAAAATGGAGACTTGAAACAAATTAGGGATTTCCTGGAATAATAAGCGAGATGAATATTGACATATGTAAGTGTATGGCCTCCATCATGAGACGGGGGAACTTGAATCCGCATTTCAACCTAACCTGTATTCAGTTTAGCCCTAGCGATATTTCAATATCGCTATAAGAAATACTATTTATACCCTGCACCACTACTGTGGTACAGGGTATAATAAGTTTGTGCATTTGAATGTAATACCGAGAAGAAATAATCATAGACCCACCTTATAGTATACCGATCGTCTTAGAATTAAATTCTGAGTCGATTTAGTGATGTCCGTCTGTCTGTCTGCTGATGTATTTTTGTGTGTAAAGTCCAGCTCGCAGTTAAAGTCCGATCGTCCTCAAATTTGGCATAGGGTCCTTTTTCGGCTCAAAGACGATCCCTATTGATTTTGGAAAAAAATGGTTCAGATTTAGATATAGCTGCCATATATATTTATAGCCGATCTGGTCATAATTGACGTATTTTTCAACCGATCTTCTTCCAATTTCGTATAATTGAATATTTTGTGAGTCTCGTAAATTTTGCAGAATATCAGTCAAATCGGTTCAGATTCAAATATAGCTCTCATATATAGCTTTCGCCAGATTTACACCCCTATGGCCCCATAGGCCAATGTTTTGTTCCGATTTACGTGAAATTTTGCCCAGAAAGTAGAATTAACATTATAAATATACGTACCGAATTTGTTTGAAATCGGTTCAGATTTAGATATAGCTCCCACATATAGGTTTCGCCCGATTTACACTCCTATGGCCCCAGAGGCCAAAGATTTATCCCGAGTTGCGTAAAATTTTGCACAAGGAGTAGGACTAACATGACAATATATATCTGTCGTCCGATTTACAGTCATATGATTACCGTAGATCAAAATTTCCTACCGATTTACTTAAAATATGGAAATGACATTTTTACTATACACGCCAAATTTAGTTAAAATTGATTCAGATTTAATTATAGCTGACATATGTTATATATCTGTCGTCCGATATACGTACTTATATGGCACCAGATTTACTTGAAGTTTTGCACAGAGAGTTAGACTAACGTACATATGCCAAATTTGGTCAATTTCGGTTAAGATTTAGATATAATTCTCATATATCTTTCGCCCGATTTAGATTTATATGACCACGGAAGCCAAAGTCTCATTTGGAATATTTTGAAGTTTTGCACTGAGAGTTAAATTAAATTTTAGCAATGTTTGCCAAATTTTATCAACATCTGCTCAGAATTAGACAAAGCCTCCATATATATGTTCTGCCGATTTTAGCAAATATGACCAAAATTTTCACTTGTTCCTTGTAAAATCGTCACTGTTAAGTCGAAAACTCGTAAAAATTATTCAAATTTACCTATACTCTAATTCGTATATATCACCCTATAAATCATTTAGACTTTCCTTACTTATTTTATATAACATACTTTAATTTTACCGAATAGTCATGAATTCTTCTCATATGATAAACCTTATAATTTTTAATCAAAGATAACTTTGAAATTTTCAGTTCGAATTAACGTATAGAAATATTTTATTTGATCAAATGTTGATATATTTTTCCTTGAAAGCAACATCTAACGATGTCCATATAATTGATATAGTCGCCCTACAGCATAGATTTGTTTTTGTCTGCCAGCAGCTTCGAAGATGGATGTCAATTGGTTCAGTTTTTCATATAGCCCATATTTAAGCGGATCCGCCGAATTGGCTTTGTGTAGGCAACACAATGTTTATCCGAATTGCCTGTAATTGAAAATCTAGAGGTATTTTATGTTACAAGAAAATATGTTATTGATGCCCAAGAGTCTAGAAGCCGGAAAATATTTTTATTGACGCCCATAAAAAGATATTTCAAGAAACGGTAACAACAACAGAAATGATGCGAAAAGTTAATGCCAGCTTTGATGGACATCTACAACGTAAGGTAGACAACTTTGTTGTGAGCTGCTTGATGCAACACATATTGAAAATGAGCTTGGACTAAAGTCGTTGAAGCTTCAGAAAGTACAAGAGCTCACCGATGTACAAAAAAGTTAGACTGGTAAAAGTTAAGGATTTGCTTCGCTTGTTTTGGTTTTCTCCGCTGAGATGTATTTGCAAATTCACTAGTTTGTGAACAAACAAAATTATCGGGTTTACTTGCCAATGAGGTCAGCTGACAATGTAAACCTTCGTTTGGCCACCAAAAGTGCAAGCTGGGCCCCCGTAACGGCCAATGGTCACTCCTCGCTCATATTCATCGACAATGGGGTGTAAATAAATTCCGAATATTTTCGGGAAAAGTTCTAAAGACAGTATTGAAGCCCTGAGCAGATAAATATTTCGGACATTCCAACAGGACTCAGCATCATCCGTCAACCTAGAATGGGGTTCCTCACTTTATTTCTAGATTATATGTTTTTCAACAATACAAAAAAAATATATATAGTGCTTTACTTTGTTGCATTACACATCAGCCACTCTGTTTACAATCGAGTAATATATTCGAAAATAATCAGTATCTATCCCGCGATAGGTTCCTCAATGGCAATTGACACCATTTTCTCGACTTGAAATAGGTAACTTGACATGGATGAAAACTTTGTTGTACAATTAACGAAATGGGCTTTAAATTCGCATTCAGAAATAGGAGGCGTTTTTCATAAATTTATTTTAAATGGCATAATATCTACTTAAAGTCGTTTTTGAATTTCGAATTTTAAGTTGCGATTAACACGTTTATGAAGAACTTTGATATCACAACATTTGACATTTTTTTGCAAACATTTGTATTATTGTTATCATTTGTACCACTGTGAAATGTAACCTAGTTGGCCAATGCTGGTGTGATGGTGACTATGTAATTTGCATGTTCAAATTCATGCTTAACACTGAATGAGCAGTTGCGTGAAGCAATCAAGCAGGCCAGCAACAAATCCCAAATGGGCGACAACTCCCTGCTAAGAGAATATAAACAGGCGGTGGTCCTTTGGTCTATGGCCTGCTTGAATAGAAACAAAAAATGCTTGCCTATGACACCCACACGACAATTGATGCACGCAATATGTTCACGACAAGCGAGCAGCCACCACACACATACATGTACTGTATATGCCATTCTTGTCGAGGAAAACGACAGGACTACTTGTGATGGTAGTGATGTCGGAAAATTGAGGAACATTTGAATTTGTACATTTTCCCAAGTCCCATGTGGGCAGTGAAGTTTTTTAATCAAGAGTTTGTCAAGTCGCTTGTTAATGTCGTTATTGTTGTTGTTTTGAGCATTGGCAAATAATCAACAAGCGACGAATAAACAGAATGCCATCGGTTGGCGAAGTAAACGATCCATCCATCAATCAAGACACGCTATGTTAAACACAGTAGACGAAAATTTGGAATTTATACAAAATTTTATAAAATGATTGGGAATTTCAATAAGATAGTAAATCTACATTTCAAAGAATTTTTAAGGGACATATGTAGCTTTAAATCTAGGATCAATAAAATTAAAATTGGGATACAGGTCTCTAACATCCATGCAATAATTGGTCCACATAGGTTCATAATTATATATGGCCCCCATATAAACCGATCCCCAGATTTGGCTTGCGGAGCCTCTAAGAGAAGCAAATTTCATCCGATCCGGATGAATATATGGCCGCTAACAACCATTCGAAAAGTGGTCCATATCGGTCTATAGTTATATGTAGCCGATCCCCACTCACACAAAAATTGGTCCATATCGGTTCATAATCATGGTTGCCACTCGAGCCAAAAATAATCTACCAAAATGTTATTTCTATAGAAAATTTTATAAAAATTTTATTTCTATAGAAAATTTTATAAAAATTTTATTTCTATAGAAAATTTTATAAAAATTTTATTTCTATAGAAAATTTTGTTAAAATTTTATTTTGATAGAAAACTTTGTTAAAATTTCATTTCTATAGAAAATTTTTTCAAAACTTTATTTCTATAGAAAATTTTGTCAAAATTTTATTTCTATAGAAGCTTTTTTAAAATTTTATTTCTATAGAAAATTTTGTCAAACTGAATTATATACGTACTTAATCGGTCTTTTTTAATTTAATATATACCACGTATGGACTTACTTATAATTTAGAAGACGGTGTTAGGAGGTTTTAAGATATATTGCCATCGGCAAGCGTTACCGCAATCCAGGTAATTCGATTGTGGATGGCAGTGTTAAGAAGAAGTTACTATGCAATCCATGGTGGAGGGTACATAAGCTTCGGCCTCGTCGAACTTACGGCCGTATATACTTGTTGTTTTTGCAATTCGGCATACAAGGCTTTTTTTATGCTGAACCAAAAATATATTTCTGAGAATTCTCTAAAGTCCGAAATTTAATTAAAACCTACCTAAAAACTTTAGGTACTTTTATTCTGCACTTGACTAATTATCTTCCATTGTGTTGAATATAACAATTTGTAATAGCATTCGTAACAAACAAAATCACTTACTCAAGGAAAGCGAAAACATCACTTAATGGCTTAGAAGTACAAAATAATAAAGACAATTTGCATATAAATTTATTACATTCCATTTATTATTAGGCTCTGCACAACAGCACTCGTTAAGGAGGCAGCAGGATAATTAATTTTGCCAGAGTGGGAGGGTAGAAGGCACTCGAAAGCAATCCAACAGGAAACTTGTCAACAAACGATTTTGTGTGAACATTTAAAAGTTGGATACAAGTCACACTAGTCAAAACTAGTGGCATAAACTCATCACCACCCCTCAATGACAATCTTAACACCACCCTATAACATTACTGCTATCAAAGTGTCAAATCTGACAGTTTAAATAACTTGTCAGTCATTGTTCTTCTCAAAGGAAATTTGTATTTTTGGGTGGGAGATTGTTGCTTAGAATGCTTCCTGTTTCAGGGTGGTGAATCCTTAAGCTTCGAGTAATACCTAATGGAGTTTTGAGTAGTTCTGTTTTTTGCAATTTTCTTATGAGGGAAAATGTCAAGGAGCTCATATTTTATGCATGAAAAAAAAACATTCACTATATGAATATTTTTTGTGCAGAACATATCTCCTGTGGGGAATTTTCCTACTTTTCAATTTCCATGCTAAGCTGTCATACCAAATAAAGGGTGATGGTGTTAATATTTAAGTGTTACGAAAGAGGGGATATGGTGCTATGGTGGTATCCTGGTGTCATGTAAATTGATGTAAGAGTGAGTTGTCGTCTATTCACCCACATGATATTGATGATGTTGCGTATTTCTACTCGTACATGTATGCATCTGTATCTTTAGAAGATATTGTTAAACTCGTAAATCTCTGTCAACATGAGTTGGTGAAAAGTTTTCATCAACTTAAGGGAAACAGAGAAAATTTTGATAAATTATCTTAAAGTAAAGTGTTGACATATTTGTTTAAAATTAATTCATGTTGTCGTTGGGCTAGCAATTAGTTGTCACAGGTAAATAAAGGTTTAAATTTGTTACAGATTGCTATCTGAGTAATTTATATTTTTATACTCTTCACCACTACTGTCGTACAGGGTGTACTAAGTTTATACATTTGTATGTAATGCCAAGAAGTAACAGTCTGAGCCCCATCGTTTAGAATACCGATCATCGTTTAGTATAATCACAATGGACTGAATAGTCTAAGTGAGCCTGAATCTTAATCGAGCTGCCACTTTAACCTATCGTTTAGTATACTGTCTGTCTGAATATGTAATTTTGTGTGCAAAGTATAGCTCGCAGTTTAAGTCCGATCGTCCTCAAATTTGTCATTTTGGCTCAAAGACAATCTTTATTTTTTTTTTAATCGGTTCAGATTTAGATATAGCTGCCATATATATTTATCACCGATCTAGAAATAATTGAAATATTTATCAACATATCTTCTTAAATTTCGCACAGCAAAATATATTGGGGTTGTCGTAAAATATACAAAATACCAACCGGTTCAGATTTAGATATAGATCCCGATATCATTCGTCCGATTTGCATATATATGGCATCAACAGCCAGAGTTTCGCCTCTAAGAAAAGCACGTTTCATCCGATCTGGCACATAGTGTCGGTATATGGTCTCTACCAACCATGCAAAAATTGGTCCACATCGGGAAATTTAGTACATGGTATTAGTATATAGTCTCCAACAAACTAGTAAAAATTGGTCCACATCGGTCCATAATTATATATAGCACCCATATAAACCGATCCCCAGATTTGCCTTGCGGAGACTCTAAGAGAAGCAAATTTCATCCGTTCCCTTCGAAATTTGGTGTTAGTATATGGTCTCTAACAACCAGGCAAAAATTAGTCCATATCGGTTCATAATTATATATAGCCCCCATATAAACCGATCCACAGATTTGATTCCCGGAGCCTCTTGGAGAAGAAAAATTCATCCGATCCGGTTGAAATTTGCAATGTGGTGTTAGTATATGGCCGCTAATAACCATGCCAAAATTGGTCCATATAGGTCTATAATTATATATAGCCGATCCCCAATCACACAAAAATTGGACCATATCGGTTCATAATCATTGTTGCCACTCGAGCCAAAAATAATCTACCAAAAGTTTTATTTCTATAGAAAATTTTGTCAAAATTTATTTTTATTGAAAATTTTGTCCAAATTTTATTTCTATAGAAAATGTTGTCAAAATTTTATTTCTATAGAAACTTTTATCAAAATTTTATTTCTATAGAAAATTGTTCTATAGTTTAATATATACCACACATATGCACTACCTTGCAATTTAAAAGACGGTGGTTAGAAGTTTTAAGATAACTTGCCATCGGCAAATGATACCGCAACCCAAGTAATTCGATTGTGGATGACAGTCTTCAGTAGAAGTTTCTACGCAATCCATGGTGGAGGGTACATAAGCTTCGGCCTGGCCGAACTTACGGCCGTATATACTTGTTATTATTTCTTTTGGGACTTTCGACTATTTGTGCTGACTTCGTAGTTAGAATAATCCATTTTTGAATCTTGTAAATTGTAAAATTTTGCCCAAGATGGTTATTTTTTTTGTTCGAATTTAATTACATGGCTGTCAATCTCCAGTAAATCAATTGTCGACGGCAATATACTGAATTGGTTTATATGTAAAGTAAAAATTTTTCTAATGAATTTATTGTACCTTTTCATACACCATAAACTAACTAATAATACCCTAATAAATAAGCCATTGTACACTGAAAAATCCCGTGCAAGCCTCCAAACATTTTGTAAGTACACTAATGATATTGGTATTGATTACGAGCCAAAGTTGCGAAGAATTGAAGAAAGGATACTTTTAAGAAATTGTAGTTTTGGCAATAAATTTTAATGTTTTCGTGTTGTTTTTTTTTACGTTTTTAATGTGAGGTACAAGTTCAGTAATTAAGGGCGTTAACGGTTCAGCGTTAACGGCAACTTAAATTTCCTAATTTAGACTCGACTTCAAGTAGAAATTGTACTATGTTTCAACTAAAAAATGTTTTTGAAATAAATTATTGAAAAACATGTCCTATTTTTGAATCCATTCATTAATTACAATTTAATTAATTATAAAGAATTTTTCAGAATCATTAAAGCCAAGTTGATCTTACACACATAAAAATATCACCAATATTTTTCCAATTAGAATTTTAATTGAATTCTAAAAAATTTTCGACTAAAAATTAATTGGATCAATTAATTTCGTGATTAAAGACAAAAAAATATTTTTATACCCTCCACCATAGGATGGGGTATATTAACTTTATCATTCCGTTTGTAACACGAAATATTGCTCTAAGACCCCATAAAGTATATATATTCTGGGTCGTGGTGTAATTCTGAGTCGATCTGAGCATGTCCGTCCGTCCGTCCGTCTGTTGAAATCACGCTAACTTCCGAACGAAACAAGCTATCGACTTGAAACTTGGCACAAGTAGTTGCTATTGATGTAGGTCGGATGGTATTACAAATGGGCCATATCGGTCCACTTTTACGTATAGCCCCCATATAAACGGACCCCAAAATTTGGCTTGCGATTTCTCTAAGAGAATCAAATTTCATCCGATCCGGCTGAAATTTGGTACATGGTGTTAGTATATGGTCTTTAACAACCATGCAAAAATTTGTCCACATCGGTCCATAATTATATATAGCCCCCATATAAAACGATCCCCAGATTTGGCTTGCGGAGCCTCTAAGAGAAGAAAATTTCATCCGATCCGGCTGAAATTTGGTCCATGGTGGTAGTATATGGTGTCTAACAACCATGCAAGAATTGGTCCATATCGGTCCACTTTGACGTATAGCCCCCATATAAACGGACCCCCAAATTTGGCTTGCACACCCTCTAAGAGAAGCAAATTTCATCCGATCCGGCTGAAATTTGGTACATGGTGCTAGTATATGGTGTCCAACAACCATGCAAGAATTGGTCCATATCGGTCCACTTTTACGTATAGCCCCCATATAAACGGACCTCCAAATTTGGCTTGCGATTGCTCTAAGAGAAGCAAATTTCATCCGATCCGACTGAAATTTGGTACATGGTGTTAGTATATTGTCTCTAACAACCATGCAAAAATTGGTCCACATCGGTCCATAATTATATATAGCCCCCATATAAACCGATCCCCAGATTTGGCTTGCGGAGCCTCAAAGAGAAGCAAATTTCATCCGATACGGCTGAAATTTGGTACATGGTATTAGTATATGGTCTCTAATAACCATGCAAGAATTGGTCCATATCGCTCCATAATTATATATAGCCCCCATATAAACCGATCCCCAGATTTGAACTCCGGAGCCTCTTAGAGGAGCAAAATTCATCCGATCCGGTTGAAATTTGGTACGTGGTGTTAGTATATGGTCTCTAACAACCATGCAAAAATTGGTCCATATCGGTCCATAATTATATATATCCCCCAAATAAACCGATTCCCAGATTTGGTTTGCGGATCCTCTAAGAGAAGCAAATTTCATCCGATCCGGCTGAAATTTGGTGCATAGTAGTAGTATATAGTCTCTAAGAACCATTCAAAAATTGGTCCATATCAGTCCATAATTATATATAGCCCCTATATAAACCGATCCCCAGATTTGAACTCCGGAGCCACTTGGACGAGCAAAATTCATCCGATCCGGTTGAAATTTGCAACGTGGTGTTAATATATGGCCGCTAATATCCATGCCAAAATTGGTCCATATCAGCCTATAGCTATATATAGCCGATCCCCAATCACACAAAAATTGGTCCATATCGGTTCATAATCATGCTTGCCACTCGAGCAAAAATAATCTAGCAAAATTTTATTTCTGTAGAAAATTTTGTCAAAATTTTATTTCTATAGAAAATTTTGTCGAAATTTTATTCCTATAGAAAATTTTGTCAAATTTTATTTCTATAGAAAATTTTGGCAAAATTTTATTTCTGACGAAAATGTTGTCAAAATTTTAATTCTATAGAGAATGTTGTCAAAATTTTAAATCTTGTGAAAATTTTGTAAAAATTTTATTTCTATAGAAAATTTTGTCAAAATGTTATTTCTATAGAAAATTTTGTTAAATTCGTATTACTATAAAAATTTTGTTCAAATTTTACTTCTATAGAAAATGTTGTCAAAATTTTATTTCTATAGAAAATTTTGTCAAACTTAATTATATACACGCAAAAAAATAATTCTTTCCTCCCAAACGAAATTTTGGACAAACAAAGTTCGTTTCTCATTTGCTTTTCGCTGTAAGGAAGTGTATTTGGAAGAAAAGTATATACTTTTTGTGATAAACGTTTATTCTTTTCCAGGATGTAAAAACAATTTCATAAAGACTAGCTCAAAAAAAAAACATTATTTTCTTGCTAATTGCATTGTGCCTCACATCTTTCTCACATCCACGAGGATTTTTAGTTCTTAACACCTTTTCCTGTAATACCAACAATGTAGAAGAAATTATACGATTTTATAAATTTTAAAATTTTTTTTTACCTTTCGCCTGGACGGAGAATCGAACCGCGGACCATGCACATTGTAAGCCAACACACTAACCACTGAGCTATGTACCTGTTATGGTCATCAATAGATAAATATCCATATAAGTTATATTTATATAGCATAGCTTGCGGCGCCCACGAACCGAATAAACAAAGTTTATTTAACAGAAACAAACATTTAGTTTGGCACCGTGGAGCAGTGGTAGCTACGTCCGACTCTCATGCCAAGGGTCGTGGGTTCGATCCCTGCTTCGGCCAAAGTTTTTTTTTGCTTTTGTTTTTTTTTTACATATATTCCAGATATATTCGGAAGATTCCGAAAAAATGTTCAACATTACATTGTACTATATTAAATTTTGAACTGTAAAATGTGTCTTATTAAAGACCTAAAGTCAGAAAAGAACAGTGTTTGATATAAACGAAATGGACTGTGTTGTTATTTCAAAAATATTTTTTTTTATTGAAAAAATAAAAATTTTGTAACAAACGAATTTTTTTGGTGATAAAAGTTTAAAATTTTCGAAACAATTCAAAAAACTCTAACAAAAGAAAAACGTTTTCGGTACACGTTTTCCAAACGTTTTTTTTCTTTGCGTGTACGTATTTAATCGGCCATTTTAAGTTTAATATATACCACGTATGGACTACGTGGTATATATTACGGTATTAGGAAGTTTTAAGATACCTTGTCATCGGCAAGTGTTACCGCCACCCAAGTAATTCGATTGTGGATGACAGTCTTCAGTAGAAGTTTCTACGTAATCCATGGTGGAGGGTACATAAGCTTCGGCCTGGCCGAACTTACGGCCGTATATACTTGTTTTCTTTGTAATCAAACAAATTTTTCTCTCATATAAAGATAGCCATTTTTATTGCGAATCACTTAACTAACTTCATTGAAAAGTTTATCGACCTATAGCCAAGGAAAAAACTATGTCTTCTAATTATAAGCAAAATTCGAAATTTTTGAAATTTTCGGTCTCACAACAATATTTTTTTTTTTTTTTCAGTGTATCATTACATAAATTGCTGTACATTATGTTCGTACAAAAAACATTCTCGAATGCGCATCACAGGTTATAAATGCATTTTATAAAACAGTTGATCTTTTTTTCACTGTATATAACAAATACATTGGGTAAAAAAATTGTGTAAATTTGAATTATCTTTGAAGGCATATTTGATTCTAGTTACCCATATGATGTAAGACCTTTTCATTTTATTTTTATTTAAATTTTTTTATATCCCTTAAGGTCACTATTTCCCCAAATGTCCAAAAATCCCATTATCAAAAGCAATTAAATGAAAATGAATAGATTCATAATTGATATTTCCTTCGAATTTATATATCTATCATTTCCTTTTAGTCTAGAGTCCTAAAGGATATGCGAATTTAGTGTTAACACTTAATGGTCATTGGGAAGAGAAAAAACTGTTTTATGAGAATAAATTTTACACAGATGACCAAAAATAAAAGGATTCATTATCATAAAACACTTATTTTTATGGAATACAAACCAGTTAAAACCACCCCATTCATTGTAAGTGTATCCCTGCAGGAAGGGGTTAAGGGACTTAGTTTTGCAATTTTATTTTTCTTTACACATACCAACCAAACTTGTGATATATTGTCACCCTTGTATAACAAGACAAACGTTACAATCTTCCAAGGGATTTATTAAAACTGAACAACAAAAAGTAAACCTCCAACTACTTTTTCATCTCGAGAGCTTAAGGGTGATGCTGATTTTAGGGTTAAGAAAAGGGTTCCGCAACAAAAGATATCGGGGGGAAATGATTTGTCGCCTTTTAGGCAAACGATTACCACATTATAAGATATTGGCCAACAAAGCTTTCCGGTATTTTTCCAGTTTGGCATTCAGGTTTTCTTTACTTAGTTGAAAAGTGGCTTGAGGGGTCGTAAGTAAAGTGAAGCATACGTGATGTGTGGCGTTGTGGCATGGACCCTTAATGCACTCATAAGCACGTTCCAAGGATTGTGAATTATTGTTGCCTTGTATTGCCTTTGCTAATTCACTTGGTATTCAACGTGTGCTGCTAGAGACTGATGCTCAGTGGCCGACCGCCTAAGAGTTGTGACATATTTTTAGCATTCCCTAAAGGCACATAAATAATCCTGTTGAATTCCTTCCCTTTTATTTTTATGAATTTTTCGATTGAATGGCTACATCTTATGTATTGTGATAAAAATAAGGAATTCAATATTGTTATCATTAGGTAGGTATTATTTGTGACCGGAACAGGTAATGTGGTGGTGTATTGAGCCACGAGTTTGCTTTGTAGAGCTATGAATATTGTCTTTTAAAGCTTTAAGCCCAGTAGTAAGTTCTAATTTAAGTAGTAGTAATTATTAAAACCTGAACCACTTAGTAGATCTACATATAAATGTGCTGCATATAAAGGTTAATATATTCCATATACATATATTTCAATCTGAGTCGATTCGGAAAAATTTTTTACTCTTCTAGAAAATCTCTATACTTAAAATTTAAGCCTGTTAATACACTGGGACGGAACAGAATGAGTTTTAAAAAATATTCAATTAAAAATTTAATTGATTCAACAATTTTTTTAATTGGAACAAAAGTTAATATTACTCGTATTAATTAATTTTTTAATTGATACAATAAATTCTGTGATTGAAGACATTTCATTTAGAACATTAATTGGATCAATTAATTTCGTGAAATGAAACAAGTTTTGTGTGTACCCTCCATCATACAAAGCGTAGTAAGTTACATAAGGACTACCATCCACAACAATTTTCGCACGGTAATTAGAGATCCAAATTTCAACCTTATCGGAAGAAATTTGTTCTTCCTATAGGCTGCAGAGATCAAATTTTGAGGATCGGTTTAAATGGGGGTACGAAATCGTACGAAAATGTTATTTTGCTTTAGTTCATATTGAACTTATGGGCACGTTTTATATCCACGTTTAAAATGTTTGAGACATACTTAACCAAGTAAGTAAAGTAGAAAGTCGAGCGGAGCCGACTATATCATACCCTAAACCACCCCTACTGAACTAGTAAACATGAGCATTTGTAGGGTATCATTGATATAGTTCCATATTTATAAAAATTAAGGGCACATGTTTAAGGGAGCTCTATCCCAATCTGAACAGAAATGCCAGATCTTTTGAGCTACACGCAGAGAAGAAACATGATTGTCACAATCATATTCAAAGAGCAAAATAATATGATAGGAGCTATTTTTGCGGCGACCATTTAACATTTTCACCTGCTACCATCAAGGCCGTAGCCAGGATTTTAATTCGGGGGGGGGGGGGGGGGGGGGGGGGGTTCAACTTTAAAAAAAAAATTCATATAATCTCATGTGTAGAAAATTTTATTTATGCATAGGTATGTATACAATATTTTTATAATATTATATTGAGCCGACGGGCTTTTTGGGCAGCAAATAAATCAATGACTTCTTCAGTCGGCACATTTATTCGGCGATGAACCGACATTAATGCCAATCCATTGAGTCTACTCTCGCCAGTCGAATTTCTAAGATACGTCTTTAATCTCTTCATTTTTGAAAATGAACGTTCGGATGAGCACGTAGTAATTGCAGGGATGAAAAATGCAGAACTAAAGTACTTTTTTCAATACTTTTTCACCCCGGTCAGTACCGTAGTACCCCCGCGAATGGTTTAGTACCTTTTGTGTAGACATTTTTGAGTCGATATTAGATTTATGGTACAATAGCTTTGACAAAATATTTTAATATTTTGAGAAAGTCTTTATCATCCTTTTTTGCTAATAGTCTTTTACAAATATGGCAAAATAGACATGTTCATGTGGGAAGAAAATCTCGATTTTGTAAAAGATATAGTCAAAAACAGGATTTTATTGAACTTCAAGAATGTTTTAGTCGAAAAAAGAATGCGATTCTATATTATCAATTTTTTATTTAGGTAGAAAATGTTGTCTAAATTTTATTTCTATATAGAATTTTTGCAAAATTTTATTTTTATAGATAATTTTGTCAAAATTTTATTTCAATTGAAAATTTTGTAAAAATGTTATTTCTATAGGAAATTTTTGCAAAATTTTATTTCTATAGAAAAAATTTTGCAAAATTTTTTTTCTATAGAATTTTTTTGCAAAATTTTATTTCCCTTCGTTATGTTTTGTTATTGTTGGTTTTGTTCTTTAAGCATTGTTGATGTTTTTTTATTGCAGCTTAAAACCAACAGAGGAAAAGAATGTTTGTCAAATTTATTTGGGCAAAGCCCTATAGACTGCAAGATGGTTGGATGGACGCACGTTTCGGAATTACCACATTCCTCATCAGCATCCCTTACTTGCAGCAAAACTATCAACCAATTATAAGAAGAAATTCAGGCATTTCATTAAACCCAACAATGAACCACACTTGAACCTTCCGAAAAAAAAGGTTTTTGTATGATAGCCGGCTATAGAAAATTTTTGCAAAATTTTATTTATATAGAAAATTTTGTCAAAATTTTATTTTATTTAAAATTCAGCCTCTTGACAATAATCTTCCAGTGAAATTTTTGTTGAAATTTAGTAAAAAGTACCTTTCCGCTCAAAAAATACCTTTTTTGTACTTTCTTAAAAATTGTATTTTTCATCCCTGAGTTACTGGCAAAGTGACCAAAATTTTTAAAAGAATATGAAGTTTGGAAATATCTCCTTATTGCACTCTCCAAGTGCTTCCATCGCTGAATTAGGCAGGTTCTTTTCGCAGGTTTTGCGCCATTTCATTTACACATGTGTGTTTGGCTGTTTCGTTGTTGTTGCTATGGCCAAACAAAGCGAGTCATGTTCACAAAAAGAACAACAAACACACATAAAAAGCAGAAATACATTTTCCAAAAATGAAATTTGTGGTGCGAAAACACCGACCGTCGTTTGACGGGCTTTTCAACTAGTATTATAGGATTTGTGCAAGTTTTATAGGTAAGCGTTTTCAAAATAAAACCTTCTGCTTTCCTTCAACATCTTCGATAAGATTTTTCTATGCAGCTAAAAATATATATTTATTTATATAAAAATATTCATTCATTTCGGGGGGGTTTGATCCCCCTCATCCCCCCCTGAATACGGCCTTGGCTACCATGTTGGCTCAGTGAACATGGTTCTAAGAAAAATAAAATTGTCCTCATCTAAAATGTTATTATATTGATAAAAATAATTTTGTTTGAATCAAAAGACAATGTTATGGTATTCGTCAAAAATGGTTTTCTTCCAGTTAAAAGAACATGGTCACCACCTAAAATGTTTTGATCTTATGAAAAAACGTTTATCGCCGTCGAAAAAAGGACGTCACTTGAGAAAAGAAAACACAAAATTAACTTTATTTATTGGTTTTTATTTATTTTTACATGAAATCATTGTTTATTCGTATTTATAATGTCGTGCAAGCAAACATCATATATTTTTACACACTCTATTTTGGTTCAATTTCAACAATAAGTAATCATTCCATATTTACTTCGTGCCCAACAAATGTACCAACGCAGACAAATAAAATAAATAAATGCAAATAAAAATAAATTATACCATATATCAAAATGCAGAACAAAAAACAGGCACATTTTTTTCAATTACACTTTCCTTTTTTGTGGTCACATAAAATAACGTGCCACTTCTGAATAAATAAATTAACACAAAACACAGTAATTCCGTATTCTCCGTCCATTCCAAGAAACAATCAACACACGACTGACGCGAAAAATTAAAATCGTTTGTATCTGCTCAATGTTTTTATAAAATTCTTTTCGCTGCAAAAAAAAAATTAAAAAAGTATATGGTCACGACAACAATGTACATGATCATGTAATGGTTCTAGACATGTCTATACTCAACCTATACAAAATACTTTTTTCTCTGCAAAAAAGTAAACAAATTGAATGATCAGGAACATAATTTTCCCGACCATGTAATGGTCTCAAATTCTATCATTTAAATAATAGAACATGTTTGCGGCATTTGAGAACCATTTAAATGCTTATTGCCAACATATATTTTTCTTAGCTCGAAAATTATTTTTACAAAGACAAAATACATGGTTTTCGCGACAATTACCTACTCTAGATAAGCATTAAATGTATGCGGCAACCATGTCCAAACATGTTTTTTCTGTGCGTGTATACTTGACTTAATACCTGCAGAATTAGTGTGCCAATAATATTAAGTCCATTATTAAAAAGGAGGAAATCGCTCAATTAGTGTGGGCAATAAATTCAAATTTATTATTTAAGAGCTACATGTAAGTCTTACTACGATCGGCTAGTACATCAAAATTCGAAATTTGAGTAACATTGGTTAATAAATAAGACTATTATGTCCAAATTTGGGAAAATTGAGCGATGACTATATATGGGAGCTATATCTAAATCTTAACCAATTTGTATAATGTTTTGCAGTTTTGATTCATGCCACAGAAGGTTTCCTTGTGGAAAATTTGAGTAAGATTAGTTTATAAATAAGGCCTCTATGGTTAAAACTATGGTTATTAAGGGTAAATTTTTCAAAATCGGCCGATACTTATATATGCGAGCTATATCTAAATCGGAACCGATTTGGATGATATTTTGAAGGTTTATATTACAGAAGATTATATTGTGCTAAATTTGTGTAAGATCGGTCAATAAATGAGACCACTATTGTCAAAAATTCATTTATTAGGGCAAATTTTTGAAAATCGGGCGGTACATTTATATGGGAGCTATATCTAAATGTGAACCGATTTCAATGACTTTTGCATACGTAGTTAGGACCATAGAAGATTGATGTAAGCCAACTTTAAGTAAGATCGGTTAATAAATAAGGGTTTTATGGTTAATTTTGGGAAAATTGGGCGACACATATATATGGGAACTATATCTAAATCTGAACTGATATCGATGAAATTTTCCACATACAGTTAGTGCTTTATAAGATTACATTTAGCCAAATAAATAAGGGTTTTACGGCCAAATTTGTCAATATCGGGCGATACATATATATGGGAGCTATAGCTAAATCTGATTCGATTTCGATGCAAGTACTACAAAAGATTAGAGTGAGCCAAGTACTACAAAAGATTAGGGTTAGCCAAGCTTGAGTAAGATCGGTTGATAAATAAGGGTTTTATAACCAAATTTTGGAAAATCGGGCAATACATATGTATGGAAGCTATATCTAAATCTGAACCGATTTCGATGAAATTTTGCAGACTTGAAGGGTGATGAAAAAGATTACTTTGTGCCAAAGTTGACGACGATCGGCTAGTATAAAAGTGCAACGTGGACCCATTTGTCGAAATCGGGCGATTCATATACATATATGGGAGCTATATCTAAATTTGATCGGATTTTCAATAGCGGTTGTCCTTGTTCCTTAAAAACGCCATATACTGCATTTCATCAAAATCGGTTAATAATTGCGACCGGAATCCTGCGAACAACAAATACATGGACAGACAGACGGACGAACGGACACCAAGGGCTAGATAGACTTAGGAGGTGATTCTAAGTCGATCGGTATATATTTTATGGGGTTTAAAATCAATATTTCTGGTAGGCACATTTTTTGGCAGATCAATGTTTTTATACCCTGACCACTAGGTATAAAAAAGTATGAAAAGGAAAAGGACTACTAGGGTATAAAAAGGAAAATTTCATTGGGCTGTGGAAATTTTCGAAAAAATAATAATATTTAATTATAAACAATTTTTTGCTATACAAATAGGTTAAGTTTAGCGTTTGTTTAACTACGGGTGGTTTTTTAGGTGTGCTGAGCTAGATCTTGCCAAGATGGGTCGACGCCAAGATAGAAATTGACGACATTTACAGAAGTCGGAATATAAAAAAATGCGTATTGGTAAATCTTCACTGAAATTGTGCATAATATTTTGGCATTTTGATCATATTTTCTGAAATTGGGGGCTTTATCTAACTCTGAGCCGATTTTGATCAAATTTGCTACACTTAAAGAGAATATAAATGCAATGTGAATGTTAAAATATAATGTCAATTAGATTAAACTCTCGTTGAATCTCGGGGTAAAATTTGAAATCTAAATCTGAAATTAGAACATACATTGTTAGTATGTTCTAATTTCTCTACAACATTTCATTTAAATCGCAGTAAAGCTTTCGCCTCTATGGTAATAAGAGCGTAAATCGGTCGTAAGTTATATATAATACGAGTATATCTCTGCTTGCTTGCTTCTATGTCCATATAAGTCCATATCAGGCTAAAAATATGTATACTCGTATATGACAGCTAAATCTAAACCGATGTGCCGATGTGAAAACGCAAGCCAAAGTTTTGCTCCGAATTTTGCACTGAGAGTGCAAGTACTTTATTCAGTGTACTGCCACTTCATTATCAATAAAATTATAATTTAATACACCGAACCTGTAACTTAATTATATATTTTTCCATCACATTGTACTCCATACCCTGTGCATACTGAATTTTGTAAAAATTTTGATATATTTTTTTCCTCCTATAAATAGGAAAATTGCGTGCGTGCCTCTTTCATTGTATTCGTTTGCAATATGTTTCGGTTTTATTTGCCCATTGAATGCATTGCGAAATAACCAACGGTGTCAATGCGTAAAATTTTATTGAGTCGCATATTACGATCAGCCGAAAGGCACGTACCATAATTCTGTAATGCGAGCTATATTTATGCGACCATTTCCTGTTTTGGGGGTAGAATCAATTGCAGTTTCAATGAAATCAGATTCGCTAATAGCTTCTCTATGAAAATTAAAAATTAAATTTTATGCCACATACATTTTTCATTACGAACTACAATGATTATTACAGAGGACGTGATATTGATACATCGGAAAATCTGTGATCAGACATAGAATGTACGAAATGCTAGGATAAAGAATATTTTTTCTTAGAAACAAAGAAATAACGAGTGAAATCTCGACCAGACGAAACGTAATGTTGTCAAGTAAAGGACAGATTTCACAACTATACAATTTATGCAATGGTCAGAAAAACTTTCTTTATATTAAAGAAATTGTAAGTTTTAAGTGTTTAGACCCATGCCTTTTGTAACATATCGAAATATCGTTTTCCGACTATAGGAGGTATATAATCTTGTTCGGTGGACTTTCTAAAACGATATACACGCAAAAAAATAATTCTTTACTCCCAAACGAAATTTAGACAAACAATGTTCGTTTTTCATTTGCTTTACGCTGCAAGTAAGTTTATTTGGAAGAAAAGTATATACTTTTTGTGATAAACGTTTATTCTTTTCCAGGATATAAAAACAACTTCATAAACACTAACTCAAAAAAAAATCTTTTCAGGTTAATTGCATTTTCCCTCACATCTTTCTCACTCTCACGAGGTTTTTTAGTTCTTAGCACTTTTTTCTGTAATACAAACAATGTAGAAGAAATTATTCGATTTTATATTTTTTTTTACATTTTACCTTTCGCCTGGACTGAGAATCGAACCGCGGACCATGCAATTTGTAAGCCAACACACTATCCACTGAGCTATGTAGCTGTTGTTGTCATCAGACAATTATCCATATAAGTTTTATTTATATAGCATAGCTTGCGGCGCCCACGAACCGATTAAACAAACTTTATTTAACAGAAACATACATTTAGTTGAGCACCGTGGAGCAGTGGTTGCTACGTCCGCCTTGCATGCTAAGGGTCGTGGATTCGATCCCTGTCTCAACCGAACACCAAAAAATTTTTTTTTTTTTTGTTTTACATATATTCCAGATATGTTCGCAAGATTCCGAAAAGATGTTCAACATTACATACTACTATATTAAATTTTTACTATGAACTGTAAAATGTGTCGTATTAAAGACTTACAGTCAGAAAAGAACAGTGCTTGATATACACGAAATGGACTGTGTTGTTGGTTCAAAAATATTTTTTTTTTGAAAAAATAAAATTTTGTAACAAACTAATTTTTTTGGTGATAAACGTTTAAAATTTTCGAAGCAATTCAAAAAACTCTAACAAAGGAAAAACGTTTTCGGTAAACGTTTTATTTCTTGGCGTGTAACGATGTCCGCCTGTCTGTTGTAATCAGACTCGTCTTTTATCTATAGGCTAGTCAAGTTCGAAGATGGGCTATATCTGTTCAGGTTTAGATAAGCGGACCCCCCCAATTTGGGGTCTTGAATAAGGCACCGTAATTTTTATCCAATTTTCATTAAATTCAAAACATAGAGCTACTTCCGGTCCTCACATAGGTGTGCCTAATATGGTATAAATCCCGATTTGACTTCTTGGGCTTCTAGATACCGCATTTTTATACCCTCCACCATAGGATGGGGGGTATATTAACTTTGTCATTCCCTGTGTAAGACATCGAAATATTGTTCCAAGACCCCATAAAGTATATATTCTGGGTCGTGGTGAAATTCTGAGTCGATCGAGCCATGTTCGTCCGTCCGTCTGTTGAAATCACGCTAACTTCCGATCGAAATAAGCTATCGACTTGAAACTTGGCGCAAGCAGTTGGTTTTAGTGTATGTCGGATGGTATTGTAAATGGGCCATATCGGATCACTTTTACGTATAGTCCCAATATAAACCGACGCCCAGATTTGGGTCTCTTAGAGAAGCAACTTTCATCCGATCCGATTGAAATTTGGCACATGGTATTAGTAAAGGGTGATACGGTCCAAATTTGGTCAAGGGAAAACGCGTGTAAATCGGTGAAATCGTTTATTTAAAAAATCAAATTAAATTTCTTTTTCAAGTTCAATTAGTATAAAATTCAGGAAAAATATTCAGTTAAGCTTTCGCTTTTCCAAATCCGAATTGCCGGACCTCACGCTTGACACCTGCCATCAGATTTTGTACAGCCACCTTGTCCACCTTCTTCGCCGCAGAAAGCCAGTTTGCCTTGAACTGCTGCTCGTCCTTAGCAGTTTCTTTGGTCTTCTTTAGGTTCCGCTTGACAATAGCCCAGTATTTCTCAATTGGGCGGAGCTCTGGCATGTTGGGAGGGTTCTTGTCCTTGGGAACCACCTGCACGTTGTTGGCGGCGTACCTCTCCATGGCCTTTTTACCGTAACGGCAAGATGCCAAATCCGGCCAAAACAGTACGGAACAACCGTGTTTCTTCAGGAAAGGCAGCAGACGTTTATTCAAACACTCTTTCACGTAAATTTCTTGGTTGACAGTCCCGGAAGCTATGAAAATACTGCTTTTTAAGCCACAGGTACAGATGGCTTGCCAAACCAGATATTTCTTTGCGAACTTTGACAGCTTTATGTGCTTGAAAATATCTGCTACCTTTCCCCTTCCTTTTGCCGTATAAAACTACGGTCCCGGAAGCTGCTTGTTGTCGGCTTTGACGTAGGTTTCGTCGTCCATTACCACACAGTCAAACTTCGTCAGCATCGTCGTGTACAGCCTCCGGGATCGCGCTTTGGCCGTCGTATTTTGTTTATCATCGCGATTTGGAGTCACTACCTTCTTGTAAGTCGATAGTCCGGCTCGTTTTTTGGCTCGATGCACGGTTGTAGACGATACACCCAGCTTATTTGCGGTATCTCGGAGAGAGAGGTTAGGGTTTCGCTTGAAACTACCGGCAACTCTCTTTGTCGTCTCAGCGGCTTCCGGTTTTCGATTTCCCCCCGATCCAGACTTCCTGGCTGTCGACAAACGTTCCCCAAACACTTTAATTACATTTGTAACGGTGAATTCCAAAATCAAAATAAGAGCAACATTCTACACACACACACCTTCAAAATGAGGAGTGTTCAGGTTTTTTAAATGCAAAATTGAAAGAAAAACGTCAAGTTTATATTGACCAAATTTTGACCGTATCACCCTTTTTATGGTCTCCAACAACCACGCAAAACTTGGTCCATGTCGGTCCATAATTACATATAGCCCCCATATAAACCGATCCCCAGATTTGACCTTCGGAGCCTCTTGTAGGATCAAAATTCGTCCGATCCGGTTGAAATTTGGTACGTGGTGTCCGATTTGGTTAAAATTTAGTACGTGGTGTTAGTATATGATCTCCAACAACCACTCAAAACTTGGTCCATGTCGGTCCATAATTACATATAGCCCCCATATAAACCGATCCCCAGATTTGACCTTCGGAGCCTCTTGTAGGATCAGAATTCGTCCGATCCGGTTAAAACTTGGTACGTGGTGTTAGTATATGGTCTCTAACAACCATGCAAAAATTAGTCCATATCGATCCATAATTATATATAGCCCCCATATAAAGTTATATAAGTTTTAAGATACCTTGCCTGAGGGCTGAAAATCCTATATTTGGATCAGTTTCTAAAGTGAATAACGTTTACCTAAAAAGTGCTCATCCGCACGCACGGAAAAAACATGTTTGGACATGGTTGCCGCATTAATTTAATGCTAATCTAGAGCATTTAATTATCGCGAAAACCATGTGTTTTGTCTTTGTAAAAATAATTTTCGAGCAGAGAAAAATGTATACTGTCAATAAACATTTAAATGGTTCTCAAATGCCGCAAATATGTTCAATTATTTAAATGATAGAATTTGAGACCAATGCATGGTCGGGAAAATCATGTACCTAACCATTCAATTTATTGACTTATTTTAAGAAAAAAAAAAGTATTTTTATAGGTTACATATAGACATGCCTAGAACCATACAGATGATGTACAATATTCGCGGCCATTTAATTTTTTAAGAATTTTATAAAAACATTGAACAGGTACACACGATTTTCATTTTGCGCGTCAGTCGTGTGTTGATTGTTGCTTGGAATGGACGGAGAATATGGAACTACTGTGTTTTGTGTTAATTTATTTATTCAGAAGTGGCAACTGGTTTTATGTGAATGGAATGATTATTTATTGTTGAAATTGAACCAAAATAGAATGTGTAAAAAAATATGTGATGTTCGCTTGCACGACATTATAAATACAACTAAATATTAGTTTATAAATAAATAACAAATAAGTAAAGTTAATTTTGTGTTTTCTTTTCTTAAGCGGCATCCTTTTTTCGACGACGAAAAAAGTTTTTCATAAAGATCAAAACATTTTAGGTTGTGTTGGGTTCTTTTAACTGGAAGAAAACCATTTTTAACGAATACCATAACATTTCAGATTGTGACCATTGTCTTTTGATTCAAGCAAAATTCTTTTTATCAATATAATAACATTTTAGATGAGGACAATTTTATTTTTCTAAGAACCTTGTTCACTGAGCCAACATGGTTGCAGGTGAAAAAATTACATGGTCGCCGCAAAAATAGCTACTATCATATTATTTTGCTCTTCGAATATGATTGCGACAATCATGTTTCTTCTCTGCGTGCGGAATTAATTCCAGTTTGTTCGAAATAAGAAACTTGCATAAACATTAATATTTTTTTATGGTTTTTATACATTCTAACGCTTGTCTGAAATATTTGACCTCAAATGTTTTCAAAAATTCGCAATTTTTCTAGAATACATATAACATTTTATCGACATAATTTAAATAATTTGTACCATTTTATTAATTCTTTCTCAGTTTTTAACCTATTTAGAAAAAGTTAAAATTACCCATTAAAAATATGAAAAAAGCGAATTAATA
Organism: Haematobia irritans; assembly: GCF_050003625.1. Taxonomy (NCBI): domain Eukaryota; kingdom Metazoa; phylum Arthropoda; class Insecta; order Diptera; family Muscidae; genus Haematobia; species Haematobia irritans. Next base: position 85,136,544 of record NC_134399.1, on the reverse strand, counting down.
TAAAGTGAATTTAAAAGACTTCCTGAATAAAGAACATCTTTGGAAGGACATTTTTGGAAGTGCTTTTAAAATTGTGCCTTTATAACAACTTCCAAATTTTTTTGCTGGGATAATATTAAAATATTTCAAATCAAAATAAATTCCCTCTCTTGTGTACAATCATTGAAAATTCAATTCCATTTCGTTCAAATTAAATTAATTAAATATAACATTAAAACAACTTTTTGCTGTGAGTGTAATATTTGCCACTCGTTTAAGCGATATTTTGCAATAAAATTGATTTTTTTATTCCATATTTAGCACTCCACCTAAAATTTGCTTTGAATCTGCTTCAACCTCATAGTATTGGAGTAATATTAAAATGTGATAATTTCATTTTACATGGTGTAAAGCAGATGTGGCACATTCGATTACAAAATATTCTCTCCCTGATAAACAGAAAATTTTCATTCATTTTTCATATTTTTAAACCATTAGTAAAGTTGTCAATGACGATTTTAATCGATTTCAATTCTTTTCATCTTTCCATTGGGGGACGACTATAAATATAAGCACTGTAAATAAAAAAGAAAAAAAACGAAAAATATGGTAGGGGCACGTGGTAATTTTTTAAAAGGGGTGTTCTGTATTCGAATAAGAGTTTGGCACGAAATCTTATTCCAAAGCTTCCTGTGATAGGAAACTGTGATATCGTACTGAAAGACAATTTGAATGGATGTTGTTTATTCGTTTGACAATTAGCTATTTTTCGAATTTTATTTGTTTATTCATGAAATTTTGTCGTTTCCATATAGCCCGGAAGTTCAATAAACCCAATCTAAAATGTACAAAGGAAGTTGACATTTTTCCTGCCTCTTCGTTTCGTTTCCACAGATAAACAATATCCTATATACTCGTACTTGAGCTAGCAATGAGCCACTGAAATCAAGGGTATCCCCATGTTGAGTAGGCTATATCCGTGTATCCCTTCACTCTTGAAATTAACATTGACTTTTGTGGAATATCAATGCACTTGTAGATTTCACTTAAAAATAAACAGAAATCAGGGTGTGCTGTAGCCATGTCCGTCTGTTCGTGTTACTTCACCCTTCATATGGATAGGGTATGTTAATGACCTTTCAATTCGAGCAATACAGAATTGTGATTGAATGAAAATCCTTGGTGGTTTTTGTTCCTCTAGTTATCTAGGGTATTTAAATTATTTCACCGCTGTTTTTTGGGACTTTTGAAAATATTTCAGACTACTTATCTGTGGTTTTGGCTTGGTTAAGTAGCTCAAAACTGCCTGCCATTTTTTTGTCTACATTTACACATCTCTATAAGTTTTCCGTTTTATTTTTATTTCGTTGATATTTGTGGTAGAATAAAAATGTTTCGCTGCTGTTTTCCCCATTTGTCTGGGTTTGAATGTATGTTGGTATTTCCAGTTTTATTTTCTGGAGGAAAACATTCTCATATGTGAAAATATGAAAAAAGTTTTTAGTTGATTTTTTTTCATTTTTTTTTTGGCAGAAATTCCATATACAAATATAACATTCAGACATACTCATATCATGAATAAGTTCAAAAGTGGATGGATGACATTCAAATTTTGAGCTCATCTACTTTTTGGAATACAAATACGTGATTTAGTTTTGGCTACTCAAAATTGTTTTATTAAAGTTTACGGTACTTTTTTATTCAAACAAAACTATAACTTGCCATTAGAAATATCTTCAAAGTGGTTCACAAATTATTGGAATTTCAAAGAGAAAGAAATTTAACACATTGAAATAAATTGAATATTAAAAGTAAAACCCCTTTAGGAATTTATTGAACTCACTCAAAACCAAACTAACTTTTTACTAACAAATCTGAAGTGACTTCCAGCTAACTTATGCAGTCTTGAGTAAACTTAATTGTGTTCAAACTCTCCTCTTCTCGATCAGTAATGAGTTACCTTTTTGTTCATTCAAAACTGATGCCTATGTATGTAAGTAAAATAAAGTCATAGAAAAAATCAAATAAGTAAAGACAAAAATATATTCAATGCTATAAATGTCATTTGGATTTTTAAATAAATAACAGGTTGGCTGATAAGTCCCCGGTTTGACACATAGATGGCGTCGCTAGTATTAAATGCATATTATTTTTATATAGTACCAACCTTCAAATGATTCGTGTCAAAATTTGACGTCTGTAAGTCAATTAGTTTGTGAGATAGAGCGTCTTTAGTGAAGCAACTTTTGTTATTGTGAGAAAAATGGAAAAAAAGAAATTTCGTGTTTTGATAAAATACTGTTTTCTGAAGGGAAAAAATACGGTGGAAGCAAAAACTTGGCTTGGTAATGAGTTTCCGTACTCTGCCTCAGGGAAATCAACAATAATTGATTGATATGCAAAATTCAAGCGTGGTGAAATGAGCACGGAGGACGGTGAACACAGTGGACGCCCGAAAGAGGTGGTTACCGACGAAAACATCAAAAAAATCCACAAAATGATATTGAATGACCGTAAAATGAAGTTGATCGAGATAGCAGAGGCCTTAAAGATATCAAAGAAACGTGTTGGTCATATCATTCATCAATATTTGGATATGCAGAAGCTCACATTTGACCAAACCAACAACGGGTTGATGATTCTGAGCGGTGTTTGTAGCTGTTAACTCGTAATACACCCGAGTTTTTCCGTCGATATGTGACAATGGATGAAACATGGCTCCATCACTACACTCCTGAGTCCAATCGGCAGTCGGCTGAGTGGACAGCGACCGGTGAAACGTCTACGAAGCGTGGAAAGACTCAAAAGTCGCTGGCAAAGTAATGGCCTCTGTTTTTGGGATGCGCATGGAATAATTTTTATCGATTATCTTGAGAAGGGAAAAACCATCAACAGTGACTATTATATGGCATTATTGGAGCGTTTGAAAGTCGAAATCGCGGCAAAACGGCCCCATATGAAGAAGAAAAAGGTGTTGTTCCACCAAGACAACACACCGTGTCAAAAGCCATTGAGAACGATGGTAAAAATACATGAATTGGGCTTCGAATTGCTTCCCCACCCACCGTATTTTCCAGATCTGGCCCCCAGCGACTTTTTCTTGTTCACAGACCTCAAAAGGATGCTCGCAGGGAAAAAATTTGACTGCAATGAAGAGGTGATCGCAGAAACTGAGGACTATTTTGAGGCAAAACCGAAGGAGTACTACCAAAATGGTATCAAAAAATTGGAAGGTCGTTATAATCGTTGTATCGCTCTTGAAGGGAACTATGTTGAATAATAAAAACGAATTTTGTCAAAAAGTGTGTCTTTGTTTGGCCGGGGACTTATCAGCCAACCTGTTATTGTGATTTCAGAGGACTTTTGCATTTTTCCGATGGATTGCGGTAAGTAACATTTAAATGCATAACTAAAATGCAATTTAATAATTGAAATTTGTATTTTTTATGTAGAACCCTTCATAGTGGTATCATTGACCAATAAATGTTTCAATGAGCTGTTTAATGGGGATAGCAGTAAATCAATTTATCATTTTCTTCTTATGTACATATACATATATTATTATTGTTATTTTTTATATGCAATTCTTTGTAATATAGGAAAAGATCCAGAGAAATTCTTTCAAGGCTTTTGGAGTTCCCTGATGAAGCCCACTTCCAGTCAGCGAGCTACAACACAATCTCAATGGAAAGAAAAGCGGAAGATATTAAGAAAACACTCAAGCCTAATATTACCCGAACTTATATTTGCGTTATATTATATTTTACATTTTATTTCTTGTAATATAGTAACAAAGACTGAATAAGCTTATAATTGAACCCACCATGAACCCACAAAATTTTGAATATTTTTAGAAAATTTTAACTAAACAGTATTACAAACGCTGACATCACGCCGATGTCATTAAAATAAGTAAATATTTTTGGACAAATTCAAGAAAATTTATTAGACATAATTAAGTTTTTTCACTTGTTGAAGAAAAATTTTTAGTTTGGAGGGGGAAATTGGAGTTCAAAATTGCAAGAATGTCTTTATTGACATACGAATTTCATGATGAACGCATTTGTAGTAAAATTTGCAAATTTAAAGAAATACTGAACTATTTTGTGAAGACACGAACTTAGTTAATCTGTATGCTTCATTTGTGTATATTTTTTCCTCGGTTTTAGTTAATTTAACTAGCGTCCGCAAAAAATTATTAGAGTAAAGGAAACATTCTCCATATATAATAATTCCATGAACTAAAATAAAGTTAAATTGGCTTAAGTGAAATAGAGAGTTAATTTTTTTTTTAGTGTAAAAAATAATTTTATTAACCAGATAGCTCACCATAAACTAATCAGTTAGAAGCTAACGTATGCCCTCTTTATGTATCATCAGCCAAAATCTAACTCATTTTGAGGTAACTTTTGGTTAGCTGAAACTTATGCAGAGGTGAGTGAGAGCTGACTCGTTCCAATGACAACACGTGTTAAAACTGAATAGGATTTGAGATTTTGAGTCACTTGTGACTCAGTTTTATTAACCATTTGTTAGCTTAAAGCCAGCTCAATTTCCTACAGGGACACATATATACGGCCGTAAGCCGTAAATTTTTTCCCTGCGAGCATCCTTTTGAGGTCTGAGAACAAGAAAAAGTCGCTGGGGCCAGATCTGGAGAATACGGTGGGTGGGGAAGCAATTCGAAGCCCAATTCATGAATTTTTGCCATCGTTCTCAATGACTTGTGGCACTGTGCGTTGTCTTGGTGGAACAACACTTTTTTCTTCTTCATATGGGGCCGTTTTGCCGCGATTTCGACCTTCACACGCTCCAATAATGCCATATAATAGTCACTGTTGATGGTTTTTCGATAAAAATTATTCCATGCGCATCCCACAAAACAGAGGCTATTACTTTGCCAGCGGACTTTTGAGTCTTTCCACGCTTCGGAGACGGATCACCGGTCGCTGTTCACTCAGCCGACTGTCGATTGGACTCAGGACTCGACGGAAAAACTCCGGTGTATTACGAGTTAACAGCTGCAAACACCGCTCAGAATCATCAACACGTTGTTGTTTTTGCTCAAATGTGAGCTCGTGCGGCACCCATTTTGCACAGAGCTTCCGCATATCCAAATATTGATGAATTATATGACTAACACGTTCCTTTGATATATTTAAGGCTTCTGCTATCTCGATCAACTTCATTTTACGGCCACTCAAAATTATTTTGTGGATTTGTTTGATGTTTCGGGCGTCCACTGCGTTCACTGTCCTCATTTCACCACGCTTGAATTTTGCATATCAATCAATTATTGTTGATTTCCCTGGGGCAGAGTCCGGAAACTCATTATCAAGTCAAGTGTTTGGTTTCACCGTATTTTTTCTCTTCAGAAAACAGTATTTTATCAAAACACGAAATTCCTTCTTTTCCATTTTTTCACAATAACAAAAGTTGTTTCACAAAAGACGCTCTATCTCACAAACTAATTGACTTACAGACGTCAAATTTTGACACGAATCATTTGAAGGTTGGTACTATATAAACATAATATGCATTTAATACTAGCGACGCCATCTATGTGCCAGACCGGGTACTTATCAGCCAACCTGTTATTATAGGGTGATTTGTTAAGAGCTTGATAACTTTTTTTGTTAAAAAAACGCATAAAATTTGCAAAATCTCATCGGTTCTTTATTTGAAACGTTAGATTGGTCCATGACATTTACTTTTTGAAGATAATTTCATTTAAATGTTGACCGCGGCTGCGTCTTAGGTGGTCCATTCGGAAAGTCCAATTTTGGGCAACTTTTTCGAGCATTTCGGCCGGAATAGCCCGAATTTCTTCGGAAATGTTGTCTTCCAAAGCTGAAATAGTTGCTGGCTTATTTCTGTAGACTTTAGACTTGACGTAGCCCCACAAAAAATAGTCTAAAGGCGTCAAATCGCATGATCTTGGTGGCCAACTTACCGGTCCATTTCTTGAGATGAATTGTTCTCCGAAGTTTTCCCTCAAAATGGCCATAGAATCGCGAGCTGTGTGGCATGTAGCGCCATCTTGTTGAAACCACATGTCAACCAAGTTCAGTTCTTCCATTTTTGGCAACAAAAAGTTTGTTAGCATCGAACGATAGCGATCGCCATTCACCGTAACGTTGCGTCCAACAGCATCTTTGAAAAAATACGGTCCAATGATTCCACCAGCGTACAAACCACACCAAACAGTGCATTTTTCGGGATGCATGGGCAGTTCTTGAACGGCTTCTGGTTGCTCTTCACTCCAAATGCGGCAATTTTGCTTATTTACGTAGCCATTCAACCAGAAATGAGCCTCATCGCTGAACAAAATTTGTCGATAAAAAAGCGGATTTTCTGCCAACTTTTCTAGGGCCCATTCACTGAAAATTCGACGTTGTGGCTCGTTAGTAAGTCTATTCATGATGAAATGTCAAAGCATACTGAGCATCTTTCTCTTTGACACCATGTCTGAAATCCCACGTGATCTGTCAAATACTAATGCATGAAAATCCTAACCTCAAAAGAATCACCCTTTAGATGCGTTTTTATCTTAAATTTAAAGTTTCAATATTTCAGTTAATTTAAGGACAATTTCTTTAAATAAAAGATCTGTTTCTTCACTTTAAGGAAAATTGACCTTAGTCCAAAGACATGCGACTTTAACGGAGGGATGCAAATTTACAAAATTTTGTGTCTTAAATTTAATGAAAAAAATTTTTGAAGCAAAGATTACAAACTTATTTTAATTAAAATTTCATTATTTAAAAGAAATTTGTCCTTAATATTTTGTAAATTTCGCAACCTAAAATTTAGGTTGTGTAATCTTTAATATCACGTAAATATTTTTTTCGGTGCAAACGATCATTTTTAAGTTTTTACAACTGATTTTTTTATAACTGAGTAGATTCAATGGCGAACACTTAAAATATCTACCTGTATGTATGTATAAAATTTTCAGTCCATGACATGTCTTATTATATTGGTTTTATTTGGTGAATTTATGCAGAAAAGGTTCAATAGTTCAACCATTCGGTTCCAATTTCCATTCATGACAGAAAAGCAATACTCAATTTGTGTCCCCAGTAGATCATTTGGCATTCACTTGACGTAGCCAGATCATGTCGTTGCAATGTCTATGTTCACGATATTGCATTGCAGAATGACGATATAGATGAGGAAGACATACTAAACCGTCAATGCCTACATACAACTTGTCGTCTATATATTTGCCCCAACCAGCGAGACTACGACTAATGGAAAAATGTTCATATTAAATTGATTTTATTGACAGCAAACTAAAATGGCTTTTAACTTTTTCGTATGTATTTTTTTTTTGTTTTCTTAATTCTGATGACGACATGTTGACGATATGTTACTGTGTCATAAATTATATTTACAACATCGACAGTGGAACCAACTAGAAGATTTTTATATACTACACAGAAAAAAATATCCGTAGTTAAACTAACGTTAAATTTAACTTATTTTTATTGAAAAAAATCATTGTTTGTAGCAGGGCTGTGGAGTCGAGCCAATTTTGCTCGACTCCGACTCCGACTCCGACTCCAGCATTTTTCATCAGCTCGACTCCGACTCCGACTCCGGAGTCGACTCCGGGTAATATAACTAAATCTCATTTTAATACCACTAATTTGTAGTTCTATTGTTGGGGTACCGTAAGTGGATCGATATAAAGTATCGTATTTATTTATGTGTGCAAAAAAAGGTCTTAATTTCACATTAGATGCCAATTGAACTCTATATTTCAAATTTAGGGCAATGTTGAATAAATAAAATAATGATATAAATACCCATCATAATATGAGAAGTTACCAACAGTATATGTATTTGTGGACCAAAATTATTGATACTATCTCAAATCCTTTAAATTTGTTGCGAGCTATATAAAGCTTTATATTTTCATATGCATGAATTTGAATCTGAATCTATTTAGACAAAATTGTATATACTTCTACAAAATCTATGTACTTAAAATTTAAATCTAACGTTAAAATTGTGTTACCTCCCATAACACAAATTTAACGAAAAATAAAAATGCAAGGAAAGTCTAAAGTCGGGCGGGCCGATTATAATATACTCTGCACAACCTTGTATTTAGATCTACATTTTGATAAAATCTCAAATCAGACTTCTACAAAACTCGGGCAATATTTGGGAAATATTTATAATTGTTTAGACAATTTCGCAAAAATGCATTTATGATTCATTCATTGAAAAAATTGAAAATTTGAGTCATTTCTACAAGTTTTCGACTTAGCAGCAATTTTTCCAAAATTGTATGCTCACTGAATACAATTTTGGAAAAAATGTTGTCTAGTAAATAAAATTTTGCAAAATTTTATATAGAAATAAAATTTTGGAAAATTTTCTACAGCAACAAAATTTTGACTAAATTTTCTATAGAAATAAAATTTTGGCAAAATTTTCTATAGAAATCAAATTTTGACCAAATATATAGAAATAAAATTTTGAATAAAATTTTTATAAAAATAAAATTTGGCAAAATTTTTATAGAAATAAAAGTTTGAAAAATTATCAATAGAAATACAATAAAAAAAAAAAATTGAGTAGCAAACAACATTTTGCAAAATTTTCTATATATATTTCTATATATAATAAAATTTTGCAAAAAATTCTATAGAAACAAAATTTTGATCAAATTTTATAAAAAAAAAATATTTCTATAGTAATAAAATTTTGAATACATTTTTTATAGGAGTGAGTATCAGTGAGCATCAGTAAGAAAAAAAATTGAGAAAATTTGCTATAGAAATAAAATTTGACAATTTTTTCTTATAGAAATAAAATTTTTTAAAAAAAATTATCAATAAAAATACAATTTTAGAAAAATTTTTGTGTAGTAAATAAAATTCTGCAAAATATATTACAGAAACAAAATTTTGACTAAATTTTCTATAGAAATAAAATTTTGACAAAATTTTCTATAGAAATAAAATTTTGACCAAATTTTCTAATAAAAAATCTATTACCATAAAATTTTGGCAAAATTTTCTATAGAAATAACATTTTGACCTAAATTTTTATAGAAATAAAATTTTGAAAAAATTTAATTTTGCGAAATTTTCTATAGAAATAAAATTTTGACTAAATTTTCTATAGAAAAGAAATATTTCTATAGTAATAAAATTTTGAATAAATTTTTTATAGAAATAAAATTTTGATAAAATTTGCTATAGAAATAAAATTTTGACCAAACTTTTTTATAGAAACAACATTTTGACAAAATTTTCTATAAAAAACAACTTTGAAAATTTTCTGTCAATATTCCACATTCATGGCCTTAAAATAGAAATAATATCGATTGTTCGAAATATTTCAAATAAATTGATATGGGCATTAAAATGGATCGATCCAGCCCATCTGCTAGTCTAACATTCTAAGAAATATAAAAAGATAGCCGTAATTGGAAGTTGATTTTCATTTACAATCATGCTGTACATTGATCGAATGAATAACGCAATGGAAACTAATATGCGCAAAAACTTGCTTAGTTACAAAAATGTGAAGTGTTTTAAAAAATTTGGTTTAGCCGGAGTCGGAGTCGAGCAAAATTTTTACGACTCCGACTCCGACTCCAGCAAAATCTTCAGACTCCGACTCCAAGACTCCGACTCCGACTCCGGCTCCACAGCCCTGGTTTGTAGTAAATTTTATTATTTCTGTGAAATTTTCCACAGCACAATTAAATTTTCATTTTTTAAGTATGTCTCAATCAAACATTTTATGAACTACACGTGGCTATAAAGTTCAATAACCGTATACATAAGTTCCATATGAACTGAAGCAAAAGAAAATTTTCGTACGATTCTCAAAAATAGTAAGAATGAACTACTGTATGGTTAAAATGGTCATGATTTGGCGCCAAGGATTTTCTTCTTTACCTTTAGTTAATTTTTTCATCTATGCACCCTCAAAAAAATCGCTTCTCTAACATATGTTCCAAACATATTTTGCAGGAAGCACATGTATTATTGGATACTGCCGAAACATTAATATGTTTGTTTTATGTGAAAATATTATATGTTTGGAAGCATTTTGAGCCCAAAAATATTATATGCTTGGAAAAATTTTCCCCAAAGAAGATTGTGCTCATTCTCTCACATAATTTTCGCTTCCACGAAATTTTTTAGTTCTTGGCACCTTTTTCTGTAATACAAATAAAGTTGAAGAAATTATTCAATTTTATAATTTTTTTAAATTTAACCTCTCGCCTGGACGGAGAATCGAACCGAGGACCATAGTTTGTATCCACTGGGCTACGTAGCTGTTATAGTCACCAGTAGACAATTAACGTTATAAGTTACATTTATATAGCATAGTTTGTAGCGCCCGCGAGCCCATGCAAACATAAAAAAAACATATTTAACAGACACATACATTTGTTGGCCACGTGGAGCAGTGGTTAGAATGTCTGCCTTGCATGCAAAGGGTCGTGGGTTCAATCCCTGCTCCGACTGGACACCATGTTTTTTTTTTTTTTAATTTACACATTTATATTTATACTATATAAAATTTTTATAATGAATCTTCGAAATGTGGTTTATTAAAAATTTACAGTCAGAAGCAGTGCTTGATATAAAAGAAATGGACTGAGCTTTTGGATAAAATATAATTTTTTTTATTGCAAAAATAACAATTTTGTAACAAAAAACTGTTTTTGGTATAAAAGTTTGAAATTTTGGAAGGAATTTAAAAACTCTATGCTTTGTTCTGAATGTCTATTCTCTTTACTCCGAATACTCATTCCAATATTCAAATTAAATAATATTTAGACTTAAGCATATCAAATTTTTGGTATTATAATAAAACAGTTTTCCGAAACACCATACAAGCGGTTTCACAGAAATTGATGTCTTTTGATTCTCTCGCTGTGTTATTTTGATATCTTTCGTCAACCCTCCCGGCAAGTCTGCCAATAAAATTTCAAGAAAAATCGTCACTTTTTTCGATAAAAATCGTCATAATCGGCACTTGCATTTTAAAAATTGTCAAAAAATCGGCAATATAAATAATATTAAAATTAAACATATTTGTTGGGTAAACACAAAACAAAAGTATTTATTTCATATACAAAACAGAAAATTAGTGTACACAACCATGCATTTCAATAAAAAAATATATAAAGAAATCAGTTTTGTTTACAAATAACATTACCATAAAAATCATTTTCTGGTTAAACAAAAAAAATCATAATTTTTGTATAAAAAATCTATTTTTCTAAAATATTGTTATTAATTGAGTAAATTTTTTTAATTAAATATTTTGAAACTAAAGAAAAAGTTTGTCAAAACTTTTATTTCTATAGAAAATTTTGTCAACATTTTATTTCTGTAGAGAAATTTTGTTATACAGAAAATTTTGTCAAAATTGATTACTTCTATAAAAATTTTGTTAAAATTTTATTTCTGTAGAAAATTTTGTCAAAAGTTTATTTCTATAGAAAATTTTGTCAAAAGTGTATTTCTTAAGAAAATATCGTCAGAATTTCATTTCTACAGAAAATTTTGTAAAAATTTTATTTCTATAGAAATTTTATGAAGTACCTCTTTGTGGAGAGGAATATTTTGAAAAATCTACGACAACATTAAGAACTCTACCAATTTACCAAACAGTAAAAAATCAAAACCAATTGTTGTAGAATTCTACCAACTGTGGTAACCGTGATAACAACACATCTGCAGTTATAACAAAAAAGGATAATACGAAACAAATCCAAACCACACACATAACAATATAACACACATAAAACTGTTTTCATGTTGATAAATACAACCTTGCGAATACACTCTGACCGGCAGGGTTTATGGCAATGATAATTCGCAAATGTAGTAGCGACATCTACATGCAAATTAAAAGCATGACTTCAAAATATGGTTGCATGGGGTAATTGGGAAGAGAATATTAAATTGGTTTGCAGATATTTTCGAGAATTATGCATACTACTCCGAATTTTTTCTGCAGAGTTGAATACTCCATTATGTGTGCGAGAGTATTGCATATTGCTGTTATGAAAAAGGGGAGAACAAAAACTTACCAATAGAGAGCCACAGTCTTTTTTATGTATGTACATATAAACGCAAATGGTAACCACAACACTTGGTCATGGACATTATTTTGTCTAACAATTTCGCAATCGTTCTATATAGCAAATAATAGATATACACACGCGAATAAAAACAAAACTCAAAAATTGTTCTGAGTAAAATGACATGTAAAACTCACAAGACAAAAATAAACCGCATAACTTTAAACGAGAACCGATCAACGCAAGCTTAGTAAACGAACTGAGAATGGATGGTGTTGCATTTTTGTTGGATACACAAATTATTAGAGAACGAATAGAAACGGATATAAATCTCTTCGAATGTATACTGATGGAAACGGAACTCCATTAGTAGGTCTGACATATTTAGCGATTTACAGATATTGACCACTTTTTTAGTACGAAACTGCTCTCTTTTTTTGAATTTTTCAGAAATATTGCCACAACATGTAAGAAATGCAGAAATGGGTTACTCTGATATTAGAAATGATCGGCAATATAAATAATATTAAAATTAAACATATTTGTTGGGTAAACACATAACAAAAGTATTTATTTCATATAAAAAACAGAAAATTAGTGTACACAACCATGCATTTCAATAAAAAAAATATATAAAGAAATCAGTTTTGTATATAAATAACATTACCATAAAAATCATTTTCTGGTTAAACAAAAAAAAAATCATAATTTTTTTTTATAAAAAATCTATTTTTCTAAAATATTGTTATTAATTGAGTAACATTTTTTTAATTAAATATTTTGAAAATAAAGAAAAAGTCCCGTGTTTTCCAAAAACAGGTGATTTGATGTGGTTATTTTTTATACTGTACTAGAATTTTATCATAATTAGTAAAAGTTTCTATTGCAAATTCTGAGTAAAAGGTATTAAAACAACTTGAGTTATTTCTTTTTGGGTTATTTTTTGAGCAGAATATTCCATCCAATGAATTATTCTCCAGCTATCATCTAATTTTAGTTTTTTGCTTAACATTTTCTACGGTTACTGTGGAATTTGGAAGAATCATGATTATTTGTAGGAATTTTGACAAACCCCTCGTCAAGCCAAAGTACCCCACGTTTTGTTTCCGAATTTTTTCCCAAAATTGGTCAAATTTATTTTAATATTTTCAAAAATTTCTTCAAAATGTAAAAATTTTAACTCCCTAAACTATGTGTCTAAAGAACGTAGTTAATATCGTTAAAATCGGAATTGTCCATCTTGTGAGAAAAAAATCGTCAAAATGCCGATAAATCGGCAAAATTGGCAGCCCTGTTTCCATCTCTATTTCTTTCTCTATACTCTCTCTCTCTCTGTCCCTCTCTGAATAAAATATAACAACACATATATGTTTACACGAAATTTTTAAATTTTTATATATTTACATTCACACATATTATTGTTATGGAACATTCTTGCCCCAAACATTTAGTGTTAGTTTAGGAACATTACATGTTTGCACTTAAATATATTCTGTTTAAAAATTGTACCCGAAACACATTTTGTTTATATCGGAACATTTGAAAAACATATTTTTCTAACAGTGTCAGAAGGTTAATTTCGTGCACTGTAGTTAAAAAGTACAACAGGGCATTAGATTTTCCTGGTGTTGACAACGCTTTGTGGAAATCTGAAAATGTTGAGTACGATTTAGTTCAATTTTCGTACGAGTTAGTTTATTTTTCCTATAAAACAGTTCACTTTTTTCGGTGTGTCAATTGCATTATGGAAAAGTTTATGAAATAAAAAATTTGGGTTAGTGGATTAAATATTTTAAAATGTCGGTGAGAAGACTCCATCAAATTAGAGCACCGAGATGTTATATACAAGCCAGGGCTGCCAATTTTGCCGACTTATCGGCAGTTTGACGATTTTTTACTTACAAAATGGACAATTACGACTTTTTCCGATTTTAACGATATTAACTACGTTCTTTAGACACATAGTTTAGGGAGTTAAAGTTTTTACATTTTGAAGAAATTTTTGAAAATATTAAAATAAATTTGACAAATTTTGGGAAAAATTTCGGAAACAAAACGTGGAGTACTTTGGCTTGACGAGGGGTTTGTCAAAATTCCTACAAATAATCAAGATTCTTCCAAACTCCACAGTAACCGTAGAAATTGTTAAGCAAAAACTAAAATTAGATGAAAGCTGGAGAATAATTCATTGGATGGAATATTCTGCTCAAAAAATAACCTAAAATGAAATAACTCAAGTTGTTTTAATACCTTTTACTCAGAATGTGCAATAGAAACTTTTACTAATTATGATAATATTCTAGTACAGTATAAAAAATAACCACATCAAATCACCTGTTTTTGGAAAACACGGGAGTTTTTCTTTATTTTCAAAATATTTAATTAAAAAAAATGTTACTCAATTAATAACAATATTTTAGAAAAATAGATTTTTTATACAAAAATTATGATTTTTTTTTTGTTTAACCAGAAAATGATTTTTATGGTAATGTTATTTGTATACAAAACTGATTTCTTTATATATTTTTTTTATTGAAATGCATGGTTGTGTACACTAATTTTCTGTTTTTTATATGAAATAAATACTTTTGTTATGTGTTTACCCAACAAATATGTTTAATTTTAATATTATTTATATTGCCGATCATTTCTAATATCAGAGTAACCCATTTCTGCATTTCTTACATGTTGTGGCAATATTTCTGAAAAATTAAAAAAAAAAGAGAGCAGTTTCGTACTAAAAAAGTGGTCAATATCTGTAAATCGCTAAATATGTCAGACCTACTAATGGAGTTCCGTTTCCATCAGTATACATTCGAAGAGATTTATATCCGTTTCTATTCGTTCTCAAATAATTTGTGTATCCAACAAAAATGCAACACCATCCATTCTCAGTTCGTTTACTAAGCTTGCGTTGATCGGTTCTCGTTTAAAGTTATGCGGTTTATTTTTGTCTTGTGAGTTTTACATGTCATTTTACTCAGAACAATGTTTGAGTTTTGTTTTTATTCGCGTGTGTATGTCTATTATTCGCTATATACAACGATTGCGAAATTGTTAGACAAAATAATGTACATGCTTAAGTGTTGTGGTTACAATTTGCGTTTATATGTACATACATAAAATAGACTGTGGCTCTCTATTGGTAAGTTTTTGTTCTCCCCTTTTTCATAACAGCAATATGCAATACTCTCGCACACATAATGGAGTATTCACTTCTGCAGAAAAAATTCGGAGTAGTATGCATAATTCTCGAAAATATCTGCAAACCAATTTAATATTCTCTTCCCAATTACCCCATGCAACCATATTTTGAAGTCATGCTTTTAATTTGCATGTAGATGTCGCTACTACATTTGCGAATTATCATTGCCATAAACCCTGCCGGTCAGAGTGTATTCGCAAGGTTGTTTTTATCAACATGAAAACAGTTTTATGTGTTTTGTGTGTGGTTTGGATTTGTTTCGTATTATCATTTTTTGTTATAACGGCAGATGTGTTGTTATCACGGTTGCCACAGTTGGTAGAATTCTACAACAATTGGTTTTGAGTTTTTACTGTTTGGTAAATTGGTAGAGTTCTTAATGTTGTCGTAGATTTTTCAAAATATTCCTCTCCACAAAGAGGTACTTCATAAATTTCTATAGAAATAAAATGTTTACAAAATTTTCTGTAGAAATGAAATTCTGACGATATTTTCTATAGAAATAAACTTTTGACAAAATTTTTTATAGTAATAAAATTTTGACAAAATTTTCTATAGAAATAAAATTTTGACAAACTTTTCTACAGAAATAAAATTTTGACAACATTTTGATAGAAATAATCAATTTTGACAAAATTTTCTATATAACAAAATTTTGACAAATTTTTCTACAGAAATAAAATTTTGACAAAATTTTTTATAGAAATAAAACTTTGACAAAATTTGTTATAGAAATAAAATGTTGACAAAATTTGTTATAGAAATAAAATTTTGACAAAATTTTCTATATAAATAAAATTTTGACACAATTTTGATAGAAATAATCAATTTTGATAAAATTTTTAAAATTTTCTTTTGTCAAAATTTTATTTCTACAGAAAAAAAATTTTGACAACATTTTGATAGAAATAATCAATTTTGACAATATTTTCTATATAACAAAATTTTGATAAATTTTTCTACAGAAATAAAATTTTGACAAAATTTTCTATAGAAATAACACTTTGACAAAATTTGTTATAGAAATAAAATGTTGACAAAATTTGTTATAGAAATAAAATTTTGACAAAATTTTCTATATAAATAAAATTTAGAAATAATCAATTTTGATAAAATTTTTTAAACAAATAATCAATTTTGACAAAATTTTCTATAGAAATAAAATTTTGACAAAGTTTTCTATAGAAGTAAAATTTTGACAAAATTTTTTATAGAAATAAAATTTTAACTAATTTTTTTGTATAGATAAATTGGAAAAAAATTGTACAAAATTTTATATAGAAGTACAATTTTGACAAGATATTCTATAGAAATAAAATTTTAACAAAAATTTCTATAGAAATAATCAATTTTGACAAAATTTTCTATAGAAATAATCAATTTTAATAAAATTTGTTATAGAAATATAATTTTAACAAAATTTTCCATAGAAATATAATTTTAACAAAATTTTCCATAGAAATAAAATTTTGACAAAATTTTCTATAGAAATAAAATTTTGACAAAATTTGTTATAGAAATAAAATTTTGACAAACATTTTTACAGAAATAATCAATTTTGAGAAAATTTTCTATAGAAATAAAATTTTGACAAAATTTGTAATAGAAATAACATTTTGACAAAATTTTCTATAGAAATAAAATTTTGACAAAATTTGTATAGAAATAAATTACCTCTTATTTGTAATAGAAATAAAATTTTGACAAAATTTGTATAGAAATAAATTACCTCTTATTTTAATATTTGAATAATATTTATTGAATAATATCCGCACAACAAGAATACAAAACTCTTATAATTATAGTACGGGGAGAAAATCCTACATATTTTTAAAATCTTATAACTAATACAATTATATAAAACAAATTCAAATAGAGAGTTAAGACAACAAATTATAAATCACAACAAGGAAAAAAATGACAAATTTAAAGTTTGAAATTTAACAAAAAGGAATGAGGTTAATAAAAAATATCCTTTAATTTTTAATTAATATAACTAATGCAAAAAATTATAGATTATAGCATAGAATTAATTTCAAGAAGATATAGAAAATAGCAATTTAAATTTTTTAATTAAATTTAAGAAATTAATCAAAAAAAGTATAATAAATAAATAATAAATAATAAAAATACAAAAAAATATATATATATAATAATAATAAAAATAATAATAAATAAATAATTTTTATTTATAAAATATATAAATAAATAATAAACCCGTTTTCATTCACTATTCAGGACGTTTAATCTACAGATTCCTTGTTTGAAAATTACCGAATTGCTGAGAGTTTGTAATTCATTTGGTAGAGAGTTCCAAAGACGTATTGCGAAAATAAAAAACAGCCATTGTGATACTAATTTCCGATGCAGCATGGGTATAAGATTCTTACCTCTATTGGATCGGGCAAAGCTAATTTTCCGATACAAATACAGTGGTGTGCGCGTATAAATTATCTTCTGTAAGTAGATAAGTTCTTCTAAAGGCATAACTTTAAAGCACTTCCAAAAATGTCCTCCCAAAGATGTTCTTTATTTTAACTACACAGGAAGTTCTTCTATTTTATTTTTTTAACTCACTCTTTTTTATATTTATGTTTAATGGGTAAATTTAACTTTTTTTGTTTCAAATTATTCAAGTTTTGTCGAAAAAAATGTATACTAATTCTAGAAATATTACGAACTTTTGAAAATTTTATAGGTAAACGTTTCAGACAAGCGTTAGAATGCATTAAAAAATTATAAAAATTATTTATTTGGCGAAATATCACAAAATTGTTTAATTCGCATCCAAAAAACTGAATTCGGATCACACCTTAAGAACTGATACAACTTAACGGCTCTTGAAATGGTGGTAATCCGTCCTATGAGAAGCCCATGTTAAATTAATCGCTTCTGCGCCAATTTGGCACTACTTCCGGATCCAAAAAGAACATTTCGCTACTTCTTTGGCGACGCTATTTTTTGCTGGGGAGATTTTAAGAATGTCAAAGGGTAGGAATGTACAAAAAAATTTTGGTTCTTTAAAATATTTTGGGACCCTAAAAATGTTACAGTTCGTTAGACAATTTTTTTGAACAAAACTGTAACAGCCAACGCCGATAACTAATTTTATACTCCAAAAAAAGTGAACCTCTATTTTATTTATATTTGACTATAGCCAATGTTTACTTTAATTCATGGAATTATTATGTTTGGAGTAAGTTTCTTTTACTCTTATAATTTTTGGCGTACGTTAGTTAAACAAACTAAAAAACGGGGGGAAAAACTATACATAAATGCAGATTTACTAAATTCATGCTTCTCCCAAAATTGTTCATTATTTCTTTAAATTTGTAAATTTTACTACAAATAAGCCCATCTTGAATTTAGTATGGCACTAAAGGGATTCTTTCAATTTCGAACTCCATTTTTTTCCTTCAAACTACAAAATTAACTTTAACATGTGAAAGAATTAATTATGTCTAATAAATTTTCCTAAACTTGTAGAAAATATTTACTTATTTTTATGATTTCAGCATTACTGTTTACTTAAAATGTTCTAAAAATATTAATAAATTTTCCAAAATTAACCAAATTTTTCTTCCTGTTTGGTTCACTGCTTCTTTTATCAGTGTAGCAGACTTTTTCTATGAGTGTATAGCTTCATTCGCTCTCTGTGTATCATCTTGGCCTATAATTTTCCAGGAGAGTCGGAAAGCTATTTTCCACCCACACAAAGAAAAACCTTTTTTGGAACGAAATTTGGACACACTGAATTTCTACTTATTTTAAAATGTTTTCTTTAACCCTCCGATGGGTGGACTTTTATTCATGCATAAATCTGTCTTTTACATGATTTCATATATGATGATTTACCACTTTTGGGTACTAATCTGGAAAGGTAGTCTATCATGTTTGAAAAGCAGAGTTATGAAATAATAAAAGTCAAAAACTTCCACAGGGAAAAAAAATATTGTCGTGAGGCCAAAAATTGCATGTCCTTAAAATACAAATGCGAATTTTGTTTAAAATAAAAGACGTATTTTTCTAATATAAATTTTTTTTTTCTTGTCCGAAAGTCGGTCAACTTTTCAATGAAGTTGTTTTGTCCTTATGATTAAGTGGCCCGATTTAAAAATGGGTATTTTAGCAGGAAAGGCAATTTTGTTTAAGTAAGGTCAACATCTCGTTAATAATTCTGACAAATTCTTTTTAAAATTGTTGGCGTTTTGTATCTTTGTAGTAAAGGAAAAAACAAAACAAAAAAGCGTTCAAAAATAGGACATATTTTTCAACACTTTATTTTGAAGACTTTTTTTATGAATTGCTATGCTATGTTTCAAGCATGACTTCTACGCAAAGTCGGGTCTGAATTTGAAAATTTAAGTCGTCGCTAACAC
This sequence comes from Haematobia irritans, assembly GCF_050003625.1. Taxonomy (NCBI): domain Eukaryota; kingdom Metazoa; phylum Arthropoda; class Insecta; order Diptera; family Muscidae; genus Haematobia; species Haematobia irritans. The sequence goes on along the minus strand of NC_134399.1, from coordinate 85,116,914 downwards.
GTTTTTAAAGGACTTTGATAGCATATGAAGAAAAATGATGATAAAACGAAAAAAATCACAGCAAAATCATTGGTGCAAAGACAAAATCTTTGGAACCGGGCATGCTTTTTTCAAGTGCACCCATCGGAGGATTAAAAGCAAATATACTCGCATTTATTACCGTGATGTTTGTCTTTAATGTTTTTTATTTGCTTTGAAAGAACATTTTTTTTTTTGATTATCTGAAATGTTGCATATAGACCATCGGTTTGAGCATTGATTTATTGGACCCGTCCATAAAATATTCTTTGGGCATTGTATTACTAAGATATTCCTTTTCCTTCAGTTGAGTCCTGCCAGAGAGCCTTCGAATGCCAAAGTCACGATCCTTTCTGTGACCTATTATTTTCATATACCGTACTTATATCGATACTTATACACGCAAAGAAAAAAAAAACGTTTGGAAAACGTGTACCGAAAACGTTTTTTCTTTTGTTAGAGTTTTTTGAATTGCTTCGAAATGTATAGACTTTTATCACCAAAAAAATTCGTTTGTTAAAATTTTTTAAAGCAACAACACATTCCATTTCGTTTATATCAAACACTGTTCTTTTCTAAATTTAGGTCTTTAATAAGATACATTTGACAGTTCATAGTAAAAATATAATATAGTAGAATGTAATGTTGAACATTTTTTCGGAATCTTCCGACCATATCTAGAATATATGTAAAAAAAAAACAAATAAAAACTTTGGTCGAAGCAGGGATCGAACCCACGACCCTTGGTATGCAAGTCGGACGTAGCAACCACTGCTCCACGGTGCCCAACTAAATGTATTTTTCTGCTAAATAAACTTTGTTTAATCGGCTCGTGGGCGCCGCAAACTATGCTATATAAATATAACGTATATGGGTAATTGCCTATTGATGACAATAACGGCTACATGGCTCAGTGGATAATGTGTTGGCTTACAAATTGCATGGTCCGCGGTTCGATTCTCCGTCCAGGCGAAAGGTAAAAAAAAAATTAATTTATAAAATCGTATAATTTCTTCTACTTTGTTTGTGTTACAGAAAATGTGATAAGAACTAAAAAACTTCGTGAAAGTTAGAAAGATGTGAAGGAAAATGCAATTAGCCAGAAAAATATTTTTTTTTTGAGTTAGTCTTTATGAAATTGTTTTTACATCCTGGAAAAGAATAAACGTTTATCACAAAAAGTATATATTTTTCTTCCAAATACACTTCCTTTCAACGAAAAGCAAATGAGAAACGAACTTTGTTTGTCTAAAATTTCGTTTGTGAGGAAAGAATTATTTTTTTGCGTGTACCTTCCCTTTCCTATATCTTGATGACATTTCCATCAATATCCTAGCATTTTTGCTCCACTGTCACTTGCATTTGTGCAATTTTTTTAATAGTTTTATGATCAAAATACCTCTTTCCAAACACAAATATTGAATATTAACGTAGAGGAGAATCCATCGTTCGGTTGTCGTTGCTTTGCCTGCTGCATCTGTGGTTACTTAAGCGAATGCTATTGTGTCCTCTGATGCAGTGTTGTTTGTCATAAAAATTCATTGTGGTGCACTTTAGGCGCATAAAACTATCAACTCAAAAAAGAGAAAACATCCAAAGACACTGCCACCATATGGTGAGGAGGACGGTGAGCTGAAATACAAACTGCAACTAATTGAATTAGAGGCACCCAAAAACATTACACTCTCTGCACTTGGAGCACACGCAAAATACGACAGTCGCCTAGAGAGTTCACAAGGAACAGCATCCAAGAAGCATCAAAGACATATCTTTTGGGCTAAGATACAGACAGACAGAAACAGAAGGACGGACATTTTTCAGCCACATAGGCCAATGCATCAGTTTGTTCGATGTCTAATTGAAGACATCAACACTTGCCTGATTTTGTTTTAAATTACAGACGTCGCATTTCGTTTGTTCGTTCAATCGTTGACTCCATAGCTGACAAAATTCTCCAATGCCATTTAGAAAAAAGGGGGACATCAATTTTCGAGCATGTTGAAAATTTGTGGGCACTACTGGGAGGTGTAATAGTGGGGCATCATAGGATTTGTATGTGGTTAAATGTTTTCACATAGTCTAGCTATACAAGATCTATGGAACTATAATCTATCTGTGACTGGGAAATGGTGACTGTTTCTTTTCTCTTGTTGGCTTAAGTTGTAATTGAAAATGTTTACGTTACTCACTGCATTGGTTGGATGGATCATTGGATGGATGGATGTTTAGTATAAACGACAGAAATGTTGAACTCGTGCTAAATGTATACAAAATATTGTAACGAGGTGACAAATAATAACACAATGCAGACATGTTTTTTATGGGCAGGCTACTAACATGCCCTTCTAGTCAGCCAATGTGCCATTTGAAATAAAAACTTTTTCCATAAGGCAATGTGGAAATCGGGGGAGCTTTCCGAAGGTTGTCCTCCCCCATTAACAAATCAAGTACGCGTCGAAACATAATAACACTTCGTTGCAGATTTTTTTAAAAAATAAAAACTATAGTAGATATATAATTACTCTAGCATAATGATTTTTACCAGCAAAATATTATCCACTGAGCATCTCATTTTTTCAGCCAAGTTAACGGAAACCAAAGTTCGAAAATCGGGCAATGACCAAGAATTAAATTTTATGAGTTGGCCTCTGAGTATGCAAAATATCTTTGACTTATATTGGACAGGAAGCTTACCGAATATTGAAGAAAGGCAGAGCTACGATAGCCTTGTACTCGTAAAAAAGGCAATAGGAAAAAAGCGGAGACTAAAATCTAGTTAATGATTTTACTTAATCTTAGAAAATTTCTTTAAAATTGGTAGACATTTCGTGCACCATAGTAAAAAAATGAACTTACTGACGTTAAAGTCTTAAGGGCCAAATCATGGTCATTTTTTACTACCATCTAAGTAAAAATATTATTAAGTTTTATAAAATTGAACTGATTGGTATGAAACAAAATTGTAATACGTGTAAGTAAAAATTTCGTTACTGGCACGAAAAAATTACCAAATATTTGTAATTTCAAACTATATTGGAGTACACCACTTTAAGTAAAATTTTTAACTAATTTTAAAGAGTCGCGTGAATAATAATTATTACGAGATTTTCATAAAATTTTTGAAATTTGAATTACTTGGGTAGAAATGCGCCTAACTAAATTGGAGTTGAAAATTTGCCACAAATTATGAGCTACTTTTTTGTTTATTCAAGTACACTCACGCACGATACGTATGGTATCCAATCACACTCACGCACATTCACGAAATGAAAACCGTTGTACTCACGCACAAACTACTTTTAAAGACTCACCCTCACGCACGATTCACGACAATTCACCTGATTCACGAGACTCACGACATTTTTCAACTGGGAGTGAGCAAAGTTAACAAAATTGAAAATGAGAATATAGTTTAGCAGCTAAATTAATTTCAGTTAACATACGAGCAAAAATTAAATCTTAAATCTTAAATCTTGATTTTTTTCGGAGCGAGATTTTGCAGAAATTTTATTCACGAACCGATTTTATTTCTCACGCATGACATATTTCTTTTAGTCCCATTCACGCACATTCACGAGATTTGGATTTTGCTCACGACTCACGTGAATCACGCGCAAACCTCTACTACCTTACTTATTCAAGGGTATCTAGAATCTGTTTGTGTGCCTCTGGCTACCTGCAAGCTCATACTGCGTGAAAATGCTGTTACAATGGCGAATTTCCGATGGGAGAATTGCAAGGATTGCAACGACATTAACCAAATATGGCCCCATTTAAACTTAAACCGCATACTAGATTGTTGTTAGTGTTCTCGAAATGTCAGATATCACTCCTGATAGGCGTGTTTGCAAAAGCTATTGGCGCGAAGGATAATGACTACTGCATGAGCTGTCATGATTTGGAGGAAAAGGAATCAATTAGACACCTCTTGGGTGAATGTCCTGCATTTTGTGTAAGGCGTAAGCGAATTTTAGAAGCATAACATACAGCTTTAGATTACTGGCGGACCTGGAAAATGTTAACTTAAGCAGTCTGCTAATGTTTTTGGAACAAAATGTTTGTTTCAACAGAAGACAATAGTGGAGTAGGTTCAGCGGTTAAAACTAGAAATGCCCATATGTAATAGGTACATTTAATTAATGTGGCATTACAATGAACTGAATAGTAAGCCTGCAAATAAATCGGGCTGCCACTTTAACCTAACCAAATCTAACTTATGAGTTGGGCTGCATATCCGATAAGTCAACAACACCCAAAAGAAATAAACGCTGAACGATATATTCAGCTTATAGTGAGCTGAACATATCGTTCCCAAAAAGTGCGAGAGCTCATCGATGCTGGATACTGGAGAGAGTTAGGCTAGGTTAGGTATAGAGGCAGCACGATTTATTAGGCTCAATTAGAGTATTCAGTCTATTGTGGTACTGGTGAACTTTTCTCTTATCATTGAGTGCTGCCCGACTATATCTTTATCTCAATGATAAGGACCTCCTTTTTATAGCCTAGTCCGAACGGCGTTCCACATGAGTTGAAACCACTTAGAGAAGGTTTGAAACACTCAGAAATGTCACCAGCATTATCCATCGCCGATTTGTCACTGCATCACGGTAGCTTCCAAGGAGTTGCTTCGCTTGCTTCGAATGTGACAAGTGACCGAATTTTGTTATCTTCGAAGTTCAAACTTCGAAGAATTTCACAAACTTTGGTCGTGTTGAAATTCTGATTCGATCTAGCGATGTCGGTCCGTCCATTCATCTGCACCCAGAGAAGGAATATGATCACCTCAAACATGTTTTAAGAGCAAAATGTTATTTTTGGGTGGTGACCATGTAATATGGTTTTCGCAACCATGTTATTTTCTCGAAAATCATGTATCTGATTTCGGCAAGCAGGTTATATTTGACAAGAAAATAACATTTTAGTGACAAACATGGTACATGGTCACCATACAAAAATAACATTTTGCTCTTGAAACATGTTTGAGGTGATCATATTCCTTCTCTGTGTGTGTATCTTGAAATTACGATAACTTCCAACCGAAGCAATTTGTATACCCTCCACAATAGGACTTTGTCATTCCGTTTATAACACATCGAAATATTGCTCTAAGACCCCATAAAGTATATATATTCTGGGTCGTGGTGAAATTCTGAGTCGATCTGAGAATGTCCGTCCGTCCGTCTGTTGAAATCACGCTAATTTCCGAACGAAACAAGCTATCGACTTCAAACTTGGCACAAGAAGTTGTTATTGATGTAGGTCGGATGGTATTGCAAATGGGCCATATCGGTCCACTTTTACGTATAGCCCCCATATAAACGGACCCCCAAATTTGGCTTGCGATTGCTCTAAGACAAGCAAATTTCATCCGATCCGGCTGAAATTTGGTACATGGTGTTAGTATTTGGTCTCTAACAACCGTGCAAAAATTGGTCCATATCGGTCCACTTTTACGTATAGCCCCCATATAAACGGACCCCAAAATTTGGCTTGCGATTGCTCTCAGAGACGCAAATTTCATCCGATCCGACTGAAATTTAGTACATGATGTTAATATATGGTCTCTAACAACTATGCAAAAATTGGTCCATATCGATCCACTTTTACGTATAGCCCCCATATAAATGGACCCCCAAATTTGACTTGCGATTGCTCTAAGAGAAGCAAATTTCATTTGGTACATTGTGTTAATATATGGTATCTAACAACCATGCAAAAATTGGTCCATATCATTCCATAATTATATATAGCCCCCATATAAACCGATCCCCATATTTGAAATCCGGAGCCTCTTAGAGGAGCAAAATTCATCCGATCCGGTTGAAATTTGGTACGTGGTGTTAGTATATGGTCTCTAACAACCATGCAAAAATTGGTCCATATCGGTCCATAATTATATATAGCCCCCATATAAACCGATTCCCAGATTTGGTTTGCGGATCCTCTAAGAGAAGCAAATTTCATCCGATCCGGCTGAAATTTGGTACATGATATTAGTATATAGTCTCTAAGAACCATTCAAAAATGTGTCCATATCAGTCCATAATTATATATAGCCCCTATATAAACCGATCCCCAGATTTGAACTCCGGAGCCACTTGGACGAGCAAAATTCATCCGATCCGGTTGAAATTTGCAACGTGGTGTTAATATATGGCCGCTAAAAACCATGCCAAAATTGGTCCATATCGGTCTATAGTTATATATAGCCGATGCCCAATCACACAAAAATTGGTCCATATCGGTTCATAATCATGCTTGCCACTCGAGCAAAAATAATCTAGCAAACTTTGTCGGAATTTTATTCCTATAGAAAATTTTGTCAAATTTTATTTCTATAGAAAATTTTGGCAAAATTTTATTTCTGTAGAAAATGTTGTCAAAATTTTAATTCATTCTCTATAGAATTGTCAAAATTTTAAATCTTTTGAAAATTTAGTAAAAATTTTATTTCTATAGAAAATTTTGTCAAAATGTTATTTCTATAGAAAATTTTGTTAAAATCGTATTTCTATAGAAAATTTTGTCCAAATTTTACTTCCGTAGAAAATGTTGTCAAAATTTTATTTCTATAGAAAATTTTGTCAAACTTAATTATATACGTATTTAATCGGCCATTTTAAGTTTTATATGTACCACGTATGGACTACGTGGTATATATTACGGCATTAGGAAGTTTTAAGATACCTTGTCATCGGCAAAAGTTACCGCAACCCAAGTAATTCGATTGTGGATGACAGTCTTCAGTAGAAGTTTCTACGCAATCCATGGTGGAGGGTACATAAGCTTCGGCCTGGCCGAACTTAAATATAAAATATCTTTTTGATATTTTATATTTTTGATTAAATATATCATTAAAAATCTCTTCCAACATCGTTTCTTGAACAAAACAGATGACAAATTTGATCTACCACCCCATACAAATCATGCATTAACTGAAGGTTAAAGAAAATTGCCTCCACCTCGCGTGCTGCTTCCATTAACATTTAATATGAAAATTGAATAATTGGAGGGAGCTGACAAATGTATTCTATGTTGTGTGATGGAAACTATGTGTGATATTTGACTGTCAACAGAACAACAAAAATACAAAAATTTGTTTACATTTTGTTTTACGATATTTCATGATCGTCAGAATCGTTTGCTAGACAGGCGACTTCAGCATCAACACCATCACTTCTCTGAACAGTGTAATGTATGTGAGGTATGTGTCATATCTTGTGTAAAGGGTGGCCCATATGAAATCATGTGTGTAATTCATTGTGGGAGACAGTGGTTAAAAAAAATATTGATAAAAAATTATGTAAAAATATGACAAAATTCCTAATAATTTAGATCATCTTTTTTCTTCTATACACTAAAAAAAAGTTGGTCCGATTCCAAAGTTTTGGTGCTTTTCTAAGAGCTTGCTGATCTGTAATTTAAATAAAACACATGCCAAATTATGAAATTGCAAAAAAATTATTTGGTAGATAGTTTTTATTGTCATTAACATTTAAATATAATTTCGGTCTTATGGCCACCACGAATATTTTGCACAAAGGTCATTCTGGAGGTCCAATCTTCGACCACCTTTTCAAGCATTTGAGGGGGTATTTCAGCAATGACACTTTGAATATTGGTTGCTAAAGCGTCAGTCGTTGCACGTTAATCAATGACTTTAGGTATAATAATAATCGATTGGCGTCAAATCACTCAAACGCGAAAGCCAATTCACCGGTCCATTGCTCGAAATAATGTTGTATTCCTTCCAATAAGTCCATTGTTTCGCACACAGTATTACAAGTGCATGTATGAAAGAGAACTTTTGTGCGGTAATTCTAGAGTCATAATTGAAATATGGGGGTCGCTCTATACACGGATGAAAAAGACTGTTTTTCATATGTTTGGCTGTAAACATTATATGTTTGGAACACAAATTTTTAAACACAATATTTTTGAGTGCAAGCATATAATGTTCATAAACTAGCATAACATGTTTGGGACATATATGTTAATATGTGAGAACATATTATGTTTGGGACATAAAATGTTTGTAAATATAATATGCTTGGATGCAAACATATATTAATTTAGAAATAGCCTATAAACATATATGTGTTTAGTAGCTTGGAGCGCTATTTAACAGGGAGCGATATTGAATTAAGTTGGTGGTTGTTGCTTGTTATTACAAAATTAACATTTTATTTTTCCTTGGGCAATTGATCAGCTACTTCTTTTATCCTTACAAACTGTGTGGTCCGCTGTTCGAATCCCCGTCCGGCAAAAGGTAAAATTAAAATAAAAAAAAAATCATAAAATTGAATAATTTCTTCTACAATGTTTGTATTACAGAAAAAGGTGCTAAGAACTAAAAAATCTCGTGGAAGTGAGAAAGATGTGGGGGAATATACAATTAGGCAGAAACAAAATTTTGAGCATTCAGGTCGAAAACCTATGTTGTTAGCACCTATATTACCTGTTTATTTTCATAATTCATTATGATTGTAAATATATAAATAAATAAATACAATTTTGAGCACAATATTGTTTGGGAGAATTTTTTTTAAGCATATAATATTTTTGGGTGCAAAATGCTTCCAAACATATTATATGGTCACATAATAACATGTTGTTTTTTGGAAGACAACATTATTGAATTTGGATGCAAAAATACAAAATGTTTGGAACTTAGACTACCCAAACATATATTGTTTAGACCAATATGCTTTCAAACATATTATATATTGGTAGAGATCAAACATATAAATGTTTGGACAATACCCAAAAATGTATATGCTTGAAGCAAAATATGTTTGGGAGTATATGTTACAGAAGCGATTTTTTGTGAGGGTGTATGGGAGATATATACAATAATGAACACGAGTCTACCAAAAATGGCAGATTTTGTACTGTTTGGTAGATTGGTAGAATTTTTGATGTTTTCGAAGATTTTGCAAAATATTCCTCTCCAACTATGAAATGCTTCTTATTTTTTTTTATAGAAATAACATTTTGACAAAATTTTCTGCAGAAATAAAATCTCGACAAAATTTTCTATAGACATAAAATGTTGACATACTTTTCTATAGAAATAAAATTTTGACAAAATTTTCTATAGAAATATTAAATTTTGACAAAATTTTCTATGACAATAAAATTTTGGTAGATAATTTTTGGCTCGAGTGACAATCGTGATTTTTCTGTGATTGGGGATCGGTTTATTTGGGGGCAATATATAATATAGATATATACGGACCAATTTTGGCATGGTTTTTATCGGCCATACACCAACAAAATGTGCCAACTTTCAACCGAATCGGATGAATTTGGTCGTTCAAGAGGCTCCGGAGGTCAAATTTGGGGATCGGTTTATATGGGGGCTATATATAATTATGAACTGATAGGGACCAACTTTTGCAAGGTTGTTAGAGACCCTATACTAACACCACGTACTAAGTTTCAACCGGATCGGATGAATTTTGCTCCTCCAAGAGGCTCCGGAGCAGTGCTGCCGCTACTACTTCAATCGAAGTATTTTGCTTCATTTTCACAAAATTTACTTCGTCACTCCTTCTTCCAAAAATCTGCTTCACTTTTTGTTCTGCTTCAATTTTTTAAAATATTCCCCATATTACCTAATTGATTTTCCTATTCCTTTAATTACGATGAACATAGCGGTTTTAATCATTGAATTATTAACCGATGTGGACCAATTTTTGCATAGGTGTTAGAGACCATATACTTACACCATGTACTCTTAGAGGCTCCGCAAGCAAATCTGGGGATCGGTTTATATGAGGGCTATATATAATTATGGACCGATGTGGACCAATTTTTGCATGTTTGTTAGAGACCATATAACATACCAACACCATGTACCAAATTTCAGCCAGATCGGATGAAACATGCTTCTCTTAGAGGCTCCGTAAACCAAATCTGGGGGGTCCGTTTATATGGAGGCTATACCTAAAAGTGAAACGATATGGCCCATTTGTAATACCATCCCACCTACATCAATAACAGCTACTTGTGCCGAGTTTCAAGTCGATAGCTTGTTTCGTTCGGAATTTAGCGTGATTTCAACAGACGGACGGACATGCTCAGATGGACTCAGAATTTCACCACGACCCAGAATATATATACTTTATGGGATCTTAGAGCAATATTTCGATGTGTTACAAACGACTTACAAACGACTAAGACTTTTCTTATGTATTTTGATCTGCTGAATTCGAAAATGAGGATAAAATTTTTGCATGATTTGACATCGGATTTATTCACTCAATTGCTTATAACTTTGCCATTATTCGGTAGACTTTTTATACCCTTCACCACTACTGTGGTACAGGGTATAATAAGTTTATGCATTTGTATGTAACGCCAAGAAGGAGTAATCATAGACCAACCTTTTAGTATACGGATCGGCTTAGAATTAAATTCTGAGTCGATTTAGCGATGTCCGTCTGTCTGTCTGTCTGTCTGTTGATGTATTTTTGTGTGCAAAGTACAGCTCGCAGTTTTAGTCCGATTGTCCTAAAATTTGGTATATGGTCCTGTTTCGGCTCAAAGACGATCCCTATTAATTTTGGAAAAAATCGGTTCAGATTTAGATATAGCAGCCATATATATTTTTCACCGATCTGGTCATAATTGGAGTGTATATCAACCGATCTTCCTCAAATTTCGTATATCCGAATATTTTATGAGTCTCGAAAAACTTGCAAAATATCAGCAAAATCGGTTCAGATTTAGATATAGCTCCCATATATAGCTTTCGCCCGATTTACACTCATTTGCCCACAGAGGCCAATTTTTTGCTCCGATTTAGTTGAAATTTTGCATAGGGAGTAGAATTAGCGTTGTAACTATGCGTGCCAAATTTGCTTGAAATCGGTTCAGATTTGGATATATCTCCCGTATAAAGCTTTCGCCCGATTTACACTCATATGACCACAGAGGCCAATTTTTAACTCCGATTTAGTTGAAATTTTGCACAGGGAGTAGAATTAGCATTGTAGCTATGCGTGCCAAATTTGGTTGAAATCGGTTCAGATTTAGATATAGCTCCCATATATATGTTTTTCTGATTTCGACAAAAATAGTCAAAATACCAACATTTTCCTTGTAAAATCGCCACTGCTTAGTCGAAAAGTTGTAAAATGACTCTAATTTTCCTAAACTTCTAATACATATATATCGAGCGATAAATCATAAATAAACTTTTTCGAAGTTTCCTTAAAATTGCTTCAGATTTAAACGTTTCCCATATTTTTATACCCACCACCATAGGATGGGGGGTATATTAACTTTGTCATTCCGTTTGTAACACATCGAAATATTGCTCTAAGACCCCATAAAGTATATATATTCTGGGTCGTGGTGAAATTCTGAGTCGATCTGAGCATGTCCGTCCGTCCGTCTGTTGAAATCACGCTAACTTCCGAACGAAACAAGCTATCGACTTGAAACTTGGCACAAGTAGTTGTTATTGCTGTAGGTCGGATGGTATTGCAAATGGGCCATATCGGTCCACTTTTACGTATAGCCCCCATATAAACGGACCCCAAAATTTGGCTTGCGAGGCCTCTAAGAGAAGCAAATTTCATCCGATCCGGCTGAAATTTGGTACATGGTGTCAGTATATGGTCTCTAACAACCATGCAAAAATTGGTCCACATCGGTCCATAATTATATATAGCCCCCATATAAACCGATCCCCCGATTTGGCTTGCGAGGCCCCTAAGAGAAGCAAATTTCATCCGATCCGACTGAAATTTGGTACGTGGTGTCAGTATATGGTCTCTAACAACCATGCAGAAATTGGTCTACATCGGTCCATAATTATATATAGCCCCCATATAAACCGATCCCCCGATTTGGCTTGCGAGGCCTCTAAGAGAAGCACATTTCATCCGATCCGGCTGAAATTTGGTACATGGTGTTAGTATATGGTCTCTAACAACCATGCAACAATTGGTCCACATCGGTCCATAATTATATATAGCCCCCATATAAACCGATCCCCCGATTTGGCTTGCGAGGCCCCTAAGAGAAGCAAATTTCATCCGATCCGACTGAAATTTGGTACGTGGTGTCAGTATATGGTCTCTAACAACCATGCAGAAATTGGTCTACATCGGTCCATAATTATATATAGCCCCCATATAAACCGATCCCCCGATTTGGCTTGCGAGGCCGCTAAGAGAAGCAAATTTCATCCGATCAGGCTGAAATTTTGTACGTGATGTTAGTATATGGTCTGTAGCAACCATGCAAAAATTGGTCCACATCGGTTCATAATTATATATAGCCCCCATATAAACCGATCACCAGATTTGACCTCCGGAACCTCTTGGAAGACCAAAATTCATCTGATTCAGTTGAAATTTGGTATGTGGTGTTAATATATGGCCTCAAACTCCCATGCAAAAATTGATCGATATCGGTCCATAATTATATATAGGCCCCATATAAACCGATCCCCAGATTTGACCTCCAGAGCCCCTTGGAAGAGCAAAATTCTTGCCATTCGGTTGAAATTTGGTACGTGATGTTAGTATATGGTATCCAACAACCATGCAGGAATTGGTTCCTATCAGTCCATAATTATATATAGCTCCCATATAAACCGATCCCCAGATTTGAACTCCGTTGCCTTTTGGATAAGGAACCTCTTGGAGGAGCAAATTTCATCCGAGTGAGTTGAAATTTGGTACATTGCGCTAGTATATGGTCGTTAACAACCATGCCTAACTAGGTCCATATCGGTCTATAGTTATATATGGCCCTCAGATAAATCGATCCCCAATCACACAAAAATTGGTCCATATCATGTTCATAATTGTATATAGCCCCCATATAAGCGACCCCCATATTTCAATTCTGGCTCTCTACGTACAAAAAGTCGATTCGTAATTATTTGTAGACTTAACTATACATAACTTTCTTGTCTAATATATACCATGTATGGACTAAATCACAGTCTTTCGTAGAAGTTTCTACGCAATCCATGGTGGTGGGTACATAAGATTCGGCCTGGCCGAACTTGCGGCCGTATGTACTTGTTTTTACTAACATTGTGTTCCACCCTAGTGCATTAGTCGACTTAAATTTTGAGTCTATAGATTTTGTAGAAGTCTATCAAATTCTTCCAGATCGAGTGATATTTAAATGTATGTATTTGGGACAAACCTTTATATATAGCCCCCAACACATTTGACGGATGTGATATGGTATCGAAAATTTAGATCTACAAAGTGGTGCAGGGTATAATATAGTCGGCCCCGCCCGACTTTAGACTTTCCTTACTGGTTTTTTACTAACATTGTGTTCCACCCTAGTGCATTAGCCGACTTAAATTTTGAGTCTATAGATTTTGTAGAAGTCTATCAAATTCTTCCAGATCGAGTGATATTTAAATGTATGTATTTGGGACAAACCTTTATATATAGCCCCAACACATTTGACGGATGTGATATGGTATCGAAAATTTAGATCTACAAAGTGGTGCAGGGTATAATATAGTCGGCCCCGCCCGACTTTAGACTTTCCTTACTGGTTTCTAGTTGGTCTTGTTTCTTACGTTAAAGTATCATCTTTACGATACAATTGACCATTTGTAGCTCGATATATGATTTGTTTAGTGTAAAAAGCCGAAAATAAAAATAACGGGATCTGCCAAAAACTGTTCCATAAAAAAAATTTAACCGTCGTTTTCGAATTCAGCAGATAACAATACATAAAAAAGTAACCTCTCATCAAATTTCGTATTTTATTTCCGAAGAGGTTGTTACCATCAAATAATTCTATAGCATTTTCTTTTATTCAAGGGTACCCATTTTTAAATTACATCTCTTAACTCTAAAGACAACTCGGCTTCATTAGAAAATTTGTGGACTTTTGGTCAAGGCGAACATTTTTGTAATGGAAAACTGAGATACATTTGTATTGTATAATCTATCGATATTATTACATTCGCCTGTGGATACCAAATGTAAGTTGTGTGTGTGATTTTCGAGAAAAAAAAAAACAATTAAAATAGAAACATTTGGTTGCTACAACTTGCATCACAAATGAAAATTCATTCCAATTATCACCAAGTGGTAGAAATGACGAAAAAATGCTGATAAAAAATGAATGTAAATTGACCCAACTATCATTGACTTCAAAATGTGGAATTTTCATTACAACAATCACTTTCCAACCAATCTATTCTCTGTGTGTAGTATAATTAAAAACTTAATTTAATTTCATGAGAAAATTAAAAAAAAAGAGATCGGAAAAATATCAGTGGGTATGGAATTATAAAGCAATTAAAATTCACGAAAAAAGCTAAACTAGATCACAAAAAAACCCGTAGTTGTATTTGAAATTGTATTTGGCATTGTCAATCTGCTTTAACGTCAAATTTCATGTTTTTCAGTGTTACCGAGTAGTTAGTGTCAGAAAATGGCTGTTCACGTTATGCGGTATTTACCTGTCATTTTCAATAGCATTTATGTCACCATCCTTTTATCGAAATACTTATTAAAACGGGATTTGAATTTTTACAGCAAATATAAACACTACAGGCGAATTTCTTGCCAAAGTATTTGGTTCTCTTAAACAATCAAACAAGGAACGAATTGTTGTCAAATTTATTTTTATTGATCAATTTCGATTTTGTTAATCATTAATCAATATTACGTATGTTAACAATAATCACCTATCAATACCACTGTGCATAGCTATTAATTTTATGATATTTTTTTTGTTTCTCACCCCCCATTCTCTATTAAATTTTAGGTCTAAATTTGAATTATTGTTTTGTTGATCGCCAACGAATTGTTTACCAAAAGTGACGATCGAAAAATAAAAGTCCAAATGAAATGCTGAAAATAATTTATGATACATTTGCATGGATTGGTTTATGTTTCGTGCGACACACTGCAGATTGTTTATAGCGATTTGGGGGAATTTATCAACGAAGTTTTATTAATGCAACAGAAATGTTAACCGGTTCACAGCTAGGCTCATACAATACAATTCAATTTAAATGGTAAAAGGAAAATATTGAATGTAGGATTTCGTATGAAATAGTATGGATAATGCATGTAAAATCCAATAGTCTCTACTAAAGATATTTTGTGGTACAGTTTGTAACCTAATTTGATGGTGAAGAAGTACTAGAGACCGGCACATGGGCCAATCCTTCTACAAGTCATTGTAGGTTCGACTGCCTCGGAGATAACAGTTGGATCTATGTAAATATGTCCTTGGTCATGCAGCAATTCTTCGTTGTTCTCGCGATATCCGTCTATTGAAATCAAGCTAACTTCCAAACACAGTAAGCTTTCGGCTTGATAATAGAGTTATCCCAAACTGGTTGCAACTTCATAATGCTGTCAGGGATTCTAAATCCAAATGCTACAAAATCCATGTTTCGGTATAGCCCGATCTCCCGACTTGAATTCGTGAGCTTCTATACACTGTACTTTTTATCCGATTTGACCGAAATTGGAAATTATAACGAAAACAGGTTGCCGAACGTTTTATCTAAAATTACCATTGAATGAGGAATACAGTAATGCCAGGAATTTTTTTAAAATTCCCTACGCGGCTCCTAAAAATTCCCTTTTTTCCCTACGCCCAAAATTTGTTTCCCTACATTTTTCGCTACGGTAAAAAAATTGACTAAATTCAAACAAACATGACAAGAAAATAACAAATATTTCTTTAAAATTAATAGTCAGGGACCCTCAATAAAGGGACCAAATGTGCAATAGTATTAATACTGACATTCTAAATCGGATTTCAAACGTTGCAACAGCATTGCTCATTTTTACCACCAACCAACATTTTTCTTGTACACTTTAAAGGACGCGTGTTTCTTCAGGTAAGATTTTCCACAATTTACGAATTTTCCACAAGCAATACACCAACACTTAAATTCGTCATTTTCTAGCCAATCCTTTAATTCAACAGTAAGCCAATTTGCACAAAAAGGTTGTTTTCTAAATTTTGCTGTTTTCTAAATTTTTGTCGATCACATTTTTTAAAAAAATTAAAAACTCTTTTGAATGTAATTTGCCAATAGGTAAAATAGGTAGCGTAAAACAGTTATTTAAAGATATTCCGGAATAAATATTCTACATTTGTATAAGAGAACCGCAAATGCACTGTTGAAGTGATCTTTGTATTAGAAAATATTGGGAAGCACCAAGTTGGGGAAGTCATCACCTGTTTATGTACCCAGCAAAAAAGCGTCACCAAAAAAGTAATGAAAATGTTCTTTTTGGATCCGGAAGTGGTGCAAAATTGACGTACAAGCAATAAATTTGACATGGGCTTGTCATAGGACGGAAGTCCTCCATTTCAACAGCCGTTGCACTGAATTTTGCATCACTTCTTTAGGTGTGATCCGAATTCAATGTTTTGGATGTAAATTAAAAAATTCCGTGATATTTCGTCAAAAAAAAAAAAAAATAATAATAATTGTTGTTGTTTTTATTGCAGCTTAAAACCATACATTGACTAAACTACAAGTGTAGCTTAACCAACAGAGGAAAAGAATGTTTGTCAAATTTATTTGGGCAAAGCCCTATAGACTGCAAGATGGTTGGATGGTCGCACGTTTCGGAATTACCACATTCCTCATCAGCATCCTCTACTTGCAGCAAAACTATCAACCAATTATCAGAATAAATTCAGGCAGTTCATTAAACCAAACAATGAACCACACTCGAAAAAGGTTTTGTATGATAGCCGGCTTATGCCGAAATAAATTCAAAACAAACATATCTCTTTTCCTATGCCACTGTCAAATCATCGATTTGAATTCAGTTTTTATAATTTTTAATGAATTCTAACGCTTGTCGGAAAAGTTTGATCTCAAATATTTTCAAAAATTCACAATTTTTTCAGATTGGATTTAGCATTTTTTTCGACAAAATTTAAATGAGTTGGACCATTTTATGAATTCTCACTCTGTTTTTAAACTATTTGAAACAAAAAAAGTTAAAATTATCCATTAAAATATGAAAAATTCAAGTTATAAAAAAGTGAATTAAAAGAACTTCCTGGGTAGTTAAAATAAAAAATATCATTGGGAGTGCATCTTCTGGAAGTGCTTTTACAGTTGTGCCTTTGGAAGAACTTCCAAATTTTTTTGCTGGGTACCTAAATGAAAGCGTTCATTCCTGCAAAATAAAACTATTTCATGTTATTAAAAACCAATGCAAAACAAGTATGTACGGCCGTAAGTTCGGCCAGGCCGAAGCTTATGTACCCTCCACCATGGATTGCGTAGAAACTTCTACTAAACACTGCCATCCACAATCGAATTACTTAAGTTGCGGTAACGCTTGCCGATGGCAAGGTATCTTAAAACCTCCTAACACCGTCTTCTAAAATGTATGTAAGTCCATACGTGGTTATATTAAATCAAAAAAGATCGATAAAATACGTATATAATTCAGTTTGACAAAATTTTCTATAGACATAAAATTTTGACAAAATTTTCTACAGAAACAAAATTTTAACAAAATTTTCTATAGAAATAAAATTTTCACAAAATTTTCTATAGAAAGAAAATTTTGACAAAATTTTCTACAGAAATAAAATTTTAACAAACTTTTCTATAGAAATAAAATTTTAACAAAATTTTCTATAGAAATAAAATTTTGACTAAATTTTCTATAGAAATAAAATTTTGACAAGATTTTCTATAGAACTAAAATGTTAACAAAAATGTTCTATAGAAATAAAATTTTAACAAAATTTTCTATAGAAATAAAATTTTAACAAAATTTTCTATAGAAATAAAATTTTGATAGATTATTTTTGACTCGAGTGGCAACCATGATTATGAACCGATATCATATGCTGACACCACGTACCAAATTTCAACCGGCTCGGATGAATTTTGCTCCTCTAAGAGGCTCCGGAGGTCAAATCTGGGGATCGGCTTATATGGGGGCTATATATAATTATGGATCGATATGAACCAATTTTGGCATGGTTGTTAGAGACAATATACTAACACCACGTACCAAATTTCAACCGGATCGGATGAATTTTGCTCCTCTAAGAGGCTCCGGAGGTCAAATCTGGGGATCGGTTTATATGGGGCTATATATAATTATGGGCCGATGTGGACCAATTTTTGCATGGTCATTAGAGAACATATACCAACACCATGTACCAAATTTCAGCCGGATCGGATGAAATTTGGTTTTCTTTGAGGCTCCGCAAGCCAAATCGGGGGATAGGTTTATATGGGGGCTATATATAATTATGGACCGATATGGACCAATTTCTGCATGGTTGTTTGAGATTATATACTAACACCATGTACCAAATTTCAGCCGGATCGGATGAAATTTGCTTCACTTAGAGCAATCGCAAGCCAAATTTGGGGGTCCGTTTATATGGGGGCTATACGTAAAAGTGGACCGCTATGGACCAATTTTTGCATGGTTATTAGAGACCATATACTAACACCATGAACCAAATTTCAGCCGGATCGGATGAATTTTGTTTCTCTTAGAGCAATCGCAAGCCAAATTTGGGGGTCCGTTTATATGGGGGCTATACGTAAAAGTGGACCGATATGGCCCATTTGCAATACCATCCGACCTACATCAATAACAACTACTTGTGCCAAGTTTCAAGTCGATAGCTTGTTTCGTTCGGAAGTTAGCGTGATTTCAACAGACGGACGGACGGACATGCTCAGATTGACTCAGAATTTCACCACGACCCAGAATATATACTTTATGGGGTCTTAGAGCAATATTTCGATGTGTTACAAACGGAATGAGAAAGTTAATATACCCCCTTCCTATGGTGGAGGGTATAAAAAATCTTTTAACGATGCCGCTGACCTTTTCTAAATAATATCAATACAATAACCTCGTTGGCGATGAACTACGTATTCAATTAGTTGATGCCTTGGCTACCGTATATTTTGGATCTTATAATATTTGAAATATGAAGCTAAAGTACTCTTCTTGTTGCAAAATATAGTAAAATCTGAAAATTGGAAAAATTCCCTACATTTGTAGGAAAAATTAAAAATCTGTCCTTTTTCCCTTCCAGTTGTAGTTTTAGGAAAAACTTTATAAAAAAGGATTTTCCCTACGCATGGCATCACTGGAGGAATACTAAATCTGGGGGTATTTTAGGTTCAAGCATAACTCTGCCGAATATGGTATCGGTCAATGTTTTGGCCTACACGGATGAAAAAGACTGTTTTTCATATGTTTGGCTATAAACATTATATGTTTGGAACACAAATTTTTAAACACAATATTTTTGAGTGCAAGCATATAATGTTCATAAACTAGCATAACATGTTTGGGACATATATGTTAATATGTTAGAACATATTATGTTTGGGACATAAAATGTTTGTAAATATAATATGCTTGGATGCAAACATATATTAATTTAGAAATAGCCTATAAACATATATGTGTTTAGTAGCTTGGAGCGCTATTTAACAGGGAGCGATATTGAATTAAGTTGGTGGTTGTTGCTTGTTATTACAAAATTAACATTTTATTTTTCCTTGGGCAATTGATCTGCTACTTCTTTGATCCTTACAAACTGTGTGGTCCGCTGTTCGAATCCCCGTCCGGCAAAAGGTAAAATTAAAATAAAAAAATCATAAAATTGAATAATTTCTTCTACAATGTTTGTATCACAGAAAAAAGTGCTAAGAACTAAAAAATCTCGTGGAAGTGAGAAAGATGTGGGGGAATATACAATTAGGCAGAAACAAAATTTTGAGCATTCAGGTCGAAAACCTATGTTTTTAGCACCTATATACCTGTTTATTTTCATAATTCATTATGATTGTAAATATATAAATAAATAAATAAAATTTTGAGCACAATATTGTTTGGGAGAATTTTTTTTAAGCATATAATATTTTTGGGTGCAAAAGCTTCCAAACATATTATATGTTCACATAATAACATATTGTTTTTTGGAAGACAACATTATTGAATTTGGATGCAAAAATACAAAATGTTTGGAACTTAGACTACCCAAACATATATTGTTTAGACCAATATGCTTTCAAACATATTATATATTGGAAGAGATCAAACATATAAATGTTTGGGCAATACCCAAAAATGTATATGCTTGAAGCAAAATATGTTTGGGAGTATATGTTACAGAAGCGATTTTTTGTAAGGGTGTATCTAACTATATGACTTCTTGACCAATTTGTATCCGTTTTGCCTGGAATTCAAACTCTGGTTTTTTAGGTTACCAGCCTTGTAAGGGAAGTCAAAGTCAATCAGCGCTTAACTCTGCGAGGAATGCACTGATGATTTTATAAGGAAATGTCCCACTTGAATGCGCTTCTTATTTGTATGAATTTTAGCGCCTTCGGATGCAGTTAATTTACATGATGAAACCATTGCAATTTAGTGCGCTAAAAAATGCTCATAACAATTTAGAATATTGGAACCATAATAGCACTGAAGTACTGCCAGTTAGCGGTAAAATACTGCTTTTAAAAATTATGAATTGAACACACTTTTTAAACAGCCTTTCTTTTTTATAATTGTACTAGCTAGGCCCCGTCCGCTTTGCTGACCTCAAAAGTTATTACCTTGAATTGACAATATACAAAGCACGAAAAAATGAAAATGAGTTCTGTCGTTCGCAAAACACGTCAAACACATGACATCAACAAATTTATTTTTACTGATATTTCTTTGCACAAAAGCGTTCGTTCGTAAGAAGTCACGATAAAATAAAACACAAAAAGCTCTTGCTTACAGAAGTGCAACTTGGTAAGCAAAGGAAGATGCAACCGCATGCTCGAGTGTTAGAAATTGCACACTTGCATATTTTAATTAATTTTTGTCGGGCGTTCAATAAAAAAAAAAAACTATTAAGTGCGTGGCCCGCTATAAACGAGGAATTTATTTACACGACTAGAAGATGTAGCGCGGAATTCTGCACTTGCAACTTCACTCAGAAAAGTAGTATCTACAGTAGGACACTATAATTTAGGTGCTTCCAACTTTATAATTAGTTTTTGCGTGGTATGTACTTGCCGTATGTACTTGCTTTAATATTTGTCATGTTTTATTCTTGGAAATTACTATGATTATATTATACAATTTAGCTTTGTGCATTTTCAAGGCAAAAGTATTAGAGATTTTCATATTTTAGTTGCATTTTTCACCATTCCACATATATTCGACACACCATACCCCCATAGAGAACCCCACTGATTAGTTGTAATTGATCTTTCTTTTAATGCTTGCACTGATTTTTTCTTCATCATTTAATGGTTTGTTAGTTTGTCTTTTCTCCTGCTTTATACAGTATTGGCCGTTTTGGTGGTTTCTGTGGTACGAGTAATTTGAACGAATGCAATGCAACTGACTGTGCTGGTGGCCATGTTTTCATTTGCGAGAGTTTTTGTGTTTTGTGTTTTTTTTTCCAGGAGTTATTCGCGTGTTTGCTAATCATTAATCGCATCGCATCGTTTGTTTATGAGGTAAAACAATTAAAAGAGTCATTTATTGGTGGATATCGATATGGGTGGTCTGTTTCGGTCCATTAAAGTCTTTACGGATTATTCTTGAATTTTTTCATTCTTTGAAATAAATCAGAAATTGATCTGCTATTGTGATATTGAAGTGTTAACATGTTAGTGTACATAGCGAAATAATAGAATAAATGAGAAATTGCTTGACTGGAGGAGATATATTCTTAGCACTAAATAATTATTATCGTATTAATCTATTTTGCAAATAATGTTGCTACTACTTAGCTTTCTTTTTACAACTGAAGAAATTTTTACTATTATGTACAACAAAATGTTCTAGTATCAGTCAATATAATTAATACCCACCACCATGGAACGCTTACAATAATTTTCTTTGTAAATATCTCCGCATCGTATCGTATACAGTAAAAACTCCCTAGTCTGGAAGGACATAGTTTCGATCTTTGTCCAAACAAATTGTCAAGGCAAAGTAGCTAGTTATTGGGAGTTTTAAATATATATTGGTTTTTGGTTTAACAAGACTGACTGAACATCATTTCATGCCAGCTCGCCTCTACAATGCCTATAGTTGGCGCAGTTGCCATTACTTTTTGTGAATTTATTAACTGAATCAGATGAATTTTGGTCTTCCAAGAGGCTCCGGAGGTCAAATCTGGTGATCGGTTTATATGGGGGCTATATATAATTATGGATCGATTTCGACCAATTTTTGCATGGGTGTTTGAGGCCATATATTAACACCATGTACCAAATATCAACTGAATCAGATGAAATTTGGTCATCCAAGAGGCTCCGGAGGTCAAATCTGGTGATCGGTTTGTATGGGGGCTATATATAATTATGCACCGATGTGGACCAATTTTTGCATAGTTGTTAGATACCATATACATACACCATGTACCAAATTTCAGCCGGATCGGATGAAATCTTCTTCTCTTAGAGGCTCTGCAAGCCAAATCTGGGGATAGGTTTATATTGGGGCTATATATAAATATGGACCGATGTGAACCAATTTTTGCATGGTTGTTAAAGACCATAAAGAGTGATACGGTCTAAATTTGGTCAAGGGAAAACGCGTGTAAATCGGTGAAATCGTTTATTTAAAAAATCAAGTAAAATTTCTTTTTCAAGTTAAATTAGTATAAAATTCAGGAAAAATATTCAGTTAGGCTTTCGCTTTTCCAAATCCGAATTGCCGGGCCTCACGCTTGACACCTTCCATCAGATTTTGTACAGCCACCTTGTCCACCTTCTTCGCCGCAGAAAGCCAGTTTGCCTTGAACTGCTGCTCGTCCTTAGCAGTTTTTTGGTCTTCTTTAGGTTCCGCTTGACAATAGCCCAGTATTTCTCAATTGGGCGGAGCTCTGGCGTGATGGGAGGGTTCTTGTCCTTGGGAACCACCTGCACGTTGTTGGCGGCGTACCACTCCATGGCTTTTTACCGTAATGGCAAGATGCCAAATCCGGCCAAAACAGTACGGAACAACCGTGTTTCTTCAGGAAAGGCAGCAGACGTTTATTCAAACACTCTTTCACGTAAATTTCTTGGTTGACAGTCCCGGAAGCTATGAAAATCCTGCTTTTCAAGCCACAGGTACAGATGGCTTGCCAAACCAGATATTTCTTTGCGAACTTTGACAGTTTTATGTGCTTGAAAATATCTGCTTCCTTTCCCCTTCCTTTTGCCGTACAAAACTCCTGTCCCGGAAGCTGCTTGTAGTCGGCTGTGACGTAGGTTTCGTCGGCCATTACCACGCAGTCAAACTTCGTCAGCATCGTCGTGTACAGCCTCCGGGATCGCGCTTTGGCCGTCGTATTTTGTTTATCATTGGCTCGATGTTTTTTGGCTCGATGCACGGTTGTAGACGATACACCCAGCTTATTTGCGGAATCTCGGAGAGAGAGGTTAGGGTTTCGCTTGAAACTACCGGCAACTCTCTTTGTCGTCTCAGCGGCTTCCGGTTTTCGATTTCCCCCCGATCCAGACTTCCTGGCTGTCGACAAACGTTCCCCAAACACTTTAATTACATTTGTAACGGTTGATTTGGCAACTTTTAGCGATTTTGCCAGCTTTGCGTGCGAGTAGCTCGGATTTTCGCGATGCGCGAGCAAAATTTTGATACGCTGCTCTTCTTGCTTGGACGGCATTTTGACAACTGAAGAGTGAATTCCAAAATCAAAATAAGAGCAACATTCTACACACACACACCTTCAAAATGAGGGGTGTTTTTTAAATGCAAAATTGAAAGAAATACGTCAAGTTTATATTGACCAAATTTTGACCGTATCACCCTTTATACTAACCCCATGTACCAAATTTCAGCCGGATTGGATGAAATTTGCTTCTCTTAGAGGCTCCGAAAGCCAAATCGGGGGATCGGTTTATACGGGGGCTATATATAATTAATGACCGATGTGGACCAATTTATGCATGGTCATTAGAGACCATATATTAACACCATGTACCAAATTTCAGCCGGATCGGATGAAATTTGCTTCTCTTAGGTCTGCAAGCCAAATTTGGGGGTCCGTTTATATGGGGGCTATACGTAAAAGTGGACCGATATGGCCCATTTGCAATACCATCCGACCTACATCAATAACAACTACTTGTGCCAAGTTTCAAGTCGATAGCATGTTTCGTTCGGAAGTTAGCGAGATTTCAACAGACGGACGGACGGACAGGCTTAGATCGACTCAGAATTTCACCACGACCCAGAATATATATAATTTATGGGGTCTTAGAGGAATATTTCGATGTGTTACAAACGGAATGACAAAGTTAATTTACCCCCACCCTATGGTGGAGGATATAAAAATGTGTACCCATGTGTTTTAGATTAAAGTTGTAAATTCCACAAATTAGAATTTAAAAAAAAGTCGAATTTGGACATTTTTTGTTTTTTAAATGCACATACATTTTTTATAGATTTCTCTCATCTTTTTTACTTGTTTCTTATTATAACACCAAATAAGGATACGTTTTAAGCTTTTATCGGCTATTTTGGTCAAGTAGTATATGAATTCTTCTCCTCCCAAAATCGGCAATTTTTCAAAAAGAAAAAAAAATTGTTTTCAAAAATTCTCATTTGGTAAAGCACCGATTGGTAAGCCGATCTATTTTCCAAACAGCCGTATGTGCCCACTAACTAACTGTGAAAGGTTTCAACATCTTATTAGTAAACACACGCTCACAAAAAATCGCTTCTGTAACATATACTCCCAAACATATTTTGCTTCAAGCATATACATTTTTGGCTATTGCCCAAACATTGATATGTTTGATCTCTTCCAATATATAATATGTTTGAAAGCACATTGGTCTAAACAATATATGTTTGGGTAGTCAATTTCCAAACATTTTGTATTTTTGCATCCAAATTCAATAATGTTGTCTTCCAAAAAACAATATGTTATTATGTGAACATATAATATGTTTGGAAGCATTTTGCACCCAAAAATATTATATGCTTAAAAAAATTCTCCCAAACAATATTGTGCTCAAAATTTTATTTATTTATTTATATATTTACAATCATAATGAATTACGAAAATAAACAGGTGCTATATATATAACAACATAGGTTTTCGACCTGAATGCTCGAAATTTTTTAGTTCTTAGCACCTTTTTCTGTAATACAAACATTGTAGAAGAAATTATTCAATTTTATGATTTTTTTTATTTTAATTTTACCTTTTGCCGGACGGGGATTCGAACAGCGGACCACACAGTTTGTAAGGATCAAAGAAGTAGCTGATCAATTGCCCAAGGAAAAATAAAATGTTAATTTTGTAATAACAAGCAACAACCACCAACTTAATTCAATATCGCTCCCTGTTAAATAGCGCTCCAAGCTACTAAACACATATATGTTTATAGGCTATTTCTAAATTAATATATGTTTGCATCCAAGCATATTATATTTACAAACATTTTATGTCCCAAACATAATATGTTCTAACATATTAACATATATGTCCCAAACATGTTATGCTAGTTTATGAACATTATATGCTTGCACTCAAAAATATTGTGTTTAAAAATTTGTGTTCCAAACATATAATGTTTATAGCCAAACATATGAAAAACAGTCTTTTTCATCCGTACAGCTGAGAAATATGCAAATTACAAGGAAATAACGTTTTTTTAACATATGTCCCCGCTTTGGGGATTTTTGATACCACTTTAGGGAATATTTCTTAAAACAATTTTCCCTGCAAAAATTAATAAAAATCATAACGATATGATTCCAAAATATCGGAATTTTTGAAAAAAATTGTTTCGTACCCAAAAACTTCAAAGTTTCAATTATTTTGTTCTTTTCAATTGTATAGAAATAAAGCTCTCTCAAGTACCTTTCCAACGATGTATTGTATTTAGACCCGTGCTTAGCTAAATACGCCAAAAACTTGTACTAAACGTCACTAAATCGGGTAAAATAATGCATTTCTGCAAATGTACGTTTACATTGGGGCTATACCTAAATCTGAACCGATTTAAATCAAACTCGGCACACTTGACGATACTATCAAATTTGAAGCAAATCAGGGAAAAAATTTGGCTCCTGGAGCCATATAAGTGCACACTTTACTGTACTACTAATCAGACTTCTGCACCCAGAGAAGGAATATGATCACCTCAAACATGTTTTAAGAGCAAAAAGTTATTTTTGGGTGGTGACCATGTAACATGGTTTTCGCAGCCATGTTATTTTATCGGAAATCGTGTACCTGATTTCGGCAAGCAGGTTATATTTGACGAGAAAATAACATTTTAGTGACATACATGTTACATAGTCAACATACAAAAATAACATTTTGCTCTTAAAACATGTTTGAGGTGATCATATTCCTTCTCTACGTGTGAATAAGTTCAAGCAAATCTAAGCAAAACTTTGTCTTCTGGGGCCATATAAAATATTGGCAAAATCCTTTGTTGCTGCAGAAGCCAGATCTTTGCCTAGATGTGCACGAGTAGTCTAATTAGTAGTACAGTAAAGTGTGCAAAATTTGGTGGAAATCGGTTCATATTTAGATAGTTCCCATATATCTAATGTCCGATATCACGGTGGCCATGTACACCGGAAACTAAATTTTCACTCCGAGACCACAAGTCATTACTGTTGAAAATACGGCATTGCAAGGGAAAATACCACAGTATTTCAAATCTACTACTTACTTAAGTTTTGCGAGGCATGGACATACAATGAAGGGTTTTTTTGTGAAAAAGGGATCTTTTTGTCCATCAAATGTATACTAGGCTCTGCAAAAACTAGGAGCACAATACAGAAGTCTTGAATTTCAGTTTCATTTTCATTGAAAGAAGCCCATAAAAAGAAGAAGCTCCATTATGGTTAGCCAAAACTACAAAATAATAAAATCTCATAAACATAATTGCAGAATTTTCAATGGGTTTGAAATAAGTCTTGGTTATATCTGTCCTTTAAGTTATTCAATTTAAACTTCTTTGGTCGTTTACCATTTTTGTCTCTCTCCTACTGCATATTCTGTGCAAATTGGATATTGCACAGTGGGGTGAGTTATAATAAGCAAGAATGTAGGTGATTCCAATAGAAGGGGCACAAAGAAATTACCTGCAGTTACTGTTGGCAATATATCTTAACATTGTCTTAATATTGTATTCTAAATTGCAAGTTGGGCTATAAGGAATTTATGTTAGACTGGCCGAATCCGGCCTTCTTCGTGATATTTTGAAAATGAGAGTCTATTTATTTAAAATATCGAATTTACTTAGCATAAATTAGATGGCAATTTAATGTAAATTAAAGTTTTAAACAAGTCTGGCGAAAAGGAGCTTCCCCCGCTGTGCAGATATAAAAAAAAACCTATTTTGGGATCACCACTCACCTTCCGTTTCAAGGATGTATTGCTGATGCATTGTTTATCGGGTGGTACAGTGTTCCAGAGACGTATTGTGCCAATAAAGAACTGTCATTCGGATGCCAGACTTGTCCTTCTAAAGGGTATTATATTCCTACCTCTATTAGATCTAGTAAACTGAATTCTATTATATAGATAGCTTGGTTTTCGTTTGGAAATCAATTTATGTAGAAATACTAACGACATCACATTATTTCTGAGTTGGATTAGAAATTTAATTGTATTAGATAATTTTTTAATTGACGTTTTTAAATTCAATCAACTTTTTAATTGAAAATGTTTTAGTGATCTTTTTTGTGTGCTGAGACTTAAATTTCGTTAAGATTTTCTTGGGTAATTAGTGACTTCTATCACATTACCAATACATGGTTAAGTCATCGAAATTCCAGAAAAAAATTGATAACATTATAAATCTTATATCCCATTGTGCAACATTGGTTGGTTGATAAACAATTGTCTGTCCTTCCAGCCAGGTCTAATCATTTCGTTGCAGATTTTGAATGCAATGTTTGATCATGGCCGCATAGTATTTTCGCATTCGTTTTTTTTTTATATTTCATGGTTTGACGTTGTTTTGTAACAGTAGCTTCTCCAAAAAGCGTTGAAACAAATTACTTTCGATACAATCTCTTTGTTGGATTGAATGATTTCTCCTACCACTGTTTGTGATTTGGTGGTCCCCACTGCTGGATCTGTTGATTCTGGCTAATGGTGATGGTGGTCCACATTAACATTTTGCATGTCTCTGATTATGGTGCCTTTTCTTTTTTTTTCGTTTGTTGTAATTTGATACTTTTACCGATAGTTTTGTTTTTATTGTTGTTCTGAATGGAGCAGCTTGTTTTCGTGTTGAGCTTTTTCTCTCTAGCATTGAAAACTGTAACTTTTTAGACTACAAATTGCAGGTATTTTGCAGCACCTTTTTGTGAGTGGGGTGGCAATTTTTTATTCAAATGAGAGAAACAAATTTCTCACACTATAGATGATAGTAATTGAAAGAAACAATGTATAGTGTTTCAAAGAGACACACCATTTTCAAGAGGCACACCATTTTGAAACTGTCCTTTTGGATGTCAGTGGTAAATCATTCGAATTTTTATAACCTATACCGCACTGTTGGTATTCTAAAGTTTTGCCGTCGCATGAGTTTAAAACAAATTGATGTTTGTCATTATGACTTTCACAATATTCGTAAGTTTGTTATTGCGTTATAAATAAACAGATATCTTGATTTTTGCTTATATGATGTATACAAATGATTTTCCAATAAGAGGTATTATTTAAAGAAATGTGTAATTTTTTGCAATAAATTATTGAATATTTATTTCGTAATAAAGAGGAAGATGTAACGTAATAATGAAATGTAACATTAGTTAAATAGTAGCCGCTCTACATCTTCGGTAGCCTCCCCAATTTTATCTTTGATGTATTGAATCAACGCTGGAGTGTTGGCGAGGATCTTATATTTTTCGCGGCCCAAACAGAGAAATTGTTTCGATACTTGTGTGGAATTTTTTGCTTTTGGACAATAACATTAAAACAATAGTATACACACGCAAAGAAAAAAAAACGTTTGGAAAACATGTACCGAAAACGTTTTTCTTTTGTTAGAGTTTTTTGAATTGCTTCGAAAATTTTAAACTTTTATCACAAAAAAAATTCGTTTGTTACAAAATTTTTATTTTTTCAATAAAAAAAAATTATTTTTGAAACAACAACACAGTCCATTTCGTTTATATCAAACACTGTTCTTTTGTTACTTTAGGTCTTTAATAAGACACATTTTACAGTTCAAAATTTAATATAGTACAATGTACTGTTCAACATTTTTTCGGAATCTTCCGAACATATCTGGAATATATTAAAAAAAAAAAAAAAAAAAAACAAACAAAAAAAAAAAAAAACTTTGGTCGAAGCAGGGATCGAACCCACTACCCTTGGCATGCAAGTCAGATGTAGCAACCACTGCTCCACGGTGCCAAACTAACTGTTTGTTTCTGTTAAATAAACTTTGTTTATTCGGCTCGTGGGCGCCGCAAGATATGCTATATAAATATAACTTATATGGATAATTATCTATTGATGACCATGACAGGTACATAGCTCAGTGGTGTGTTGGCTTACAAAGTGCATGGTCCGCGGTTCGATTCTCCGTCCAGGCGACAGGTAACAAAAATTTAAAAATATATAAAATCGTATAATTTCTTCTACATTGTTGGTATTACAGGAAAAGGTGTTAAGAACTAAAAAACCTCGTGGATGTGAGAAAGATGTGAGGGAAAATGCAATTAGCAAGATAACTTTTTTTTGAGTCTTTATGAAATTCTTCTAAAATTTCGTTTGGGAGGAAAGAATTATTTTTTTGCGTGCACCGATTAAAATTTTTGCAAGGTCGAATCATATGCACCCTGCACCATGGACCACCATGTACCAAATTTCAGCCGGAGCCGATGAAATTTGCTTCTCTTAGAGTCTCCGCAAGCCAAATCTGGGGATCGGTTTATATGGGGGCTATATATAATTATAGACCGATTTCGACCAATTTTTGCATGGGTGTTTGAGGCCATACATTAACACCACGTACCAAATTTCAATTGAATCAGATGAATTTTGGACTTCCAAGAGGCTCCGGTGGTCAAATCTGTTGATCGGTTTATATGGGGGCTATGTATAATTATGGACCGATGTGTAGCAATTGTTGCATGGTCATTAGAGACCATATACTAATACCATGTATCACAATGGACTGAATAGTCTAAGTGAGCCTGATACATCGGGCTGCCACATAACCTAACCTAACCTAACACCATGTACTAAATTTCAGCCGGATCGGATGAAATTTGCTTCTCTTAGAGTCTCCGCAAGCCAAATCGGGGGATCGGTTTATATGGGGGCTATAAATAATTATGGACCGATGTGGACCAATTTTTGCATGGTTGTTAGAGACCATATACTAGCACCATGTACAAAATTTCAACCGGATCGGGAGAAATTTGCTTCACTTAGAGGCTCCGCAAGCCAAATGGGGGGTCCGTTTATATAGGGGCTATACGTAAAAGTGGACCGATATGACCCCTTTGCAATACCATCCGACCTACATCAATAACAACTACTTGTGCCAAGTTTCAAGTCGATAGCTTGTTTTGTTCGGAAGTTAGCGTGATTTCAACAGACGGACGGAAATGGTTAGGTTAGGTTAGGTTATGTGGCAGCCCGATGTATCAGGCTCACTTAGACTATTCAGTCCATTGTGATACCACAGTGGTGAACTTCTCTCTTATCACTGAGTGCTGCCCGATTCCATGTTAAGCTCAATGACAAGGGACCTCCTTTTTATAGCCGAGTCCGAACGGCGTTTCACCTTGCAGTGAAACCACTTAGAAAAGTTTTGAAACCCTCAGAAATGTCACCAGCATTACTGAGGTGGGATAATCCACCGCTGAAAAACTTTTTGGTGTTCGGTCGCAGTAGGAATCGAACCCACGACCTTGTGTATGCAAGGCGGCCATGCTAACCATTGCACCACGGTGGCTCCAGGACATGCTCAGGTCGACCCAGAATTTCACCACGACCCAGAATATATATACTTTATGGGGTCTTAGAGCAATATTTCGATGTGTTACAAACGGAATGACAAAGTTAATATACCCCCATTCTATGGTGGAGGGTAAAAAAGGTGTTGTTCCACAAAGACAACGCACCGTACACTGAAAAAAATATTGACCTAATATGGAAGATTATGCAACTTAAATTTTAGGACTCGAAATTTACGCAATGCTAAGGACAAAATTCTTTAAAATAATTACATTTTAATTAAAAGAAAGTTTATAATCCTTGCTTCAAACATTTTTTTCATTAAATTTAGGACACAAATCGTGAAATTTTGCGTCTCTCTGTTGAAGTTGTAGAACTTTGAAGTAAGGCAAATGTTCCTTAAAATAAAGAAAAACATTTTTAATTTAAAGAAATCGTCTTTAACTCAACTGACATATTGAATTTTTAAATTTAAGAGAAAAATGCTTCAAATATAGGCTAAGACTTATTTTAAGGATTTGCTTCTTTGGCCCCCAGCGAATTTTTCTTGTTCTCAGACCTCAAAAGGATGCTCGCATGGAAAAAATTTGGCTGCAATGAAGAGGCGATTGCCGAAACTGAGGCCTATTTTGAGGCTAAACCGAAGGAGTACTACCAAAATGGTATCAAATAAGTAAGTAAAGTAGAAAGTCGGCCGGGGCCGACTATATCATATCCTAAACCACCATTACAGAATTAGTAATCATAAGCATTTGTGGGGTAACATATAGGTTTGGGAGATAAACCGCAGTTGCATATTTAAGAAAATTAAGGGGTACATGTCTATGGGTGCTTTGTGTCAATCTGACTACAGCTCATAGTCAATGTTGCCACGGAAAATGTTCGATTTACCCTGCAAGGACAAAAAAAGTTCCCTACTTTCCCATACATTCCCAAACAATTTTCCCTACTATATTTTTCGTTAAATTTAAAAAATTGTAAAAAACAAAAATGGTTCTAAGTACTTTATTATCTTAAAACATGAATATGCAACGAATATAACTTAGAATATAAATTTGTATTACCACCACGGTTGCCACAGTTGGTAGAATTCTACCCCAATTAGTAATCTTTTTGTTAAATCTCTATAAAATAAAATTTTGGAAAAAGTTTCTATAAACAAATTTTAGTGAGAAATTTTTCTATAGAAATCCAATTTTGACAATAAATTCTATAGAAATAAAATTTTGAGAAAAAATTCCACAGAAATAACATTTTGAGGAAATTGTTTATAGAAATAATATTTTGAAAAAAAATTTCTATAGAAATACAATTTTGACAAAATGTTCTATAGAAATAAAATGTTGACAAAATTTTCTACAGGAATAAAGTTTACCACACATTGTTAAAGATCAAGCCTTGTCGGCTTCTAATTTCCTCCTCTAGAGCCAACAAAATGTAAAAATTATTACAAATTGTGTTGAGTGAAAATGTCCTACATTGTGGCCCTACGTCCCTACAAGA
Organism: Haematobia irritans; assembly: GCF_050003625.1. Classification (NCBI taxonomy): domain Eukaryota; kingdom Metazoa; phylum Arthropoda; class Insecta; order Diptera; family Muscidae; genus Haematobia; species Haematobia irritans. The sequence continues at coordinate 85,084,460 of NC_134399.1, read as the reverse complement.
CGCTAAATATTAGAAAACCCCTACATATAGGGAATTTCCCCTACTTCTAGCAACACTGGCTGTGTTGATATTGCGCCTACGGAATTAGTATGCCACTAATATTGAGCCCATTATTAAAAAAGATAAAATCGTTAAATTAGTGTGGGTAATAAATACAAATTTGTAAAAATCGAGCAATATTCTTATGTAAGAGCTACAAGTACGTATAAGTACGATCGGCTAGTACATCAAAATTTGAAATTTGAGTAACATTGGTTAATAAATAAGAGTACTATGGCCAAATTTGGGAAAATCGAGCGATACATATATATGGAAGCTATATCTAAATCTGAACCAATTTGCATAATAGTTTGCTGGTTTGATTAATACCACAAAAGGTTACCTTGTGCAAGATTTGAGTGAGATCAGTTAAGAAATGAGGCCTGTATGGTCAAACATAAGGTTATTAGGGGCGAATTTTTCAAAATCGGGTGATACATATATGGGAGCTATATCTACATGTGAACCGATTTCGATGAAATTTTGCACATATAGTTAGTACTATAGAGGTCTGGATCTAGCCAAATTTTAGTAAGATCGGTTAATAAATAAGGGTTGTATGGCCAAATTTGGGAAAATCGGGCTATACATGTATATGGGAGCTATATCTAAATCTGAACCGATTTCGATGATTTTTCGCACATATAGTTAGTGCTATAGAAGACTACATTTAGTCAAATTTGGGTAAGATCGGTTGATAAATAAGGGTTTTATAGCCAAATTTATAAAAATCAGGCGGTACATATATATGGGAGCTATAGCTAAATCTGAACCGATTTCGATGATTTTTTGCACATATAGAAAGTGCTATAGAAGATTATATTTAGCCAACTTTGAGTAAGATCGGTTGATAAATAAAGGTTTTGTGGCCAAATTTGGGGAAATCGTGCGATACATATATATGAGAGCTATATCTAAATCTGAATTGATTTGGATGACATTTTGCAGACTTGAAGGGCGATGGAAAAGATTACCTTTTGCCAAATTTGGTGACGTTCCATTTGAAAAAACGCGCAACGTGACCCCATTTGTCGAAATCGGGCGATACATATATATGGGAGCTATATCTAAATTTGATCCGATTTCTTCCAAATTCAATACCGTTCGTCCTTGTGCCCAACAAACTCCCTGTGCCAAATTTCATCAAAATCGGTTAATAATTGCGACCGGAATCCTGTGAACAACAAATACATGGATAGACGGACGGACGGACGGACGGACACCAAGCGCTAGATCGACTCAGGAGGTGATTCTGAGTCGATCGGTATATATTTTATGGGGTCTAAAATCAATATTTCTGGTAGGCACATTTTTTGGCCGATCAAACTTATTATACCCTGACCGCTATGTGGTTTAGGGTATAAAAATTGGAAGGTAGTTATAATCGTTGTATCGCTCGTGAAGGGAACTATGTTGCATAATAAAAACGAATTTTGACAAAAAAAATGTGTTTTTCTTTGGTAGACCGGGGACTTATCAGTCAACCTGTTAAGGTGAAAAACTTAATTATAAGGACAAAACGATTTCGTGAGATCAACTTTTGGACAAGGAAAAAAACAAACTTTGTATCAGAGAAATACGTATTCTATGGTAAGCAAAACAACTCATACGTATTTTATGGTCAAGAAATCTTTGTTCATACGACAATATATTTTTCAGTGTATGTTACATGTTCGAAGTTTCACGTCGAATTCGTGTTTTGTTCGGAAATTGGCGTGATATTAGCAGACAGATGAACATCGGCAAATTGATTCAGAATTTCACCACGACCCAGAATATATGTAACAATATATACTTTACGGGGTGTGAGAACAATAGTTCGATGTGTTACAAATGGAATGACAAAGTTAGTATACCTCTCATCCTATGGTGGAGGGTAATAAAATTAAAAGTCAATTATGATTGCAAAATGTTTACATTTATAATACAAATATTTTCAATTAAAAATATAATTGAATATTTTATTGGGAAATAATTAATAGTTAGATCAAAAACTTTTGTTGTTATTACCTATCTCATTTAATATCATAATTTTTATGGTTTTAAATTCTTTAATAAATAAGTAAAATAATTAATAGTCATTACAATTTTGACTCACATACATAGACAGAGAGATTCACACATATTTATAAAATTAAATTTCTAAGATAGTATAAACTCCTATAAAATAAAAAAATATATTTCATCTAAAAATAAAATAAATTTAAGTAAATAATATTACTATAAATAGACGCTCAAAAAATTAATTGAGGTTTGCGACCAAAATCAATTAATTAATTCCTGAATTTTATTTTTTTAGTTAATCCTGTGATTGGTAATACCATTTTCAGGATTGAAGTAATTTCAATTGAACAATTATTTGGATTAATTAATTTCGTCATGGAATCAGAAACAAACTTTTTCTATGCTGGAACATTTTTATAGGGATTGTTTACCCTGATCTGGGGTGTAAAATTTAACAGATTTTTTTTATTATATTTAACCTCATCTCATAGTGGTGTAAGGTATAAAAATTGAATGGTACATAAAAACATCATCATGCTTGGACTACTGATAGTGCAAAAGAGCTATCTCATAATAATAATGAAAACAATATTATTTTTATTTGTTTTATTATCACCGTCGGATCTTTTGCATGGATGCCTTTGTGTAGTGTGCTGGTCAGATGTCGCCTTCGAATACAAAAGAAATTTTTAAAATAATAAATGATAATTTCGTGACATTATTATTATTTTTTGTTTTCTATTTGTTCATTGTTTTTTTCTGTTCCGTAGCGAAAAAACATTCTTTTGAACTTTTTGTGTAAACTGTCACTGTTTGTCTTTCTCGAATGCTTATCGTTTTTCTTTAGGCTCCTGTTACGTCTATTTCATGGAATAATCGCAATTCTTTGTATGTTCAGTTCGGTTGTTTTTAGTTCATGCAAAAATATTGTCATCAATCACATTGCGTGTTATGACTAGATTCTTTTTTAAAATTTGTTTTTATTTTGTTTCGCATATTTTTTCTTTAATCTCAATCTTAATTGTCAACATTTGTTTGCATTTTTTTTTTCTATTTAATGCGAAATGCGAATTTCTGTCCGTCCACTAGCCTATTCATAGATGGCTGACTGCTTGTCTAGCTGGTTGGCTTTCTTATCTATGATTATTTTTTTTTTTTTCGTCAATTGCTCCGCACATTTCGCAAGTCAATTTATGCTCCAGTTGTTGCCTGGAGTTGACAGCTCTGAATTGACATAAATCAATGACCATTCGATGTCAATGAGGCTGATGTTGTCAATCTTTGTGTGGACGTTTTTTTCTTTGAGATCTTTCTTTCATGGGAGATGTTTTTTTTTTTTCAACTCTGGTTTATTGATGTCATCGCAGCCCTACAATGTGATGGACGACAATAAAGTAGCGGTTGTAAGACGATAAGCATTGATTTTGCTCAAGGAAAAAGAACAAAGTATGTCATTGATGAGGAAATGCATCTTTAAGCTGATGAAATTGACAACCAATCTTAAAGGAATTTCATAGGTTTTAAACACAAACAAATTTAGATATTTAAGCAAGTGTAGATGGGATTCGAATAGTCCGATGAATAGCAAAATTTTAAGACACTTGTAGTCTCCAAATTTGCTCAATTTATATAATTTATATATAAAATTTAGTGCGCGTTACTAACAAATTTATGAACTATTTTAGTTTCGGGGATAGATATCCACCACCATAGGATTGTGGTATGGGTACAAAAAGTTTTTTCTTCCGTTTTTAATACATTGAAATATAGATTTCCGACTATAAAAACTACATGTATTCTTGATCATGGAGAAATTCTAACACGATATAACGATGTCCGTCTGTCTGCGGTAATCAAGCTAAAGCCTTCAAAAGTACAGCTATTTATCTGAAATTTTACACAAACTCATCTTTTATAGGTAGGCAGGTCATGCTCGAAGATGGGCTATATCGACCCATGTTTCGATATATCCCCCATATAAATCGATCCACCAATTTGACTTCTTGAGATCATGTAAACCACAGCTTTCATCCGGTTTACTTGAAATTTTAAAGCCAGAGAAGTTTTAGGTTCAAAAAACCTGTGCAAAAATTGGTATATATCGGTCCATGTTTCTATATAGTCCTCATTTAGACTAATCTCCCGATTTGACTGCTTAATAACATGGAAGCCGCAATCTTATTTGAAATTTGAAAACTAAAAGTATTTTAGGCTCATATTTGGGAAATATATGCCCATGGTTTCATATAGCCCCCATTTAAATATATCTTCTGATATCAGTCCTTATGAAATTGGTCCATAAAGAACTGTGGCAAATTTGGTATATGTCGTCCATGTTTTGATACATACAAGCCGTAATTTTCACCAGATTTTCATGAAATTGGAAATCTAGAGGTTTTTTAGGTCCATAAAAAGCTGTATTAAATATTGTATATAACAGTCTATGTTTCGATATAGCTCCCATATATACCGATTTCCCGGTTTGACTTTTTGATTATATAGAAACTCCCATTTTCATCCAATTTGATGGAAATTTGGAAAAGACAATTATTGTACGAGTTCCATGAAATTCTGAAAGTAAATAATATCTGCATTCACACTAAAGTAACCACAATACATGTATATGGCCTCCAGGAAGCTCAAGAAACAAAATCTGGGGATCGGACCTAAGAAAAACTACTTTCCTCTAGAAGGAAATTTTAGTCAAGCGAAATTCCTTTTTAGTGTAAATTAGTTTCTCTAAGAGCAAATAACTCCGAATTTACTGCAAGCAATGCAACGATTGTCTCCTACCCTTTTTATTTGACTTTAAGGAAAACTGTTTAACTTCAAAAGAAAACATTGTTTGTCTAAAATAAAAAAGAAAACTCTTCTTTACGTGTATATGAATTATTTTTGTAAGTTTGTTAGAAGACATATACTAACATCACGTACACAGAAAAAAATATCACCAAAATATTTCCAATTAAAAAGTTAATTGAAGTTGAAACTTTTTTCAATTAATAAATTAATTGGTACAATTAACTTTTTAATCAATATAGAAACATTAAGTTAATTAAGTCAATGATTGAAAATTGTAAATTTTTTAATTAAAAAGTTAATTGATACAATTAACTTTTAATCAAATTCGGAAGACTAAGTCAGTTAAAAAAGTGATGAATTTTTTTTTTAAATTTTTCATTAAAATTTTTGTCAAACAATCTATTGTTAATCCAAATAAAAATTCTAAGCCAATTCAGAATGTAATTGAAAATAGTTACCTTTTTTAATTACTAAATTAATTGAGTTTTGCAATCAACATCAATTAAATTTTTAATTGAATCAATTAAAAAATTAATTGAAATTTGGTAATGAAATCAATTAATTTTTTAATCAAGAATTTTTTCTATGCCCAATTAAAACTGTGATTGATACTATCATTTTCGTGATTGAAGACATTTCAATTAAAATATTAATTGGATCAATTAATTTCGTGATTGAATCAGAAAATTTTTTTTTGTGTGTACCACATTTCTACAGGATCGCATGGAAGGTTTCAAAAGTCAAATCTGAGGACCGGTCTATACGGGGTCTATATATGTGGTTATGGACCAACATGAGCCAATTTTTGCATAATTATTAGGGAGATTAGTGAGTAATTTATTACGTGCCAAATTTTAAACACACGCAAAGAAGGAGCATAATCACCCCAAATATGTTTCAAGAGCAAAATGTGATTTTTGGACGCCCGTGTAAATTAGATAGTATTAGATCTAACAAGTATATACGGCCGTAAGTTCGGTCAGGCCGAATCTTATGTACCCTCCACCATGGATTGCATAGAAACTTGTACTAAAGACAATCGAATTACTTGGGTTGCGGTGACACTTGCCGATGGCAAGGTATCTTAAAAATTCTTAACACGATCTTCACAATTGTAAGTTAGTCCATACGGGATATATATTAAACAATAAAAATCCGATTAAATACGTATATAATTCAGTTCAACAAAATTTTCTATAGAAATAAAATTTTGACAAAATTTTCTATAGAAATAAAATCTTGACAAAATTTTGTATAGTAATAAAATTTTGACAAAATTTTCTATAGAAATAAAATTTTGACAAAATTTTCTATAAAAATAAAATCTTGACAAAATTTTGTATAGTAATAAAATTTTGAGAAAATTTTGTATAGAAATAAAATTTTGATAAAAATTTTCTATAAAAATAAAATCTTGACAAAATTTTGTATAGTAATAAAATTTTGACAAAATTTTCTATAGAAATAAAATTTTGACAAAAATTTCTATAAAAATAAAAACTTGACAAAATTTTCTATAGTAATAAAATTTTGACAAATTTTCTATAGAAATAAAAATTTGGTAGATTATTTTTGGGGATCGGCTATATATAACTATAGACCGATATGGAACAGTTGTGGTATGGTTGTTAGCGGCCATATACTAGCGCAAAATTTTGACAAAATTTTCTATAGTAATAAAATTTTGACTAAATTTTCTATAGAAATAAAAATATGGTAGATAATTTCTGGGAATCGGCTATACATAACTATACACCGATATGAGCCAATTTTGGCATGGTTGTTAGCGGCCATATACTAGCGCAATGTACCAAATTTCAGCCGGATCGGATGAAATTTGTTTCTCTTAGAGGCTCTGCAAGACAAATCGGGGGATCGGTTTATATGGGGGCATATATAAGTATGGACCGATGTGGACCAGTTTCTGCATAGTTGTTAGAGACCAAATACTTACAACATGTACCAAATTTCAAACGGATCGGGTGAATTTTGCTCTTCCAAGGGGCTCCGGAGTTCATATCTAGGGATCGGTTTATATGGGGGCTACATATAATTATGGACCGATATCGACCAATTCCTGCATGGTTTTGAGAGACCATATACTAACACTATATACCAAATTTCAACCAGATCGGATGAATTGTGCTCCTCCAAGAGGCTCCGCAAACAAAATCTGAGCGTCGGTTTATATGGGAGCTATATGTAAAAGTGGTCCGATATGGCCCATTTTCAATACCATCCGACCTACATCAACAACAACTACTTGTGCCAAGTTTCAAGTCGATAGCTTGTTTCATTCGGAAGTTAGCGTGATTTCAACAGACGGACGGACGGACGGACGGACGGACATGCTTAGATCGACTCAGAATTTCACCACGACCCAGAATATATATACTTTATGGGGTCTTAGAGCAATATTTCGATGTGTTACAAACGGAATGACGAAGTTAATATACCCCCCATCCTATGGTGGAGGGTATAAAAATTCCCATTCTGATCTTAGCAGATATACCCAGATATGATGATATAGAATTAGATATAATATGTAATTCCGTATATACCGAGATATAAAACCAGATCTAACTACATGTAGAGATAGATATAATGTTATCTAGGACATTAAATCTGGGCCAATATTGAGATCTGATCAGATCTAATTCCATAGTAATCAGATATGATTGGATCCTACAATTTTATCTACTCATATCTAATCATACCAAATTAGATCTCTCAATTTTTACACGGGCGTCCAAAAATCACATTTTGCTCGTGAAACATGTGAACATGGAACAGTTATATCGCATAAATGTTGTTTTCTCGGTAAAAATGGTCCATGTTTACTGTGCACAAATAACATTTTGCTCTTAAAATATGTTTGAGTTGGTCATATTTCTTCTCTGCATGCAGATCGTATGAAATCCTCCAAAAGACTTAAGAAGTAAAATCTGGGGATCGGTTTAATTTAGTACCTATAAGGACCATCACTTACAAAATGTAAACCACATCGGATGGAATTTGGTTTTGTAGGAAGCTCTAGAAATCAAGTCTGGGGATGGGTTTATATTAGAAGTGTGCATGTGAGTAATATTTTATTCACGCACACTCACGACGGAAAAATCTTGCTCACGCACACTCACGTAAGATATTGTTTGGTAGGACTCACACTCGTGCACACTCACGAAAAGAAAGTTTGTACTCACGCACGAAAATGTCTTGACTCACAAAAAAATACCGTGACTCACGAATAATTTTATGAGTAATTTACCTGAGAGACGTGTCTGAAAACATGAGCATGATTAAAATCGAGAGCGTTCTTAAATTCTTAACACCCTAGGTGTCACTAAAATTGTAAATGAATTCAACTCGTAAGCGTTTAATGTTCGGGAGCGGAATTATTTTCGTGAGCGTATTTTTCCGAAATTCGTTACTCACGCACACTCACGAAGATATTATTTTCGTGACTCACGCAAGACATTTGGTTTGTTAATCGCCGTCACACACACTCATGCCGTTGCCATCAACGTGACTCAGGACTCACGCGTGAGTCACCAAAATTTTCGTGAGTCACGACTTTTTCGTGTCACGTGCACACCACTAGTTTATTAGGGGGGTTACAAAGGGTGATTCTTTTGAGGTTAGGATTTTCATGCATTAGTATTTGACAGATCACGTGGGATTTCAGACATGGTGTCAAAGAGAAAGATGCTCAGTATGCTTTGACATTTCATCATGAATAGACTTACTAACGAGCCACAACGTCGAATTTTCAGTGAATGGGCCCTAGAAAAGTTGGCAGAAAATCCGCTTTTTTATCGACAAATTTTGTTCAGCGATGAGGCTCATTTCTGGTTGAATGGCTACGTAAATAAGCAAAATTGCCGCATTTGGAGTGAAGAGCAACCAGAAGCCGTTCAAGAACTGCCCATGCATCCCGAAAAATGCACTGTTTGGTGTGGTTTGTACGCTGGTGGAATCATTGGACCGTATTTTTTCAAAGATGCTGTTGGACGCAACGTTACGGTGAATGGCGATCGCTATCGTTCGATGCTAACAAACTTTTTGTTGCCAAAAATGGAAGAACTGAACTTGGTTGACATGTGGTTTCAACAAGATGGCGCTACATGCCACACAGCTCGCGATTCTATGGCCATTTTGAGGGAAAACTTCGGAGAAAAATTCATCTCAAGAAATGGACCGGTAAGTTGGCCACCAAGATCATGCGATTTGACGCCTTTAGACTATTTTTTGTGGGGCTACGTCAAGTCTAAAGTCTACAGAAATAAGCCAGCAACTATTCCAGCTTTGGAAGACAACATTTCCGAAGAAATTCGGGCTATTCCGGCCGAAATGCTCGAAAAAGTTGCCCAAAATTGGACTTTCCGAATGGACCACCTAAGACGCAGCCGCGGTCAACATTTAAATGAAATTATCTTCAAAAAGTAAATGTCATGGACCAATCTAACGTTTCAAATAAAGAACCGATGAGATTTTGCAAATTTTATGCGTTTTTAAAAAAAAAAAAGTTATCAAGCTCTTAACAAATCACCCTTTACCTAAAAGTGGTCGTTATGGTCCAATAAGAACAACTCGTGTCAAGTTTCAAGTCACACGGGCGGACGCACATCGCTAGATCAACCCAAAATTGACTTATAGTGGATAACATGAAAACTTGGCTTATATAGACTAATCCCACGATATGACTACCTATCGTCATGAAGACTTAATTTTTGCATGTAATGCGGAATTCAACCTAAATAAATCACTCAAAAATTGTTCCACGCAATGTACTAAATAAATATAGCCTCTATATAGACCGAACCTTAGATTAGACTGCTTGAGCTTCCGGTCTACCGGACTCCAACAACCATACAAATTGTCGATATCAGTCTATAAAAATTATATGCTCTGCACACATTTGTATATACACTGGTAGAAAAAGTTTCGTTATATTAACGAAATATATCATTAAATTGAACCAATGAAACAAATTCGTTAATAAAACGAAAATTTTCATTATTATAACGAATTTTCTGTTAATTAACGTAACGTTTCGTACTATTAACGAATATTTTCATAGTATTAATGCAAATGTTTCGTTATATTAATGAAAAATTTTCGTTGGCTCAATTTTAATGAAATTTTCTTTGTGTGTACTCATTTTTAATATACATTTTGCAATTTTTATGATATTTTAATGGAATTTCGTTTGGATGGGTAATTTATACTACCGACCATCATCGACACCATATTTTGTATATATCGCCGATTTTCACATATATTTATGGGCCTATAACCATATACTAATTAATCTTATTAAAATTTAGTCAAATGTTATCATCTATGATAAGATTTCCTTAGTGCTAACAGTTAAAAGCTCACTCTACTGAAAGAGAAACCAAAATTCTTTACTTCGGTAAGAGTATAGGAATGAGGTCGTGTTTAATCTGCCATATTCCTTTCACATGTCTACAATTATTTGGGCATTTACATAACACACTGGTTTGTGTATCAAACGATTGCTCTCATAAGATTTCGTTTTTATGATAGAAAGTAAACTTGTTTAAAATAGAACATACTCTCATATCAAAGGCTGGACTTTGTTGGTCTTGGCCAATTTACCGGTTGAGATCTCAAGTACTACACGAAGGGATTACTCAAGTACATCCTCATGGCCACAATTAAGGTCGTACCCATGTATATGATGCAAGCACAAAAATCCTTTGAAAATACTCTTGGTTTCAAAATTGTTAGAATTTTGTGCATATCTATACATTGGTAATGGAAACCACAAGTCAAGCAGTTAACTTCACCAAAAAAGGAGTAAAAATACAAATGCCGCAAAAGGAATACATGTTGCGAAATTTCCAATTTAAGTACCACTAATCCTCTGAATAAACCATGAAATTGTTATGATCCAACAACAACACATGAACTCGTATGGGATGTACTCCTTTGATTTGGGATGCAGTGTGTTAAGAGATCTTTATACATTCACATATATGTATGTGCATGTATATGTCGTAGATTAGAAAACTATTTTGAACAGGGACGTACATCTAAAGACGAACTTCAATAGATATACGAGTATGGATTTTTTTTTATTGCGACCAGAATAAAGCCTGTAATAATGGACATATGGTGAAATTTTTATGTAAGTAAATCAATCGAAATAAGCTAGGTGCATTAATCGCCATCAAATAGATGTGGTGCAGATGGTTGGTATGGTTTAAGATCCTCTTTCTGACCGATGGCTGATGCCGGTGACATTTTGGAATATTTCAAAGATGCTATGAATAAAAGTGAAGCAACCAAACTAAAAGTTATTCAAAAACTTAACATGTCAAGTTTTCAAACTTGTTACTAACATGTTGGCTGATAAGTCCCCGGTCTGACACATAGATGGCGTCGCTAGTATTAAATGCATATTATTTTTATATAGTACCAACCTTCAAATGATTCGTGTCAAAATTTGACGTCTGTAAGTCAATTAGTTTGTGAGATAGAGCGTCTTTTGTGAAGCAACTTTTGTTATTGTGAAAAAAAATGGAAAAAAGGAATTTCGTGTTTTGATAAAATACTGTTTTCTGAAGGGAAAAAATACGGCGGAAGCAAAAACTTGGCTTGATAATGAGTTTCCGGACTCTGGCCCAGGTAAATCAACAATAATTGATTGGTATGCAAAATTCAAGCGTGGTGAAATGAGCACGGAGGACGTTGAACGCAGTGGACGCCCGAAAGAGGTGGTTACCGACGAAAACATCAAAAAAATCCACAAAATGATTTTGAATGACCGTAAAATGAAGTTGATCGAGATAGTAGAGGCCTTAAAGATATCAAAGGAACGTTTTGGTCATATCATTCATCAATATTTGGATATGCGGAAGCTCTGTGCAAAATGGTTGCCGCGCGAGCTCACATTTGACCAAAAACAACAACGTGTTGATGATTCTGAACGGTGTTTGCAGCTGTTAACTCGTAATAACCCGAGTTTTTCCGTCGATATGTGACAATAGATGAAACATGGCTCCATCACTACACTCCTGAGTGCAATCGACAGTCGGCTGAGTGGACAGCGACCGGTGAAGCGTGGAAAGACTCAAAAGTCCGCTGGCAAAGTGATGGTCTCTGTTTTTTGGGATGCGTATCGAATTATTTTTATCGATTATCTTGAGAAGGGAAAACCTATCAACAGTGACTATTATATGGCGTTATTGGAGCGTTTGCAGGTCGAAATCGCGGCAAAACGGTCCCATATGAAGAAGAAAAAAGTGTTGTTCCACCAAGACAACACCCGTGCCACAAGTCATTGAGAACAATGGCAAAAATTCATGAATTGGGCTTCGAATTGCTTCCTCCACCCACCGTATTCTCCAGATCTGGCCCCAGCGACTTTTTCTTGTTCTCAGACCTCAAAAGGATGCTCGCAGGGAAAAAATTTGGCTGCAATGAAGAGGTGATCGCCGAAACTGAGGCCTATTTTGAGGCAAAACCGAAGGAGTACTACCAAAATGGTATAAAAAAAATGGAAGGTCGTTATAATCGTTGTATCGCTCTTGAAGGGAACTATTTTGAATAATAAAAACGAATTTTGACAAAAAAATGTGTTTTTCATTGTTAGACCGGGGACTTATCAGCCAACCTGTTATGACTAACCGTTGGGATCTTTTGTAGTATAGACGCCCTTCCAAAAATGCCTCAATATACTACCATAATATATTAGCCTTCCATTTTATATCATCATCGCTTTTTTCTTTTGTTTTTTTATACCCTCCATCATAGGATGGGGGTATATTAACTTTGTCATTCCGTTTGTAACACATCGAAATATTGCTCTAAGACCCCATAAAGTATATATATTCTGGGTCGTGATGAAATTCTGAGTCGATCTAAGCATGTCCGTCCGTCCGTCCGTCCGTCTGTTGAAATCACGCTAACTTCCGAACGAAACAAGCTATCGACTTGAAACTTGGCACAAGTAGTTGTTATCGATGTAGGTCGGATGGTATTGAAAATGGGCCATATCGGTCCACTTTTACGTATAGCCCCCATATAAAGGGACGCTCAGATTTGGCTTGTGGAGCCTCTAACGGAAGCATATTTCATCCGATCCGGCTGAAATTTGGTATATGGTGTTTGTATATGGTCTCTAACAACCATGCAAAAATTGGTCCACATCGGTCCATAATTATATATAGCCCCCATATAAACCGATCCCTAGATTTGGCTTGCGGAGCCTAAAAGAGAAGAAAATTTTATCCGATCCGGCTGAAATTTGGTACATGATGTTGGTATATGGTCTCTAACAACAGTGCAAAAATTGGTCCACATCGGTCCATAATTATATATAGCCCCCATATAAACCGATCCCCAGATTTGGCTTGCGAAGCCTCAAAGAGAAACATATTGCATCCGATCCGGCTGAAATTTGGTACATGGTATTGGTACACTCTGGTTCATATGAATAAAGGCAGTGTAGTTTTTGTACATTTCGGCAATTTGACCTCAAAATTCTGCACATATTTTTTTAAAATCACGTTTTTAGAACTTTTTGGATAGTTTCCAAAGCGATATGGCAACTACCAAGTGTTCTGTTTTAAGGTAACGGTACTTCGAAAGACAAAAGAAAGAAAATGTCAAAAACAGACGCTATATAAGCGGTTCAGTTGAATAAATGCAGTGGTTATTTCAGCTAGTTTAAAGTGGTTTTGTGAAAAAAAAAAATTAATTTTAAGACTGTTTTTAAGTTAATAAAGTCAGTAGGACAAGCTTTTGTTAAAAATGGTCAAAGGAAAAGCCTTGACAGTGGTGGAGAAAACCAAAATCGATGTGCTTCATTCAGAGGGGTACTCAAATCGTAAAATCGCAAAAAAAATTGGTCGGAGTCCATCTTGTGTTGACAATTACATAAAAAATCCAAGTGACTATAGGAAAAATTATAAAGGAAGACAATCAAAAGCAACATCAGCAGCAGAAAGACGGCGTATCATCCGATGTGCTTCTAATTCGGGAAAATCAATTTCAAAAATTAAGCACGAAGTCGGCGTTCAAGCTAGCAAATCCACCGTACGTCGAGTAATTTTGAGTGCCGGACACTTGAAACGTTTGAAATTGGTCAAAAAGCCTCCATTAAATTCTGCACGAAAAAACCAACGACTCGAGTTTGCAAGAGATCACATGGCATGGACGGTAGGCCAAGGACCATTGCAAACTGACTGGAGAATGGTGATATTTACCGACGAAAAAAAGTTTAATCTTGACGGTCCTGATGGATATAATTATTATTTCCATGATATAAGAAAAGAAAAACGTTATTTGACCCGTCATCATAGCAGACAAGGAGGTGTTATGGTGTGGGGGGCAATCAGCTACTTTGGAACCATCGAATTAAGCTTCCAGAGCACAAAAATGAATGGAAATACTTACAAAGAAATATTAGAAACAGCTTTCCCAAAGTTTAGCCATTTGTTTGGACCTCTTCCTTGGATTCTACAACAAGATAATGCACCAATACATACCGCCCGACAAGTAAAATCATTCATTGAAAGCCAAAATGTGCAGTTATTGAAATGGCCGCCTTATTCCCCAGACCTAAATATAATTGAAAATGCTTGGGGATGGCTTTCACGGAAAGTATATGAAGGAGGAAAACAATACGAAGATAAAGAATCGCTCATTATAGGCATAAAATCTGCTTGGGAGGAAATATCCCTGGATTACTTAAAGGCATTATACACATCTCTTCCGAACCGAATTTTCGAAACAATTTCCCAACATGGAGGCTACACACATTATTAAATATAATATTTAGTTTCTAAGTAAACTCATCTTTATGAATAAGTCATAAAAAAGTTAATAAAATTAACGTTTCAACCAATTTTCTGTATTGCCTTTATTTATATGAGCCAATATTTTCCTTTATTTAATTCATAAATTTGGTCTAACTTAAGTTATTGGGTAAGTAAAAAGATATTTTGAATTGAATTGAACATTGTCGAATAGAAAAATATCCATATCACACATTTTCGGAAATGTTCCTTGCGTTTAGAAGGGTTTTCGTAAGCACAAACAATTTATTTCAAAAATTTTAGCATGCCTTTATTAAAGTGAACCGCAGTGTATATGGTCTCTAACAACCGTGCAAAAATTTGTCCACATCGGTCCATAATTATATATAGCGCCCATATAAACCGATCCCCAGATTTGGGTTGCGGAGCCTCAAAGAGAAACAAATTTCATCCGATCCGCCTGAAATTTGGTACATGATGTTGGTATATGGTCTCTAACAATCATGCAAAAATTGGTCCACATTGGTTCATAATTATATATAGCCCCCATATAAACAGATCCCCAGATTTGGCTTGCGAAGTCTCCAAGAGAAGCAAATTTCATCCAATCCGGTTGTAATTTGGAACATGGTGTTAGTATATGATCTTTAACAACCGTGCCAGAATTGGTCCATATCGGTCCATAATTATATATAGCCCCCATATAAAACGTTCTCCAGATTTGACCTCCGGAGCCTCTTGGAGGAGCAAAATTCATCCGATCCGGTTCAAATTAGGAACGTGGTGTTAGTATATGGTCGCTAACAACCATACCAAAATTGGTCCAATCACACAAAAATTGGTCCATATCGGTTCATAATCATGGTTGCCACTAGAGCCAAAAATAATCTACCAAATTTTATTTCTGTAGAAAATCTTGTCAACATTTTATTTCTATAGAAAATTTTGTCAAAATTTTATTTCTAGAGAAAATTTTGTTAAAATTTTATTCGGTTCATAATAAAATTTTCATCATAGTCAAAATTTTATTTCTATAGAAAATTTTGTCAAAATTTTATTTCTATAGAAAATTTTGTTCAAATTTTATTCGGTTCATAATCATGGTTGCCACTCGAGCCAAAAATAATCTACCAAGATTTTATTTCTATAGAAAATTTTGTTAAAATTTTATTTCTGTAGAAATTTTTGTCAAAATTTTCTTTCTATAGAAAATTTTGTGAAAATTTTATTTCTATAGAAAATTTTGTTAAAATTTTATTTCTGTAGAAAATTTTGTCAAAATTTTATGTCTACTTTGTCAAACTGAATTATATACGTATTGGATCGATCTTTTTATACCCACCACCATAGGATGGGGGGGTATATTAACTTTGTCATTCCGTTTGTAACACATCGAAATATTGCTCTAAGACCCCATAAAGTATATATATATTCTGGGTCGTGGTGAAATTCTGAGTCGATCTGAGAATGTCCGTCCGTCCGTCCGTCTGTTGAAATCACGCTAACTTCCGAACGAAACAAGCTATCGACTTGAAACTTGGCACAAGTAGTTGTTATTGATGTAGGTCGGATGGTATTGCAAATGGGCCATATCGGTCCACTTTTACGTATAGCCCCCATATAAACGGACCCCAAAATTTGGCTTGCGAGGCCTCTAAGAGAAGCAAATTTCATGCGATCCGGCGGAAATTTGGTACATGGTGTTAGTATATGGTCTCTAACAACCATGCAAAAATTGGTCCACATCGGTCCATAATTATATATAGCCCTCATATAAACCGATCCCCCGATTTGGATTGCGAGGCCCCTAAGAGAAGAAAATTTCATCCGATCCGGCTGAAATTTGGTACATGGTGTTAGTATATGGTCTCTAACAACCATGCAAAAATTGGTCCACATCGGTCCATAATTATATATAGCCCCAATATAAACCGATCCCCCGATTTGGCTTGCGAGGCCCCTAAGAGAAGCAAATTTCATCCGATCCGGTTGAAATTTGGTACATGGTGTCAGTATATGGTCTCTAATAACCATGCAAAAATTGGTCCACATCGGTCCATAATTATATATAACCCCCATATAAACCGATCCCCCGATTTGGCTTGCGAGGCCTCTAAGAGAAGCAAATTTCATCCGATCCGGCTGATATTTGGTACGTGATGTTAGTATATGGTCTCTAACAACCATGCAAAAATTGGTCCACATCGGTTCATAATTATATATAGCCCCCATATAAACCGATCACCAGATTTGACCTCCGGAACCTCTTGGAAGACCAAAATTCATCTGATTCAGTTGAAATTTGGTACTTGGTGTTAATATATGGCCTCAAACTCCCATGCAAAAATTGGTCGATATCGGTCCATAATTATATATAGGCCCCATATAAACCGATCCCCAGATTTGACCTCCAGAGCCCCTTGGAAGAGCAAAATTCTTCCCATTCGGTTGAAATTTGGTACGTGATGTTAGTATATGGTATCCAACAACCATGCAGGAATAAGAAGTTTTAAGATACCACAACCCAAGTAATTCGATTGTGGATGACAGTCTTGCGTAGAAGTTTCTACGCAATCTATGGTGGTGGGTACATAAGATTCGGCCTGTCCGAACTTGCGGCCGTATATACTTGTTTGATTTAATATATACCACACTGTTAGAAAAATATGTTTTTCATATGTTCCTATATAAACAAAATGTGTTTCGGGCACGATTTTCAACCACAATATATTTAAGTGCGAACATGTAATTTTCCTAAACTAACACTAAATGTTTGGGACATCTATGTTAATATGTTAGAATATATTATGTTTGGGGCATGAATGTTTCATAAAAATCATATGTGTGAATACAAACATATATAAATTTACAAATTTCAACTAAACATACATATGTTGTGATATTTTATTCAAAGCGGCAGAGAGAGTATAGAGAGAAATAGAGATGGAAACCGGGAGAGTTGACGAAAGATATCAATATAACACAGCAAAAGAGTCAAAAGAGAACAATTTCTGTGAAACCGCTTGTATGTTGTTTCGGAAAACTGTTTTATGATAAGGCCAAAAATTTGATATGTTTAAGTCTAAATATTATTTAATTTGAATAAAGAGAATATACATTCTGAACCAAGAGAATAGACATTTGAAAAACAAACAGCTTATGTTTTCGCCTTGAGAGCAGCATTTTATGTATGTGTGGACATGTGTTTTGTTTATCATTTTGGCATTATTTTTTTCTTGGTTCGTTAAAAGAAATCAGGGGTCTTCATAAAAATAACGAAAGGGCACTATACTCTTTTTAGAGTTGGGACGGTAAAATGAAATAAGGAGGAAATAGTGAAAAATTACACAGTAAAATGTAAAAAAACAAAGTTTAGTTTCACTTTATTAAAAAGTAGTTCCCGAGGAGTTGACGGACACCATCAAATATAAAAGCGGGCATTAAGTTCGACTTTTAAAGCTAAAACAATTTAAAAAGTTTATTTTCTTTAAAATGAATTATTAAAGAAAAATAAAAGGAATTTTAGAGCGATGGTGTTAAATGCTAGTAAAAAACTGTTCACTCCTAAATAAATTTATGTTTATATTATAAAATTATGTATGTATGTTTATACTCGACTCCACGTTCTTCTTTTGTTAGTTTTTGAATTCCTTCCAAATTTTAAAGTTTTGTACAAAAACAGTTTTTTATTACAAGATTGCTATTTTTGCAATAAAAAATAATATTTTATCCAAAAATCATTCAATTTCGTTTATATCAAGCACTGTTACTGACTATAAATCTTTAATAACCCACATTTCGAAGTTTCATTATAAAAATTTAATATAGTATAAATATAAATGTGTAAATTAAAAAAAAAAAAACAAAAAAAGTGTTCGGTCGGAGCAGGGATTGAACCCACGACCCTTTGCATGCAAGGCAGACATGCTAACCACTGCTCCACGTGGCAAACAAATGTATGTTTCTGTTAAATAATGTTATGTTTGCATGGGCTCGTGGGCGCTGCAAACTATGCTATATAAATGTAACTTAAAACGATAATTATCTACTGGTGACTATAACAGCTACGTAGCCCAGTGGATAGTGTGTTGGCTTACAAACTGTATGGTCCTCGGTTCGATTCTCCGTGCAGGCGAAAGGTAAAATTTAAAAAATTTATAAAAGTGAATAATTTCTTCAACATTATTTGTATTACAGAGAAAGGTGCCAATAACTAAAAAATTTCGTGGAAGTGAAAATTACGAGTATGTTAGGGAATGAGCACAATCGTGTTTGGGAAAAATTCTTCCAAGCATATAATATTTTTGGCTCAAAATGCTTCCAAACATATAATATGTTCACATAAAACAAACATATTAATGTTTCGGCAGTATGCAATAATATATGTGCTTCCTGCAAAATATGTTTGGAACATATGTTAAAGAAGCGATTTTTTTTGAGGGTGCACGTATGGACTTACATACAATTTAGAAGATGGTGCTGGAGGTTTTAAGATACCTTGCCTTCGGCAAGCGTTACCGCAACTTAAGTAATTCGATTGTGGATGGCAGTGTTTAGAAGAAGTTTCTACGCAATCCATGATGGAGGGTACATAAGCTTCGGCCTGGCCGAACTTACGGCCGTATATACTTGTTTTTTTTTTTTTTTTTTTGTAACTGAGCATAATATTCATAAACATAACGGCTCCTGCTACTACTTGTATGAGTTATTTTAAAATTGAAGAAAATGAAATAACTTCCCAAAATCCATATTGTGGAATTATTTCACTATGACAAATTTGGGAGTTATTTCATTTGAAATAACTCCCCATAATTGCAAATGAAATAGGTCCTCAAAATATGAAATAACTCCCAAAAAATCGTTGTTTTAGTTCTCTGTAGAGGAAATTGGGGACTTATTTCGATTTGGGGTGTTGGGGTGTCATTCATTGTATGAACCCAGTTTTTTCATTGTATGAATGAAAGGCGAACGTTGTATAAATGAACACAAACGTTATATTAATGAAACCCAACCAATTATTGCATTTGAGTGTAGTCATTGGTAGTGTATTATTTTTTGTTAAGATCTTTGAAATATGATTTATATACAGTAGGAAATAATAATTATTGATAAATTAAGTAATTTAATAATCATATATTGTGACTTTCACTTAAGAAAAAAGCCTCTTATTTCTAAAACCAAAAAATGATATTCGTATCGCCGTGTCCATTTATCCAGTTTTTTTTGCAACCAAGGTTCATTACGGTAATTGTTCCGCCTTCTTCATCTGAAAGTTCACTTCCCCGGGGCATTTTCACTAAAGATTACAAATTTATATTAAATTTCTTGCGAATACACAAAAAACACCAATTTAACTCACCCACCATCTATGTTTATTATTCACAACGAAACTGTAATGAGCCTGTGCACTCTTCAGCGAAAAGAACGTAGATGTTGTTAAGGTTTGACCATCAGACAAGTTTTCTGTTGAACTTTTTACCGTTTGTTTTTTAAGACGCACACGCAAACATGTGCTTATTGCCATGCTTACACGTGTATGTACAAATTACATAGACGCTACAGACGTATTAGAGAGAGTTTGGAGAGACGTTTTAGAGAACGAGAGAGAGAGAGAGTAAGGAGAGGCAGAAATACTCAAACTCTCATTCGTATTATTAATGAACATATTTCATTAATATGGCGAAATATAACAATTTAAAATTTATTTTTTAACGATCCATATCATTATATTAAAGATCGCTTTCGTTTTATAAATGAAATTCTCAATTCCAGTTTCGGAGTATTAAAACGACTATTTTAAGGGCTAAAAGTATCCAAAAGTTACTCTCTATGTGCAAATGATTATAATAATTATATCTTGGAAAAATTTTTATTCTAATTCTTGAAAAAACTACAAAAAACTTGAAAAAACTACAAAAAACTAATATGACGAAAAACCAAAACACAAAATTGTCTTTTAACGATTGATTTCGTTGTATTAACGATCACTTTCGTTCTTATAACGAAAAATTTCGTAATATTAACGAAAAATAATCAACGAAGGCCGTTCGTTAATAGTACGAAACGTTTTCCTACCAGTGAAGTGGTATGTTTTACGTGAAAGCGAAATAATTTTTCTCACACTGAAAAAAATATTGTCGTGAGGCCAAAGATTTTATGTCTTTAAAATACGGATGCATTTAAGACGCATTTCTCTAATATAAATTTTATTTCCTTATCCAAAAGTTTTCAATGAAGTCGTATTGTCTTTATAATCAAGTGATTTGCCTTAAAAATGGGTATCATAACATAAAAGATAACATTTTCGGGGTAAGGACAACTTGTCCTTAATAATTCAGAAAAATTCTTTAAAATTAATGAAATTGTCTTTAAATTTTCTGTCTTTTTGCATCTTGACTACAAAGCAAAAAATTGTTTAAAAATAGGACATGCTTTTCAACACTTTATTTTAAAGACGTTTTTTACTTGAAACATACAAAAAAAAGTCTACTGGATGTTGAGTCTGAATTTGAAAAATAAAGTTGTCGTTAACTCGCTTTTAAGGGATTTTGACGGCTTGTGAAGAAAAGAAGCTAAAAAAACAAAAAAATTAAAATTTGCTTCCTAGAAGCAAGTACACAAACCCAAATTTAAAAGAGAATTGTGTCTTAAAAGTATCCTTACTTGTGTTCTCCGCTTCTTTGGCTCGGAATCAATACCAAAATTTTTAAAGTAAAGACAAAATCATTGGAACTGGGCATGCTTTTTTTCAGTGCACATTAGGGCAATTTTAGCAAAAACAGTACAAACTCAAGAAATTCGCTTTTGTAACAATACTCCCAAACAATAATCCCAGCAAGCATATATATTTTCAGAATTGGTCCAAACAAAGTATTGTTTTTATTGTTCAAACATATTATGTTTCACCTTAGGCATACACTGGTAAAAAAAAAGTTGTAATAACTTTTTTGTGTGTATATATTTTAAAGGCGCCAATTGGTTACTTCCATTTTATTACTTGCAGCATACCCTCTTGGTCTCTCCATCTAAACATATATATGATAATAGACAATTTCTAAATTAATATATGTTTCATCCACATATTATATTTAAAAGAGTATTATGTCCAAACATAATATATTCTAACTTATTAACATATAGTTTGCAAACATGTTATGCTAGTTTATGAACATTATATGCTAGTACTAAAAATAATGTGCTACAAAAATTTGAGTTCCAAAGATATAATTTTTACATCCAAACAAATGCAAACAGTCTTTTTCGTGCGTGTAGTTTCTATGAAATAAAATAAAATCAATTTGGCTTTAGTGGTCCTTTTCTGAGACCACAAATACCCGCCCGACTTTAGCACGCTCCTATATGTAAACTTCAGGACATGCAACGTCTCTGATTTCATGGAATTCGTGTCACATAATAAACTCATACTAGATGAGTCCATGCAAACAATTTACGACAAATCTTTAGAATAATTAAATTTTCCTAATAAAACTATGTCTTGTGGAAAAGTAAGTTTTCTGGGAGATTAATTGAATTTTACCACAAAACTACAAGAAAAGCAATTACTCATAATTTCAAGGAGTGAGCAAACATAGAGAAGCATATGTGGTAAAGACAAATACGTGTCCTTCGGTAGTTTTCCTTGAAAGGACAAAACAATGTAATGACATTTGTTGTCTGTCACTCATCTCCTTTCCCCCTCATTATGGCCATAATTTTATTTGCTCCCATACCACAGAAGAGTAATGGCAAATGTCTTGCTATTGTTATTAAAACACTTGTCTATCTAACCGAAACATATGAGGCCAAGTCACAGGAACGTGCGTGGTGCTATTGTCATTGACATTATCCCAAACTCCCTCTGTTGTCATTGCAAAATGGACATCTAGAAAATGTTCTTCATACGTGTCACCCATTATTCCAAGAAGGCTGGTATATGCTTCCATATATGAGAATGATGTTTGATTGCTTTTCGTAGTCGTCTAGCAACTGTTTAGTACTACGAAGGAGTCCTTAAGGCTATACGTTCCTTTGCTTGAGACATTTGGTTTATTGGCCTCTTCAAGTGAAGCTCATACCCTGGTCAATCGTCATCGCAATGTCCATCAAGCTATGCTTTTTTTTTGTGGATTACAGGTTAATCATTGGCCGAAGTAGAATTTGTTTTCCTTTTATGTTGTTTTATTTAGCCACTGTCAGTCACGCGCCGATTTGTGTTGAGTACTCCAAAGTGGTGGCATGATTTGAAGACATTTGTTTGTCTGCCACAATGCACAGCTGTAGGGAGATTGTTTGTCAACAGCTGGGCTTTTTATTTATCAGCTTCAATATTTCTTCCTTAATTCCTCTCAAGTTTTGGGAAACTGTTTGGTGTCGTAGGTACTGAGTTGTGGCATTTGTGGTTAACCTGCTATATTTCGTCATTAATGCTGCTGATTGGCCAAATAAGGGTACCCAAGTGGGCTCATATTTTTTGACAAATTTTTTCTTTCTTTGCTATTTTTTAATGCACCATAGTTATTTATTGTTCGGTGTAATTTTTTGTAGAGGCACTCAGAAGTTGTTACACACTCCATCATAGGATGGGGGTATATTAACTTTGTCATTCCGTTGTAATAAATCGAAATATTGTTCTAAGACCCCATAAAGTATGTATATTCTGGGTCGTGGAGAAATTCTGAGTCGATCGAAGCATGTCCGTCCGTCCGTCTGTTGAAATCACGCTAAATTCCGAACGAAACAAGCTATCAACTTGAATCTTGGCACAAGTAGTTGTTATTGATGTAGGTCGGATGGTATTACAAATGGGCCATATCGGTCCACTTTTACGTATAGCCTCCATATAAACCGATCCCCAGATTTGGCTTGCGGAGCCTCAAAGAGAAGCAAATTTCATCCGATCCTGCTGAAATTTGGTACATAGTGTTGGTATATGGTTTCTAACAACCGTGCAAAAATTGGTCCACATCGGTCCATAATTATATATAGCCCCCATATAAACCGATCCCCAGATTTGGCTTGCAGAGCCTCAAAAAAGAAACAAATTTCAACCGATCCGGCTGAAATTTGGTACATGGTGTTGGTATATGGTCTCTAACAACCGTGCCAGAATTGGTCTATAACGGTCCATAATTATATATAACCCCCATATAAACCGTTCTCCAGATTTAACCTCCGGAGCCTCTTGGAGGAGCAAAATTCATCCGATCCGGTTCAAATTTGGAACGTGGTGTTAGTATATGGGCGTTAACAACCATACCAAAATTGGTCCATATCGGTTCATAATCATGGTTGCCACTCGAGCCAAAACAAATCTACCAAATTTTTATTTCGATAGGAATTTTTGTCAAAACTTTATTTCCATAGAAAATTTTGTCAAACTGAATTATATACGTATTTAATCGGTCTTTTTATACCCTCCACCATAGAATGGTGATGGGGGTATAATAAGTTTGTCATTCCGTTTGTAACACATCGAAATATCGATTTCCGACTATATAAAGTATATATATTCTTGATCAGGGAGATATTCTAAGACGATATGACCATGTCCGTCTGTCTGTCTGGCTGTCTGTCTGTCTGTTGTAATCACGCTACAGTCTTCAATAATGAAGCAATCGTGCTGAAATTTGGCACAGATTCGTCTTTTGTTTGCAGGCAGGTCAAGTTCGAAGATGGACTATATCGGTCCAGGTTTTGATATAGTCCCCATATAAACCGACCTCCCGATTTGGGGTCTTGGGCTTATAGAAATCGTAGTTTTTATCCAATTTGCCTGAAATTTTAAATCTAGAGATATTTTATGACCATAAAGAGGTATGCCAAAAATGGTGAGTATCGGTCCATGTTTTGGTGTAGCCCCCATAAAGACCGATTTCTCGATTTTACTTCTTGGGCTTATAGAAACCGTAGTTTTATCCAATTTGCCTGAAATTGGAAATCTAGAGGTATTTTGGGACCATAAAGTGGTTTGCCAAAAATGGTGAGTATCGGTTGATATTTTGGTATAGCCCCCAATAAACCGATTTTACTTCTTGGGCTTATAGAAACCGTAGTTTTTATCCAAATTGTCTGAGATTGGAAATCTAGAGGTATTTTAGTACCATAAAGAGGTGGCCCAAAAATGGTGAGTATCGGTCCATGTTTTGGTATAGCCCCCATATAGACCGATCTCCCGATTTTACTTCTTGCGCTTATAGAAACCGTAGTTTTTATCCAATTTGCCTGAAATTGGAAATTTAGAGGTATTTTCGGGCCATAAAGAGGTGTGCCGAAAACGGTGATTATCGGTCCGTATTTTTGTATAGCCCCCATAAGAACGATTTCCCGATTTTACTCCTTAGGTTTCTATAAACCGTACTTTTTATCCGAGTTGCCTGAAATTGTAAATATTCTGGTATTTAAGGCTCACAAAAACGTGTATCGGATTAAGTTTTTATCGGTCCATTTGGTAATGCCTCCATATAGACCGATTTCACTTCTTGAGAGAAGAAGATCATGAAAATTGCTTGAAACTCAATGTAAAATTTCCAGATTTTATTTCTCGGATGAAAATCTACAGATTTAAGATTTCAAATCAAGGCGTTATTTTATAATTTTCTTGCACACTTACAAGAGATGTTAATGATTCCTCTAAAACTCTAACAAAAATGGTTCTTATAAATCCAGAATCTGATATAGTCTTCATAGGTAAAATCTTTAAATTTATCTTCGGGAAGTGTACTGGTTGAACTGCTCTGATTGATCTGTCATCAAACCCCCCTGCAATTTCAAAGGAAAACCTAATATTTGATTCATGGTGGTTGGTGTTTAAGATTCGGCCCGGCCGAACTTACTGCTGTATATGCTTGTTAAAGTTAATATATATGGACTTACTTACAATTTAGAAGACGGTGTTAGGAGGTTTTAAGATACCTTGCCATCGGCAAGCATTACCGCAACTCAAGTAATTCGATTGTGGATGGCAGTGTTTGGAAGAAGTTTCTACGCAATCCATGGTGGAGGGTACATAAGCTTCGGCCTGGCCAAATTTTCGTCCGTCTATACTTGTTTTTTCAATTTTTTGTAGAGGCACTCAGAAGTTGCGAAAATGTATCTTTATTGAATGAATGAATGTTTAACTCTATCAAGCAATTACGAAAATAACTGTTATACAATCCAGACTGATCTAATCTTTAGTTTCAAATTATGGGGAGCTCTTGATTTACTGTCAAATTTTAACCACAATCGTACACTGAAAAAAATATTGTCGTGAGGTCCAAGATTTCATGTCTTTAAAATACGAATAAAAATTTTGCTTAGCATAGAAGACGCATTTCTCTAAAATAAAGTTATTTTCCTTGTCCAAAAGTCGATAAACTTTTCAATGAAGTCGTATTGTCCTTATAATTAAGTGATTTGACTTAAAAATGGGTATCTTAACATGAAAGAAACAATTTATAGGCTAAGGTCAACTTGACTTTAATAATTCAGAAAAATTCTTTAAATTTAATGAAATTGTCTTTAAATTTGTTGTCTTTTTGCATCTTAACTACAAAGCAAAAAATCGTTCAAATATAGGACATGTTTTTCAAAACTTTATTTTAAAGAAGTTTTTTACTTCAAACATAGCATAATTTCTATTGGAAGTCGAATCCTAATTTGGAAAATAAAGTTGCCGTTAACTCGTTTTTAAAGGACTTTGATAGCATATGAAGAAAAAATACTGAGAAAGCGAAAAATTAAAATTTGCTTCCTAGAAGCAAGTACACAAAACCTAAATTTAAAAGAGAATTGTGTCTTAAAAGCATCCTTACTTGTATTCTCCGCTTCTTTGGCTCGGAATCAATACCAAATTTTTTAAAGTAAAGACAAAATCTTTGGAACCGAGTATGCTTTTTTTTTCAGTGTATTTTTTATAATATATGATGTTAACCCTTAGAGAGTTCTGAAGGCATAATTTTCTTACGATTCACTTGAAATTCAGCACATGATGTTGCTATGTACTCCTAATCTACAATACGAGAATTAGTATGTACACTGAAAAATAAAATTCCAAGTCAAGATGCAATCAAGTCAACAAATTTAAAGACGATTTCATTAATTCCCAGCAAAAATAATTGAAAGTTATTCCACAAACATTTCTTTTAAAGCGCTTCCCGGGATCCCCTATCGATTTTTTTCCAATTCCAATGCAATTCTTATGGAAAAGTCTTGGAAAGTACGGAATTAGGGCGTGTTAAGTGAAAATTTAAGTTTTGGACAATTACATTTCGCCAAAAAAGAATAGAAAATCTATCAAAAAAGTAACAAATACTAATGAAAAATCATCCCTGCTGGGATTTGACGTCTTATCCTCCATGGAAGTTCTTTTGAGAAACTTACGTCTTAAAGTTTTGACCGAATTCTATGAAATCAAGTTTGTTGTATTTAATACATCATAGCTGTATTTATAAAAATATGTCTTTCTGGAAAATTTGTTGTACTTCTGGGTAATCTGCAGTCAACAATAAAAATCAAAGTTTGACCAAAAATTCAAAAAAACAAAAAAAAACTACAAATGTGAATCAATGTTGGTGTGTAGTGTAAACATATCGCTATTCTCTATTAAAATCAAATTTTTTATTTGTAAATAAAAGCTTCATTAAGTTCGCACCGTATTTCTTAAGATGCAACCACTATTTAAAAAAAAAAAAAACATTGAATTCTTTTTTGCAAACAAAAAAAAAACATGATATACGGCCGTAAGTTCGCCCAGGCCGAATCTTACTGTCATCCACAATAGAGTTACTTCGGTTTTCGGTTGCGGTAACACTTGCCGATGACAAGATATCTTAAAACTTCTTAACATCGTCTTCTCAATTGTAAGTTAGTCCATGCGGGACCAATTAAATACGTATATAATTCAGTTTGGCAAAATGTTCTATAGAAATAAAATTTTGACAAAATGTTCTATAGAAATAAAATTTTGACAAAATTTTCTATAGAAATAAAATTTTGACAAAATTTTCTATAGAAATAAAATTTTGACAAAATTTTCTATAGAAATAAAATTTTGACAAAATTTTCTATAGAAATAAAATTTTGACAACATTTTCTTAGAAATAAAATTTTGACAAAATTTTCTATAGAAATAAAATTTTGACAAAATTTTCTATAGAAATAAAATTTTGACAAAATTTTCTATAGAAATAAAATTTTGACAAAATTTTCTATAGAAATAAAATTTTGTTAAAATATCCTATAGAAATAAAATTTTGACAAAAATCTCTATAGAAATAAAATTTTGGTAGATTATTTTTGGCGATTTGGACCAATTTTTGAATGATTGCCCATCGGCTTTATATAACTATAGACCGATATGGACCAATTTTTGCATGGCTGTTAGCGGTCCTATACTAGCGCAATGTACCAAATTTCAACTGAATCGAATGAATTTTGCTCCTCCAAGAGGTTCCGGAGGTGAAATCTGGGTATCGATTTATATGGGGGATATATATAATTATGAACCGATATGGACTAACTTTTGCATGGTTGTTAGAGACCATATACTTACACCACGTGCCAAATTTCAACCGGATCGGATGAAATTTGCTCCTCCAAGAGGCACTGGAGGTCAAATCTGGGCTATATATAATTATGGACCGATATGGACCAATGCTCGCATGGTTGTTAGAAACCATATGCTTATACCACGTATAAAATTTCAACCGGATCGGATGAATTTTGCTCCTCCAAGAGGCTCCGCAAGCCAAATCAGGTGGTCAGTTTATATGGGAGCTATACGTAAAAGTGGTCCGATATGGCCCATTTGCAATACCATCCGATCTACATCAATAAAAACTACTTGTGCCAAGTTTCACGTCGATCAACAGACGGACGGACATGCTTAAATCGACTCAGAATTTCACCACGACCCAGAATATATATACTTTATGGGATCTTAGAGCAATATTTCGATGTGTTACAAACGGAATGACAAAGTTTATATACCCCCGTCCTATGGTGGAGGGTATAAAAATGTGGTATATAGATGTTCGTTATTTACAATTTTGCATATTATATATTTTTTGGGAGGAATCGGTGACATTGTGCATTCAAGGGTTAAAACGAGTGGCTAAATTAATACTTTTTTGCCGAAATTTTAGTCTTCTACTGAAGGTCCTTAAACCATGCGGACGTTCTTGTGTCTTACTCTCAGATTCTGTAATTTCCTTTTCTCTTGCTATCATTCTTTTCTTCGTTCTTTTCGTTAGTACACTGAAAAATATATTGTCGTGAGGTCAAAGATTTCATGTCTTTAAAATACGAATGCAAATTTTGCTTAGCATAGAACACGAATTTCTCTAATATAAAGTTTTTTTCCTTGTCCAAAGCCGATAAACTTTTCAATGAAGTCGTATTGTCCTTATAATTAAATGATTTGTCTTAAAAATATGTATCATAACATGAAAGAAAAAATGTTTGGGCTAAGGTCAACTTGACATTAATAATTCAGAAAAATTCTTTAAATTTAATGAAATTGTCTTTAAATTTGTTGTCTTTTTGCATCTTTAATACAAAGCAAAAAATCGTTCAAATATAGGACATGTTTTTCAAAACTTTATTTTAAAGAAGTTTTTACTTGAAACATAGTATAATGTCTACTGGAAGTCGAGTCTTAATTTGGAAAATAAAGTTGTCGTTAACTCGATTTTAAAGGACTTTGATAGCATATGAAGAAAAAATGCTGAGAAAGCGAAAACTTAAAATTTGTTTCCTAGAAGCAAGTACAAACCCAAATTTAAAAGAGAATTGTGTCTTAAAAGTATCCTTACTTGTATTCCTCCCACATTTGGCTCGGAATCAATACCAAATTTTTTAAAGTAGAGACAAAATCTTAGGAACCGGGTATGCTTTTTTCAGTGTAAGGCCGGAAAATTCTACGATGGCGGTCTGGCCGAATCTTTGTCTGTATATGGTATACATGATTTTCTAGCTTGTTCCACCTAATAAACCTAACGGATTTAATGGCTACTGAAGGTCCTTAAACCATGCAAACGTTCTTGTGTTTTACTCGCAGATTCTGTAATTTCCTTTTCTTTTGCTATCATTCTTTTAAAGTTGTGTAAATGACCATCTTTCCCTTAGTAAGGCCGGAAAATTCTACGATGGCGGCCTGGCCGAATCTTTGTCTGTATATGGTGTACATGATTCTCTAGCTTGTTCCACCCTAATAAACCTAACGAATTTAGTGGCTAGGAATAGAATGTGACAGTAAACATGATCTGACACCTTAATTTAATGCCAACATTAGATATGACCACAAAAGTTTGCAAAACCGAACAAACTAAAATTTTGACACAATAAACAAACGATCAAAGTTTGGCATCTTCCCTCTATCCAAGTTTCCTATGATTATAAACGATTTTTTATAAAAAAATATGTCTGCTCTTGAACGAACCAGACGTATTTTATTATAAATGTATGGTTTTGTGTGTGACTCAGACGCCACCCCAAAACATACCAACAACAAAGACGTGACTATCACCCATTAATTTTTGCTTGGGATGTCTATAGACAACGGCAACAATTAGGAGTTACTTCCCTACACACCGAAAAACAGAAAAAAACATTCGCTGCAAATACGTCGTCCAAAATATCATGACATCTTACGTGGTCCTCTCCCTCTCTCCGCCCGAAGTCACTCATGTCAGTTTAGACCGCCCACATTGAGTTTACTTAATCGTTTAGATTACCGTGGAAAATAAAATGAAAATATGCGACAAATTCAAATAAACAAACTGTCAAAAATTACTCATACCCATTGCTGGAATTTCCCCCAACCAAGGGAAGATTTTTGTCGAGACCACCAAATGATCTATGAAATGGAAGAAAAAGGCGAATGTGGTTATACGCTGCACATGATGCTCATTTACTTGTCGCACCGCTCCAATATTTGTGGTTGAGCAGGGAAATTCTTGGCGTTTTATTCCAGCAATTTTTTTATGGACCTAGAGGCATTGACAGTTCGTTTATATTTAATAGAGCGCCAGCCACAACCAAACAGACATCTGGGTTGACAATGCATACATATTTGTTTGGATTTATTAGGCTGTATATACACTGAAAAAAAAATTATCCAAATCTAAATATTTTGTATTTACTTAAATTATTTTGTAAATATTACTATTGATTCCGGGCAAAAGAAAGTGAAGTCAGGATTTTGGTATGTAGGATCTATATTAGAATATGAAACGATATACATTTATTAGCGATCTCTGTAGGTACCTCAAATAGCTCTGGATTTCTAATATATGACAAATAGGTTAACAATTGCCGAGGTTTTATGCTCAAAATGTCAAATCGGGGATGTGTTTACAAAAACAAAAGATCACCAAATTTTTTCCAATTAAAATTTTAATTGAATTCAACAAAATTTCCAATTAAAAATTTAATTGGGTTAACAATTTTTTTTTAATTGAAACAAAAATCATAATAGTATAAATTACATTTTGAATTTTATCAATTAATTGTTTAATTGACGTTGGTGATTGATACTATCATTTGTGTGAAATTTGTTTCTACATGAAACTCCGGACGTCAAATTTAGGATCGGTTTATATGGAGGCTACATATATATTTGAACCATTTTGAACACATATTTGCATAGTTATTAGAGGGCATATAATACACTACGTACCAAATTTTAACCGGTTCGGATGAAATTTGCACCTCCAGTAAGCTCCGGAAATCAACTCTGGGGATGGGTTTATATGGCGGCTTTATATAATTATTGACCGGTATAGAACAATTTTTGCACGTTTGTTAGATGGCATATACTGACATCACGTACCACCAAATTTCAAACAAATTGGATGAAATTTGCTTCTCCATGATTCTCCAGAAGTAAAATCTGGGGATCGGTTTATACATACAAAAAAAAAATTATTAAAAGTCAGCCAACCAAAGATTTTCATTGATATAACGAAACATTTTCATTAATAAAATGAAAATATTCCTTTATAGTACGAAACGTTTCATTTATTGGCACAAAATTCGTTATATTAACAAAACATTCGTTGCATTAACGTAGTTGTTTCATTGGCTGACTTTTAAGGACACATTTCGGTAATATAACAAACCTTTTTCTATTAGTGTAGTAGTAGTAGTAAATTGGGATCGCTCTATATGGACCGATATTGACCAATTTTTGCATGGTTATTAGAGGGAATATACTAACACTACGCACCAAATTTCAACCGGATCGCATGAAATTTGCACCTCCATGGAGCTCCAAGAATCAAATCTTAAGATCGGTTTATATGGAGGCTATATATTATTGTGAACCGATATGGACAAATTTTTACACAGTCATTAGAGACCATAGACTTACACCACGCACCAAATTTCAACCGGATCGGATAAAATTTGCACCTCCAGCAAACTCCAGAAATTTGGGAATCAGTTCAAAAAGGGGCCCATATGTAATTTTGGACCGATATGAACCAATTTTCGCACGGTTGTTAGAGGGCATATACGAACATCATCAAGTACCATATTTCAGCCGGATCGAAATTTATGATTAATTTACTTTGCTCCGAAAGCAAAATCTGGGGGTTGGTTTGTATAGAGCCATACCTAAAACTGGTTCGATATGACCCATTTGCAATGTTACCCGACCTATATCAATAGCAATTACTTCCAAGCAAAAAAAAATTAACGGGTAATTTTAACTTTTTTGTTTCAAATTGGTTAAAAACAGTTTAAGAATTCATAAAATGGTACAAATTATTTAAATTTTGTCGAACAAAATGCTAAATCCAACCTAAAAAAACGGTGAATTTTTGAAATGATTTGACATCAAACGTTTCAGACAAGCGTTAGAATCCATTAAAAATTATAAAAATTTATAAAAATTGTTTATTTGAAAAAATATCAAAAAAAATTCTTAATTTACATCCAAAACATTGAATTCGGATCACACTTAAAGAAGTGATGCAAATTCATTGCACCGGCCCATCTTAAATTCATCGCTTCTGCGTCAATTTTGCAATTCTTCCGGATCCAACCAGAACATTTTCATTACTTTTTTGGCGACAATTTTTATACCCTCCACCATAGGATGGGGGTATATTAACTTTGTCATTCCGTTTGTAACACATTGAAATAGTGCTCTAAGACTCCATAAAGTATATATATTCTGGATCATGGTGAAATTCTGAGTCGATCTAAGCATGTCCGTCCGTCCGTCCGTCTGTTGAAATCACGCAAACTTCCGAACGAAACAAGCTATCGACTTGAAACTTGACACAAGTAGTTGTTATGGATGTAGGTCGGATGGTATTGCAAATGGGCCATATCGGTCCACTTTTACGTATAGCCCCCATACAAACGGACCCCCAAATTTGGCTTGCGAGGCCTCTAAGAGAATCAAATTTCATCCGATCCGGCTGAAATTTGGTACATGGTGTAAGTATATGGTCTCTAACAACCATGCAAAAATTGGTCCACATCGGTCCATAATTATATATAGCCCTCATATAAACCGATCCCCTGATTTGGCTTGCGGAGCCTCTAAGAAAAGCAAATTTCATCCGATCCGGCTGAAATTTGGTAAATGATGTTAGTATAAGGTCTCTAATGACCGTGCAAAAATTGGTCCATATCGGTCCATAATTATATATAACCCCCATATAAACCGATCACCAGATTTGACCTCCGGAGCCTCTTTGAAGACCAAAATTCATCTGATTAAATTTAAATTTTGGTACGTGATGTTAATATATGGCCTCAAACACCCATGCAAAAATTGGTCGATACCGGTCCATAATTATAAAGGGTGATTTGTTAAGAGCTTGATAACTTTTTTAAAAAAAAAAACGCATAAAATTTGCAAAATCTCATCGGTTCTTTATTTGAAACGTTAGATTGGTCCATGACATTTACTTTTTGAAGATAATTTCATTTAAATGTTGACCGCGGCTGCGTCTTAGGTGGTCCATTCGGAAAGTCCAATTTTGGGCAACTTTTTCGAGCATTTCGGCCGGAATAGCCCGAATTTCTTCGGAAATGTTGTCTTCCAAAGCTGGAATAGTTGCTGGCTTATTTATGTAGACTTTAGACTTGACGTAGCCCCACAAAAAATAGTCTAAAGGCGTCAAATCGCATGATCTTGGTGGCCAACTTACCGGTCCATTTCTTGAGATGAATTGTTCTCCGAAGTTTTCCCTCAAAATGGCCATAGAATCGCGAGCTATGTGGCATGTAGCGCCATCTTGTTGAAACCACATGTCAACCAAGTTCAGTTCTTCCATTTTTGGCAACAAAAAGTTTGTTAGCATCGAACGATAGCGATCGCCATTCACCGTAACGTTGCGTCCAACAGCATCTTTGAAAAAATACGGTCCAATGATTCCACCAGCGTACAAACCACACCAAACAGTGCATTTTTCGGGATGCATGGGCAGTTCTTGAACGGCTTCTGGTTGCTCTTCACTCCAAATGCGGCAATTTTGCTTATTTACGTAGCCATTCAACCAGTCGATTATGTAGACCATAAATCGGACGTAAAGCGCGAAACACATTTCGAACCGAACACTGATTTTGGTAATAAAATTCAATGATTTGCAAGCGTTGCTCGTTAGTAAGTCTATTCATGATGAAATGTCAAAGCATACTGAGCATCTTTCTCTTTGACACCATGTCTGAAATCCCACGTGATCTGTCAAATACTAATGCATGAAAATCCTAACCTCAAAAGAATCACCCTTTATATAGGCCCCATATAAACCGATCCCCAGATTTGACCTCCGGAGCACCTTGGAAGGAGCAAAATTCTTCCCATTCGGTTGAAATTTGGTACGTGATGTTAGTATATGATATCCAACAACCATGCAGGATTTGGTTCCTATCAGTCCATAATTATATATAGCTCCCATATAAAGCGATCACCAGATTTGACCTCCGGTGCCTTTTGGAGAAGCAAAATTCATCCGATCTGGTTGAAATTTGGTACGTGGTGGTAGTATATGATATTTAACAACCATGCCAAAAGTGGTCCATATCAGTCCATAATCATTTATAGCT
Organism: Haematobia irritans; assembly: GCF_050003625.1. Lineage (NCBI taxonomy): Eukaryota > Metazoa > Arthropoda > Insecta > Diptera > Muscidae > Haematobia > Haematobia irritans. Next base: position 85,049,787 of record NC_134399.1, on the reverse strand, counting down.
CCCATATAAACCGATCCAGAGATTTGGTTTTGGAGCCTCTTGGAGGCGCAAATTTCATTGTGGATGACAGTCTTTCGTAGAAGTTTCTACGCAATCCATGGTGGAGGGTACATAAGATTCCGCCTGGCCGAACTGACGGCCGTATATACTTGTGTTTGCTGGGTTGTGGAAAGTGTCAAGCCGATAGCTGGTTTCATTTGGAACAGATGGACGGACGGACATCGCTATGTCAATTCAGAAATACACCCGCTATATACCTACATACTTTAGGGGGTCTTTGATCAAGAGTTTAATGTGTGACAAACGGAAGTTAGGATACCCCCATCCTATGGTGGATGGTATAAAAAAACAAGTATATACGGCCGTAAGTTCGGCCAGGCCGAAGCTTATGTACCCTCCACCATGGATTGCGTGGAAACTTCTACTGAAGACTGTCATCCACAATCGAATTACTTAGGTAAATACGTATATGAAGTTTGACAAAATTTTCTATAGAAATAAAATTTTGACAACATTTTCTATAGAAGTAAAATTTGGAAAAAAATTCTATAGAAATACGATTTTAACAAAATTTTCTATAGAAATAACATTTTGACAAAATTTTCTATAGAAATAAAATTTTGACAAAATTTTCAAAAGATTTAAAATTTTGACAACATTCTCTATAGAATTAAAATTTTGACAACATTTTCTATAGAAATAAAATTTTGACAAATTTTTCTATAGAAATAAAATTTTGCCAAAAATATTCTATAGAAATAAAATTTGACAAAATTTTCTATAGGAATAAAATTTTGACAAAATTTTCTATAGAAATAAAATTTTGCTAGATTATTTTTGACTCGAATGGCAACCATGAACCGATATGGACCAATTTTTTTTTGATTGGGGATCGGCTATATATAACTATAGACCGATATGGACCAATTTTGGCATGGTTACTAGCGGCCATATACTAACACCACGTTGCAAATTTGAACCGGATAGGATGAATTTTGCTCCTCCAAGAGGCTTCGCAATCCAAATCTGGGGATCGGTTTATATGGGGGCTATATATAATTATGGACCGATGTGGACGAATTTTTTTCTTGGATGTTAAGGACCATATACCAACACCATGTGCCAAATTTCAGACGGATCGGATGAAATTTGCTTCTCTTTGAGGCTCAACAAGCCAAATCGGGGGATCCATTTATATGGGGTCTATATATAATTATTGACCGATATGGACCAATTTTTGCTTGAGCGTTAGAGACCATATACACCCTCAAAAAAAATCGCTTCTTTAACATATCTTCCAAACATATTTTGCAGGAAGCACATATATTATTGCATACTGCCGAAACATTAATATGTTTGTTTTATGTGAACATATTATATGTTTGGAAGCATTTTGAGCCAAAAATATTATATGCTTGGAAGAATTTTTCCCAAACACGATTGTGCTCATTCCCTAACATACTCGTAATTTTCACTTCCACGAAATTTTTTATTTATTGGCACCTTTCTCTGTAATACAAATAATGTTGAAGAAATTATTCACTTTTATAAATTTTTTAAATTTTACCTTTCGCCTGCACGGAGAATCGAACCGAGGACCATACAGTTTGTAAGCCAACACACTATCCACTGGGCTACGTAGCTGTTATAGTCACCAGTAGATAATTATCGTTTTAAGTTACATTTATATAGCATAGTTTGCAGCGCCCACGAGCCCATGCAAACATAACATTATTTAACAGAAACATACATTTGTTTGCCACGTGGAGCAGTGGTTAGCATGTCTGCCTTGCATGCAAAGGGTCGTGGGTTCAATCCCTGCTCCGACCGATTTTTTTTTTTTTTTTTTTTTAATTTACACATTTATATTTATACTATATTAATTTTTTTAAATGAAACATCGAAATGTGCGTTATTAAAGATTTATAGTCAGTAACAGTGCTTGATATAAACGAAATTGAATGATTTTTGGATAAAATATTATTTTTTATTGCAAAAATAACAATCTTGTAATAAAAAACTGTTTTTGTACAAAACTTTAAAATTTGGAAGGAATTCAAAAACTAACAAAAGAAGAAAGTGGAGTCGAGTATGAACATACATACATAATTTTATAATATAAACATAAATTTATTTAGGAGTGAACAGTTTTTTACTAGCATTTAACACCATCGCTCTAAAATTCCTTTTATTTTTCTTTAATAATTAATTTTAAAGAAAATAAACTTTTTAAATTGTTTTAGCTGTAAAACTCGAACTTAATGCCCGCTTTTATATTTGATGGTGTCCGTCAACTCCTCGTGGACTACTTTTTAATAAAGTGAAACTAAACTTTGTTTTTTTACATTTTACTGTGTAATTTTTCACTATTTCCTCCTTATTTCATTTTACCGTCCCAACTCTAAAAAGAGTATAGTGCCCTTTCGTTATTTTTATGAAGACCCCTGATTTCTTTTAACGAACCAAGAAAAAAATAATGCCAAAATGATAAACAAAACACATGTCCACACATACATAAAATGCTGCTCTCAAGGCGAAAACATAAGCTGTTTGTTTTTCAAATGTCTATTCTCTTGGTTCAGAATGTATATCCTCTTTATTCAAATTAAATAATATTTAGACTTAAACATATCAAATTTTTGGCCTTATCATAAAACAGTTTTCCGAAACAACATACAAGCGGTGTCACAGAAATTGTTCTCTTTTTACTCTTTTGCTGTGTTATATTGATATCTTTCGTCAACTCTCCCGGTTTCCATCTCTATTTCTCTCTATACTCTCTCTGTCGCTTTGAATAAAATATCACAACATATGTATGTTTAGTTGAAATTTGTAAATTTATATATGTTTGTATTCACACATATGATTTTTATGAAACATTCATGCCCCAAACATAATATATTCTAACATATTAACATAGATGTCCCAAACATTTAGTGTTAGTTTAGGAAAATTACATGTTCGCACTTAAATATATTGTGGTTTAAAATCGTGCCCGAAACACATTTTGTTTATATAGGAACATATGAAAAACATATTTTTCTAACAGTGTACCAACACCATGTACCAAATTTCAAGCGGATCGGTTGAAATACGCTTCTCTTATAGGCTCTGCAAGCCAAATTTGGGGGTCCGTTTATATGGGGGCTATACGTAAAAGTGGACAGATATGGCTCATTTGCAATACCATTCAACCTACATCAATAACAACTACTTGTGCCAAGTTTCAAGTCGATAGATTGTTTCGTTCGGAAGTTAGCGTGATTTCAACAGACGGACGAACGGACGGACGGACATGCTCAGATCGACTAAGAATTTCACAACGACCCAGAATATATATACTTTATGGGGTCTTGGAGTAATATTTCGATGTGTTACAAACGGAATGACAAAGTTAATATACCCCCCATCCTATGGTGGAGGGTATAAACATAGGTAAAGAATCTGGAGTTTAAGTTCGGGAATGGATTGAAATTTTTACGTTAAGACTATCTATGGCATTTTACACCTATAGAAATAGCCGACTAATTAAATCTACATCATATAATCCATTAAAAAATCATCAGAGTAACTTCTTGTATGCGTTGGAAGGGGAAAATTTGGATTTAGTCTAACTTGAACCTTGTCGCAATAACAGTCGACCTCCAAGCAAACAAAAGACTTCGCTTAAGATTGCATAAAAATTTTACTCTTTGAAACACATATATTGACATTTTCGATTGAAATCATTTTTAAAGTGGCAAATAATTTAACAAAACGAGTAGGTGACAAACGTAAAAGCTTTGCAACTTTGTTATAAACTCTTTCAGATCAACGTCGCATTATCATGTTGGACAAACACACAAATTTAATCCCTCATTTCATTGATCTTGAGACCTGTCTGCTCGTTTGTCGCATGCTACATATTTGTTCAGTTTCTGGCAAACTCTAAAGCGGTTCCAATTGAAAGATACTTTGACATGTCACTTGAGTTGTCACATTTCAAAGGGTGATTTTGTATCGATTTAATTCTTAGTGTTCGTTTTTATTTAAATTTTGGATAAGTACCTTGTACGCTGTGATATTTTGTGACAGTTTAAAAATTTTGTGACAGCTATTGGAATTAAATCGTCTTAGGATGGAAATATTCAAGGTTAAAGTTGTCAGCGGTTAACAAGTGTCAAAGTCAACTATTTTTGGATATGATTACATAATGGATTTTAAGATTTATGAAAAGTCAGTATATATCAGGTCAAGCCGAATCTTATATACCCTCCACCATTGAGAGTGTACCAAGTTCTACAAAAGACTGTTATTCACAATCGAATTACTTGGGTTGTGATAACAGTTGCCTGTGACTTAACATTGTCTTCTTAGTTGTAAGTTAGTCTATATTGAGTCTATGTTAAAAGAAAAATATTAAATACCTATATAAACCATTTTTGTTATGGATTAGTTTATATAGAGGGGTATATGTGTAATTCTAAACCGATGTGCAAGAAATACATATACTGACATCATAACAACGTAGCAAATTTGAACTGGATGGAATCTAAAAGTGATCTCCTGTTGCCCATTTGCAATACCATCCAACTTACAACAATAAGTTAGCGGGATAGACGGACGGGCATTGCTAGATACTTTAAGGGGTCTGAGACCATTATTTCGTTGCATTACACACGGAATGACAAAGTTAATATACCCTCATCCTATGATGGTGGTCATAAAAATATCAAATATAAGTTTAATTATGCATAAGGCAAACCAAAATACGTTGTCACTTTTGAATGGTATTGATTCGTAATAATTCAACGTAAATATTCGTTTGTATACCTTTTATTAAAAAAATACAAAATCGTCAAAAAGCTGTAACATACCTGACTAAATTGAAATTAGTTTACATTTTTTTTAGATTTTTTAGCGATTACAAAAAACAAGTACTTTCCTCTGTATAGTTCGAAAACCTATGTTGTTAGCACATATTTTTCCTGTTTATTTTCATAATTTATTATAATAAATAATAAATATATAAATAAATAAATAGGTTCTTTACTCTTTGTATAGCGGAGTATTTAGGCTATTGGCCTCGGCGAAGGCGATCCCAATGACGATCTCGTATTGGCAGGAAAATTCGACATGAGACCGAAACCATTCTGGGCAAAAACCGCAGCAACTTCAACAGTGCTTGAATTACGAAACAAGGATTCACTTGGGAGCAAATCTACATTTTAAAGAGAAAATGTAAGGTAAAAAATTTGTCGCATGTGCCTAGTTTTCGAGATATCGACACCTGTAATCTGTATTATCCCTTTCAGTTTTGTTAATTATGGCAGCAATTTTTCATTAAATTTCAAAAATCTTTACGTATTTGGTATAAAGATTGTTGGAGGAGTCAATTTTTCGAAATATCGACACCTAAAATGTATATTGTAAACAAATGTTGTTGGTAAGTATGGCTGCACTTTTATACTAAATTAAAAAAAAAAAAACAAACAAAAAAAAACAAGTATATACGGCCGTAAGTTCGACCAGGCGGAATCTTATGTACCCTCCACCATGGACTGCATAGAAACTTGTGCTAAAGACTGTCATCCAGAATTGAAGTACTTGTGTGGCGGTAACATTTGCCGATGACAAGGTATCTTAAAACTTCGTAACACCATCTTCTCAATTGTAAGTTAGTCCATACGGAGTATATATTAAACAAACAAAGACCGATAAAATACGTATATAATTCATTTTTTCTATAGAAATTAAATTTTGACAAAATTTTCCATAGAAATAAAATCTTGACAAAATTTTGTATAGTAATAAAATTTTCACAAAATTTTCTATGGAAACAAAATTTTGACAAAATTATCTCCAGAAATAAAATTTTGACAAAATATTGTATAGGACTAAAATTTTGACAATAATTTTTATAGTAATAAAATTTTGGTAGATTATTTTTGGGGATCGGCTTTATATAACTATAGACCGATATGGACCAATTTTGTCATGGTTGCTAGCGGCCATATACTAGTGCAATGTACCAAATTTCACCACGTACCAAATTTCAACCGGATCAGATGAATTTTGCTCCTTCAAGAGCTCCGAACGTCAAATTTGGGGATCGGTTTAAATGGGGGCTACATAGAATTATGGACCGATATTTACCAATTTTTGCATGGTTGTTAGAGACCATATACTAACACCACGTACCAAATTTCAACCGGATCGGATGAATTTTGCTCATCCACGAGGCTCCGGAGGTCAAATCTGGGGATCGGTTTTTATTGGGGCTATATATATATGTGGACAAATGTTTGCATGATTGTTAGAGACCATATACTAACACCAGTGAGGATTTAGCCGGATCGGATGAAATTTGCTTCTCTTAGAGGGTCCGCAATCCAAATCGGAATTATGGGCCGATGTGAACTAATTTTTGCATGGTCATTAGAGAACATATACCAACACCATGTACCAAATTTCAGCCGCATCGGATGAAATTTGCTTGTCTTAGATTATCCGCAAGCCAAATCGGGGGATCGGTTTATATGGGGACTATATATAATTATGGACCGCTGTGGACCAATTTGTGCAAGGTTGTTAGAGACCATATACTAACACCACACCCTCAGAAAAAATGGCTTCTCTAACATATGTTCCAAACATATTTTGCAGGAAGCACATATATTAGTGGATACTGCCGAAACATTAATATGTTTGTTTTATGTGAACATATAAGTTGTGAAGCATTTTGAGCCCAAAAATATTATATGCTTGGAAGAATTTTCCCCAAAGAAGATTGTGCTCATTCCCTCACATAATTTTCACTTCCACGAATTTTTTTAGTTCTTGGCACCTTTTTCTGTAATACAAATAATGTTGAAGAAATTATTCAATTTTATAATTTTACCTTTCGCCTGGACTGAGAATCGAACCGGGAACCATGCAATTTGTAAGCCAACACACTACCACTAGGCTACGTAGCTGTTATAGTTACCAATAGACAAATATCGTTATAAGCATAGTTTGCAGCGCCCACGAGCCGATGCAAACAAAACATTATTCAACAGAAACATATATTTGTTGGCCACGTGGAGCAGTGGTTAGCATGTCCGCCTTGCATGCAAAAGGTCCTGGGTTCAATCCCTACTCCGACCGAACACCAATTTTTTTTTAATTTTTGTATTTATATTTTTATATTATTAAATGAAATTTTTACAATGAAACTTCGAAATGTGTGTTATTAAAGATTTACAGTCAGAAAAGAACAGTGCTTGATATAAACGAAATGGACTGAGCTTTTGGATAATTTTTTTTATTGCAAAAATAACAAATTTGTAGCAAAAAACTGGTTTTGGTATAAAAGCTTAAAATGTTGGAAGGAATTCAAAAACTCTAACAAAAGAAGAACGTGGAGTCGAGTATAAACATACATAAATAATTTTATAATATACACATAAATTTAGTTAGCCGTGAACAGTTTTTTACTAGCATTTAACACCATTTTAAATACATTTAAAACTTATCGTGTTTTGTACTTAATTTCATTTTTACCCTTAAGGCCGGTATTAAGTTGGCATTGTCCTTTTAAAATGAACCTGTTTTGCCTTTTACTTTTCTTTAATAATTCATTTTAAAGAAAATAACCTTTTTCAATTTTTTAGCAAAACTCGAACTTAATGCCCGCTTCCGAATGTCTATTCTCTTTACACGAGTATTCAAATTAAATAATATTTAGACTTTCCGAAACAACATACAAGCAGTTTCACAGAAATTGCTCTCTTTTGATTCTCCCGCTGTGTTATGTTGATATCTCTCGTCAACCCTCCCGGTTTCCATCTCTATTTCTTTCTCTATACTCTCTCTCTCTCTCTCTCTCTGTCGCTCTCTGAATAAAATATCACAACATATATATGTTTACTCGAAATTTGAAAATTTATATATGTTTACATTCACACATATTATTTTTATGAAACATTCATGCCCCAAACATAATATATTCTAACATATTAACATATGTGTCCCAAACATTTAGTGTTAGTTTAGGAACATTACATGTTTGCACTTAAATATATTGTGTTTAAAAATTGTGCCCGAAACACATTTTGTTTATATCGGAACATATGAAAAACATATTTTTCTAACAGTGCATGTACCAAATTTCAGCCGGATCGGATGAAATGTGGTTCTCTTAGAGGCTCCGTAAGCCAAATCGGGGGATCGGTTTATATGGAGGCTATATGTAATTATGGACCGATATGGACCATTTTTTGCATGGTTGTTAGAGACCACATATTAGCACCATGTACCAAATTTCAGCCGGATCGGATGAAATTTGCTTCTCTTAAAGCAATCCCAAGCAAAATTTGAGGGTCCGTTTATATGGGGGCTATACGTAAAAGTGGGCCGATATGGACCAATTTTTGCATGATTGTTAGGGACCATATACTAACACCCTGTACCAAATTTCAGCCGGATCGGATGAAATTTGCTTCTCTTAGAGCAATCGCAAGCCAAATTTGGGGGTCCATTTATATGGGGGCTATACGTAAAAGTGGACCGATATGGCCCATTTGCAATACCATCCGACCTACATCAATAACAACTACTTGTGCCAAGTTTCAAGTGGATAGCTTGTTTCGTTCGGAAGTTAGCGTGATTTCAACAGACGGACGGACGGACATGCTCAGATCGACTCAGAATTTCACCACGACCCAAAATATATATACTTTATGGGGTCTTAGAGCAATATTTCGATGTGTTACAAACGGAATGACAAAGTCCTATGGTGGAGGGTATAAAAATATTCTTAAAAATATGAAAAAAGCGATTTATAAAAAATAAAGAACACCTTCGGGAAGAGCTTTTAAAGTTGTGCCTTCCAATTTTTATACCCTCCACCATAGGATGGGGGGTATATTAACTTTGTCATTCCGTTTGTAACACATCGAAATATTGCTGTAAGACCCCATAAAGTATATATATTCTGGGTCGTGGTGAAATTCTGAGTCGATCTGAGCATGTCCGTCCGTCCGTCCGTCCGTCTGTTGAAATCACGCTAACTTCCGAACGAAACGAGCTATCGACTTGAAACTTGGCACAAGTAGTTGTTATGGATGTAGGTCGGATGGCATTGCAAATGGGCCATATCGGTCCACTTTTACGTATAGCCCCCATATAAATTCGGTACATGGTGTAAGTACATGGTCTCTAACAACCGTGCAAAAATTGGTCCACATCGGTCTATAATTATATGTAGCCCCCATATAAACGGACCCCCAAATTTGGCTTGCGAGGCCTCTAAGAGAAGCAAATTTCATCCGATCCGGCTGAAATTCGGTACATGATGTTCGTATATGGTCTCTAACAACCATGCAAAAATTGGTCCATATCGGTCCATAATTATATATAGCCCCCATATAAAACGATCCCCCGATTTGGCTTGCAGAGCCTCTAACAGAAACAAATTTCATCCGATCCGGCTGAAATTTGGTACATGATGTTAGTATATGGTCTCTAATGGCCATGCAAAAATTGGTCCATATCGGTCCATAATTATATATAGCCCCCATATAAACCAATCACCAGATTTGACCTCCGGAGCCTTTTGGAAGACCAAAATTCATCTGATTCAGTTGAAATTTGGTACGTGATGTTAATATATGGCCTCAAACACCCATGCAAAAATTGGTCGATATCGGTCCATAATTATATATAGCCACGATTATTAGCAGCTTCTATTCCGTACACATATGCCCCTAAAATTAAGTGCACGATTATGACGAGGGTTCACGCGTCCCATGAATACCACATGAGAATCGGTGATTGAGAATAGTCTGAAAGCATTGTTATCTTAAACTTAAATGATCTTCTTAAACCAGGTCCCTAAATTATCTGAAGTATTATGATGTATTGGTATAGATCCGTTGAAACATGTTAACCAATACACAATTATGGCTTGCATTTAATACATCGGTATGAAATAGAACATCGTCATTAACCATACCCCAATATCTTCAATGATACATACTCACCATATATTTGGTATTGTCTAAATTAAAAACTCGCTTGTAATCTATGTCTGGACATGCCTCTCAGCTTTATTAACAAACTCTGAAATGTCTTCATTGTTGTTTAATTAATAAATCCATCGTTGTGATTGATAGCGTTAATCATTAATTAAACGACAAAACGACGCATTGTAACAAACGAATCTTATGTCAAATCCAAATGTCAATGATGTCCCTCAACCCCCCACAACTGTCATTCGCTTTAATCCAACGAATGTATGATGGATGATTAATACACGCATAACAAATTAGATGAATTGAAGAAAAACATAAAACAACCACAAGAAACGCATGTGAGAAACTTTTTCGCTTTTGTCGTAACATAGTAATGACGGTTTGAGCTAAAAGCCAAACTTAAATAATAGAGATTGGCAGAAGATCAATAAACTTCAAAATATGTACAAATGAAATTTTTTTATAATTAAGAGCTTCCGTATTTTTGTATCGACAGAGAAACGAGCACACCTTATATGATGTGCTAAAGTATGTGGGATGGATTAGAGCTACTTGTTGGCCGGAAATTGTTGCGTATTTCAAACAACGCAAATTAAATCGTGGCGGTGATAATACCAGAAAAAGCAAGAATCCATGAGAAGTTCGTCGCATGAACTATAGTAGTAGAGGTGTGCACGTGACTCACTTCGTGTCTAAGGGCTATTCATACTAAACTGGTCCAGGACATATACTTTGGAATGAGTCCAAGTTATGTCATATAGTGTTATTTTGCTCCTTCCTAGACAAACCCATGTTAAAGTGTAAAGTGCTTTCCATATGTTTTAGACTAGAACTACGACATTCTTACGCACCAGGGGATAGACCTATATATGTCCTGAGATTTATCCTTTTACCGTAGGCCATCAATAAATAATCTGAATCTACGACATAGTCGAGTGAACATAATTTGCAAAAATAGAATAATTAAGAGCTGTTGACTATGAAGTGAGTTTCAGAAGTGTTTAGAGGATTGGAAAAATTGTGGAATGGTGGGGGGGGGGGGATAGTTTAAGGGGAACGACATAGTTATTGATGAACAATTATATAATTTTTGATAACAACTTACAGGATCCAAAAGCCTCACCAACGATACAATTTAACAAGCATATCGACCGAATCTTAAATAGCCACTACCATGAATCAAATATAATTGTTCCTATGAAACCCCCTCGTCGTAGCTAGTTACTTGAAAATATATATGGTAAAATTTCCAGTGGATTTTGGGGTACTACCTCAAGAAGATGAGTTAGAGATAATTTGCAAAAAAAAAAAAAACAAGAACTGTTGACTATAAAGCACGCTTCAGAAGTGTTTCGAGATTTGGCAGAACTAGTTTACTAATTTCATGGGAAAATATATTTATTAATAAATAATTATATAATATGGTAGTTTTTGATCAGACCCCAAGATAACGCTTTACAGAATCGAAAAGCCTCACCATCGTACGCTGGAAGAAAAAGCTTGGCAATATCAAATCTTAATACCCACCACCATGAATCGCATAAAAGATCCCTCTAAAAGCCCCTCGTCGTACCGGTTTATATGAAAATATATAGAATTTCAGTTGGATTTTAAAATACTACCTCAAAAAGATCGATTCAAATGATGACGCTTCCCGATTCTGGAATTATTGCTTGAGATTTAGAGGAATCTTAAATATCTCATGTAAGCGTACAATAAGGAAATTTTAATTTTAGTTTCGAATAATTTGGGCGACATTCTATATCCTCACGAACAAAAATCGGGAGATTGGTCTATTGGAGGCTTGTGTTCCTAAAATCCCTCTAGATTTCCAATTTCAGGCAAATTGGTAAAAATTGCTGTTTTTACAAGCCCAAGAAGTCAAATAGGAAGATTGCTTTATACGAGGGCCTATACTAAACAATGGACCCATACAAACTATATTTGGCACACCTAAAATACCTCTAGATTTATAATTTCAGACAAATCTGATACAAATTACGCTTTCTGGAAGCACAAGACCCCAAATCGGGAAGTCGGTTTTTATGGTTTTTATATATTTTTTTCTCACATTCGGGATATTTTTCTTAGACGGGGATGACATTTTTGAGTTGGAGACTTTGTGTTTGGAACATCCATAAATTTTATGATTTTTGTGGAGATTTTTTCGAATTTGGTTCAGCATAAAAAAATTCTTTTTATTTCTACATTATTGAAATTCTTTTTATTTCTATATTATTGAAAAAGAAGTAGAGCGAATCGCCAAAATTTGAAAACGAAGGCTATTCTACAGCATAGAATACGGCATAGAATAGTGTACAAATGAAACCTTTGGGCTGGAAGCGGGCATATGATTTTATTTTGAGAGTCCAAGCACTAATTTATAATTGTACTCAGCTTGGATAAGAAATCATGTCGTAAGGAAGGACTCGGGCCTACATTTTGTCCCATCATTAGTGTTCTTCATTGATTTGAACAATATATCCCATAAATGTAGAAAATATGAAGGTGGTTCACCTTGATATTGATCTACCACCCAATTTTAATACTTTAACATTTAGAAGTACATATTCGTTCATAAATACATGGTGATCCAACTCCCATTTTCAATTCTCGAGTATTTGGAAAACATTCACCGCTCTTTTTGCTGAGGACTTTTAATTCTAATTGGGAATTTTTGGGGACAATGCCAGTGAGCCATTGAGTCTGCAGCTACCATCGAAATCAATCGACTTTCTCGATTCTTTCCAATTTTGGTTTTGGATCTGCAAACTCATTAATCGAAAGTCATACCAGTTGAATGCCTTAGGTTAGATATCAATATTTTTCAGATTGCGTTTTTTTTTTCTTTACACTCGGTTATCCATATCCAACTAAATAAATAGAACATTTATCAGACAACTTATTACACAGTTGGTGGGAGTCGCAGTTGCATCTGTGCGTGTTAACTTTCCTCCATCCATATCGAACTCGGCTTTTTTTTATTTAGTGGTTCTGTATGGCAAACTCTTTAACACTGTATTGCAGGCGATGTTGCATCCTCCGAAATCATGAGGATACTCTGAGAAGATGTGAAAGAAACATCTTTCGCATGACCGCAAAGTTCACCGGACATATTACTCAAAATAACCAACGCTCAATTACATTCGCCGAAAAGCAAAATAATTCCAAGTCGCTAAACCACTTGCCGTAGGTAATATGGCCTTCAAGAGACAAAGCGGATGACGCTGATGATCTGAGGAAACTTCTACTATGACAACAGCAACCTGCACTCAAGCTAAGCTGTATTAACACTATCGCTAGCTGGTTGCAAGTATTCACGGTCATCTTAGTCAAATGCATGTGTCCAGGATTTGGATTTTACAATTGAAGTTTGATATTTGCAAAAATAGACGGAGCGAACAACCTAAGGCACCATACGCAAATTCGTTTAATATAGGGTCTGTAGTAAACTATAGGTACTTAGAGACTTTGTTGTCGTCATAAAGTGAATTTGATCGAGTGATCAAGATAATCGGTTCAAATTGTACGGTTTCCGAAGTTAAATTTGGAATCTGTAACATGTCAGAAAGAAAAGATTGCTTTTTCTATAAAGATCTAAAATACATCCAGATTATAAAATTTAAACAAATCGGATAAAACTGGCAGTTTCCATGATCTCAAGAGGTCAAATCGGGAGATCGGTCTATCCCGGCATAGCTCTTTACGACGGTAAAAAAACTGACCAATGCAAAATTTAGCACATCTTTTAAATTACTTATTCGATAGATCAGTCTATGTGGTAGCCCAACATATACCAAATTTGACGTAGGTGAAAGTGGCAGCCCGATTTGTTTTCAGGCTCAATTATACTATTCAGTCCATTGTGGTAAAAGTTTACAAAATGGGAGATATCAGCTTATATGTGGGCTATATCGAAACATGGACCGATATAACCCATTTTCGAACTTTAACTGACTGAAGACAAAACGCGAGTGTGTTCTAAATTTCAGTACAATAGCTTCACTATTAGAGGATATAGCCTGAGTACACAAGATAGACGGATCGATATTTCTGCTAACTTACTGCTTTATCGAAAATCTTGACATTTTTGAGGCATACGTACTCAGAACGTTTCGACATATGAGCGCTACTTGTGTTATTTACAGCAACTTGAAAGTTCCATTTCGTTTGATTCCACAAAATTGTTCAATTGCTCAAAAATAAAAAAGCTCGTGTCGATCAGTTGATGAATCGTGGATTTATATGTATCAGCCCGTTAGTAACAAGAGTGGCTCGAACACGAAGCACTTCCCAACAAATGATTCCACGCATATGTCGCATTCGTACCTTCGAACAATGCAGAACTGTCAATCTGAGTGATGCCATTTGTCCTCCAAGAAATCAGGAAAACTAATCGCCAAAGACGTATCACCCTTCTCCAGATATTCACGACAATGTGATTCTCACACATCAGATTAAACAATTACATTTTTGAACACTCAAAACATCGATGTGATGGGTCATCCCCCTAATAGTCCTAACTTGGCACCGAATGACTCCTTCCCGTTTTCGTCACCTGCAGGAGCGGTTGAGGCGTTCAGAATGCATTTTTTGGAGATACACTATCAGAATGGCAAAAGGACTTCGACAGTGTATAGATCCTAATGGTGAATATTTTGTTCTTCATTCCAAAATATTCCCATCACAATTTTACGGTGGTAGTTATAAAACGAGTTAATACAAGTACTTGGATCCAATATACCATAAAATGAGGTGCGGATGAGGAAATAACAAGTATATACGGCCGTAAGTTCGGCCAGGCCGAATCTTATGTACCCTCCACCATGGATTGCGTAGAAACTTCTACGAAAGACTGTCATCCACAAATTTCAACTCACATGGTTGTTAAAAATCATATACTACCACCACGTACCAAATTTCAACCAGATCGGATGAATTTTGCTTCTCGAAAAGGCACCGGAGGTCAAATCTGGGGATCGGTTATATGGGAGCTATATATAATTATGGACTGATAGGAACCAATTCCTGCATGGTTGTTGGATACTCTATACTAACATCACGTACCAAATTTCAACCGAATATGAAGAATTTTGCTCTTCCAAGGTACTTCGGAGGTCAAATCTGGGGATCGGTTTATATGGGGCCTATATATAATTATGGACCGATATCGACCAATTTTTGCATGGGTGTTTGAGGCCATATATTAACATCACGTACCAAATTTCAACTGAATCAGATGAATTTTGGTCTTCCAAGAGGCTCCGGAGGTCAAATCTGGTGATCGGTTTATATGGGGGCTATATATAATTATGGACCGATATGGACCAATTTTTTCATTGTTGTTAGAGACCATATACTAACACCATATACCAAATTTCAGCCGGATCGGATCAAAATTGTTTCTCTTAGAGGCTCTTCAAGCCAAATCGGGGGATCGCTTTATATGGGGGCTATATATAATTATGGAGCGATGTGAACCAATTTTTGCATTATTATTAGAGACCATATACTAACACCATGTACCAAGTTTCAGCCGGATCGGATGAAATTTGCTTCTCTTAGAGGCTCCGCAAGCCAAATCGGGGGATAGGTTTATATGGGGGCTATATATAATTATGGACCGATGTAAACCAATTTTTGCAGGCTTATTAGAGACCATATACTAACACCATATACCAAATTTCAGCCGGATCGGATCAAAATTGTTTCTCTTAGAGGCTCTTCAAGCCAAATCGGGGGATCGGTTTATATGGGGGCTATATATAATTATGGAGCGATGTGAACCAATTTTTGCATTATTATTAGAGACCATATACTAACACCATGTACCAAGTTTCAGCCGGATCGGATCAAAATTGTTTCTCTTAGAGGCTCTTCAAGCCAAATCTGGTGATCGGTTTATGTGGGGGCTATATATAATTATGGACCGATGTGAACCAATTTTTGCATGGTTGTTAAAGACCATGCAAATTATATATAAATTATATATAGCCACCATATAAACCGATCCCCAGATGTGACCTCCGGAGCCCCTTGGAAGAGCAAAATTCACCCGATCCGGTTGAAATTTGTTACGTGGAGTTAGTATATGGTCTCTAACAACCATGCAAAAATTGGTCCACATCGGTCTTAATTATATACACCTCCATTTAAACCGATCCCCAGATTTGACCTCCGGAGCTATTGGAGGAGCAAAATTTATCCGACCCGGTTGAAATTTGTTACGTGGTGAAATTTGTTATATTGCGCTAGTATATGGCCTATAACACCCATGCCAAAATTAGTCCATATCGGTCTATAGTTATATATAGACGATCCCCAAAAATAATCTATCAAAATCTTATTTCAATAAAAAATTTTGTCAATTTTTTTTTGTCAAAATTACTATACCCAACAAAACTTATGATTACTGGTGGTACATTCAACTTTGGTGGAAAATTATACTCACCCAGCAAAAACTCTCATTACACGGTAATCTTGTAGGTAAGCCTATTTAAAAATTAATAACCACTTATTAATTGGCATCGCTTCGGATTACATTTACATACGCATGTCCTAGAAAGAAAGTACTTCTCCCCTGGCATACTTTACATAAGTAGTGCATTTGAAGCATATAATCACCTAATATGTAATGACTTATTCGTAGATACACCAAAGCTTGCAAAATAGCCACTTGTTGTCTCAGGCAACCAAATCTCGAAAATATTTATTTCTATCGCCGATTACAATGGATCAAAATATGGTGAGTGATGCTGTAATATGAGAACTACTTGACTAGAAACAAATATTGTATAAATAATCAAAAAATCTAATAAATAATCTCAATAAGATTACACGCAAATTAATTTCACACTTAAAATAGAAATAAATGTAGGTTGTTTTAGGGAGTGGGATTCGTGAATTACGTTATAATATATCCATTAGCCAATTCACATAAGGTTCGAAATCGACTAAAAGTGGATTTTTAGTCTCTTTTTTTTATAAGGCAAATGGTATTTGAAATTTAGTTTAAGCGCATTTTGGAAGAGTAATGTGAATGAGGTATAAGAAAGCATTTATTTAAAACATAATATGATAATGTCATTAAACATAATTATTATGAAATATTTGTGATAAAAATTTCTTAACGGAAAAATTTTCAGAATTACCGTTACATTACATATTCTTATTGATTTTTTATGTAAGTGCTCGATTATGTGAATAATTATACCTAATGGTACCATCATTTATTCTATTTTATTAATTCGTTAACTACAACTGCCTAAAAATTTGAGAATAACAATTCGAAAATTACCGAGAAGTATTTATTTTTGTCATTACAAGTTAGTCATTATAACTCGCCGCAATGTAATGCAACGTGTAATGACAGCTTTACTCCTGGTAATGTCAATTGTAATGATATGTGGTTACCTAGTTTTGCTGGGCAGACTTCACATCATTGTTGTTGCCATCAATCCCTGTAGTTGCTTTCTTCGGTTGTTGCTATTCTTTTTGGCACAAAAACTAATTCGGATGACAGTCTTTAGTAGAAGTTTCTACGCAATCCATGGTGGAGGGTACATAAGATTCGGCCTGGCCGAACTTACGGTCGTATATACTTGTTTTCATTATTATCTGGTTAGAAGTGTCAAAGCTGAAATGGAGTGTCTTTTACGATTTCAAAGTTTTATAAATCTTTGTGATAAACTTATTGGTCACAAATTTTGGCCTTTTGGCCCCTATTCAAATGAATTTTGGCTTTCTCATCTCTTAGACAAAATGTACATAAAGTATTTATCAATTGCCTGATATCAGCAAATAATAAACATGAATGTAATATAAACTTGCACACAAGTGATGTCGAGGAGAAAAAGATTGCCAAAACCATTTTACGCAGCACAAACCCATTACTCGGTTATACACTGGAGGACATGAAGTAGTAGAGCCTTCTCCTCCAACAAATCCATGATACCATCATTTAAAATAAAACTTTGACCACAACATAATAAAATGAAGTCTATGGATGGAATCAATAAAATATTAATGCCCGATAGCATAAGTGATTGGTCAATTCTCCAATAATATCCATGGCCAAGTCTACTATATACATGCTAACTCCCTTTAAAACATAGGTAAACATAGAGGATGGTGACGAGGGCTATGGCAAGAGACAACGTTTCCTCATTTTCCGTCATATATTTCTTTTTTATTTATGTGGAAAAATAAGAACGTAAGCGTTTGAGTCGAGATGATCTCCAGCATTTACTAGCTGTCGTTTTATTCCTTTTTTTGTATTCAGTTTAGAGGACACCATTGGTTGGGATCATAATTCAAGTATAGGCTGCAATTGCGCGGATGAGAAATGATAATAATGTGGCAGCACTGTATTATAGTTGGTTGATTTGCTTGAATAATGATGATGTCTTGCCAGACTGAAGACCAATGGCAGATCAATGTAATCTCCCTACTACTTTAGTGTTGGTGGTATAGCCTTTCGATATATTCATACCATACAGAGATGACCAGGAAATAACGACACGAATTTTTCCCTGCAAAAGAAAACATCTGCTCAGAGAGGGAGTCGTTTTTGTTTTATTGACCAGAGTTCGTTTTTCTGATGACTATGAACTTGAGCCTTCCTGTTTAAATTGAGCTCAGATGTTTTCGTAGAGATTAGCCAAAGGGGTTGTAGCCAATCCTTATATATTATAGGGTTCCATACCAAAATATTCCTTTTGTATGAGTATCTCATCAATATATGATATGAGTGATTGACCGGAACTTTATGTCAACGGAGGAATAAATGAAAAAAATGAACACTTAAGTTTGAGAAACTATTTGTCATTTATATGAGTGGTTCTCATTCACTTATAAACTCATTTCCCCAGAGAAAATCAACCACCCGATTTGGAGAGATTACAATTACGAAAGATACGTTAATAAAGGCTCCTGAATTTGTTGACCGTTCTTTAACTAATTTTAAACATAGTTAATTTAAAGACCAATATTACCAGTGAAATGTTAGAAAACCTTAAATTTCATTTAACCAGATGATATTTACAATAACATTTGATCAACATCAATAACAAAGAATTGTGCCAAATTTAAGCTAATAGCTTGTTTCGTTCGAAAGTTAGTATGATTGTCGATGCAAAATTTACCATCCTATGGTAGAGGCTATAAGAAATAATACATTCTAAGAAGTCCAAACAAGTTGGAAATTAAAAAAAAAAAAAAAAAAAAAAAAACAAGTATATACGGCTGTAAGTTCGGCCAGTCCGAATCTTATGTACCCGCCACCATGGATTGAATAGAAACTTGTACTAAAGACTATCATCCACAATAGAATTACTTGGGTTGCAGTAACACTTGCCGATGGCAAGGTATCCTAAAACTTCTTAACACCGCGTTCTCAATTGTAAGTTTGTCAATACGGGGTATATATTAAACAAAAAAGGCCTAAATACGTAAATAATTCAGTTTGACAAAATTTTCTATAGAAATACATTTTTGACAAAATTTTCTATAGAAATAAAATTTTTACAAAATTTTCTATAGAAATAAAATCTTGACAAAATTTTGTGTAGTAATAAAATTTTCACAAAATTTTCTAAAGTAATAAAATTTTGACAAAAATGTATAATTAATAAAATTTTGACAAAATTTTCCATAGAAATAAAATTTTGGTAGATTATTTTTGGGGATCGGCTATATATATCTATAGACCGATATGGACCAATAATGGCATGGTTGTTAGAGGCCATATACTAGCACAATGTACCAAATTTCACCACGTACCAAATTTTAACCGGGTCGGATGAATTTTGCTCCCCCAATTGCTCCGGAGGTCAAATCTGGGAATCGGTTTAAATGGGGTTATATATAATTAAGACCGGTAGGGACCAATTTTTGCATGGTAGTTAGAAACCATATACTAACGTAATGTACCAAATTTCAACCGGATCGGGTGAATTTTGCTCTTCCAAGGGGCTCTGGAGGTCAAATCTGGGGATCGGTTTATATGGGGGCTACATATAGTAATGAACCGAGATGGACCAATTCCTGCATGGTTGTCAGAGACCATATACTAACACCACATACCAACTTTCAACCGCATCGGATGACGTTTGCTCATCCATGAGGCTCCGGAGGTCAAATCTGGGGATCGGTTTATATGAGGGCTATATATAATTGTGTACCGATGTGAACCAATTTTTGCATGGTTGTTAGAGACCATATACTAACACCATGTACCAAATTTCAGCCGGATCGGATGATATTTGCTTCTCTTAGAGGCTCCGCAAACCAAATCGGGGGATCGGTTTATATGGGGGTTATATATAATTATTAACCGATGAGGACCAATTTTTGCATGGTTGTTAGAGACCATATACTAACACCATGTACCAAATTTCAGCCGGATCGGATGAAATTTGCTTCTCTTAGAGGCTCCGCAAACCAAATCGGGGGTTCGGTTTATATGGGGGCTATATATAATTATTAACCGATGAGGACCAATTTTTGCATAGTTGTTAGAGACCATATACTTACACCATGTACCAAATTTCAGCCGGATCGGATGAAATTTGCTTCTCTTAGAGACTCCGCAAACCAAATCGGGGGATCGGTTTATATGGGGGCTATATATGATTATGGACCGACATGGACCAATTTTTGCATGTTTGTTAAAGACCATATACTAATACTAACATCACATACCAAATTTCAACCGCATCGGATGAAGTTTGCTCATCCATGAGGCTCCGGAGGTCAAATCTGGGGATCGGTTTATATGGGGGCTCTATATAATTATGAACCGATGTGAACCAATTTTTTCACAGTTGATAGGGACCATATACTTACACCATGTACCAAATTTCAGCCGGATTGGATGAAATTTGCTTCTCTTAGAGGCTCCGCAAGCCAAATCTGGGGATCGTTTTATATGGGGTCTATATATGATTATGGTCCGATGTGGACCAATGTTTGCATGTTTGTTAAAGACCATATACTAGCACCACGTAACAAATTTCAGCCGGATCGGATGAAATTTGCTTCTCCGCAAGCCAAATCTGAGCGTAGGTTTATATGGGGCTATACTTAAAAGTGGTCCGATATGGCCCATTTGCAATACCGTCCGTCCTACATCAATAGCAACTAATTGTGCCAAGTTCCAAGTCGATAGCTTGTTTCGTTCGGAAGTTAACGTGATTTCAACAGACGGACGGACATGCTTAGATCGACTCAGAATTTCACCACGATCCAGAATATATATTCTCGATTATTATACCCTCCTATGGTGGAGGGTATAATAATTTTTTCTGCCCATAATACAAAAACACTTCTATAAAAGCGGATGACAATTCAGCATAAGAGAAAAAGTTTGTCCAAACCTACAATCACACTAACCCCCATTCATATGACAATAGAACAATGACAAAAACTCACAGTAATCACTCTCATGGCAATTTGTGGTTGGCGATGTGGTTGCGCTCATGCGCAATGGGCAGTAGGTAGCATATCGTCACACCACAGAACTGATGAAGAAATGATGACATTGTTGAGGTTTATGTTATATACTATCAATTGGACACACACTCTAATACGCTTGATTTCAAACAATTGAAGTAGAACAGCCGAGACAATTAAACGATCATAACTATCAGGTAATACAAGACACTCGACTACAAAAGCAAAAAACGAACTGAGTGTAATAACAGTGGCTGCAAATGAAATCCCTTTTATAACATTTTGCACGGGATCTTAAACATGACTCCAAAATTTACTCCGTAGTCCGGTCGTGAGTTTGTAATATTACGAAAATTGTTATTAAAATTGAGCCAAGAAAATAAGTTCATAAGTATAATGAACTTTTTCCATTAAAACTTAATTAAAAATTTGTACATAAGCTGAAATTTAAGGACAATTTTTGTTCGCTATAACCATAAATTCGTTATAAATGTAGTCATTTGTGTGGGGAAGCCAAGAAAAATCACTGGGACCTAATAAAGTGTTTGTTACTATCGGTGTTTGTTCAGTGTTAATGTTGTGCTTTTGTACCACTAAATGCCATATATTTTGAATATTTGTGCCTCTTGTTAATTAAAATTTTTTATTCTGAAATATTTATTATAAACTTTTGATACCAAATTATGTTGAGATTGTGTATGAGATCTGTGTCTTGTCAATTAACCGAGTTTATACGCCGAATACTAAATTTGCAAGTGGACACATGTACCACCTGAAGTATTCCGAGAAATTTTTCTACGTCGGAAGACCTGGCTACTTCCCTATACTGTCCATTACGAAGAGGGATTCTCGATTAAACCCAGACACGGTGATTCCCAGCAAAAAATAGAAGTTCTTCCTAAGTCATTACTTTTAATGTACATCCAAGAATGCTTTTCTATAGATGGACATAATGTTCACTTCATAGGAACTTCTCTTGAGACGATATATAAAAATCCGCTATTTTACGCAGTTTTTACAATAAATTTAAATTTTCTAAAATTGTACTATGTATAAAAATAAATAAGGACAAGTACAAAGCATATGAGGAAGATACCCTACGGAAAATGGATCAACCACAAGATCAGTACAGGACTAGTCTCTGGTGTGTATGGACTAATCCCAGTGCTGGTCAAAACGAATGGAAGGGGCCAGTCACTTTAAGATGCGTTTGTCATTGATGGGGTAAATTTCCACTTTTGGACACGTTTTGGACTCATTCCAAAGGACACGTCCTGGGACAATTTAGCAGGAGCATATCATAGACAGGAACCAGTCCCGGACAAACTCTTAGAAATCTGTTTCATTTTGGACAACCGAATCGCATCCGGAATAAAAAACTTTTGAAATATGTCGAACAATAGGTTACATTGATAATTTTATTTCACTAAATCTGTAGATCCAATAAGATTTTAATATCAAGCAATAAATTACGACTATTTAAAAATTGCAACTAACTGGAGCACCGATACCAGTTCTGTGATAGGTCCGTCATTGGCAATTTGCACCAATTTCCGTAGGGTAGTTTCAGTATTACAGAAACAACAATGTCCGACGCCATATTGCCATTTTGATTGTCAGTCAAATGGTTTCATTGTTCAACAAGTGGGAAATTTAAAATATAGCAAATCTGGAAATACATCGATGTATACTTCGAAATATGAGGAAATATGTTGAGATTTGTAAGAAAAATTTAAGTAATTCCTACCATCAATTTTGAAGACCATTTATTTCGATACTTTTTTGACATAAATATAATTGAATATTTGAGAATTGAATATTCAAAATTTTTTGTATAAAATAATTATATTTTGAATTTTTATTTTTATTTGTCACAATTGTCAATTAAACAATGGCGTAGCTAGCAACGTTCTCTTAGGGGGTGAAAGTTACAATGTGTGCTCATTGGTAAGATACCTCAAAAAGTGAAATAATTAATTCGTGTAGATGGGAATACACCACAATATTTAATTCAATGATATATAATCACAGTTTGAAGAAAAACTGCATGGTATTTGGTAGGGGGAGATGAGAACCCTATAACACCCCTTTAGCTACGCCTATGTCGTTAAGCAAATACCGACGTGGAATTTACGTCAATATTACGTATTATTGAAATCGTCTGTATAGTAGCAACAACAGACATGGGAGGACAACAGCAGTGACATAGCTTGTAACTTTATTTATTTATTTTATTCCCGTTGATGATTTCCGAAGGAGATCGAAATATCGAATTATGAAAAAATAAAACAAAAAAATAAAAATAAAACTTTGACCTCGAGCTTGAATTTACAAAAAGATAACATAAGGTAATAAACAAAAAGGTCGAAAAACAAAAACAACAAACGTAGATAAAAATTTAAAATAATTTATTCCAAGTTTTTTCTTAGTTTTTTTAAAACGAATTCGAGATACTGAAATAGAATCACATCTGAAGAACTAATGCGAAATCAATGATACTTAAAAGGATGACTTCCACCCTATGAAAAAAGCCATGTAAAATTCATTGCTACCTAGCCAAATTTGCAGTACTTCCGAATAAACAAGTATAAACGGCCGTAAGTTCGGCCAGGCCGAATCTTATGTACCCTTCACCATGGATTGCGTAGAAACTTCTACGAAAGACTGTTATACACAATCGAATTACTTGGGTTGTGGTATCTTAAACAGTTTTCTAAATTGTGAGTTAGTCCACACGTTGTATATATTTCAACTGACTCGGAGGAAATTTACTCCTCCAAGAGGCTCCAAAACCAAATCTCGGGATCGGTTTATATGGAGGCTATATATGATTATGGACTGATATGGACCACTTTTGGCATGGTTGTTAAATATCATATACTACCACCACGTACCAAATTTCAACCAGATCGGATGAACTTTGCTTCTCCACAAGGCTTCGGAGGTCAAATCTGGGGATCGGTTTATATGGGAGCTATATATAATTATGGACTGATATGAACCAATTCATGCATGGTTGTTGAATACCATATACTAACATCACGTACCAAATTTCAACCGAACCGATGAATTTTGCTCTTCCAAGGGGCTCCGGAGGTCCATAAACTAACACAATATACCATATTTCAGCCGGATCGGATGCAATTTGCTTCTCTTAGAGGCTCAGAAAGCCAAATCGGGAGATCGGTTTATATGGGGGCTATATATAATTATAGACCGATGTGGACCATTTTTTGCATAGTTGTTAGAGATCATATACTAACACCATGTACCAAACTTCAGCCGGATCGGATGAAATGTTCTTCTCTTGGAGGCTCCGCAAGCCAAATCTGAGGATCGGTTTATATGGAGGCTATATATAATTATGGACCGATGTGGACCAATTTTTACATGGTTGTTAAAGACCATATACTAACACAATTTACCAAATTTCAGCCGGATCGGATGAAATTTGCTTCTTTTAGAGGCTACCAAATCCAAATCGGGGGATCGGTTTATAGGGGGGGCTATATATAATTATGGACCGATGTGGACCAATTTTTGCATGGTTGTTAGAGACCATATACTAACACCATGTACCAAATTTCAGCCGTATCTGATGAAATTTGCTTCTCTTAGAGGGTCTGCAAGCCAAATTTGGGGGTCCGTTTATATGGGGGCTATACCGATATGGCCCATTTGCAATACCATCTGACCTACATCAATAACAACTACTTGTGCCATGTTTCAAGTCGAGAGCTTGTTTCGTTCGGAAGTTAGCGTGATTTCAACAGACGGACGGACGGACATGCTCAGATCGACTCAGAATTTCACCACGACCCAGAATATATATACTTTATATGGTCTTAGAGCAATATTTCGATGTGTTACAAACGGAATGACAAAGCTAATATACCCCCCATCTTATGGTGGAGGGTATAAAAAAGAAAACATTTTCATTGTCTTTTTGGCTAAGCTTGTACAAAATTCATTTAATTTATTGCGAGTGAGTCTTTTTGTGCCACTTTCAGCCTCAATGGTAATGGTCCATATGAAGTTAATTTTAGATAGAAGAGTTAGATTAAATACTTATATAAGCAACCTTAGTTCTTGAATGGTTTACATAGAGTTTACAAATAATTATGAACCGATATCGATATAAACCATATATACGATATATCATTTCCCACATGGTAATTAGAGCGCCAAATGTGAAGCGATTAGGATTAAATTTTGTCCTCCACGAGGCTCCAGAAATCAAATTTTTGGGTGGTTTTATATTATGCTATATATAATTATGAACCGATATAAACCAATTTTTGCAAGGTTATAAAAAGACGTATACCATACCAAACGTACCAAATGTGTCAAATTTCAACCGGATCCGATGAAATTTACACCTCCAAAAGACTCTGCAAATCAAATTATAGGTTACGACTATATCTAAAAGTGATCTCATATAAGACCCAAACGACCGACATCAATAGCAACCACTTGTGCTGACTTGTTAGGATCTTAACATGATCTTCACAGACGGACGAACGGACGGACATATCTGGTTCGACTCAGAATTTCACCAGGACGCAAAATATATATATATTTTTTTTGGGGGGCCATTAACCAATAAGTCGATGCGTTACAAACGGAATGACAATCTTAGTATACCCCCATTCAACAGCGGAGGGTATACAAAACATTCTATTCTCTGAATTCTCTGGTTTCTGGTTAAACCTATTCGATCACGTATCATCAACATAATTTCAGAAGAATTCTTCTATTTGGTCGATTTTGGGAAATTTCTAAAATTGGGTGCAGTCGTAGCCTTCGGCTGTTTTCACTTCTCTCAAAGGTCGTAATATATTCGGAAATATCTCAAAAATCTCGCATTTGAACCACAGTGACACTAAAATAACCTGTGCCACTATTGGATGCCCTGTGACCAAAACTTCGTTTGTGACAACCACAAAACAATCGATAATGAAGTCGAGTTGATTTAGTGACGACAGTAGCTCTTTTCTCGGTGAATTTGTATTGTTGGTTTTTTTTTGTTAACTGGCGAGCTATTGTTGTCAATGGATTTCTTGAATGAACCGTCAAACCGCAAACCAAAAGCCATGAGTAAAGGGGACAACTAGCGTGACAACATCAAATAACTCGATGACAGTAGCTTGCTTTTGTGGTTATAATCAATGGACAAACATACACACTCGCACACACACATACATTACAAATACTCTCAGAAGAATTAAACTGAAAACAATTCTTATTTCATGGCTGACATTAACTACCATCAAGTACCAAATAATGACAATTGACAAATTACCTTTCGTGGTCACATGAGAGCTTCGGAACCCAAAAAATACAGGTAGAACAGATAACCACACCATGACAATGGCCACTGAATGAATGAACTTTTGTCATTGATGAATATCTGAAATTTTTAGTTTAGAGTTCCCATTGTATAGCCCCAAGATGGAGATAATAAAGCTCGTGTTTTTCATGAAATATTATCATTATAAGAATTTTCTAGTTTCTCCTGTCATCTTTTGCGGCTACTTAAATATGAGTACGTATCCGGTGTCATTATTGAAGATACCACGTGGTTGCGAAGTGTGCTATTGTTGTTATACCTTCGGTAATAGAATGGGGTTTATAATTACTTACATTTGTCATTAGGTTTGTAATGCATTCATATATTGGCCTGGACCAAAATATTGTCTTATATATGGGTCAAGTTGGGAGATGTTTTATAATGTTGATCAATGATTTTCACTATTTATCATCCTTTATATAAGGTATTATATCGGAGAAAACTAAGATTCTCACATTTACTTGAAATTTACAAAGGACATAATATGTTGGTTATTTATCTCACCGATTTACTTGTAGTTTACGGGGGACATGGGAGAAAGTGTTTAAATTAATACAGGGAAGTAGTAAACAAGTATATACGGCCGTAAGTTCTGCCAGGCCGAATCTTATGTACCCTCCACCATGGATTGCGTAGAAACTTCTACTAAAGACTGTCGTCCACAATCGAATTACTTGGGTTGCGGTAACACTTGCCGATGACAAGGTATCTTACAACAAATTTCTATAGAAATAAAACTTTGACAAAATTTTCTTTGGAAATTAAATTTTGACAAAATTTTCTATAGCAATAAAATTTTGACAAAATTGTCTATAGAAATAAAATTTTGACAAAATTTTCGATAGAAATAAAATCCAATGAAGGACTGGGGAATTCTTCCCACTTAAATATGAGGCAAAATATTAGTTTCTGTACCAAAAAGAATAGCAACAACCGAAGAAAGCAACTACAGGGATTGATGGCAACAGCAACAACAACGATGTGAAGCCTGAATAAGATTTTCCACTTCCACAAAAGTTGAAGGTACTACCAGTAATCATAAGTTTTGTTGGGTATAGTAATAAAACGTATGTTGACAAAATTTTCTATAGTAATAAAATTTTGACAGAATTTTCTGTAGTAAAAAAATGTTGACAAAATTTTCTATAGAAATAAGATTTTGGTAGATTATTTTTGGGGATCGGCTATATATAACTATAGACCGATGTGGACCAATTTGGGCATGGTTGTTAGCGGCCA
Organism: Haematobia irritans; assembly: GCF_050003625.1. Taxonomy (NCBI): domain Eukaryota; kingdom Metazoa; phylum Arthropoda; class Insecta; order Diptera; family Muscidae; genus Haematobia; species Haematobia irritans. The sequence goes on along the minus strand of NC_134399.1, from coordinate 85,021,752 downwards.
TATACTAGCGCAATATACCAAATTTCACCACGTCCCAAAATTAACCGGATCGGGTGAATTTTGCTCTTCCAAGGGGCTCCGGAGGTCAAATCTGGGGATCGGTTTATATGGGGGCTATATATAATTATGGACCGATGTGAACCAATTTGTGCATGATTGTTAGAGACCATACACTAACACCATGTACCAAATTTCAACCGGATCGGATGAATTTTGCTCCTCCAAGAGGCTCCGCAAGCCAAATCTGAGCGTCAGTTTATATGGGAGCTATACATATACTATTTTCAATACCATACGACCTACATCAATAACAACTATTTGTGCAAAGTTTCAAGTCGATAGCTTGTTTCGTTCGGAAGTTAGCGTGATTTCAACAGACCGACGGACATGCTTAGATCGACTCAGAATATCACCACGACCCAGAGTATATATACTTTATGGGGTCTTAGAGCAATATTTCGATGTGTTACAAACGGAATGACAAAGGTAATATACCCCACATCTTAGGTTAGGTGGCAGCCCGATGTATCAGGCTCACTTAGACTATTCAGTCCATTGTGATACCACATTGGTGAACTTCTCTCTTATCACTGAGTGCTACCCGATTCCATGTTAAGCTCTATGACAAGGGACCTCATTTTTATAGCCGAGTCCGAACGGCATTCCACATTGCAGAGAAGGTTAGGTGGCAGCCCGATGTATCGGGCTCACTTAGACTATTCAGTCCATTGTGATACCACATTGGTGAACTTCTCTCCTATCACTGAGTGCTGCCCGATTCCATGTTAAGCTCAATTACAAGGGACCTCCTTTTTATAACCGAGTCCGAACGGCGTTCCACATTGCAGTGAAACCACTTAGAGAAGCTTTGCAACCCTCAGAAATGTCACCAGCATTACTGAGGTGGGATAATCCGCCGCTGAAAAACTTTTTGGTGTTCGGTCGAAGCAGGAATCGAACCCACGACCTTGTGTATGCAAGGCGGGCATGCCAACCATTGCACCACGGTGGCAGTGAAACCACTTAGAGAATTTTTGAAACCCTCAGAAATGTCACCAGCATTACTGAGGTGGGATAATCCACCGCTGAAAAACTTTTTTTGTGTTCGGTCGAAGCAGGAATCGAACCCACGACCTTGCAAGGCGGGCATGCTAACCATTGCACCACGGTGGCTCCCTACCCCACATCTTATGGTGGAGGGTATAAAAATGGTGGAAAGGGACCCCCGAAGTTTTGTTAAGACGGACCATTTTACACCATTCTCTATATAAATGAAAGAGCAAGTAGTCCGATTCGTTTGAAATGTACAGGACCATGGAATGAAAAAGAGTACTTCAGTTTGTAGGCAAGACTCTTTTTATACCCACCACCATAGAATGGTGAAGGGGGTATAATAAGTTTGTCATTCCGTTTGTAACACATCGAAATATCGATTTCCGATCTATCTGATGGCTATATCCATGTTTTGATATAGCCATCAGATAGACCGATCTCCCGATATTACTTTTTGGGCTTCTAGAAACCGTAATTATTGTCCACTTTGCCTGAAATCGAAAATCTGGAGGTTTTTAGGAATACAAATAGGTGTGCAAGAAATGATTTTATTTTTTAGGCTTCTAGAATCCGTAGTTTTTATCCAATTTGCCTGAAATGAGAAATCTACAGATATTTTAGGACCTTAAATATGAGAGCCGAAAATGGCGTGTATTGGTCCATGTTTTGGTTTATCTCCCAAACAGACCGATCTCTCCATTTTACTTCTTGGGCTTTTAGAAACCATAGTTTTTATCAAATTTGCATGAAATTTTAAATCTAGAAGTATTTTAGGAACATAAAGAGGTGTGCCGAAAATGGTGAATATCGGTCCATGTGCACTGATAATGAAAATTGCTTGAAACTGAATTATAGTTTCCAGATTTTACTTCTGGTAATCGTTTACATAATGGGGGTAAAAATCTACAGATGTTAGATTTTAAATCAAGGCGTTATTCAATTTTCATTTTCTTGCACACTCGCACACGATGTTTATGATTCCTCTAAAACTCAAACAAATATCGTTCTTATAAATCCAGAATCTGATCTAGTCTTCATAGGCAAAATCTTTGAATTTATCTTAGGGAAGTGTACTGGTTGAACTGATCTACTTGTCACCAAATCCTCTGTAATTTTCACAGGAAACTATAATATTTGATTCATGGTGGTGGGTATTTAACTTACTGCTTTATATATTGTTTCTTTTCGATTTCTTTTTCAGAAGGATTATTTAATTATCTCATCGCTCAAACGATAGATTTGACTCGTTAACGCAAAATGTTCCTAAAATATGCTGCGGAAGGCGTAGCGAAGCTGGCCGGATTCGGTTGGACAATGTATATGTGTCACCTGTAATTTTATACCCACCACCATAGAATGGTGACGGGGGTATAATAAGTTTGTCATTCCGTTTGTAACACATCGAAATATCGATTTCCGACTATATAATGTATATATATTCTTGATCAGGGAGAAATTCTAAGACGATATAACGATGTCCGTCTGTCTATCTGTCTTTTGTAATCACGTTACAGTCTTCAATAATGAAGCAATCGTGCTGAAATTTTGCACAAACTCGTATTTTGTCTGCAGGCAGCTCAAGTTAGAAGATGGGCTATATCGGTCCAGGTTTTGATATAATCCCCATATAAACCGACCGATTTGGGGTCTTGGGCTTATAGAAATCGTAGTTTTTATCCAATTTGCCTGAAATTGGAAATCTAGAGGTATTGTAGGACCACAAATACGTGTGCCAAAAATTGTGAGTATCGGTCCATATTTTGGTATAGCCCCCATATAGACCGATTTCTCGATTTTACTTCTTGGGCTTCTAGAATCCGAAGTTTTTATTCAATTTACCTGAAATTGGAAATCTAGAGGTATTGTAGGACCACAAATACGTGTGCCAAAAATTATGAGTATCGGTCCATATTTTGGTATAGCCCCCATATAGACCGATTTTTGGATTTTACTTCTTGGGCTTCTAGAATCCGAAGTTTTTATCCTATTTGCCTGAAATTGGAAATCTAGAGGTATTTTCGGGTCATAAATAGGTGTGCCGAAAACGGTGAGTATCGGTCCATATTTTAGTATAGCCCCCATAAGAACGATCTCCCGATTTAACTCCATGGGTTTCTAGAAACCGTAGTTTTTATCTGATTTGCCTGAAATTGTAAATATTCTGTTATTTTAGGCTCACAAAAACATGTATCGGATTAACTTTTTATCGGTCCATTTAGTAATGCCTCCATATAGACCGACTTCACTTCTTGAGGGTGTAGAAGGCGCACTGATCATGAAAATTGCTTGAAACTCAATGTAAAATTTCCAGATTTTACTTCTACAGATTTAAGATTTCAAATCAAGACGTTATTTTATAATTTTCTTGCACACTTACAAGAGATGTTAATGATTCCTCTAAAACTCAAACAAAAATGGTTCTTATAAATCCAGAATCTGATATAGTCCTCATAGGTGAAATCTTTAAATTTATCTTCGGGAAGTGTCCTCAAGCCCTCCAGAAATGTCAAAGGAAACCCTAATATTTGGTTCATGGTGGTGGGTATTTAAAATTCGGCCCGGCCGAACTTAGTACTGTATATACTTATTTTTTAAATCAATTTTGTCTTTAGTATATATATGGCTATCCTATAATTTAGGTTGCATCATCTTTCACATTAGGTCATTTTTGTTTTTTTAGTGTAAAGGTCATTGCGAATTGATCAGCATAACTTATTTGTGGGTCTACGACCAATATTTTCTCTCCTATTAAAATTTTGTCTTGATAAATTTCGATCGCTACTAAATACCAAATTCCAGCATTAAAATAATAAAAACAACAAATAGAATCTAGAGTTTCACCTGAAATATGAAATTCAATTCAGACTAACCGTTCTCATTGAAAACCCGTAGCAACGAAATAAATACACTCATGTAATTTCTATGGGCTGCATGCCACTAATTGATCGATTGTCTTTAGCCAAGACTTATGTTTTTAGGTTTCTTATTGCCACACACTCCTGGCGGACGTCGAATGACGTTCAAAGCTATGAATACAATTTACTGGTGCAATACCGCTGCTGCTGCTGCTGCTGCTGCCACCATCAACAACACAATACCGTTTTGCAGTTTTCCATCCATGCCAATGGATATTTGGTATTCCGATCGCTGAAATATATGGACTGACTTATGGCCAAAACAATCGCACTGGAACTTTAATCAGCAATGGCCGTCCATTGCTGGTCACTGAAGCGTGTTGCATGAATGAATGTTACGACTATTTCGTGGTGTCCGCTTACCGTTGGTGTCTTCGAATTATTTTGGTGGCAATTGTGTGGTGTTTGGTTTTTCGTAGTTTCGAAATATGACCATATTTCGGATCTTACCGCAGTATGGGGAGATTGAATTTGCCGTTCGTATTTTTTTCTTCGTGTGGCTTGGTGTGCCTTGTGTTGACATGATGTTACAACGATGTTACTTATGGAGCATGGTACCATCACCAAAATGCTCGTAACTTTTTTAGACAACCGCAAATAGTTAAGGAGGCAATATTGCCACCAGAAAAAAGCTCATTGGCAACAACAATGGGCCACTACTTGTGCCATTGCCGTCAACCAAGCGCAACAAATAAATTAGAGCGTTAATATTGTTGTTAGTTTGAAATAACTTTTTTTTTTTTTGAAATATAAAATTTGTTGTTGTTGTTTTTTTGCTTACAATGTTACATGGTTTGTTTTATTGTGCAAAGACGACGATTAATGAATTGGTCACTATTGCATGGACACACAAAAATATAGATGGCCATGCCATGATGCATTTGCTGAACAAACATTGGTTTATACAATTCCCTATGAGTGTCCACATATTAGTGAGGAGAAATCTCCGTGATGTAGACATGATTGTATGAATGCAAGACTTTTGACGTATTGCAAAATTATCATTTTAAAGAACTAAAAAAGACTTAATAATTTTAAGCAAATGTTGTAAATTTGAAACATGCTTGAAATTAGTCTTGTTTTATTTTTTAAAGATTTTTTTTACTAGAAAATATATTTAGTAAAAACCTGTCAAAACGTTTCGAAATTATATACTGTACTAGCGTAACCCGGCCCGCTTCGCTGCGCATTCCGAAGCATATTTGTAGGAACAATTTGCGTTAACTTAGTCAACCATATCCTTCGTGCTGAAAACAAATTCGAAAATACGGAGGATATTCATATGTAAAACGGTTCGTCTTAATAAATGTCTGGGAGAGGGTGTACCCTTTCCTCCAAATTTTTTAAATAATGTTCTGTATTCAAGTAGTTGGACAATCTTCTATATTTCTTGAGAATTTTAAGTGTGGTTTGTCAAGGAAAGGTATCCTTCTCCTCAAAATTAAGCACTATATTATAATAACATACAATAAAATATTGTTTCCCATCCAATAAATCGGAAAAAGCAAGAGTAGTAAAAAAGTTTACCACATTAACCCTCTATGTTGGCTGCCAATTTCATGTAAATTTAAGTTCGTTACTAAAAAGAAGTCTGGCAGAAGCCTGTGCAAAAATCATAAAATTATGTACCGAGTTCCCATTTATGGACAACCCTCTACTTTCAATTTAAGAAAAAAAACGGACAAAAGGGAACCCTCTCCCCACCTTCACTCCACACTGACCTGATATCGGAATTATAAGCCTAAAGGGGCGGCCTCTCTTCCGTCCAAATATCACAAAGTCAGGTATCAACTATTAATATCGTAACCTCTCCCCAGTCCTCTGTAAATTTCAAGTAACTCGGTAAAGTGTAATTGTTTCTCTGTATGTACTTAAGAGAAGCCGATGTCTCCCTATGCCCCTTTGTTTTTATTAAAAAATCAGGAACCTGATATAAATTTCATAACCTCGCCCATTTTTTCCGTAAAATTTCAGTCGCGGGAATTTAGTTTTGTTTTCTCTGTACTTTAAAAAAAGTCGGGCAAAGGGGCTGTTCCCAACCCTCCCCCCCACCCAAATATCGAAAAGTAATGTAGAGGATTTTTGTCTAGATGCCAACCCCAACATTCAATGAAAATTTCAAGCAAATCGCATAATTTTGTTCCAAGTTTCAAAAAGTAGGGCAAGGGGGAGGTCCCTCTCCCCATCGACATATGAAATCATCAGGTATCCGATATTAATTAAATAACCTCACCGGATGTTCTCTGTAAATCTCAGATAATTTAGAGAATTTTAGTTTTTTCACTGTACTTTAAAAAATGTCGAACAAAGGGGAGGTCCCCCTCCGCCACCAAATATCGAAATATAAAGTAGCGGATCTTTGTCTAGATGCCAACCCCAACCTTCAATGAAAATTTCAAGCAAATCGGTCAACTTTGGTCCAAATTTCAAAAAGTCCGACAAAGGGGAGGTCCCCTCCACGACCAGGTGTCAAAAAATGAGGTACCCTATTTTCACCACATGAACGCCCCCTACGATCTCTGAAAGTTTCAAGTAAATCGGTTCAGCCGTTTCGTAGCCAACTCGGACCATACAAACAAACAAAAAGTCGCTAAAGGGGTGGTACCCCCTCCCGATCAAATTTCGAAAAAAAAATTGCGAATCTTTGTCTAGGGATCACCCCCTACTATCCCTGAAAACTTCGTGCAAATCGGTCAAGTTTGGTTTAATTTTCAAAAAATCGGACAAAGGGGAGGTTCCTCTCCGCGACCATATGTCAAAAAATGAGGTACCCTATTTTCAGCACATGAGTGCCCCCCACGATCTCTGAAAGTTTCAAGTAAATCGGTTCAGCCGTTTTCGCGCCAACCCGGAACATACAAATAAACAAACAAACAAACAAACAAATAAACAAACATAATTTGAATTTTATATATATAGATTATATACTATACTGTTCAGCTAGAACCCGGCCTATTTGCTAAAAATATGGAATTTACTTCGAAGTAGGAATTTTTTAGGAATTTTTAGACACCATATCCTTCCCAGCATATTACGAACGATAAGATAAACCTTCTTAAAAAAGTACCAAAGTGTAAGAACAGGGTAGTTCCCTTAGACATACGGTGAAGTGTAAAATGGCCCGTCTTAACAAAAAGAGAGGGAGAGGATGGTTCCTTCCCACAATTTTTTTTTAATTCGTATGTCTATTAAAAAATTAGTTATTCCAGTCAAAACATTAATTGATAAATTAATTTTTGTTAAAATTAAAAATTTTGTTGAAAAAGTAAATTTTTAATTAATATTTTTTAAATCAATTAAAAATTTAATTGATTGCACAACTCAGTTATTTTTTTCATTAAAATAGCTAACTATTTTCAATTACTTTTTGAATTGATTTAGTATTTTTAGTTTAATTAATAAGTGATTGTTTGTTATAAAATGTTGAAGAAAAAAAAAGAAGTATATACAGCCATAAGTTCGGCCAGGCCGAATCTTACGTACCCTCCACCATGGATTGAGTAGAAACTTCTGCGAAAGACTGTCATCCACAATCGAATTACTTGCGTTGTGGTAATACTTACCGATGGCAAGGTATCTTAAAACTTCTTAACATCGTTTTCCAAATTGTGAGTTAGTCCATACGTGGTATATATTAGACAAAAAAGTTATGTATAGGTAAGTCTACAAATAATTACGAATCGATATGGACTTTTGCACGGTTCGTGGAGAGCCAGAATTGAAATATGGGGGTCGCAATTATGAACTTGATATGGACCAATTTTTGTGTGATTGTCGATCGAATTATCTGAGGGCTATATATAACTATAGACCCATATGGACCTAGTTAGGCATGGTTGTTAAAGGCCATATACTAGCACAATGTACCAAATTTCAACTGACTCGGATGAAAAATGCTCCTCCGAGAAGCTCCAAAACCAAATCTTGGGATCGGTTTATATGGGGGCCATATATGATTATGGACTGATATGGACCACTTTTGGCATGGTTGTTAAATATTATATACTAACACCACGTACCACATTTCAACCACACCCTCAAAAAAATCGCCTCTCTAACATATGTTCCAAACATATTTTGCAGGAAGCACATATATTATTGGATACTGCCGAAACATTAATATGTTTGTTATATGAGAAAATATTATATGTTAGGAAACATTTTGAGCCCAAAAATATTATATGCTTGGAAGAATTTTCCCCAAAGAAGATTGTGCTCATTCCGTAACATAATTTTCACTTCCACGAAATTTTTTAGTTCTTGGCACCTTTTTCTGTAATACAAATAATGTTGAGGAAATTATTCAATTTTATAATTTTTTATACCCTCCATCATAGGATGGGGGTATATTAACTATGTCATTCCGTTTGTAACACATCGAAATATTGCTCTAAGACCCCATAAAGTATATATATTCTGGGTCGTGGTGAAATTCTGAGTCGATCTAAGCATGTCCGTCCGTCCGTCCGTCCGTCTGTTGAAATCACGCTAACTTCCGAACGAAACAAGCTATCGACTTGAAACTTGGCACAAGTAGTTGTTATCGATGTAGGTCGGATGGTATTGAAAATGGGCCATATCGGTCCACTTTTACGTATAGCCCCCATATAAAGGGACCCTCAGATTTGGCTAGTGGAGCCTCTAACAGATGCATATTTCATCCGATCCGGCTGAAATTTGGTACATGGTGTTGGTATATGGTCCCTAACAACCATGCAAAAATTGGTCCACATCGGTCCATAATTATATATAGCCCCCATATAAACCGATCCCCAGATTTGGCTTGCGGAGCCTAAAAGAGAAGCAAATTTAATCCGATCCGGCTGAAATTTGGTACATGGTGTTGGTATATGGTCTCTAACAACCATGCAAAAATTGGTCCACATCGGTCCATAATTATATATAGCCCCCATATAAACCGATCCCCAGATTTGGCTTGCGGAGCCTAAAAGGGAAGAAAATTTCATCCGATCCCGCTGAAATTTGGTACATGATGTTGGTATATGGTCTCTAACAACCATGCAAAAATTGGTCCACATCGGTCCATAATTATATATAGCGCCCATATAAACCGATTCCCAGATTTGGCTTGTGGAGCCTCTAACAGATGCATATTTCATCCGATCCGGCTGAAATTTGGTACATGGTGTTGGTATATGGTCTCTAACAACCATGCAAAAATTGGTCCACATCGGTTCATAATTATATATAGCCCCCATATAAACCGATCCCCAGATTTGGCTTGCGAAGTCTCCAAGAGAAGCAAATTTCATCCAATCCGGTTGTAATTTGGAACATGGTGTTAGTATATGATCTTTAACAACCGTGCCAGAATTGGTCCATATCGGTCCATAATTATATATAGCCCCCATATAAAACGTTCTCAATTCATCTGATCCGGTTCAAATTAGGAACGTGGTGTTAGTATATGGTCGCTAAGAACCATACCAAAATTGGTCCAATCACACAAAAATTGGTCCATATCGGTTCTAATCATGGTTGCCACTAGAGCCAAAAATAATCTACCAAAATTTTATTTTTAAAAAAAATTTTGTCAAAATTTTATTTCTAGAGAAAATTTTGTTAAAATTTTATTCGGTTCATAATAAAATTTTCATTATTGTCAAAATTTTATTTCTATAGAAAATTTTGTCAAAATTTTATTTCTATAGAAAATTTTGTCAAAATTTTATTTCTATAGAAAATTTTGTCAAAATTTTATTTCTATAGAAAATTTTGTTCAAATTTTATTCGGTTCATAATCATGATGGCCACTCGAGCCAAAAATAATCTACCAAGATTTTATTTCTATAGAAAATTTTGTCAAAAGTTTATTTCTATAGAAAATTTTGTTAAAATTTTATTTCTGTAGAAAATTTTGTTAAAATTTTATTTCTGTAGAAAATTTTGTCAAAATGTTATGTCTACTTTGTCAAACTGAATTATGTACGTATTGGATCGATCTTTTTTTATTTAATATATACCACGTATGGACTTACATACAATTTAGAAGATGGTGTCAGGAGGTTTTAAGATACCTTGCCATCGGCAAGCGTTACCGCAACTTAAGTAATTCGATTGTGGATGGCAGTGTTTAGAAGAAGTTTCTACGCAATCCATGATGGAGGGTACATAAGCTTCGGCCTGGCCGAACTTACGGCCGTATATACTTGTTAAATTTTACCTTTCGGCTGGACGGAGAATCGAACCGAGGACCATACAGTTTGTAAGCCAACACACTACCACTGAGTTACGTAGCTTTTATAGTCACCAGAAGACAATTATCGTTATAAGTTACATTTATATAGCATAGTTTGCAGCGCCCACGAGCCCATGCAAACATAACATTATTTAACAGAAACATACATGTGTTGGCAACGTGGAGCAGTGGTTAGCATGTCTGCCGTACATGCAAAGGGTCGTGGGTTCAATCCCTGCTCCGACCAAACACCAATTGTTTTTTTTTTTTAATTTACACTTTTATATTTAAACTATATTAAATTTTTATAATGAAACTTCGAAATGTGGGTTATTAAAGATTTACAGTCAGAAACAGTGCTTGATATAAACGAAATGGACTGAGCTTTTGGATAAAATATTATTTTTTTATTGCAAAAATAACAATTTTGTAATAAAAAACTGGTTTTGGTATAAAAGTCTGATATTTTGGAAGGAATTCAAAAACTCTAACAAAGGAAGAACGTGGGGTTGAGTATAAACACACATAAATAATTTTATAATATACACAAATTAAATAATATTTAGACTTAAATTAAATAATATTTAGACTTAAGCATATCAAATTTTTGGCCTTATTATAAAACAGTTTTCCGAAACAACATACAAGCAGTTTCACAGAAATTGCTCTCTTTCGATTCTCTCGCTGTGTTAATTTGATATCTTTCGTCAACCCTCCCGGTTTTTATCTCTATTTCTTTCTCTATACTCTCTCTCTCTCTCTCTCTGTCGCTCTCTGAATAAAATATCACAACATATATATGTTTACTCGAAATTTGTAAATTTATATATGTTTACATTCACACATATAATTTTTATGAAACATGCATGCCCCAAACATAATATATTCTAACATATTAACATATGTGTTCCAAACATTTAGTGTTAGTTTGAGAACATTACATGTTTGCACTTAAATATATTGTGTATAAAAATTGTGCCCGAAACACATTTTGTTTATATCGAAACATATGAAAAACATATTTTTCTAACAGTGCAGATCGGATAAATTTTTCTTCTCCAAGAGACTCCTATATATAATTATGGCCTGATATGAACCAATTCCTACATGGTTGTTGGATACCATATACTAACATCACGTACCAAATTTCAACCGAATCGGATGAATTTTGCTCTTCCAAGGGGCTCCGGAGGTCAAATCTGGGGATCGGTTTATATGGGGGCTATACATAATTATGGACCGATTTCGACCGATTTTTGCATGGATGTTTGAGGCCATATATTAACACCACGTACCACATTTCAACTGAATCAGATGAATTTTGATCTTCCAAGAGGCTCCGCAAGCCAAATCTGGGGATCGGTTTATATGGAGCTATATATAATTATGGACCGATGTGGGCCAATTTTTACACGGTTGTTAGAGACCATATACTAACACCAAGTACCAAATTTCAGCCGGATCGGATGAAATTTGCTTCTCTTAGAGGATTCGCAAGTCAAATCTGGGGGTCCGTTTATATGGGGGCTATACGTACAAGTGGACCGATATGGCCCATTTGCAATACCTTCCGACCTACATCAATAGCAACTACTGGTGCTAAGTTTCAAGGTGATAGCTTGTTTCGTTCGGAAGTTAGCGTGATTTTAATAGACGAACGGACAGACGGACATGCTTAGATCGACCCAGAATTTCACCACGACCCAGAATATATATACTTTACGGGGTCTTAGAGCAATATTTCGGTGTGTTACAAACGGAATGTCAAAGTTAATATACCCCCATACTATGGTGGAGGGTATAAAAAAACTTTTGCAGTATTCCGAGTTTGATTAAAATATTAATTGTATCAATTATTATTATTTTTTTTAATTTTAAAATTTTCAATCATTGACTTTATTAACTTAATGTATCTATTTGGATAAAAAAGTTCCTCGGAAGCGACCTTATATTGAAAAATATAGTAGCGAATCATTGTCGCGTGGCCAACTCTAACCTTCCCTGATAACATCAAGAAAATCATAGAATTTAAGCACAATATTCCAAAATTCGTCCAAGGTGAAGGTCCTCCATCACGAACAAATATCAAAAAAACCAGCAATGTTAACCGATAGCCTATGTAGCTATTGCTTGAGTGTTTATTATAGTTTTTACAATTGTAATAAATAAATACATTTCAAGTAAATCGAAGAAGTCTAGTTTTTTTTACTATACTTTAAGAATGAGTCGGACAAAGGGGAAGTCTCCATCCCGACCAAATATAACAAATATAGTTGCAGTTCCTTGTCTAGACGCCACAATCAGCTGTCCCTTAGAGAATCGTAGAACTTACGCACAATTCTGCATAAGTAAATAGGGCCAAAAGTTCGGTCATGCCGAATGTTATGTACCCTCCACCACCGATGTCGACCATTTTGTACACGGATAGTAGAGAGCACATATTAGCATCGCGTACCAAATTTCAACCCCATCGGATGAAATTTGCTCTTTCAAGAGGCTCCTGAAATCAAATCAGTAGATCGGTTTATATGGCACCTCCGGAAAACAATCTTTGCATGACTGTTAGAGGTCATACACAAACACCACATACCAAATTTCTACAGCATCGGATGAAATTTACTCCTTCAAGAGGATCCGGGGGACAAATTTGGCGATCGGTTTAAAAAGAATTGTCCGATATGTCCCATTAGCAATATCATTCGACCTATATCAATAACAGCTAGTTGTGCTAAGTTTCAAGTAGGCAGCTTGTTTCGTTCGAAAATTAGCGTGATTCAACAGACGGACGGATCCCTCGATCGACTCAGAATTTCACCATGACCAAGAGTACATATAGGGTGGGAGCCACCGTGGTGCAATGGTTAGCACGCCCGCCTTTCATACACAAGGTCGTGGGTTCGATTCCTGCTACGACCGAACACAAAAAAGTTTTTCAGCGGTGGATTATCCCACCTCAGTAATGCTGGTGACATTTCTGAAGGTTTCAAAGCTTCTCTAAGTGGTTTCACTGGAATGTGGAACGCCGTTCGGACTCGGCTATAAAAAGGAGGTCCCTTGTCATTGAGCTTAACATGGAATGGGGCAGCACTCAGTGATAAGAGAGAAGTTCACCACTGTTGTATCACAATGGACTGAATAGTCTAAGTGAGCCTGATACATCGGGCTGCCACATAACCTAACCTAACCTAAGAGTACATATACTTTCTGGGGTCTGAAATCAATATTTCGATTTGTTACAAGCGGAATGACAAAATTACCATAATAAAGAGGAACACATGACAAATTTTTGAACGCTTTTTGCTTTGTAATCAAGATGCAAAATATCAACAAATTTAAAAACGATTTAATTAATTTAGAAGAATATTTCAGAATTATTAGAGCCAAGTCAAACAAAATTTTATTTCATTTTAGGATACCCAAGTTTATGCCGAACTACTTTACTATAAAGACACAACGACTTCATTGAAAAGTTTATCGAATTTTTGACAGGGAAATGCGTCTTCTATGCTGAGCAAAATACGCATTCGTATTTTAAGGATATGAAATCTTTGGCCTCGCCGTGACAATTTTTTGCAGTGTGTAGGGTATAATATAATCATGCCAATCGATTCGAGTTTCTTCCTTACTTTAAATGACAAATTTACTATACGATATACATATAACATTTCGTTGTTGAATTACTTCTTTTAAATCTCTAGTATTCTTTAGATACTTCAAGAATAACCACAATTTATTTTCTATGCTCCATGTTCATTTCCAAAAATTCATGACAGATACTATTTCATGGAACGATTAATAAATTCAATATAAAAATTTTATTGAATGAAACACATACAGAATGTTACAAATCAAGCAAAGTCTGGAAGAGAGGTATAAAAATCAAACGACTCTCATATAACCAATTCAATGAAAATCATTTCCAGACACTGGCTACAGCAAATGTTCTTTAAACCGGGTGTAGGAAAAGAAAGACTTCAATTTCATCAAAGTCGTGACTTTGTGTCACGTTTAAGTAGTCAACCCGAAAGAATAACAACAACTAGCCACAGCCACCATAGTCAATACAGCGACGGCAGGTAATAGCATATCAAGCAACACCAACAATTACAAGATCAACAAGCAGTGTATGAATGAGTGAATGAATGAATTCAGCAGGGAGCTTGCCAAGTGTATAATCCAAATTGGTTTACCATATTTCGATTTAGAATCACCTTCGTCCCAGCTAAGCTTGGCAGAAGTGTACAGAAGTGTTTTCGAAAATCCAAAGTAATTCACTTTGGTCAAATTGAAATTCGTTTTTTGCACCATCGAGCCGGGTGTGTTTGTTATTACTGTTGATGACCAATGGCACCGACCGCATGGTGCTGTATATCAAGTAGTCGATATGCAACAACAAAACAGTTTTTGAAATAAAATTGTTTTCGAAAATGAATTGTAATATATACACTGAAAAAATATTATCATGAATGAAGTCTTTTTTATACCCTGCGTCACACTGTGGAACAGGATATTATAGTTAGTGCATATGTTTGCAACACCCACAAGGAGACGAGATAGACACATGGTGTCTTTGGCATTAATGCTCAGGGTGGGCCCCGTCCGCCTGTCTTTGAACATATTTTTGTGATCAAAAATATGTTCAAAAGTCGCAGTTTTAGTCCAATCGACTTCAAATTTGGCACAAGTTACTGTTTTTGTTCAGAATAGAACCCTATTGGAAGATATCGGTTCAGATTTAGATATAGCTCCCATATATGTCATTCGCCCGATATACACTAATACGGTCCCAGAAGCCAGAGTTTTACACCAATTTGAAATTTTGCACTATGAGTACAATTAGTAGTGTAGTCAAGTGTGCCAAATTTTTTTGAAATCGGTTCAGATTTAGATATAGCTCCCATTTATATGTTTTTCTGATTTCGACAAAAATGGTCAAAATACCAACATTTTCCTTGTAAAATCGCCACTGCTTAGTCGAAAAGTTGTAAAATTGACTCTAATTTTCCTAAACTTCTAATACATATATATCGAGCGATAAATCATGAATAAACTTTTGCGAAGTTTCCTTAAAATTGCTTCAGATTTAAATGTTTCCCATATTTTTATACCCACCACCATAAAATGGTGACGGGGGTATAATAAGTTTGTCATTCCGTTTGTAACACATCGAAATATCGATTTCCGACTATATAAAGTATATATATTCTTGATCAGGGTGAAATTCTAAGACGATATAAGCATGTCCGTCTGTCTGTCTGTCTGTCTGTCTGTCTGTTGTAATCACGTACAGCCTTCAATAATGGCGCTATCGTCCCGAAATTTGCCACAGATTAGTTTTTTGTTTGCAGGCAGGTCAAGTTCGAAGATGGGCTATATCGGTCCAAGTTTTGATATAGTCCCCATATAAACCGACCTCCCGATTTGGGGTCTTGGGCCTATAAAAACCGTAGTTTTTATCAGATTTGCCTGAAATTGGAAATCTAGAGGTAGTTTGGGACCACAAAGAGGTGTGTTGAAAATGGTCCGTATCGGTCTATGTTTTAGTATAGCCCCCATATAAACCGATCTCCCGATTTTGATTCTTAGGCGTCTAGAAACAGTATTTTCTATCCGATTTGTCTGAAATTGAAAATCTAGAGGTATTTTAGGACCATAAGGAAGTGTGTCGAAAATCGTTCGTATCGGTCCATGTTTTGATATAGCCCCCATATAGACCGATCTCCCGATTTTGCTTCTTGGGCGTCTAGAAAATATATTTACCATCCGATTTGCCTGAAATTGGAAATCTAGAGGTATTATGGGACTATAAAGAGGTGTGTCGAAAATGGTCCATATCGGTCCATGTTTTGGTATAGCCCCCATATAGACCGATCTCCCGATTTTGCTTCTTACGCGTCTAGAAACAATATTTTCTATCCGATTTGTATGAAATTGAAAATCTAAAGGTATTTTGGGACCATAAAGAGGTGTGTCGAAAATGGTTCGAATCGGTCCAAGTTTTGATATAGCCCCCATATAAACCAACCTCCCGATTTGGAGTCTTGGGCCTATAAAAACCGTAGTTTTTATCCAATTTGCCTGAAATTGGAAATATAGAGGTATTTGAGGACCATAAAAGGGTGTGCCGAAAATGGTGCTCATCGGTCCATGTTTTGGTATAGCCCCCATATAGACCGATATCCCGATTTTGCTTAGGGCTTCTAGAAACTATATTTACCATCCGATCTGCCTGAAATTGAAAATCTAGAGTCCTTTTGGGACCATAAAAAGGTGTGCCGAAAATGGTGCCCATCGGTCCATGTTTTGGTATAGCCCCCATATACACCGAACTCCCGGCTCTATTTCTTGGGCTTCTAGAATCCGTAGTTTCTTCTTTCAGGGTATAGCAGGCGCACTGATCATGAAAATTGCTTAAACTGAAAGTAAAAGTTCCAGATTTCACTCATCGTATTTAAATAAATGCGGAAAAATCTACAGATATAAGATTTTAAATCAAGGCGTAATTTCAATATATACACGACATGTTTATATTTTCTCTAAAACTCTAACAAAATTGGTTCTCATAAATCCAGAATCTTATCTGGTCTTCATAGGTAGAATCTTTAATGTTTGTCTTCGGGAGCTGGCTCGTTTGGAAGAAGATTTGTCATCAAACAATTCTATATATTATCAAGTAACTCACAACGACCAAGAGTTTTCATAGTGAACTATTATACTTGATTCATGGTGGTGGGTATTTAAAATTCGGCCCGGCCGAATTTACTGCAGTATGTACTTGTTTTTACTAACATTAGCCGACTTAAATTTTGAGTCTATAGATTTTGTAGAAGTCTATCAAATTCTGTCCAGATTGAGTGATATTTATTTTGGATATTTATTTTGGGATATGGTATCGAAAATTTAGGTCTACAAAGTGGTGCAAGGTATAATATAGTCGGCCCAGCCCGACTTAAAACTTTCCTTACTTGTTATACCCTCCAACATAGGATGGGGGTATATTAACTTTGTCATTCCGTTTGTAACACATCGAAATATTGCTCTCAGACCCCATAAAGTATATATATTCTGGGTCGTGGTGAAATTCTGAGTCCATCTGAGCATGTCCGTCCGTCTGTTGAAATCACGCTAACTTCCGAACGAAACAAGATATCGACTTGAAACTTTGCATAAGTAGTTGCTATTGATGTAGGTCGGATGGTATTTTAAATGGGCCATATCGGACCATAAAAACGGACCCCCAAATTTAGATTGCAGACCCTCTAAGAGAAGCAAATTTCATCCGATCCGGCTGAAATTTGGTACATTGTGTTTGTATATGGTCTCTAACAACCATGCAAAAATTGGTCCACATCGGTCCATAATTATATATAGCCCCCATATAAACCGATCCCCCGATTTGGCTTTGGGAGCCTTTAAAGAAAGACTGTTTTTCTCTAAAGAAGCAAATTTCATCCGATCGGGCTGAAATTTGGTACATGGTGTTAGTATATGATCTCTAACATCTGAGCACAAATTAGTCCACATCGGTTAATAATTATATATAGCCCCCATATAAACCGATCCCCCGATTGAGCTTGCGGAGCCTCTAAGAGAAGCAAATTTCATCCGATCTGGCTGAAATTTGGTACATGATGTTGGTATATTGTCTCTAACAACTGTGCAAAAATTGGTCCACATCGGTCTATAATTATATATAGCCCCCATATAAACCGATCCCCAGATTTGGCTTGCGGACCCTCAAAGGGAAGCAAATTTTCTTCTGATTCGGCTGAAATTTGGAACATAGTGTTAGCATATGGTCTCTAAAAACCACGCAAAATTTGGTCCACATCGGTTCATAATTATATATAGCCCCCATATAAACCGATCCCCAGATTTGGCTTGCGGAGCCTCTAAGAGAAGCAAATTTCATCCGATCCGGCTGAAATTTGGTAAATTGTGTTAGTATATGGTCTTTAACAAAATTGGTCCACATCGGTCCATAATTATATATAGCCCCCATATAAACCGATCCCCAGATTTGGCTTGCGGAGCCTCTAAGAGAAGAAAATTTCATCCGATCCGGCTGGAATTTGGAACATGGTGTTAGTATATGATCTCTAACATCTGAGCAAAAATTAGTCCACATCGGTTAATAATTATATATAGCCCCCATATAAACCGATCCCCCGATTGAGCTTGCGTAGCCTTTAAGAGAAGCAAATGTCATCCGATCAGCCTGAAATTTGGTACATGGTGTTAGTATACGGTCTCTAATAACTATGCGAAAATTGGTCCACATCGGTCCATAATTGTATATAGCCCCCATATAAACCGATCCCCAGATTTGACCTCCGGAGCCTCTTGGAAGACGAAAATTCATCTAATTCAGTTGAAATTTGGTACGTGGTGTTAATATATGGCCTCAAACACACATGCACGAATTGGTCGAAATCGGTCCATAATTATATATAGCCCCCATATAAACCGATCACCAGATTTGACCTCCGAGCCCCTTGGAAGAGCAAAATTCATCCGATTCGGTTGAAATTTGGTACGTGATGTTAGTATATGGTATCCAACAACCATGCAGGAATTGGTTCATATCAGTCCATAATTATATATAAGCCCCCTATAAACCCATCCCCAGATTTGACCTCCGGTGGATAAGCATAATTCATCCGATCTGATTGAAATTTAGTACGTGGTGTTAGTATATGGTTTTTAACAACCATGCAGGTATTGGTTCATATCAGTCCATAATTATATATAGCCCCCATATAAACCGATCCCGAGATTTGTTTTTGGAGCCTCTTGGAGGAGCAAATTTCATCCGAGTCAGTTGAAATTTGGTACATTATGCTAGTATATGGCCATTAACAACCATGCCTAACTAGGTCCATATCGGTCTATAGTTAGTCTATATAGCCCTCAGATTAATCGATCCCAGTCACACATAAATTGGTGCATATCAAGTTCATAATTGTAGCCCTCATATAAGCGACCCCCATATTTCAATTCTGGCTCTCCACGTACCGCGCAAAAGTCCATATCGATTCGTAATTATTTGTAGACTTACCTATAATTAACTTTTTTGTCTAATATATATACCACGTATGGACTAACTCACAATTTAGAAAACGATGTTAAGAAGTGTTAAGTTACCTTAAATATATGTATATGGGAACATACACACTTATATATACCACATAACACATTTGACGGCAAAGGCGCACGCCTTAATAGATGGTCGGTTTATATTTCGGGCTATATATAATTATGAAACGATATCGATAAATTTTTGCAAGGAACCGGACTAGATTTTTTTCAGTGTGCATATCGGGGGATTTATGTGAGAGCTATATGAGAGTTTCGGCCGATTGATTCAAAAAATTTAATTAATTAGAATTTCTTATTTTTTTTCTTCAAGTGCTAACAAAGTTCTTTAAGAATGTGCTAACGGAAACTTAAATTTCCAAATTCATTTTGAACGCCTTTTTCTTGGTAGTGAAGATACTTAAAGTTAGCGCATGAAATTTACTCCTTCAAGAAGATCCGGAGGACAAATTTGGCCGATATGTCCCATTGGGAATATCATTCGAAATTTTTGAACAAATTTAAAAACAATTTCATTTATTTTGAAAAATTTTTTCAGAACTATTAAACCCAAGTTGACCTTGTAACTACACGGACGAAAAGACTGTTTTTCATATGTTTGGGACATAACATTTTTCTAAATATAATATGTTTGAATGCAAACAAATATTAATTTAGAAATAGCATATAAACATATACGTGTTTAGAAAAAGAGACCTAGATAGTATGCTGCAAATAAAAGAATGGAAGTAACCAATTGGCGCTTTAAAAATATATATACACAAAGAAAATTTTATTATTTTTTTACCAGTGTATGCCTAAGGTGAAACATAATATGTTTTGAACAATACAAACAATATTTTGTTTGGACCAATCCTGAAAATATATAAGCTTGAAACAAAATGTGTTTGGGGTATATGTTTTTAAGGTTTATAGGGACAAAACGACTTCATTAAAAAGTTTATCTAGTTTTGGACAAACTTAATATCAAAGAAATTGTAAGCCAAGCAAAATTCGCATTCGTATTTGAAGAACATGAAATCTTTGGCCTCACGACAATATTTTTCTTTCAGTGCAGATGTCGCTAAGTTAACACCACGTTCCAAATTTAAACTTGATCAGATGAATTTTGCTCCTCCAAGAGGCTCCTGAGGTGAAATCTGGAGAACGGTTTATATGGGGGCTATATATAATTATGGACCGATGTGGATCAATTTTCGCATGGTTGTTAAAGACCATATACCAACACCATATACCAAATTTAAACTGAATCGCATGAATTTTGCTCCTCCAAAGGCTCCGCAAGCCAAATGTGGGGATCGGTTTATATGTTGGCTATATATAATTATGGACCGATATGGCCATATGGCGATATGAAATTTGTTGTATGACGTTTTTTTTTTTTGGCACAAGAACGAACACTATTGGATTTTGCAAAAAAATCGGATCAAATTTAGATATAGTTCCCATTTATATGTATCGCCCGATTTTGATAAATAAAGTCAGATTGCGCTCATTTACTAACCGATCAGTGTCAAATTTGCCACAATGTAATCTAATATGCCACCCTTTAAGGTGCCAATTTTTGTCGAAATCGGTTCAGATTTAGATATAGCTCCCATATGTATGTATCGCCCGATTTTTCCAAATTTGACCATAAGTACCTTATTTATCAACCGATCTTACTCAAAGTTGGCCAAATCTAAATTTCTATAGTACTACTATATGTGCAAAAAATCATCGATATCGGTCCAGATTTAGCTATAGCTCCCATGTATATGTATCGCTCCATTCTTGAAAATTTTGTCTTAATAGCCTTATTTAGTAACCGATCTTACTCAAATTTAGCACACAGTAACCTTCTGTGGTACCAACCAAATATCATCCAAATCGGTTCAGATTTAGATATAGCTCCCATATATACGCAGCGCCCGATTTTGAAAAATGTGACCCCAATAACCTTATTGTTGACCATAGTTGCCTCATTTATTAATCGATCTTACTCAAATTCAGCAACTAATAATCTACTGTAATATCAAACAATCCTAGAAAATATCATCCAAATCGGTTCAGATTTAGATATAGCTCCCATATATGTGTCGCCCGTTTTTCAAAAATTTACCGCTAATAACTTTATTTCTGACCATAATAGCCTTATTTATTATCCGATCTTACTCAAATTTTGCGCAAGGTAAATCTCATTAGTATCAACCAAACCTGGAAAATACCATCCAAATCGGTTCAGATTTAGATATAGCTTCCATATATATGCATCACTTGATTTGTCCAAATTTGACCATAATACTCTTAACATATTTATTAACCAATGTTATAATGGTCCTACAAGCCAAAGTTTTGGCCCAATTTGGTTGAAATTTTGCACAGGGAGTAGATTTAGCATTGTAGCTATGCGTGCCAAATTTGGTTGAAATCGATTCAGATTTAGATATAGGTCCCATATATATCTTTCGTCCGATATGCACTTATATGGACCCAGAAGCTAGAGTTTTATCCCGATTAGCTTGAAATTTTGCACAAGGAGTACAATTGGTAGTATAGTCATGTGTGCCAAATTTGATTGAAATCGGTTCAGATTTAGATATAGCTTCCATATATATTTTTTCGCCCGATATGGACTTATATGGCTCCAGAAGCCAGAGTTTTGGCCCAATTTGGTTGAAATTTTGCACAGGGAGTACAATTAGTAATATAGTCATGTGTGCCAAATTTGAGTGAAATCGGTTCAGATTTAGATATAGCTCCCATATATATCGTTCGCCCGATTTACACTCATATGACCACAGTGGCCAATCTTTTACTCCGATTTAACTGAAATTTTGCACAGGGAGTAGAATTAGCATTGTAGCTATGCGTGCCAAATTTAGTTGAAATCGGTTCAGATTTATATATAGCTCCATATATAGTTTTCGTCCGATTTACACATATATGACCACAGATGCCAATTTTATGCTCCGATTTAGTTGAAATTTTGTACAGGGAGTAGAATTAGCATTGTAGCTATGCGTGCCAAATTTGGTTGAAATCGGTTCTGATATAGATATATCTCCCATATATAGCTTTCGCCCGATTTACACTCATATGACCACAGAGGCCAATTTTTAACTCCGATTTAGTTGAAATTTTGCACAGGGAGTAGAATTAGCATTGTTGCTATGCGTGCCAAATTTGGTTGAAATCGGTTTAGATTTAGATATAGCTCCCATATATACGTTTTTCCGATTTCGACAAAAATGGTCAAAATACCAACTTTTTCCTTGTAAAATCGCCACTGCTTAGTCGAAAAGTTGTAAAAATGATTCTTATTTTCCTAAAATTCTAATACATATATATCGAGCGATAAATCATAAATAAACTTTTGCGAAGTTTCCTTAAAATTGCTTCAGATTTAAATGTTTCCCATATTTTTTACTAAAATTGTGTTCCACCCTAGTGCATTAGCCAACTTAAGTTTTGAGTCTATAGTTTTGTAAAAGTCTATCAAATTCTGTCCACATCGAGTGATATTTAAATGTATGTATTTGAGACAAACCTTTATATAAGCACCCAACACATTTGACGGATGTGATATGGTATCGAAAATTTAGATCTACAAAGTGGTGCAGGGTATAATATAGTCGGCCCCGCCCGACTTTAGACTTTCCTTACTTGTTTTTACTAATTTTACCATTTTTTACCATTTTCTTATTTATGAAAATTAAGGAGTGCCAGTTTATTGCAATTTTATCACAATCTGAACAGAAATGCCTGATATTAGAAGCTATACTTGGTTTTACATCTACAGAGTTAGGTTAGGTATAGTGTTAGTCCGATATATCAGGCTCATTAGACTATTCAGTTAATTTTCATACCACAGTGGTGAACTTCTCTCTTATCACTGAGTGCTGCCCGATTCTATGTTAAGCTCAATGACAAGGGACCTCCTTTCTAAAGCCGAGTCCACCGCTGAAAAACTTTTTTGGTGTTTGGTCGAAACTGGGTTTGAACCCAGATATATATGGGAGCTATATCTAACTCTGAACCGATTTCAATCAAATTTTGCACACTTGACTACACTACTAATTGTACTCCTAGTGCAAAATTTCAACCAAATTCGGAAAAAATCTGGCTTCTGGGGCCATATAAGTCCATATCGGGCGAAAGATATATATGGGAGCTATATCTAAATCTGAACCGATTTCAATCAAATTTAGCATACTTGACTATACGACTAAGTGTTATGTTTGTACAAAATTTCAAGCAAATCGGTATAAAACTCTGGCTGCTGGGTCCATATTAGTGCATATCGGGCGAAAGATATATATGGGAGCTGTATCTAAATCTGAACCGATTTCTTCCAAAATCAAAAGGGTTATATTCTGAACCAAATTAGGAACATGTGCCAAATTTGAAGGCGATTGGACTTAAATTGCGACCTAGACTTTGATTTTGACGGACGGACAGACGGACATGGCTATATCGACTCAGGAGCCCACCCTGAGCATTTTTGCCAAAGACACCATGTTTCTATCTCGTCTCCTTCTGGGTGTTGCAAACATATGCACTTACTTATAATACCCTGTTTCACAGTGTGGCGCAGGGTATAAAAATGCTTATGTTTACTAATTTATTGGAGGTGGTTTAGGGTATGATATAGTCGGCTCCGCCCGACTTTCTACTTTACTCGCTTGTTTTCTTTTGCCACTAATTGCCATGCTTTGCTATCTTTTAATTATTACCTTTTAGACTATAATATTTTTAGAAAATTATGATCGAGCACCGCCTGAAAGTATGCAATGATATTTTTCTATTAGTGAAACTTGACCATCGCCAAGGAGTGATGTAGGTAAAATTATTGCTGGGTTAGTCAATCCCCCATGTTTCGAAATTCGATAACGCAAATCTCTATTTTTAGTTACAAGAAAAATAAATTCTTGCGATTCCGTATTTTGGAACATTTTGAATTTTTCAGAATTTTATTTTATATTCTAATATAACGCAAATAATTCGCCGTTTTTTTTTTTTGTAAAAAAGTAAGTCAGTCTTTCTGCCACTAGTTTTAAGCTAGTATGCCACCTTTTATTGCGAATGCAACTTTTTGTGCTACTTCATAGAAATACTCAAGGGTAATGCTGATGGTGAGAAAATATTATGAACTTAATAAAACTTCAACTCTAGTAAAGTTAGCCTAATGTAGAGTATAATTTCCAAAGTCGACCTTCTAACCTCGACTTTGGAAATTTTACTCATGCTTACTTATTTAAGCGGAAACTTTAAGGTGTATGCCTTATATACATACTATACCATTTGAAACAATTTCTAACGCCTTTTATGATCGATACGCTTAACCGATGTTTAATGATCACCAAGGAGGCGATAGTGTACACTCTAAAAAACACACACACAATACAATCAAAATCATTATGTTGAACTATTTGGTATCTATATGCATATATAGGACCGGAGGAATATATTTTCTAAAGATGGAAACGAGATCATGAAAAACTACATGGAATATTAGTTTTGTGGTGTTTGAAAGCAAAGAATATCGCATGGCTTATCAATCAATAGTAAAACTGACTGGCGCTACTATACGAAAGTCCTTTTACTGCTACTTCATTATATTTTCTCTCACACAAAACCACAGAAAATTATATATGGCTTAATAGAGAGAAGCGTTTAATCTTCTCGTTGGGGAAAGAATATATTTTTCTCCGGCATTGGTATATTTAAACGCTCCTTAAGATGCGGCAAAAAATTGACCTTCATTATAAGCGTGAATAAAACAACCATCTAAATGACTAGCGCAACGTTGAGCCTGGCCTTTATTGTTTTGTTTTATTTTTTTGTCTACTGCTTTAGTATGGCCTTCGTAATTCAATGGGCATTAAAGTTTTCGTTACACTCATTCTAAGCAACACCTAGAACAACAAAAACCACGCAACATATGTGTTATGAAAAGGGCAACTGTGGTGGCGGCGGTGGCGGCGGTGTGAATATTATGCGCATGTGCGTAGTCTGTTGACCAAAATGACGACTATGTCGGTGGTATTGGTTAGGGTTGCTCTTGAATATCTCGTGTGAGAAGCATGACGAATTATATTTCTTTTATATTCGCTTTTAATACACGACTCTGTCCATGTAATATTAGCGTTTAATCGAAATGTTTTTCAGTGTTTTAAGACAACAGCGGGGATTATAGGCATTGATCACCAACCTAATCATAACTTGGATGGAACAGTGGTTACAAATCCATTAGTCACTAAAACAATTAATTAATGTTTTTAAAGTAAAAGAAATCCGAGGAATTTTTGTATTAATTTCGAGTCGTAGTTCTGTTATTTGATTTTTTTTCGAATTGCATGACATGTGGAATCTGGTAGTATTTTGAACTCATAAAAAGATATAGTGAATCTGGTCTATATCGGTCTACTTCCATACTTTCCTTCGAAATGTAACAATGTAAACCGTTATATTTTTGTACCCTCCACCATAGGATGGGGGATATGGTAACTTTGCCATTCCGTTTGTAATACATCGAATTATTGTTCTAAGACCACATAAAGCATATATTCTGGGTCAAGGTAAAATTCTAAGTCGTTCTAGCCATGTCCGTCCGTCCGTCTGTTGAAATCACACTATCTTCCGAACGAAATAAGCTATCGAGTTGAAACATCGCACACGTAGTTGTTATAGATGTAGGTCAGATAAAAACATCTCTTCTGTAACATATACCTCAAATATATATTTTCAGGATTGGTCCAAACAAAATATTGTTTGTATTGTTCAAACATATTATGTTTCACCTTAGGCATACAGTGGTAGAAAAAAACAATTGAATGAAATTTTCTTTGTGTATATATATTTTTAATGCGCCAATTGGTTACTTCTATTCTTTTACTTGAAACATACTCTCTAGGTCTCTCTTTCTAAACACATATATGTTTATAGGCTATTTCGAAATCAATATATGTTTGCATCCAAACATATTATATTTACAAAAGTTTTATATCACAAAAATAATATGTTCTAACATATTAACGCATATGTCCTAAACATGTTATGCTAGTTTATGAACATTATATGCTTGTACTTAAAAATATTGTGTTAAAAAATCTGAATTCCAAACATATAATTTTCACACCCAAACATATCGGTCCATAATTATATATAGCCCAGATAAACCGATCCCCAATCACAAAAAAATTGGTCCATATCGGTTCATAATTGTACTTAGCCCCCATATAAAGCGACCCCCATATTTCAATTCGGGCTCTTTAATTACTGCGCAAAAGATCATATCGGTTCGTAATTATTTGCAGGCTTCCCTATATATACCGGTTAAGAATTTAATTATATATCTTCTTTTTTTTGTTCCACATACATTTCTATAAAAGCGCATCCGGGAATCCCCCATCAACATTTTTCCACTTCCGATGCAGTCCTTTTGGACTTTTTTAATATACCCCCCACCATAGGATGGGGGGAAGTAAATTTCATCCGATCCGGCTGAAATTTGGTACATGGTGCTAGTATATGTCCTCTAACTACTATGCAAAAATTGGTCCACATCGGTCCATAATTATATATAGTCCCCATATAAATCGATCCCCCGATTTGGCTTGCGGAGCCTCTAAGAGAAGCAAATTTCATCCGATCCGGCTGAAATTTGGTACATGGTGTTAGTATATGGTGTCTAATGACCATGCAAAAATTGGTCCACATCGGTCCATAATTATATAAAGCCCCCATATAAACCGATCACCAGATTTGACCTCCGGAGCTTCTTGGAAGACCAAAATTTATCTGGTTCCGTTGATATTTGGTACGTGGTGTGAATATATGGCCTCAAACAACCATGCAAAATTGGTCGAAATTGGTCCATAATTATGTATAGCCCCCATATAAACCGATTCCCAGATTTGACCTCCGGAGCCCCTTGGAAGAGCAAAATTCATCGGATTCGGTTGAAATTTGGTACGTGATGTTAGTATATGCTATCCAACAACCATGCATGAATTGGTTCATATCAGTCCATAATTATATATAGCCCCCATATAAACCGGTCCCCAGATTTGACCTCCTGTGCCTTGTGGAGAAGCAAAATTCATCCGATCTGGTTGAAATTTGGTACGTGGTGGTAGTATATGATATTTAACAACCATGCCAAAAGTGGTCCATATCAGTCCATAATCATATATAGCCCCCATATAAACCGATCCCGAGATTTGGTTTTTGAGCCTCTTGGGGGAGTAAATTTCCTCCGAGTCAGTTGAAATTTGGTACATTGTGCTAGTATATGGCCGTTAACAACCATGCCTAACTAGGTCCACATCGGTGTATAGTTATATACAGCCCTCAGATAAATCGACCCCCAATCACACAAAAATTGGTCTATATCAAGTTCATAATTGTATATAGCCCCCATATATGCGACCCCATATTTCAATTCTGGCTCCATACGTACCATGCAAAAGTCCATATCGATTCGTAATTATTTGTAGACTTACATACCTTTTTGTCTAATATATACCACGTGTGGACTAACTCACAATTTAGAAAACGATTTAAGATACCACAACCCAAGTAATTCGATTGTGTATAACAGTCTTTCGTAGAAGTTTCTACGCAATCCATGGTAGAGGGTACATAAGATTCGGCCTGGCCGAACTTACGGCCGTTTTTACTTGTTTTTTTTTTTTTAATAATGGAACAATATAAATGATTTATCTCCACATAAGTCCCTAACTCAAAAATGTCCTCATCCACCAACTCCTAGTCTCTTTCCGGTTTAACTTTTTACGCATTGGGGAGCTCTTGCACTGTTCACTTTAATTGCTTTAGTTCAAGTTCATTTCTCAAAATGTGTTGCTTCCGTTCAAGCGATGTATTCAACTCACGAGGAAATTTTCCACCACCGCGGCATTTCCATCACTTTTCAGTTCATTTTTGGTGTTGGACACGATGCAGATCAAAATGCTTTCGTAAGCTTTTAAACAATAAAATCAACTGTCATTGAAATAAATATTTCAGCTGTCAGACGATAGGTTTATAAATTATATCAACATGAAGTTGGTTACTTGGCTGATATGCAATCAGCTAGACTGTATTTAATATTATTTCAAAATAAGTAAAATGATAAAACTCTTCAAACTCAAAATCTTTCCAAATTAAAAATGAAAGAAATACCCAACATTTGAGACTCCCCAAGAAACGTTGTTTTTGTTGCGTGTAGATAAAATTCGGGACATATTTCATTTGTATTTTTGAGCAATAGTATGGAAATTGATTTATACCCCTGTAAATCAATTCTTTCATATATGGATTCTTGAGGGTCCTGTATTTGATATAACCGTTTTCCTGATTCGTATTCTCTAATAATATTACGTATATTAGTTACATTGTGGCAAATCCATTTCTAAGAAATAAGTGTTATGGAACTACTGTACATAATGTCATCATGTGGTTTCTCTGCATTATGAGAAATTCGCGGTGGTAATTGAAGTCGTGTTGATATTAGTCCGCTGTTGATAGTGGTGGCAATGGCGGCAATTATAAATGACCGCATCCACCAGGAACTGTTAGCCTTGCCACAGATGTTCACATACTCTCAACGATTCTTCAAACACACACAGACCTGGCCTGGTCCGGGTCCGGTAAATACGTTATTTAAAAACGAACAGAAAAAGAAAAGAAATAATTTAAATGCAATTATTTCATATCTGTTCAACTATAAAAGGACACTCACATGCATCATCTCTTAAATGCAAGAAATGTGTGTGTGGGGCTAGGGAAAAAGTGTTGTCCATGTAATTTAAAACCTTGGATGGCAGACAGATGTAATGACGATTACGTTGAATACAATGACCATTGCGGTTTCTAAAACTGTTTTCGCTTGTTTCTTAATATTTTCACATAAGTATATAACTGAGCGAGGGTATCATGATCATCAGCTAGCACAAGGTGTCATCAAAGTACAGTGGGGAATATTGAAATTTTTTTTTATTTCAATAACTTAAGTGTATGATCTTTACAAGCCACACGGATGAAAAAGACTGTTTTTCATATGTTTGGCTATAAACATTATATGTTTGGAACACAAATTTTTAAACACAATATTTTTGAGTGCAAGCATATAATGTTCATAAACTAGCATAACATGTTTGGGACATATATGTTAATATGTTAGAACATATTATGTTTGGGACATAAAATGTTTGTAAATATAATATGCTTGAATGCAAACATATATTAATTTAGAAATAGCCTATAAACATATATGTGTTTAGTAGCTTGGAGCGCCTATTTAACAGGGAGCGATATTGAATTAAGTTGGTGGCTGTTGCTTGTTATTACAAAATTAACATTTTATTTTTCCTTTGGCAATTGATCAGCTACTTCTTTGATCCTTACAAACTGTGTGGTCCGCTGTTCAAATCCCCGTCCGGCAAAAGGTAAAATTAAAATAAAAAAATCATACAATTGAATAATTTCTTCTACAATGTTTGTATTACAGAAAAAGGTGCTAAGAACTAAAAAATCTCGTGGAAGTGAGAAAGATGTGGGGGAATATACAATTGGGCAGAAACAAAATTTTGAGCATTCAGGTCGAAAACCTATGTTGTTAGCACCTATATTACCTGTTTATTTTCATAATTCATTATGATTGTAAATATATAAATAAATAAATAAAATTTTGAGCACAATATTGTTTGGGAGAATTTTTTTTAAGCATATAATATTTTTGGGTGCAAAATGCTTCCAAACATATTATATGTTCACATAATAACATAATGTTTTTTGGAAGACAACATTATTGAATTTGGATGCAAAAATACAAAATGTTTGGAACTTAGACTACCCAAACATATATTGTTTAGACCAATATGCTTTCAAACATATTATATATTGGAAGAGATCAAACATATAAATGTTTGGGCAATACTCAAAAATGTATATGCTTGAAGCAAAATATGTTTGGGAGTATATGTTACAGAAGCGATTTTTTGTGAGCGTGCAGTTTCGACCAAACACCAAAAAGTTTTTCTGCGGTGGATTATCCCACCAAAGCTCCTCTAAGTGGTTACACTACAATGTGGAATGCCGCTCGTACTCGGCTGTAAAAAGGAGGTCCATTGTCATGGAGCTTAACATAGAATCGGGCAGCACTCAGTGATAAGAGAGAAGTTCACCACTGTGGTATCACAATGGACTGAATAGTCTAAGTGAGCCCGAAATATCGGCCACTATACCTAACCTATGATCTTCACAACATTGGATTTGGTTAATACAGCCTCAATATCCCATTTTAAATAGATCGCAGATTAGAAAATTGGAAATTATAAAAAAAAACCAAAACTTTGGTATATTAAGAAAAAAGTATATAGGTCTTATATTCGTTTGGGCCGAATTTTAAATACCCACCACCATGAACCATATATAAAAGATTCCTTTGAAAACTCTACGTCGTAGCGAGTTATTTGAAAATGTGTAGAATTTCAGGTGGATTTGATGACAGATACGATCCAAAGCAGATCGGTTCCTGAAGTTAAGTTTTGGCTTTATAAGAACTATTTTTGCTGGATTTTGTACGACCTGGATTGTTTATTATTTTAGAGTTTCTTAAATTAATTTTAAAACGGGCCTTTAAGGTCTCTATATATGTAAATGCAAAGACTTTATATCATATTTTTATGCGAAGTTTTGTTGGTAACTTCCAAAATTTTCTGGAATGAATAAATAAAGAACTAAATTAAAACATCACAGAGCTTTTGTTTTATGGCTACGATCACAGCTGATTGAATTTAAACTAACTTTGTGGTTGAGTTGTAGAGGAATATTAAGCATCTCGCCTAAGCGTACAAGAAAACTTGATGAACTAAATTTTACGCGCATTATTCGAATGAGCAATAGAAATAAAATCGGGAAATATTTCTTCTAGTTTTCTGCAATTTAAATGATTTGTGCGCCTTTTACCCCTCAAAAAGTTAAATAGGGAGACCGATATATACCCAAAATGGGTATATATCATTTTATTGTTCTAACACACTTCTAGATATACAATTTTAGTACATTGGAATACAAATTTGCGATGTGTACATACCCAAGAAATAAAAACGGGAGATCGGTATAAGTGATGGCCTTACAAAATATAAGAGCCTATATAAACCAAATTTAACACAGAGGTTTGTTGACTTAAACAACCAGAAGATATAAGGCAAATCGGGGAAAATTAAAGTGTCTAGCTCAAATGAGGAGATCGGTTTATACGACGCATTTCTCTAATATAAAGTTTTTTT
Source organism: Haematobia irritans (assembly GCF_050003625.1). Lineage (NCBI taxonomy): Eukaryota > Metazoa > Arthropoda > Insecta > Diptera > Muscidae > Haematobia > Haematobia irritans. The sequence goes on along the minus strand of NC_134399.1, from coordinate 84,990,214 downwards.
TTTCATTTTCAATACCAAAATTGTTAAAGTAAAGACAAAATCTTTGGAACCGGGCATGGTTTTTTCAGTGTATGGGGACTTTATCACAAACTAGACTGATACACACCTATTTTAGGACCAACAAGTATATACGAACTTAAGGTCGGCAGGGCCGAATCTTAAATATCCACCACCATGAATCATAAAATATAATTGTTTCCTTTGAAAATTCTTCGTCAGGTTAGTTGAAAATACACTATATAGAAATTCAGGTGGATTTGATGACAGATACTCTGCCAAGCAAACATATACACCAACATAGAAATCGGGAGTTAACACATGTGAGCTATACCAAAGGTTAGATTAGGTTAGGTTATGTGGCAGCCCGATGTATCAGGCTCACTTAGACTATTCAGTCCATTGTGATACCACAGTGGTGAGCTATACCATAACATGGACCGATCCACACCATATTCGTAACACCTATTTACGGACCATTTACCTCTTAATTTTGAATTTCCTGCAAATCGCATTGGGTGTCGGTACACACTTAAGAGGTCAAATTAGGGGATCGGTCTATATGAGGTAAATACGAAAACATGAACCGATACACATCATATTCGGTGTACTTATGTCTACACCCAAAATATCTCCAGATTTTGAATTTCAGGTAAATCGGATAAAAATTGCGGTGTCTACAAGCACAAGAGGTGAAATCAGGAGATCGGGCTATATGGTGGCTATACCAAACCGTGGACCGATACACACCATATTCAGCATACTTATTTATGAACTCAAAATACCTCTCGATTTTGAATTTCTCGCAGATCGGATAAAAGTTCGGCTATATGGGGGCTAAACTAAACCTTGGACCAATACATACCATATTAGGCACACCTTTTTATGGACCCAAAATACCTCTAGATTTTTAATTTTAGGTAAATCGGATAAAAATTGCGGTGTCTAGAAACCCATCGGGCCATATCGGGATATACCAAAACATGGATCGATACACACCATTTTCGACACACCTATTTGTGGATAAAAATTCGCGGTGTCTAGAAACCCAAGTCAAATCTGGAGATCGGGCCATACGGGGTATATACCAAAACATGGACCGATACACATCATTTTCGACACACCTATTTGTGGTCATAAAGTACATCTAGATTTCCAATTTCAGGCAAATCGGCTAAAAACTACGGTTTCCAGAAGCCCAGGAAGTAAGATCGGGAGATCGGTCTATATGAGGCTATACCAAAACATGGGCCGATACACACGATTTTCGGCACAGATATTTGTGGTCCTAAAATACCTCCAGATTTCCAGGCAAATCATTTTAGGCAAATCTTATAAAAGCTATGGTTTCGAGAATCCCAAGACCCCAAATTCGGGGATCGGTTTATATGGGAGCTATATCAAAACCTGGACCGATATAGCCCATCTTCGAACTTGCCCTGCGTGCAGACAAAAGACGAATCTGCGACAAATTTCAGAACGATAGTGCCATTATTGAAGACTGTAGCGTCATTAGAACAGACAGACATACGGCCAGACGGACATGCTTAGATCGTCTCATAATTTCTACCTGATCAAGAATATATATACTTTATATAGTCGGATATCGATATTTCGATGTGTTACAAACCACCGTTCTATGTTGGCGGGTATAAAAATACCTCAAAATATCCATTGCAGGAAAATGGGATAAAAGTTGGTGTTTCGAAAAAACCCAAGAAGTAAAAACTGGAGATCGGTCTATATATATACAAAGAAATGAACCGACACACAATATACTCGGCACATGTAATTATAGTCTTTCAATACCTGCAGATCAAGCAAATTGGATTACTGTTTCTGGATTCCCAAGAATTAAATCGGGAATCGGACTATCTATACCAAAATATGGACCGATACATACCATATTCAGCACACCAATTGGTGATCCTAACATATCTCTAGATTTCCAAATTCAAATCGGATAAAAACTACGATTACTACAAGGCCAGTGAAGTAGTTTCGTTAGGTTAGGTTAGGCTCACTTAGACTATTCAGTCCATTGCGATACCACATTGGTGAACTTCTCTCTTATCACTGAGTGCTGCCCGATTCCATGTTAAGCTCAATGACAAGGGACCTCCTTTTTATCGTCGAGTCCGAACGGTGTTTCACATTGCAGTGAAACCACTTAGAGAAGCTTTGAAACCCTCATAAATGTCACCAGCATTACTGAGGTGGGATAATTCACCACTAAAAAACTTTTTGCTGTTCGGTCGAAGCAGGAATCGAACCCACGACCTTGTGTATGCAAGGCGGGCATGCTAACCATTGCACCACGGTGGCTCCCGTGGTTTCGTTACATTTGCTGGACAACAGTCAGAAAGGTCACAGGAATCACATCAAAACGCCCAGATTTGAGGGAATATACGACTAGGGACAACACGATTTGATCAATGTCGGGAGCGTCGTAGCATAATCAGACCCTGATCAAATGAAGATTTTCTACTAGTACAATATCCATGCTATTTAAAGTGTTATTCAATTAATTCATGTAGGTATACCTTATTCATACAGAAAAATATGACATTAAATACGAGATACATACAAATTGCTCCACTGTTGTGTGAAGTTCTCATGTGGAAATAGTTTATCTGTCTTTTATCCTCGACCAACAATCTACGTCATATCACTGGGACTAAAATATGATGGCAATATGCCTTCTTCACCTTTATACAGTAGAGAATGTCGATTAGAGGAACATATTTCTTGTACTTCTTTTGAGGTGCTCAAGTATGACAGGCGGTCACAATTTATGATGTGTGAAGTTGGGCGAATATTCATTGAACACTTAGGTCTCCTTCTTGTAATGCAACGAGCCAACAGACTAAGCAAACCAGATACGCATGTGCAGTGTCCGAACGCATAGTGTCCACTCAATGCAATATGCCCTGTGTCCACCACATGCGCCGTATTAGGTGTCGAGTTTTTGTTGAAGGTATACCCTCTACAAGAACTATGTCCGATCACCATTCTCTCTCACACTCTTACTCATCTGTTTAAATTGCACAAGATTGCCATCGATGGAGCATTGAGAAGCTACGTTAATGTTAATTAGATTTCGATTTTCCCATATATATACTGCAAGCGATCGATCGATGATGGCGACCATCATTGGCAGTTGTGGTATCTTGAATAGCAGTACCTGGAATGCAGGGTAGTTGACTGTTTTATGTTGGGTGGATGTAGGTTGTCCACGTGTGAAAGAAGAGATGTATGTAATTTTAATTAGACGTAACCGATGTTTCCTTTTTCTGAAATATATGAATTATTGCTCGCTATGGGGAAAGAAAATTATAGAAAAGGTTTGTCTCTGAAGTTAGCAAGGAAAAATATATGGCCATAACATACAACTAATTTTGCGAAAAATAAGAATTTTTGAATAATAACTTTTACGAAAATTTTAGGGCTGGTTATTTACATATAACGAATATAACGTCAATAAAGATCTTAATTGAATTAGAGACCAAAGTTCAATAAGAAGTCGATTTTGTAGATCTACATTTGCGATACTATCACAAATCCTTCACATTTGTTGGGTGCTATTATATTATATTCCCATATATATTTATATTTGAACCTATTGGAACCATATTTTTTAATCTCTAGATTTAGTATTTAATCCGGTGGACTGGGACGGAGCAGAATGTTACCAGCCACGAATATGAAATTTGTTTACCAAACATTTCTTTTTAAGAGTATCCCGGGATCCTCAATCAAGTTTTTTTCACTTCCTATGAAGTTATTTTGCACCAATCTTTAAAGTCAAAATTAAAATTTTGGACACTTATAGGACGCATACCCTGCATCATTTTGTAGATCCACATTTGCGATACTATCACAAATCAACTTTGTTGTGTGCTATGTTATTATTATATTCCCATATATAAAGGGTGATACGGTCAAAATTTGGTCAAGGGAAAACGCGTGTAAATCGGTGAAATCGTTTATTTAAAAAATAAAACTAAATTTCCTTTCAAGTTCAATTAGTATAAAATTCAGGAAAAATATTCAGTTAGGCTTTCGCTTTTCCAAATCCGAATTGCCGGGCCTCACGCTTGACACCTGCCATCAGATTTTGTACAGCCACCTTGTCCACCTTCTTCGCCGCAGAAAGCCAGTTTGCCTTGAACTGCTGCTCGTCCTTATCAGTTTTTTTGGTCTTCTTTAGGTTCCGCTTGACAATAGCCCAGTATTTCTCAATTGGGCGGAGCTCTGGCGTGATGGGAGGGTTCTTGTCCTTGGGAACCACCTGCACGTTGTTGGCGGCGTACCACTCCATGGCCTTTTTACCGTAATGGCAAGATGACAAATCCGGCCAAAACAGTACGGAACAACCGTGTTTCTTCAGGAAAGGCAGCAGACGTTTATTCAAACACTCTTTCACGTTAATTTCTTGGTTGACAGTCCCGGAAGCTATGAAAATGCTGCTTTTCAAGCCACAGGTACAGATGGCTTGCCAAACCAGATATTTCTTTGCGAACTTTGACAGTTTTTTGTGCTTGAAAATATATTTGCTACCTTTCCCCTTCTTTTTGCCGTATAAAACTCCTGTCCCGGAAGCTGCTTGTAGTCGGCTTTAACGTATGTTTCGTCGTCCATTACCACGCAGTCAAACTTCGTCAGCATCGTCGTGTACAGCCTCCGGGATCGCGCTTTGGCCGTCGTATTTTGTTTATCATCGCGATTTGGAGTCACTACCTTCTTGTAAGTCGATAGTCCGGCTCGTTTTTTGGCTCGATGCACAGTTGTAGACGATACACCCAGCTTATTTGCGGCATCTCGGAGAGAGAGGTTAGGGTTTCGCTTGAAACTACCGGCAACTCTCTTTGTCGTCTCAGCGGCTTCCGGTTTTCGATTTCCCCCCGATCCAGACTTCCTGGCTGTCGACAAACGTTCCCCAAACACTTTAATTACATTTGTAACGGTTGTTTTGGCAACTTTTAGCGATTTTGCCAGCTTTGCGTGCGAGTAGCTCGGATTTTCGCGATGCGCGAACAAAATTTTGATACGCTGCTCTTCTTGCTTGGACGGCATTTTGACAACTGAAGAGTGAATTCCAAAATCAAAATAGGAGCAACATTCTACACACACACCTTCAAAATGAGGGGTGTTCAGATTTTTTAAATGCAAAATTGAAAGAAATACGTCAAGTTTATATTGACCAAATTTTGACCATATCACCCTTTATTTACATCTGAACCAGGTATTCGGAGCGGTCCATTTTTTCGCTCCGCTCCGGTGAAAAAAATCGCTCCTCTCCACACTCTGTCCGGAAAAAATATTTCGCTCCACTCCTTCTTAGAGAAAACTATTTATTTATTTACTTATTTGTAATCATAAAAAATGTATGAAAATAAACGAAAATATAGGTGCTAATATATATTTTCGACCTGTTACAGAAAATTAAAGTACACACACTAAAAAAAATATATTTCTCTCATATAAAGTGTTTTTTCTTGTTCAAAAGACAAAAAAAAACTTTTCAATGAAGTCGTGTTGTCCTTATAGTTAAGTGTTTCGACTTAAAATTTGGTATCCCAACATGAAAGAAATTTTCTTTTTACTAAGGTCAACATGACTTTAATACTTCGGAAAAAATCTTTAAAATTAGTGAAATCGTCTTAAAATATGTTGACTTTTTGCTTCTTGGCTATAAAGCTAAAAAGCGTTTAAAAATAGGTGACGATTTTTCAACACTTTATCGACGATTTTCTATACGATTTTTTTAATGAAGAAAAAGCAGAAAAAAACGAATAAATTATAAGTTGCTCCCTACAAACAAGTACGCTACAGCCTTAAACAATGGTGATGTCATCCTAAAATTTGTCATACACTAAAAAAAAGCATGCCCGGTTCCAAAGATTTTGTCTTTACTTTAAAAAATTTGGTATTTATTCCGAGCCAAAGAAGCGGAGAATACAAGTAAGGATACTTTTAAGACACAATTCTCTTTTAAATTTGGGTTTTGTGTACTTGCTTCTAGGAAGCAAATTTTCAGTTTTCGCTTTTTCAGCTGTTTTTCTTCATATGCTATCAGAGTCCTTTAAAAACAAGTTAACGATAACTTTATTTTCCAAATTAAGACTCGACTTCCAGTAGAAATTATGTTATGTTTCAAGTAAAATACGTCTTTTAAATAAAGTGTTGAAAAACATGTCCTATATTTGAACGATTTTTTACTTTGTAGTAAAGACGCAAAATGACAACAAATTTAAAGACAATTTCATTAAATTTAAAGAATTTTTCTGAATTATTAAAGTCAAGTTGACCTTAGCCCAAACATTTTTTCTTTCATGTTATGATACCCATTTTTAAGGTAAATCACTTAGTTATAAGGACAATACAACTTCATTGAAAAGTATATCGACTTTTGGACAAGGAAAAAAACTTTTTATTAGAGAAATTGCGTCTTCCGTGCTAAGCAAAATTTGCATTCGTATTTTAGACATGAAATCTTTGACCTCACGACAATATTTTTTTCAGTGTAGGTTCGGTTTTTATTTGCAGGCAAGTCAAGTTCGATGATGGGCTATATCGCTCCAAGTTTTCGATATAGTCCCCATATAAACCGGCATGCCGATTTAGGATCTTGGACTAATAGAAATGAAATTAGAAATCTAGAGGTATTTTAGGACCATAAAGATGTGTGCTGAAAATGGTGATTAACGGTTAGATGTGTAATTATGATTTATCGGTAGATAGATATGTATTAGAAGCATCGGAAAATTTGATCATAGCAGTGGTGATTTTTAAAATGAAAGTGTGTGTATTTTGGCCTTATGGAAGAATATATATGGGGAATTTGTCTCAATCTAAACCGATTTGGACCAACTTTGCTATAATATTAATTGTACTCTCAATGCACAATTTCAAAATATTTGGAGTGAATCTTTGGTCTCCGTGGTCATATGAATTTAAATGGAGCTATATATAAATCTGAACCGATATCATCCAAATTTGACCTGCAAAATAGGAACATTAGTTCTACTCCCTGCACAAAACTTCATGTAAATCGGAGTACAACTTTGTTCTTTGATTTACACCCTTATGACCACATAAGGGTGTAAATCCAGCGAAATATATATATGGGAGTTGTATCTAAATGTGAACGGATTTTAACCAAACTTGGCACACTTTACGATAGTGTCAATTGTACTCATTGTGCAAAATTTAATCATCTAAAACTCTGGTTTCCGGGGCCATATAGGTGGATATCGGGCTAAAGATATATTGGAACTATATCTACATTTGAACCGATTTCAACCAAATTTGGCCATATTACCACATTATCAATTGTACTCTTTATGCAAAATGTACACCAGAGCAAACGAAATAAAAAGAAAATATCATAGCATTCGATTAAAACTAATATTTGTTTTGCTGAGCGGAGCGGTTTTTCTTTTGGAAAACGCTCCGCTCCGTCCGAAAAAGGGTTTGCTCCGCTCCGAATTCCTGATCTTAACCGCTTTGGACAAAATTTCCTCCTTCAATTTTGTTTCACTTCCTATAGGGTGATACGGTCAAAATTTGTTCAAGGGAAAACGCGTGTAAATCGGTGAAATCGTTTATTTAAAAAATCAAATTAAATTTCTTTTTCAAGTTCAATTAGTATAAAATTCAGGAAAAATATTCAGTTAAGCTTTCGCTTTTCCAAATCCGAATTGCCGGGCCTCACGCTTGACACCTGCCATCAGATTTTATACAGCCACCTTGTCCACCTTCTTCGCCGCAGAGAGCCAGTTTGACTTGAACTGCTGCTCGTCCTTAGCAGTTTCTTGGTCTTCTTTAGGTTGGTCTTCAATAGCCCAGTATTTCTCAATTGGGCGGAGCTCTGGCGTGTTGGGAGGGTTCTTGTCCTTGGGAACCACCTGCACGTTGTTGGCGACGTACCACTCCATGGCCTTTTTACCGTAATGGCAAGATGACAAATCCGGCCAAAACAGTACGGAACAACCGTGTTTCTTCAGGAAAGGCAGCAGACGTTTATTCAAACACTCTTTCACGTTAATTTCTTGGTTGACAGTCCCGGAAGCTATGAAAATGCTGCTTTTCAAGCCACAGGTACAGATGGCTTGCCAAACCAGATATTTCTTTGCGAACTTTGATTATACGCTTGAAAATATTTGCTACCTTTCCCCTTCCTTTTGCCGTATAAAACTCCTGTCCCGGAAGCTGCTTGTAGTCGGCTTTGACGTAGGTTTCGTCGTCCATTACCACGCAGTCAAACTTCGTCAGCATCGTCGTGTACAGCCTCCGGGATCGCGATTTGGCCGTCGTATTTTGTTTATCATAGCGATTTGGAGTCACTACCTTCTTGTAAGTCAATAGTCCGGCTCGATGCACGGTTGTAGACGATACACCCAGCTTATTTGCGGCATCTCGGAGAGAGAGGTTAGGGTTTCGGTTGAAACTACCGGAAACTCTCTTTGTCGTCTCATCGGCTTCCGGTTTTCGATTTCCCCCCGATCCAGACTTCCTGGCTGTCGACAAACGTTCCCCAAACACTTTAATTACATTTGTAACGGTTGGTTTGGCAACTTTTAGCGATTTTGCCAGCTTTGCGTGCGAGTAGCTCGGATTTTCGCGATGCGCGAGCAAAATTTTGATACGCTGCTCTTCTTGCTTGGACGGCATTTTGACAACTGAAGAGTGAATTCCAAAATCAAAATAGGAGCAACATTCTACACACACACACCTTCAAAATGAGGGGAGTTCAGGTTTTTTAAATGCAAAATTGAAAGATATACGTCAAGTTTATATTGACCAAATTTTGACCGTATCACCCTTTATGAACTTTTTTTTGGAACAATCTTAGAAAATACGCTATTTGGCAGTTTAAAGTCAAAATTTAAATTTTGGACAATGAACATGGAAAGTATATAGAATTTCACGTATAGATTTGCACCTGCGCCTGTTGACTTCTTCACTTCCATGGAAGTTCTTTTGAGAAGTTTTTGCAAATTACTAAAAATTTAATTTGTTAATGAAAATCGACGCAAGTAAGTAAAGTAGAAAGTCGAGCGGGGCCGATGATATCATACCCTAAACTACCCCTACTATATAGGTTTGGGAGATAAATCGCATTTCCATATTTAAGAAAAATTAAGTGGTACATGTTTATGAGAATTGTAGCTCTAGCTGAGCAGAAATGCTTGATATTAGGATTTATACTTGATTTTGCACTACAGAGTTACTATGCTACTAATAGTGAGTCCATTATTAAAAAAATGTATCCAAATTTCGGAAAATCGGGAAATATATTTACATAAGTGCAGTTTGCATCAGTGATTATTTAAAGCTTGTTCTTTGCAAGTGAAGAACGCTTGACCAATATTGTCTACTAATTGAAAGGTGTAGATCGTCCACTAAAAGGAACTGATGAGGATGTAGAAATCCGAAACAGCTGTCTTCCCAACCATTTTAGACAACATTTTTACGTTTCCATACACCATAAAAATAATCATTAATAATAGGCTAATAAATTACATGTACTCTATGTGTACTTCGTACAACAAAACACTCTCGAATGCGAATCGCTGATGCCAAAATGCATTTTAAAAACTAAAAGTCTGCACAAGAACAACAAAAACAATTTATATAACAGCTATATTAATCCGAATTTTACTGTAATTATTTTTTCGAATTGAATCAAAGTTTTTTTATCTGTGTATTAATGAATTCTTTCTTTCTTTCTTAAGAAAATTTGTCCAGTGCACATTACAGCGATATATGCACCTTATGATATGTCACGAAAAACCAAACTTATTTTATTATGTACACTTTTCGGAAAATTGACTCCAACAAAATTGTATCAACAGTTGACTGACTCGCTGAGTCGTTACGAGAAGACCAATGGCCTTTTTTTTAAGCCAAAAGATTGCACCAAAATGAAGTCACCATCACTAATATATGCACCCCATCACTATCATCTTCATCATGATCCTCTGTATGAAGACAAAATGGGTAGCAGTGAATTCAATCTTCATCAAATTCAAATGGTGGAAAGAAAAACCAGGCAATGTAGAAGGAAATTTTCTCCAAGAAATTGAAATAATAAATGAATGGAAACATGCAATGACATGTCCACCAAGCGACAAGTGCATTATGTGTCTTTCAATGAACGTCGCCAAAGCCGTGTTGAATGGACTTCAGTATGTGGCAGTACATTGCTCTAAGACTTCCGCACTCGAGAGATTGTCAAAGATGGGACAGTAGTTGAGGAGCAGCCGAAGTGGAAGAATAAGTGGTTGACCACCAAAAGAGTTCTTGGTGGAGTTAATGTTGCCTTGATACTTATGCACATTCAAGTCTATCTCATGAATATTTAAACGTCACATTTCGTCGCACTTTTAGCGGCGTTGACCACATTAGTAATGCGTCCACATTTAAGGAGAAAAAATACACTCAGCGAATGTTGTCTGTAGAATTATGTAGTCATGAATTTGATGTAGCACCAATTTAGACCATTTTTAATCCCTCCGCCATAGGGTGGGGGTTTATTAACATTGTCATTCCGTTTGTAACATATGGAAATATTGGTCTAAGACCCCATAAAGTATATATGTTCTGGGTCGCGGTGAAATTTTGAGTCGATCTAGCGAAGTACGTCCGTCACGCAAACTTCCGAACGAATCAAGCTATCGAAATGAAACATGGCACAAGTAGTTGTTAGTTAAAAACTGGCCCCCAGATTTGGCTTGGGGAGCCTCTTAGAGAAGAAAATTTAATGCGATCCGGTTGAAATTTGGTACTTTCATGAACAAATTGGTCCATATCGGTCCATAATTATATATAGCCCCCATATAAATCGATCCCCAGATTTGGCTTGCGGTTCCTCTTAGAGGAGCAAATTTCATATTATCTGGTTGAAATTTGGTACGGAGTGTAAGTATCTGGTCTCTAACATTCATGCAAAAATTGGTTAATATCGGTCCATAATTATAAATAACCCCCTTATAAACTGTACGTTCTATGTTGTGTGGCCCCTAACAACCACGCAAAAATTGGCATATAATTAGAAAGAGAAAATGATCCCCAGATTTTACTCTTGAGTCTCCTGGAGAAGCAAATTGCTACTGATCCTGCTAAAATTTGGTACTAATCACAAAAACATTAGTCCGTATCGGTTCAGGATTATAAAGGGTGATTTGTTAAGAGCTTGATAACTTTTTTTTTTTAAAAAACGCATAAAATTTGCAAAATCTCATCGGTTCTTTATTTGAAACGTTAGATTGGTCCATGACATTTACTTTTTGAAGATAATTTCATTTAAATGTTGACCGCGGCTGCGTCTTAGATGGTCCATTCGGAAAGTCCAATTTTGGGCAACTTTTTCGAGCATTTCGGCCGGAATAGCCCGAATTTCTTCGGAAATGTTGTCTTCCAAAGCTGGAATAGTTGCTGGCTTATTTCTGTAGACTTTAGACTTGACGTAGCCCCACAAAAAATAGTCTAAAGGCGTCAAATCGCATGATCTTGGTGGCCAACTTACCGGTCCATTTCTTGAGATGAATTGTTCTCCGAAGTTTTCCCTCAAAATGGCCATAGAATCGCGAGCTGTGTGGCATGTAGCGCCATCTTGTTGAAACCACATGTCAACCAAGTTCAGTTCTTCCATTTTTGGCAACAAAAAGTTTGTTAGCATCGAACGATAGCGATCGCCATTCACCGTAACGTTGCGTCCAACAGCATCTTTGAAAAAATACGGTCCAATGATTCCACCAGCGTACAAACCACACCAAACAGTGCATTTTTCGGGATGCATGGGCAGTTCTTGAACGGCTTCTGGTTGCTCTTCACTCCAAATGCGGCAATTTTGCTTATTTACGTAGCCATTCAACCAGAAATGAGCCTCATCGCTGAACAAAATTTGTCGATAAAAAAGCGGATTTTCTGCCAACTTTTCTAGGGCCCATTCACTGAAAATTCGACGTTGTGGCTCGTTAGTAAGTCTATTCATGATGAAATGTCAAAGCATACTGAGCATCTTTCTCTTTGACACAATGTCTGAAATCCCACGTGATCTGTCAAATACTAATGCATGAAAATCCTAACCTCAAAAGAATCACCCTTTATATAGCACCCATATAAATATATACCGAAATCATTAGTTGAAAGACTAAATCGTCTGCTGCAAATCATTCAACAGATCGCCGATCAGTACAATATTCACCTAATATGGCTGCCTGGCCACAGGAACACACCGGGGAACTGTGAAGCGGAGGAGTTAGCAAGGCTAGGAACTACCTTACATTTTCCAGGGGAACTGGAATCTGTTGGTATGATGGTAAATGTCCGATGAGAGAATTGCAAGGGTTGAAACAACACCAAGCAAATATGGCCCCATCTAAACTTGAACCGCACACCAGATATGCTAGTGTTCTCAATACGTCAGATATCACTCCTGATATCTGATATAACGTGTCGTTGCCTGATAGGCGAGTTTGCAAAAACTATTGGCGTGAAATATAATGAGTACTGTATGAGCTATTACGATGCGGAGGAAAAGGAATCAATTAAACACCTCTTGTGTGAGTGTCCTACATTTGGTGGAAAGTATAAGAGAATTTTAGGGGCATATAGCTTTAGATTACTAGCGGAAAACGTTAACTTAAGTACACACAAAAAAATTTCACGAGAAATTTTCCAATTAAAATTTTAATTGAGTTTTAAAAAATATTCAATTAAAAATTTAATTGATTCAACAAATTTTTTAATTGATACCAAAACCAATCACAAAAACAATAGTATCAATTAATTTTTTAATTGGATCAATTAACTTTTTAATTGACCTTCAATTAATTTTTTAATTGATACTATCATTTCTGTGATTGAAGACATTTCAATTAAAAATTAATTGGATCAATTAATTTCGTGATTGAATCAGAAAAAAAAATTTTTGTGTGTAGTCTGCTAATGTTTTCGGAACAATAATCGGGTGGGTTCAGCAGAAGAAAATAATCGGATGTGTTCAACGATAGAAAGCAGCAGAGCCTATATGTAATATGTACTTTTAGTTAATGTGGTATCACAATGGACAATGCACATACGCAGACGAAAAAGACTGTTTTTCGTATGTTCGGGTGTAAAAATTATATGTTTGTAACTCAAATTTTTTAACACAATATTTTTAATTGCAAGCATATAATGTTCATAAACATAGCATAACATGTTTGGGACATATATGTTAATATGTTAGAACATAAAATGTTTGTAAATATAATATGCTTAGATGCAAACATATATTAATTTAGAAATAGCCTTAAACATATATGTGTTTAGAGAGAGTATGCTGCAAGTAAAATAATGGAAGTAACCAATTGGCGCCTTAAAAATATATCCACACAAAGAAAATTTCATTAACAGTTTTTTGCTATCAGTGTATGCTCTAAGGTGAAACATAATATGGTTAAACTATACAAATAATATCTTGTTTGGACCAACCCTGAAAATATATATGCTTGAAGCAAAATGTGTTTGGGGTATATGTTACAGAAGCGATTTTTTTAGAGGGTGTATATACGTATATTTTTTCATAAAGTATTTAGCAGACCCGCAAATCCTGTAATGAGTTCTACTTTTTATGGCTATGATGAGTTCTCTTTCGCAATGCATTTTTCATAATACTTCAGCATTTGAGACATGGACAGTCCAAAGAATTTTTAATATTCGCCGATATATTTATATCTCAAATGCTTTCAACTTTTTAGCATCAGTAGTACTACTTGAAACTTGGCACAAATGAAACTTGGCACTGGGCCATATCGATTGCTCTAATAGAAACAAGTTTCATCCGATCCGGCTGAAATTTTGTACATGGTGTTGGTATATGGTCTCTAACAACCATGTAAAAATTGGTCCACATCGGTCCATAATTATATATAGCCCCCATATAAACCGATCACCAGATTTGACCTCCAGAGCCTCTTGGAAGACCAAAATCCATCTGGTTCAGTTGAAATCTGGTACGTGGTGTTAAAATATGGCCTCAAACTCCCATGCGAAAATTGGTTGAAATTGGTTGAAACCAGATTTGACCTCCAGAGCCTCTTGGAAGACCAAAATCCATCTGGTTCAGTTGAAATCTGGTACGTGGTGTTAAAATATGGCCTCAAACTCCCATGCGAAAATTGGTTGAAATCGGGCCATAATTATATATAGCCTCCATATAAACAGATCCCCAGATTTGACCTCCGGTGCCTTTTGGAGAAGAAAAATTCATCCGATCTGGTTTAAATTTGGAACGTGGTGGTAGTATATGCTATTTAACAACCATGCCGAAAGTGGTCCATATCAGTCCAATTATATATAGCCCCCATATAAACCGATCCCGACATTTGGTTTTGGAGCAAATTTCATCCGAGTCAGTTGAAATTTGGTACATTGTGCTAGTATATGACCGTTAACAACCATGTCTAACTAGGTCCATATCGGTCTATAGTTATATATAGCCCTCAGATAAATCGATCCGCAATCACACACAAATTGGTCCATATCAAGTTCATAATTTTATGTAGCCCCCATATAAGCGACCCCCATTTTTATACCCACCACCATAGGATGGGGGGTATATTAACTTTGTCATTCAGTTTGTAACACATCGAAATATTGCTCTAAGACCCCATAAAGTATATATATTCTGGGTCGTGGTGAAATTCTGAGTCGATCTGAGCATGTCCGTCCGTCCGTCCGTCTGTTGAAATCACGCTAACTTCCGAACGAAACAAGCTATCGACTTGAAACTTGGCACAAGTAGTTGTTATTGATGTAGGTCGGATGGTATTGCAAATGGGCCATATCGGTCCACTTTTACGTGTAGCCCCCATATAAACGGACCCCCAAATTTGGCTTGCGAGGCCTCTAAGAGGAGCAAATTTCATCCGATCCGGCTGAAATTTGGTACATGGTGTTAGTATATGGTCTCTAACAACCATGCATAAGTTGGTCCACATCGGTCCATAATTACATATAGCCCCCATATAAACCGATCCCCCGATTTGGCTTGCGGAGCCTCTAAGAGAAGCAAATTCCATACGATTTGGCTGAAATTTGGTATATGGTGTTAGTATATGGTCTCTAATGAACATGCAAAAATTGGTCCACATCGGTCCATAATTATACATAGCCCCCATATAAACCGATCACCAGATTTGACCTCCGAAGCCTCTTGGAAGACCAAAATTCATCTGATTCAGTTGATATTTGGTACGTGGTGTTAATATATGGCCTCAAATACCCATGCAAAAATTGGTCGAAATCGGTCAATAATTATATGTAGGAGAAGCAAAATTGATCCGATCTGGTTGAAATTAGGTACATGGTGGTAGTATATGATATTTAACAACTATGCCAAAAGTGGTCCCTATCAGTCCATAATCATATATAGCCCCCATATAAACCGATCCCGAGATTTGGTTTTGGAGCCTCTTGGAGGAGCAAATTTCATCCGAGTCAGTTACAACCATGCCTCCTCAGATAAATCGATAAATCACACAAAAATTGGCCCATATCAAGTTCATAATTGTATATAGCCCCTATATAAGCGACCCCCATATTTCAATTCTGGCTCTCTAGGTACCGTGCAAAAGTCCATATCGATTCGTAATTATTTGTAGACTTACCTATACATAACATAGATTTTTTTGTCTAATATATATCACGTATAGACTAACCCACAAGTTGGAAAACGATGTTAAGAAGTTTTAAGATACAACAACCCAAGTAATTCGATTGTGGATGACAGTCTTTAGTACCAGTTTCTGTGCAATCCATGGTGGAGGGTACATAAGATTCGGCCTGGCCGAACTTACGGTCGTATATACTTGTTACCTTTTAGTGACTTTATTGCAGATTCCACTTCTATTCGACTTATTGCTGTTCCTGATAGGGATTGTTGGTTGTACTGTTCAAAGATTGGGCTGCCACTTTAACCTAACCATCAATGAATTCTACCCATGACTCCCTTTGTCTCAATCGTGTCCAACCGAACCTTTTTTCTCGAGCCTATTATAATCTTTAGTTTCATTCATGAGTAAATTTTCTCTAGAAGGAAATATCATTACATCCAAGTGTCGTCAGAAGTTTTTCTCTTACAGTTCAACAATACGGACTACAGACAATACTGCATACATTGTCCAATGACCAAGATGGGATATCTTTTCCTTGCGGATATAAAACTGCAGTGGAAACATTTGTTACAAAATGCCAGGGACTGGCAAGTGTGTCGTCTTTGTAAATTAGATCTGTGTGTGTGTGTAATACCACAAAGAGATTGTCATTGAAGTATGTTCTATGGGATATTCAAGCCAAGATAAGCTCTGGGTTATTAAAAAGTCCAGGCGACAACAACAAAGACTTTTTATTCATCAACTGCGATCAGCAATCTCTTTTCAGATGGATGGATGGATTTAATTTCATGCCAAGATAGTTAAGGAATGTCTTTTTATGTCCCCCCTTTGGTGGTTGTTCAACGTCATAAAACGATAATACTTCAGCATTTGAGACATGGACAGTCCAAAGAATTTTTAATATTCGCCGATATATTTATATCTCAAATGCTTTCAACTTTTTAGCATCAGTAGTACTACTTGAAACTTGGCACAAATGAAACTTGGCACTGGGCCATATCGATTGCTCTAATAGAAACAAGTTTCATCCGATCCGGCTGAAATTTTGTACATGGTGTTGGTATATGGTCTCTAACAACCATGTAAAAATTGGTCCACATCGGTCCATAATTATATATAGCCCCCATATAAACCGATCACCAGATTTGACCTCCAGAGCCTCTTGGAAGACCAAAATCCATCTGGTTCAGTTGAAATCTGGTACGTGGTGTTAAAATATGGCCTCAAACTCCCATGCGAAAATTGGTTGAAATTGGTTGAAACCAGATTTGACCTCCAGAGCCTCTTGGAAGACCAAAATCCATCTGGTTCAGTTGAAATCTGGTACGTGGTGTTAAAATATGGCCTCAAACTCCCATGCGAAAATTGGTTGAAATCGGGCCATAATTATATATAGCCTCCATATAAACAGATCCCCAGATTTGACCTCCGGTGCCTTTTGGAGAAGAAAAATTCATCCGATCTGGTTTAAATTTGGAACGTGGTGGTAGTATATGCTATTTAACAACCATGCCGAAAGTGGTCCATATCAGTCCAATTATATATAGCCCCCATATAAACCGATCCCGACATTTGGTTTTGGAGCAAATTTCATCCGAGTCAGTTGAAATTTGGTACATTGTGCTAGTATATGACCGTTAACAACCATGTCTAACTAGGTCCATATCGGTCTATAGTTATATATAGCCCTCAGATAAATCGATCCGCAATCACACACAAATTGGTCCATATCAAGTTCATAATTTTATGTAGCCCCCATATAAGCGACCCCCATTTTTATACCCACCACCATAGGATGGGGGGTATATTAACTTTGTCATTCAGTTTGTAACACATCGAAATATTGCTCTAAGACCCCATAAAGTATATATATTCTGGGTCGTGGTGAAATTCTGAGTCGATCTGAGCATGTCCGTCCGTCCGTCCGTCTGTTGAAATCACGCTAACTTCCGAACGAAACAAGCTATCGACTTGAAACTTGGCACAAGTAGTTGTTATTGATGTAGGTCGGATGGTATTGCAAATGGGCCATATCGGTCCACTTTTACGTGTAGCCCCCATATAAACGGACCCCCAAATTTGGCTTGCGAGGCCTCTAAGAGGAGCAAATTTCATCCGATCCGGCTGAAATTTGGTACATGGTGTTAGTATATGGTCTCTAACAACCATGCATAAGTTGGTCCACATCGGTCCATAATTACATATAGCCCCCATATAAACCGATCCCCCGATTTGGCTTGCGGAGCCTCTAAGAGAAGCAAATTCCATACGATTTGGCTGAAATTTGGTATATGGTGTTAGTATATGGTCTCTAATGAACATGCAAAAATTGGTCCACATCGGTCCATAATTATACATAGCCCCCATATAAACCGATCACCAGATTTGACCTCCGAAGCCTCTTGGAAGACCAAAATTCATCTGATTCAGTTGATATTTGGTACGTGGTGTTAATATATGGCCTCAAATACCCATGCAAAAATTGGTCGAAATCGGTCAATAATTATATGTAGGAGAAGCAAAATTGATCCGATCTGGTTGAAATTAGGTACATGGTGGTAGTATATGATATTTAACAACTATGCCAAAAGTGGTCCCTATCAGTCCATAATCATATATAGCCCCCATATAAACCGATCCCGAGATTTGGTTTTGGAGCCTCTTGGAGGAGCAAATTTCATCCGAGTCAGTTACAACCATGCCTCCTCAGATAAATCGATAAATCACACAAAAATTGGCCCATATCAAGTTCATAATTGTATATAGCCCCTATATAAGCGACCCCCATATTTCAATTCTGGCTCTCTAGGTACCGTGCAAAAGTCCATATCGATTCGTAATTATTTGTAGACTTACCTATACATAACATAGATTTTTTTGTCTAATATATATCACGTATAGACTAACCCACAAGTTGGAAAACGATGTTAAGAAGTTTTAAGATACAACAACCCAAGTAATTCGATTGTGGATGACAGTCTTTAGTACCAGTTTCTGTGCAATCCATGGTGGAGGGTACATAAGATTCGGCCTGGCCGAACTTACGGTCGTATATACTTGTTACCTTTTAGTGACTTTATTGCAGATTCCACTTCTATTCGACTTATTGCTGTTCCTGATAGGGATTGTTGGTTGTACTGTTCAAAGATTGGGCTGCCACTTTAACCTAACCATCAATGAATTCTACCCATGACTCCCTTTGTCTCAATCGTGTCCAACCGAACCTTTTTTCTCGAGCCTATTATAATCTTTAGTTTCATTCATGAGTAAATTTTCTCTAGAAGGAAATATCATTACATCCAAGTGTCGTCAGAAGTTTTTCTCTTACAGTTCAACAATACGGACTACAGACAATACTGCATACATTGTCCAATGACCAAGATGGGATATCTTTTCCTTGCGGATATAAAACTGCAGTGGAAACATTTGTTACAAAATGCCAGGGACTGGCAAGTGTGTCGTCTTTGTAAATTAGATCTGTGTGTGTGTGTAATACCACAAAGAGATTGTCATTGAAGTATGTTCTATGGGATATTCAAGCCAAGATAAGCTCTGGGTTATTAAAAAGTCCAGGCGACAACAACAAAGACTTTTTATTCATCAACTGCGATCAGCAATCTCTTTTCAGATGGATGGATGGATTTAATTTCATGCCAAGATAGTTAAGGAATGTCTTTTTATGTCCCCCCTTTGGTGGTTGTTCAACGTCATAAAACGATATTAGGTTTTGTTTGTCAACCCAAGGGTTAACCATATCGCTCTCGCACAATTGGAGGGAATTGTTCATCAGGCAATGGCCCTAAGTAAGGGGATGATCAAATGGTATTGTTGTCGCTTGGTATGGCTTGTAATATTCTTACCAACAGTTAATGACCTGTAATTGTTGACTTTTTGGTATTTTGTTAGCGTTATCAGTTAGTGATCTCATTTTAATATTTCGGTAACTCCGATGATTCTCTCCTTTACATTTTTTTTGTTGCTAAAGGTCACGCCAATTTTATGGCTATTTCTTTGTTTTTCTTTTACTATCTCGTTTTAGTTAACTCATTTATCCATATTGGCTAACCAATGCAGGTGTCCAGCGTTAAGTAATGTCACGGTTATTAAAAACAAAGCCACATGGACATCAAAGTCCCCATATCTTAGTTATGAATTAATGTGCTTGCAATGTTGTAATGTAGACCTTGTTGGAATGTATGTTAGTGTCTTTGGAGTTTCGTTCATTTCCTGTCACTTTCATGATCTTTCTATGCAAATGTTGTTGTTGTTGTTGCTTGTTTTTATTTGTTGAAGCTTGATAAAGATTTCAAAACGTAAGGCATTGTGATCACTAGAGCGACAAGTGTTTCTAAGGAAATTGCGAATGACAAAAGTCACATTTGTCTAAAACTGGTTCATAGAAAATTTACATTTTAAATTAATATGGTGGAGTATAAACTGGAGTCCACACCTTAATAAAATTTGTAAGTTATATGGTTGTTTGGTTTTTATAAAAATTAATAGATTAATAAAAGGAGTCCCAAACAATATATATTTAGTGTTAACAGTCAGATCCACTATGATGCATGTATGACTGGCTCCTCCAGTCAGTGTTGTCACTATTTGTCTACCTCTTGTCCTCAAATCAGAATCCTTTCGTTCCCAATTTAAACCGATATATTCCAATAAAAATCCTAGTCAATTTGTATACCTCCCACCGAAAGATGGGGGGTAATTTAACATTTTCATTCCGTTTGCAACGCATCGAAATATTGCTCTTAGTTCTCAAAAAGTTTATATATTCTGGGTCGTAGTGAAATTCTGACTCGATCTGGCGATGTCCCTTAGTCCGTTTATTAAAATCACACTAACTCCCGAAGGATTTATTATTAATTTATTAAATGTAGGGATTTGACCACTTTTAGATATAGCCCCTAAATAAACCGACCCCAAGATTTTGACTTGGCTCCAGCTATGGCTTGAGCCTCTTGGGGGAAAATGTTTAATCCGGTTGAAATTTGGTATACCCCAAACCCTTTTTGGTTCACGCATATATATTAACTTTGTCATTCCGTTTGTAACATATCGAAATATTGTTCTAAAACCCCATAAAGTATATATATTCTGGGTCGTGGTGAAATTCTGAGTCGATCTAAGCATGTCCGTCCGTCCGTCTGTTGAAATCACGCTAACTTCCGAACGAAACAAGCTATCGACTTGAAACTTGGCACAAGTAGTTGTTATTGATGTAGGTCGGATGGTATTGCCAATGGGCTATAGCGGTCCACTTTTACGTATAGCCCCATATATAAACGGACCCTCAGATTTGGCTTGCGGAGCCTCTAACAGACGCATATTTCATCCGATCCGGCTTAAATTTAGTAGATGGTGTTGGTATATGGTCTCTAACAAACGTGCCAGAATTGGTCCATATCGGTCCATAATTATATAAAGCCCCCATATAAACCGATCCCCAGATTTGGCTTGCGGAGCCTCAAAGGGAAGACAATTTCATCCGATTAAGCTGAAATTTGGTACAGTGTTGGCATATGGTCTTTAACAACCATGCAAAAATTGGTCCACATCGGTCCATAATTATACAGCCCTCATATAAAACGATCGCCAGATTTGATTTCCGAAGCTACCTGGAAGTACAAATTTTATCCGATCTCGTTGAAATTTGGTACGTGCAAAAAGAAAACAAGTATATACGGCCGTACCGAAGACCGAAGCTTATGTACCCTCCACCATGGACTGCGTAGAAACTTCTACTGAAGCCGATGGCAAGGTATTTAAAACTTCCTAACACCGTAATTTTGACAACATTTTCTATAGAAGCAACATTTTGACAAAATTTTCTATAGAAATAAAATTTTGACAAAATTTTGTATAGAAATAACATTTTGACAATGTTTTCTATAAAAATAAAATTTTGGTAGATTATTTTTGGCTCGAGGGCAACCATGATTATGAAACGATATGGACCGATTTTTGTGTGATTGGGGATCGGCTATATACAACTATAGACCGATATGGATCAATTTTGGCATGGTTATTAGCAGCCATATACTAACACCACGTTGCAAATTTCAACCGGATCGGATGAATTTTGCTCCTCCAAGAGGCTCCGGAGATCAAATCTGGGGAACGGTTTATATGGGGACTATATATAATTATGGACCGATATAGACCAATTCTTGCGTGTTTGTTAGAGACCACATTCTAACACCATGTTCCAAATTTTAACCGGATCGGATGAATTTTGCTCTTCCAAGAGGCACCGGAGGACAAATCTGGGGATCGATTTATATGGGGGCTATATATAATTATGGACCGATATGGATCAATTCTTGCATGGTTGTTAGAGACCATATACTAACACCACGTACCAAATTTCAACCGGATCGGATGCATTTTGCTCCTCTAAGAGGCTCCGCAGGTCAAATCTGGGGATCGGCTTATATGGGGGCTATATATAACTATGGGATGATGTGAACCAATTTTTGCATGGTCATTAGAGAACATATACCAACACCATGTACCAAATTTCAGCCGGATCGGATGAAACTTGCTTCTCTTAGAGGCTCCGCAAGCCAAATCGGGGGATCGGTTTATATGGGGGCTATATATAGTTATGGACCGATATGGACCAATTTTTGCATGGGTGTTGGAGACCATATACCAACATCATGTACCAAATTTCAGCCGGATCGGATGCAATTTGCTTCTCTAAGAGCAATCTCAAGCCAAATTTTGGGGTCCGTTTATATGAGGGCTATACGTTAAAGTGCACCGATATGGACCAATTTTTGCATGGTTGTTAGAGACTACATACTAACATCATGTACCAAATTTCAGCCGGATCGGATGAAATTTGCTTCTCTTAGAGCAATCGCAAGCCAAATTTGGGGGTCCGTTTATATGGGGGCTATACGTAAAAGTGGACCGATATGGCCCATTTGCAATACCATCCGACCTACATCAATAAAAACTACTTGTGCCAAGTTTCAAGTCGATAGCTTGTTTCGTTCGGAAGTTAGCGTGATTTCAACAGACGGACGGACGGACGAACGGACGGACATCCTTAGATCGACTCAGAATTTCACCACGACCCAGAATATATATACTTTATGGGGTCTTAGAGCAATATTTCGATGTGTTACAAACGGAATGACAAAGTTAATATACCCCCATCCTATGGTGGAAGGTATAAAAACAAAATCAATATAGAAATGTAATTACAAACGGGCGAAAATTTGGTCAGGCCGAATCTTATAGATGTCTAGACGCTCAAGAAGTCAAATCAAAAGATCGGTCTAGTACACCATATTCAGCACACTTATGTGTGAACCTAAAATACCTCTAGATTTCCAATTTCAGGCAAATTGGATGAAAATTGCTGTGTCTTAAAATCGAGAGATTGACCTATATGAAGACTGCTCCAAAACATGTACCAATTCACACCATGTTCTTCGAAGCTATTTGAGGACTTCAAATACCTCTAGATTTTGAATTTCAGCAATTCGCATAATATTAGAGACTCAAACCCCCAAATCGAGGGGTTAGTTTATATAGGGGCTGTATCAAAACATGATCCGATAGCCTATCTCCGAACTTGGTCTGCTGGCAGAATCTGTGCCAAACTTCAGTACGATTGCGATCATATACTTTATATCGTCGGAAATTGATATTCCGATATCTGACAAACGAACTGCTAAAAGTTCGCCCTGGCTGAATCTTAAATATACATCACCATGAAACACATACAAAGAATTTCTTTGAAAAAAATCTCCTCGTAATTGATTGTCATACATATATATTACATATAAAATAAGTAAATTTGAAATATATCCCACTCTCAGGACAATTGGTTCAAGTGACACATTTCCAAAGATAAATTTGAAATTCGTAAGATTAAATTTCAGATTTGTAGGAAAATTTTGTGTTTAATTTCTAAAATTTTTATTTCTTAGTTGGCTTCCATGGCCTCAAGAACCCAAACCGACAGCTATTTCAAACCAAATTTGGCATAGATCTTTACGAACCTGTAACGACCAGCTCATATGAGATTCTATCTTTTGCGGCGCACAGTGGGGCAAAATCGCAAAATGGAGATTAATTAAACTACTTATCCGATTTTAAAAATTCTTTCACTATTATAATGCTACGTTATCACTGAGTGTCACTCCCACTATTAAAAATAGCTCTAGCGGCCATAGTAATGGACCGATTGTCATGAAACTTTCCCAATGTTGTACTGTTAATCTGGTTATAGTCCTTGGCTATGATTGGGCGTGGCACCTCCCAATCATAACCACAGTTGTACTGCTAATATTCCTTGGCTATACTTGGTTTTGATTGGGCGTGGTACCGTCCATTCAAACTTGGAGCGGATATATCTCATGAACTATCAGAGGTATGAATATGAGATTTGGTATATATGTTGATCGTACAGTATGGATTACATCCAAGGGGGAATAGGGCGGTGCCACGCCCCTTTTAAAAAATGTTCAGGCTCAGTCGATTTTTTTTTTTTTTGAAAAAATTATTACAATTTTTACATAGTAATCAATTTATTCTTATTATAATAACATTGATGAAATGGGGATTTTTGCATCATATAACATACGTAACTAAATTCGGGACCGAAGCAGATATTAAAAATGTTATAAAAAGAGCTTGTTCCTTCATATCTACAAAGTAGGAAAAAGTTTATACAAAAAAAGTTTATATATAGTTTCATTTAAGACATGTGTTAAAATATATATAAGTCATCAAACTCCAATGCATTGTCCTAGATAAAATCATCGTCGTAATCTGTTTCATGATTTGTGCCTTCTGCACCCTCACTAAAAATCGCTTCTGTAACATATACTCCCAAACATATTTTGCTTCAAGCATATACATTTTTGGGTATTGCCCAAAAATTTATATGTTTGATCTCTACCAATATATAATATGTTTGAAAGCATATTGGTCTAAACAATATATGTTTGGGTAGTCTAAGTTCCAAACATTTTGTATTTTTGCATCCAAATTCAATAATGTTGTCTTCCAAAAAACAATATGTTATTATGTGACCATATAATATGTTTGGAAGCATTTTGCACCCAAAATATGCTTAAAAAAAATTCTCCCAAACAATATTGTGCTCAAAATTTTATTTATTTATTTATATATTTACAATCATAATGAATTATGAAAATAAACAGGTAACAACATAGGTTTTCGACCTGAAAAATTTTGTTTCTGCCCAATTGTATATTCCCCGACATCTTTCTCACTTCCACGAGATTTTTTAGTTCTTAGCATCTTTTTCTGTAATACAAACATTTTAGAAGAAATTATTCAATTTTATGATTTTTTTTTTATTTTTCCAATTAATGAATTGTTGATTGAAACAAGTTTATTTTTTTTTATTTTAATTTTACCTTTTGCCGGACGGGGATTCGAAAAGCAGACCACACAGTTTGTAAGGATCAAAAAAGTAGCTGATCAATTGCCCAAGGAAAAATAAAATGTTAATTTTGTAATAACAAGCAACAACCACCAACTTAATTCAATATCGCTCCCTGTTAAATAGCGCTCCAAGCTACTAAACACATATATGTTTATAGGCTATTTCTAAATTAATATATGTTTGCATCCAAGCATATTATATTTACAAACATTTTATGTCCCAAACATAATATGTTCTATCATATTAATATATATGTCCCAAACATGTTATGCTAGTTTATGAACATTATATGCTTGCACTCAAAAATATTGTGTTTAAAAATTTGTGTTCCAAACATATAATGTTTATAGCCAAACATATGAAAAACAGTCTTTTTCATCCGTGTGGTGCCACGTCCGTCAAAACTGAAGGCGAAATAAGTAGATCTACCACTGATTTTAGATGTTGGTGGAACTTTACCAGATAGGATTGGATCTGGACTAAGTAGAAACCTATTTAATATGTCTCGATTGCAATCCTCCCGACTTCATATTATTATAACAAAGAAAACGCAAAAGAGCTAACAAAACACAAGAACTGGTGTTTTTTGCTTCAATGACTATTGTGACAGTTAATTTAATAAAAACAAGTATAAAAGGCAATAAGTTCGGCCAGGCCGAATCTTATGTACCCTCCACCATGGATTGCATAGAAACTTGCACTAAAGACTGTCATCCACAATCGAATTACTTGGGTTGCGATAACACTTGCCGATGGCAAGGTATCTTAAAACTTCTTAACACCGTCTTCTCAATTGTAAGTTAGTCCATACGGGGTATATATTAAACAAAAAAGGCAGATTAAATGCGTATATAATTCAGTTTGACAAAATTTTCTATAGAAATAAAATTTTGACAAAATTTTCTATAGAAATTAAATTTTGACAAAATTTTCTATAGAAATAAAATTTTGACAACATTTTCTATAGAAATAAAATTTTGACAACATTTTCTATAGAAATAAAATTTTGACAACATTTTCTATAGAAATAAAATTTTGACAAAATTTTCTATAGAAATAAAATTTTGACAAAATTTTCTATAGAAATAAAATTTTGACAAAATTTTCTATAGAAATAAAATTTTGAAAAAATTTTCTATAGAAATAAAATTTTGACAAAATTTTCTATAGAAATAAAATTTTGACTAAATTTTCTATAGAAATAAAATTTTGACTAAATTTTCTATAGAAATAAAATTTTGACAAAATTTTCTATAGAAATAAAATTTTGACTAAATTTTCTATAGCAATAAAATTTTGACTAAATTTTCTATAGCAATAAAATCTTGATAAAATTTTCTGTAATAATAAAATTTTGACAAAATTTTCTATAGTAATAAAATTTTGACAAAATTTTCTATATAAATAAAATTTTGGTAAATTATTTTTGGGGATCGCCTCTATATAACTATAGACCGATATGGACCAAATTTGGCATTGTTGTTAGCGGCCATATACTAGCACAATGTACCAAATTTCACCACGTACCAAATTTTAACCGGATCCGATGAATTTTGGTTCTCCAAGAGCTCCGGAGATCAAATCTGTGGATCGGTTTAAATGGGGGTTATATATAATTAAGACCGGTTTGGACCTATTTTTGCATCGTTGTTAGAGACCATATACTAACACCACGTACCAAATTTCAACAGGATCGGTTGAATTTTGCTCTTCCAAGGGGCTCCGGAGGTAAAATCTGAGGATCGGTTTATATGGAGCTACATATAATTATGAACCGATATGGACCAACTCCTCCATGGTTGTTAGAGACCATATACTAACTCTTCGTACCAAACTTCAACCGAATCGGATCAATTTTGCTCATCCATGAGGCTCCGGAGGTGAAGTCTGGGGATAGGTTTATATGGGGGCTATATATAATTATAGACCGATGTGGACCAATTTTTGCATGGTTGTTAGAGACCATATACTAACATCATGTACCAAATTTCAGCCAGATCGAATGAAATTTGCTTCTCTTAGAGGCTCCGCAAGCCAAATCTGGGGATCGGTTCATATTGGGGACCGACATGAACCAATTTTTGCATGATTGTTAGAGACCATATACTTACACCATGTACCAAATTTCAATTGGATCGGATGAAATTTGCTTCTCTTAGAGCAATCGCATGCCAAATTTGGGGGTCCGTTTATATGGGGGCTATACGTAAAAGTGGACCGATATGGCCCAGTTGCAATACCATCCGACCTACATCAATAACAACTACTTGTGCCAAGTTTCAAGTCGATAGCTTGTTTCGTTCGGAAGTTAGCGTGATTTCAACAGACGGACGGACGGACATGCTCAGATCGACTCAGAATTTCACCACGACCCAGAATATATATACTTTATGGGGTCTTAGAGCAATATTTCGATGTGTTACAAACGGAATGACAAAGTTAATACACCCTCCATCCTATGGTGGAGGGTATAAAAATAAGGTATAAAAGTAGCCGCTACTCAATAGACTCAAGAAATCAAATCAAGGCATTGGTTTATATGGGAGTTATATTGAATATCTGTTGTTTCATTATTACAATTTAATATAGTCGGAAATTGATCGATGTGTTGACAAATTAATTACACCTTCATCACCTTATCATGATGTAGGGTATACATATTGGTTGGGATTTAATATAGCTCAATTTTGATAAGTGTGTTCATGTTATCCTCGATTCTTAGGCGAACGTCTCCGTTCTGCAATCATGTACAATATGCTCATAATATATTTTAATTATATATTAAAGAAAGCATTCACTTATATACCTATGTACATTTCACCGTTGTGTTTTATGATGACCACTGTTTTTTTTTTTTTGCTTTGACGATGATCACTTGGACGTCAACTAACGTGTGCTACAATAAAAGTTTTTCAACTCGAGAAAATGATAATGAGGTAAATGCAACAGAGCGTCCCATACAATCGCTTCAGCTGTAGGTGAAGACTACTGCGGTACCTATTAACGATATCTGTAGGTATGCGTTCGTCCAGTGGCATCTTTTCAGCCCATCGAACGAAGGCTTCTTTGTGCAAAGTAATGGCGTTGGAGCTTCTCTAATGGTTGGTTACCCCCAAACAAGTGGCGTTGCCACCGTATCTGCCACAATTGTGGCAATTGTTTGTGTCGTTTCGCTTTCTTGCATGTTTGACAATGTGGAAAATCAATGCGTGGATTTGGGACAAAGCTCGAACGAGTGGAGAGTGCATGCATGAAAGCAAAAATCGCTAAGGCCATGAGACGAAAGACGCGTTACTGATGATGGCGAAGTTACCATTGCCATTACGATGACGATGACTTTGGACGTTAGAAATTTGCTACTGCTATGTACTCCAGTACTTGGTGTATGTGCTATGCCTGTTACCGCCTTGCTTGGTTGCATGTCTTCAAGTGATGTTTACGGTTTTATACTCCTAACTGTCCATTTCTATGTTTGATGAAGGCGATTCCGTTGGCATCCCGTGCTTGATTTAACTAAAATTCGTGCAAAATATTTCTGCATTGGACCTAAAGTGTAATTGTTTCATTTGATTTCGCAAAACAACAAAATTGCTCGTTATTAATGCTCTTCTGTTCAGTGTCCATCTATGGCTATGGACTTCTCTTTGGCTATATTTTCAATATGAACGATTTAATTATGGTGCTTAGCATCTGCCTAATGTAATCATCACGAAGCAATTGATGATTATGATTCCATTGCTGAGACCAACAATGTGTTCGCTTGTAGAAGAATTGCACGCATTTTGATTGATGTAAAGACTAAGATGCGTGCCTCATGGTAAATGAATTTATCCTGCAGTTTTAAATCGCATCTAAATCACCCTTCTTTCATACGCTTCAAAAATGTAAACAAAGTGAAATCGAATTGTGAATGAAACAACGTATCAAACAGCAGTTGGATAATAATGTACGCCAACCACTAAAATATGGATGATGTGGAGGATATTGAAAATTAAAAAAAAAGTCCAGGTCAAATTAACATACCCCATGTAACTTGTACACGCGCATCTTCTTAGGACAATGAACTGTTGTTATACCCTGCTCCACACTGTGAAACAGGGTATTATAAGTTAGTGCATATGTTTGCAACACCCAGAAGGAGACGAGATTGACCCATGGTGTCTTTGGCAAAAATGCTCGGGGTGGGCTCTTGAGTCGATATAGCGATGTCCGTCTGTCCGTGAACACATTTTTGTAATCAAAGTCTAGGTCGCAGTTTTAGTCCAATCGACTTCAAATTTGGCACAAGTATGTGCTTTGGCTCAGATTTAGATATAGCTCCCATATATATATTTCGCCCGATATGGACTTATATGGCCCCAGAAGCCAGAGTTTTACCCTAATTTACTTAAAATTTTGCACAAGAAGAACAATTAGTACTATAGTCAAGTGTGCCAAATTTTATTGAAATCGGTTCAGATTTAGATATAGCTCCCATATATATCTTTCGCCCGATATGGACTAATACGATCCCAGAAGCCAGAGTTTTACCCCAATGTGGTTGAAATTTTGCACAGGGAGTAGAATTAGCATTGTAGCTATGTGTGCCAAATTTGGTTGAAATCGGTTCAGATTTAGATATAGCTCCCATATATAGCTTTCGCCCGATTTACACTCATATGACCACAGAGGCCAATTTTTAACTCCGATTTAGTTTAAATTTTGCACAGGGAGTAGAATTAGCATTGTTGCTATGCGTGCCAAATTTGGTTGAAATCGGTTCAGATTTAGATATAGCTCCAATATATAGCTTTCGGCCGATTTACACTCATATGACCACAGAGGCCAATTTTTAACTCCGATTTAGTTTAAATTTTGCACAGGGAGTAGAATTAGCATTTTTGCTATGTGTGCCAAATTTGGTTGAAATCGGTTCAGATTTAGATATATCTGCCATATATAGCTTTCGCCCGATGTACACTCATATGACCACAGAGGCCAATTTTGAACTCCGATTTAGTTGAAATTTTGCACATGGTTGAAATCAGATTTAGATATAGCTCCCATATATATATTTTTTTCTGATTTCGACAAAAATGGTCAAAATACCAACATCTTCCTTGTAAAATCGCCACTGCTTAGTCGAAAAGTTGTAAAAATGACTCTAATTTTCCTAAACTTCTAATACATATATATCGAGCGATAAATCATAAATAAACTTTTGCGAAGTTTCCTTTAAATTGCTTCAGATTTAAATGTTTCCCATATTTTTTTACTAACATTGTGTTCCACCCTAGTACATTAGCCGACTTAAATTTTGAGTCTATAGATTTTGTAGAAGTCTATCAAATTCTGTCCAGATCGAGTGATATTTAAATGTATGTATTTCGGACAATCCTTTATATATAGCCCTCAACACATTTGACGGATGTGATATGGTATCGAAAATTTAGATTTACAAAGTGGTGCAGGGTATAATATAGTCGGCACCGCCCGACTTTAGACTTTCCTTACTTGTTTTTATATTACGGAGCTGAGCTTAAGACCTTAGTTGTCATAGCTGTATGTTCCAGGTAAGCTCGAAAACGGCAGAGCCGCTTTACTTTAAATTCTCGGAGAACGTAGAGAGTGATTATGTGGCGACAATAGGGTACCTCATTTTTTGATATCTGGCCCGACTTTTTTTCAAAATTGGACCAAAGTTCTCCGATTTAGGTGAACTTTTCAAGGAAGGTTAAAGGTGATGTCTAGAAAAATTCCCCTATTTTATTTTTGGATATTTGGTCGGGATAGGGGAACTCCGCTTTATCCGACTTTTTCTAACCCTGCTGTTAGGTTAGAAAAAACTTACGAATCCCAGGTTAAGGGACCATTTGGTCCATACTATAATATTCATAGCAAATAATCATATAATAATATTATAATATTCATGCCAAATATGTTATATGACAAAACGATCTAGATTACCTCAACAACGGTTCTCAGTCCAGTTATTGTCAAATATAAGTACAACATGCACAGCTTCAGAGGCTTCCAAAAATAATGCAACTTCACATTCTGGTACTCGAAAGCGTGGAAATTGAGCTTGCTGCAAATAAAAGTGTGACGTAAAATGCTCCATTTGCAGCAAATTTATTTGCAAAACTAACCAAAAAACATTGTGCATTACATGTAATGAAAAATATGTACAAATAAAAAAATAAATTATAAAGTTTTTAAAAAAATATCAATAAAAACTTACTATGGACCAAATGGTCCACTAACCTATGATTCGTGATTTTGTGTTTTTTCTCAGTATTGGGTATATACTGTTGTTTTATAAAATGAAACCATTAGCAGAAATTTTTTGTCAATATATACCACCGATTCCAAGTTACAAAGGAAAAAAGAAAAAAAAATGGACCAAAAAAAAAAATGGACCTAACAGCAAGGTTAAGTAGAGTGAAAAAAACGAATATTCTCTGATTTACTTAAGATGTGCAGAAAATATTTCGTGAGGTTATGAAATTAATATGTGGCAACTGATTTTTTAATATTTTCAGGGAAAGTTGATAGGGGTCCAGACAAAGAACGGCTACTTTATTTTTCGATATTTGGTCGAGGAGGGGTACTTCCCCTTTGCTCGACTTTTTTTTAAATACAGTGAAAAAACTAAAACTCTCAGACTTACTGAAATTTTACGAATTTTACGGTTATGAAATTAATATAGGATACCTGATTTTGTGATATTTCCCCTTAACCTGTTGTTTGAAAATTTGGCTTATAATTTGCTTGAAATTTTCTGGGACGTCTACCTAAGATACGCTACATCATTTTTCCATATTTGGTCGAGAGGGACTTCCTCTAAAACTGAAAAAAATCTCAAGTTTGCAAAGGCCGTAGAGGTTATGTAATCAATTTTCCAAATTCACACTCGGCTTCCAGTAGAAATTATGATATGTTTCAAGTAAAAAATATCTTTAAAATAAAATGTTGAAAAACGATTTTTAGCTTTGTACAACAAAAATACAACAAATTTAAAGACAATTTCATTAATTTTAAAGAATTTTTCTGAATTATTAAAGTCAACTTGACCTTAACCCAAAAATTTGTTCTTTCATGTTATGATACCCATTTTTAAGTCAAATCACTTAATTATAAGGACAATACGACTTCATTAAAAAGTTTATCGACTTTTGGACAAGGAAAAAAAACTTTATATTAGAGAAATGTGTCTTCTATGCTAAGCAAAATTTGCATTCGTATTTTAAAGACATGAAATCTTTGACCTCACGACAATATTTTTTTCAGTGTGGATTTAAAAAAAATTGGATTTCGTAAGTCCCCAAATATGAAGAATAAACTATTTATTCAAATATTTAAATAAATAATAAAAACACAGCAAAACATGTATAATTCAGTCTTTTCATAAACATAAATAAAATAAAGTAAATTTAATTAAATTATAAAAAATGAGAAAATATTTTTAATTCAATCTTTTCTTACAAACTAAATTCAAAGAAAAAGGCAAAATAGGTTTAATGCAGTTCTTATATAATACATATTGCACCTATTAAACAAAAGGGTACTAACTCTAAATTCTTTATTTTTCAGTAGAGACAAAAAAACTGTAATAAAAAGTATTAACTCTGAAGACAGAAAAGATACAGGGGGACCTTCCCGTCCCTGTAAGAAAAAATAGAGCAAAAATTAACTTTCTCAGATTTACTTGGGAGAAGGTGATTAAATTAATACATGATTTTTCGAAAAACATAAACTTCGTCGGTTTACGTGGAATTTTTAGGGACCGTTGGATAGTTTGTGAAATTAATATAGGGTACGTGATTTTCCGATATCTGGTCGGTGTGGAGCGAAGGTGGGGAGAGTGTTCCCTTTTGCCAGATTTTTTTAAAATTGAAAGTAGAGGGTTCCAATAAATTGGAACGGAAGTGGACGGAGTTCCAATAAATTGGAACTCCGTCCATAATTTTGTGATTTCGCACAGTAGAGGGTTGTCTATAAATTTTCGCACAGACATCTGCCAGACTTTTTTAAGTAAAAAAACTTAAATTTATATGAAATTGACAGGCAACGTAGAGTGTGCTTCATTTTCCCGCATATGTTCGGAAAATGCATGTACTGTGTGTCCAACATTTTAACACATGTTAATAGGGTCAGTTTTTCTAAGTACTCCTCCCCTTGACAAACCACGCTTGAAATTCACAGGAAATGTAGAAGATTGTCCAACGACTTGAATACAGAACATAATTAAAAACAAGTAAGGAAAGTCTAAAGTCGGGCGGTGCCGACTATATTATACCCTGCACCACTTTGTAAATCTAAATTTTCGATACCATATCACATCCGTCAAATGTGTTGAGGGCTATATATAAAGGTTTGTCCGAAATACATACATTTAAATATCACTCGATCTGGACAGAATTTGATAGACTTCTACAAAATCTATAGACTCAAAATTTAAGTCGGCTAATGTACTAGGGTGGATTGTGTTCCAGTAAAAAAATATGGGAAACATTTAAATCTGAAGCAATTTAAAGGAAACTTCGCAAAAGTTTATTTATGATTTATCGCTCGATATATATGTATTAGAAGTTTAGGAAAATTAGAGTCATTTTACAACTTTTCGACTAAGCAGTGGCGATTTTGCAAGGAAAATGTTGGTATTTTGACCAGTTTTGTCGAAATCAGAAAAAAATATATATGGGAGCTATATCTAAATCTGAACCGATTTCAACCATGTGCAAAATTTCAACTAAATCGGAGTTCAAAATTGGCCTCTGTGGTCATATGAGTGTACATCGGGCGAAAGCTATATATGGGAGATATATCTAAATCTGAACCGATTTCAACCAAATTTGGCACGCATAGCAACAATGCTAATTCTACTCCCTGTGCAAAATTTCAACAAAATCGGACCAAAAAATTGGCCTCTGTGGTCATATGAGTGTAAATCGGCCGAAAGCTATATATTGGAGCTATATATAAATCTGAACCGATTTCAACCAAATTTGGCACGCATAGCTACAATGCTAATTCTACTCCCTGTGCAAAATTTCAACTAAATCGGAGTTAAAAATTGGCCTCTGTGGTCATATGAGTGTAAATCGGTCGAAAGCTATATATTGGAGCTATATCTAAATCTGAACCGATTTCAACCAAATTTGGCACGCATAGCAACAATGCTAATTCTACTCCCTGTGCAAAATTTCAACTAAATCGTAGTTAAAAATTGGCCTCTGTGGTCATATGAGTGTAAATCGGGCGAAAGCTATATATTGGAGCTATATATAAATCTGAACCGATTTCAACCAAATTTGGCACGCATAGCTACAATGCTAATTCTACTCCCTGTGCAAAATTTCAACCACATTGGGGTAAAACTCTGGCTTCTGGGACCGTATTAGTCAATATCGGGCGAAAGCTATATATGGGAGCTATATCTAAATCTGAACGGATTTCAACCAAATTTGGCACGCATAGCTACAATGCTAATTCTACTCCCTGTGCAAAATTTCAACCACATTGGGGTAAATCTCTGGCTTCTGGGACCGTATTAGTCCATATCGGGCGAAAGATATATATGGGGGCTATATCTAAATCTGAACCGATTTCAATAAAATTTGGCACACTTGACTATAGTACTAATTGTTCTTCTTGTGCAAAATTTTAAGTACATTAGGGTAAAACTCTGGCTTCTGGGGCCATATAAGTCCATATCGGGCGAAATATATATATGGGAGCTATATCTAAATCTGAACCGATTTCTTCCAATCAATAGGGATCTATTCTGAGCCAAAACACATACTTGTGCCAAATTTGAAGTCGATTGGACTAAAACTGCGACCTAGACTTTGATTACAAAAATGTGTTCACGGACAGACGGACATCGCTATATCGACTCAAGAGCCCACCCTGAGCATTTTTGCCAAAGACACCATGTGTCTATCCCGTCTCCGTCTGGGTGTTGCAAACATATGCACTAACTTATAATACCCTGTTCCACAGTGTGGAGCAGGGTATAAAAATTGGTGTAAATTGGGTGTTCTACCCGCCAAAGACACCATGTGTCTATCCCGTCTCCGTCTGGGTGTTGCAAACATATGCACTAACTTATAATACCCTGTTCCACAGTGTGGAGCAGGGTATAAAAATTGGTGTAAATTGGGTGTTCTACCCGCACGGACGAAAAAGATTGTTTTTCACATGTTTGGGTGTAAAAATTATATGTTTGGAACTCAAATTTTTTAGCACAATATTTTTAAGTGCAAGCATATAATTTTCATAAACTAGTATAACATGTTTGGAACATATATGGTAATATGTTAGAAAATATTATGTTTGGGACATAAAATATTTGTAAATATAATATGCTTAGATGCAAACATATATTAATTTAGAAATGGCATATAAACATATATGTGTTTAGAAAGAGAGACCTAGAGAGTATGCTGCAAGTAAAATAATGGAAGTAAACAATTGGCGCCTTAAAAACATATCCACACAAAGAAAATTTCATTAAATTTTTTTCTACCTGTGTATGCCCTAAGGTGAAACATAATATATTTGAACAATGCAAACAATATTTTGTTTGGACCAATCCTGAAAATATATATGCTTGAAGCAAAATATGTTTGGGGTATATGTTACAGAAGCGATTTTTTCGAGGGTGCGACGTTTGTTAAGACGAACCGTTTTACATCTGCATGTCCGCGAAACTTCGGTTTATAAACGAAAAATCAAGTTGTT
Source organism: Haematobia irritans (assembly GCF_050003625.1). NCBI lineage: Eukaryota > Metazoa > Arthropoda > Insecta > Diptera > Muscidae > Haematobia > Haematobia irritans. The sequence continues at coordinate 84,954,385 of NC_134399.1, read as the reverse complement.
CGATTTGTTTGAAATGTAAGCGACGCATGTGGAGAAACCATGAAGGTGAAAAATCAGTACTTCAGTTTTTGTACGAGACTTCCCTAACCCTACTCTTTAAAAGAGTTCAAACCTTTTCGAATTAGTTTTAAGCTCAAAGGTTATGGTTGACCAAGTTAACTCAAAATGTTACTACAAAAATTATTCGGAAGGCGCAACGAAGCCGGATGGGTTACGTTGGTATAGCATAATATCTACTTGAAGTAAGGACAAAATCATTGGATACGATCATGGTTTTGTTTTCAGTGGAAGTCATTCGATTGTAGGGCAACTATGTGAGCAATCCATTGTAGAGGGTAAATATGTTTCGACCCAGCGGAACTTTCGATCGTATTTATATTAGTACAAATATTAATTACCAAAAAATGTCCAAATCGACTAAATAATTCAATATAAATTGATTTACTTTCTTCATACACAGGTCGCTTCCAGTTTTCTTTGATCTACAAAACCATGATACAAACAAATGGAAGTCCTGAATAACTCAAAAATATGCCACGATTAGCCACTAGTTCACTTTGCACCATATACAAAGTATAGTTAATTTCCTTGACCTCATGGGCATCGTATGTTATGGAAATTACAAAACCCCTTCATTAGGTAACACATGCTTAGGCCTTAAAGTCTTTACGTCATGGTTTTGCATAATAACCAAAAAACCAACAAAACAGCCTCTGGCTATCCATTTTTGCAAAACCCCCACGCTGTACAAAATTTCTTTATTAAACTTATAACTCCTATAACATAACTCCAAGAGGGACATCGATCAATTTGTAACAATCAAAAGGATGATCGACAAAATTGGTTTCACATCATCCCTCTCCTATCGAGGGTAATGGAAACACACAAAAAGTCTTGTCATATTCGATATCCATTTTGGGACAACACAAATATTTGCATTATCGAACGAACCATAATGTATGGTGCATCATTATTAAAATTTAATGATTTGATTGACAACCCAAGGCCATGAAAATTTCATTATACTGATGCATTTCGTGAAGCCTATTATTATTCCATGTAAAATGATTTAGTTAAAATTTGTGAAAAATATTGCGGCAATATTAAACCCTTGTTTTAGTTGATATCAATGTTTTAACGAAATTTATGGTTTGTATTCAATATCAATTCAATATTTTCAATTTTAGATGTTTTGAAGGACACTGATACTTGTGTTGACTATTTTTGGAGCTGTTGGGGTAGAATGGGTTCGCAGTATGGGTAGAGGATTTCGGTCCAAATGTCATGCCGATGATATCTTTCCGATTGGTATATGAGAGATTCCTAGTCGACTGCAACAGCATGAAATAGATGCTTAGATCCGAGATAAAACTACTCTAGGTGCTTGAAAAACTTCAGAGGTGGACCAGGTTTCTCCCCGGATCTCAGTACTTTTTTCGGCCACGGATATTAGGAATCCGGCAGAGTGTAATAGATCCTTTCTATAGCCGGCGCTGTCTATGAGATTGGGTTATTGGCAAACTGGCCTTCTGAAGTGATACGATAGAACCAACTATCATGATGGGTATTCACATCGACAAAAAAGAAGGTATGCTTACCACTTGAAATTTGAGCTTACCACTTAAGACAGCTCCATTAGCTACTGCATCAGACCGCGTGTTAGCAATCGACAATGAAGAAGTGTCTATTATATTGTCGTGTCTATTACCAATGATGATTTGGGCGGATTAGGGCCAAAATTCTACTGCATTGACAAAATTTGAACGCTTAACTTGTGCTAAAATTAACCTATTATACCCACCACCATAGAATGGTGACGGGGGTATAATAAGTTTGTCATTCCTTTACATCGAAATATCGATTTCCGACTATATAAAGTATATATATTCTTGATCAGGGAGAAATTTTAAGACGTTACAACCATGTTCATCGGTCGGTCTGTCTGTCTGGCTGTCTGTTCTAATCACGCTACAGTCTTCAATAATGAAGCAATCGTGCTGCAATTTTGCACAAACTCGTCTTTTGTCTGCAGGCTAGAGGTATGCACGTGAGTAATATTTTACTCACGCACACTCACGACGGAGAAATCTTATTCACGCACACTAACGCACGATATTTTTTGGTAGGACTCACGCTCACGAAAAGATTTAACTCCTTGGGTTTCTAGAAACCATAGTTTTTATCTGATTTGCCTGAAATTGTAAATATTCTGGTATTTTAGGATCACAAAAACGTATATCGGATTAAGTTTTTATCGGTCCATTTGGTAATGCCTCCATATAGACCGACTTCACTTCTTGAGGGTGTAGAAGGCGCACTGATCATGAAAATTGCTTGAAACTCAATGTAAAATTTCCAGATTTTACTTCAACAGATTTAAGATTTCAAATCAAAACGTTATTTTATAATTTTCTTGCACACTTACAAGAGATGTTAATGATTCCTCTAAAACTCAAACAAAAATGGTCCAGAATCTGATATAGTACTCATAGGTGAAATCTTTAAATTTATCTTCGGGAAGTGTCCTCAAGTCCTCAAGCCCTCCTGAAATTTCAAAGGAAACCCTAATATTTGGTTCATGGTGGTGGGTATTTAAGATTCGGCCCGGCCGAACTTACTGCTGTATATACTTGTTGTTATTTCAAAACGTTTGTTTTGTCATACCCTCCACCATAGGATGGGGGTATATTAACTTTGTCATTCCGTTTGTAACACATCGAAATATTGCTCTAAGACCCCACAAAATATATATATTCTGGGTCGTGGTGAAATTCTGAGTCGATTTGAGCATGTCCGTCCGTCTGTTGAAATCACGCTAGCTTCCGAACGAAATAAGCTATCAACTTGAAACTTGGCACAAGTAGTTGTTATTGATGTAGGTCGGATGGTATTGCAAATGGGCCATATCGGTTTACTTTTACGTATGGCCCCCATATAAACGAACCCCCATATTTGGCTTGCGGGGACTCTAAGAGAAACAAATTTCATCCGATGCAGCTGAAGTTTGGTACATTGTGTCAGCATATGATCTCTAACAATCATGCGCAATTTGGTCCACATCGGTCCATAATTATATATAGCCCCCATATAAACCGATAAAAGAAGCAAATTTCAGCCGATCCGGCTGAAATTTAGTACATGGTGTAAGTATATAGTCTCTAATTACCATGCAAAAAATGGTCCGCATCGGTCCATAATTATATATAGCCCCCATATAAACCGATCACCACATTTGACCTACGGAAGACCAAAATTCATCTGATTCAGTTGAAATTTGGTACGTGATGTTAATATACGGCCTCAAGCACCCATGAAAAAATCGGTCCAAATCGGTCCATAATTATATATAGCCCCCATATAAACCGATTCCCAGATTTGACCTCCGGAACCCCTGGGAAGAGCAAAATTCATCCGATCTGGTTGAAATTTGGTACGTGATAGAAGTACATGATATTTAACAGCCATGCCAAAAGTGGTCCATATCAGTCCATAACCATATATAGCCCCCATATAAACCGATCCCGAGATTTGGTTTTGGAGCCTCTTGGAGGAGCAAATTTCATCCGAGTCAGTTGAAATTTGGTACATTGTGCTAGTATATGGCCGTTAACAACCATGCCTAACTAGGTCCATATCGGTCTATAGTTATATATGTCCCTCAGATAAATCGATCCCCAATCACACAAAATTGGTCCATATCAAGTTCATAATTGTATATAGCCCCCATGGTTAGGTTATGTGGCAGCCCGATGTATCAGGCTCACTTAGACTATTCAGTCCATTGTGATACCACAGTGGTGAACTTCTCTCTTATCACTGAGTGCTGCCCGATTCCATGTTAAGCTCAATGACAAGGGACCTCCTTTTTATAGCCGAGTCCGAACGGCGTTCCACATTGCAGTGAAACCACTTAGAGAAGCTTTGAAACCCTCAGAAATGTCACCAGCATTACCGAGGTGGGATAATCCACCGCTGAAAAACTTTTTGGTGTTCGGTCGTAGCAAGAATCGAACCCACGGCCTTGTGTATGCAAGGCGGACATTCTAACCATTGCACCACGGTAGCCCCCATATGAGCGACCCCCATATTTCAATTCTGGCTCTCTACCACGTATGGACTAACTCACAATTTAGAAGTTTTAAGATACCACAACCCATGTAATTCGATTGTGGATGACAGTCTTTCGTAGAAGTTTCTACGCAATCCATGGTGGAGGGTACATAAGATTCGGCCTGGCCGAACTTACGGCCGTATATACTTCTTTTAGTTTATTTTAATAATTTTTAAGAAATGTTCTCCAGCCCAATTTTATTTTCCAAATATATCTCAAAACTTTGATAAACTAACCGAGGGTATGAACATCAATGACCGCACAAATAAGAGGGTAGGGTAAGAGGGTAGATAAGATCAATTTTTATATTTTTGCATCCACGTACCAAATTTGAAACAGATCGAATGAAATGTGCACCTCCAGAAAGCTCTTGAAAAGAAATCAGCACTGAAAAAAATATTTACGTGATATTAAAGGTTACCCAATCTAAATTTTAGGATGCAAAAATTACAAAATATTGAGGACAAATTTCTTTAAATTAAGGAAATTTTAATTAAAATAAAGTTTATAATCTTTGCTTCAAACATTTTTTTCATTAAATTTAGGACACAAATTTTGTAAATTTGCTTCCCTCCGTTAAATTCGCATGTCTTTGAACTAAGGTTAATTTTCCTTAAAGTAATGAAACACATTTTTGATTTAAAGAAACTGTCCTTAAATTAACAAATATAGGCTAAGACTTATTTTAGGATTTAGCGTCATTGGTTTAAAGTTTTTTTGGAATTAAGAAAACATTTTTGACTTTGAAGTATCCATTAAAATTTGGACTTTTAAAGTAAAATTTGTTTGTACGTGAGTACCTTTATTAATAAACTGCGAAAAGAGAATGGGAATTTGATAAATGAGATCTGTATCCTAATTTTAATTTTATTGGTCCTAGATTTAAAGCCAGATGATCGCTAAAAATTTCCTTTTTTTAAAGAAGCCACATCTTTGTCTCGGAATAAATACCAAAATCGGTTTATCTGGGGCATATATATAATTATGAACCGATATGAACCAATTTTTTCATGGTCATATACTTACACCACGAGCCAGAAATATTGAATCTTTAGATTTAAGATAAACGCACTTAAAATATAGGCTAAGACTTATTTTAAGGATTTAGCGTCTTTGGTTTAAAGTTTTTTTTGGAATTAAGAAAACATTTTTGACTTTGCAGCATCCGTTAAAATTTGGACTTTTAAACTAAAATTTGTTTGTACGTAAGTAACTTTATTAATAAACCTCTAAAAGAGAATGGAAATTTGATAAATGAGATCTGTATTCTAATTTTAATTTTATTGGTCCTAGATTTAAAGCCAGATAGATCGCTAAAAAATTTCCTTTTTTTAAAGAAGCCGCATCTTTGGCTCGGAATCAATACCAAAATCATTAAGGGAATGTCAAAATCTGTGGATCCAATTAACATTTTTTTTGAGTGTGGGGATCAATTTATATGGGGACTATATATAATTGTGGACCGATATGGACAAATTTTTGCATGGTTGTTAGAGGCCATAGCCAACTGGATCGGATGAATTTTGCACCTTCTGGAAGCTCAGGAAATTAAATTTGGGAATCGGTTTATCTGGGGCATATATATAATTATGAACCGATATGAACCAATTTTTTCATGGTCATATACTTACACCACGAGCCAAGAGACTCCGCATGCCAAATCCGGGGATCGGATCCGATAGAGTCCGTTTGCATTACCATCCGACCTACAGAATATATGGTGTATATTTTATGGGGTCTTATTAGACCAATATTTCTATGTGTTATAAACGGTATGGCAAAGTGCACACCAATCCTATGGCGAGCATGCTAACCATTGCACCACGATGGTCCCGTGACGTTAAAACTGGCCTTTGCAATAATCGTAAAAGTCAAAAATCAAAGTTTTACCCAATCGAAATCTCTATATGTATGTTATTTCCAATTTTGGGAAAATACAATGAATTATCCCACCTCAGTAATGCTGATGACATTTCTGAGGGTTTCAAAGCTTCTCCAAGTGGTTTCACTGCAATGTGGAACGCCGTTCGGACTCGGCTATAAAAAGGAGGTCCCTTGTCATTGAGCTTAACATGGAATCGGGCAGCACTCAGTGATAAGAGAGAAGTTCACCAATGTGGTATCACAATGGACTGAATAGTCTAAGTGAGCCTGATACATCGGGCTGCCACCTAACCTAACCTAACCCAACCTAATAGTACGAAACGCTTCGTTGTTTAATCGAAAATAATTGGGTCAATTTTAATGACTCAATTTCGTTAAATACATATTACAACAGAATTGGTTATGAAAAAGGCATGCCGCACCGTAGAATATTTTTGAAATGTTTCATAATTTCAATTAAAATAGTGAATGTAACATTTCTTGCAGATAAATCAAACCAAAAGTGGTAAGTAGATGACAGGAGACAGCTTGTTACGAGTAATTATATCGCATGATATATTTGGGAACAAACCACAATATCAACCAACAATTGGAGACAATATTTTTCACTTGTTTAGTGGAAAATTACCATTCATGTGACATGTGACAACAAAAACACCAAACTCCCCCCAAATAGTCAGTGTCAGCTCTGGTGACCACAATTGAGAAACTACCAAGCTATACTGCTAGGTGACCTCTTGTTGCAACCGACAGCAATTAGTTCTGCCACACTGGAATTCCAGCAAACTTTTTCAGTCTCTTGGCATATACTGCATAAGTTACGATCATACTATCATGAAATTTGAGCCTAACTAAAGTTGGCCAATTCTATTAATAGCAGAAAATCAAATAAGCGTAAAAATCTCCTTCGCCTTTTTATTATCAACTGAACTGAACTTAACAACAAAGAGACAGTTCAAAATGCTGTAGACCATGCCCTCTTAACGATTGGGACATTCATTGTTTTCCCTAAGTTTTCTTTAAATTAAAGCTAAAGTCTTTCCCTTCACGAATATTTTGAACGTTTGTCATAAATTTTCTGCATCATTATGATATGCCATGTCCAACAAACTCCTCTAACATATGATATTTTACACCGTAAAAATATGTTTAAACATTATTAACTGAAACAAAAGTAATTTCAAATATGTAAGAAAAAAACAAAATTGGACCAAGCCGATTTAATTATACCTTAAGGCAACTCATATCAAACTCATAGTATTAAGAACATCTGCGAGGTGTTATCAAAAGGATGGTTTAGTACAGCATTCAATAATGGCGGCACAGATTCGTTATACCTTTTGTAACACATCGAAATATTGCTCTAAGACCCCATAAAGTATATATATTCTGGGTCGTGGTGAAATTCGGAGTCGATCTGAGCATGCCCGTCCGTCCGTCTGCTGAAATCACGCTAACTTCCGAACGAAACAAGCTATCGACTTGAAACTTGGCACAAGTAGTTGTTATTGATGTAGGTCGGATGGTATTGCAAATGGGCCATATCGGTCCACTTTTACGTATAGCCCCCATATAAACGGACCCCCAAATTTGGCTTGCGATTGCTTTAAGAGAAGCTAATTTCGTCCGATCCGCCTGAAATTTGGTACATAGTGTTAGTATATGGTCTCTAACAACCATGCAAAAATTGGTCCATATCGGTCCATAATTACATACAGCCCCCATATAAACCGAACCCCCGATTTGGCTTGCGGAGCCTTAAGAGAACCAAATTTCATCCGATCCATATCGGTCCACTTTTACGTTTAGCCCCCATATAAACGGACCCCCAAATTTGGCTTGGGATTGTTCTAAGAGAAGCAAATTTCATCCGATCCGGCTGAAATTTGGTACACGGTGTTAGTATATGGTCTCTAACAACCATGCAAAAATTGGTCCATATCGGTCCATAATTACATATAGCCCCCATATAAACCGATCCCCCGATTTGGCTTGCGGAGCCTCTAAGAGAACCAAATTTCATCCGATCCGGCTGAAATTTGGTACATGGTCTCTAACAACCATGCAAAAATTGGTCTATATCGGTCCATAATTACATATAGCCCCCATATAAACCGACCCCCGATTTGGCTTACGTAGCCTCTAAGCAGGGCTGTGGAGTCGAGCCAATTTTGCTCGACTCCGACTACAGCATTTTTCATTAGCTCGACTCCGGAGTCGACTCCGGGTAATATAACTAAATCTCATGTTAATACCACTAATTTGTAGTTCTATTTTGGGGGTACCGTAAGTGGATCGATATAAAGTATCGTATTTATATATGTGTGCAAAAAAAGGTTTTAATTTCACATTAAATGCCAATTTATTTAATTTCACATTAAATATTTCAAATTTAGGGCAATGTTTAATAAATAAAATAATGATATAATAATGATAATATGAGAAGATACCAACAGCATATGTTATGTATTTGTGGACCAAAATTATTGATACTATCTCAAATCCTTTAAATTTGTTGCGAGCTATATAAAGGTTTATATTCCCATATACATGAATTTGATTCTGAATCGATTTAGACAAAATTGTATATACTTCTACAAAATCTATGTACTTAAAATTTAAATCTAACGTTATGGGACGTAACACAATTTTAACAAGAAATAAAAATGCAAGGAAAGTCTGAAGTCGGGCGGGCCGATTATAATATACTCTGCACAACTTTATATTTAGATCTACATTTTGATAAAATCTCAAATCAGACTTCTACAAAATCTCGGGCAATATTTGGGACATATTTATAATTGTTTAGACAATTTCGCAAAAATGCATTTATGATTCATTCATTGAAAAATTTGAAAATTTGAGTCATTTCTAAAAGTTTTCGACTTAGCAGTGAGTAGCAGTGAGCATACAATTTTGGACAAATTTTTTTCTAGTAAATAAAATTTTGCAAAATTTTATATAGGAATAAAATTTTGACAAAATTTGCTATAGAAATAAAGTTTTGACAAAACTTTTTATAGAAATAACATTTTGACAAAGTTGTCTATAAGAAACAACTTTGAAAACTTTTTTCTGTCAATATTCCACATATGTATATGGCTTTAAAATAAAATAAAAAAAATAATTTCGATTGTTCGAAATATTTCAAATAAATTGATATGGGCATTAAAATGGATCGATCCAGCCCATCTGCTAGTCTAACATTCTAGGATTCAACTTCCGTAATTGGAAGTTGATTTTCATTTACAATCATGCTGTACATTGATCGAATGAATAACGCAATGGAAACTAATTTGCGTAAAAACTTGCTAAGTTACAAAAATGTGAGTTTTTAAAAAATTTGGTTTAGCCGGAGTTGGAGTCGAGCAAATTTTTTACGGCTCCGACTCCGACTCTAGCAAAATCTTCAGACTCCGACTCCGGCTCCACAGCCCTGCCTCTAAGAGAACCAAATTTCATACGATCCGGCTGACATTTGGTACATGGTGTTAGTATATGGTCTCTAACTACTATGCAAAAATTGGTCCACATCGTGTTAGTATATTGTCTCTAACAACCATGCCAAAATTGGTCCATATCGGTCCATAATTATATATAGCCCCCATATAAGCCGATCCCCAGATTTGACCTCCGGAGCCTCTTAGAGGAGCAAAATTCATCCGATCCGGTTGAAATTTGGTACGTGGTGTTAGTTTATGGTCTCTAACAACCATGCAAGAATTGGTCCATATCGGTCCATAATTATATATAGGCCCCATATAAATCGATCCCCAGATTTGTCCTCCGGAGCCTCTTGTTATATATAGCCAATCCCAATCATACAAAAATTGGTCCATATCGGTTCATAATCATGGTTGCCACTCGAGCCAAAAATAATCTACTAAAATTTTATTTCTATAGAAAATTTTGTTAAAATTTTATTCGGTTCATAATCATGGTTGCCATTCGAGCCAAACATAATCTACCAAAATTTTATTTCTATAGAAAATTTTGTCAAAATTTTATTTCTGTAGGACATTTGGTCAAAATTTTATTTCTATAGAAAATTTTATTTCTATAGAAAATTTTATTTCTATAGAAAATTATGTCAAAATTGTATTTCTATAGAAAATTTTGTCAAAATTTTATTTCTATAGAAAATTTTTTCCAGATTTTATTTCTATAGAAATTTTTTTCCAAATTTTATTTCTATAGAAATTTTTTTCCAAATTTTACTTCTATAGAAAATATTGTCAAAATTGTATTTTGTCAAAATTTTATTTCTATAGAAACTTTAAACTTAATTATATACGTACTTATTCTGCCTTTTTTAGTTTAATATATACCACGTATGGACTATGTGGTATATATTACGGTGTTTGGAAGTTTTAAGATACCTTGCCATCGGCAAGTGTTACCGCAACCCAAGTAATTCGATTGTGGATGACAGTCTTCAGTAGAAGTTTCTACGCAATCCATGGTGGAGGTTACATAAGCATCGGCCTGGCTGAACATACGGCCGTATATACTTGTTTGATTTAATATATACCACGTATGGACTTACATGCAATTGAGAAGACGTTGTTAGGAGGTTTTAAGATACCTTGCCATCGGCAAGCGTTACCGCAACTTAAGCAATTCGATTCTGGATGGCAGTGTTTAGAAAAAGTTTCTACGCAATCCATGGTGGAGGGTACATAAGCTTCGGCCTGGCCGGACTTACGGCCGTATATACTTGTTCTTATACACACAAAGAAAATTTCATTAAAATTGAGCCAACGAAAATTTTTCATTGATACGACGAAACATTTTCATTAAGACAATGAAAATATTCGTTAATAGTACGAAACGTTTCGTTGACTAACAGAAAATTCGTTATAATAACGAAAAATTTCGTTACATCAATTAATTTGTTTCATTGGCTCAATTTTAATGTCACATTTCATTAATATAACGAAACTTTTTCTACCAGTGTAATAATACCTCCAAAATTTGCCGACTAGAAACTCTTAAGTCGAAGATTACATTATAATCTGAATCAGCTAATAATATAATGTTTTTCAACCGAAAATTTGCCATTAAAATGAAAAACAGGTAAAAAAGAGCTTATTACATGTCTTTTTAATGTTGATGGCAAATTCTGTCAGTGTACACTTGAGTCCCCTAGATATTTATTTAGGTGGTGGTTGGTGGTTGCATACCATCCAACAACGAAGAAGAATATTTCTCCCTCTTACCTGAATACCAAACACGACAATCACTTTCGATGTTTGTTTTAATGTGATGTTTTAATGTCACATTTTAAGACCTTTGAGACATTTTTTCCACCGTCTCCGTTATGGTGATGATTTCAGGTGTATTGTACTGTATAGAGATTGCAGTATACTCTGCACAAACCTCACACTCATATAATTAGCATATGATATATAGCGACAAGATTATTAGTATTCAAGTTTTGTTTAAGTCGGGGTTGCTACGAAGGAACTAAGGCAAGTAGGCCCAACAGGTGCGCATGCGTAAAAGTGTCTTAATTATATGCGCTTATACTGTCAAGCACTAGGGCTCACTACTAAAGTGTTTGAAGATGTCATGACGATGAAATATTGCGTGTTTTGCTGTGGAAATTATTTTCATATGGACAATGGGAAAATGTGATGATACCCTTGAAATTTTAGAAAATTGTCAAGAAATTTCCATATGCTCTAGATTGCAACTAGTGTTTCTGACTCATTTCTTGGAATCTAGGATCCCATGTTTCCACTATATGCCTACATATGAATAAATTATTCAAATAAAGACGAAATATTTTCTAAAATAAAATGGTTAGAACAGACAGCCATATACTCATGCGCACAGAAAAATAAAGTTTTTTTATTTATTTTATTTTTTTAACGAGTGTATGGTTTTTATTGAATATTTTGGATTAATTTATAAAGTAAACATATTTCGTGTATTTGAAAATTAGTTTAGAATTCAGATCGGACTAAATAATAACTTAAAATAAAATAAATTCTAAACATTCGTCGAATTTAATGTGGACAGTAAAATAGGAAATTACCGTCCCATGAAATTACCTCCTTAATGTTTTTTAGTTTTTTTTTTTGTAAATCTAATATGGAATTCTTTTCTTTTCGGACCACGAAACTTCAATTCTGCATCATTACTAAATGATTTTATTATAGTAGGTCCAAAGGATATTTCGCCACATTTATATTTATCAGATACATAATAAATATAATCCGAAAAAATAAACTACAAAAATACAAATATGTTTTTATTGACGATGTTGTTAAAAATACTAATTTATTTACGATGTGTAAAGTCATTCTTTACATTCTGTATGTTAATCTGTTAAAAATATTATGTTTGGGACAGTACATATTTTAAATGTAATATCTCAGTATGCCAACATAAATAAGTTTAGATATTTCGTATAAACATATATATGTTTAGAAACGTCAGAGAGAGACAGAGCGAGAGAGAGAGAGAGGGAATAGTAGATAAAAAAGATAAAGATAGGGACAAAATAGATAACGAATTGACGTATAAGTGTAGGTTGCTGCTGAGTACTCTTTCATGATTGCTTATCGACTTACATATTTTTATACCCTCCACCATAGGATGGGGGGGTATATTAACTTTGTCATTCCGTTTGTAACACATCGAAATATTGCTCTAAGAACCAATAAAGTATATATATTCTGGATCGTGGTGAAATTCTGAGTCGATCTAAGCATGTCCGTCCGTCCGTCTGTTGAAATCACGCTAACTTCCGAACGAAACAAGCTATCGACTTGAAACTTGGCACAAGTAGTTGTTATTGATGTCGGTCGGATGGTATTGCAAATGGGCCATATCGGACCACTTTTACGTATAGCCCCCATATAAACGGACTCTCAGATTTGGCTTGCGGAGTCTCTAACAGAAGCATATTTCATCCGATCCGGCTGAAGTTTGGTACACGGTGTTGGTATATGGTCTTAACAACCATGCAAAAATTGTCTACATTGGCCCATAATTATATATAGCCCCCATGTAAACCGATCCCCATATTTGGCTTGCGGAGCCTTAAAGAGAAGCAAATTTCACCCGATCCGACTGAAATTTGATACATGGTTTTAGTATATGGTCTCAAACAACTATGCAAAAATTGGTCCACATCGGTCCATAATTATATATAGAACCCATATAAACCGATCCCCAGATTTGGCTTGCGGAGCCTCAAAGAGAAGCAAATTTCATCCGATCCAGCTGAAATTTGGTACATGGTGTTGGTATATGGTATCTATAAACCATGCTTAAATAGGTCCATATCGGTCCATAATTATATATAGCCCCCTTATAAACCGTTCTCCAGATTTGACCTCCGGAGCCTCTTGGAGGAGTAAAATTCATCCGATCCGCTTCAAATTTAAAACATGATATTAATATATGGCCGCTAACAACCATACCAAAATTGGTCCATATCGGTCTATAGTTATATATAGCCGATCGCCAATCACAAAAAATTGGTCCACATCGGTTCATAATCATGGTTGCCAATCGAGCCGAAAATAATCTATCTAAATTTTATTTCTATAGAACAACCATGCAAAAATTGGTCCACATCGGTCCATAATTATATATAGCCCCCATATAAACCGATCCCCAGATTTGACTTGCGGAGCCTCAAAGAGAAGAAAATTTCATCACGATCCAGCTGAAATTTGGTACATGGTGTTGGTATATGGTATCTATAAACTATGCTTAAATAGGTCCATATCGGTCCACAATTATATATAGCCCCCTTATAAACCGTTCTCCAGATTTGACCTCCGGAGCCTCTTCAAGGAGTAAAATTCATCCGATCCGGTTCAAATTTAAAACATGATAGTAATATATGGCCGCTAACAACCATACCAAAATTGGTCCATATCGGTCTATAGTTATATATAGCCGATCGCCAATCACAAAAAATTGGTCCACATCGGTTCATAATCATGGTTGCCAATCGAGCCGAAAATAATATATCTAAATAATATATCTCTAACAACCATGCAAAAATTGTCTACATTGGTCAATAATTATATATAGCCCCCATATAAACCGATCCCATATTTGGCTTGCGGAGCCTTAAAGAGAAGCAAATTTCACCCGATCCGACTGAAATTTGGTACATGGTTTTAGTATATGGTCTCAAACAACTATGCAAAAATTGGTCCACATCGGTCCATAATTATATATAGAACCCATATAAACCGATCCCCAGATTTGGCTTGCGGAGCCTCAAAGAGAAGCAAATTTCATCCGATCCCGCTGAAATTTGGTACATGGTGTTGGTATATGGTATCTATAAACCATGCTTAAATAGGTCCATATCGGTCCATAATTATATATAGCCCCCTTATAAACCGTTCTCCAGATTTGACCTCCGGAGCCTCTTGGAGGAGTAAAATTCATCCGATCCGGTTCAAATTTAAAACATGATAGTAATATATGGCCGCTAACAACCATACCAAAATTGGTCCATATCGGTCTATAGTTATATATAGCCGATCGCCAATCACAAAAAATTGGTCCACATCGGTTCATAATCATGGTTGCCAATCGAGCCGAAAATAATATATCTAAATTTTATTTCTATAGAACAACCATGCAAAAATTGGTCCACATCGGTCCATAATTATATATAGCCCCCATATAAACCGATCCCCATATTTGGCTTGCGGAGCCTTAAAGAGAAGCAAATTTCACCCGATCCGACTGAAATTTGGTACATGGTGTTGGTATATGGTATCTATAAACCATGCTTAAATAGGTCCATATCGGTCCACAATTATATATAGCCCCCTTATAAACCGTTCCCCAGATTTGACCTCCGGAGCCTCTTCAAGGAGTAAAATTCATCCGATCCGGTTCAAATTTAGAACATGGTATTAACCCAGATATGCCGACCGTACTACATGTAGTACACCTCTTATGTTCAGGTTTCTGCGTTTACAGTGCTTTACATTTTCTAATCTACTTGTTGGTGTGCTACAGAATATAACAGTCCGTCGGCATATCTGGGTTAATATATGGCCGCTAACATCCTTACTAAAATTGGTCCATATCGGTCTATATTTATATATAGCCGATCGCCAATCACAAAAAATTGGTCCACATCGGTTCATAATCATGGTTGCCAATCGAGCCGAAAATAATCTATCTAAATTTTATTTCTATAGAAAATTTTGTTAAAATTTTATTTCTATAGAAAAGTTTGTCAAAATTTTATTTCTATAGAAAATTTTGTTAAAATTTTATTTCTATAGAAAATATTGTTAAAATTTCATTTCTATAGAAAATGTTGTCAAAACTTTATTCCTATAGAAAATTTTGTTTCTTTAGAAAATTTTTTTATTTATTTATTTATTATTTATTTATTAAATTTAACTTAGCTTATATAAATATAAGGCAAGTATAAAGAAAAAAAGAAATAGCATTAGCTACAAAGGCTATCAGCTAAAGAAAATTTTTTTAAAATTTTATTTCTATAGAAAATTTTGTTAAAATTTCATTTCTATAGAAAATTTTGTCAAACTAAATTATAGACGGTCGTTTTTGATTTAATATATACCACGTAGGGACTTACTTACAATTTAGAAGACGATGTTAGGAGGTTTTAGGATACTTTGCCATCGGCAAGCGTTACCACAACTCAAGTAATTCAATTGTGGATGGAGGTGTTTAGAAGAAGTTTCTATGCAATCCATGGTGGAGGGTACATAAGCTTCGGCCTGGCCGAACTTATGGCCGTATATACTTGTTTTTTTTTTATGTTTTACAAACATATGATTTTATTTGTATTCCGACACATAAGAATTATTACTTTAAGCACACAAATGTTTAGAATTTGGAATTAACTATTTATGGCCTTAAGCAAAGATATCCTTCTCAGCAAA
Organism: Haematobia irritans; assembly: GCF_050003625.1. NCBI lineage: Eukaryota > Metazoa > Arthropoda > Insecta > Diptera > Muscidae > Haematobia > Haematobia irritans. The sequence continues at coordinate 84,938,485 of NC_134399.1, read as the reverse complement.
AAAAAGATCTTCGAAAAAAGTAGTTTGGATCCAATGAATTTCACACTAACTTTGCATTGTTTTAGATCCTTTGCATTCCTAGCAAAAAAATGGAAGTTCTTGTAAAGGCACAACTTTTAAAGCGCTTCCAAAAATGTCTTCTTTATTTTAACTGCAAAATTTTAAAAACTATTTATTTATTTATCAAAATATCACAAAATTTCTTAATTTACATACAAAACATTGAATTCGCATCACACCTTAAGAAGTGATGCAAATTCAGTGCAACGGCTGTTGAAGTGGTGGACATCCGTCCTATAACATGCCCATTAGGTTTAGGTTAGGTGGCAGCCAGATATATCAGGCTCACTTAGACTATTCAGTCCATTGTGATACCACATTGGTGAACTTCTCTCTTATCACAGAGTGCTGCCTGATTCCATGTTAAGCTCAATGACAAGGGACCTCCTTTTTATAGCCGAGTATAAACGGCGTTCCACATTGCAGTGAAACCACTTGGAGAAGCTTTGAAACCCTCAGAAAAGTCACCAGCATTACTGAGGTGGGATAATCCACCGCTGAAAAACTATTTGGTGTTCGGTCGCAGCAGGAATCGAACCCACGACCTTGTGTGTGCAAGACGGGTATGCTAACCACTGCACCACGGTGACTCCCATGTTCAATTCATAGCTTCTGCGTCAATTTGGCATCACTTCCGGATCCAACAAGGACATTTTCACTACTTTTTTTGCTGGTTTGTTTAAGAAGTTGTCCATTTGAATAAGGGAATTTAAAAAAATTACCAATTTCACGTTTTACGTTTACTATTTGAAAAACTGTTGTTTTTTTGATAGTTGACCTATAAACTGTTACTTATATTTGTTTAAAAACAGATGTTGTTGTTTTTGTTGAGTTGTATTTATACCCTTCACCACTACTGTGGTACAGGGTATAATAAGTTTGTGCATTTGTATGTAACGCCAAGAAGGAAAAGTCTGAGACCCATCTTTAGTAAAGCGATCGTCTTAGAATTGAATTCTGAGTCGATTTAGCGATGTCCGTCTGTCTATCCGTCTGTCTGTCTGTTGGTGTATTTTTGTGTGCAAAGTACAGCTCGCAGTTTTAGTCCGATTGTCCTAAAATTTGGTATAGTGTCCTGCTTCGGCTCAAAGACGATCCCTGTTGATTTTGGAAAAAATCGGTTCAGATTTAGATATAGCTGTCATATATATTTTTCACCGATCTGGTCATAATTGGCGTGTATATCAACCGATCTTCCTCAAATTCCGTACATCCGAATATTTTATAAGTCTCGAAAAAATATCAGCCAAATCGGTTCAGATTTAGATATAACTCCCATATATAGCTTTCGCCCGATTTACACTCATTTGCCCACAGAGGCCAATTTTTTGCTACGATTTAATTGAAATTTTGCACAAGGAGTAGAATTAGCATTGTAGCTATGCGTGCCAAATTTGGTTGAAATCGGTTCAGATTTAGATATATCTCCCATATATAGCTTTCGCCAGATTTACACTCATATGACCACAGATGCCAATTTTTAACTCCGATTTAGTTGAAATTTTGCACAGGGAGTGGAATTAGCATTGTAGCTATGCGTGCCACATTTGGTTGACATCGGTTCAGATTTAGATATAGCTCCCATATATATGTTTTTCTGATTTCGACAAAAATGGTCAAAATACCAACGTTTTCCTTGTTAAATCGCCACTGCTTAGTCGAAAAGTTGTAAAAATGACTCTAATTTCCCTAAACTTCTAATACATATATATCGAGCGATAAATCATAAATTTACTTTTGCGAAGCTTGCTTAAAATTGCTTCAGATTTAAATATTTCCCATATTTTTCTACTAACATTGTGTTCCACCCTAGTGCATTAGCCGACTTAAATTTAGAGTCTATAGATTTTAGAGAAGTCTATCAAATTCTGTCCAGATCGAGTGATATTTAAATGTATGTATTTGGGACAAACCTTTATATATAGCACCCAACACATTTGACGGATGTGATATGGTATCGAAAATTTAGATCTACAAAGTGGTGCAGGGTATAATATAGTCGGCCCCGCCCGACTTTAGACTTTCCTTACTTGTTTTATTTAAAATTATCCAATATTTCGAAACATCTCCGATGTTCGTCTTCAGGGAAATTTTTTAGAAGTAAAGAACAATGAAGTTATTCGCAAACGAGGAAATTTACAACTGAAATTTACAAAGAAAGAAAAACTTTTTCGCTCCAACCGAGGGTTGAACCTGTAGTTTGCTGGCCCATATCAGAGCGTCTTAGCACACTCAGCCACAAACGCAATTGAACACGAAGCGTTGAAACGTCAATTTAAATGACATATATTCTAAGACTGGTCCAAAAGAGCTTCATCGGATGCTCTTAAAAGAAATGTTTGTGGAACAACTTCCATTTTTGTATGCTGGGCTGCACTAAAAAATAGCTCGTAATCAATGACAAATTTTGAACTTAAATTTAGTTTATCGCACTTCTACCCAGTTCAAATTTCAAGAATTTTATGATAATCTCGTAATAATTATTAATTTTAACTCTTTCGCAGTTCACGCGACTCTTTCAAATTAGTTAAAAATTTTACTTAAAGTGGTGCACTATGATATAGTTTGAAATTACAAAGATTCGGTTAGGTTTTCGTGCCAGTAACGAAATTTTTACTTATACATGTTACAACAATTTGTTAGACCAGTCAGTTCAGTTGTATAAAACTTAATAACAGTTCATTAAATAGTAGTAAAAATGACCATGATTTAGCCCTTAATACAGTTTTACCGTTAATAAGTAAATTTTTTTACTATGGTGGATTAAATTTTTACCATTTTAAAAACATTTTCTATGGTTAAATGCGATTAACTAAATTGAAGTTCAAAAGTTGTCATAAATTACGAGCTACTTTTTTTCTGTGTGTGGTGAAACAAAACATGGTTGCACATTAAAAATAATCATTTGCTTGAACAAATTCTGAAAAAAAAATATATGCTTGAAGCAGATTATGTTTGGGAGTATATGTTACAGAGGTCTTTTTTGTTTTGAGGGTGTAGAGGGTTACAACAAAAAATCTGCAATGTGAATTATATTAAAACCCAACTAATTTTTTGGTTAAAAACAAAAGTATTTATTTCAATTCAACAACAAAAGCATAATGACTTCAGTTTTGTATAAAAATAACATAAAAACATTTTATGCAATGCTATTTATTTAATATATAGTTAGTAATTCAGTAAGATTTTTATTTAAAAATAAAAATAAAGATATTTAATATTTACGTATGTGTTGCACGATTTTCCAAAATATGACCATAAAATTAAGAGGTACAATTTTCTATAGAAATTAAATTTTCCAAAAATTTTCTTAGAAATAAAATGTTAACAAAATTTTCTATATAGAAATAAAAATGTGCAAACATGTTCTATAGAAATATAATTTTGGCAAAATTTTCTATAGAAATAAACATGTGCAAAAATTTCTACAGATATAAAATTTTGACAAAGTTTTCTATAGAAATTAAATTTTGACAACACTTGACATAAAATGTTGACAAAATTTTCTATAGAAATAAAATTTTGACAACATTTTCTATAGACATAAAATTTTGACCAGATTTTCTATAGAAATAACATTTTAACAAAATCTCCTACAGAAATAAAATTTTGACGAAATTTTCTATAGTAATGAAATTTTGCAAAAACTTTCTTAGAAATAAAATTTTGCAAAAATTTTATTAGAAACAAAATTTTCCAAAAAATTTTCATAGAAATAAAATTTTGCAAGAATTTACTATAGAAAATTTCTATAAAAATAAAAATGTGCAAAAATTTTGAAAAATTTTCTGTAGAAATAAAATTTTGAAAATTTTTCTGTAGAAATAAAATTTTGACAAAATTTTCTATATAAATACAATTTTGACAACATTTTTTATAGAAATAAAATGTTGACAAAATTGTCTATAGAAATAAAATTTTGACAAAATTGTATATAGAAATAAAATTTTGACAAAATTTCTATATAAATAAAATTTTGACAAAATTTCTATAGAAATAAAATTTTGATAAAATTACTATAGAAATAAAATTTTGATAAAATTACTATAGAAATAAAATTTTCACAACTTTTTCTGTAGAAATAAAATTGTGTGTGTTTCAAAAATTATTTCATTTACATTTTGCATAAATAACTAAGTAATAGATGACCCATCGGTGTCAAACGCAGTCTGACAGTTCCCAAAATGAGGAATAAACGAAGAAAATAGGGGGAATTACAAATTCTCTCTGAGATTCGCTTTTACAATTTTTCTATTACATCCACAATTTTAACATTTTTGATACACCAGATGATTTATAATCAAATTAAATATTCAAAAGTTTATATTTGCACAAAAAAAATTGTGACCAAAACCGCAAAATTACAAAATTTACTTTTGAGAAATTTTTCTCTTTACGAAAAACACAAAACGAAATGTCAGAAAATTCATTTGGGCTTCTTCAACATTTTCTGGTCGGAGAGCGATGGGTCATCTATTACTTAGTTATTTATGAAATTTTGTCCTTAGGAAGAATGCACATATACATGTAAGCAATTGTTTAGAATCGCTTTGATCTAAATCATAATCTTAACTTTATCAGGCGGCTTGCCACCGGCTATTCTCCAATCATTGACTTAGAGATTCGGCAAATAATCGAAATCAATCATAGCATCATGTCAATCACACGACCACATTCACACCAACTACGATAGTGACCAATCGCACTCACGCTGTTACTAAGAAAAACTGCGTGAAATGGCCCATTCTTCAAAGGTAAGCAGGTCAAACCAAATATCACTCGATGTTTGCTTGTTCCTTGGGATAGACCATAATAAACTTTAGGGGGTATCAACACTACTGTCAAACGACACAGAGTAAGCGTGTGTTCGGATTTCTTGATTGATCGCAACAGTGAAAAAATGACAAGAAGTAATCACAATAAATAGCTCCAAATGATTTTGAATTATGGGAACTTATTTTTGGGATTGCATTCGTTTTGGTCTTTTAAGTTGGTCGATATATACGAGACTAAAGTGTATATACGAGGTTGATTGTAAAGGGCACTTAGTTCAGCAAAGCCGAAGCTTATATTGTAAATAGTATTGAATTTTTATACCCACCACCATAGAATGGTGATGGGGGTATAATAAGTTTGTCATTCCGTTTGTAACACATGGAAATATCGATTTCCTAATATATAAAGTACACTGAAAAAAAAGCATACCCGGTTCCAAAGATTTTGTCTTTACTTTAAAAAATTTGGTATTGATTCTGAGCCAAAGAAGCGGAGAATACAAGTAAGGATATTTTTAAGACACAATTCTCTTTTAAAATCGGGTTTTGTGACTTGCTTCTAGGAAGCAAATTTTAATTTTTCGCTTTTTCAGCTTTTTTTCTTCATATGCTATCAAAGTCCTTTAAAAACAAGTTAACGACGACTTTATTTTCCAAATTAAGACTCGACTTCTAGTAGAAATTATGCTGTGTTTCAAGTAAAAAACGTCTTTAAAATAAAGTGTTGAAAAACATGTCCTATGTTTGAACGATTTTTTGCTTTGTAGTCAAGATGTAAAAAGACAACAAATTTAAAGACAATTTCATTAAATTTAAAGATTTTTTCTAAATTATTAAAATCAAGTTGACCTTAGCCCAAACATTTTTTCTTTCATGTTATGATATCCATTTTTAAATCAAATCACTTAATTATAAGGACAATACGACTTCATTGAAAAGTTTGTCGACCTTTGTTCAAGGAAAGAAACTTTATAGTAGAGAAATGCATCTTCTATGCTAAGCAAAATTTGCATTCGTATTTTAAAGACATGAAATCTTTGACCTCACGACAATATTTTGTTCAGTGTATATATTCTTGTTTAGGGAGATATTCTAAGACATTTTAATCATTTCCGTCTGTGTATGTCTGGCCGTCTGTCTGTTGTAATCACGCTGCAGTCTTCAATAATGACGCAATCTTGCTGAAATTTTGCACAAACTCATCTTTTGTCTGCACGCAAGTCAAGTTCGAAAATTGGTTATATCGGTCCAGGTTTTGATATAGTCCCTATATAAACCGACCTCCCGATTTCACTTCTTGGACGTCTAGAATCCATAGTTTTCATCCAATTTGCCTGAAAATGTAAATCTAGAGCTATTTTAAAACCATAAAGAGCCGTGCCGAAATGGTGAGTATGGGTCCATGTTTTTATATAGCCGCGATATAGACCGATCTCTATATGGAAAACTTAATATTTTAGTTAAAGCTAAATTATCAATCATTTTTATACCCTCCACCATAGGATGGGGGTATATTAACTTTGTCATTCCGTTTGTAACACATCGAAATATTGCTCTAAGACCCCATAAAGTATATATATTCTGGGTCGTGGTGAAATTCTGAGTCGATCTAAGCATGTCCGTCCGTCCGTCCGTCTGTCCGTCTGTCCGGCTGTCCGTCCGTCTGTGGAAATCACGCTAACTTCCGAACGAAACTAGCTATCGACTTGAAACTTGGCACAAGTAGTTGTTATTGATGTAGGTCGGATGGTATTGAAAATGGGCCATATCGGCCCACGTTTACGTATAGCCCCCATATAAACCGATCCCCAAATTTGGCTTGCGGAGCCTTCCGGAGCAGCAAAATTCATCCGATCCGGTTGAAATTTGGTACGTGGTCTAGGTATACGGTCTCTAACAACCATGCAAAAATTGGTCCATATCGGTCCATAATTATATATAGCCCCCATATAAACCGATCCCCAGATTTGACCTCCGGAGCCTCTTGGAGGGGCAAAATTCATCCGATCCGGTTGAAATTTGGTACCTGATGTTAGTATACGGTCTCTAACAACCATGCAAAAATTGGTCCATATCGGTCCATAAATATATATAGCTCCCATATAAACCGATCCCCAGATTTGACCTCCGGAGCCTCTTGGAGGAGCAAACTTCATCCTACCCGATTGAAATTTGGTACGTGGTGTTAGTATATGGTCTCTAACAACCATGCAAAAACTGGTCCATATCGGTCCATAATTATATATAGCTCCCATATAAACCGATCCCCAGATTTGACCTCCGGAGCCTCTTGGAGGGGCAAAATTCATCCGATCCGTTTGAAATTGGGTACCTGATGTTAGTATATGGTCTCTAACAAGCATGCAAAAATTGGTCCATATCGGTCCATAATTATATATAGCTCCCATATAAACCGATCCCCAGATTTGAACTCTGGAGCCTCTTGGATGGGCAAAATTCATCCGATCCAATTAACATTTAGTACGTGGTGTTAGTATATGGTCTCTAACAACCATGCAAAAATTGGTCCATATCGGTCCATAATTATGTATAGCTCCCATATAAACCGATCCCCAGATTTGACCTCCGGAGCCTCTTGGAGGAGCAAAAGTCATCCGATGCGGTTGAAATTTGGTACATTTCGTTAGTATATGGCCTCTAACAGCCATGTAAAAATTGTCACATTTTATTACTATAGAAAGTTTTGTCAAAATTTCATTTCTATAGAAAGTTTTGTAAAAAGTTTATTTCTATAGCAATGTTTGTCAACATTTTAGTTCCATAGAAAATTTTGTCAAAATTTTATTTCTATAGAAAATTTTGTAAAAAATTTATTTCTGTAGAAAATTTTGTCAACATTTTATTTCTATAGACAATTTTGTCAACATTTTATTTCTATAGAACATTTTGTCAACATTTTATTTCTATAGAAAACTTTGTCAACATTTTATTTCTATAGAAAATTTTGTCAAAATTTTATTGCTATAGAAAATTTTGTCAACATTTTACTTCCATAGAAAATTTTGTCAACATTTTATTTCTATAGAAAATTTTGTCAAGTTTTTATTTCTATAGAAAATTTTGTCAAAATTTTATTTCTATAGAAAATTTTGTCAAACTGAATTATATACGTATTTAATCGGCCTTTTTTAACTTACAATTTAGAAGACAGTGTTAAATAGTTTTACGATACCTTGCCATCGGCAAGTGTTATCGCAACCCAAGTAATTCGATTGTGGATGACAGCCTTTAGTAGAAGTTCCTACGCAATCCATGGTGGAGGGTACATAAGATTCGGCCTGGCCGAACTTACGGCCGTATATACTTGTTATAACTCTTTTTTATTCCGTTTGTAACACATCGAAATATTGCTCTAAGACCCCATAAAGTATATATATTCTGGGTCGTGGTGAAATTCTGAGTCGATCTGAGCATGTCCGTCCGTCTGTTGAAATCACGCTAACTTCCGAACGAAACAAGCTATCGACTTGAAACTTGACACAAGTAGTTATTTTTGATGTAGGTCGGATGGTATAGAAAATGGGCCATATCGGTCCACTTTTACGTATAGCCCCCATATAAACGGACCCCCAAATTTGGCTTGCTCTAAGAGAAGCAAATTTCATCCGATGCGGCTGAAATTTGGTACATGGTGTTAGTATATGGTCTCTAACAACCATGCAAAAATTGGTCCACATCAGTCCATAATTATATATGGCCCCCATATAAATCGATCCCCCGATTTGGCTTGCGGAGACTCTAAGAGAAGCAAATTTCATCCGATCCGGCTGAAATTTGGTATATGGTGTCAGTATATGGTCTCTAATGACCATGCAAAAATTGGTCCACATCGGTTCATAATTATATATAGCCTCCATATAAACCGATCCCCAGATTTGGCTTGCGGAGGCTCAAAGAGAAACAAATTTCATCCGATTCGGCTGAAATTTGGTGCACGATGTTGATATATGGTCTCTAACAACCATTCAAAAATTGATCCACATCGGTTCATAATAATATATTAACTTTTAATTTAGGTGATACTTTTTTCTGTGTTAAATAAATAATTTCTCTTCTACCATGATCGATAAGGAGTTATTTTCATATCTGACAGTTTTTATATCAGATTCACCACAACCAAAATTTTAAAAGAAATTCGTCAGAAATTTGTATGTCTAACCTCGTAAAAATTTGATAATGGTGGGGTTTTCAGAGTCACACACAATCTCAGAAAACCTCGTCAACAACAAGAAAATTATTGTTGAAATGCCATTAAATGATTTTGCCTAAAAGCATTTTTATACGATTTATAAAAACCAAGCGAGTGAAGGTAATGAGTTGCGCATGCGTGTACGACTCGATAAAGGCCAACATCAAATATTGCTCGGTTTCTTTTCAATTTCGGCGGGGATTTTAATATTAAACCAATTTAATGTACTTACCTCTGGCTCACATGAATTTGTGTACATACATCATCATGTCAGAATAAATTGTATAGCCCTGAGTGTGTGTATGTGCCTGTGTATTTGTGAGCATTTGATGTTGCTAAACAATTAAATCTAATGACAAAATGTTGGCTTAAACCCTAAGGGGGGATTGATCTACCTCTATTTCTCCTCCGAAAATGAGTTAAAAGTACATATACACTTGCGCCTAGGTTTTTGGCTCTATGATTTTCTATTCCCATTATTATTATTTTTTTTTTGGCATTTAATGTCATTAATTTAGAAAGGCAAGGAGGAGTAAACCAATCGACCGACCGTTTGTAAAAACAAATTGCTGTCTGTATTTGTAGTATAGCAGCCCAATGATCAGGTCGTTAACTAGATCTGCCATTCTTATGTGAACCAAAGTTTTTGATGTGCCATGGTATCATTTCACTTGAGGTATGGGCGTTGACTTTGGTGCGTCGGACACTATGAAAATATCATTTAATCACATTTAATTTGTATCCATTTATTATGGTAATTTTGTTGATGGATTGAAAAGATCATTATTTGAGAATGTTTTGAAGTGTCCCGATCTAAGTATGTGATGAGCATAGTTTACCCATTTTCTTATGCTTTGGTATTTGATGGATTAAAGGTTCGATCGATTAATGAGTTCATAGGGAATTATAAGAGGTGGTGAATAAAATGAATTTATTGTACTCTCAGTGTAGAATCAAGGCAATGAAGTGGCTGGATTACTAAATATTGGCTACAATTTATAATCTAATTTTTTGCTTAGTATCGAAACCAATTTAATTAGAAATTATTGTCATTTATTTATACCCTTCACTACACTAAAAAAAAAATGAACTCTCTATTTCACTAAAGCCAATTTAACTTTATATTAGTTCATAGAATCATTATGTTTGGAAAAAGTTTACTTTACTCAAATAATTTTTTGCGTACGTTAGTTAAATGAACTAAAACACAGGAAAAAATTATACAAAAATAAAGCATAAAGGTTTCCTAATTTCGTATTTCTCACAAAATAGTTCATTATTTCCTTAAATTTGTAAATTTTACCAAAAATGTGTCCATCATGAACTTCGTATGGCACTAAAGACATTCTTGCAATTTTGAACTCCAAGATTTCTCTTAAAACTACAAAATTTTCTTTAACAAGTGCAAAAACTTAGTTATGTCTACTAAATTTTCTTGAATTTGTCGAAAAATATTTACTTATTTTTACCATATCGGAGTGATGCCATCGCTTGTAATACTGTTTAGTTAAAATTTTCTAAAAAAATTCAAAATTTTCTAAAATTAATCGAAAGTTATCTTTCCTGGTGGGTTCACTGTTTTTTCAGTGTACTACTGTGGTGCAAGGTATAATAAGTTTGTGCATTTGTAGCAACGACAAGAAGGACTGTCTTATAATTCTGATTCAGAAATTCGGAGTCGATTTAGCAATGTCCGTCTGTCTGTCTATTTATGTATGTTTGATCATCCTTAAATTTGGTATAGGGTCTAATTTCAGATCAAAGACGATCATTATTCAGGTTTAGAATGTTTCGTAAAATATTTCTAAATTTGAAGAAAGTTTCGTTAAAAGCATGAACTTTTTACGAAGAAAAGTTAGTGTAGAAGATTTCGTAGATGTTTCGTATGTTCGTAAAATTTTCTTCGCATTAGCGTAGCTAAACAATTTCCCTAGGGGGATATAGCCCCCAAGCTAAAAATTAATAGACTAGGTTCAATTAATTTTTTATTTTAGAACAAGTATATATAGCAGTAAGTTCGGCCGGGCCAAATCTGAATACCAACCACCATGAATCAAACATAATAGTTTCCTTTGAACATTTGATGACAGATATTTTCCCAAGCAGATCAGTTCAACCAGTACGCTTCCCGAAGATAAATGTAAAGATTTTACCTATGAAGACTAGATGAGATTCTGGATTAATGTTGACAAAATTTTCTATAGAAATAAAATTTTGGTAGATTATTTTTGGCTCGAGTGGCAACCATGATTATTAACCGATATGGATCAATTTTTGTGTGATTGGAGATCGGCTATATAACTATAGACCGATATGGACCAATTTTGGTTGTTAGCAGCCATATACTAACACCACGTTCCAAATTTGAACCGGATCGGATGAATTTTGCTTCTCCAAGAGGCTCCGAAATTCAAATCTGGAGAAAGGTTTATATGTGGGATATATATAGTTATGGACTTATATGGATCAATTCTCGCACGGTTTTTAGATACCATATACTAACACCATGTACCAAATTTCAGTCGGATCGGATGAAATTTGCTTCTCTTTGAATCTCCCCAAGCCAAATATGGGGATCGGTTTATATGGGGGCTATATATAATTATGGACCGATGTGGACCAATTTTTGCGTGGTTGTTAGAAACCATATAACAAACCCATGTACCAAATGTAAGCCGGATCGAATGAAATTTGCTTCTGTTTTAGGCTCCGCAAGCCAAATCTGGGGATCGGTTTATATGGGGGCTATATATAATTATGGACCGATGTGGACCAATTTTTGCATGGTTGTTACAAACCATATACCAACACCATGTACCAAATTTCAGCCGGATCGGATGAAATATGCTGCTCTTAGAGGCTCCGCAAGCCAAATCTGAGGGTCCGTTTATATGGGGGCTATACGTAAAAGTGGACCGATATAGCCCATTTGCAATACCATCCGACCTACATCAATAACAACTAATTGTGCCAAGTTTCAAGTTGATAGCTTGTTTCGTTCGGAAGTTAGCATGATTTCAACAGAGGGACGGACGAACGGACATGCTCAGATCGACTCAGAATTTCACCACGACCCAGAATATATACTTTATGGGGTCTTAGAGCAATATTTCGATGTGTTACAAACGGAATGACAAAGTTAATATACCCCCCATCCTATGGTGGAGGGTATAAACATTTTTGCGTGTACGTTTGTCAAATTTGCTTAAAATCAGTTCAGATTTAGATATACTGCACAGGTGTGTGGGAGATGCCAAAGATAGTAGGGTTGAGATGAGAAGAATTACATTGGAATACTGGATGTGCTCACAAATGTTGCAAAAAGAGTACAATTGGTGGTGTCGTTTCTGTTGTAAGCTAATGGTGATTTCGATTCGAATAAAAGGTGCAACATTCTAAACATAAAAAAATTTTTCCAATACATATTTTGTAAACCCGAACCATTCTACAAAAGTATCCAAATGTTATACATATTCAAAAAAGTAAAATCTAATACAAATATTTTATTTTTAAATAAGTAATGAAAGAACTAAATAGAAACTCTATTTGAATACTAGGCTTAAAAGATTCAATGATTCACTGCAATATATTCATTCATCTCATTGAAGTTCAATACAGGTCAAGCTACGTGATAGGCTGAGACAGTATCTGCTTCATTTCCTTCAATCACATGTAAATTATCGAAAGATTAATCGTTTATTTCGGAATTTATGTTTGATGTGTTTTCTTTGTTGGTATGCTTTTTCAATGATCGTTGCCCCATTAGAAATGGCGATAGGCGAACATTTTGTTTCTATATGGAAGCCGACTTGGTTTACTATTCGATTTTGATGGACTTTGTGGTGGTAACAGGTAAATGTGTGGTCGGCTCTTTGACGTTTTTTTTTTGTTAGTTACACTCTCAAAATCTGAAGGAAAGCAACAACAAAAATAAAAGTTTTTATGTTGTATTAAAGATTTTGTTCCAATCCGTTTTAAGGTGCGTTTTCGAGTCATTCAATGAAAGACCACTGACTTTAAATTTGCTGGCTAGTATTGTTAGAACCCAAGATGTTGTCTACAGCTATTGTCTGAACATAAATGCAATGACTGCCGCTTGCTTTGTGTGACCACCTATTAAAGCTTTCTATTAGCAGTTAGCTACTTACAATGGTTGGTTGATATGTTATGGGTCGATCCCTATTTTATCTTAGAAATAGAGGAAAGCATACCAAACAGTAGGTTAGTTTATTACCTGCTCACTTAGACAAATCATTTACAGATTTTACCAATGGACCTTCCCATTGGCTCTTGTGATGAACCAGTGCGATATTTTCAAAAATCTAAACAGCCAGATTAAGTTAGTACATACAAAAAAATGTTTTATGTCAATCACGAAATGAAATGTCTTCAATCACAGAAATGATAGCATCAATCACCAAAGTCAATTAAAAACAAGTATATACGGCCGTAAGTTCGGCCAGGCCGAATCTTAATACCCACCACCATGAATCAAATATTAGGGTTTCCTTTGAAATTTCAGGGGGGTTAGGTTAGGTTAGGTGGCATCCCGATGTATCAGGCTCACTTAGACTATTCAGTCCATTGTGATACCACATTGGTGAACTTCTCTCTTATCACTGAGTGCTGCCCGATTCCATGTTAAGCTCAATGACAAGGGACCTCTTTTTTATAGCCGAGTCCGAACGGCGTTTCCCATTACAGTGAAACCACTTAGAGAAGTTTTGAAACCCTCAGAAATGTCACCAGCATTACTGAGGTGGGATAATCCACCGCTGAAAAACTTTGGTGTTCGGTCGAAGCAGGAATCGAACCCACGACCTTGTGTATGCAAGGCGGGCATGTTAACCATTGCACCACGGGGGTTTGAGGGCAAATCAAGCAGAACAGTTCAACCAATACATTTCCCGGAGATAAATTTAAAGATTTTACCTATGAAGACTATATCAGATTCTGGATTTGTAAGAACCATTTTTGTTTTAGAGGAATCATTAACATCTCTTGTAAGTGTGCAAGAAAATTATGAAATAACGTCTTGATTTGAAATCTTAAATCTGTAGATGTTCACCCGAGAAGTAAAATCTGGAAATTTTACATTGAGTTTCAAGCAATTTTCATGATCGGTGCGCCTTCTATACCCGCACCGATATACTATATCGGATAAAAACTACTGTTTCTATAAACCCAAGGAGTTTAATCGGGAAATCGTTCTTATGGGGGCTATACTAAAACACTGACCGATACTCACCATTTTCGGCGTATCTCTTTATGATCCAATAAATAAATACAAATTCGATAAAAACTACGGTTTTTATAATCCCAAGAAATAAAATCCGGAGATCGGTCATTATTCGGGATATACCAAAACATGAACCAATACACGCCCTTTTCGGCACACCACTTTATGGTCCAAAAATACATCCAGATTTCCAATTTCACGCAAATTGGATAAAAACTACAGTTTCTATAAGTCCAAGAAGTAAAATTGAGAGATTGGTCTATATGGGGGATATACCAAAACATGGACCGATACTCACCATTTTCGGCACGCCTATTTATGGTCCTAAAATACCTCTAGATTTCCAATTGGATAAAAACTACGGTTTCTATACTCCCAAGACCCTAAATCGGGATGTCGGTTTATATGGGGACCATACCAAAACATTGGCCGATGCTCACCATTTTTGGCACACCTCTTTATGTTTCTAACATACAGATTTCCAATTTCTGGTAAATTGATTTCCAATTTCTGGTAAATTGATTTCCAATTTCTGGTAAATTGAATAAAAACTTCGGATTCTAGAAGTCCAAGAAATAAAATCGGGAGATCGGTCTATATGGGGGCTATACCAAAACATGGACCGATACTCATCATTTTTGGCACACCTCTTTATGGTCATAAAATACCTCAAGATTTCAAATTTCAGGCAAATTGGATAAAAACTACGATTTATATAAGCCCAAGACCCTAAATCGGGAGGTCGGTTTATATGGGGACTATATCCAAATCTGGACCGATATAGCCCATCTTCGAACTTGACCTGCCTGCAGACAGAAGACGAGCTTGTGCAAAATTTCAGCATGATTGCTTCATTATTGAAGACTGTAGCGTGATTACAACAGACAGACAGCCAGACAACCAGACAGTCAGACAGACAGACGGACATGGTTATATCGTCTGAAAATTTCTCCCTGATCAAGAATATATACCTTATATAGTCGGAAATCGGTATTCCGATGTGTTACAAACGGAATGACAAACTTATTATACCCCCGTCACAATTCTAGGTGGTGGGTATAACAAGTAAGAAAAGTCTAAAGTCGGGCGGAGTCGACTATATTATACCCTTCACCATTATATATATCAATATTTTTGATACCATCTTAACACCTTCAAATTTGTTAGGAACTATATAAAGGTTTATATTCCCATATACAAATATTTTAATATGAACCGATTTGGACAAAATTTTTTAAACTTTCACAAAATGTCTAGACTCAAAATTTAAATTGGTTGATGAATGGGACGGACCACAATGTTAGTAAAAAATATTGGAAATATTTAAATTGTATAAAATTTTGCAAATCTGCATTTATGATTTATAGGTCGATATATACTATTTAGAGTATTGGATGAATTTTAATAATTTTTGCGAGTTTTCGACTTAACAGTGACGATTTGACAAGGGACATTTGGGTATTTTGGCCATATTTGCTAAAATCGGAAGAATATATATATGGGGGCTTTGTCTAATTCTGAGCCGACTTTGATAAAATTTGGCACGCATTGCTAAAATGTTAATTGAACTCTCAGTGCAAAACTTTAAAATTTTCGAAATGAACCTTTGGCCTCCTTGGTCATATGAATCTAAATTGGGCGAAAGATATATTTGGGAGTTATATCTAAATCTGAACCGATTTTAACCAAATTTGGCATATGTTAGTCCTACTCTCTGTACAAAACTTAAAGTAAATCGACGTGAAATTTTGACCTCTAGGGCCATATAAGTTCGTATCGGACGAAAGATATATATGGCAGCTATATCTAAATCTGAACCAATTTAAAATTTGGCATGCATAGTAAAAATGTTATATCCATTTCCTGTGCACAATTTTAAGTAAATCGGTGGAACTTTTTTATCTACGGTGATCATATCTATAAATCGGACGATAGATATATATGGGAGCTATATCTAAATCTGAACCGATTTCAACCAAATTCGGTATGCATATTTATAATGTTAGTTCTACTCCTTATGCAAATTTTCACGTCAATCGGAACAAAAGATTGGCCTCTGAGGCCATAGGAGTGTAAATCGGGCGAAAGCTATATAAGAGATCTATATCTTAATATGAACCGATTTGACTGATATTTTGCAAAATTTACGAGATTCACAAAATATTCGACCGTGCAGTAAAGAGACGCAGAAGTGAAATGTGAACCTATATGGTAAAATTTTTGTGTGATTAGCACCAAATTTTAGCAAGATCGGAAAAAGAAATAAAATCTGGGGATCGGTTTATCTGGGAGCTATATATAGCTATGGACCGATATGGACCACACTTGGCATGGTTGTTAGCGACCATATACTTACACGTACCAAATTTCACCCGAATCGCTTCCAAGAAATTTGTTCTTCCAAGAGGCTTCCGTATTTTGGGGCAAAATTTATGCCCGAGTGCTCACGAAATGATTTAAGAATTGGAGACAAATTTCATAGCCATGTTGAGTAAAATTAGAAACGAACGTACTAACACAAAATCAAATCCTATGTCCACTTCCAACCCAAATGTTCCATTTGCACCCTATTGTATGCCATTTTTTTGTAATTTTTACGATTCCTTGTGCTTCTTTTTTAATAATGAGAAAAAACAAGAATTTCATATAAACCTTATTTTTTATAGTGAATCAATTTCGAAAAGTCCCAAAATTTTTGAATGTTACCAATACTTAGAAACACTGCTTCCGCGTCTATTGTACCCTTAATGTAAACCGAATTTTAATTTATTGTAAACCAATCAAATTTTATATGAACTGTTTATCTTCTGTTTACCTTCTTTTGCCGAAACTTAATTGTTGTATTGTAGGTCTTTAAACCATAACAACGTGTTCGCTAATCCTCCTTGTCTCTTACTCTCAGATCCTCGGGTTTCCTTTCCCTTTCTATCATTCCTTTAAATTTGTGTTACTGTCCATATAAAGATCCCCACTTTCCCCGAGTAAGGAACTTCTATGAAGGAAAAAAGTGCCACCAAAAAAGCCAGAAAATAGATTTTCGTCCGAAATATTCCATGTTCCCAGTCCATGTTTAGGGTTCACTTTTTTGACACTGTGACATTTTAACAATTGTGGTACTAGCTTAGCGCATTCAAAGCGTTTTATCATAGTGCTCCACATTTTTAAGGCCATAGAGTTTTAAATATATCAATCCACGTAAGGCTTATTTCTATAAATTCAAGGAAACACCACGCTTTTTGTGTTTTGGTACAAATATCATAATCGGGTATACTTCCCCCTTTACGAAAATCTATCAAGAAGAATAAGGAACCAATTACATTGGTATTAGTCTGTCGTGCAGTTAGAAGACATTCTCCTCGTCATTACGCTCACAAGTGACTGAGTGAATGGACACTCTGCTTAAGAATTAATGACTTTTTCTACGCTTGATCTTGCTAGCGATATTGGATTTACAAAACTCCTCTTATTCCAGATGTTTATGTTGTTTCTGTTCTTTCGGTATGTACTTACTAACTCATACTTTTAAATCCCAATGAAAACCATCATTAATCCTAAACAGTGGTAATCCAATGTTTGGAACCTTGACTTAGATGCATTCTCAAAGACTAAAAAGAAAGAGGTACACTTCCTTTATTGACATTAGGAAATATGACACAGAGACGTTGAAAAATATTTGGAATAAAAAATATGATGATGTAGTACACACAAAGAAATTGTCATTAAAATTGAGGCAATGACTTTGTATGTCCTAAGTTTGTCCTTCCGTTTGCCACACATATTAGTCGGGTCGTGGTGAAATTCTGTGTCGATCAAGCGATGTCCGTCCGCCCGCTCGTCTGTCCGTTCATCTGCTGAAATCACGCTAACTTCCGAACGAAACAAACTATCGACTGGAAACCTGGTACAAATAGTTGCTACTAATGTAGGTCAGATGGTATTGCAAATGGACCATATCGCACAACTTTTAGGTATAACCCAGATTTGAATTACGGAGCCTCTTGCAAGAGCAAATTTCATCATCCGATTGAAATTTGGTATGTGATGTAGGTACATGATTTCCATCACACTTGAAAAATTTGTCCATATCGCTTCACAATTATATATATCTCCCATATAAATCGATCCCCAGATTTGACTTCCGGAGGCCCTTGGAAGAATAAGAGGCTTGTATGGGTATTAAATCTGATTTTTTTATATAGCATAAGATACGGCCTGGCCGAACTTTCGTTTTTAATTGTTTTTATTAACATAGTGAATTTCTGTAATTATGACAATTAAAATGGTCATTAATAGTAGGTTACATTTCGTTATTAAATCAAACAAGTATATACGGCCGTAAGTTCGGCCAGGGCGAATCTTATGTACCCTCCACCATGGATTGTAAAGAAACTTTTACTAAAGACTGTCATCAACAATCGAATTACTTGGGATGCGGTAACACTTGCCGATGGCAAGGTATAGTAAAACTTTTTAACACCGTTTTCTCAATTGTAAGTTAGTCCATACGGGGTATACATTAAACAAAAAAAGGCCGATTAGATACGTAAATAATTTAGTTTGACAAAATTTTCTATAGAATAAAATTTTGACAACATTTTCTATAGCAATAAAATTTGACAAATTTATTTATATTTTTATTTATTTATTTATTTATATATTTACAATCATAATGAATTATGAAAATAAACAGGTAATATAGGTGCTAAAAACATAGGTTTTCGATCTGAAAGACAAAATTTTCTATAGAAATAATATTTTGACAAAATTTTTTATAGAAATAATAATATTTTTGGGGAGCGGCTATATATAACAATAAATCGATATGGACCAACTTTGGCATGGTTGTTAGCGGCCATATACTAGCGCAATGTACAAAATTTCACCACGAACCAAATTTCAACCGGTTCGAATGAATTTTGCTCCCCAATAGCTCCGCAGGTCAAATCTGTGGATCGGTTTAAATGGGGGTTATATATATAATTAAGACCGGTATGGACCAATTTTTGCATGGTTGTTAGAGACCATATACTAACACCACGTACCAAATTTCAACCGGATCGGGTGAATTTTGTTCTTCCAAGGGGCTCCGGAAGTCACATCTGGGGATCGGTTTATATGGGGGTTACATATAATTAGGGACCGATATGGACCAATTTCTGCATGGTTGTCAGAGACCATATTCTAACACCACGTACCAAATTTCAACCGCATCAGATGAATTTTACTCATTCGTGAAGCTTTGGATGTTAAATCTGAGGATCGGTATATACGAGGGCTATATATAATTATATACCGATGTGAACCAATTTTTGCATGGTTGTTAGAGACCATATAATAACACCATGTACCAAATTTCAGCGAGATTGGATGAAATTTGCTTCTTTTAGAGGCTCCGCAAGCCAAATCCGAACTTACGGCCGTATATGTTTGATTTAATAACGAAATGTAGCCTACTATTAATGACCATTTTAATTATCATAATTACAGAAATTCACTATGTTAATAAAAACAAGTAAAAACGGCCGAAAGTTTCATCCGATCCGATTTTGATTTCGGAGCCTCTAAATGAGGGCTATATATAATTATGTACCGATGTGAACCAATTTTTGCATGATTTTTAGAGACCATATACTAACTTCATGTACGAAATTTCAGCCAGATCGGATGGAATTTGCTTCTTGTAGAGGCTCCGCAAGCCATATACTTACACCATTTACCAAATTTCAGCCGGATCGGATGAAATTTGCTTCTCATAGACGCTCCGCAAGCCAAATCTGGGGATCGGTTTATATGGGGGCTCCACAAGCCAAATCTGAGCGTCGGTTTATATGCACTGAAAAAAATATTGTCGTGAGGTCAAAGATTTCATGTCTTTAAAATAAGAATACAAATTTTGCTTAGCAAGAAGACGCATTTCTCTAAAATAAAGTTATTTTCCTTGTCCAAAAGTCGATAAACTTTTCAATGAAGTCGTATTGTCCTTATAATTAAGTGATTTGACTTAAAAATGGGTATCTTAACATGAAAGAAAAAATTATAGGTTAAGGCCAACTTGACTTTAATAATTCAGAAAAATTCTTAAAATTTAAAGAAATTGTCTTTAAATTTGTTGTCTTTTTGCATCTTGACTACAAAGCAAAAAATCGTTCAAATATAGGACATGTTTTTCAAAACTTTATTTTAAAGAAGTTTTTTACTTCAAACATAGCATAATTTCTACTGGAAGTCGAGTCTTAATTTGGAAAATAAAGTTGCCGTTAACTCGTTTTTGAAGGTCTTTGATAGCATATGAAGAAAAAAATCTGAGAAAGCGAAAAATTAAAATTTGCTTCCTAGAAGCAAGTACACAAAACCTAAATTTAAAAGAGAATTGTGTCTTAAAAGTATCCTTACTTGTATTCTCCGCTTCTTTGGCTCGGAATCAATACCAAATTTTTTAAAGTAAAGACAAAATCTTTGGAACCGAGTATGCTTTTTTTCAGTGTGGGGGCTATACGTAAAAGTGGTCCGATATGGCCCATTTGCAATACCATCCGACCTACATTAATAACAACTACTTGTGCCAAGTTTCAAGTCGATAGCTGGTTTCGTTCGGAAGTTAGCGTGATTTCAACAGACGGACGAACGGACATACTTAGATCGACTCAGAATTTTACCACGACCCAGAATATATATACTTTATGGGGTCTTAGAGCAATATTTCGATGTGTTACAAACGGAATGACAAAGTTAATATACCCCCCATCCTATGGTGGAGGGGGTATAAAAATTATCGAAATGACTAATAACATAATTTCATTGCATTTATGAAACTGTATCGTTGGCTCAATTTTAATGCAATTTTGTTAATATAATGAAACATTTTCTATATGTGTATATTTTGCATTATGCTGTAGTAATAGTTTTCGATATTTTACTCTTTCCCATTCAAGCATTCCCGTGGGAATGTTTGTAAAACCCTTTTTTTCAAATTTCAGTAAAAATCGTAGATTGGTAGAATAAAAGAATTATTTCATATAAATATTCTTTCGGCAACATGAAACAGGTAGTCGACGTTGATCAATGCCAAAAGCCGATAAATCGATTCGAAGTAAGAATTTTCTGCTGGATATTCTCTAATAAACTCCGTAGACTCCAATGGCGGCCGAGTATCATCTCTAGAAACAAAATTTCTTATGTTAGTACCTTTCGTTTAGTTAAAGTTTCAAATACCATTTTTTAACAGCTACTAAAATTTCATTTAAGCCTTACGCTCCATGTCATCGTAATTCGCATCATCGTCATGCTGATCATTAGGATGATGATCATCATAATCTTTGACTCTTTACAGCTGCTGCCGGAGAAAACTACCATCACTGTCAGAGTGCAATGGAATGTTGGGATTTATTAATGCCGCAGAATTGCTTTTTTAATTTTCGATGTCATGGGAATTGATGTAAGTGATAAGCCACACCACAACCAAGTATACCAAAGAATGGCAGAGGGATCAGATGCACTGCCAGTGCTTCATCAGACATCATCGTAAATGTTGCACTTGTTCACTTTGACTTCTGTTTTATTGTCTTGCCTCTTACCGTACACGTTTTGTAGTCATATTATGTTTTGTTCTATTAGATTGGAGATTTTCATTGCATGACTTTCTTTTCTTTCTACTGAGCTGCTTGTTATCCCCGATACAATCTCATAGTACCTTTCCCTAATCGTTGTTGTTTATTATGGGTCGTAATTGCTGTAAATGGCGCCGGCGGGCATGATTCTTTCCTGTCTGCTTATTTTCCGATCAACTTAGTAGAAGTGGGATCGACATGCCTTCCCGTAGAGCGTTGTACATTTTGTCAATAATTTGTCACAATTGTGTCAACGCGCTGTAACCGCAGTCGGATGCAGAGCCGCCGTTAAATGTGCACCACACCAATATTACTTGTCATGTTGCAATTAAGATCTCTTCTTAGAGATTGCTGCAAAGGCTTTTAGTTACAAGTGACAACATAATCTGAAAGTCATCCTTTTGCTTGGGTTGCGACTCTTCTCGTTTTCTTATTGAGCACTGATGTTATAGGCGGCTGCACTCATCTTTGCTGGTTTGAAAAAAATTTAGTGGTTTCCTATTGAGGTGAAGATTTTTATCATTGCAACACTTTGTATGAGATTCAAGATTGTCTTGGTTAATTGAGAATGTTGTGATTTTGGGTAGAACAAGGCTTAGTTAATTTAGAAATGCTGTGTCGCAATGATTATTGTGTATACACATTTAATAGGAACATATTATGTCTGGAGAAAAATTTATATGAAAACATTCTACTGTGGGCAAAAATATTAAAAGTTTGTTAATAATTTGAAAATACTTAACCCTCTAATGCCCAAGCCCGCCTTTAGGCGGCCTTCATTTAATAAGGAAGCTTTTAGTAAAACACATCTTAAGACAACAAAAATGGGCAAAACAAAAAGAAAAATTATTTGAAACTATTCAAGAGGCTTTGCAGCATATGCTGAATTTTACGGTATAATTTTTTCTTGTTTAGTTCTCTTGCTTTTGTGTCGTTAACATTGAAAATGTAATCAGCTGGAAACAATATTGGGGCATTAGAGGGTTAATTTATTCCGACAAATATATTTTGTTCTTCCTAAAATAAGCCACCGGCGACAATACACAAATTTTTACGGTATCCTACTAGAATAACCCTCAATACTGGTACCGATTAAATTAGAATGTCTTCAATTGACTCAACACAGTTTCCCAGGATCGGTCACATTAATTTGCTGAACAGCTAGAGTTGGGGTATGGGTAAGAGAGTGTCGGTAGAGATGCGGGGAAATGAAAATAAAGGAGATAAATACACCAATATTTAGTCTTTTGTTTCTAATATAATAAATTGTTGTCTTTAGTGTGTGATGATTCAACACGGAGACGATAATTACATAGCTTGCGAATAAGACCATGCATGGAGAGGTTACAGGAAAATCCCTAGAATTAGGGACAATCCTTCTGCGGACTGATAAACGCCAACAAACTCGAAGGCAAGTGGTGGGAAAAACACTGGCTGGAAAACCACAAGAGTCTTCCAGCATTTAAATGTGAATAAATCATTGGTTTCTCGCACAATTACTCGTTACTGTGACACTGGTAGTGTTGCACTGCGCCCAAAAACGGTAACAATACCAGAAATGATCCGAACAGTGAAGGCCAGTTTTGATTCAAATCCACGCCGTAGTGGCAGAAAACTTGCTCGTGAGCTAAACATATCGCGAGAACAGATGCAACACATATTATAACAAGTGAGTAAAGTAGAAAGTCGGACGGGGCCCTAAACCATGCCTACTGAATTAGTAGCCATTGTTTGTGGGGTATCAATGGTATAGGTTTGGGTGATAAACTGCATTTTTATACCCTCCATCATAGGATGGGGGTATATTAACTTTGTCATTCCGTTTGTAACACATCGAAATATTGCTCTAAGACCCCATAAAGTATATATATTCTGGGTCGTGGGGAAATTCTGAGTCGATCTAAGCATGTCCGTCCGTCCGTCCGTCCGTCTGTTGAAATCACGCTAACTTCCGAACGAAACAAGCTATCGACTTGAAACTTGGCACAAGTAGTTGTTATCGATGTAGGTCGTATGGTATTGAAATATCGGTCCACTTTTACGTATAGCCCCCACATAAAGGGACCATCAGATTTGGCTTGTGGAGCCTCTAACAGAAGCATATTTCGTCCGATCCGGCTGAAATTTGGTACATGCTGTTGGTATATGGTCTCTAACAGCCATGCAGAAATTGGTCCTCCTCGGTCCATAATTATATATAGCCCCCATATAAACCGATCCCCAGATTTGGCTTGCGGAGCCTAAAAGAGAAGCAAATTTCATCCGATCCGCCTGAAATTTGGTACATGGTGTTGGTATATGGTCTCTAACAACCATGCAAAAATTGGTCCACATCGGTCCATAATTATATATAGCCCCCATATAAACCGATCCCCAGATTTGGCTTGCGGAGCCTCAAAGAGAAGAAAATTTCATCCGATCCGGCTGAAATTTGGTACATGATGTTGGTATATGGTCTCTAACAACCATGCAAAAATTGGTCCATATTGGTCCTTAATTATATATAGCCCCCATATAAACCGATCCCCAGATTTGGCTTGCGAAGTCTCCAAGAGAAACAAATTTCATCCAAGCCGGTTGTAATTTGGAACATGGTGTTAGTATATGATCTTTAACAACCATGCAAAAATTGGTCCATATTGGTCCTTAATTATATATAGCCCCCATATAAACCGATCCCCAGATTTGGCTTGCGAAGTCTCCAAGAGAAACAAATTTCATCCAAGCCGGTTGTAATTTGGAACATGGTGTTAGTATATGATCTTTAACAACCGTGCCAGAATTGGTCCATATCGGTCCATAATTATATATAGCCCCCATATAAAACGTTCTCCAGATTTGACCTCCGGAGCCTCTTGGAGGAGCAAAATTCATCCAATCCGGTTCAAATTAGGAACGTGGTGTTAGTATATGGTCGCTAACAACCATACCAAAATTGGTCCAATCACACAAAAATTGGTCAATATCGGTTCATAATCATGGTTGCCACTAGAGCAAAAAATAATCTACCAAAATTTTATTTCTATAGAAAATTTTGTCAAAATTTTATTTCTAGAGAAAATTTTATTCGGTTCATAATAAAATTTTCATCATTTTCAAAATTTTATTTCTATAGAAACTTTTGTCAAAATTGTATTTCTATAGAAAATTTTGTTCAAATTTTATTCGGTTCATAATCATGGTTGCCACACGAGCCACAAATAATCTACCAAGATTTTATTTCTATAGAAAATTTTGTCAAAAGTTTATTTCTTTAGAAAATTTTGTTAAAATTTTATTTCTGTAGAAATTTTTGTCAAAATTTTCTTTCTATAGAATATTTTGTGAAAATTTTTATTTCTATAGAAAATTTTATTTCTATAGAAAATTTTGTTAAAATTTTATTTCTGTAGAAAATTTTGTCAAAATTTTATGTCTACTTTTCAAACTGAATTATATACGTATTGGATCGATCTGTTTTGATTTAATATATACCACGTATGGACTTACATACAATTTAGAAGATGGTGTTAGGAGGTTTTACGGTACCTTGCCATCGGCAAGCGTTACCGCAACTTAAGTAATTCGATTGTGGATGGTAGTGTTTAGAAGAAGTTTCTACGCAATCCATGATGGAGGGTACATAAGCTTCGGCCTGGCCGAACTTACGGCCGTATATACTTGTCATATTTAAGAACATAAAGGGGTACATGTTTATCGAAGTCTTGTCACAAGTTGAGCAGAAATATCCGATATTAGGAGCTATAGATGATTTTGCACTTACAGAGGTAGTATGCTACTAATATTGAGTCCATTATTAAACAAGTGAGTAAAGTAGAAAGTCGGGCGGGGCAGACTATATCATACCCTATACCACCCCACTGAATTAGTAAACATAAGCATTTGTGGGGTATCATTGGTATAGGTTTTGGAGAACATAAAGGGGGGTACATGTTTGTGGGTGTTTTGTCACAATCTGAGCAGAAATGTCTAATATTAGGAGCTATATTTTATTTTGCACCAAAAGAGTTAGTATGCCACTAATATTGAGTCCATTATTAAAAAAGCGGAAATCGGTCAATTAGTTGTGGGTAATAAATCTAAATTTCTGCAAATAGGACAATAGATTTATGTACGAGCTACATGTAAGTCTAAATACGATCAGCTAGTACATCAAAAGTTGAATAACATAGGTTAATAAATAAGAGTATTAGATTTATGTAAGAGCTACTTGTAAGTCTAAATACGATCAGCTAGTACATCAAAAGTTGAATAACATAGGTTAATAAATAAGAGTATTATGGCCAAATATGACAAAATCGAGCGATGCATATATATGGGACCTATATCTAAATCTGAACCAATTTGTATAACATTTTGCAGGTATGATTGATACCACAGAAGGTCACTTTGTGTAAAATTTGAGTACGATCAGTTAATAAATGAGGCCCCTATTGTCAAAAATAAAGTTATTAGGGGCAAATGTTTCAAAATCGGGCGATACATATATATGGGAGCTATATCTAACTTTGAACCGATTTCGATGAAATTTTGCACATACAGTTAGTGCTATAGAAGATTACATTTAGCCAACCTTGGTTACGATCGGTTGATAAATAAGGGTTTTACGGCCAAATTTGGAAAATCGGGCGATACATATATATGGGAGCTATATCTAAATCGGAGCCGATTTCGATGAAATTTCTCACATACAGTTAGAGGTACAGAAGATTATATTTGGCCAACTTTGAGTACTATCGGTTGATAAATAAGGATTTTACGGCCAAATTAGGCAAAATCGGGCGATACATATATATAGGAGCTATATCTAAATCTGAACCGATTTCGATTATTTTTGGCACATATTGTCAGTACCACAAAAGATTAGAGTAAGCCACGTTTGAGTAAGATCGCTTAATAAATAAGGTTTCTATGGCCAAATTTGTGAAAATCGGGCGATACATGTATATGGGAGCTATATCTAAATCTGAACCGATTTCGATGAAATTTTGCAGACTTAAAGGGTGATGAAAAAGTTTACTATGTGCAAAATTTGATGACGATCGGTTTGTAAAAAAGCGCAACGTGACTCCATTTGTCCAAATCGGGCGATACATATATATGGAAGCTATATCTAAATTTGATCCGATTTCTTCCAAATTCAATAGCGTTCGTCTTTGTGCCCAAAAAACACCCTGTACCAAATTTCATACAAATCGGTTAATAATTGCGACCGGAATCCTGTGAACAACAAATACATGGACAGACGCACGGACGGACGGACACCAAGCGCTAGATCGACTCAGGAGGTGATTCTGAGTCGATCGGTATATATTTTATGGGGTCTAAAACCAATATTTCTGGTAGGCACATTTTTTGGCCGATCAAAGTTATTATACCCTGACCACTATGTGGTTTAGGGTATAAAAAGAGGGAATCGCTCAATTGGTTGTGGTAAGAACTACATGTAAGTCTAAACACGATCGGATAGTATATCAAAATTTGAAATTTGAATAACATTGGTTAATAAATAAGAGTATTATGGCCAAATTTGAGAAAATTGAGCGATGCATATATATGGGAGGTATAGCTAAATTTGAACCGATTTCGATGATTTTGTGCACATACTGTTAGCACTATAAAATATTAGACTAAGCCAAGTTTGAGTAAGATCGGTTGATAAATAAGGGTTTTATGACCTAATTTGGCAAAATCGGGCGATACATATATATGAGAGCTTTATCGAAATCTGAACCGATTTCGATGAAATTTTGCAGACTTAAAGGGTGATTCAAAAGATTACTTTGTGCCAAATTTAACGACGATCGGTTAGTAAAGAAGTGCAACGTCACCCCATTCGTCAAAATCGGGCGATACATATATATGGGAGGTATATCTAAATTTGATCCGATTTCTTCCAAATTCAATAGCGTTTGTTCATCTAAATCGGTTAAAAATTGTGACCGGAATCCTGTGAACAACAAATACATGGACCGACGGACAGATGGACAACAAGCGCTAGACCGACTTAGGAGGTGGTTCTGTCTGTCCGTGAACACATTTTTGTAATCAAAGTCTAGGTCGCAGTTTTAGTCCAATCGACTTCAAATTTGGCACAAGTATGTGTTTTGGCTCAGAATAGAACCCTATTGATTTTGGAAGAAATCGGTTCAGATTTAGATATAGCTCCCATATATATATTTCGCCCGATATGGACTTATATGGCCCCAGAAGCCAGAGTTTTATCCTAATTTGCTAAAAATTTTGCACAAGAAGAAGAATTAGTACTATAGTCAAGTGTGCCAAATTTTATTGAACTCGGTTCAGATTTAGATATAGCTTCCATATATAACGTTCGCCCGATTTACACTCATATGACCACAGTGGCCAATCTTTTACTCCGATTTAATTGAAATTTTGCACAGGATGTAGAATTAGCATTGTAGCTATGCGTGCCAAATTTGGTTGAGATCGGTTCAGATTTAGATATAGCTCCCATATATATGTTTTTCTGATTTCGACAAAAATGGTCAAAATACCAAAATTTTGGCTCTAATTTTCCTAAACTTCTAATACATATATATCGAGCAATAAATCATAAATAAACTTTTGCGAAATTTCCTTAAAATTGCTTCAGATTTAAATGTTTTTTTACTAGCATTGTGTTCCACCCTAGTGCATTAGCCAAGTTAAATTTTGAGTCTATAGATTTTGTAGAAGTCTATCAAATTCTGTCCAGATCGAGTGATATTTAAATGTATGTATTTGGGACAAACCTTTATATATAGCCCCCAACACATTTGACGGATGTGATATGGTATCGGAAATTTAGATCTACTTGTTTTTATGGTCTAAAATCAATATTTCTGGTAGGCACATTTTTGGCAGATAAAAGTTATTATACCCTACCACTATGTGGTTTAGGGTATAAAAAGGAGTTTGGACCAAGGGCAAGAGCCAAGAGTTGTTGTGCTTAAACAGAAGTGGCCTGTTACCGTATTTGGTTTCCCCGATGACAAGTCACTCCACATTAATCCGATTGTGAACGAAGCAGCGAACAAATCGAAGGTGTAAATTTTCAGCTGACCTCTTTAGCAAGTAAACCCGATCATTTCACTCAGCTGAAAATTTACATCTTCAATATCCTACCAGAATTCAAGCGTCGCCGATATTAATGAATTGCTCGTTTTCCGCCCGTATTCATCAACCGTTGGGTCATAGACAGTATTGAATTCCTGGGCAAAGTAAATTTCGACGAAGAATATATATGGACATTCCAAGAATGGTGTAAAAAAGAGGTTTAGGTTAGGTTAGGTTAGGTTAGGTTGCAGCCCGATGTATCAGGCTCACTTAGACTCTTCAGTCCATTGTGATACCACATTGGTGAACTTCTCTCTTATCACTGAGTGCTGCCCGATTCCATGTTAAGCTCAATGACAAGGGATCTCCTTTTTATAGCCGAGTCCGAACGGCGTTCCACATTCCAGTGAAACCACTTAGAGAAGCTTTCAAACTCTCAGAAATGTCACCAGCATTACTGAGGTGGGATAATCCACCGCTGAAAAACTTTTTGGTGTTCGGTAGAAGCAGGAATCGAACCCACGACCTTGTGTATGCAAGGCGGGCATGCTAACCATTGTACCACGGTGGCTCCCAAAAAAAGAGGTTTATCGCTTCATTTCTACCATACCCAAAATCTGCGGATCCCAATCCGTTGCACTTTTTAGCGTTGGCGTATAGATCATCTGAAGACGGTGCTTCGTCGAGGATGGGCCAAAACACCACTAAGCCACTGTCGTGCAGCGTGTGATTGTTTTGTCGGCCGTCTAAAGGCCATAATTCGTGCAGAGGCAGCCAATACGAACAACTCCAAACTGATTCTAGATATTATGTTGTTTCCGACATATTTAGCTTTTGCCCATAATTTCGCCCACTCTTTACGAATAGCTTCGCGTAAATAAAGCATACATATCACTCAAATAGTTTTCGTTATTAACAATTTGGCTGTCCAAAGGAATTCGCATAGTGCACAATACTTCGATGAGTGAGAAAATGAGAGGATAGTAAATGTGTAAACGTACTTGGATGTGATATATTTCAAATTAAAATACATACATCCTTGTGACATACATATGTTCTGTGAAAATAGGTATTTCTATTTCTCATTGTGATTCGATCAGTACATGAAGTTTCGGACCAATATGTGAAACTCCTACCATTTGAAAAGTACGACAAAATGCACTCTAAACCTTACGTATGTTTGTATAAAGAAACAAATGGAATAACCTCCAAAATATAAACCAAAAAATGCAGCTGCATTTTGTAGTCACATACATGGCGACTAAAGAAATTATTACCGTATTCAGAAATTCAATACGAATCTTTCTAATGAATGAAATGGTCTTGAAGTGTCGCTCCTTTCCATCGAGAGTATTTTTGATGGTTTGTCGTAGAATAAATGGAACCTCCTTTTCGACTTTTATCGCTAGATAATTGCCGTCAAATTATAGGCTTTGTGCTCTAAAAGAAAATACTGAAAATGACTTAAATTTATTACACACTTTTGGTAAGTGTTACATTTATACATGGAAAAGTGGTGTACGTTGGTGTGAGACCACTTTATGTATACGAATGAATGGAAGAACTAGATGAATACCAATACACAGAGCTTTATATCAATAAACGAGGATGGTCTACTGAAGGTAGGGAGCCACCGTGGTGCAATGGTTAGCATGCCCGCCTTGCATACACAAGGTCGTGGGTTCGATTCCTGCTTCGACCGAACACCAAAAAGTTTTTCAGCGGTGGATTATCCCACCTCAGTAATGCTGGTGACATTTCTGAGGGTTTCAAAGCTTCTCTAAGTGGTTTCACTGGAATGTGGAACGCCGTTCGGACTCGGCTATTAAAAGGAGGTTCCTTGTCATTGAGCTTAACATGGAATCGGGCAGCACTCAGTGATAAGAGAGAAGTTCACCAATGTGGTATCACAATGGACTGAATAGTCTAAGTGAGCCTGATACATCGGGCTGCCACCTAACCTAACCTAAGGTAGGTTAACATGAAGAAATAAATTATGCAAAATTAAGCAATTCTCTACTACATTTCGTTCGGAAGTTGGCGTGATTTCCACAGACTGTCGGAAGGACGGACATCACTAGATGGACTCAGAATTTCACCACGACCCATAATATATAGGGCTATGAGACCAATATTTCGATGTGTTGCAAACAGAATGACAAAGTTGGTAGACCTTCATCCTATGGAGGGTATAAAAATCTATTGAACTGAGGTTATCTTGTCCTAAAAAACCAACGAAAAATCATCATTACTTTTGAAATCGTCCTTAAAATCGATGGTTTTTGCAACATGACCATAAAGATAAAACGTGTACAAAAATAGAAGGCGTCTTTCAAGACTTTAATTAAAAGACTCTTTTTGTTTGAAACAGGAACATTTCTTGACCAAAGATGAAAGAAGCCGTGAAAGTATGTGGACGAAAACGTCAACATTTCCGTTTTGATTTTTCGTGAACGTCTCCATTTCATTTCGTTACGCTGAAAAAAATTGACCTAATATGGAAGATTATGCAACTTAAATTTTAGGACTCGAAATTTACGCAATGTTAAGGACAAAATTTTTTAAAATAATGAAATTTTAATTAAAAGAAAGTTTATAATAGTGCTTCAAAAATTTTTACGACCCTTCGTTAAGGTCATAAAAGTAAGGCAAATTTCCTTTAAAGTAAAAAAACAAAACATTTTTGATTTAAAGAAATCGTCTTAAAATTAACTGCTTCAAATTTAGGATAAGGCTTATTTTGAAGATTTTGCATCTTCCTTTTGAAGAATTTTTTGGTATTAAGTTTTCGCTTTGAAGTATCTGTTATAATTTGGAGTTTTAAACTGGCATTGTTGTAAGTGAATAGCTTATTAATATATCGCAAATAGAGAATGAAATTTCAATAAATTAGATTGGTATCTTAATTATAGTTTTATTGATCCTACACGGACGAAAAAGACTGTTTTTCATATGTTTGGGTGTAAAAATTATATGTTTGGAACTCAAATTTTTTAACACAATATTGTCAAGTGCAAGCATGTAATGTTCATAAACTAGCATAACATTTTTGGGGCATATATGTTAATATGTTAGAACATATTATGTTTGGGACATAAAATGTTTATCAATATAATATGCTTAGATGCAAACATATATTAATTTAGAAATAGCCTACAAACATATATGTGTTTAGAAAGAGAGAACTAGAGAGTATGCTGCAAGTAAAATAATGGAAGTAACCAATTGGCTACACTAATAGAAAAAGTTTCGTTATATTAACGAAATGTGTCGTTAAAAGTCAGCCAATGAAACAACTTCGTTAATAGAACGAATTTTTTCGTTAATATAACGAATTTTCTGCCAATCAACGAACGTTTCGTACTATTAACGAATATTTTTTTTTGTATTAATGAAAATGTTTCGTTATATCAATGAAAAATTTTCGTTGGCTGACTTTTAATGAAATTTTCTTTGTGTGTACATAAAAATATATATACACAAAGAAAATTTCATTAAAATTTTTTTCTACAAATGTATGCCAGAGGTTAAACATAATATGTTTTAACAATACAAATAATATTTTGTTTGGACCAATCCTGAAAATATATATGCTTGAAGCAAAATGTGTTTGGGGCATATGTTACAGAAGCGATTTTTTTTGAGGGTTTAGATTTAATGCTGGATATGTCCCTAAAAATGTTCTTATTTTAAAGAAGCAACATATTTGGCCCGGAATCAATACCAAAATTCCTCAGGTGACAATTTCAATAGGAAAACAAAACTTCCTCGATCTAAAATTTCGGAAGTATAATTTTTTGTGTGTACTTTGAACACCAATATATGTGGAAAAAAATAAACTGAGAATTTGGTCCTTTTGGTTTGGTATAACAAAATATGTGTTCCAGATCTCGACTTCTACATTTTAAAGAAGTTTGCCTGATTCCAAAGGTGTATTTTCGGTTTTTAAGGATGTTTATGTGATGTAGAAACAATACAAAATGATATAAATCCTCTAATACGTATTATAATCGAAATTGTTACATTATGTAAGATGTGTACCCTTACATAATGTAACAATTTCGATTAAGTAGGATCTCCTAAATCTAAGGACAAAACTCATTTATTGAAAGGTTTATTGACTTTTACTTTTTTCGCCTTTAAGGGCAAGAAATCTTTGCACTTACGATAAGATTTTTTTTCAGAGTATATACATGCTTATAAAATTTTAAAGACCCAGCAAAAAATTTGAAAGTTCTTCTAACACACACAACTTTTTTTTATATTTTTATGAATAATTTTAACTTTTTTTTCAAATAGGTTAAAAAGAGAGTGGTTTGTTATACCAAAATATGCACCCAGAGAAGGAATATGATCACCTCAAATATGTTTTAAGAGCAAAATGTTATTTTTGGCTGGTGACCATGTAGCATGGTTTTAACAACCACGTTATTTTCTCGGAAATCATGTATCTGATTTCGGCAAGCAGGTTATATTTGACGAGAAAATAACATTTTAGTGACAAACATGTTACATGGTCACCATACAAAAATAACATTTTGCTCTTGAAACAGGTTTGAGGTGATCATATTCCTTCTCTGCGTGTGTGTCTCAGGTAAATATTATACCCTCCACCATAGGATGGGGGTATATTAACTTTGTCATTCCGTTTGTAACACCCCATAAAGACCCTAAGACCCCATAAAGTATATACATTCTGGGTCGTGGTGAAATTCTGAGTCGATCTGAGCATGTCCGTCCTTCCGCCCGTCTGTTGAAAGCACGCTAACTTCCGAACGAAACAAGCTATCGACTTAAAACTTGGCACAAGTAATTGTTATTGATGTAGGTCAGATGGTATTGCAAATGGGCCAAATCGGTCCACTTTTACGTATAGCCCCCATATAAACGGATCCCCAAATTTGGCTTGCCGATCCTCTAAGAGAAGCAAATTAACCCGATCCGGTTTAAACTTGGTACATGGTGTTAGTAGATGGATTCTAACAAACATGCAAAAATTGGTCCACATAGGTCCATATTTATATATAGCCCCTATATAAACCGATCCCCAGATTTGGCTTGCGGAGCCTCTAAGAGAAGCAAATTTTATCCGATGCAGTTGAAATATGGTACATGGTGTCAGCATATGATCTCTAACAACCATGCAAAAATTGTTCCACATCGGTCCATAATTATATATAGCCCCCATATAAACCGATCCCCAGATTTGGTTTGCGGAGCCTCTAACAGAAGCAAATTTCATCCGATCGGGCTGAAATTTGGTGCAGGGTGTTAGTAGATGGTTTCTAACAAACAAGCAAAAATTGATCCACATCGGTCCATAATTATATATAGCCCCCATATAAACCGATCCCCAGATTTGGCTTGCGGAGCCTCACAGAGAAACAAATTTCATCAGATCCGGCTAAAATTTGGTACATGGTGTTAGTATGTGGTCTCTAATGACCATGCAAAAATTGGTCTACATCGGTCCATAATTATATATAGCACCCACATAAACCGATCACCAGATTTGAACTCCAGAGCCTCTTGGAAGACCAAAATTCATCTGATTCAGTTGAAATTTGGTACGTGGTGTTTGCAGGAATTGGTTCATATCAGTCCATAATCATATATTGCCCCATATAAACCGATCCCCAGATTTGACCTCCGGTGAGTTTTGGAGAATCAAAATTCATCCGATCTGATTGAAATTTTGTACGTGGTGGTTGTATACGATATTTAACAACCATGCCAAAAGTGGTCCATATCAGTCCATAATCGTACATAGCCCCATATAAACCGATCACGATATTTGGTTTTGGAACCACTTGGAGGAGCAAATTTCATTCGAGTCAGTTGAAATTTTGTACATTGTGCTAGTATATGGCCGTTAACAACCATGCCTAACTATGTCCATATTGGTCTATAGTTATATATAGCCCTCAGATAAATCGATCCCCAATCATACAAAAATTGGCCCACATCATGTTCATAATTGTATATAGCCCCCGTATATGCGACCCCCATATTTAAATTCTGGCTCTGTACGTACCGTGCAAAAGTCCATATCGATTCGTAATTATTTGTAGACTTACCTACACATACGTTTTTTTTTTCTAATATATACCACGTTTGGACTAACTCACAATTTAGAAAACGATGTTAAGAAGTTTTAAGATACCTACAACCTATTTAATTCGATTGTGGATGACAGTCTTTCGTAGAAGTTTCTACGCAATCCATGGTGGAGGGTACACAAGATTCGGCCTGGCCGATCTTACGGCCTTATATACTTGTTTTTAAGTAGAATCTCCTAAATCTAAGGACAGAATTCCTTTATTTAAAAGTTTATTGATTTTTGCTCTAAGCAAAACTTCTTAATTGAAAAGCCTATTGACTTTTACTCTAAGAAAAACCCCTTTCGCATTTAAGGGCTTTTGCCCTTTGTACTTACAAGATTTTTTTTTCGGAGAACGCGTTATATACAGGCTTATCAAATTTTAAAGACCCAACAAAATAGTTTGGAAGTTCTTCTAAAGGCACAATTTTAATAGCATTTCCAAAAATGGCCTCCCAAAGGTGTTCTCTACCTTAACTACAAGGGAAATTCCTTTGGTTCTATTTAAAAAAAAAACGTTTTTGTATATTTTAATGGATAATTTTAACTTTTTTCTTAGAAACACAGTAAGAAATAATAAAAATGTACAAATTAATTAAATTTAAAAAAAAATGCTAAATCCATACTAGAATAGTTATGAATTTTTAAAATATTTGAGGTCAAACGTTAGAATGCATTAAAAATTATTTATTTGGCAAATGTTCACAAAAATTTTTAATTTACCTCCAAAGCACGCAATTCGGATCACACCATAAGAAGTGATGCAAATTCAGTGCAACAACTGTTGATATGGTGGACATCAGTCCTATGACAAGCCCATCCTTGATGACTCGATTGAAGCGGCTG
This sequence comes from Haematobia irritans, assembly GCF_050003625.1. Classification (NCBI taxonomy): domain Eukaryota; kingdom Metazoa; phylum Arthropoda; class Insecta; order Diptera; family Muscidae; genus Haematobia; species Haematobia irritans. Next base: position 84,902,589 of record NC_134399.1, on the reverse strand, counting down.
ATGTGACGGTTGTTGAAAATCTCGATGGTCCTACGGATCCTCCAGATAAATCTTCATCATTGTAAGGCTGCATGTGCTGCCTTAAAAGTTCTCCTAGTGAAAGGGGACATAGATATAGTTCTTATTCAAGAACCATATGTTTATAGAAACAAAATATGTGAATTAAGTACTCCGGGGTTCAAACTATTGCAGTATACTGGTAATGATGTAAATCGAGCCTGTATAATTGCTAAAAACGAGCTCAACTTGTTTCTGCTTCCTTCAATGTGCAATACAGACACTGTCGTTGCCAGTTTAGAAATAGCCAAATGCAAATATTGGGTATCTTCGGTCTACATGGGACATGACAGGGAGATGCCTCCATATGCCGTTAAGCATCGGAGGGCAATTGGACAACGTCCAGTGAGGAGACGTTGGAGGTACTATTGGACACACATTTTCCTGGAAATCAGACGGTTGAACCATGTACTGGCGGTGCCACAGTTGCTCAGCGGTCGTTTCCTGTCGAGGAAATTGTATCGGAAACTAGAATAAGATGGGCGCTAAATAGCTTTGGACCATTCAAATCCCCCGGACATGATGGAATTACTCCGGCGGAGTTACAAGCTGTAACTGACAAAATTATCCCCTGGTTGTCGGTGATATATAAAGGATGTATCAACTTATCATATATCCCAGGAAAGTGGAGGGAAACAAAAGTCGTTTTCATACCTAAAGCGGGAAAAACCTCTCACTCGAGGGCGAAGGATTTCCGACCAATCATTCCTACTTAAGACTCTGGAGAGGATGATAGATATTTATCTTAGAACTAGCATCGATTCAAGTTTGTTCTCGAAACGACAGCATGCATACTCGAAGGACAGGTCTACTGAGACCGCACTACATGAACTAGTCAGCTTTATTGAAAGCTCACTATCTGTCAAAGAATACATAATCGTGGCGTTTCTAGACATCGAAGGGGCGTTCAATAATGTCCACCCGAGCTCGATATTAAACGGACTGACAACTCTGAATGTTGATCCATGTATACTCAGGCTGTTAGACGAACTGCTAATGAAGAGACGTATTTCAGCCACACTAGGACAAGCAAACATACAAAGGTATGTGAACAGAGGCACTCCCCAAGGAGGAGTCCTATCACCTCTTCTTTGGAATGTTGCTATAAATAGCCTTCTGGTTACTCTAGAAAAAGAAAGGATAAAAGTGGTGGCATACGCAGATGATGTGGCTCTGGCAGTCAGGGGAAAATTCCCATCCACAATCAGAGATATTATTCAGAGGGCCCTCCGGATGACTGAGAAATGGGCGAAAGACAATGGTCTTGGGGTAAATCCTGCAAAGACAGAATTAGTCATGTACTGCAAAGATCGCAAAACTCCCACGGTTAGGCCTATTTCCTTAGGGGGTATTGAAATTCCCTTTGGTGATTGTGCAAAATACCTTGGCGTTATTTTGGACAGGAAGCTGAACTTTAAGCTTAATATTGAAGAAAGGGCGAGAAAGGCAGTTGTAGCTTTGTACCCGTGCAAAAAGGCAATAGGAAAAAAGTGGGGACTGGTTAGACCTATAATGCTATATGGTGTTGTAGTCTGGTGGCCGGCACTTCAGAAACCGACTTGTTTAGATAAAGTTCAGCGTATGGCGTGTTTTTGTGTATTTCAGGCGCATTCAGCAAGACAGGAACAAATTCCCTTAATGTCGTGCTGCATCTATTGCCTTTAGACATTTTGTCCAAACTGTCAGCTGCAACAACGGCTGTGCGGTTGCGCGAACTATCGCTGTGGTCGGAAAAAGGTTACGGTCACAGTTCTGTCCTCCAAATAATGCCAGATGTGCCTAACGTAGTGGATTACACTTTGGCGAGTCCACTTTTCGACAAAAAGTTTGAGACTCTAATCCCTAACAGTGAGGCGTGGTGAACACAGACCCCGGGGAATAAAGAATATATAGATTTCTACACTGATGGCTCCAAGTTGGATGGACAATTGGGGTTCGGAGTATATTCTAATGATCTGGAACTTCGAATAGCGAAAAGATTATCTAATCACTGTAGTGTTTTTCAGGCTGAAATATTAGTAATAAGAGAGGTGGCGAATTGGCTGAGAAGTAATATTCCACAAAATGTGGGCATTAATATATACTCAGACAGTCAACCTGCAATAAAATCCTTGGACTCTGTGTTCCTCAACTCGAAAACGGCCATCGATTGCCGCAAATCTCTCAATAAGATGGCTGAGCAGTACAATATTCACCTAATATGGGTGCCTGGCCATAGGAACATACCGGGGAACTGCGAAGCGGATGAGTTGCCAAGGCTAGGGACTACCTTACATATTCCAGGGGAACTAGAATCTGTTGGTATGCCTCTGGCTACCTGCAAGCTCATGCTGCGTGAGAAGGCTGTTATGATGGCAAATGTTCGATGGGAGAATTGCAAGGGCTGTAACGACACCCAACAAATATGGCCCCATTTAAACTTAAACCGTACACTAGATATGCTAGTGTTCTCGAGACGTCAGATATCACTCCTGATATCTGCTATAACGGGTCGCTGCCTGATAGGCGATTTTGCAAAAATTATTGGCGCGAAGTATAGTGACTATTGTATGAGCTATCATGATGCGGAGGAAAAAGAATCAATTAAACACCTCTTGTGTGAGTGTCCTGCATTTTGTGTAAAGCGCAAGCAACTTTTAGGAGCATATAGCTTCAGATTACTGGCGGATCTGGAAAACGTTAACTTAAGCAGTTTGTTAATGTTTTTGGAACAATCTGGTTGGTTCAACAAAGAAAAATAATCAAGAAGGTTCAGCGGTTAAAACAAGAAGTGCCCATATGTAATAGGTACTTTTAGTTAATGTGGTATCACAATGGACTGAATAGTCTAAGTGAGCCTGAATCTTAATCGGGCTGCCACTTTAACCAAACCTAACCTATGACAAGCCCATGTTAAATTCGTTGCTTCTGCGCCAATTTTGCATCACTTTCGGACCATTTTCACTACATTTTTGTCTTCGCTTTTTTGTTGCGAAGTTTAGGTACCAGGCTATAATAACTACTATTATGGGTCTTACCACAAGATTTACACTAAAATTTCTCGACTTCTTGAAAAATCCTCGTTAATTACCTCAAAGTTCCCTCAATGGTAAACATTTTCGAACTAAAGAAAACCTTTCCGCTAACATTTAAAGATTGCCAACTGAATTTAGTTTCCTGATTTCTATTCCATCCATAATTATATGTTTACCAAAGATGTGAGCATTACTTTGTGGTCAGCTGCTGTCAGTCAATATTAGAAATAGTTGTGATGGCCCATCACTCTTAAGCCTTAACTTAATTCACCGCACCGATTTTTAGAGTTTTATCCAAATCTCAAAGAAAGAAGTCACTCAGTTAAATCGCTTACACGGAGGATATTTAAACAAATTCTGGGTTTACTATTCAATCTGTCTCTATGGTCAAATGCATTTAGACGTCCATGTCTGCATGTGTGACTGTGTTAGTAAAAAGCAGCTGAATTTCATTGGACTTCCTCTATGGTCAGATCATCATTGTCAGACAATATTCCACGTTTTTTTTCTTCCTCAGTTTAAATGTCTCGTTTAGGGTTTTTTCGCTGCTTTTTGCCTTAGCTCAACTCATAGCCCCACAAACACATTTCGATAATTGCAGGTTTTCAAATGAATATCGTTCGAATTGCTTGCATATGCGAGTGGTTAAAAGGATGGGCGTATGCCTTCAAGAGAATTTATGTGACGACATGCTCTAAGGGTGTGATGTCCTTATATTACCCCCAAACAACCAACCATCAAACTAGCCAAGTTCGTTGAGACAGCATAAAAAAGGAATCGCTTTATTGCCCTTGGGTGTCGTCGCAAAGTGTCGGCTAGTTTCAGCTGAATTTCAATACTCTCACCAGGTTTTATTTGTTCATGGTTGACTTTAGCATACACATTCTTTTATTTCGGTTTTTGGGCGTTTACCACTTTTCAGTAATTTTAATGAAATATTTGATTTTCATGCCTAACCTTGTGTATTGGATATTTAGGCTAAATTTTAAATGGACTTTTAATATTTTGCTGCCACCATAAAAAAATTCAAATCATATGCATCTACATTACCACTTTTGTTGATCTTCGTCGTAATAACCAGGTTGATGCCAATAAAGTTTGCATAAGATTACACCCTAGTGATGTACGAAATATTTTAAAAGTTGATAATTTTGTTTTGATTTGTAACTTAATCATTGGAAAATTTTATTGTAAAATTACTATAACTTGTTCAATTGGCTCGGGGTTAGAATTTGAGAAGAATATTACCATCTTCAATAAACTATCTTAAAATGCCAATTAGTTGTATCATTTTATTCATATACTCAGTTTAGAGATAGTAGTACATACTTATATAGATACATCGAAAGCAGTCCTCTTAATAAAAAAAGGCCGGCCCGAAGTTTATATGCCCCCGTACGTATCGTTAATATAATAAAGATGAGAGGAAAAAGTTTATAAGCTCAGATATGTTCAAATTATCAATTTATGGCTCTGAAAGCAAAACAAAATCAATTTCAAGAATCTTGGCTTGTAAGTACTCAAGATATTCAATTCAATCCGGGATGTACATGGCAGCTGTATCTATTGACATCAAAGGAGTTTTCACCAATATTAGCTTCGGCATAAATGCCCAATTTTTAGACCAGATTGCCAATAGAAAATAATCATTTTTAAACATATGCTAAAACTAACTTATATGTAGTGCAAATAAAATTATGCTTTATTTTCTTTTAAAAAAAATTAATATGTGGAATTTTCTTTCATCCAATATTTCTCAAAAATTTTTTGAACCAAACGTGAGTATAAAATTCAGTGGCAGCACAAATAAGTTCTAAGACAAAAAATATTTTCGTATAGTCAAAAATAGTGAGATTGAACTTCAGAGCTTGGGAGTACGGACCAAACTAGGGATACAATGGTCGAAAATGGACTTTTTTTATTCCCTCAAACATAAGATGGGGTATAAAAGTCATTCCGTTGGCAAAACATCGAAATTTTGATTTTAGATACCATAAAGTATATACACTAAAAAAAGCATGTCCGATTCCATTGATTTTGTCTTTACACTAAAGATTTTGATATTGATTCCGAGCCAAAAAAGTAGAGAATTAAACTAAAGACCCTTTTAAGGCAAAATTATGATTTATTCGTTTTTTAAGCTTTTTTTCTTCATATCCTATCAACATTCGTTACAAAAATGTTAACCACAACTTCAGATATTCAAAATCGACTCCAAGTAGAAATTATTCTATGTTTCAAAAAAAAAAAGTTATTTAAATTAAAGCGTTGAAAAACATGTCCTATTTTTTAACGCTTTTTTTGCTTTATACTCAGATATAAGAAGTCAAAAAATTTAAGAACCATTTCATTAAGGAATTTTTCAGAATTATTATAGTCAATTTGATCTTGGTCAAACAAAATTTTCTTTCATGTAAAGTTGCCCATTTTAAGGTGGAGTCGCCTAATTCAAAGGATACAAGATACAAAAGTTTATCGAATTTTGGACAAGGAAAACAATTTTATATCCCATGGTAAGCAAGACTTGTATTTGCATTTCGAAGACATTAAATCTTTTCAGTATATATTCTCAAAATTCTCTCTGCTCGATTCTACACTGAAAAAAATATTTACGAGATATTAAAGATTAATCAACCTAAGTTTCAGGATGCGCAATTTACAAAATATTAAGGACGATTTTCTTTAAAAAAATGAAATTTTAATTAAATGAAAGTTCATAATTTTTGATTCAAATATTTGTTTCGTTGAATTTAGGACACAAATTTTGCAAATTTACGTCCCTCCCTTAAAGTCGATTATCTTCGAACTAAGACAAAATTTATTTAAAGTAAAGAAACACATTTTTGATTTTTTTGATAAAGAAATCATCATGAAATATTGAATCTTTAGATTTAAGATAAAAACACTTCAAATATAGGCTTATTTTGAGGATTATTTTGAGGATTTAGCATCTTTGGTTTAAAGTTCTTTTGGAACTAAGAAAACATTTTTTACTTTGAAATTTCCGTTATAACTTAGATTTTTTAAATGATATTTGTTTGTACGTGAATAGCTTTATTAATATATCGCGAAAAGAGAATGAAAATTCGATAAATTAGATCTATATCATAATTTTCATTTTATTGATCCTAGATTTAAAGCGGGATAGGTCGCTGAAAAATTTCTTTATTTTAAAGAAGTCGCATCTTTGGCTCGGAATCAATACCAAAATCCTTAAAGGAAGGTAAAAATCTTTGGATCCAAGTAATTTTTTTTTTGAGTGTAAGCTTCGCTCAATGACAAGCGACTCCTGCACTATTAGAGAATATTTCATCCACTAAATACCGCACGGTCTTAACACAACCCTCTGGTGCAATCCTCAACATGAAGAAATTCCCATTATTGGGTATTTCCAATAGATTTCAAAGCGGGGTGCTTTTATGTTTCTTTCCTGGTGTTTCAGTGTTCTGCTCTTCCGGAGATCTTTTCCACTTCCCCATATGATTGGGAGTAGTTTCAGGGCGTTTTGCATCCCGTTCATAATTTGTTTCATTCTTTTAAAAGCAGCTGGGGCACAGCGCTATTCCTACTTACGCATTCACTGATTCCGTCGACCTTCGTATTGACCCCGATTTGGCCCACACCTGTTTGAAGTCCACGATTATCTGATCCAGACGCTCTGCAGATTGGTCACCAACCGCCGACAGTAGGGCACCTCGCCCTGTACTGTCCTGGGATCTTCTTTCCCCCTATCCTTTATCTGAGGATTCGCCCGGTAGGAGACTGAGATAGGAGGACAGTCTATCCGACAGTATGTTAGTTACCGGGTATATTTATAGCCCGATATGTACTTATATGTCCCCACAAGCCAGATATTAACTTTGAGTTGATTCAAATGTTGCTTTAGAAGTACAATTGTCACCTAGCAAAAAATTTGGAAGTTCTTCTCAAGACACAACTTTAAAAAAAGCTTCCAAAAATGCTCTCCCAAAGATGTCCTTTATTTTAACTGCACAGGAAGTTAATTTGAGTCAATTTTTTATAATCCGCTTTTTTCATATTTTTAAAGGGAAATTTATTTTTATTTGTTTCAAATAGGTTAAAAACATATTAAGAATTAATAAAATGGTACATTTTTTTTTTAATTTAGCCGAAAAAAATGTTAAATCCTTTCTAGAAAAATTGCAAATTTTTGAAAATATTTGATGACAAACGCTACAGAACAGCGTTATATGCATTAAAAACCCAGCAAAAAAGCGTCGCCAAAAAAGTAATGAAAATGTTCTTTTTGAATCCGGAAGTGGTGCAAAATTGACGCAGAAGTTCCACTGAATTTGCATCACTTCTTTTGGTGTGATCCGAATTCAATGTTTTGGATGTAAATTAAAATATTCTGTTATATTTTGCCAAATAAATAATTTTTATAATTTTTAATGGATTCTAACGCTTCTCGAAAACGTTTGACCTCAAAAATTTTCAAAAATTCACATTTTTTTCAGATTGGAGTTAGCATTTTTTCGACAAAATTTAAGTGATGTACCATGTTATGAATTCTTTCTCTGTTTTCAACTTATTTGCAACAAAAAAGTTTAAATTACCCATTAAAAGAATGAAAAAACCAAGTTATAAAAAATTGAATTAAAAGAACTTCCTGGGTGGTTAAAATAAAGAACATCATTGAGAGTGCATCTTCTGGAAGTGCTTTTAAAGTTGTGCCTTTGGAAAGTAAGAAATACTTTACATTAAAAAGGAATTTTGTTTGTCTAAAACTTCATTCTGGAGTAAAGTATTTTTTCATTGGTTGTACATACACACAAAATAATATTATAATTTATGAATTTAAAATAAATTGTTGTTAAAGAAAATTTTTAAGTTCAACAACATTTTTGTTGATATAGCAGAATTGGTTGCTAATGTGACAAAATATAACTAAAATCGTAATTGTATTTACAAATTACGTTGTTAGCTCAAATTTTAACACATTTTAATTGTATTGACAAGAAAATTCATTTAATTTTTTTTTTTTGTGTATGGAATATTTTGGAAACGCAAATTTTTTGATTCTAATAACAATCTTTAGACCAAATACCTGGGGAGATTTTATTCGCATTGATGAGGAAGAGCATTGGGTGCAAACGTGGCGGCACTGCACACAAAAATAAAACATTTGGAAATGGGTTTAGCAAACGTCGTTATTCTGTTACAAGTTCATGTATCTCTCAGTTTATTAGATAATTTCCACGTTATGTAGTAGGCCCATTGATTAAAAGAGTCATGTACAAATAATTTTGTTCTTAACGTTTACTTCAATCAAATTAAAGGGCCGCCAAAGGGATTTATATATTGCACCTATCGCCATTCATCATGAAAATCATTCCATCAATTTTGTACACGTTTCCCATGCCACAATACAACAATGATGCAGTGGTAATCAAAAGTATACAAGTATTTGTTCCAAAGTGACTGGCGTACTAGTCTCTGTACAATATTCTGTGATGCTTCCAATTGTTCCAATAGAGGTTTACTGGCGCCATGTCTTAATAGAATACAATGCCATGAAATGAACATATTTCTTTTTTCAGAATTGTTATTTTACCGATCCATTTTCTATGTATGAAAGGGGAGAATATTGTCTAGTCATTACTGTCACATATGAATTACTGATGATTACTGTCCCATATCGGTGGTTTCAAAAGTCGGTTATAAACCATAATAATATAAAGTAATCAGAGTATGGTGATATAGGAATAGTAACCAAAAAAGAAATTAGTAAGTGCACACCTTACAATGGAACAAATATTACCAATGTCATGTAATCTTAAGATGTTTATCCGCAAGTTGAAATCACGCTATCTTCAGAGCAATATATGATATACAATCTGTTCAAAACAGCCTTGTCACATTAGATCAAAAGGTAATTCAAATGAAGGCTATTTCTGAATCCAGTTTAACAAATTTATAATCAACACCTACCTACTGCTACTTAAATGTCGTTTAATTATTGAATTATTCTATTTATAAATGAATTATTGAATTATCAAATGGGAAACTTAAACAAGTGAATTAAAATAGTAGTCCGTTTCATAAATTAATTGTTTAACTAATGGCGATTTCGATTGGGAAAATAGGTGCAACATTCTCGAAATTGATTGCCACATATGAAGGACACTGTCATAAATTTTGGTTCCTGTACCCCTCAAAATGTTGTGAATTAATAATAACTTTGGAATGACACAATCATTTGGGCGAAAACACAATGAGGGAAAAAGTAGTGTAACACCAAGGCAACATTTTTTTTGCGAAACGAAAACGCCCTAACATTACACCCTCAAAATCGCTTCTGTAACATATACCCTAAACACATTTTGCTTCAAGCATACATATTTTCAGGATTGGTCCAAACAAAATATTGTTTGTATTGTTCAAACTATCATGTTTTAACCTTAGGTATACACGAGTAGAAAAAAATTTTAATGAAATTTTCTTTGTGTATATATATTTTTAAGGCGCCAATTGATTACTTCCATTCTTTTACTTGCAGCAAACTCTCTAGGTCTGTTTTTCTAAACACATATATGTTTATAAGTTTTTTTTTTTAATTAATATATGTTTGTATCCAAGCATATTATATTTACAAACATTTTATGTCCCAAAACATAATATGTTTTGACATATTTACATATATGTCCCAAACATGTTATGCTAGTTTATGAACAATGTATGCTTGTACTTAAATTTTTGTGCTAAAAAATTTGAGTTCCAAACATTCCAATTTTTAAACCCAAACATATGAAAAACAGTCGTTTTCGTCCGTGTAAATGTAGTCAATAATATTGTTTAAGTTATACTCCAATTCACTTGTACACCTTGGTAGATGGCGGTACACGACATCTTCAATAAATCTGTACTCTATTACGTTTTGAACTTTGGATTTGTTTCTACATTTGTTGGTGTTACTTTTCTTATTTTGGATTCTGTTCTACAAATATGGGTGTTGTCACTAATTTACATAAAGTCCATTCCAGAAGGTATAGATTTTTGTATACACTCAACAAAGTTTACATGGATACAAAGATTCTGACGCTCAAGAAAAGAATAAAGGATTGATCGCGACCCAAACGACCAGCTTCTTCAAAACAAATATACATTTAAGGAAACAAGCCGACTTTAAATCTAGACCATATGAAATTTAAATTAGAATTCGACTCTAATATATTTAATTGCTCAGTTTCCTTTATGGTATATTTATAAATATATTCTCCAACATACTGAAAACAAGTATATACGGCCATAAGTTCAGCCAGGCCGAATCTTATGTACCCTCCAATTTAGATTGCGTAGAAACTTCTACTAAAGACGGTCATCCACAATCGAATTACTTGGGTCTTCTAAATTGTAAGTTAGTCCATACGGGGGATATATTAAACAAAATAAAAAAAAGACCGATTAAATACGTATATATTCAGTTCGACAGTTCTGTAGAAATAAAATGTTAACAACATTTTCTATAGAAATTAAATTTTGACTAAATTTTCTACAAAAATAAAATTTTGACAAAATTATCTATAGAAATAAAATTTGATAAAATTTTCTATAGAAAAAAATTTTGACAAAATTTTCTATAGAAATAATATTTTGACAAAATTTTCAACAGAAATAAAATTTTAACAAAATTTTCTATAGAAATACAATTTTGGTAGATTATTTTTGGCGATATGGACCAATATTTGTGTGATTGGCCATTTGCTATATATAACCATAGACCGATATGCACCTATTGTTGCGTGGCTGTTAGCGGCCATATACTAGCGCAATGTACCAAATTTCAACCGAATCGGATGAATTTTGATCCTCCTCCTCAACCGAATCGAATTAAATTTGCTCTTCCAAGATGGTCCGGAGTTCAAATCTGGGGATCGGTTTATATGGGGTCTACACAGAGAATACAGATTGGTTGGGACGATCGAATTTATTGCCAACCTCCTTTTGGTAGTTGCAGCTACTATCACTTGGAAGTTGCGGCTCCCAAATAATTCGGTCCTGCCAATCGAACGATGGCAAGGAGGGCTTACATGACATAAAGAGTTGATTTTGTCAACCAATAAATTCTGCTGTCACCTTCATCATTCGGTTGTGTTGATCAACCATCGAAGTACATATAACCGAATTATAAAAAAAATTGGTCCCGCTATCTAAATAACGCTACCCATATCAAATGTTTTAATGAGAGAAGTTCAGTTTTTATTAAGTATTTTATTATTATTTCATTTTGTTATAGCTCCAATATATGTTGGTTTGAAGGGGCAAATATGACAATAATAAACATACATATTTTACCCACGAGACTAAACAAGACTTGACTTGATATTTTACACAGAGAGTAGATTTCACATTCTCCAAATCCAAATCGGCTCAGATTTAGATGAAGCCTCCATATATATGTTCTTCCGATTTGATGAAATATGGCCAGAATTCCAACATTTTACACACAATTTGCTTTACCCATATTGTAGATATGTAGTCTACACATCGCAATTGCATACTTTCTACAGAGTCTGTTAGTTAAGCCTTCGGCTTCTGATTTGGCCACATATTGTCCAAAAACCCACAATTCACGAATGGTGCAGGGTATAATATTGCCGGGTCTCAACTAGTCCGCGATTTTAACTCCTACAAACATTCGGATCAAACAGGATCCAGAATCCAAGCTGAACACAATGGGCTACATGGAGTTATTTTGAATTATCTAAAAAATATATCGAGTACAAACCATTGTCCTCTCCTTAGATTATCCATAAGGTGTTGCGGTCCCATCCATGGTGAAGATATGAGAAGCATCGACATTTTTGACCCATTTTGTTGCTTCGATTTAAAAGTTTAAAATAAAATACATTTTTGTACTTCAATTAATTTTTATTAACGCAAATGTCATTTAAAAATTTCAAACGCCAATCGGCTGTAAATGCTATATGAAAATGTTGGCAACTAAATGATAGTTAAAAAATTTCCTTACGGTTGGTCGTATCAACTAATTTTACTCAAAATTTTTCAAAGGAGGTAGATTTGGTTGCTACAACCATTTATTTTGTAGCATGACATAAATTCTGTTGAAAGTCTCACCAAATAGTAACAGTTACGAACAAATACATATAAATACAGAAAATTGGTATAAACAACCTATATTTATTTCTAAATGTAGAATGTTTATTACTACAACGGAATTCCAACCACTCTCTTCTCTGTGTGTATATATAATTATGGACCGATTTCGACCAATTTTTGTTTGGTTGTTTGAGGCCATATATTAACACCACGTACCAAATTTCAACCGAATCGGATGAATTTTGCTCTTCCAAGAGGTTTCGGAGTTCAAATGTGGGGATCGGTTTATATGGGGGCTACATATAATTATGGACCGATATGGACCAATTCCTGCATGGTTGTTAGAGACTATATACTAACACCACGTACCAAATTTCAACCGAATCGGATGAATTTTGCTCTTCCACTAGGCTCCGAAGATCACATATGGGGGTCGGTTATATGGGGGCTATATTTATTTATTGACCGATGTGGACTAATTTTTGCAAGGTTATTAGAGACCATATATTAACATCATGTACCAAATTTCAGCCGGTTCGGATGAAATTTCCTTCTCTTAGATGATCCGCAAGACAAATCTGGGGGTCCGTTTGTATGGAGTTATACGTAAAAGTGGACCGATATGGCCCATTTACAATACCATCCGACCTACATCAATAACAACAACTTGTGCCAAGTTTCAAGTCGATAGCTTGTTTCGTTCGGAAGTTAGAGTGTTTTCAACAGACGGACGGGCATGCTTAGATCGACTCATAATTTCACCACGACCCAGAATATATGGGGTCTTAGAGCAATATTGCTATGTGTTACAAACGGTGGAGGGTATAAAAAAAACACATCTTAGATAAGAAAGAATATAGAATGTGATATTGAAATGGGTCATAATTCACACACTGGAAAAAATATTTTCTTTCGTTTTATGTCCTTAAAATACGAATGGGAAATTTTCTTAGCAATGAGAAGCATTTCTCTGGTACAAAGTTTTGTTCGTCGATAATCTTTTCATTTACGTCGATTTATCCTTTAATTTAAGTGATTCGAGTTCAAACTGCGTATCTTAATATTTAAACAACTTGGCTTTACTAATTCAGAAAATTTCTTTAAAATTAATGAAATCATCTTTAAATTTGTTGATTTTTGTATCGTGACTACAAAGAAAAATAAAACGCGTTTACAAATAGGAGTTGTTTTACTTTAATGTAACCCTTAAAGGTACAAGATAATCGATTCTTCCGAAAAAAAAATAGAATATGCGAAATAATAAAAAAAGACCATCTGTATACCACATTTAAATTTTTTTTTAAATAGTGGTTGTATCTAAAAAATGCAGTGTTTTTATTTACAAATAAACAATTTGATTTTAGTAGCGAATAGAGATAGTTTTACATTACGCAGTTGTTTTACCAACATTCATTTCATCTGTGGTAAATATTATTTATGTTCCAATTTGTAGTTTTTTTGTCAAAATTTGATTTTAAATTTTGATTGCAGATTACTCAGAAGTTCTACAAACTTTCCGGAAAAACATATTTTTAAAAATAGCGTTATGATGTTTTAAATGCTTCAAATTCGATTTCATAGAATCCGGTCAAAATTTTCATACGTAAGAATTTTTTCTGGTTGTATCTCAAAAAATACAGGGCGCATTTAAGGGTTAAAGCTGCTTTTTGGAAATTTAAGTTATCGCTAACAAGTTTTTAAAGGACTTTGAGAGCTATCCTTACTTTAATTCTTCGCTTTTTTGGCTCGGAATCAATACCAAAATTATTAGTGTAAATATAAAATATTTGAAACTGGACATACTTGTTTTCAGTGTAAGCAGTTCCCTTCAATTTTATTGATATCGGTCAAAGTGGTAAATCCAATTGATATGTAATTGCAATGACTTCTGACATCTTCTATGTTACCATTGACAAGAAACTTGGTATGGTGTTTTTGCAAGAAAATATCTATAAGTCTGTCGTGGACCACATTCCTGTTAGAAACCATGTCTTTGACATAAATTTCAGATTCTGGCAACCTGTGACCACCGCACACAACGTCAACAATCGTGTTCAATTTTTTTCTTTTCATTTTTTTGTGAGTTGGACTTTTTAAAGCCATTAGCTTAAAGTCAAATCATTTCCTCTTTACCTTCGCCCAAGTGTGGCACAAAAATATTTCTGTGGAAGTTGTGTCTGCCAATTGCTAAAGGCGACATGTTCGTCCGCCGTAGTTGAAGTTTTTTGTTGGTGTTATTTTTCATGGTTTATTTGCCAAAAGTAAGAGCAAAAATCCGCTAAGGAGTTTATGGCAATTGCTGATCTTGTTAGTGTGTTAGCTTGACTGGGGTCCGAATTGAACCAAGCACCTGACAATAAAAGCAAAACAAAATTCAGTCCAAGAAAAAAAAAAAAACATAGTTCCAACTGTGCGGGCCGGTTATATATTTTTTAAGTGCCGCTGCCAGTGTTCAGGTTAGTGAATTTTCTTCCTTATGGTTTAGTTTTTTTTTTTTTTTTTTTTGCCACCAAATCCATTCTGTCCACCGATGTCTGCCATTGGGAATTTGCAAACATGCTGAAATGCCAAATTCAACGGTGTCGTATGGGAAACTGTAATAATTTAGAGGCCTATCAGTACATCAGAAATTGGATGAACTTTTTGCTGTTATTGCGACCGCAGCTATGCTGTTTATGACAGGCAGCAATTGTATGATTTGTGACAACCGGAAGTGTGATGAGATAATTTTGAACATGTCTTTTGTTACCGATATGTCCCTCGTGGTAATGGTGAGATTAATGAAATATCCTGTAAATTGTTTAACACAGAAATTTTTTGGAAATTTACTTTTCCTCAACCAGTACACGCATCAAAATAATTCTTTTCTCCCACACCGAAAAAAAAGTTTACTATTTTTTATGAAAAATGAACTAACCCATAGTAAGAATGACCATGATTTGGCGCCAAAGATTTTTTTCATCTAGATAAGTTCATGATTTTCTTATAAATTAGTTCATGTATTGCATCGTATTTTAGTTCATTATTACTATGGTGTGGGAAGAATATACTTAAACTCATTCAAAATATTCCTGCTATCCAGAAAAACTGAACAATTTTTTGGGAAACCTGTATTAAGAAATTGGTTTGAAATAAACTGTTTGTCAGTATAATTTTCAAAAAAGTAGAGAATTTGAGGAATCAAAGGTACAACAAGCCTCTATACAACTAAGAAATTTTTCGTACAAAGCAAGTCAATTTTCTATAACCACCAGTATTTTATTTCAAAAAAAATTTATAATATTACACAAAACTATGGCTTATGATATACAACAAAGGAAATATTTTTATTCGTACGTTGGATGCAGTTACTTGTCGGTAGTTAGTAATTGCTTCTTCAAAAGAGTAATATTCTATGTTAATAGGACTAAAGTAATTAATTTAAATTTCCATGTTTTCTATCCATATGAAAGATATATGTGGCATAAGTTGCTATATTCAATTGAATTGTCCAATTTAATCGATTTTGGCTAACTTTTGTTGGGCGGATTTGTCTTTTAAACATCTGAAATTGCAAAGTTATACAAAATATAAGAAAAAAATATTATTAATTAATTAATTCTATCGTTCATATTGATTTTTAACTTACGGTTTTCAAGAGTATTTCTTAGAGCCAATAAGGATATCAGCTTAATTAGCATTAAACAGTAAGAATATTCAAAAAATTACCATTACAAGACCTGTCTAACTGCAAGTGAAAAAAATTATTTTTAATAAATTGAAATTTTGGTTTTATTAAAAACGGACAAAATACCGTTTATAGAAAAACTTACCACATTGAAAAATCCATCCTGTAGGTATTGGAATCATATCCATGGACTAATGGGACGTTTTTGAAATTATTCTCAGAATATATTTGAAATAAAAAATATTATAAAAATAAACATAATTTCCACTTGTCAGTATAGCATTTAGTATTTAAGTTGGACATTAAGTTCGAGTTTAGAGGCTAAAATCGCAATTTTCATGACAAGTTTTCTTTAATAATCCATTAAAAAAATAATCTTTATAAAAAACTTGGTTTGGGCTATTCTCCATCAAGTTATATTTAAATTTGTATCGAAGACGTACAATTTTATAATTTTCTTAGTGATTTATTTTTAATTTTAGCGGCTAAACTCGAACTTAGTACTCACCTGTAGGAATTGCTGTAACATAAAAAAATAGATTCCAAAAAATAGACTCCAACCTGTGATCCAGATGTGGAATAAATATAGATCATGCTATTACCACTCATGTTGTATATTTTTTATGTAAATCAATTAAAAATCCGCACTAATTTTAAACTATTAACAGAAATATACAGTTCCTTAATCTATTATTTGTTTTTTTTTTAATCAATAAAAAGCGCTTTTGATTTCTGTAACATCACATTCACTTCTCAGTTTCTAAAATGTTTCGAATAAATGTATTTTCATTAATAAACACCAATACCGCACGTACAATTTTGCAAAATTAAATCCACGTGTGCACTTCATAAATGCATCAACATAACTGAATGCAACAATAAAACTCAAAGACACAAATAGTCATAACGGATACATAGCTGCCGTAAAGAAAAACAACTCCACACACACACACGATCCCTTTCTGATCTCGCTATTGAAAGAAAACAATTCTCACCACAAATACCAACAACACACAAGGAACATTCCATTGTCTCTAGAATCAAAACAACCAACAACAGCATAAATGACGCAATAACAAACACAAACAATCATACGAGATATACACAAAATGTCTCTAAAAACTCCCTCACATGATGCACTCACATTTTCCAGTAGCACGTTTATTGATTAGTTGGAATTCTATCTATAAGTTAAGGTTAAATATATACCAAATCTATGAGGAATCTATATAAAATTATATACACCCGTCAAGGATTATATTAACTACTTTTTATTCTACTTTATCTAAAATTTTCAATGTGAGTAAAAACACTCCAACATATAGTAAAAAGGGAAATAATCTGTAGGTAGCCATCGTACGAATCGGTAATGTCGTTAAGTTAATTTTTACTACAAAAATTTTTTTCCATACAAAATTTTTTCTTAGTAAATTGTCCACATTTCGTAGTAAGATTTTTATATTGCCCATGTATATTTATAATAGAATCAACGATGCATTAACTACTGTGTTGGAAATTTATTTAAGGAAAAATCCTTCCCATTTCGTAGTTAGTGAACTAAAAAACATTTACTGAATTTTTATAAGTTTTCCTTTAGCTAAGTTAATTTTCGTTGTGGTTACGAAAAATGAACTATATTAGAGTAAATTTGTTGAACTATGTGGAAGTTAAAATGGTCCTTAAATTTACAAGACACTTTTTTTTCTGTGCAACTTTTCGTTGTAAGGATGTTTGTTTGGATCAGAAGTATAGACTTTTTGTGATAAACGTTGAGGCCTTCACGGGACGTGGAAAAAATAATAAAGATTAATTTATTTTTTTTTTTTTAGTTTCTGCCAAGTTGTGTCTTCCCTCATAACCAGCATTGTCATTTTGGTCCGATCGGACCGAAATTAGTCCAAAAGATTTTCAATGTTTATATTTATTCCGAAGGTCCATTTTCATTTAGCCAATTCTTCAAAAATTTAAATTTTTTACAATATATTTTTACAATATATTGCAAATGGGTCATATCGGTACACTTTTACGTATAGCTCCCATATAAACGGACCCTCAGATTTGGCTTGCGGAGCCTCTAAGCATATTTCCTCCGATCCGGCTGAAATTTGGTACATGGTGTTGGTATATGGTCTGTAACAACCATGTAAAAATTGGTCCACATTGGTCCATAATTATATATAGCCCCCATATAAACCGATCCCCAGATTTGGCTTGCGGAGCCTCAGAGAGAAGCAAAATTCATCCGATCCGGTTCAAATGTGGAACGTGGTGTTAGTATATGGTCTCTAACATCCATGCAAAAATTGGTCTACATCGGTTCACAATTATATATAGCTCCCATATAAACCATCCCCAGATTTGGCTTGCGGAGCCCCTAAGAGAAGCAAATTTCATGCGATCCGGTCGAAATTTGGAACATGGTGTTAGTATATGGTATCTAACAACCGTGCCAGAATTGGTCCATATCGGTCCATAATTATGTATAGCCCCAATATAAACCTTTCTCCAGATTTGACCTCCGGAGCCTCTAGGTGGAGCAAAATTCATCCCATCCGGTTCAAATTTGGAACGTGGTGTTAGTATATCTAACAACCATACCAAAATTTGTCCATATCGGTCTAAAGTTATATATAGCCGATCTCCAATCACACAAAAATTGGTCCACATCGGTTCATAATCATGTGGCAACCATTTCGAGCCGAAAATAATCTACCAAAATTTTATTTCTATAGAAAAATTTGTCAAAATCTTATTTCTATAGAAATTTTGTTAAAATTTTATTTCTATAGAGAATTTTGTTAAAATTTTATTTTTATAGAAAATATTGTTAAAATTTCATTTCTATAGAAAATTTTGTCAAAACTTTTTTTTTATAGAAAATTTTGTGAAAATTTTATTTCTATAGAAAATTTTGTGAAGTTATATATAGCCGATCTCCAGTCACACAAAAATCGGTCCACATCGGTTCATAATCATGTGGCAACCATTTCGAGCCGAAAATAATCTACCAAAATTTTATTTTTATAGAAAATTTTGTCAAAATTTTATTTCTATAGAAAATTTTGTTAAAATTTTATTTCTATAGAAAATTTTGTCAAAATTTTATTTCTATAGAAAATTTTGTCAAAATTTTATTTCTATAGAAAATTTTGTTAAAATTTTATTTCTATAGAAAATTTTGTCAAAACTTTATTTCTATAGAAAATTTTCTGAAAATTTTATTTCTATAGAAAATTTTGTCAAAATTTTATTTCTATAGAAAATTTTGTCAAACTGAATTATAAGCGTATTTAATCGGTATTGTTGATGGGCAACGTATGGACTTACTTACAATTTAGAAGACGGTGTTAGGAGGTTTTAAGATACCTTGCCATCGACAAGCGTTACCGCAACTCAAGTAATTCGATTGTGGATGGCAGTGTTTAGAAGAATATTTTACGCAATCCATGGTGGAGGGTATATAAGCTTCGGCCTCGCCGAACTTACGGCCGTATATACTTTTTTTCAAATTTTACCTTTCATCCAGACGGAGAATTGTTCTTCAAACCAACCAGTTTTTAATCAACAAATCTATACATTGTAGCCTTTTGTCATCGACAGTCAATTATCGGTGTAGGCATCAAGCACAGATAACTGATCCAATCAAGCAGATCAACCGCAGTGGTTATTTTAGAATAAAAATTATTGTTTAAAATTTTTCTAAAAAAATTAATTCTTCTCTTGGAAGAAATTCAAAAAAAAAAAACAAAAAGAACATCGTTGGCGATATCCGTTTTCGAAACATTTTATTAAACGGCTTTCACCTCCTGTAAAAGAAGCACCTTTTATCACTCTTAGTGTATAATTTTCTTCTAAACATTTGTTTGTCTAAAATTTCGTTTGGAAGAAACGAATTATCTTTTTTGCATGTAGTAATATTTTATCTAATATATTGTGAGGAAATTCCGGGTTACCTTCCTAGGAGAAGCCTCTACTAATTTTGATCGATTTCTTAAGTTTCCTCCAATGAAATCCAGCATTGGTATCATTTCTGCTCCTCAATGACGAGGTCAGGGCAGTGACAAAGATTCGTGATCCCTAACACACATACATTTGTTTAATTGTTTACATTTTTAGTAGTAGCAGTTTTTGATTATAAACAAAAATTATAATTTCATCACAATGATTATATAGCAAAAACATTAGATATTTAAAAATGGTCATCACTAGAAAATAATTATAAAAACAAGCTATGGCAATTCCAGCGGCAGCATATTGGCAACAGCTATGTGCGAATGATATTGAACAGATGGCCTTCACAAGATATGTGTTCGTACCATTGTACTCTATGGCATACACGCACAATGGAAAAAAGTTCAGGACAAGTTGAAAATATGTGATCGCTCTTTCAAGAAAAAAATATATATTGAAATACAGATAGATGGATATTAGCTGGGGACGATTTCTCATATGTTTAGAGCAATTGTATAAAAATTACGACTTCAAGATTACTGCCTCTGGAAAATTTAATTTGTATATGTAGTGGGTTCCGTTGGTATTAAAAAATAAAATCTTTATCAACATTGAATATTTATAATACAATGGATTTAAGCTTTATTGATTTTTTTCTTACTCGGATAAGTTTGTGCTTTGGAAGTCCCTACACTTAAAAAAAGCTTGCCCGGTTCCAAATTTTTTGTCTTTACACTAACGATTTTGGTATTGACTCTGGGCCAATGAAACGGAGAATTGAAATAAGAATAGCTTAAAGACACAATTTTGAGTTTTGTGCATTTTAAACTAGGAAACAAATTTGAATTTATTCTTTGTTTCTGCATATTTTTTCATGTGCTATCAACTATTTTGACGTGTTAAGGACAGCTTAAATTTCCAAATTCAGACACGATCTCAAGTAGAGCTTATGCTACTTTTCAACTAAATAACGTTTTTAAAATAAAACAAGTATATACGGTCGTAAGTTCGGCCAGGCCGAAGCTTATGTACCCTTCATCATGGATTGCGTAGAAACTTCTTCTAAACACTGTCACCCACAATCGAATTACTTAAGTTGCGGTAACGCTTGCCGATGCCAAGGTATCTTAAAACCTCCTAAGACCACCTTCTAAATTGTATGTAAGTCCATACGTGGTATATATTAAATCAAAAAAGATCGATCCAATACGTATAAAATTCAGTTTGACAAAGTAGACAACATTTTGACAAAATTTTCTACAGAAATAAAATTTTGACAAAATTTTCTATAAAAATAAACTTTTGAAAAAAAATATTGTATAGAAATAAAATCTTGGTAGATTATTTTTAGCTCGAGTGGCAACCATGATTATGAACCGAATAAAATTTGAACAAAATTTTCTATAGATATAAAATTTTGAAAATCTTTCTCAAAATTTTGACAAAATTTTCTATAGAAATAAAATTTTGGTTGATTATTTTTGGCTCTAGTGGCAACCATGATTATGAAGCGATATGGACCAATTTTTGTGTGATTGGACCAATTTTGGTATGGTTATTAGCGACCATATACTAACACCACGTTCCTAATTTGAACCGGATCGGATGAATTTTGCTCCTCCAAGAGGCTCCGGAGGTCAAATCTGGAGAACGTTTTATATGGGGGCTATATATAATTATGGACCGATATTGACCAATTCTGGCAAGGTTGTTAAAGATCATATACTAACACCATGTTCAAAATTACAACCGGATTGGATGAAATTTGCTTCTCTTGGAGACTTCGCAAGCCAAATCTGGGGATCGGCTTATATGGGGGCTATATATAATTATGAACCGATGTGGACCAATTTTTGCATGGTTGTTAGAGACCATATAACAATATCATGTACCAAATTTCAGGCGGATCGGATGCAATTTGATTCTCTTTGGAGCTCCGCAACCCAAATCTGGGGATCGGTTTATATGGTGGCTATATATAATTATGGACCGATGTGGACCAATTTTTGCATGATTGTTAGAGACCACATACCAACACCATGTTCCAAATTTCAGCCGGATCGGATGAAATATGCTTCTCTTAGAGGCTCCACAAGCCAAATCTGGGGATCAGTTTATATGGGGGCTATATATAATTATGGACCGATGTGGACCAATTTTTGCATGATTGTTAGAGACCATATACCAACACCATATACCAAATTTCAGCCGGATCGGATGAAATATGGTTCTGTAAGAGGCTCCACAAGCCAAATCTGAGGGTCCCTTTATATGGGGGCTATACGTAAAAGTGGACCGATATGGTCCATTTTCAATACCATCCGACCTACATCGATAACAACTACTTGTGCCAAGTTTCAAGTCGATAGCTTGTTTCGTTCGGAAGTTAGCGTGATTTCAACAGACGGACGGACGGACGGACATGCTTAGATCGACTCAGAATTTCACCACGACCCAGAATATATATACTTTATGGGGTCTTAGAGCAATATTTCGATGTGTTACAAACGGAATGACAAAGTTAATATACCCCCATCCTATGATGGAGGGTATAAAAAAAACTAAGCTGTGATTACTTTATATTTGTCCATGTTTTTATCCTGAGAATCTAAAAGACGCAATTTTATTCGTTTTTATGAAAATTTTAAGTATTTTAGAGATCGTATAGATCGATCTTCACGGCTAAAATAATCCATCCATCTAGATCAGTAAACATCCACGGAATTTGAGTCTCCAATCACGTGAAAGGCGGTATTTTCATATGACTTGAACGCTTAGACCAAAAATTTAAGATTGTGTGTAGAAATTTAAAAAGTAAAGGGTGATTTTTTAACTATTATCTTAATGGCAACACTGGCTGAAACTAATTATTTCTTGTGGGGCCATGAAAAACTCAATTTTACAGGATTGCGAAAATACACTTTTAAGGGATCACAAAAACTTCTGTAGAAAAAAACATCTGGGAAATATTTAATATTATGTGATGTACCTTTTCATATTTTTCTACTTTACTGACACGAAATTCTCGTGACACGCGTGAATCACGTGAGTCGTGAACAAAATCCAAAGCTCTTTCGTGAATGTGCGTGAATGGAACTGAAATAAATATGTCATGCGTGAGAAATCAAATCGGTTCGTGAATGTGCGTGAATAAAATTTCTACAGAATCAGGCTCACGAAAAAATCAAGATTTAATTCATACCCAAATGTTAAGTGAAATTAATTTAGCTCTCGAATTACATTCTATTTTTGAAGTTTGTTGCCTTTGCTGATTTCCGTTTGGAAAATGTCGTGAGTCACGTGAATTGTGAGCGTGAGTCTTCGAAGGTAGTTCGTGCGTGAGTACTGGTTTGCATTTCGTGAATGTGTTTTAGTGGAATTGGCTACCACACGTATCGTACGTGAGCGTGCGTGAATAAACATTTTTCTTCGTGAATGTGTGTGAGTGTGAGTAAAATTTTAGTCACGCGCACACCTCTACCCTCCACCATGGATTGCGTAGAAAGTTCTACTAAAGACGGTCATCCACAATTCAATTACTTGGATTGCGGCCGATGGCAAGGCATCTTAAAACTTCTTAATATCATCTTCTAAATTGTAAGTTAGTCCATGCGGGATATATATTAGACGAAAGAAAGGTCGATTAAATACGTATATATTTAGTTCTTGACCGGTGTATATAGGTAAGAAATAACTACGAACCGATATGAACTTTTGTGCGGTCATTATAGAGCCAGGATTGAAAAATGGGGGTCGCTTTATATGGGGGCTAATGCAAGGGGAGAGTCGCTAATAGAGTTTATTTTGCGTACTAATCTGGTAGTTTGCAACAAGGGAGATGCCCCAACCTTTGTCACTAAAAACAGGCAAGAGGTTTTGGACATCACCTTGGCCTCGCAAAGAACTGAATGAAATGATATCTGAGTGGCATGTTTTAAGTGAACACAGCTTCTCAGATCATCGCTACATCAGTTTAAAATTTGATGTTCATACCACCAAGACCATATTTCCGCCAAATGTTAGGAAAGCTGACTGGAATAGGTATAGGGAATCGTTCAATATGATGATACCGGAAATACCAGAGACAAATATGAGCACTGTGCAAGTTATCGAACACACAGTGGAGAGGATTACTAAGGCATTCAACATTTCACTGAAAGCTGCATGCCCTAAAGGGAAGCCAAGGGGGAAAAATCGACCACCATGGTGGTCTACGGAGTTAGGTAATATGAGGAAATCGTGCAGGAAGCTCTTTAACAAAGCAAAGTCCACCAGAGCTCCTGTGGATTGGGACGCTTACAAGAAGAATCTGAGAGGATACAAGCGAGAACTGAGAAAGGCTCAGCATAACTCTTGGAATGATTGCTGCAGCAGCATTGAGAATACGTCCGAGGCTTCCAGACTACGGAAGGTGCTAGCATCCACGAGCTCCGCTCCAGGTTTCATTAAAACATCGGAGGGCAATTGGACAACGTCCAGTGAGGAGACGCTGGAGGTACTATTGGACACACATTTTCCCGGAAATCAGACGGTTGAACCATGCACTGGCGGTGCCACAGTGGCTCAGCGGTCGTTTCCTATCGAGGAAATTGTATCAGAATCTAGAATAAAATGGGCGTTAAATAGCTTTGGATCATTCAAATCCCCCGGGCCTGATGGAATTACTCCGGCGGAGTTACAAGCGGTGGCTGTCAGAATTATCCCCTGGTTGTCGGCGATATATATAGGATGTATCAACTTAGCATATATTCCACGAAAGTGGAGAGAATCAAAAGTCGTTTTCATACCTAAAGCGGGAAAAGCCTCTCACTCGAATGCGAAGGATTTCCGACCAATCAGCTTATCATCATTCCTACACTGTTAGAAAAATATGTTTTTCATATGTTCCGATATAAACAAAATGTGTTTCGGGCACGATTTTAAACCACAATATATTTAAGTGCGAACATGTAATGTTCCTAAACTAACACTAAATGTTTGGGACATCTATGTTAATATGTTAGAATATATTATGTTTGGGGCATGAATGTTTCATAAAAATAATATGTGTGAATGCAAACATATATAAATTTACAAATTTCGACTAAACATACATATGTTGTGATATTTCATTCAAAGCGACAGAGAGAGTAACATATAGAGAAAGAAATAGAGATGGAAACCGGGAGAGTTGACGAAAGATATCAACATAACACAGCGAAAGAACCAAAAGAGAATAATTTCTGTGAAACCGCTTGTATGTTGTTTCGGAAAACTGTTTTATGATAAGGCCAAAACTTTGATATGCTTAAGTCTAAATATTATTTAAGAGAATAGAAATCAGGTGTCTTCACAAAAATAACTAAAGGGCACAATACTCTTTTTAGAGTTGGGACAGTAAAATGAAATAAGGAGGAAATAGTGAAAAATTACACAGTAAAATGTATAAAAACAAAGTTTAGTTCCTCTTTATTAATAAGTAGTCCACGAGGAGTTGACGTACACCTTCAAATATAAAAGCGGGCATTAAGTTCGAGTTTTGCAGCTAAAACAATTTAAAAAGTTCATTTTCTTTAAAATGAATTATTAAAGAAATATAGAAGGCATTTTAGAGCGATGGTGTTAAATGCTAGTAAAAACTGTTCACGCCTAACTAAATATATGTTTATATTATAAAATTATTTATGTATGTTTATACTCGACTCCACGTTCTTCTTTTGTTAGAGTTTTTGAATTCCTTCCAAATTTTAAAGTTTTGTACCAAAAACAGTTTTTTGTTACAAAATTGTTATTTTTGCAATAAAAAAATAATATTTTATCCAAAAATCAGTCAATTTCGTTTATATATAAATCTTTTATAACGCACATTTCGAAGTTTCATTATAAAAATTTAATATAGTATAAATATAAATGTGTAAATTAAAAAAAAAAAGTGTTCGGTCGGAGCAGGGATTGAACCCACGACCCTTTGCATGCAAGGCAGACATGCTAACCACTGCTCCACGTGGCAAACAAATGTATGTTTCTGTTAAATAATGTTATGTTTGCATGGGCTCGTGGGTGCTGCAAACTATGCTATATAAATGTAACTTATAACGATAAATATCTACTGGTGACAGCTACGTAGCCCAGTGGATAGTGTGTTGGCTTACAAAAGGTAAAATTTAAAAAATGTATTAAAGTGAATAATTTCTTCAACATTATTTGTATTACAGAAAAAGGTGCCAAGAACTAAACTATTTCGTGGAGGTGAAAATTACGAGTATGTTAGGGAATGAGCACAATCGTCTTTACGAAAAATTCTTCCAAGCATATAACATTTTTGGGCTCAAAATGCTTCCAAACATATAATATGTTCACATAAAACAGACATATTAATGTTTCGGCAGTATCCAATAATATATGTGCTTCCTGCAAAATATGTTTGGAACATATGTTAAAGAAGCGATTTTTTTTTTTGAGGGTGTACTTAAGACTCTGGAGAGGATGATAGATATTTATCTTAGAACTAGCGTCGATTCAAGTTTGCTCTCGAAACGACAACATGCATACTCGAAAGGCAGGTCTACTGAGACCGCATTACATGAACTAGTCAGCTTTATTGAAAGCTCACTATCAGTCAAAGAATACACAATCGTGGCATTTCTAGACATCGAAGGGGCGTTCAATAACGTCCATCCAGGTAAATGTTGATCCAGGTATACTTAGGCTGTTAGACGAACTTCTAAGGAAGAGACGCATTTCAGCCACACTAGGACAAGCAAACATACAAAGGTATGTGAACAGAGGCACTCCTCAAGGAGGAGTTCTATCACCTCTTCTTTGGAATGTTGCTATAAACGACCTTCTGGTTTCCCTAGAAAAAGAAAGGATACAAGTGGTGGCATACGCAGATGATGTGGCGCTAGCAGTCAGGGGTAAATTCCCATCAACAGTTAGAGATATTATACAGAGAGCCCTCCGGATGACTGCGAAATGGGCGAAAGATAATGGTCTTGGGGTAAATCCTGCAAAGACAGAACTAGTCATGTACTGCAAAGATCGCAAAACTCCCACGAGTTTTCCTTAGGGGGTATTGAAATTCCCTTTAGGGAGTGTGCAAAATACCTTGGCGTTATTTTGGACAGGAAGCTGACATTTAAGCTTAATATTGAAGAAAGGGCAAGGAAAGCAACGGTAGCTTTATACTCGTGCAAAAAGGCAATAGGGAAAAAGTGGGGACTAAAACCAAAAATACACGGCAGTGGTTAGACCTATAATGCTATATGGTGTTGTAGTCTGGTGGCCGGCACTTCAGAAACCGACTTGTTTAGACAAAGTTCAGCGTATGGCGTGCTTGTGTATCTCAGGTGCATTCAGCAAGACAGGAACAAACTCCCTTAATGTCATACTGCATTTATTGCCTTTAGACATTTTGGCCAAACAGTCAGCTGCAACAACGGCTGTGCGGTTGCGCGAGCTATCGCTGTGGTCGGAAAAAAGTTACGGTCACAGTTCGGTCCTCAAAATAATGCCAGATGTGCCTAAAGTAGTGGATTACACTTTGGCGAGTCCACTTTTCGACAAAAAGTTTGAGACTCTAATTCCCAACAGTGAGGCGTGGTGTACACGAACCCCGGGGAATAAAAGATATATAGATTTCTACACTGATGGCTCCAAATTGAATGGCCAAGTGGGTTTCGGAGTATATTCTAAAGATCTGGAACTTCGAATAGCGAAAAGATTACCTGATCACTGTAGTGTTTTTCAGGCTGAAATATTAGCAATAAGAGAAGTGGTGAATTGGCTGAGAAGTAATGCTCCAAGCAATATTGGCATTAATATATACTCAGACAGTCAACCTGCAATAAAATCCTTGGACTCTGTGTTCCTCAACTCGAAAACGGCCATCGACTGCCGCAAATCTCTCAATGAGATGGCTGAGCAGCACAATATTCACCTAATATGGGTGCCTGGCCACAGGAACATACCGGGCAACTGCGAAGCAGATGAGCTAGCAAGACTAGGAACTACCTTACATATTCCAGGGGAACTAGAATCTGTTGGTGTGCCTCTGGCTACCTGCAAGCTCTTACTGCGTGAGAAGGCTGTCATGATGGCAAATGTTCGATGGGAGAATTGTAAGGGTTGTAACGACACCAAGCAAATATGGCCCCATTTAAACTTAAACCGCACACTAGATATGCTAGTGTTCTCGAGACGCCAGATATCACTCCTGATATCTGCTATAACGGGTCGCTGCCTGATAAGCGATCTTGCAAAAACTATTGGTGCGAAGTATAATGACTATTGTATGAGCTGTCATGATGCGGAGGAAAAGGAATCAATAAAACACCTCTTGTGTGAGTGCCCTGCATTTTGTGTAAGGCGTAAGCAAATTTTAGGGGCATATAGCTTCAGATTACTAGCGGACCTGGAAAACGTTAACTTAAGCAGTCTGCTAATGTTTTTGGAACAATCTGGTTGGTTCAACAGAAGAAAATAATCGAGAAGGTTCAACGGTTAAAACTAGAAGTGCCCATATGTAATAGGTACTTTTAGTTAATGTGGTATCACAATGGACTGAATAGTCTAAGTGAGCCTGAATCTTAATCGGGCTGCCACTTTAACCTAACCTAACCTATGGGGGCTATATACAATTACGAACACGAGTCTACCAAAAATGTCAGATTTTTACTGTTTGCTAGATTGGTACACACAAAAAAAAAGTGAACTCTCTTTTTCACTAAAGCCAATTTAACTTTATTTTAGTTCATGGAATTATTATGTTTGGAGATAGTTTCCTCTACTCTAATATTTTTTTTTAAATTAACTAAAACCGAGGAAAGAAATATACACAAATGAAGGATAAAGATTAACTAAATTCGTGTCTTCCACAAAATAGTTCAATATTTCTTTAAACTTGTAAATTTTACTACAAATGCGTTCGTCATGAACTTCGTATGCCACTAAAGATATTCTTGCAATTTTGAACTCCAATTTTTTCCTTCAAACTACAAAATTTTCTTTAACAAGTGAAAAACTGTGTAATAAATTTTCTTGAACTTGTCGAAAAATATTTACTTATTTTTATGACATCGGCGTGATGCCAGCGTTTGTTATACTGTTTAGTTAAAATTCTCTAAAAATATTAAAAATTTTCTAATATTAGCTGAAAATTTTCTTCTTGGTGGGTTCACTGTTTTTTCAGTGTAGAATTCTTGATATTTTGGAAGATTTTGCAAAATATTCCTCTCCAACTACGAGGTATTTCATAAATTTTCTATAGAACTAACATTTTGACAAAATTTTCTACAGAAATAAAATTCTGACAAAATTTTTCATAGAAATAACATTTACCCCCATTTTCATGAAGCTCCGTTAGTGCTATGTTAGCTAACGAACTTTTAAACCGTGATATCTACATATCTGTCATCTTGCATATATATTCCATATGCCAGTTAGAAACTTAACTGCTGAACATTTTTCAATTAAAGTTAACCGGAGAGAAGATATTTGCAATTTACTTTCTGTTAACTGGCAGTTAAAGCCTAACGGAGCTACAAGAAAATGGCCGTTAGACAAAGTTTACTATAGCTATAAATTTTTGACAACATTTTCTATGGCAATAAAATTTTGGTAGATTATTTTTGGCTCAAGTGGCAATCGTGATTATTCTGTGATTGAGGATCGGTTTATCTGGGGTCTATATATAACTATAGATATATACGGACCAATTTGGGCATGGTTTTTATCCGCCATATACTAACGCCACTTAACAAATTTCATTTAGATCGGATGAATTTTGCTCCCCCAAGAGGCTTCGGTGGTCAAATCTGGATCGGTTTATACGGAGGCTATATATATTTATGGACCAATATGGACCAATTTTTGCATGGTTGTTAGAGACTATATACTTACACCACGTATCACATTTCAAACGGATTGTATAAATTTTGGTCCTCCTAGAGGCTCCGGAGGTCAAATCTGGGGATCGGTTTATATGGGGACTATATATAATTATGAACCGATATGGACAAATTTTTGCATGGTTATTAGAGACCATATACTAACACCACGTACTGGGTTTCAACCGGATCGGATGAATTTTGCTACTCCAAGAGGCTCCGGAGGTCAAATCTGGGGATCGGTTTATATGGGGGCAATATATAATTATGGACCGATGTGGACCTATTTTGGCATGATTGTTAGAGACCATATACCAACACAATGTACCAATTTTCAGCCGGATCAGATGAAATTTGTTTCTCTTAGAGGCTCCGCAAGCCAAATCTTGGGTTCGGTTTATATGGGGGCTATGTATAATTATGGACCGATGTAGACCAATTTTTGAATGGTTATTAGAGACCATGTCCCAACAGCATGTACCAATTTGCAGCCGGATCGGATAAAATTTGCTTTTCTTAGAGGATTCGCAAGTTAATCGGGGGATCGGTTTATATGGGGGCTATATATAATTATTGGCCGGTATGGACCAATTTTTGAATGTTTGTTAGATACCACATACTAACGTCATGTACCAAATTTCAGCCAGATAGGATGAAACATGTTTCTCTTAGAGGCTCAGCAAGCCAAATCTGGGGGTCCGTTTATATGGGGGCTATACGTAAAAGTGGACCGATATGGCCCATTTGCAATACCATCTGATCTACATCAATAACAACTATTTGTGCCAAGTTTCAAGTCGATAGCTTGTTTCGTTCGGAAGTTAGCGTGATTTCAAGAGAAGGACCTACGGACATGCTTAGATCGACTCAGAATTTCACCACGACCCAGAATATATGTTATATACTTTATGGGGTCTTAGAGCAATATTTCGATGTGTTACAAACGGGATGACACAGTTAATATACCCCTCATCCTATGGTGGAGGGTATACAAATTTAACAACACATATATATTTGAGTTCAGGTTTGTTAATTGAATACTTCACAGGTTTAATTAAGAGTTTGACTGAAAAAATATAAAAATTTAGGTAGTACACTGTTAGAAAAATATGTTTTTCATATGTTCCGATATAAACAAAATGTGTTTAGGACACAATTTTTAAACACAATATATTTAAGTGCCAACATGTAATGTTCCTAAACTAACACTAAATGTTTGGGACACATATGTTAATATGTTAAAATATATTATGTTTGGGGTATGAATGTTTCATAAAAATAATATGTGTGAATGTAAACATATATAAATTTACAAATTTCGAGCAAACATATATATGTTTACAATTTCTGTGAAACGGTTGTATGTTGTTTCGGAAAACTGATTTATGATAAGGCCAAAAATTTTATATGCTTAAGTCTAAATATTATTTAATTTGAATATTAGAATGAGTATTCGGAGTAAAGAGAATAGACATTCGGAACCAAGAGCATAGAGATTTGAAAAAAAAAACAGCATGTGTTTTCACCTTGAGAGGAGAATTTTATGTATGTGGGGACTGTAAATTTTTAATAACCCACATTTCGAAGTTTCATTATAAAAATTTAATATAGTATAAATGACTAAATTGCAAAAAAAAAATTGGTTCGGTCGGCGCAGGAATTGAACCCACGACCCTTTGCATGCAAGGCAGACATGCTAACCACTGCTCCACGTGGCCAACAAATGTATGTTTCCTTTAAATAATGTTATGTTTGCATGGGCTCGTGGGCGCTGCAAAGTATGCTATATAAATGTAACTTGTAACGATAATTGTCTACTGGTGACTATAACTACTACGTAGCCCAGTGGATAGTATGTTGGCTTACAAACTGTATGGGCCTCGGTTCGATTCTCCGCCCAGGCGAAAGGTAAAATTAAAAAAAAAAATTATAAAATTGAATAATTTCTTCAACATTATTTGTATTACAGAAAAAGTTGCCAAGAACTAAAAATTTCGTGGAAGTGAAAATTATTTGAGGGAATGATCACAATCTTCTTTGGGGAAAATTCTTCCAAGCATATAATTTTTTGGGCTCAAAATGCTTCCAAACATATAATATGTTCACATAAAACAAACATATTAATATTTCGGCAGTATCCAATAATATATGTGCTTCCTGCAAAATATGTTTGGAACATATGTTAAAGAAGCGATTTTTTTTTAGGGTGTAGATATTCTTCTCCTATATTAAGATAGTACGAGTCACTCTAAGGTTCATATATGTGAAAAGACAGCAGTACACATGTATTTCATATATCACATGAGTTGTATCTTAAACAATATATAGGTGTTCTCCATGACTATTTCAAGGCACTTACCGCCTGAGAACTGTGGACGGTGTTTAAAAAAGAGCACAGCAGGTTGTCTCCTCACACGGCAACAAACAGCCCGATAAAAAAAGCAAAATGATGACGAACAAACGTATATGTAAGCGTAAGTGATATTGGAAAAAAACAACCAACTTCTCTTATTGAAAACACCGTCATCAATATCACCGCCAGCATCTCTTTCAGCACCACTGCCATCAAAATTCGTGATTACTCTAGAAAAATTGTCCTATTTTTAGAAATGAAAAGTATGATCAAATTGAGATTTTCCAGAATCACAGAGCAACAGTGAAAAAAACTTTATTTTCTTCGCTTCGGTAAACCATAAAATCCCATCAGGTCACCAACATTGCAATGTATGAACATATTCGAGATTTCAATATTGTTTCATAACAAGTTATGACTTTATTGCAGCTAGAATGGTCCGCAAGGCAAGAAAAAAAAATACTGAAATTCACATTTTGTTTTATGGCAACTATGGTCACCGAAAGAATCGGCATCGTTGTCCTTCTTTGGAACTACTTCTCGTTCGTACAAGTGTGAAAACACTCTGCAACTGCAGAGTTATTGATGATGATCAACATAATGTTTGGTAACCTTTAAACCTTGAAAATGATCATAATGTGTTCTGTAGAAACAAAATACGGATATTAAAGCAATTTGTCAAATGTGTCAAAAATCGACCAAGATATTGAATTTTCCATAAAGATTTTTTTGCAGCGATATGAATAAGGAGTCTATTGTGTAAATGATGGTGGCACAGTGTTTCGAAATAATTAAAATTAGATAATAACTCCAATATCCTAAGAAGAGACCAAAAATATAGACTGTGGAACAATATAAAATATGCAATATGCAACCTTAGGTTTGGGACACGCAACTGCCACAATATTAAGGAAAGTTCTACTAAATACTGTCATACACAATCGGAATAAAATTTGTTCCTCCATGAGGCTCCAGAGGGTCGGTTTATATGCGTGCAATATTAAATTGTGAACTGAATTGAAATATGGGGATCGTTTTATGTGGGGATCGTTTTATGTAATTAAGGACCAATATGTATCACTTTTTGAATGGTTACTAGAGGGCA
The DNA here is from genome assembly GCF_050003625.1 of Haematobia irritans. Classification (NCBI taxonomy): domain Eukaryota; kingdom Metazoa; phylum Arthropoda; class Insecta; order Diptera; family Muscidae; genus Haematobia; species Haematobia irritans. The sequence goes on along the minus strand of NC_134399.1, from coordinate 84,869,495 downwards.
TATACTAACACCCCTTACCAAATTTCAACCGTATGAAATTTGGTCCTAAAAGGGTCTCCGCAAGCTAAATCTGGGAATTGGCTTCTATGGGGCTATATATATATATATATAGCTCCCATATAAGCCAATCTATAAAAAATTGGACTGTTTTATATGAAGAACGAACTACCTCGCACGAAAATTGAACTAAATTTTGCTCCACATTTGGAGATTTCCACAAAGCGTTTGTTAAAACCAAGAAAATTGAATGCCCTGTTGTACTTTTGACTGCAGTTCACGAAATTACATCCTCTCATAGAAGAAAAAATGAACTAAAAATAAAGAAGAAAATCATTGGCGCCAAATCATCACCATTTTAACCATACAGTAGTTCATTCGTACTACTTTTGGGAATCGTACGAAAATCTTCGTTTGCTTTAGTTCATATTGAACTTATGTGTACGGTCATTGAACTTTATAGCCACGTTTAGTTCATAAAATTTTTGAGACATACTTAAAAAAAATAAGATTTCATTAAGCTGTAGATAATTTCGAAAAAATAATAAAATTTAACTACTAGCGAATAACTTTTTTCCAATAGAAATAAGTCAAATTTAGCGTTAGTTTAACTACGAGATTTTTTTCTGTGAATATACTGATATCGCGTACCAAATTTAAATCGGATCGGATAAAATTTGCTTCTCCAAGAGGCTCCGCCAGCCAAACCTGGGTGTCGGTTTATGCACTGAAAAAAAAACATACTCGGTTCCAAAGATTTTGTCTTTACTTTAAAAAATTTGGTATTGATTCCGAGCCAAAGAAGCGGAAAATACAAGTAAGGAAACTTTTAAGACACAATTCTCTTTTAAACGTAGGTTTTGTGTACTAGCTTCTAGGAAGCAAATTTTAATTTTTCGCTTTCTCAGCTTTTTTTCTTCATATGCTATAAAAGTCCTTTAAAAACGAGTTAACGGCAACTTTATTTTCCAAATTACGACTCGACTTCCAGTAGAAATTATGATATGTTTGAAGTAAAAAACTTCTTTAAAATAAAGTTTTGAAAAACATGTCCTATATTTGAACGATTTTTTGCTTTGTAGTAAAGATGCAAAAAGACAACAAATTTAAAGACAATTTCATTAAATTTAAAGAATTTTTCTGAATTATTAAAGTCAAGTTGACCTTACCCTATAAATTTTTTCTTTCATGTTAAGATACCCATTTTTAAGTCAAATCACTTAATTATAAGGATAATACGACTTCATTGAAAAGTGTATCGATTTTGGACAAGGAAAATAACTTTATTTTAGAGAAATGCGTCTTCTACGCTAAGCAAAATTTGTATTCGTATTTTAAAGACATGAAATCTTTGACCTCACGACAATATTTTTTTCAGTGTGTGTGTGTTATACTTAAAAGTGGTATGATATAGCCTATTTTCAATACAATCCTACCTACATCCATAACCACTTGCGTCAAGTTTCAAGTCCATAGCTTGTTTCGTTCAGAAGTTCGGATGTGCTAATAATTGAATCACACGCACTAAAAAAAAACATTTATGTGACATTAAAGATTACGCAACCTACATTTTAGGATGAGTAATTTACAACATATTAAGAACTAATTTCTTTAAAATAATGAAATTTTAATTAAAATAAAGATTATAATCTTTGCTCAAAAAAATATTTTTATACCCTCAACTATAGGATGGGGGGTATATTAAATTTGTCATTCCGTTTGTAACACATCGATATATTGCTCTAAGACCCCATCAAGTATATATATTCTGGGTCGTGGTGAAATTCTGAGTTAATCTAAGCATGTCCGTCCGTCCGTTGAAGTAACGCTAACTTCCGAACGAAACAAGCTATCGACTTGAGTAGTTTTTGTTGATGTATGTCGGATAGTGTTGCAAATGGGCCATATTGGTCCACTTTTACGTATAGCCCCCATATAAACCGATCCCCAGATTTGGCTTGCGGAGCCTCTAACAGAAGCATATTTCATCCGATCCGGCTGAAATTTGGTACATGGTGTTGATATATGGTCTCTAACTACCATGCAAAAATTGGTCCACATCGGTCCATAATTATATATAGTCCCCATATAAACCAATCCCCAGATTTGGCTTGCGGAGCCTCAGAGATCCAAATTTCACCCGGCTGAAATTTAGTACATGGTGGTGGTATATGGTTTCTAAAAACTATGCTAAAATTGGTTCATATCGGTCCATAATTATATGTAGCCCCCATATAAACCGTTCTCCAGATGTGACCTCCGGAGCCTCTTGGAGGAGCAAAATTCATCCGATCCGGTTCAAATGTGGAACGGGGTGTTAGTATATGGTTTCTAACATCCATGCAAAAATTGGTCCACATCGGTCCATAATTATATATAGCCCCCATATAAACCAATCCCCAGATTTGGCTTGCGGAGCCTCTAAGAGAAGCAAATTTCATCCGATCCGGTTGAAATTTCGAACATGGTGCTGGTATATGGTCTCTAACAACCGTGCCAGAATTGGTTCATATCGGTCCATAATTATATATAGCCCCCATATAAACCGTTCTCTAGATTTGACCTCCGGAGCCTCTTGGAGGAGCAAAATTCTTGCGATCCGGTTCAAATTTGGAACGTGGTGTTAGTATATGGCCGCTAACAATCATACCAAAATTAGTCCATATCGGTCTATAGTTATATATAGCCGATATTCAATCACACAAAAATTGGTCGATATCGGTTCATAATCATGGTTAGGTTAGGTTAGGTTATGTGGCAGCCCGATGTATCAAGCTCACTTAGACTATTCAGTCCATTGTGATACCACAGTGGTGAACTTCTCTCTTATCACTGAGTGCTGCCCGATTCCATGTTAAGCTCAATGGCAAGGGACCTCCTTTTTATAGCCGAGTCCGAACGGCGTTCCACATTCCAGTGAAACCACTTAGAGAAGCTTTGAAACCCTCAGAAATGTCACCAGCATTACTGAGGTGGGATAATCCACCGCTGAAAAACTTTTTGGTGTTCGGTCGTAGCTGGAATCGAACCCACGACCTTGTGTATGCAAGGCGGGCATGCTAACCATTGCACCACGGTGGCTCCTATAATAATCATGGTTGCCACTCGAGCCGAAAATAATCTACCAAAATTTTATTTCTACGGAAAATTTTGTCAAAACTTTATTTCTATAGAAAAGTTTGTCAAAATTTTATTTCTATAGAACATTTTTTCAAACTGAATTATAGACGTATGTAATCGGTCTTTTTTGATTTAATATATACCACGTATGGACTTACTTACAATTTAGGCTTGCCGATGGCAAGCGTTACCGCAACTCAAGTAATTCGATTGTGGATGGCAGTGTTTAGGAGAAGTTTCTACACAATCCATGGTGGAGGGTACATAAGATTCGCCCTGGCCGAACTTACGACCCTATATACTTGTTTTAATAACATTTATGACAAAAATTGTGAAAAATTGCGTCTTTCCGTTAAAGTCGCATGTCTTTGAACTAAAGCAAATTTTCCTTAAAGTAAAGAAACACATTTGTGATTTAAAGAAATCGTCCTTAGATTACCTGATAATTGAGATATAAGTTAGTTAACGAAATTATTGAATCTTCATAATTAAGATAAAAACGCTTCATATAAAGACTACGACATATTTTGAGGATTTAGCATCTTTGGATTAAATTTGTTTTGGAATGAAGAAAACATTTTTTTATCGGTTATAATTTGGATTTATAAAATGGCATTTGTTTGTACGTGAATAGCTAACTCTATAAAAGAGCATGAAAATTCGTTAAGTGAACTATGTATCCTAATTTGGGTTAAGATTTAAATCCATATAAGTAGGTCGTTCGGGATCAAAAATCCTTAAGGGAAGGTCAAAATCTTTGGATCCAAGCAAACTTTTTTTGAGTGCAGGTAGTATAGGGTATAAAAAGTCTAAATATAGGCTAATACATAGTTTATTTTGCGTCTTTAGTTTAAAGTTTTTTTTTTTTTTTTTTTAATAAAGGAAATATTTTTCACTTTAAAGTATTTGTCATAATTTGGACTTTTAAAGTGACATTTATTTGTAATATTGTTTTCCATAGTTTCCATTGTTTCAAAACACAGTAGTGCAGCTACTAACGCGTGATCACAGTTGGCACAGATGAATTCAAGTTTTCGCAGTTCTTTTCCTGTTGACTGTCGATAAAAGTGTTAAGAAGGAAATATAAGTGCGAGATAGCGTTGAATAAATGCGGGACAGATATTAAAATATCCCCAGGTATGGTGAAACAAAACGAACAACACGTTTCAAATCCAAGGTACCACCGTTTTATAAAGCGAAACGCAACGGATATTGGAAAAAAGTAAAAACAAAGCCAAAACAGCTTGCCACTTATGATGAGTGGAGGAGTCCTATAGAGATCCATAAAGAAATAAGATGGTAATGTTGTTGGCGGCGGCGGTGGCAACAACATCGTAATATAAGCAGCAGCTGGTAAATAGCCTTTAGAGTAACAGATTTAAATGTGGCGGTTTTCATTGGCTGTTTTGATAGTTTTGTTAGTGTGGCGGTATTTTTGAATTTACCTCTTTTTGTTTCGCATCACAATTCTACCGTATGCTTCTTTCAAGAAATCATAATCTACTTTAGAATGAAGTTTTGTCTCAGTTTGATTTTAGGGATTACAACATATAGGAATTTACAGTAGAGGATGGTGAAATCATTATCGGAACTAAAGTGAAAGAATTCTGAATTTTGTACTAAGACCTGTGGTTACTCTTATGCAGAATTTCATTTTTTTTTTCTAGAGTCTCGGTGGTTCGAAATACGTCTATGACATCGTAATAAGGGATGAATCGTGGATTTAAAAAGATAAAATAATATCACAAAATTTTTCAATTCAAATCCAAAATACTGAATTCGGATAAAATCTTAAACAGTGATCCAACTTCAGCGCAACGGCTGTTGAAATGATGGACATCCGACATTTGAAAAGCCCGCTTTTACGACAAGTTTGCACCACAGTTTCGTTATATTAAAAGTGAGCCAATGAAACAAATTCGTTAATACAACGAAATTTTTCGTTATTATGACAAATTTTCTGTTAAGCAACGTAACGTTTCGTACTATTAACGAATATTTTCATTGTATTAATGAAAATGTTTCGTCATATCAATAAAAAATTTTCGTTGGCTCAATTTTAATGAAATTTTCTTTGTGTGTATACCCTCAAAAAAATCGCTTCTGTAACATATAACCCAAAAACATTTTGCTTCACGCATATATATTTACTGGATTGGTCCAAACAAAATATTGTTTGCATTGTTCAAACATATTATGTTTCAACTTAGGGCATACACTGGTAGAAAAAAATTATAATGACATTTTTTTTGTGTGGATATATTTTTAAGGCGCCAATTGGTTACTTCGATTTTTTTACTTGCAACATACTCTCTAGGTTTTTCTTTCTAATCACATATATGTTTATAGCCTATTTCTAAATTAATATATGTTTGCATCTAAGTATATTATATTTACAAACATTTTATGTCCCATACATAATATCTTCTAGCATATTAACATATATGTCCCAAACATGTTATGCTAGTTTATGAACATTATATGCTTGCACCTAAAAATATTGCGTTAAAAATTTGAGTTCCAAACATATAATTTTTACACGCAAACATATGAAAAACCTTTTTTCCGTGTAGTCAATTTTCCAATAAGACGGCCACATTTCAAATGGATCAGATGAAATTTGTTCCTTCAGAAGTTAAATCGTGGAGGGTCGGTTTGTATGGGAGCTATATATAATTATGGACCGTTATGGACCATTTTTTGTACGGTTGTTGGAGCGCAAATACAAACATCACGTATCAATTTTCAAGCCGAGCGATTGTAATTTGCTCTTCCAAGAGGCTCGGAAGGCAAATCTGGGGATCCGGACCAATTTCTGCATAATTTCTAAAAGGCATTTACTAATATCGCATACCAAATTTCAACTGGATTGGATGAAATTTTCCCTTCCGAGAGGGTTGAGAGGTCAAATCTGGGGATCGGTTTATATGGGGGATATATGTAACTGGTTGGCTGACAAGTCCCCGGTCTGACACATAGATGGCGTCGCTAGTATTAAATGCATATTATTTTTATATAGTACCAACCTTCAAATGATTCGTGTCAAAATTTGACGTCTGTAAGTCAATTAGTTTGTGAGATAGAGCGTCTTTTGTGAAACAACTTTTGTTATTGTGAAAAAAATGGAAAAAAAGAATTTCGTGTTTTGATAAAATACTGTTTTCTGAAGGGAAAAAATACGGTGGAAGCAAAAACTTGGTTTGATAATGAGTTTCCGGACTCTGCCCCAGGGAAATCATTAATAATTGATAGGTATGCAAAATTCAAGCGTGGTGAAATGAGCACGGAGGACGGTGAACGCAGTGGACGCCCGAAAGAGGTGGTTACCGTCGAAAACATCAAAAAAACCCACAAAATGATTTTGAATGACTGTAAAATGAAGTTGATCGAGATAGCAGAGACCTTAAAGATATGAAAGGAACGTGTTGGTCATATCATTCATCAATATTTGGATATGCGGAAGCTCTGTGCAAAATGGGTGCCGCGCAAGCTCACATTTGATCAAAAACAACAACGTGTTGATGATTCTGAGCGGTGTTTGCAGCTGTTAACTCGTAATACACCCGAGTTTTTCCGTCGATATGTGACAATGGATCACTACACTCCTGAGTCTAATCGGTAGTCGGCTGAGTGGACAGCGACCGGTGAACAGTCTCCGAAGCGTGGAAAGACTCAAAAGTCCGCTGGCAAAGTAATGGCCTCTGTTTTTTGGGATGCGCATGGAATAATTTTTATCGATTAACTTGAGAAGGGAAAAACCATCAACAGTGACTATTTTATGGCGTTATTGGAGCGTTTGAAGGTCGAAATCGCGGCAAAACGGCCCCATATGAAGAAGAAAAAAGTGTTATTCCACCAAGACAACGCATCGTGCCACAAGTCATTGAGAACGATGGCAAAAATTCATGAATTAGGCTTCGAATTGCTTCCCCACCCAACGTATTCTCCAGATCTGGCCCCAACGACTTTTTCTTGTTCTCAGGCCTCAAAAGGATGTTCGCAGGAAAAAAATTTGGCTGCAATGAAGAGGTGGTCGCCGAAACTGAGGCCAAAACCGAAGGAGTACTACCAAAATGGTATCAAAAAATTGGAAGGTCGTTATAATCGTTGTATTGCTCTTGAAGGGAACTATGTTGAATAATAAAAACGAATTTTGACAAAAAAAAAAATTGTTTTTCTTTGTTAGACCGGGGACTTATCAGCCAACCTGTTATACAAATATCGTGTACACTTTCAACCGGATCAGATGAACTTTGCTCTTCCAAAAGACTCCGGAGTACAAATCTGGAGATCGGTTTATATGGGAGCTTTATATATTTACAGTCCGATATCGACAAAGTTTTGCATGATTGTTGGAAGGCATATACTAACATTGTGTACCAAATTTTAACCGGTTCGGATGAAATTTGCTCTTCTCCGTTATGTCCCATTCCCAATACGATCCGACCTACCTCAATAAAAACTACTTCTGCCAAGTTTCAAGTGAATAGCTTGTTTCATGATTTTAACAGACGGACACAGCTAGATCGACTCAGAATTTTACCAAGACCCACAATATATATACTTTATAGGGTCTGAGAACAATATTTTGGGGTTCTACATACGGAATAACAAAGTTAGTATATCCCCCATCGTATGGTGGAGGCAAGTCTATCTCGAAGATGGGCTATATCAGTTCAGGTTTTGGTATAGCCCCCATATAAACCGATTCCCCTGTTCGGCTCTTTAGCATATAGGCGCAGCTTTTTTTTTATCAGATTCATATGAAATTTTAAACATAGGGCTACACTTAGATGGGCCAAATTTGGTTTGCAATTTGACTTCTTTAGGATATTAAAGCTGCAATCTCGATTCGATTTGCTTCAAATTTGAAATCTAGAGAAACTAGTTAATTAAGAGCTATGCGAAATTTGGTTTTCGACCCATGTTTTAATATACACTCAAAAAAAGTAAACTCTCTATTTCACTAAAGCCAATTTTACTCTAATATCTTTTTTGCATACGTTAGTTAAATGATCTAAAAAACGGAGAAAATGTATACACAAATTAATTAAAAAGTTTTACTAAATTTGTATTACTCACAAAATAGTTCATTATTTCTTTAAATTTGTTAATTGTACTACAAATGCATCCATCATCAACATCGTATGTCACTAAAAAGTCGTTTTGAACTACAATTTTTTCTTTCAAACTACTAAATTTTCTTTGACAAGTAAAAAAAATGAATTATGTCTAATAAGTTTTCTTGAATTTGTCGAAAAATATTTACTTATTTTTGTGATATGGGCGTGATGTCAGTGTTTGTAATACTGATAATATTTTTTCTAAAAATATTAAAAATTTTCTAAAATTAACTAAATATTTTCTTAATGGTGGGTTCACTGTTTTTTCAGTCTAGGTTCCATATAAACCGATTCCCCCATTTAATTTCTTTATAGTGTAGAAACCGAAATATTAATCTGTCTACAAAAGCTGTGCTTAATTAGTTTCCATTGGACCAATATATCCATATGGTCCCCCATATAAGTTTTTCTTATTGAGCATCCCGATTTTCCCTAAAATTAGAAATTTCATTTATCAAAATCAAGTAATATTTCCCCCCGTTAATTCCGAAATCAAATACCTGCATTTTCACACTATATGGTTCGATTTTGAATTTTTCGTTTTAGTTCTCTATACAATGGTTTAGATCAATGAAAATATTTGCCAGAGACAATATCGTCATCAACAAGAAGACAAACACCAACTGCTTCAACGACAATCAACATTGCCATCATCATCATAATCATCTCCAACATGATCTTTATTATTACCAACATTTGGCTTTTGATGTCCCAAAGATGATCCAGCATTAAATGACCAATGAACAGACCAGTCCAATGCAGCCAGCCTTTTTTGATGACGATCAAGTGGTGTTATTTCTCCATCTAAACTAAGTGACGTTCAGAGGACACGCATTAACATTTGTTTTTGCTGCTGCCATTTACCTGGTTATGTCACGTCCACATGATGTGATTGGTTGTGATGATGAGCCGCCACCGCCGCTGCATCATATCATATAATGACGCTACGAAATGGAAAGAATGATCTTTTCCATCCATAACATTTTGACAAAGTCTTGGGAAACGAGGTTCATCGGCGTACTATGACAATGTTAGTTGATGATGGTGAGGGCCCATACGGAGGAATGATGAAGGATATTACCAAGTGACCAAAATGATGATCCATCCACTTTTAGTAGATGAACCGGCAAGGGAAAATATTTGCAGAAAGTCAATTTAAGATTTGTGTACTTTGTTGCGTATGATAAAATGTATGAAATTCCATTAAATATCTTGAAAGCACCATAATAATCAAAGTTTATGACATTTCAAAGCGTCATTGCAAATCCATTGATGATAACCGACATGCTCATAACAATGTGTAGTATATGGGAGGAGTATAATGCAGAAATATGGACTTTTTAATATGTCGTATTGGTTAATATCCTCGAAGGCAGGCCAATACTACACATGTTATTAGCCGAATTTTCCATTATTTGTGATTCACTAATAAAGCTCTTCACGAACAAGTAAATCTCAAATTAAAAATCCGAATTATGACAGACATGTTGCTATTTCATTAAATTGAATCCCCATTTAACATTACCCACCCCAATTGAGCGGATCCGGAAGTGGTGCAAAATTGGCGCAGAAGCGATTAATTTAACATAGGCTTGTAATAGGACGAATGCCCACCATTTCAATAGCCGTTGCACTGAACTTGGACCACTTCTTTAGGTGTGATCGGAATTCAGTGTTTTGGATGTGATTAAAAAATATATATATATATATATATATATATATATTGACAAATAAATAAGTTATATATTTTTTATGATTTTTAATGCATTCTAATGCTTGTCTGAAACGATTGACCTCTAATATTTTCAGAAACTCGCATTTTTTCTAATATAGATTTATCATTTTTTTCGACAAAATTTAAATAATTTATACCCCTTTATTAATGCTTACTCTGTTAATTTATTTGAAACAAAACAAGTTAAAATTAGCCATTAATGATAACAGGTTGGCTGATAAGTCCTCGGCCTGACACATAGATGGCGTCGCTAGTATTAAATGCATATTATTTTTATATAGTACCAACCTTCAAATGATTCGTGTCAAAATTTGACGTCTGTAAGTCAATTAGTTTGTGAGATAGAGCGTATTTTGTGAAGCAACTTTTGTTATTGTGAAAAAAATGGAAAAAAGGAATTTCGTGTTTTGATAAAATACTGTTTTCTGAAGGTAAACAATACGGTGGAAGCAAAAACTTGGCTTGATAATGAGTTTCCGGACTCTGCCCCAGGGAAATAAACAATAATTGATTGGTATGCAAAATTCAAGCGTGGTGAAATGAGCACGGAGAACGGTGAACGCAGTGGACGCCCGAAAGAGGTGGTTACCGACGAAAGCATCAAAAAAATCCACAAAATGATTTTGAATAACCATAAAATGAAGTTGATCAAGATATCAGAGGCCTTAAAGATATCAAAGGAACGTGTTGGTCATACCATTCATCAATATTTCGATATGCGGAAGCTCTGTGCAAAATGGGTGCCCTGCGAGATCACATTTGACCAAAAACAACAACGTGTTGATGATTCTGAGCGGTGTTTGCAGCTGTTAACTCGTAATACACCCGAGTTTTTCCGTCGATATGTGACAATGGATGAAACATAGCTCCATCATTACACTCCTGAGTCCAATCGACAGTCGGCTGAGTGGACAGCGACCGGTGAACCGTCTCCGAAGCGTGGAAAGACTCAAAAGTCCGCTGGCAAAGTAATGGCCTCTGTTTTTTGGGATGCGCATGGAATAATTTTTATTGATTATCTTGAGAAGGGAAAAACCATCAACAGTGACTATTATATGGCGTTATTGGAGCGTTTGAAGGTCAAAATCGCGGCAAAACGGCCCCATATGAAGAAGAAAAAAGTGTTGTTCCACCAAGACAACGCACCGTGCCACAAGTCTTTGAGAACGATGGCAAGACTTCATGAATTGGGCTTCGAATTGCTTCCCCACCCACCGTTTTCTCCAGATCTGGACCCCAGCGACTTTTTTTTGTTCTCAGACCTCAAAAGGATGCTCGCAGGGAAAAAATTTGGCTGCAATGAAGAGGTGATCGCCGAAACTGAGGCCTATTTTGAGGCAAAACCAAGGAGTAGGTCGTTATAATCGTTGTATCGCTTTTGAAGGGATCTATGTTGAATAATAAAAACGAATTTTGACAAAAAAAATGTATTTTTCTTTGTTAAACCGGGGACTTATCGGCCAACCTGTTATTTATAAAACGAGTTATAAACAAGTGTATACGGCCGTTAGTTCGGCCAGGACGAATCTATGTGCCCTCTACCATGGATTTCGTAGAAACTTCTACTAAAGACTGTCATCCACAATCGAATTACTAGGGTTGTGGTAATACATGCCGATGACAAGGTATCTAAAAACTCCTTAACAATGTCTTGTAAATTAGAAGTTAGTTCATACGGGATACACAGAAAAAAATTTCACGGACATTTTTCCAATTAAAGTCTTAATTGAGTTTTAAAACATATTCAATTAAACATTTAATTGATCCAAAAAATTTTTTAATTGAAACAAAAATCATATCGGTCCACTTTCACGTATAGCTCCCATATAAACGGACCCTCAGATTTGGCTTGCGGAGCCTCTAACAGAAGCACATTTCATCCGATCCGGCTGAAATTTGGCACATGGTGTTGGTATATGGTTTCTAACAACCATGCAAAAATTGGTCCACATCGGTCAATAAATATATATAGCCCCCATATAAACCGATCCCCAGATTTTGCTTGCGGAGCCTCAAAGAGAAGCAAATTTCATCCGATGCGGCTGAATTTTGGTACATGGTGTTGGTATATGGTCTCTAAAAACCATGCTAATATTGGTCCAAATCGGTCCATAATGATATAAACCGTTCTCCAGATTTGACCTCCGGAGCCTCGTAGAGGAGCAAAATTCACCCGATCCGGTTCAAATGTGGAACGTGATGTTAGTATATGGTTTCTAACATCCATGCAAAAATTGGTCCAGATCGGTTCACAATTATATATAGCCCCCATATAAACCGAACCCCCGATTTGGCTTGCGGAGCCTCTAAGAGAAGCAAATTTCATCCGATCCGGTTGAAATTTGGAACATGGTGTTAGTATATGGTCTCTAACAACGGTGCCAGAATTTGGCCATATCGGTTCATAATTATATAGCCCCCATATAAACCGTTCTCCTCGTTTGACCTCCGGAACCTCTTGAAGGAGCAAAATTCATCCGATCCGGTTCAAATTTGGAACGTGGTGTTAGTATGTCGCCGCTAACAACCATACAAAAATTGGTCCATATCGGTCTATAGTGATATAAAGAGCCGATCTCCAATCCCAAAAAAATTAATCAACATCAGTTCATTATCATGGTTGCCACTCGAGCCGAAAACAATCTACCAAATTTTTATTTCTATAGAAAATTTTGTCAATACTTTATTTCCATAGAAAATTTTGTCAAAATTTTATTTCTATAGAAAATTTTGTTAAAATATCATTTCTATAGAAAATTTTGTGAAAACTTTATTTTTATAAAAATTTTTGTCCAAATTTTATTTCTATAGAAAATTTTGTCAAAATTTTATTTCTACAAAAAATTTTGTCAAAATTTTATTTCTATAGAAAATTTTGTTAAAATTTTATTTCTATAGAAAATTTTGTTAAAATTTTATTTCTATAGAAAATTTTGTCAAAACTTTATTTTTATAAAAATTTTTGTCAAAATTTTATTTCTATAAAAATTTTGTCAAAATTTTATTTCTATAGAAGATTTTTGAAAATGTTATTTCTATAGAAAATTTTGTCAAAATGAATTATATACGTATTTAGTCGGTCTTTTTTGATTTAATATATACCACGTATGGACAAACTTACAATTTAGGAGACGGTATTAGGAGGTTTTAAGTTACCTTGCCATCGGCAAGCGTTACCGCAACTCTAGTAATTCGATTGTGGATGGCAGTGTTTAGAAGAAGTTTCTACGGAATCCATGGTGGAGGGTGAATTGTTTTTCTTTTCAATTCACAAGTTGTTGTGCTGTAGAACATGATATTTCTAAATCAGTGATCATACATATTAACACGACAATTTGGTTAAAATTGTCAATTTATATATACATAAATCATAATTACTCCAAAATTATACCATATGCTTTCTCTCAGGTATATTGAATAGGACAACTCTCTACGAAAAAGACGAACATATTGTCGTAGATATTCATCTTCACCACAAGGACAAAATCAATTTGACCATATGGTTAATTCGAACAAATTAGCCGAACATAAAAGCATTGATCGCATCTTTTGTCGAATGGCCGCTAAATGTGACAGGCGTTACCAATTTACAAGAGAAAAAAGGACGAAATAACATTTAATAATCTATAATTACAGGCTTAATTAGATATCAAACAAAAATGCTTGAAATGGGCATCCATGCAATAGAAAAGGTCTTAGGTAAGTGTGATGAGTACGAAATTTGTGGTTTGAGACACATAACATAGAGGAAACGAGTTGGCGTGTGTGGTCGCAAATCAATTAACGTTAGTGGTACTACATGCCATAGAGAGATCTATGAGCACCTATTCAACGCTTTCAACAGATGATTAGGTTTGAGAATATACTCGCAGCAATACCTAGAGACATTTTTACTAACAAAATGATACATTTCCTTCAATTGCATAGGAGGAATGCTCCTCTTCATGACTCAAAATACACTCAAATACAGCAGGAGCATGAGTAAGAAGCATTTTCAATTTGAAAGTGTATACAGTTGCACACATGACGCTCTTAGGTCTGACCCCTAAGTATTGACCCTTGTCATCAATTTTGCTTGTTTGTATGTCCATGTGTGTGTGTTTGCTTAAAGGCCTCCTTCTAAGAAGGCAAGTAAAGCGCATTACAATGCCAGAGTAGTAGATATTGCACTCATGGATGGATTATGGATTACCCACCCATGCCATTGAATTTCATTCAGTTTGCTATGATCGCTGTAGACTGCTTGACCGGTTGGTTGTTTTACTCGCTGTTAATAAGCGTCCACTCTGTAACCAATGCCTCCAGAAGACTGGTGCACCCGGTGTGGCATGTTTATGAAAGTTAAATATTTGCAGCATTTTTTTATTCTCTTCCCAATATTGGCTTTGTCGAAAAAGAATAATCATTTGTCCATAGGGGTTTTCTGGCTGGGGAGACATGGGTTATGGGAAATTTAATTTGTCTTTAGTTTCGAATGCTAGAATACAAATAGCTTCTGAGGTAGACGCTTCACTCTCATATTTCGTTGATCTTTGGTCTCAAATTTGAGACTTTTATAAAATCCAAAAGACAATATGGGTGTAGTAATTATTTCAAATGTTATATCACACATGAGTAGAAGAAAATAGGATATGTTAAGTTGTATTGGTCAGCAGATTCTTTCGATCTGCTTTGGATCGATACAACAAAACTGTGATTTCATGACGATAGTCTTCAGTATAAAAATTTATTGGTCTACTAATCAATATCCATCCGTATTCCAGCAAAACTGGATGAAAATTCAACGAAAACACTAGGAGATAGCCCCAAATTTGAGTGAGTTACACCTCTTCCTTAGGTTAGGTGGCAGCCCGGTGTATCAGGCTCACTTAGACTATTCAGTCCATTGTGGTGGTCCCTGAATGGGAACTATTTTTTTATCTTGACACAGGAGGGGATGCTCCTTCTTGCAAGTAACATGTTGGCTGATAAGTCTCCGGTCTGACACATAGATAGCGTCGCTAGTATTAAATGCATATTATTTTTATATAGTACCAACCTTCAAATGATTCGTGTCAAAATTTGACGTCTGTAAGTCAATTCGTTTGTGCGATAGAGCGTCTTTTGTGAAGCAACTGTTGTTATTGTGACAAAAATGGAAAAAAGGAATTTCGTGTTTTGATAAAATGCAGTTTTCTGAAGAGGAAAAATACGGTGGAAGCAAAAACTTGGCTTGATAATGAGTTTCCGGACTCTGCCCCAGGGAAATCAACAATAATTGATTGGTATGCAAAATTCAAGCGTGGTGAAATGAGCACGGAGGACGGTGAACGCAGTGGACGCCCGAAAGAGGTGGTTACCGACGAAAAAATCATAAAAAATCCACAAAATGATTTTGAATGACCGTAAAATGAAGTTGATCGAGATAGCAGAGGCCTTAAAGATATCAAAGGAACGTGTTAGTCATATCATTTATCAATATTTGGATATGCGGAAGCTCTGTGCAAAATGTGTGCTGCGCGAGCTCACATTTGACCAAAAACAACAACGTGTGGATGATTCTAAGCGGTGTTTGCAGCTGTTAACTCGTAATACACCCGAGTTTTTCCGTCGATATGTGACAATGGATGAAACATGGCTCCATCACTACACTCCTGAGTCCAATCGAAAAAAATGTTGTTCCACCAAGACAAGACAGGTCCCTTGTCATTGAGCTTAACATGGAATCGGGCAGCACTCAGTGATAAGAGAGAAGTTCACCACTGTGGCATCACAATGGACTGAATAGTCTAAGTGAGCCTGATACATCGGGCTGCCACATAACCTAACCTAACCTAAGACAACGCACCGTGTCACAAGTCATTGAGAACGATGGCAAAAATTCATGAATTGGGCTTCGAATTGCTTCCCCACCCACCGTATTCTCCTGATCTGGGTCCCAGCGACTTTTTCTTGTTTTCAGACCTCAAAAGGATGCTCGCAGGAAAAAAATTTCTGGCTAATTGCATTTTTCCTCACTTCCACGAAGTTTTTTGTTGTTAGCACCTTTTTCTGTAACACAAACAATGTAGAAGAAATTATACGATTTTATAAATTTTTAAAATTTTTTTTACCTTTCGCCTGGACGGAGAATTGAACCGCGGACCATGCAATTTGTAAGCCAACACACTATCCACTGAGCTATGTACCCGTTATTGTCATCAATAGTCAATTACCCATATAAGTTATATTTACATAGCATAGCTTGCGGCGCCCACGAGCCGATTAAACAAAGTTTATTTAAAAGAAAAATACATTTAGTTGGGCACCGTGGAGCAGTGGTTGCTACGTCCGACTTACATGCCAAGGGTCGTGGGTTCGATCCCTGCTTCGACCAAAGTTTTTTTTTTTTACATATATATTCCAGATATGGTCGGAAGATTCCGAAAAAATGTTCAACATTACATTCTACTATATTAAATTTTTACTATGAACTGTAAAATGTGTCTTATTAAAGACCTACATTTAGAAACGAACAGTGTTTGATATAAACGAAATGTACTGTGTTGTTGGTTAAAAAAAAAAAAATTTATTGAAAAAATAAAAATTTTGTAACAAACGAACTTTTTTGGTGATAAAAGTGTATACTTTTCGAAGCAATTCAAAAACTGTAACAAAAGAAACACGTTTTCGGTACACGTTTTCCAAACGTTTTTTTTTCTTTGCGTGTAAGAAAGTAAATGGCAAAATTAGTACACCCCCATCTAATTGCGGAGGTTAGAAAAAATATTTTAGCGGTATTTACACGATTTTCGAAAGTGAAGATTTTTGATCTAAATTGGCGGCTCTATCTAAATTTTGAAAGAAACAAATAATTATTTCATACTAAACCTAAGAGCTATATCAGGCGGACAGTCGGGAATAGATAAAATATGATATATAAATTTGGATATTACACGGTAAAATTTATAGTCAAAATTTAATAAGCATTGGTGATTGATATCAGCATTTACGCGATTAAAACAATTTCAACATATAATCAATTAGATGAATTTATTTAGTGATTGAACGCGAGATCATTTTCTTCCTGTGTATTTGACAATATATGGCTCTAAAAACTGTTCCCTTAAATTCAATGCAGCCTGCCTATACGATGTTTGGCACCCCCATTTAGGCTATAAATAT
Organism: Haematobia irritans; assembly: GCF_050003625.1. Classification (NCBI taxonomy): domain Eukaryota; kingdom Metazoa; phylum Arthropoda; class Insecta; order Diptera; family Muscidae; genus Haematobia; species Haematobia irritans. Next base: position 84,852,377 of record NC_134399.1, on the reverse strand, counting down.
TTAAAATCATTTTTACTATGATAACACACGTCCTTCAATTGTTTCGATCTACTTCATCATCATTATCATCTTTAAATGCCACTGTGATTGGGAGTGGGCTATGTCACTGATCTGTATGATCTAAAAATAATTTAATTCTTCATCATTTCATAGTATGATTTGTTTATAATAAATTAAATCGTCAATTATTTAATTTCGTGGATTGTACAGCGGTGATTCTTTTCTTCAGAATTTGTAAACAATCCAAATGTTCACAAAATTCTTGTGATTTCAAAAGGTACGAACATTAATACGGTTAAGTGTTAATGTTGTTTTGAAATTTGAATTAGTGCCACGCATTTTTTATATCTCCGATGTTTTGTGTATTTTCTCTAGTTTTCGAGCAATTGTTGAGGGGTAATAATAATTAAATTTTATAGTATTTACTTGGAAAAAAATACTTTAAATAATGATTTCTCTTCGTTGATGGTATATTTTTCGTAGTGATTCTTCATGGGTGTATTTTGGTTTTGTTTTTGTTAAATCATTATTTTATTTCTAACGAATTCATAAAATTGGAAAATATTTAGTGATAAATTACATGTGATTCAAATAAAATTGTTTGGGTTAATCTTGAGGATTTGGGTTTGAAACAAAATATCGGTGGGTTTGTTTCTTAAATAATTCTATGTAAAATAAAATACAAATAGCTCATATTTTAGGGCGAATGGAGCTCATATGAATTAAAATTAAACGATCTTGCTATAAGAAATATTTGGTAAAATTTTAGGCTAGCTTATTAGAAACAATCAGTTAAGGCCAAAATATCGTCCACTACTTCCTTCCGAAACGAAATTTTAGACAAACGAAATTCACCTTGGATAAATACTATTTTCTTTAGGACAAATAAACCCGAATTTATTACAAACGTTGTAATCAGAGTCTCTCATCACTTTTAAAGTAAAGTTTAAAGAGAAGTTTTTTTGAGTCAACAGAAAACATAATTTCGCTAGATTTGTTGAAATTTTTTTTGTTAAATTTCTAGGGAGAACCATATATTTCTAATTCCAAAAAAAATCGTATAACTTAATATGATTCGCGACCTATATATATTTGTACAAATAAACCCGAATATACAAACAAAATATTGCTTGTATTATTCTAACATATAATGTTTTCATTCTTTCATATAATGTTTCATATACGATACTGGTAGACAAAACTTTTAATGAGAGTTAGTTTGTGTGTATAAATTTTTAAACCGCAAATTGATTGCTTCAATTTTTATACCCTCCACCATAAGATGGGTGTCATTCCGTTTGTAACACATCGAAATATTGCTCTAAAAGTATATATATTCTGGGTCGTGGTGAAATTCTGAGTCGATCTAAGCATGTCCGTCTGTTGAAATCACGCTAACTTCCAAACGAAACAAACTATCGACTTGAAACTTGGCACAAAAAGTTGTTATTGATGTAGGTCAGATGGTATTGAAGATGGATCATATCAGTCCACTTTTACGTACACGCAAAAAAATAATATTTTCCTCCCAAACGAAATTTTAGACAAACAAAGTTCGTTTCTCATTTGCTTTTCGCTGTAAGGAAGTGTATTTGGAAGAAAAGTATATACTTTTTGTGATAAACGTTTATTTTTTTCCAGGATATAAAAACAATTTCATAAAGACAAACTCAAAAAAAAAAAAAAACATTGTTTTCTTGCTAATTGCATTTTCCCTCACATCTGTCTCACATCGTCGAGGTTTTTTAGTTCTTAATACATTTTCCTGTAATACCAATGTATAAGAAATTATACGATTTTATACATTTTTAAATTTTTTTTACCTTTCGCCTGGACGGAGAATCGAACCGCGGACCATGCACTTTGTAAGCCAACACACTAACCACTGAGCTATGTACCTGTTATGGTCATCAATAGATAAATATCCATATAAGTTATATTTATATAGCATAGCTTGCGGCGCCCACGAACCGAATAAACAAAGTTTATTTAACAGAAACAAACATTTAGTTTGGCACCGTTGAGCAGTGGCTGCTACGTCCGACTTGCATTCCAAGGGTCGTGGGTTCGATCCCTGCTTCGACCAATTTTTTTTTGTTTTTTTTTTTCATATATTCCAGATATGTTCGGAAGATTCCGAAAAAATGTTCAACATTACATTGTAGTATATTAAATTTTGAACTGTAAAATGTGTCTTATTAAAGACTTAAAGTCAGAAAAGAACAGTGTTTGATATAAACGAAATGGACTGTGTTGTTGTTTCAAAAATAACTTTTTTTTATATTGAAAAAATAAACATTTTGTAACAAACGAATTTTTTTGGTGATAAAAGTTTAAAATTTTCAAAGCAATTCAAAAAACTCTAACAAAAGAAAAACGTTTTCGGTACACGTTTTCCAAACGTTTTGTTTTTTCTTTGCGTGTATAGCCCGCATATATGTAAACCGACGCTCAGATTTGGCTTGCGGAGCCTCTTGGAGGAGCAAAATTCATCCGATCCGGTTAAAATTTGGTACATGGTGTTAGTATGTGGTCTCTCACAACCGGGCAAAAATTAATCCAAGTCGGTTCACAATTATATATAGCCCCCATATAAACCGCCCAGCAAAAAAAGCGTCGCCAAAAAAGTAATGAAAATGTCCTTTTTGGATCCGGAAGTGGTGCAAAATTGACGCAAAAGCGATGAGTTTAACGTGGGCTTGTCATAGGACGGAAGTCCTCCATTTCAACAGCCGTTGCACTGAATTTGCATCACTTCTTTAGGTGTGATCCGAATTCAATGTTTGGGATGTAAATTTAAAAATTCTATGATATTTTGTCAAACAAATAATTTTTATAATTTTTTATAATTTTTAATGGATTCTAACGCTTATCGGAATCGTTTGACCTCAAATATTTTCAAAAATTCACAACTTTTTCAGATTGGATGTAGCAGTTTTTTCGACCAAATTTAAATGATTTATTCCATTTTATGAATTCTTACTCTGTTTTTAACCTATTTAAAATAAAAAAAGTTAAAAATTCCCACTAAAAGTATGAAAAAAAAACACGTTATAAAAAATTGCGTTAAAAGAACTTCCTGGTTAGTTAAAATAAAGAATATCATTGGGAGTGCATCTTTTGGAAGTGCTTTTAAAGTTGTGTCTTTAGAAGAACTTCCAAATTTTTTTGCTGGGCGATCCCCAGATTTGGCTTGCGGAGCCTCTAAGAGAGGCAAATTTTAGGAAATTCGACTAAACTTTGGTCCACATCGGTCCATAATTATATATAGGCCCCATATAAACCGATTCCCAGAGTTGGCTTGCGGAGCCTCTAATAGAAGCAAATTTCATCCGAACCGGCTGAAATTTGGTACATGGTGTAAGTATATGGTCTCTAACAACTATGCAGAAATTGGTCCACATCGGTCCATAATTATATATAGCCCCCATATAAACCGATCACTCGATTTGGTTTGCGGAGCCTCTAAGAGAAGCAAATCTCATCCGATCCGTCTGAAATTTTGTACATGGTCTCTAACAACTATGCAAATATTGGTCCAAGTCGGTCCACAATTATATATAGTCCCCATATAAACCGATCCCCAGATTTGGCTTGCGGAGCCTATAACAGAGGCAAATTTTAGGCAATCCGACTGAACTTTGGTACATGGTGTACGTATGTGGTCTCTAATAACTATGCAAAAATTGGCCCACATCGGTCCATAATTATATTAGAGGTGTGCACGTGAGTAATAGTTTACTCACGCTCACGCACACTCACGACAGAAAAATCATACTCACGCACACTCACGCACGATATTTTTTGGTAGGACTCACGCACACTCACGAAAAGAAAATTTGTATTCACGCACACTCACGCACGAAAACGTCGTGACTCACAAAAAATACCGTGACTCACAAAAAATACCGTGAATCACGAAAAATATCGTGACTCACGAATAATTTTATGATTAATTTACCTTACCGAAGTGTCTGAAAACATGAGCATTATTAAATCGAGAGTGTTATTAAACTCTTAACATATCAGGTGTCACTAGAATTGTAATTGATTTTAACTCTTAAGCGTTTTATGGTGGTGAGCAGGAATATTGTCGTGAGTGTAATTCATTACTCACGCACACTCCCGAAGATATTATTTTCGTGACTCACGCTCACGCACGACATTTTGGTTTGTTAATCACGCTCACGCACACTCACGCTGTTGTCATGAGCGTGACTCACGACTCACGCACGAATCACGAAAATGTTCGTGAGTCACGACAATTTCGTGTCACGTGCACACCTCTAAATTATATATAGGCCCCATATAAACCGATTCCCAGATTTGGCTTGCGGAGCCTCTAAGAGAAGCAAATTTCACCCGATCCGTCTGAAATTTGGTACATGGTGTTGGTATATGGTCTCTAACAACTATTAAAAATTGGTCCACATCGGTCAATAATTATATATAGCCTCCATATAAACCGATCCCCCGATATGGTTTACGGAGCCTCTAAGGGAAGCAAATTTCATCCGATCTGGCTGAAATTTGGTACATGGTGTTAGTACATGGTCTCTAATGGCCATGCAAAAATTAGTCAACATCGGTTCATAATTATATATAGACCCATATAAACCGATCACCAGATTTGACCTCCGGAGCTTCTTGGAAGACCAAAATTCATCTGATTCAAAATTTAATACGTGGTATTAATATATGGCCTCAAACACCGATGCAAAAATTGGTCGAAATCGGTCCATAATTATATATAGCCCCCATACAAACCGATCCCCAGATTTGATCTCCGGAGCCCCTTGGAAGAGCAAAATTCATCCGATTCGGTTGAAATTTGGTACGTGATGTTAGTATATGATATTTAACAACCATGCCAAAAGTGGTCCATATCTGTCCATAATCATATATAGCCCCCATATAAACCGATCCCGAGATTTGGTTTTGGAGCCACTTGGAGGAGCAAATTTCGTCCGAGTCAGTTGAAATTTGGTACATTGTGCTAGTATATGGCCGTTAACAACCATGCCTAACTAGGTCCATATCGGTCTATAGTTATATATAGTCCTCAGATAAATAGACCTCCAATCACACAAAAATTGGTCCATATCAAGTTTATAATTGTATATAGCCCACATATAAGCGACCCCCATATTTCAATTCTGTCTCTCTACGTACCGTGCAAAAGTTCATATCGATTCGTAATTATTTGTACATAACTTTTTTGTCTAATATATACCACGTATGGACTAACACACAATTTAGAAAACGATGTTAAGAAGTTTTAAGATACCACAACCCAATTAATTCCATTGTGGATGACAGTCTTTCGTAGAAGTTTCTACGTAATCCATTGTGGAGGGTACATAAGATTCGGCCTGGCCACACTTACGGCCGTATATACTTGTTTTTTATTAAATTTAGGGCAATCATTTTGGAAATTCGTGTCCATAGACGTACGATTTGTGTAAACTAAGGCAAGGAACTGAGGCAAATTTTCCTCAAAGTAAAGAAATATATTTATAGAAATCGTCATTAAATTAACTGAAATATTGAAGCTTTAGATTTAAAATAAAAACGCTTCGAATATAGACTAGGTCTTATCCTGAAGATTTTGTATCTTTGGTTTAAAAATTTTTTGGAATTAAGAAAACATTTTGTACTTTGAAGTATCTGTTATAATTTGGATTTTAAACTGTAATTTGTTTATACGTGAATATCTTTAATTATATATGGCAAAAAAATAATTGAAAATTTCATAAATGGGATCTGTATCCTAATTTTAATTTTATTGATCCTAGATTTAAAGCTACATAGGTCCCTACAAAATGTCTTTATTTTAATGAAGCCGCGTATTTGGATCGGAGCCAATACCAAAATCCTTAAGGGAAGGTCAAAATCTTTGGATACAAGTATTTTTTTTTTCTGAGTTTGGAGAAGCTTTGAAACATGTTGCAAACATTACTGCGAGGGGATAATCCACCGCTAAAAAAAACTTTGTGGTGTTTGATCGAATCTGGGTTTGAACCCACGACCCTGTTCTGCTCTCCTATAAAAAAAGAGGACCCTTATTATTTAGATAAAAATAGAATGGAGGTGAACTCATTAATTCCACCATATCGCTCACTAATGCTGATGACATTTCTGACTGCTGCCAATATTCTCGAAGTGGCTATAAAAAGGAGGTCCCTTGTCATTGAGCTACACATATAATCGAACAGGACTCATTGATAAGAGAGAAGTTCACCACACAGAAAAAAAGCATGCCCTCTTCCAAAGATTTTGTCTGTACACTAATGATTTTGGTATTGATTCCGATCCAAAGAAGCTGATAATTGAAGTAAGGATACTTTTAAGATAGAATTGTCTTTTAATTGTCTTTGTCTTTCGAACAAGGAAAAAAATCTTTATATCAGAGACATGCGTCTTCTATGCTAACCAAATAACGCATTCGTATTTTAAGTACATGAAGCTTTGGCTTCACGACAATATTTTTGTCAGTGCACTTATTGTATCGCAATGAACTGAATAGTCTAAGTGAGCCTAATCTTATTGGTCTTTCTGGAAAAATATGTATGCAATCCATATTCGCGGCATCTAAGTTTTCACTCTACCTTACTTTCGGTCATATTTATTTGGTTTTCAAAAATTTATGTACTAAAATCTCTCCCAATGATAACCATATACAGAATAATTTTGCACACCTCACTATTGTATCCAATGCTGCAGCTAATTTCAGAAGCACAACAGTCAGGTGACCATTATGGGTGTGTGTGTGTGTGTGTGGTTCCATAGAACTTTCATTTGTTTATTTTCACAAATGATTGAGACTCACATTTTATGAATGTCGAATAATTGGTTTTTGTTCTTAAGATTTTTCACCACAAAATTTTTTGTTTACTTGGACTTTGCTATATGGTTGGTAGAAAAAAAGCGACGAACCCAGTGTGAAACTTAAAATTGTGATTGCGCAAAAATATGTGAAGACATTGCGAGAAAACACTTTTCGATTTTTTTCATCTTATTTTACGATTGTATGCCCGAACTGAGCCAATATTTCAACAACTTTAAATTTTATGGCATGACAGGCAGGCAGGTCAGACATTATTACACATTAATTTTTTCAAATTTGTTGTTTGTTTAACGGTCATTATAATCCATCTAAAGCACACACTTAATAGAATCCAGAACATGGTTGGCAACAAAAGTACTTTAAACTGAAGAAAAAGGAATTTAGCCAAATTCAATTGCTCATTATTCTTTGGAAAAAGATAACAAATAGTAAGCTTCTTTATTTTTTTAAAGGAAAAATTATGAGATAATAAAATCGTGTGGAAAACCAAGTACCCAGGCAAAATTATACAAATCATATTAACATTATTTTTAACAATGGTATTCCGAAACGGTATTTTGTATAAATATTTTAGGAAAAGGATCAGCAAAAACATATACGGAAATAATTTAAATATTGTTATCGTAAGTCAAATATGGCTCCGTAATGTTAAAATAATGGAAAATAGAACTATAAAAGACATAGAGTTTGAATGTTAGAAAACTTAATATTTTAAAAGAAATTTATTACGAACTGTTCATTCGTCTGACATAATGGAAAAATCATGGTCGTTTTAACTAACAGTTAAGGAAAATATTCGTTACTTTTAAACTGATTTAATTTGTTCGAAAATATTTACTTATTTTTATACCCTCTACGATAGGATGGGGGTATATTAACTTTGTCATTGCGTTTGTTACACATCGAAATATTGCTCTAAGCCCCCATAAAGTATATATATTCTGGGTTGTGGTGAAATTCTGAGTCGATCCGGCTGAAATTTGGAACATGGCGTAAGTATATAGTCTCTAACAACTGTGCAAAAATTGGTCCACATCGGTCCATAATTATATATAGCCCCCATATAAACCGATCCCCCGATTTGGCTTGCGGAGCCTTTAAGAGAAGCAAATGCCATCCGATCAGGCTGACATTTGGTACATGGTGTTAGTATATGGTCTCTAATAAGCATGCAAAAATTGGTCAAAATCGGTCCATATTTATACATAACTCCCATATAAACCAATCCCAAGATTTGACCTCCGGAGCCTCTTGGAAGACCAAAATTCATCTGATTCAGTTGAAATTTGGTACGTGATGTTAGTATATGGTATCCAACAACCATGCAGGACTTGGTTCATATCGGTCCATAATCATATATGGCCCCCCATATAAACCGATCCCGAGATTTGCTTTTGGAGACTCTTGGAGGAGCAAATTTCATTCGAGTCAGTTGAAATTTAGTACATTGTGCTAGTATATGGCCGTTAACAACCATGCCTAACTAGACCCATATCGGTCTATAGTTATATATAGCCCTCAGATAAATCGATCCCCAATCACACAAAAATTGGTCCATATCAAGTTCATAATTGTAGCCCCCATATAAGCGACCCCCATATTTCAATTCTGGCTCTCCACGTAGCGTGCAAAAGTCCATATCGATTCGTAATTATTAGTAGACTTAACTATATATAACTTTTTTGTCTAATATATACCACGTATGGACTAACTCACAATTTAGGGGACGATGTTAAGAAGTTTTAAGATACATTGCCATCGATAAATATTACCACAACGCAAGTAATTCGATTGTGGGTGATAGTCTTTCGATTCGGCCTGGCCGAACTTACGGTCGTACACTGAAAAAAAATATTGTCGTGAGGTCAAATATTTCATGTCTTTAAAATACGAATGCAAATTTTGCTTAGCATAGAAGACGCATTTCTCTAGTATAAAGTTTCTTCCTTGACCAAAGGTCGATAAACTTTTCAATGAAGTTGTATTGTCATTATAATTAAGTGATTTGACTTAAAAATGGATATCATAACATGAAAGAAAAAATATTTGGGCTAAGGTCAACTTGACTTTAATAATTTAGAAAAAATCTTTAAATTGTATGAAATTGTCTGTAAATTTGTTGTCTTTTTGCATCTTTACTACAAAGCAAAAAATCGTTCAAATATAGGACATGTTTTTCAACACTTTATTTTAAAGACGTTTTTTACTTCAAACACAGCATAATTTCTACTAGAAGTCGAGTCTTAATTTGGAAAATAAAGTCGTCGTTAACTTGTTTTTAAAGGACTTTGATAGCATATGAAGAAAAAAAGCTGAAAAAGCGAAAAATTAAAATTTTCTTCCTAGATGCAAGTACACAAAACCCGATTTTAAAAGAGAATTGTGTCTTAAAAGTATCTTTACTTGTATTCTCCGCTTCTTTGGCTCGGAATCAATACCAAATTTTTTAAAGTAAAGACAAAATCTTTGGAACCGGGTATGCTTTTTTTTTTCAGTGTATATACTTGTTATTATTGTAATCAGTTGGGTTCACTTTGAGTGTATTTATTTATTTTTCAAATATTTTTGTTTTTTGTTACAGTTCTTCCGTCCATCATACCGTCAGACACATGCGGTGTCTCGCCTCAAGTTTTTATGCATCATTGTTAATTATCAATAATTCATTTTAATAGGAAATGGTTGAGCAACAAATGACGGATTTAGTCTGTGAAGTGACCATTTAGAATTTCTTCGCTATTTGTGATTAAAATATGTTGATTACGTTTGTTGCACCATTTAAATTCATACTTCTCGAACTACGAAATATTTTCAATTATTCAAAAATTTAATTAAAAGTCCGCACTAATTTATCATAAGCTGTAATATTGCGTACAAATCACATAATTTCAAATGAAATTTTTTATTATTTGAAAAATATGGTTATTGGGAAAATATTAAAATTTCGAAGATAAAATCAAGAATCAAATGATCTATGCGAGGACAACAATTGTGATGACTTAGTAAATGCCACTGATGTGACTACGGTTCTACTTGAAATATTTTTACCATTTTAAGGCTATATGTGCCCTAAATAAAAATACTGGGTTACCAGTGTAGACCAAAAGCCTTTCCTCTGGGATTATCAGTAATAATTAACCTTAGTCTAACAAAATTTTCTTTCATGTAAAGATACCCATTTTTAAGTTGAATCACTTAACTATAAGGGCAAAATGACTTCACTGACAAGTTTGTGGACTTTTGGACAAGGAAAAAATGCTAGCTAAGCAAAATTCATGTTCGTATTTTAAGGACATGAAATCTTTTGCTTCACGACAATATTTTTCAGTGTACAATTAGATGAATTGCTAATTTTTTAACTTAGTAATAACACAATAACTTGAGAATATTACAATAACATACTAAGGACACCATAAACAAGTCAAAAACTTTACAACAAAGTGTATTTGCAGCAAAAATGCCCCACATAATGGCGGGAATCATTGTTATACCCACCACCATAGAATGGTCATTCCGTTTGCAACACATCGAAATATCGATTTCCGACTATACAAAGTATATATGTTCTTGATCAGGGAGAAATTCTAAGACGATATAAGCATGTCCGTCTGTCAGTTGTAATCACGCTACAGTCTTCAATAAAGGCGCTATCGTCCTTAAATTTGGCACTAATTCGTCTTTTGTCTGCACGCAGGCCCAGTTCGAAGATGGGCTATATCGGTCCAGGTTTTGATATAGCTGCCATATAAACTGATCCCCCGATTTACTTCTTGGGCTTCTATTAAGCGTAGTTTCAATCCGATTTACCTGAAATTTCAAATCTAGTTTTTTTTGGACCATAAATAAGTGTAGTGAAAATGGGGCGTATCGGTCCATGTTTTGGTATAGCCCCTATATAGACCGATCTCCCGATTTTACTTCTTGAGCTTCTAGAAACTGTATTTTTTATCCTATTTGCCTGAAATTAAAAATCTAGGGGTATTTTGGGTCCATAAAAAGGTGTGCGGAATATGGTGTATATCGTTCCAAGGTTTAGTTTAGCCCCCAAATAGCCGTTTCTCCCGATTTGACTTCTTGAGCGTCTAGACATCTGAAATTTTATCGGATCTGCCTGAAATTCAAAATCGTGAGGTATTTTGGGTTCACAAATAAGTGTGCTGAATATGGTGTGTAATTATAGAAAATATCACAGAATTTTTTAATTTACATCCAAAACATTGAATTCGGATCACACCTAACGAAGTGATGCAAATTCAGTGCAACGGCTGTTGAAATGGAGTACTTCCGTCCTATGACAAGCCCATGTTAAATTCTTCGCTTCTGCGTCAATTTTGCACAGTTTCCGTTTTTTGCTGGTAGCCGAATACGAACTTATCACACAAAATTTTTTTTCTGATTCAATCACGAATTTAGTTGATCCAATTAATTATACCCTCCACCATAGGATGGGGTATATTAACTTTGACATTCCGTATATATGTTCTGGGTCGTGGTGAAATTCTGAGTCGATCTAAGCATGTCCGTCCGTCCGTCCGTCCGTCTGTTGAAATCACGCTAACTTCCGAACGAAACAAGCTATCGACTTGAAACTTAGCACAAGTAGTTGTTATTGATGTAGGTCGGATGGTATTGAAAATGGGCCATATCGGACCACTTTTACGTATAGCCCCCATATAAACCGACGCTCAGATTTGGCTTGCGGAGCCTCTTGGAGGAGCAAAATTCATTCGGTCGGGTTGAAATTTGGTACCTGGTGTTAATATATGGTCTCTCATAAACATGATTTGGCTTGCGGAGCCTCTAAGCAGGGCTGTGGAGCCGGAGTCGAAGTCTGAAGATTTTGCTGTAGTCGGAGTCGTAAGAATTTTGCTCGACTCCGACTCTGGCTAAATCAAATTTTTTAAAACACTTCACACTTTTGTAACTAAGCAAGTTTTTACGCAAATTGGTTTCCATGGCGTTATTTATTCGATCAATGTGCAGCATGATTGTAAATGAAAATCAAATTCCAATTACGGCTATATTTTTATGTTTCCTAGAATGTTAGACTAGTAGATGGGCTGAATCGATCCATTTTAATGCCCATATCAATTTATTTGAAATATTTCGACCAATCAAAAATATTTTTTTTTTCATTTTATATTAAGACCATATACATATGTAGAATATTGACAGAAAATTTTTTCAAAGTTGTTTTCTATAAAAAGTTTTGTCAAAATTTGATTCTATAGCAAATTTAGTCACAATTTTATTTCTATAAAAAATGTATTCAAAATTTTATTCTATAGAATATTTTGCGAAATTGTATTTCTATAGAAAATTTTGCAAAATTTTGTTTGTTACACAAACATGTTATCAAAATTTTATTTCTATTGATAATTTTATTTCTATAAAAATTAAAGTCAAAATTTTATTTCTATAGAAAATTTTGCCAAAATTTTATAGTAATAGATTTTTTTTATTATTTTTTTTTTTTATTTTATTTTTTATTAGAAAATGTGGTCAAAATTTTCTTTCTATAGAAAATTTAGTCAAAATTTTGTTTCTGTAGAATATTTTGCACAATTTAAATTTTTTTTAGATTTAGGGGTTCTTTATAAATTCAAAATTTTACAAAAAATAAAGAATTTTATTTACACAAAAATTTTTCTAAAATTGTATTTTTATTGATATTTTTTTCAAAATTTTATTTCTATAAGAAAAAATTTTCAAATTTTATTTCTATAGCAAATTTTCTCAAAATTTTTTTCTTACTGATACTCACTGCTATCAAAACTGTATTCAAAATGTTATTACTATAGAAATATTTTTTTTTTTTTTATGTAAAATTTAGTCAAATTTTTATTTCTATAGAAAATTTAGTCAAAATTTTGTTTCTATAGAATATTTTGCAAAATTTTATTTCTATATAGAAAATTTTACAAAATTTTGTTTGCTACATAATTTGTTTTTTTAATTGTATTTCTATTGATCATTTTTTCAAACTTTTATTTCTATAAAAAGTTTGCCAAATTTTATTTCTATAAAAATTTTATTCAAAATTTAATTTCTATATATTTGGTCAAAATTTTATTTCTAAATATAGAAAAATTTGCCAAAATTTTATTTCTATAGAAAATTTTGCAAAATTTTGTTTACTAGACAAAAATTTTTCCAAAATTGTATGCTCACTGATACTTACTGCTAAGTCGAAAACTTGTAGAGATGACTCAAATTTTCAAATTTTTCAATGAATGAATCATAAATGCATTTTTGCGAAATTGTCTAAACAATTATAAATATTTCCCAAATATTGCCCGAGATTTTGTAGAAGTCTGATTTGAGATTGTATCAAAATGTAGATCTAAATACAAAGTTGTGCAGAGTATTTTTTAATCGGCCCACCCGACTTTAGACTTTCCTTGCATTTTTATTTTTCGTTAAAATTGTGTTACGTCCCATAAATTTTAAGTACATAGATTTTCTAGAAGTATATACAATTTTGTCTAAATCGATTCAGATTCAAATTCATGCATATGGGAATATAAACCTTTATATAGCTCGCAACAAATTTAAAGGATTTGATATAGTATCAATAATTTTTGTCCACAAATACATATACTGTTGGTATCTTCTCATATTATGATGGGTATTTATATCATTATTTTATTTATTAAACATTGCCCTAAATTTGAAATACAGAGTTCAATTGGCATCTAATGTGAAATTAAGACCTTTTTACTTTATATCGATCCACTTACGGTAGAATAGAATAGAACTAAAAATTAGTGGTATTAAAATGAGATTTAGTTATATTACCCGGAGTCGACTCCGGAGTCGGAGTCGTGCATTGTTGTGGTCTCTAACAACAATGCAAAAATTGGTCCATATCGGTCCATAATTATATATAGCCCCCATAAAAACTAATCCACCGATTTGGCTTGCGGAGCCTCTAAGAGAACCAAATTTCATCCGATCCAGCTGAAATTTGGTACATGGTGTTAGTATATAGTCTGTAACAACCATGCACAAATTGGTTCACATCGGTCCATAATTATATATAGCCCCCATATAAACCGATCCCCAGATTTGACCTCCGGAGCCCCTTGGAAGAGCAAAATTCACCCGATCCGGTTGAAATTTGGTACGTGGTGTTAGTATATGGTCTCTAACAACAATGCAACAATGGGTCCACACGGTCTTAATTATATATACCTCCATTTAAACCGATCCCCAGATTTGACTTCCGGAGCTATTGGAGGAGCAAAATTCATCCGACCCGGTTGAAATTTGGTACGTGGTAAAATTTGGTATGTTTCGCTATTATATGGCCGCTAACACCCATGTCAAAATTTGTACATATCGGTCTATAGTTATATATAGCCGATACCCAAAAATAATCTACCAAAATGTTATTTCTATAGAAAATTTTGTCAAAACTATTTTACTATAGAAAATTTTGTCAAAATTTTATTACTATAGAAAATTTTGTCAACATACATTTTATTACATACCCAACAAAACTTATGATTACCTTCAACTTTTGTGGAAGTGGAAAATCTTACTCAGACTTCACATCATTGTTGTCGTTGTTGTTGTTGCCATCAATCCCTGTAGTTGCTTTCTTCGGTTGTTGCTATTCTTTTTGATAAAAAACTATTAATTTAGCTCATATTTAAGTGGGATGAATTCTCCAGTCCTTCGTTGGATTTTATTTCTATAGAAATTTTTGTCAAAATTTTATTGCTATAGAAAATTTTGTCACAATTTTATTTCTATAAAAAATTTTGTCAAAATTTTATTTGTATAGAAAATTTTGTCAAACTAAATTATTTACGTATTTATTCGGCTTTTTTTCGCTTAATATATACCCCGTATGGACTATCTTACAATTTAAAAGACGGTGTTAAGAAGTTTTAGGATACCTGGCCATCGGCAAGTGTTACCGCAATCCAAGTAATTCGATTGTGGATGACAGTCTTTAGTAGAAGTTTCTACGCAATCCATGGTGGAGGGTACATAAGATTCGGCCTGGCCGACTTACGGCCGTATATACAGTCGACTCCGCTTTAGCGCAATGCGCTTTACTGAAAAACCTCGGATAACTGAAATCGATCGCATTCCCCAGTTGTTTTTTCTGTCCATTTCATTTAAATTACTCCGCTTTAGTGAAACTCCGCTTAACTGAAAAAATCGGATTACTGAAAAGTTTTTTGTGTTCAAATGAGTTTCGTCACATTAGTATGACTTCGCTTTACTGAAAATGCCACATTCTCGCTATTGAGAGAGAGTACATTTTCTTCTCCGTATTGAGAACGCTTTATTTCAAGTGAAGATGGCACTTTCAAAACAGTTTAAATCACTCTGTAAATAAAATCAACTGAAAGGTAAAATTGTAGATGGCACACACACGGAATCAAACACCTTGTTTTTATTATTTTATGTACATAGCATTGGTCATAAGTTCGGTTAACTGAAATTGAGTGGATTTTTTTCCAGTTATACGGAGTCCGCTTTACTGAAACTTTTTCAGTTATCCGAAGTTCGCATTACTGGAAGTTTTTTTCAGTTATCCGTAGTCCGCTTTAGCAAAAACTTCGGATAACTGAAATTAAATGGCTGCATTTTTAACGTTTCAGTAAAGCGGAGTCGACTGTACTTGTTTTTTAATTGAGATGTAATCAAGAAAATGATTGGAAATAGTAACCTTTTTTAATTAAAAAATTAATTGAGTTTTGCAATCACCATCAATTAAAATTTTTATTGTATCAATTAATAAAATTAATTGAACCTTTCTAATGAAATCAATTAATTTTTTAATCAAGTATTGTTTTATACCCGATTAAAACTGTGATTGATACTATCAATTAATTTCGTGATTGAATCAGAAAAAAAAATTGTGTGTAGTTTGATTAAAAAGTTAACTGTATCAGTTCATTTTTATACCCTGCGCCACACTGTGGAACAGGGTATTATAAGTTAGTGCATATGTTTGCAACACCCAGAAGGAGACGAGATAGACACATGGTGTCTTTGACAAAAATGCTTAGGGTGGGCTCCTGAGTCGATATAGCCATGTCAGTCTGTCCGTCTGTCCGCGAACACATTTTTGTAACCAAGGGATTAGGTAGTAATTTAAGGCCAATCAACTTCGAATTTGGCACAAGTATGTGTTTTGGGTCAAAATAGAACCCAATTGATTTTGGAAGAAATCGGTTCAGATTTAGATATAGCTCCCATATATATCTTTCGCCCGATATGCACTTATACGGCCCTAGAAGCCTGAGTATTACCCCAATTTGGTTGAAATTTTGCACTAGGAGTACAATTGGTAGTATAGTGAAATGTGCAACATTTTATTGAAATCGGTTCAGATTTAGATATAGCTCCCATATATATCTTTCGCCCGATATGGACTAATACGGTCCCAGAAGCCAGAGTTTTCCTCCAATTTGATTGAAATTTTGCACAGGGAGTAGAATTAGAATTGTAGCTATGCGTACCAAATTTGGTTGAAATCGGTTCAGATTTAGATATAGCTTCCATATATAGCTTTCGCCCGATTTACACTCATTTGCCCACAGAGGCCAATTTTTTCCTCCGATTTAGTTGAAATTTTGCACAGGGAGTAGAATTAGCATTGTAGTTATGCGTGCCAAATTTGATTGAAATCGGTTCAGATTTAGATATAGCTCCCATATATAGTTTTCGCCCGATTTACACTCATATGACCACAGAGGCAAATTTTTAACTCCGATTTAGTTGAAAGTTTGCACAGGGAGTAGAATTAGCATTGTTGCTATGCGTGCCAAATTTGGTTGAAATCGGTTCTGATTTAGATATAGCTCCCATATATAGCTTTCGCCCGATTTACACTCATATGACCACAGAGGCCAATTTTTAACTCCGATTTGGTTGAAATTTTGCACAGGGAGTAGAATTATCATTGTTGCTATGCGTGCCAAATTTGGTTGAAATCGGTTCTGATTTAGATATAGCTCCCATATATATGTTTTTCTGATTTCGACAAAAATGGTCAAAATACCAACATTTCCCTTGTAAAATCGCCAATGCTTAGTCGAAAAGCTGTAAAAATGACTCTAATTTTCCTAAACTTCTATTACATATATATTGAGCGATAAATCATAAATAAATTTTTGCGAAGTTTCCTTAAAATTGCTTCAGATTTAAATGTTTCCCATATTTTTTGTACTAACATTGTGTTCCACCCTAGTGCATTAGCCGACTGTCCAGATCGAGTGATATTTAAATATATGTATTTGGGACAAACCTTTATATATAGCCCCCCCAACACATTTGACGGATGTGATATGGTATCGAAAATTTAGATCTACAGAGTGGTGCAGGGTATAATATAGTCGGCCCCGCCCGACTTTAGACTTTCCTTACTTGTTTTATTAAAAATTTTAAAATTCGATCACTGACTTAATTAACTTAACGTTTCCATATTGATTAAAGATTAATTGTATCAATTAATTTATTAATTGAAAAAATTTTCAACTTCAATAAACTTTTTAATTGGAAATATTTTGGTGATATTTTTTTCTGTGTAACCTGACGAAGAGTTTTCTACCGAAACAATTATATTTTTTGATTCATGGTGGTGGGTATTTAAGATTCGGCCCGGCCGAACATAAGTCCGTATATACTTGTTAATGATTCAAGTGAGCTTTGAATTATGTGGAAAACCTTATTCTGGTTAGATAAAAACATTGTTTTGTCCATATTTCAATAGAAAAATATCGAAAATAAAAAAGCTACAAATCGCTAAAAGGGCCATGAAAAAAAGCCAAAAAACTAAAAGCTAAATGCATTTTCCCCCGCTAAACGACTTCAAAAAAAAAAAACAGATCTAGCGAGAAAATAGCTAAATTGGCAACGCTGATTCTGTGATTCAAACGGATCTTATGCTTAGAAAGAAATGTATCACCCTTCTTACGAAAGATGGACGTAGACCCTCGGTGGCTTACTGCCAAGAACCACTATACAATAACAAATCAATGGTCTTGACAACTTAAAATATTAAAAAAGCATTTTTTTAGCTATCTCAATAGGTTTACATTCAGCAAAATACCCACCATCGATATACTGAATTGAATTTCCTTAGAAAATATTTTTCACACAACATAAATTTCAAATGATATTTATACTCGTATAAGTATCAACAAGGTATCTTTTTTATGCACGTCCTGCTATTTACCCTCAGTTTTTCACAAGCGTTTATATATTTAACTAAAATTTTCCAAACTTTTTGCTGGTTGTCGTCGCCCTATTATCACCTAATGAATTTGCCGCATTGCTTGGTGTTTCCAACTCGACCTCTTTACATAACAACCGAATAAAGTTTGGTAATGCTTTCCAAGGAAATGTGTTTTTTAGGGGCAAATGTTTATGTCAGAGACGAGTACCTTCCATTTTATTAAAACTTGCAACATATTTTCAGTTCAAAAATGAAACTTTTCAAGCAGTCACAAAAAAAAATGTGGAGAGGAAACTCAAGAAGAAGATTTGTGAAAATGTTACCAAAAAACCTATAAATTTAATTTGTTTATAATACGACTTGATATGTTTATCTAATGAAACACCGAGAAAAGCGACTAAAAAAGATGCCAAGAAAAAAAATTCGAACAAAAAAAAACGCTAATTACGTAGGTGCCAAAAGCTTCCAAACAAGAACAACAAAAATTGTGAACATTTCTTATTTCGGTTTAATGACGACGTTAAAACAGGCAATGAAACTGATTGGAGGTGGAACGATCGTGGAAACCCCCTTTGCATCAGCCTCTTCCGTGGTTGTTGGTGTTCGATGGCGTTTCTCTTTTTTTGGTCACGTCGTCACCTATATGTGGTATGAAAATCAAACATTGCACAGATTCCATCGGATTGTGTTATTTTCGGAAAGCGATCATTGAAAACGAGCTCATTTTACGAACTGTTACAATTAAAATTAAGAATTTATAAATCAAGCGGAAAATTGACGACACTGCACGAAATGTACTCATTTTTTTAAATATCCCAAAGTAATAATACGAAATATCGACAATTGACTAAATGTTCTTAAATGTTTATACGAAACAACAATGAAGGGTGGAGGATACACTCGTATACCCATTAAGTTAGCAAGTGTAAGACGGATCAATATCTTGATGACATTTTATTTGACGGTTTTTTGTTCAGGAATATCAACACTGAAAATTGTCGTTCGTTCAAAGATTTCATGTCATTCAAATACGAATGCAAATTTTGCTTAACATGGAAGACGCATTTCTCTAATATAAAGTTTTTTTCCTTGTCCAAAAGTCGATAAACTTTTCAATGAAGTCGTATTGTCCTTATAAATAAATGATTTCACTTAAAAATGGGTACCATAACATAAAAGAAACAAGTAAGGAAAGTCTAAAGTCGGGCGGGGCCGACTATATTATACCCTGCACCACTTTGTAGATCTAAATTTCCGATACCATATCACATTCGTCAAATGTGGTGGGGGCTATATATAAAGGTTTGTCCCAAATACATACATTTAAATATCACTCGATCTGGACAGAATTTGATAGACTTCTACAACATCTATAGACTCAAAATTTAAGTCGGCTAATGCACTAGGTGGAATACAATGTTAGTAAAAAAAAAAAAATATGGGAAACATTTAAATCTGAAGCAATTTTGAGGAATCTTCGCAAAAGTTTATTTATGATTTATCGCTCGATATATATGTATTAGAAGTTTGGGAAAATTAGAGTCATTTTTACAACTTTTCGACTACACTGAAAAAAATATTGTCGTGAGGTCAAAGATTTCATGTCTTTAAAATACGAATACAAATTTTGCTTAGCATAGAAGACGCATTTCTCTAAAATAAAGTTATTTTCCTTCTCCAAAAGTCGATAAACTTTTCAATGAAGTCATATTGTCCTTATAATTAAGTGATTTGACTTAAAAATGGGTATCTTAACATGAAAAAAAAATTTATAGGCTAAGGTCAACTTGACTTTAATAATTCAGAAAAATTCTTTAAATTTAATGAAATTGTCTTTAAATTTGTTGTCTTTTTGCATCTTGACTACAAAGCAAAAAATCGTTCAAATATAGGACATATTTTTCAAAACTTTATTTTAAAGAAGTTTTTTACTTCAAACATAGCATAATTTCTACTGGAAGTCGAGTCCTAATTTGGAAAATAAAGTTGCCGTTAACTCGTTTTTAAAGGACTTTGATAGCATATGAAAAAAAAAGCTGAGAAAGCGAAAAATTAAAATGTGTTTCCTAGAAGCAAGTACACAAAACCTAAATTTAAAAGAGAATTGTGTCTTAAAAGTATCCTTACTTGTGTTCTCCGCTTCTTTGGCTCGGAATCAATACCAAATTTTTTAAAGTAAAGACAAAATCTTTGGAACCGAGTATGCTTTTTTTTCAGTGTAGCTACAATGCTAATTCTAATCCCTGTGCAAAATTTCAACTAAATCGGAGCAAAAAATTGGCCTCTGTGGTCATATGAGTGTAAATCGGGCGAAAGCTATATATGGGAGCTATATCTAAATCTGAACCGATTTCAACCAAATTTGGCACGCATAGCTACAATGCTAATTCTAATCCCTGTGCAAAATTTCAATTAAATCGGAGTAAAAGATTGCCCACTGTGGTCATATGAGTGTAAATCGGGCGAACGATATATATGGGAGCTATATCTAAATCTGAACCGATTTCAATAAAATTTGGCACACTTGACTATAGTACTAATTGTTCTTCTTATGCAAACTTTTAAGCAAATTATGGTAAAACTCTGGCTTCTGGGCCATATAAGTCCATATAGGGCGAAATGGTTTCTTCCAAAATCAATAGGGTTCTATTCTGAGCCAAAAAACATACTTGTGCCAAATTTGAAGTCGATTGGACTAAAACTGCGCCTAGGCTTTGATTACAAAAATGTGTTCACGGACAGACAGACATGGCTATATCGACTCAGGAGCCCACCTTGAGCATTTTTGCCAAAGACACCATGTGTCTATGTCGTCTCCTTCTGGGTGTTGCAAACATATGCACTAACTTATAATACCCTGTTCCACAGTGTGGCTCAGGGTATAAAAACCTATAACCATAGTAACTTAATAAAATTAAAAGGTAAATTATATGAATAGTTTTTGTTTTTTTACAAATTCGCATATCAAGTCAATTAGAAGCCGGCATATTTTGATTAAAGTCATTGTGTTAAAATAAATGTTATCTTCTGATTGTAATCTCATTTAAAAGGTATTCGATTATATTTTTTTTTTAAATTCTTTTAACATCACTTTGCATTATGACTATAAGTTTATAATTTTTCCAACAAAAACACATAAAGGTTAAATATCCACCTTATACTATTATCCAACATAAGAATCCTTAACACAAGAGACACGCAAGAATTATACGATAGGATGATTGGAGACTATGCCGAAAAAATGCAATTCATTAGTCGCTTTCGAGATTTTTTATTTTCTCAGCAAACAAAAAATATCACATCTTTTTATGATTTTATTTCATCTTTTACAGATATATTCCATGGTATACCTGGCCTGAGCTTGTATGGCATTTGTTTTGTCGTCAGTGTCGTTGCCTTGGCCAGAAGCTTGCTGCCATTTGCTCCGCCAATGTTCATCTAAAACTCTAATAAAACATGCGAACATAATGAAGCAACCAAAGTGTCCACCCATTTTGCTTAAGACATGAAAGCAGTAACAGCAGCTATGGTTGGAGTAGTTCAAAGTCGCCAAAATCAAAATCACATGATGCCAGCATTATTATTGTCTTCTCTCGTCGGCAGAATTTCCGACATCCATCTACCAGAAGATTTTACCAGGCTATTTGTCCGAACGATCAGACAGCAAAAGCCAACTTTTCGCAAAGCTGGAGCAAATATCCAACAATGAAAACCAAAACAAAACAAAAATCGCATGTTGACCACATTTTTTATAGCCCGCAAAGGGCAACACCCACTCTTGTCTTCTTCGGCAGTTGGAATTCGTTTACGGCAATGTGCAAACACAAACGGCCAGGACACCCTAGCCTTTAGAATGCAATAGGCCTTAAAGCTCTCAGAATACCAATTCGAAAATCGTCCATCGTCCACATCATTATCATTCGCATTCGATCATTGGAGACATCACGAGAAAATGTTAATAATGAACGACCATTTTTTGGGGGGAGTCTCCGACATAATCGTAAACAAAAGAAAAAAACTGAAAATCACCGAAAGGATTTATAAGGTTGTGCATGAGAAATGGCACTCTCATTGCCCGCCATCGACCACCAAAACGTGAACTATACAACAATAAAACAAACTTATTAAAATTATTAAAATCTGATTTTTAATGGATTTCGTTACTTTTCATTTTCATATGCACTCATAAGAGTGTCGAATATCTTTTCGACGGGAGCCACTAATTTGTTTTAGTTATTTCTCCATCCTAGCCTATATGAGCCATTTTATAGAGAAAAGCCTAGAGTTTGCTGAGTTCGACAGTATAAAAGGAAACTTTTAATAATATGAGGTTCCTCACATTTTATCGCGGTGGTTGCACTGCAATGTGGAACGCCGTTCGGGCACGGCTATAAAAAGGAGGTCCCTTGTCATTGATCCTAACATGGAATCGGGCAGGACTCAGTGATAAGAAATATATTTACTTATTTTTATGATATCGGCGTGATGTCAGTGTTTGTAATACTGTTTTCTAAAAATAAACTAATTTTTCTGAAATTAACCAAAATTTTTATTCCTGGTGGGTTCACTATTTTTTAAGTGTACATACACCACGTGCATGTATATATTTTTCAGAGTGGAACGACTCATAAACGAATAATATAGAACTGGTTGATTAGTAAATTTATTGTGATGTTTTCTGTTGAAATTAGTTTAGGTTTCGTTCACTACTTGACGGCGTTGCTCTCTTTCTTTTTTTTGGAAATTCATTGTAACCTTTTGCCATAAAATGAAATATTATGGGAACCAAATGCAGAAGAGAATATTAATTTGGAAATTATGAAATGGGTCGGTCGTCTAGAGCTAGCCACAAAAAGCAAACTTTGCGGTAGAAGAGAAGTTTTGTAGCCTGGTTTGAGATTTTCTTGAAATCATGAGAACAACAACAAATAAAATTGAAACTTTCCAAATCTCAAAAACACGACACGACAACAAAAAGGATATTCATTTCAAATTCACAGACCGACACAAATAAGTTATTTATAACGAAACTTGAACACAAACTGTCTGGTTGTCTTTGCATGGGAATAGAAAACAATGAATTCGTGCCATTATCTGTGAGTTTAGAATCATCATATGTCCATTTGCTTTAAAAGATTTGGGTATGATTTTGGCACCTGTCAGCAAATCTTTTTTGCCATAAATTGTCATTAAAGTTTGCGACATTTACCCATTATATTTTCAGATTAAAAGAAAAAGGTTTTTTGTGAGTAAGTTGACAATCTGATATTCCGTTTTAAGGAATTTGAAAACTATTAACCTGCGCTAAATGGACGACTTAAATAAATCACACCATGGAAATAAATGGACGACTTAATAATCCACACCCATAGAAATAACCATGACAGGCGTTCACGTTTCAAAACGATCCGTTTATGAAAGTGAATCAACACACGTACATATGTATCTGATAACGAATAATTTACACCATGCATTGTCATAACAACAACCGTCGTTCATGAACTGAAAACATAATGGTTACGAATTTGTAATCAGGCATATACGATTTAACATTTCATGGCAAACAAAAGCTTTGGGGCCCAGGTTCGAATCCCATATCGGACAATTTTTTTCTATTGTTTATACACTGCGCCACTCTGTGGAACAGGGTATTATAAGTTAGTGCATATGTTTGCAACACCCAGAAGGAGACGGGATAGACACATGGTGTCTTTGGCAAAAATGTTCAGGGTGGGCTCCTGAGACGATATAGCCATGTCCGTCTGTCCGTGAACACATTTTTGTAATCAATGTCTAGGTCGCAGTTTTAGTCCAATCGATTTAAAATTTGGCACAAGTATGTGTTTTGGCTCAGAATAGAACCCTATTGATTTTGGAAGAAATCGGTTCAGATTTAGATATAGCTCCCATATATATCTTTCGTCCGATTTGCACTTATATGACCTCAAAAGCCAGAGTTTTGCCCTGACTTGCTTCAAATTTTACACGAGAGGTAGGTCGTTATGTGTGCCAAATTTAATTAAAATCGGTTCCGATTTAGATATAGCTCCCATATATATCTTTCGTCCGATTTGGACTTATATGGCCTCAAAAGTCAGAGTTTTGCCCTGACTTGCTTCAAATTTTGCACAAGGAGTACGTTTTATAGTATCGGTAAGTTTGCCAAGTTTGGTCGAAATTGGTTCAGATTTAGATATAGCTCCTATATATATATCTTTCGCCCGATTTACACTCATATGACCACGGGGACCAAAGTTATACTCCCATTTACGTTAAATTTTGCAGAGATTGCAGAATTATTATTGTAACTATGCAGTACAAATTTAGTCAAAATCGGTTCAGAATATATGTAGCTCCCATGTACACCAGAGTTGGGGAAATATGGTAGACTTTTTCATATTATAAACCCATTTTCAATGGAATTTTCCTCCAATTGACTGGATAGTTTCCACAGAGAATATATTTAATATGATATTTAGGTGTGTCAAGTTTGATCTAATTTGGTGCAGATTTAGATAAAGCCTCCATATATTCGTTTTTCCGGTTTATACAAATTTGGCCAAAATTTCCTGACTTTATACAAAATTCTGTGATGATTTCCCTTCACTGTAATGCCAGAATTTCCACAGAACGGTTGAGTTTTAAATAAGGCTCCAAGTCGCCCGACTTGACCAAATAATATATGACTACCCACACTTGACCACATATCTTGGCGACATCTAACCAATATCCTTGTAAAATCGTCACTGATGAGTTGCAAAAATTGTAAAAATTACTAAAATTGTCCTATATCTCGAATACATATGTATCGCCTGATAAATCATAAAAGCTCTTTTGTACAATTGCATTACAATTTCTCTCGCTTCATACACACAAAAAAAAATTTTTCTGATTCAATCACCAAATTAATTGATCCAATTAATTTTTTAATTGAAATGTCTTCAATCACGAAAATGATAGTATCAATCACAGTTTTAATTGGACATAGAAAAAATTCTTGATTAAAAAATTAATTGATTTTTTCAGCAAATTTCAATTAATTTTTTAATTGATTCAATTAAAAATTTAATTGATGTTGATTGCTAAACTCAATTAATTTATTAATTAAAAAAGGTAACTATTTTTAATTACTTTCTGAATTGGCTTAGAGTTTTTATTTGAATTAACAAATGATTGTTTGAAATACATTTTTAATTAAAAATTTAAAAAAAATCAGCACTTTTTTAATCTAAATAACCTATAAATATTTTCTATATTGGTGAGGTCCAAAATACATTTTTGTAATCTTCTTTAGAAATAAACGAAAAATACGAAAATTTTTCTACTGTATGTTTCTAGTAAATGGACATTCATACGAAAACTATAGCTGACACTTTTTCGGGTTCTTTTTTGTATTTTTGCTCACACTTTGAAGGACATTATAGGCCAAATAGCTCTTATATTTTCGTAAGGCCACTTGGTCACAATTCAAGAATCAAATTTTCAAAACAAGCTCATATAGCTCTTGAAGTAGGTTTTCAAAATGGCAATTTTTGTTCTACATACTGGTAGTACAAGTAAAAACAGAAGAAAAATTAAAGTTTTTAACATTAGGTTTATTTCGGTAGTGAAAGGGTTAACAGAATTAGTCTTCCGAATTTGATTAAAAAGTTAATTGTATCAATTAATTTTTTAATTAAAAATTTAAAAATTTTCAATCATTGACTTAATTAACTTAATGTTTCTATCATGATTAAAAAGTTAATTGTATCAATTAATTTATTAATTAAAAAAATTTTCAACTTCAATTAACTTTTTAATTGGAAATATTTTGGTGATATTTTTTTCTGTGTATGTCCCATTTTTATACCCTTCACCAATACTGTGGTACAGGGTATAATAAGTTTGTGCATTTGTATGTAACGCCAAGAAATAGTGGTCATAGACCCATCTTTTAGTATACCGATCGGCTTAGAATTAAATTCTGAGTCGATTTAGCGATGTCCGTCTGTCTGTCTGTCTGTCTGTCTGTCTGTCCGTCTGTCTGTATATGTAATTTTGTGCACAAAGTACAGCTCGCAATTTAAGTCCGATCGTCCTCAAATTTGGCATAGGGTCGTTTCTTGGGACAGAGACAATCGCTATTTGTTTTGGAAAAAATCGGTTCAGATTTAGATATAGCTGCCATATATATTTATCCCCGATTTGGTCATAGTTAGCATGTTTATCAACCGATTTTCTTGAAATACCGTACATCTGAATATTTTATGAATCTCGAAAATCTTGCAAAATATCAGCCAAATCGGTTCAGATTTTGATATAGCCCCCATATATATCTTTCGTCCGATTTGATCTTATATGGCCAGAAATGCCAGAGTTTTGCCGTGATTTGCTTCAAATTTTCCACAAGGGGTACGTTTAATAGTATTGTTAAGTGTATCAAATTTTGTTAAAATCTGTTCAGATTTAGATATAGTTCACATATATATCTTTCGCCCGATTTGGACTTATATGGTCTCAAAAGCCAGAGTTTTGCCCTGACTTACTTCAAATTTTGCACAAGCGGTACTTTTAACGATACTATTGTATGTGCCAAATATGGTCAAAATCTATTCAGATTTAGATATAGCTCTCATATATATCTTTCGGCCGATTTGAACTTATATGGCCTCAAAATCCAGGGGTTTGCCGTGATTTGCTTCAAATTTCGCACAAGTAGTACGTTTAGTAGTATCGGTAATTGTGCCAAATTTGGTTGAAATCGGTTCAGACTTAGATATGGCTCCCATATATCTTATGTCCGATTTGCACTCATATGAACAGGGGGCCCAAAGTTATACTCCCATTTACGCATAGATAGCAGAATTATTATTCTAACTATACATCTGAAATTTAGTCAAAATCGGTTCAGACTATATATAGCTCCCATATATACGTACACCAGAGTTGGGGAAATATGGTAGACTGTTACACATTTTAGACCCATTTTCAATGGAAGTTTACTCCAATTAACTGGATAGCGTTAGCCGATTTAAATTTTAATTCTAGAGATTTTGTAGAAGTAAAACAATTGTTTCTTTATATAGCTTCCAGCAAATGTGAAGTAGTTGAGATGGTAACACAAATGTTGGCCTACATAGTGGTGAAGGGTATAGTATAGTCGGCCCCGCCCGACTTTAGACTTTCCTTACTTGTTTTTTACTAACATTGTGTTCCACCCTAGTGCATTAGCCGATTTAAATTTTGAGTCTATAGATTTTGTAGAAGTGTATCAAATTCTTTCCAGAGCGAATGATAATTAAATGTATGTATTTGGGACAAACCTTTATATAAAGCACCCACCACATTTGACGGATGTGATATGGTATAGAAAATTTAGATCTACAAAGTAGTGCTTTAGACTTTCCTTACTTGTTTTTTATATGAAATTTTATTCAGATCCGTGTGAACCAGTCTTGGGAAACTCCTGAAGAACAAGACTCACGCGTGAGTCACAAGCACACCTCTGCTCTAAATATGTCAAATTTCGTGCCCACAAAACAACAAGCTTGCGAACAGCTGTTCCAAACGACACAAAGGAGATGTTTTTCGCATCTCATCGATACTGGTGGATCCAGTACGACAGTCTCAAGCCAAAGAAATTATATGGTTACACCGGTCATGCCTCAACGTGGACAACAAAGCCGAATATGTGTGGAAAGAAGCTTTTGCTATGCATTTGGAGGGACCAGTTGGATGTGGTATGCTATTAGTAGCTGAAACCGAGTGAAACGATCACAGGAGCTTGGTAACGAATTTCACCCGATCCGGTTGAAATTTGGTACATGGTCTTTTATATACCCTCTAACAACCATACAAAAATTGGTCCATATCGATTCATAATTATTTCTAGTCCAGTATAAATCGATCCCAAGATTTTATTTCGGCAGCTTCCTGGATGTGTAAATTTCATCCCATCCGCTTGAACTTGGGTCTTAGTCTATGGCTTCTAACCACCATGCAAAAATTGATCCATATCGGTCCATAGTTATATATAGCCCCCATACAAACCGACCCCCAGATTTGATTTCCAGAGATACAAATTTCATCCAAGTAATTCGATTGTGGATCTTTAGCATAAGATTAGGCCCGTCCGTATATAGTTCTTCATTATTAATAGCATACCTTGAATATCTCAGCATATATCTGATAAAAATGAATTGTTCTGTGAATACCAAAATAAAGCCTCTTATTGAAAACTCCTCTACTATGACAATCACATTCTATTATATATTATTTAATATTTGACACCTTAGGTTACATTACTCTATAATCGCCAATGAACTTGCATTTTCAATACCGTCCTCAAACTGAAAAATGTTAGTTAAAAAATTTCCTAAGGATATGTTTTCCTTCAGCTACACTGTTCTTATTTTTCTAGAGCTCACGATGATTCGATGCTAAAGCAGACCGCATTAAATCGATGAGGTTTTCATTTATGACAAACAGCTCATTACATTCGGTACACAAATTATTGAAAATCGATGGAAGAATCTTGAACGATCAGTTCTGTTTCTTTTTAGATTTTATAGCCTTGAGATGAAGTTAGATCTTAACTTACTGATGTGTGGGGGACACCAAATTACATAGTGTAGCTAGAGCATACGCAATGAGATTGAACAATACTATATCGTATAAGATGCACAATGGTCGTGTAAATCCAAATTATAGGAAGTTATAGTTTTTTCAAGCTATCATCGAGTATATAATATAGACAGAAAGTGTTTGGAGTAGAGGTGTGCGCGTGACTGAAATTTCACTCACACTCACGCACATTGAAAATGTTTATTCAGGCACGCTCATATATATATATATATATATATATATATATATATATATATATATATATATATATATATATATATATATATATATATATATATATATATATATATATATATATATATATATATATATATATATATATATATATATATATATATATATATATATATATATATATATATATATATATATATATATATATATATATATCAGCAGTAATACTTTTACACGGACATGACATTGGAGGAAAGTACTTCGGTGCAAGCATACCCGCAGTCGAAAAATAAGTACTTCGTCGCAAGCATACCAGCTCTCTAAAAAGAGCGAGTGAGTTGCTGCTCTCATATCTCTTTATAGATTTTATTCTCTCTTATAAGTTAGATACTTATTCTCGGTCTTTTTCATCCCTCTGTTTATGGTACAATTTGTACTTTGAAAATCTCTATGACGCCAGGAGGAATCGAACTCAGACCTGTTGTTTTGTAATCCAACACACTATACCCCACTCTACGGCATGGATTTATTCAATGATGTAATTTTGCTATATAAATGATGTACTATACAACTTAACAAAACAAGAGTATTTTTTATTGGCATTATAAATTAATATGTTGCAACTGTTTTCTGAGATGTAATTTTCGCTACTATTAGTGGTGCCCACAATCGCTGTAGAGGTTATTCTATTAAAAAAAAATAAATAAATAACTAATATTTAATAAGAATATAAAAAAAATAATTTTAAAAATAGAGGGTTTCAGCGGGATCAGAACCCGGATCTCAAAATATGATTTTAATTACAGGTATTAATAAAGGGATTAATTTTGTCCACACAGTAAGTTATTATTTTTAAATCCTAGGTAATACTACAAGTAGTAAGTTTTTTATTACCGGCATTACTGGAAGAATCACTAGTGCTTACCCAGTTTTTTCTTGGGCCATATAAACCGATCCCCAGATTTGACTTCTGGTACGTGTTGTCAGTATAACCAATAACTATTCAATAATTTCTCCATATCGGTTCATAATGATATATAAACCGATCCTATCCCGATCTTAATATTTAAGACAAATTTTATCCGATCGTTGTACAATGTCCGTATACCATAATCTACGAGAAAATAACATGGCGGCGACAAACTTGTTTCATGGTACCTTTAAACTATGCTCTTGAATTCATTCATGTCCATCACTCAGCCTATTGTGCACAGCTATTTACATGTATACAGTTAGGGTCCATGATATCTACCAACATATTAACTATGATGACAGTCAGTCCAACCGAATAGGCATTAAGATCATCAGCAATAACAACAACAACAACATCAACGAGTATAATCTTCAGAAAAGGACAGTAAAAGGACGGCACAGGAACTATGCGAAATTTCTATGAAAATTGCTTTCAAATTGTTACCACACCATAGCCTCTTACCTCACCGACCCCACAGTCTTTGATGATCAGAGTAGGTACAGAATGTGACTTCTATAATGCATGACAGCAACAACTCTTCTTCAAAGATCAGCAGCAAAATCATGGGTGTAGTGATGTCGCAGATGAAAAATAAATTCTCGATATCTGGATGTTGTTTGCCAGAAAATACCTATGTTGTTGTGCTTGGCCTTTAGTCTGGATACATTTTGGCCATACGTTTTCTTGCCTTCAGGCCTATAATTAAGATAGTCAGTCTCCGTGAAACCAATTTTCTGTCCTTTAAATAAAAATAAGCGCTTGCAGGTCCAGTAGAAGTAGTAATATGCTAGAGCTGATGATGATGCTGCTCCTGCTCCCGCTGCTGACAATAACGATGGGGATGAGGTCGATGTCACATTCAGTCCAGTATGGCCTCTAGTGGTAATGGCCATGATTGCGGTGGAGGTGGTTGTAGTGGTAATGGTGGCGTTGGTGAGTGAATCACTACTCAATTTTGGATGTTTTTGTGTGATTGGAGCTTGTCCGTTGTCCATGTCTTTAAGACAAACCAACCATACAATTGATAAGAAGTAGGATGATCACCGGTAGGATGGGGCTGCAGAAGATCATCTTGCCCGCGTCGTAGCCGTTGTTTGTTACACATGTCCTTCTGTATCAACCAAACACGTCCCGTTCTAAAACGACACTAACAACACCAAAGTCAAAAACAACAACAATAAGTTGTGTATGATTACTGCAATTCACCCAGTGATTTTGTTTCGATTGACGGTGACGATGTTGTTGGTAATAGCCTTGATGGCTGCTCTGGCCATAAGATGTCGTCTGTAAGCATAGTATAGCAATTTCGAAGAGAAAGAGATTCATCTGAAGGGATCATCCTTTTTTTGTGTGTGAAATATTTGTTGGACAAGAGCCTAAGAGGACCTATTTTAATGGGGCTATAGAGTTATGTCTCTCCCCCCACAACATTGTTGTGTTCTTTAGTTATTGAAGCAGTTTCTTTGTGTCTCCTTGTTTGTTAGGTAGGGGGACGACGACAGCAACAACGGTGAAGGTGACGGTGACTACGCTGTGGAATCATTCTCTTTGATTCGTCTGAACTGTGTGACACATGGGAGGTACCAATTTTAATGGAATTTCTTTTAGATTGGAGGGTCATTTATTTTGTTTCTCTCCATTCGTTATTTTGTCGTTTCGATGAATATATGGTAGGTACATTAGTGTTAGTGTATAATGTGAGTATACGTATATGACTGCAAGTGTGTGCGTATCGCTTAGAATGTCGTCATTGGAGTTTTAGTGCTATTGCAACTCTTTCTTGGATTTCGGTTTCATGTGAACGGATGCTAATATTTAAAAGTAATTATGTGTACAGTAATTTTATTGACTTTAGAATTTTTTTTCTTTTCGCCAAAATCATTTGTGTAAAGACATAATTTTTGGAACCGGGACGTTTTTTAGGGTGCCGTTTTCTGGATTCATTCACGCAAAGAAAAAAAACGTTTGGAAAACGTGTACCGAAAACGTTTTTTGTTTTTTTTTTGTTAGAGTGTTTTGAATTCCTTCAAAAATTTTAAACTCACCACCAAAAAAAATTGTTTGTTACAAATTTTTTATTTTTTCAATAAAAAATTATTTTTGAACCAACAACACAGTCCATTTCGTTCATATCAAGCACTGCTCTATTCTGGCTTTAAGTCTTTAATAAGACACATTTTACAATTCATAGTAAAAATTTAATATAGTAGTATGTAATGTTGAACTTTTTTGGGAATCTTCCGAACATATGTGGAATATATGTTAAAAAACCCACGACCCCTGGCATGCAAGACGGACGTAGCCAAAGACAATAAACTCTAAGAAGATAGGAAATTGGCTACTGAGGAGATCAAACCATTTACCGTTTTAGTTTCATACTCGAACCAAACACGTATACGACAAGTATTGACATAGCATTAAAATGCAAATTAAAAGAAATTAAGTACACGAAATAAATTTCCATAAAGGGGAAAATGTATTTTTTTTTTATTGTTGCCTAAAATTTAACATTTTTTCATTAAGAAAATTAAGTTTTGCATTTAAAAAATAAAAACGAAAAACAAATAAAAAAATTACAAACATGTACATAACTAGCATGGTAAATGCAACATTTGGTATGACGGAAGCCAATATTCTATCTTCCTCAAGTTTATTATCTTTGGACGTAGCAACCACTGCTCCACGGTGCCCAACTAAATGAATGTTTCTGTTAAATAAAGCTTCTTTAATCGGCTCGTGGGCGCCGCAATCTATGCTATATAAATATAACTTATATGGATAATTGTCTATTGATGACAATAAAAGCTACATAGCTCATTGGATAGTGTGTTGGCTCACAAGTGGTCCGCGTTTCGATTCTCCGCCAGGCGAAAGGTAAAATTTAAAAAAATTATAAAATCGAATAATTTCTTCTACTTTGTTTGTATTACAGAACAAGGTGCTAAGAACTAAAAAAACTCGTGGAAGTGAGAAAGATGTGAGAGAAAATGCAATTAGCCAGAAAAGATTGTTTTTTTGAGTTAGTCTTTATGAAACTGTTTTTACATACTGAAAAAGAATAAACGTTTATCACAAAAAGTATATACTTTTCTTCCAACTAAACTTCCTTAAAGCAAAAATCAAATGCAAAGCAAACTTTATTTCTCTAAAATTTCGTTTGGGAGGAAATAATTATTTTTTTGCGTGTTGGTAGCTTTTTAAGCTTCAGGCTGATCTTTTCTCCAAAATCGTCCAATCGGCTTTTTTCGTGCCCAAAGTTGATCTGAACTTTCTCAACAGAGCAGACATTTTGAAAATAAAGTTCAATAATTTGTAACGTTGTTCGTTTGTGGGACGATTCATAATTAAATTATAGACCAAACTGATGATGTTTGACAGTGAAACAAAAAATAATAGCTTAAAAAACAAGTATATACAGCAGTAAGTTCGTCCGGGCCGAATCTTAAATACCCACCACCATGAATCAAATATAATAGTTTACTTTGGAAACTCTTCGTCGTAGCGGGTTTCATGATAATATAAAGAATTTTAGGGGGTTTGATGACAAATTTTCTCCCAAGCAAATCAGTTCAACCTATGAAGACTAAATCAGATTCTTGATTTATGAGAACCAATTTTGTTTGAGTTGTAGAGAAATCATAAAAATAACGTGTATGTGATGAAATAACGCCTTGATTTGAAGTCTTTAATCTGTAGATTTTTTTCCGCCATTATTTAAATGAATACGATGAGTAAATTTCAGACAAGCAAAGTTTTCTTTTGACACAAATTTTAGAGACAATCGTTAAATCGCTTATCAAAACATCGGATTAGTTTCCTCTAAACGAAAATACTTTATACAAAAGGGAAATTTCGTTTGTCTAAAATTTCATTCCGGAGAGACAATCGTTGAATCGCTTATCAAAAATTCGGATTAGTTTGCTCTAAACGAAAATACGTTATACGAAAGGGAAATTTCGTTTGTCTAAAATTTCATTCCGGAGGAAAATATTTTTTTCTTTGGGTGTACCCTCAAAAAGTTAAATAGGTCTATATCGATGATTTACCAAACGGGCCGGTAAAAATAAATGCGATACAGATTTTCGAGGGTCTAAAATTCCAGTATATTTACTATTATGTGCAAATCGGATAAAAACAAGGAGTTATATATATGGAGGCTATACTAAAACATGGGTCAACACACGCTATATTCGTCTGACCTATTTGTGGTCAGCCGGATTCCATAAGTCCTAGAAATAAATTCGGGAGTTAGGACTATATGGGAGCAATACTCACCACCTCTTAATGTTCCTCAAATACCTCTAGAATTCCACTTTCAGACGAATTGGGTGAAAACTTCGAATTCTGGAAGCCCAAGAAGTAAGATCGGGAGATCAGTCTATATAGGGGCTATACCAAACAATGGACCGATACGGACCATTTTCTACACATAAAGAGTTATGGTCCTAAAATACCTATGATTTCTAATTTCCGACAAATTGGATAAAAACCACGGATTCTAGAAGCCCCAGGAATAAAGTCGGGAGATAGGTCTATATGGGGGCTATACCAAAACATGGACCGAAAAGCACCATTTGAGGCACACCTACTTGTGATCTTAAGATACCTCTAGATTTTCAATTTCAAGCAAATCGGCTAGAAAATATAGTCTCTAGACGCCCAAGAAGTAAAATCGGGAAATCGGTCTATACGGGGGCTATACCAAAAAATGGACCGATACACCTCAATTTCGGCACATCTATTTGTGGTCTCAAAATACCTCTAGATTTCCAATTTCAGGCAAATCGGGTAATAAATACAGTTTATAGAAGCCCAAGAATAAAAATCAGGAGATCGGTCTATATGGCGGCTATACCAAAACATGGACCGATACGGACCATTTTCGACACACCACTTTATGGTTCTAAAATACCTCTAGGTTTTCAATTTCGGATAGAAAATACAGTTTCTAGACGCCCAAGAAGCAAAATCGGGAGATCGGTCTATATGGGGGCTATACCAAAACATGGACCGATGGACACGATTTTCGACACACCTTCTTATGGTCCTCAAGTACCTCTAGATTTTCAATTTCAGGCAAGTTGAAAAAACTACGGTTTCGGGAATCGGTTTATATGGGGACTATATCAAAACTTGGACCGAACTTGACCTGCCTGCAAACAAAAAAACGAATCTGTGCCAAATTTCAGGACGATAGCGCCATTATTGAAGGGTGTAGCGTGATTACAACAGACAGACAGACGGACATGCTTATATCGTCTTAGAATTTCTCCCTGATCAAGAATATATATACTTTATATATTCGGAAATCGATATTGCGATGTGTTACACACGGAATGACAAACTTATTATACCCCCATCACCATTCTATGGTGGTGGATATAATTACCCTTTACTGTCATGTCATCCGCTATAAAGAGTTTATTTTTTAAGTAAATAATTAATATTATTATTTACGAATTAATTAATTTTATTTGTGTAAAATGTTTTCGGTTCAAATATCATATTACGGAAAATCATTTCAGAGAAAAATCTATTTTTGCCAATATTTGTCTTTAAAGAATACAATAAACTCTCTGAAATTTATCCCACTGTTAAATTCTACAAACACAATAATTTCACTTTAAATACATAAATTTAGATGTCTTTGATTTAATGAGTTGTAATAACCAACAACAGAAACACTTAAAAGGTTAACAAATGAAATACATCGCAAACTTAACATAAATAACTATCTCAAATGGTATTGAGGAAACTTTCTGCATCGTAGCCCACGACAAGAATCATTCGTTGGGGACCACTAAATATTGGTTTTATGCAAGACTTGGAATAACATCTACAATATAATTAAATGCTAGGAAATACTGATGTTTCGGAAACAAAAATGAATATATTGCACAGTGTTGCGAGGTGATAGAAATGTATGCAAAATATTCAAAATAAAGTAGAATGTAGCGAAAATCTGAACATTAATGGCATGTGTGAATGTGGTAAAAAATCATACATTAAAGCTAACTGCAGCCGGTTAGAACTAGAGTCTGGACCCGTTATAGATTTTTAGTTTGGAGCTACAAAGAACACTTATAAGAAATCTAGATAAATTTGAGCTTCTTAGGCTCCCCCATAGTTGTCAAGTTTTCTACTAATAGCAGATCAGTTATAAGCCTACATGTAAAATTTCAGGCGAATGCCATAAAAATCGAGACCAGATTTTAAAAAAGTAAAAAAACTAGGGTTGGGCTAGGAAAAGCTCGCTAACTTAAATCTTAATACACAGAAAAACATCCGTAGTTAAACTAAGCTGATTTTAACTTTTTTTTAATTTTAATAATGTTATTTGTTTGTAGTTAAATTTTATTATTTTTTACGACATTTTCCACAGAACAATGAAATTTTCCTTTCTTTAAGAATGTCTCAAACATTTTATGAACTACAGGTGGGTATAAAGTTCAATGACCATACATATAAGTTCAATATGAACAGAAGCAAAAAAAAAAAATTTTTTTCATAGGATTTCCAAAATAGTAAGAATAAACTACTGTATGGTTAAAATGGTCATGATTTAGTTCATTTCTTCTTCTATGAGAGGGTGTAATTTCATGAAGTACAGTTCAAAAGTACAACACAGCAATAAATTTTCCTGGTTTTAATAACGCTTTGTGGAAATCTCCCAATATGGAGTACAATTTAGTTCAATTTTTTTTACACAGAAAAAAATCTCACGAAAATTTTTCCAATTAAAATTTTAATTGAGTTTTAAAAAATATTCAATTAAAAATTTAATTGGTTCGACAAATTTTTTAATTGAAACAAAAATCAATCACAAAAATTAATAGTATCAATTAATTTTTTAATTGGATCAATTAACTGTTTAATGGACCTTCATTTAATTTTTTAATTGATACTATCAATTCTGTGATTGAAGACATTTCAATTAAAAAATTAATTGAATCAATTAATTTCGTGATTGAATCAGATTTTTTTTTGTGTACGAGGTAGTTCATTCTTTCTATAAAACAGTTTACTTTTTGCTCTGTAAGAACATCTCTTAACTGATCCAAAATGATTCCACATTTGGAATTTCAGGCAAATTGAATGAACATTGTGAATTCTACATTTCTACTATTCTTCATTAAAACAACGACATTTTTATTCATTTTCGTAAATTTTACGAAGAACATTTTACGAATATACGAAATGTCTACGAATATTCTACATTAAATTTTCTTCGTAAAAAGTTCGTACTTTTAACAAAGCTTTCTTCACATTGCATGACTTTTGTGAAGAAGATTTTACGAATTTATGAATATTTTTTTTCGAAACATTCTGCGTTAAAATTTCTTCATAAAAAGTACGAAACATTTTCTTTGGAATAAAGAAGAAGAAGAAGTTTCATTGAATTTGTAAAATTTCCGTTCGCGACATAAAATTGTCTTTGATAATGTGCTTTAGTGTATTCCTTTATTCAATTTTTTAATGCATGGCTATGCTACTTCTCATTTGGGTGACCAAACTAAAAGTTATTCACAAACTTAAGATTTAAAGTGGTGATGATATTTTTTAAACTTGTTACTACAACCAAATGCACTTGGACTATACAATTTGTTTCTAATGGTTTCACATTTTTCACAAAAAGTACGAAAGTTTTTCATAAAAAGTACCAAATTGTTTCGTTAAAAGTATGTCACAATTTCATTGAAAGTATGAAAATTTTTCGTAAAAATCGAAAAAAGTTGTTTCTTACAAACTACGAAGAAATTTTCTTCGTAAAACGAAATATTTCGTACTTTTAATGAAAAATTTCTTTGGTTGTACAACAGTGACAAATTTCGTACTTTTAACGAAAATTTTCGATATTTTTACGAAGAAAATTCTTTGGGCGCTAGAACGAAAATTAAGGTTAATTGTAGAAATTTTCATTAAAAATATTTTTCGACAAATTCAAGAGTATTTATTTTTTTTTTCTTTTTTATTATTATTTTCATCTATGGATTAAACCCTTACAGACTAACAGTAATATATTACATTATATACATATTGTTTGTTAATATATCAAGTATTTAATAATAATGTTATCTTTTTCTTTACATTGTATTTCTCTTCTGACAAATCAAGATAATAATAAAATTTATTGAATTCTTTACAAAGACGGCGAAGTGGATCGTTGTTTTCAAAGTTCGTTCGAAAGTATTCAATGTGGAGCAGTTCAAAGTTGCGGGTAGGTCTAAAGGGAACATTGAATGATATGCTGTTAATAAGGAAGTCAGATTTAAATCTTCCGTTAATTAAATCAACCATAAAACAGATATTCAGCATGGTACGTCTACTTTTCAGTGTAGGTAATTTGATGAGCGATAGTCTTTCTTTGTAAGACGGCAAGGTTTGAGGTGTCCAGTTATTCCGACGTAAACAAAACAGTAAAAATTGTTTCTGAACAGATTCAATACGATTGCAATGAATTTGGTACTGTGGGTCCCAAATTACAGATCCATATTCCAGGATAGGACGCACAAGTGAAGTATATAAATTTCTTGTAACAAATGGGTATTGGACATAATTATTTTTTTTCACTTGTTAAAGAAAATTTCTTATTTTGAATGGAAAATTTTAGTTAAAAATTGCAAAAATTTCTTTAATGGCATACGCAGCCCACAATGGACGCATTTTTAGCAAAATGTAATAAATCTTTTACTGAGACGAATATTTTATAAAATTTGGTCAATATAAACTGACGTATTTCTTTCAATTTTGCATTTAAAAAACCTGAACACCCTCATTTTGAAGGTGTATGCGTGTAGAATGTTGCTCCTATTTTGATTTTGGAATTCACTCTTCAGTTGTCAAAATGCCGTCCAAGCAAGAAGAGCAGCGTATCAAAATTTTGCTCGCGCATCGCAGGTACCTAGGGGCATACCAACAAATTCTAGTTCCCCTGGAATATGTAAGGTAGTCCCTAGCCTTGCCAACTCACCCGCTTCGCAGTTCCCCGGTATGTTCCTATGACCAGGCGCCCATATTAGGTGAATATTGTACTGCTCAGCCATCTCATTGAGAGATTTGCGGCAGTCGATGGCCGTTTTCGAGTTGAGGAACACAGAGTCCAAGGATTTTATTGCAGGTTGACTGTCTGAGTATATATAGTAATGCCCACATTTTTTGGAACATTACTTCTCAGCCAATTCGCCACCTCTTTTATTGCTAATATTTCAGCCTGAAAAACACTACAGTGATTAGGTAATCTTTTCGCTATTCGAAGTTCCAGATCATGTGGAGCCATCAGTGTAGAAATCTATATATTCTTTATTCCCCGGGGTCTGTGTGCACCACGCCTCACTGTTGGGGATTAGAGTCTCAAACTTTTTTAGAAGACCCTAAAAATGCAAATTATTTAAAAATCTTATATCAAACAGAAAATCCAAAACCAAAAGATTCTAAATCGAAATATAAAAAAATTACAAGGGTTAGGACAGTCCCCTCTTGCATAGAGTTTTCATGCAATTCAAAAGAGCGATATGTTAATATGGGATTTTTGTAGAATCAAAAATTTATTTGGATATTACAAAAAAGTATTTTGGTCGTAAAACGGAGTCATATATGGTGAAGACATTAAAATTAGTTGTATAGAATTATACGTACTTGGCATTTAATATTATTGTTTGTAGTATTGAAAGTAATATTTCTTACCAAATAATGCGAAAAATTCCCGGGAAAGCGGGAACGAAAATATGATAAAATCTCGCGAATTTCTATAAAGTCAAGAAATTTTATTGGTGGGTGTGATATCGAAATTAATGCCAACAAAAAACAAAAGATCAAATTTGTGAATTCCACATACTCAATAAATAAAATTGAGAGGTCGGGAGATTTTGAACTTGTCAAGAATATATAACAAAATCCATATGTACGACACTATAAGTCAATCAACATTAATTTATCACAAAATTCGATTACAAATTGTAACAAAGATGGCAAATTCAACCATATGACTTTTCAATATTTGGGAAATTTTGAACTTTTGAATATTGACAAATTTACACGAATACAGTTCACTGTTCTCTTGCGATCATAACGGACAGAAAGAACTATTAACATTTCTATTCATAAATGGTGGTCATAAACTAATATTGACATATGGGCTAAAATTTCATATGTGGTGCGTGTTTCTTCGTCTCTTAACACATCATCCATCCTGTGAAATATTGGATATTTAGCGCGAAATAATCTCGTTAAAACAATTGAGGCACACTCATGTTTTCGTTGAGCGATGTAGCAAACCCAACATGTTTGCTAGCTAATATGGACGGATGCTTGGTATGAGGCATGCAACATAAACTTTCCTGAGACACTTGGAGATATGGAGAGGATGCCACATTGGAGTATAGTATGGACAATCATCATCGAGCAAACAATATTAGGAGTAAGAAGTTTTAGCCACCAACTCAAGTATAATATGGATTATTTTCGTCATCTGTACCGGGAGTATTAGCAACCCAGAATATCATCATGAATTCCAGGAATATCAATTCAATTTTATTGAATTGGAAGGGAAGGGAAAGAAAAACAAAACACGCCACTATTCATAGCAACTGGACACAAATCGATTGGGCCTATGTGTACTTCGAGGGAAATTCAAGTGTTCTTGTTGATGCAACGCAAATCATAAAATATATGTATCGGAAACTATTCCATGATATGACAAACAAAATCACCCCTTCCTTATACTTTAACACTTCGAGAAAAATTACTTGCAAGCGGGTGTGATATTGTACATAAGGTATACCAACTTTGTCATTCCGTTTATACCACATCGAAATATTGGTCTCAGAGCCCATTAAATAAATATATATATTTTGGGGTCGTGGCTAAATTCTTAGTCGATCTCGTGATGTCCGTCCGTCTGTTGAAATCAATTAACGTGATTTCAACGTGATTCCGAACGAAAGAAACTATCGAAATGAAATTTGGCAGAAGTAGATTCTATTGACATAGGTCCATAATTATATAAAGCCTCCACATAAACCGAACTTCGAAAGCACCAGGGAGAAACGAATTTCATCTGATCCGGTTGAAAGTTTATATAGGTATTTATTCGGCCTTTTTATCTAACATAAATTCCATATGGACTAACATACAATTTAGAAGACAATGTTAAGAAAAAAAAAAAAAAAACAAATATATACGGCCGTAAGCTATGCCGAATCTTATGTACCCTCCACTATGGATTGCATAGAAACTTGTACTAAAGACTGTCATCCACAATCGAATTACTTGGGTTGCGGTAACACTTGCCGATGGCAAGGTATCTTAAAACTTCTTAACCCCGTCTTCTCAATTGTAAGTTAGTCCACACGGGGTATATATTAAACAAAACGAGATCGATTAAATACGTAAAAATTTCATTTTGACAAAATTTTCTATAGAAATAAAATTTTCACAAAATTCTCTATAGAAATAAAATTTTGACAACATTATCTATAGAAATTAAATTTTGACAAAATTTTCTATAGAAATAAAATTTTCACACAATTTTCTATAGAAATAAAATTTTGACAAAATTTTCAAGAGCAATAAAATTTTGACAAAATTTCTTCCCACTTAAATATGAGCTAAATTGTTATTTTTTGTACCAAACAGAATAGCAACAACCGAAGAAAGCAACTACAGGGATTGATGGCAACAACAATGATGTGAAGTCTGAGTAAGATTTTCCAATTCCACAAAAGTTGAAGGTACCACCAGTAATCATAAGTTTTGTTGGGTATAGTAATAAAATGTATGTTGACAAAATTTTCTATAACATAGAAATAAGATTTTGGTAGATTATTTTTGGGGATCGGCTATATATAACTATAGACCGATATGGACCAATTTTGGCATGGGTGTTAGCGGCCATGTACTAGCGCAATATACCACATTTCACCACGTACCAAATTTCAATCGGGTCGGATAAATTTTGCTCCTCCAATAGCTCCGGAGGTCAAATCTGGTGATCGGTTTAAATGGGGGTATATATAATTATGGACCGATGTGAACCAATTTTGTGCATTGTTGTTAGAGACCATATACTTACAGCATGTACCAAATTTCAACCAGATCGGATGAAGTTTGCCCCTCCAAGAGGCTCTGCAAGCCAAATCTTGGGATCGGTTTATATGGGGGCTATATATAATTATGGACCGATGTGAACCAATTTTGTGCATGGTTGTTAGAGACCATATACTAACACCACGTACCAAATTTCAGGCGGATCGGATAAAATTTGCTTCTCTTAGAGGCTCCGCAAGCCAAATCTGGAGATCGATTGATATGGGGGCTATATATAATTATGGACCAATTTTTGCATTGTTATGAGAGAACATATACTTACAGCATGTACCAAATTTCAACCGGATCGGATGAAGTTTGCTCCTCCAAGAGGCTCTGCAAGCCAAATCTGAGCGTTGGTTTATATGGGGACTATACGTAAAAGTGGTCTGATATGGCCCTTTTTCAACACCATCAATAACAACTACTTGTGCCAAGTTTCAAGTCGATAGCTTGTTTCGTTCGTAAGTTAGCGTGACTCAGAATTTCACCACGACCCAGAATATATATATATATATATATATATATATATATATATATATATATATATATATATATATATATATATATATATATATATATATATATATATATATATATATATATATATATATATATATATATATATATATATATATATATATATATATATATATATATATATATATATATATATATATATATATATATATATATATATATATATATATATATATATATATATATATATATATATATATATATATATATATATATATATATATATATATATATATATATATATATATATATATATATATATATATATATATATATATATATATATATATATATATATATATATATATATATATATATATATATATATATATATATATATATATATATATATATATATATATATATATATATATATATATATATATATATATATATATATATATATATATATATATATATATATCAGCGTTGCCAGAATTGTTTCACCAAAAACCGTTAGATTTGCCCAAAAAAATA
The DNA here is from genome assembly GCF_050003625.1 of Haematobia irritans. NCBI lineage: Eukaryota > Metazoa > Arthropoda > Insecta > Diptera > Muscidae > Haematobia > Haematobia irritans. Next base: position 84,809,462 of record NC_134399.1, on the reverse strand, counting down.
GCTAAAAAAAGCTAAAAATGCTAAAAAAAATAGCTAGAAAAAAAGCTAAATTTTTTTGTATCAAAAGTCACATTTTTGATTGAAATTTAACAAACTTAAAGGCTTTATTTCACTTACAATGCATATTATTTTCATTTTAATTTCACTTCTGTGAGACTGTAACAATATCTAAGGCATTTAGCTCTGTTTGCGTATTCGATACATTTTGATTACTATCACAATTTTTTTACTGGAAGTCCTTCGTTTTGTGGGAGCTACCTTCCCAACACCTCTATTTTATTTACTTGTTATTTTAAAATATTAAATGATCTAAGCATGCTTTGGATTTGGTAAAAAAATTATTTGTCATTTTTTTAAATAAAATTTTAGTTTGGTTTTGAAATTGTGAAAAATTCGAAATACATTACTTTTATTTAAATTGTATAAAATACCTATAGTTTACATTTCCCAGTAAAAACATTTTCCTTTTCTTCATGAGCTATCAAAGTGCTTTAAAATCGTGCTAACGCCAACTTAAATTTCCAAATTCAGACTCGACTTCAAGTAGAAATTATTGTATATATACGTTTTTAAAATAAAGTGTTGAAAAACATCTTCTCTTTTTGAACGCTATTTTGGTTTGTGGTTAAGATGCAAAAACTCCTCACATTTAAAGACTATTTCATTAATTCTTCCTTCTTTCATGAAAACATACCCATTTATTATAACCAAAATTCGCGTTCGTATTTTTTCAGTGCACAAAGCTATTCACATCTACTATTTTAATTTAGTAATATCGTAATAACTTTAGAATATTATAATAACATAAAAAGGATAAACGAATCAAATGATAATATTCTCAATAATTTACTGACAGTTTATCTAATAAATTTGTATGGTAATAGTAGATTTAAAGTTTACGATAACTTTTATGTATATAATGAAAAAACTTTACAAGGTGTATTTGCTACAAGAATGCCCGCATAATGGCTGGACTCATTATTAATGTTTCAACTGAGCTTTGAAATATGTGGAAACCCTTATACTTGCAGCAAGGCTTAGATAAAAACGCCGATTTATCCATATTTCAATAGAAACATGTCGAAAATAAAAAAAGCCAAAAATAGCTAAAAGGGTCATGAAAAATAGCCAGAAAAATAGCTAAAACTAAATGCATTTTTTTCCCGCTAAGCGTCTTCAAAAAAAGCCAAATCTAGCGGGAAAAAAGCTAAATTGGCAACGCTGATATATATATATATATATATATATATATATATATATATATATATATATATATATATATATATATATATATATATATATATATATATATATATATATATATATATATATATATATATATATATATATATATACTTCATGAGGTCTTAGAGCAATATTTCGATGTGTTACAAACGGAATGATAAAGTTAATATACCCTCATCATACGGTGGAGGGTATAAAAACTATAGCTTGCCATCGGCAACTGCTACAACAACTCATGTAATTCGATTATGGATGACAATCTTTTTGGTAGAACTTTGTTCACAATCCATGGTGGAGGGTAGATAGGATTCGGCGTAACCGAATGTACTGGCTTATACTCACCCACGTTCCCATTTTCGGAATAGCAAATCTAAGAAAATTCTTACTATTTGCCGAATCCGAATATCGGAACACTGGGTATTGTAAATAGTTCACAAAATATATTTTTGTTCACGAAACACACATTTTTCTATCTGTGTATCGCACAATCTCATAGATGGACAATTTTTGTGTTTTATTTTCAGAAGTAAAAAAGAAATTCCAACGAAACCGTATGTGTAACCAAAACATAACAAAAGTGTAACATAAAAAATTCAATCGTAGCATAGGCATAAAAATCATATTTTATTTTATTGATTTCTTTTCCGTTTCATGGCAATGATAAAGTAAACAAAATTCGATTACAAAAATGCTAGACATCATTCTATCGTGGGTCACAGTTCAACTGAATTTTCAAAATTACCTCAGCCTCCTTCCGTTATCAACTAAAGTTCCACGTGCCTTTGGCAATTGTAAGGTTGAATGTCAATGAGTTTTACTATAGACTCTGAATTTAATGCACCACACCCATTTCAAAAACCATGGATCAGTCCTCTTGAATTTTGTGTTCTCGTTTCTTTATTTTTTGTCAATTAATGAGTCATTTTCTTGCGATTGACTTTAAATAGAATACTATAATCGTTTAAAATTGTTCCTTAATTTACTTTAAGTGCCTTAATCTGATAAAGTCAATTTGTTCGAGTGACGCATTGCCTGGATGACTTCTTTGCTGGTTAATATTGCGATGGAGAAGAAAATAAACTACCATTGATGAATATAATACTTTTAATACAAAAAATCTTAACTGATCCAATTTCTAGCTGCTATTAATTCGATTAGTAAAATATTTTAAAACTGCCGGGTTTGTCATTGAAATTCGTACTTTGTAGTAGTGAATAGAGCTAGCGATACAAACGTCGAAAATATACTTTTTCCCAACAAAAAGTTCGGAAAATCAAAGTCGACTTTTTGTCATCTTTTCCAATTTTGTATACCCTTCACCACTACTGTGGTACAGGGTATAATAAGTTTGTGCATTTGTATGTAACGCCAAGAAGGAGTAATCATAGACCAACCTTTTAGTATACGGATCGGCTTAGAATTAAATTCTGAGTCGATTTAGCGATGTCCGTCTGTCTGTCCGTCTGTCTGTCTGTCTGTTGATGTATTTTTGTATGCAAAGTACAGCTCGCAGTTTTAGTCCGATTGTCCTAAAATTTGGTATAGGGTCCTGTTTCAGCTCAAAGACGATCCCTATTGATTTTGGATAAAATCGGTTCAGATTTAGATATAGCTGCCATATATATTTTTCACCGATCTGGTCATAATTGGCGTGTATATCAACCGATCTTCCTCAAATTCCGTAAATCCGAATATATTATTGGTCTCGAAAAACTTGCAAAATATCAGTCAAATCGGTTCAGATTTAGATATAGCTCCAATATATAGCTTTCGCCCGATTTACACTCATTTGCCCACAGAGGCCAATTTTTAACTCCGATTTAGTTGAAATTTTGCACAGGGAGTATAATTAGCATTGTTGCTATGCGTGCCAAATTTGGTTGAAATCGGTTAAGATTTAGATATAGCTCCCATATATAGCTTTCGCCCGATTTACACTCATTTGCCCACAGAGGCCAATTTTTAACTCCGATTTAGTTGAAATTTTGCACAGGGAGTAGAATTAGTGTTGTAACTATGCGTGCCAAATTTAGTTGAAATCGGTTCAGATTTGGATATATCTCCCATATATAGCTTTCGCCCGATTTACACTCATATGACCACAGAGGCAAATTTTTAACTCCGATTTAGTTGAAATTTTGCACAGGGAGTAGAATTAGCATTGTAACTATGCGTGCCAAATTAGGTTGAAATCAGTTCAGATTTGGATATATCTCCCATATATAGCTTTCGCCCGATTTACACTCATATGACCACAGACGCCAATTTTTAACTCCGATTTAGTTGAAATTTTGCACAGGGAGTATAATTAGCATTGTTGCTCAAAATACCAACAATTTCCTTGTAAAATCGCCACTGCATAGTCGAAAAGTTGTAAAAATGACTCTAATTTTCCTAAACTTCTAATACATATATATCGAGCGATTAATCATAAATAAACTTTTGCAAAGTTTCCTTAAAATTGCTTCAGATTTAAATGTTTCCCATATTTTTTTACTAACATTGTGTTCCACCCTAGTGCATTAGCCGACTTAAATTTTGAGTCTATAGATTTTGTAGAAGTCTATCTAATTCGGTCCAGATCGAGTGATATTTTAATGTATGTATTTGGGACAAACCTTCATATATAGCCCCCAACACATTTGACGGATGTGATATGGTATCGAAAATTTAGATCTACAAAGTGTTGCAGGGTATAATATAGTCGGCCCCGCCCGACTTTAGACTTTCCTTACTTGTTTATTTTTCAAAATTGACTCAAGTTGACTAGTCGACTTTTAATATTGGCCAAAATAGTCTTTCAACGTAAAAGGCGAAAAGTCCACATTAATTTAAAAGATAATGATACATATGTATATGTGTAGTATCTCTAAGAGTAACTGCAGACGATATTCTTTTATTTGAACGGTGAATATGAATGTTTAAAATTACCTGGTTTAACTCAGAAATGTAAAACAGTCGAAATGTAGATTTTTCCGAATTAAAAAAAGTCGAGTTTTCCGAATTTTCAAAAAGTCAAAATATGGAAAATTTGACTTTTTGATTCTAATTACAATCCCTTAATATAACTGGAATGAGTTCTAAAGTGGGAACATACACTAATAGAAAAAATTACGTTCTGCAATCGTGAACGAACGGTGACAAAATAAAACGGAAACGTTCACAAAAAATCAAAACGGAATGTTCACGATTTCGTCCACGGGCGTTCACGATTTCATGAACGGTATTCGTTTTTATTTGGCCATGAAAAGTCTTAAAATAACCGTTATACGTTGTTATGGGAACTCCGCCGGTGGTGTTATGTGCTAAGGCGTCTGTTAACGCGTGTGGTGCAGACAACACAGGTTCGAGTCGCGGTAGCGGAATTTCTTTTTTTAAATTTTGTTTATAAATTCGTAACCATTACATTGCCAGATCACAAACGCTGGTTGTTGGTTTGACAACACATGGTGTCATTTTAATGTTGTCAGATTAACCCCGTCTGTTCTCAACACATGTGTGTTGATTCACCTTCGTGATTTTTTTCTATGGGTGTACACTTTATAAAGTTGTATGTTCTCATTTACATATAACTTAATCAGTAGCGATTGGAACCAATTTTTTAGACTTCTACAAAATCTCTAGATTTTAAATTTAAATAGGCTCATACTCTGGGCGTGGCACAATGCTAGTAGAAACAAGTAAGAAAACTATTAACTCTGGCGGGCCCGACTATATTATACTTGTACATCTACATTTTCCATACAATAAAAAATATTTAATTTTATGTTGGGTGCCATGTATAAAGGTTTATGTTCCCATATACATAATCTCAACCAAATTTTTGAGACTTCAGCAAAATCTCTAGACGTAAAAACGCCATTGCTAAAGTGAGTGGGCACAGTGCTAGTAAAAACAAGTAAGTAAAGTCTAAAGTCGGGTGGGGCCGGCTATATTGTACCCTTCACCACTATGTACACAAACATTTGTGTTACCATCTCAACTACTTCAAATTTGCTTGGAGCGGTATAAAGGTTTGCGTTTCCAAATACAAATACTTTTAATGGCGACAATTTTTTGTATTTCTACAAAATCTCTAGAATTAAAATTTAAATCGGATAACGCCCCAGGATGAAACACAATGTTAGTAAAAAATATGGAACATATGAAGCGAGAGAAATTTTAATGCAATTGTACAAAGAGCTTTTATGATTTATCAAGCGATACATACACGCAAAGAAAAAAAAAACATTTGGAAAACGTGTACCGAAAACGTTTTTCTTTTGTTGGAGTTTTTTGAATTGCTTCGAAAATTTTAAACTTTTATCACCAAAAAAATTCGTTTGTTACAAACTTTTAATTTTTTCACTAAAAAAAGTTATTTTTGAAACAACAACACAGTCCATTTCGTTTATATCAAACACTGTTCTTTTCTGACTTTAGGTCTTTAATAAGACACATTTTACAGTTCAAAATTTAATATACTCCAAGGTAATGTTGAACATTTTTTCGGAATCTTCCGAACATATCTGGAATATATGTAAAAAAAAAAACTTTGGTCGAAGCAGGGATCGAACCCACGACCCTTGGCATGCAAGTCGGACGTAGCAACCACTGCTCCACGGTGCCAAACTAAATTTTTGTTTCTGTTAAATAAACTTTGTTTGTTCGGTTCGTGGGCGCCGCAAGCTATGCTATATAAATATAACTTATATGGATATTTATCTATTGATGACCATAACATATACATAGCTCAGTGGTTAGTGTGTTGGCTTACAAAGTGCATGGTCCGCGGTTCGATTCTCCGTCCAGGTAAAAAAAATTAAAAAAAACAAGTATATACGGCCGTAAGTTCGGCCAGGCCGAAGCTTATGTACCCTCCATCATGGATTGCGTAGAAACTTCTTCTAAACACTGTCATCCACAATCGAATTACTTAAGTTGCGGTAACGCTTGCCGATGGCAAGGTATCTTAAAACCTCCTAACACCATCTTCTAAATTGTATATAAGTCCATACGTGGTATATATTAAATCAAACAAGTATATACGGCCGTAAGTTCGGCCAGGCCGAAGCTTATGTACCCTCCATCATGGATTGCGTAGAAACTTCTTCTAAACACTGCCATCCACAATCGAATTACTTAAGTTGCGGTAACGATTGCCGATGGCAAGGTATCTTAAAACCTCCTAACACCATCTTCTAAATTGTATGTAAGTCCATACGTGGTATATATTAAATCAAAAAAGATCGATCCAATACGTATATAATTCAGTTTGACAAAATAGACATAAAATTTTGACAAAATTTTCTACAGAAATAAAATTTTAACAAAATTTTCTATAGAAATAACATTTTCACAAAATTTTCTATAGAAATAAAAATTTTGACAAAATATTCTATAGAAAGAAAATTTTGACAAAAATTTCTACAGAAATAAAATTTTAACAAAATTTTCTATAGAAATAAACTTTTGACAAAATTTTGTATAGAAATAAAATCTTGGTAGATTATTTGTGGCTCGAGTGGCAACCATGATTATGAACCGAATAAAATTTGAACAAAATTTTCTACAAAAATAAAATTTTGACAAAGATGAAAATTTTATTATGAACCGAATAAAATTTTAACAAAATTTTCTCTAGAAATAAAATTTTGACAAAATTTTCTATAGAAATAAAATTTTGACAAAATTTTCTATAGAAATAAAATTTTGACAAAATTTTCTATAGAAATATAATTTTGGTAGATTATTTTTGGCTCGAGTGGCAACCATGATTATGAACCGATATAGACCAATTTTTGTGTGATTGGACCTATTTTGTTATGGTTGTTAGCGACCATAAACTAACACCACGTTCCTAATTTGAACCGGATCGGATGAATTTTGCTCCTCCAAGAGGCTCCGGAGGTCAAATCTGGAGAACGTTTTATATGGGGGCTATATATAATTATGGACCGCTATAGACCAATTCTGGCACAGTTGTTAAAGATCATATACTAACACCATGTTCCAAATTACAACCGGCTTGGATGAAATTTGCTTCTCTTGGAGACTTCGCAAGCCAAATCTGGGGATCGGTTTATATGGGGGCTATATATAATTATGAACCGATGTGGACCAATTTTTGCATGGTTGTTAGAGACCATATACCAACATCATGTACCAAATTTCAGCCGGATCGGATGAAATTTGCTTCTCTTTGAGGTTCCGCAGGCCAAATCTGGGGATCGGTTTATATGGGGGTTATATATAATTATGGACCGATGTGGACCAATTTTTGCATGATTGTTAGAGACCATATACCAACACCATGTACCAAATTTAAGCCGGATCGGATGAAATATGCTTCTCTTAGAGGCTCCACAAACCAAATCTGGGGATCGATTTATATGGGGGCTATATATAAGGACCGATATGGACCAATTTTTGCATGGTTGTTAGAGACCATATACCAACATCATGTACCAAATTTCAGCCGGATCGGATGAAATTTGCTTCTCTTTTAGGCTCCGCAAGCCAAATCTGGGGATCGGTTTATATGGGGGCTATATATAATTATGGACCGATGTGGACCAATTTTTGCATGGTTGTTAGAGACCATATACCAACACCATGTAGCAAATTTCAGCCGGATCGGATGAGGCTCCACAAGCCAAATTTGAGGGTCCCTTTATATGGGGGCTATACGTAAAAGTGGACCGATATGGCCCATTTTCAATACCATCCGACCTACATCGATAACAACTACACACAAAAAAATAAAATATGAATTTGTACATAAATGTGTACATTTTTGAAAATTTATGGACTCTTTCATGAAATAGATGTATTTTTTTTTATTCGTAAATACTTGTTATTAAATTAAGCAATTTTTAATAATGTGCATGGATTCTTCCATAAAATTAATGAAATTTTACATAATATATCCAAAATACCGGTTTTCTCTTAGCATGAGAGAGCCACAACATAGAGTTACTCTCATATGTATACAATACAAGCATACAAAACAAGACAAAAACCAAACATAACGTTTTTGAAGGCAACACGTGGCTTTGCTGTGTTTGGTTTTTTCAGTTCAGTTTGAGTCGCCGTCGCGATTCAAAGGTTATTTATTGCTGAAAAAGGTTGACGAAATAAAACAATTTTATTAATTAACTGGAAGCATTGATGCTCATATTTATAACTAATAAAAAATATTATAAAATGTGTTTACTCGCAGGACTTTAATGCGGTTTTTAATAAATGAGTTCATACATTTTGACCAATTAAGAATTAGGGGAAAATCGAAAAGAAAAAAAGAAAAGAAGAGATATATTTAATACATCATATTTTTAATATATATTATGTAAAAATACATATTTCTCAATGTCGAAAATTATGTATACTACATTTATAAAATTACAAATTTCATTAATATTATGTATACATTCGTAGTCAATGAAAACCTGTATTTTTTAATTTATGAACTTTTTTCATATAATTTATGAATTCCGTGTTTGGAAAATTTTTGGGAACACTATTCATACAATAAATGAATTATTTTTTTGTGTGTACTTGTGCCAAGTTTCAAGTCGATAGCTTGTTTCGTTCGGAAGTTAGCGTGATTTCAACAGACGGACGGACGGACGGACGGACATGCTTAGATCGACTCAGAATTTCACCACGACCCAGAATATATATACTTTATGGGGTCTTAGAGCAATATTTCGATGTGTTATAAACGGAATGACAAAGTTAATATACCCATCCTATGATGGAGGGTATAAAAAGGTAAAAAAAAATTTAAAAATTTATAAAATCGTATAATTTCTTCTACATTGTTGGTATTACAGGAAAATGTGTTAAGAACTAAAAAACCTCGTGGATGTGAGGAAGATGTGAGGGAAAATGATTCGGCCGGCCCGAATCTTAAATACCAACCACCATGAATCAAATATTATAGTTTCCTTTGAAATTTCAGAGGGGTTTGATGACAGATGTTCTCCCAAATAGAGCAGTTCAATTAGTACACTTTCCGAAGATAAATCTAAAGATTTTACCTATGAAGACTATATCAGATTCTGGATTTATAAGAACCATTTATTTAAGCAATTCAAAGCCTGTAAAAGACCAAATTACGAATTACAATGAACCACTCTGAGTTTTGTTTGTGTTTTAGAGGAATCATTATCATCTCTTGAAGGTGTGCAAGAAAATGATGAAATAACGACTTGATTTGAAATCTAAAATCTGCAGATTTTCATCCCCATTATTTAAATGATTACGAGAAGTAAAATCTGGAAATTTTATATTCAGTTTCAACCAATTTTCACTTCTATACCCTCAATAAGTGAAACCGGTCTATATGGAGGCCTTTACCAAATTGACCGATAAAAACTAAATCCGATACACTTTTTTGTTAGTCTAAAATACCAGTATAATTACAATATCAGGCAATTCAGATACCCCAAAAAAAGTGAACCCACCGTGGAAGAAAATGTAGGTTTATTTGTTATAAGTTAATACTTTTTGTCAAACTGAAGAATTTTTTTTTTTAATAATTAATTTTTTTCTGTTGTTAAAGAAAATGTTGAAAGAAAAAATTGGATTTAGAAATTGTTAAAATGTCTTTAGCGCTGTACGAATTTCAAGACAGGTACAATTTTAGTAAAATTTACTCATCTGAGAGACTTATGAACTCAATTTAAGCAAACCTCTGCCATTTTAGGAAAACATGAACTATTTTATTTTGTAGTAAAATTGTGCACTATATTTGTATACAACTTTTTTTTTATTTTTAGTTCACGTCATTAAAGTTAGCAAAAAATTATTCATATAAGGAACATTTACGAATATTGTGCAAAATTTAACTAAAATCAACTAATCTTCATGAACTAAAATAAAGTTCAGTTGGCATTAGAGCCCCTTTTGTCTGGGTGTAAAAACTACGGTTTCTACAAGCCCAAAATTAAAATCGGGAAATCGGTCTATATGGGTTCTATACTTGACCGATACTCACCATTTTCGACGCATCTCTTTATGGCCCTAAAATAATTCTAGATTTCGAATTTCATACAAATTGGATAAAAACTACGGTTTCTATAAGCCCAAAAAATAAAATCGGGAGGTCGGCTTATATGGGGGATATACCAAAACATGATCCAATACACGCCATTTTCGGCACACCTCTTTATGGTGCTAAATACCTATAGATTTTCAATTTCAGGCAAATTGGATAAAAAAATAAGGTTTGTATAAGCCTAAGAAATAAAATCTGGAGATCGGTCTATATAAGGGCTATATCAATATATGGACCTATACTTACCATTTTCGGCATACTATTTTATGGTCCCAAAATATCTTTAGATTTCCACTTTCAGGCCAATAGGATAAAAACTACGGTTTCTATAAGCCCGAGAAGTAAAATCTGGAGATCGATCTATATGGTGGCTATATCAAAACATGGACCGATACTCACTATTTTCGGCATTCCCCTTTATGGTCCTAAAATACCCCTAGATTTCCAATTTCAGGCAAATTGGATAAAAACTACCGTTTCTAACATATAAGCCCAAGCAATAAAATCAGGCGATCGGTCTATATGGGGTCTATACCAAAAAATAGACCGATACTTACCACTATTAGCAGACCTCTTTGTGGTTCCTGAAATACCTTTAATTTTCCAATTTCAGGCAAATTGTACAGAAACTACGGTTTTTATATGCCCATGACCCGAATTCGGGAAGTCGGATTATATGGGGACTATATCAAAACCTGGACCGATATAGCCCATCTTCGAACTTGACCTGCCTGCAGACGAAAGACGAGTTTGTGCCAGACAGACAGACGGACATGGTTATGTCGTTTTAGAATTTCTCCCTGACCAAGAATATATATACTTAATATAGTCGGAAATCGATATTTCACGAGGTCATATCTGGGGATCGGTTTATATGGGGGCTATATATAATTATGGACCGATATGGACCAATTCTTGTACGATTGTTCGTGGCCATATAATTATACAACACATAATATTGCAACTGAATCGGACGAAATTTGCTCATTCAAGAGTCTCCGAAAGCCAAATCTGGGGATCGGTTTATATGGGGCCTATATATAATTATGGACCTATATGTACCAATTTGAGCATTTATGTTAGAGACTATATACTAACACCACATACCAAATTTCAAACGGATCAGATTAAATTTGCTCCTCCTAGAGGATCCGAAAGCAAAATCTGGAAATCGGTTTATATGGGGGCTATATACAATTATGGACCGATGCGGTGTCAGAGGTCATATACTAATATCACGTACCAAATTTCAACCGCATCGGTTGAAATTTGCTCCTCCTAGAGCCTCCGCAAGCCAAATCTGGAGTTCGGTTTATATGGGGACTATACGTAAACGTGGTCCGATATGGCCCATTTGCAATACCATCCGACCTACATCAATAACAGCTACTTGTGCCAAGTTTCAAGTCGATAGCGTTCTCGCTCTGCTTCGGCAAAAAAAGGGTTCGCCCAGCTCCGAATCCCTAGTCTAAATCTGAGCCGGCTTGGACACATTGCGAAGATGTTAACATACCAAAATGGTATCATATAATTGGAAGGTAGTTATAATCGTTGGATCGCTCTCGAAGGTAACTATGTTGAATAATAAAAACGAATTTTGACAAAAAAAATGTGTTTTTCTTTGTTAGACCGGGGACTTATCAGCCAACCTGTTACTCTCTGTGCAAAATAGCAAGTAAATTGGATTGTAATTAAGACCTACGGTGGCCATATGAGTCATGAGTGTGAAGACGTTGCCTTACCTTTGTGTGTGTTACTCTGTTCATGTCGCAGTAGGTTTCAATAAAAATTGTTTCGATGAGAATTTTGTTTCCATAGGGATTTGTAAAAAAAGGGGAAAAAAAAGGAAATTTGAATTTTGAATTTGAAAAGTACGGACGAAATTTGGTTCCGCCAGAAAAATTGATATCAAACCGAAAGAAAAGCGTATATTATAGATCATTATTCTATATATCGTAGAGCGCGGAAAGCTAAAGCTATAAGTGGAAAAAGTTTATATTTATAAGAATAAGTTTAAATCCGCGAAAGGATAATCTTATTGCCTTGCGATATATAGATGGCCTCAAGCCTTTGGGCGTTTACAATGCATGGGCCGCATCGTGTGTACACCCTCAAAAAAAATCGCTTCTTTAACATATGTTCCAAACATATTTTGCAGGAAGCACATATATTATTGGATACTCCCGAAACATTAATATGTTTGTTTTATGTGAACATATCATATGTTTGGAAGCATTTTGAGCCCAAAAATATTATATGCTTGGAAGAATTTTTCCCAAAGACGATTGTGCTCATTGCCTAACATACTCGTAATTTTCACTTCCTCGAAATATTTTAGTTCTTGGCACCTTTTTCTGTAATACAAATAATGTTGAAGAAATTATTCACTTTTATACATTTTTTAAATTTTACCTTTCGCCTGCACGGAGAATCGAACCGAGGTCTATACAGTTTGTAAGCCAACAAACTACCCACTGGACTACGTAGCTGTTATAGTCACCAGTAGATAATTATCGTTATAAGTTACACTTATATAGCATAGTTTGCAGCGCCCACGAGCCCATGCAAACATAACATTATTTAACAGAAACATACATTTGTTTGCCACGTGGACTCTCCCGTCAACTCTCCCGGTTTCCATCTCTATTTCTTTCTCTATACTCTCTCTGTCGCTTTGAATAAAATATCACAACATATGTATGTTTAGTCGAAATTTGTAAATTTATATATGTTTGCATTCACACATATGATTTTTATGAAACATTCATGCCCCAAACATAATATATTCTAACATATTAACATAGATGTCCCAAACATTTAGTGTTAGTTTAGGAACATACCTTGTTTGCCCTTAAATATATTGTGTTTTAAAATTATGCCCGAAACACATTTTGTTTATATCGGAACATATGAAAAACATATTTTTCTAAGAGTGTATTAATGGGATGTCTCTTCGTGCATCAGATCTATCCATAACGAGATAAACTTGAAAATAGTGGTATAATATGCCTTGTGGATCGACCACATAATATGCCTTACACACAAAAAAATAGAATATGAATTTGTACATAAATGTGTACATTTTTGAAAATGTATGTACTCATTCATGAAATAGATGTATTTTTTTATTCGTAAATACTTGTTAGCAATTTTTCATAAAGCGCATGGATTCTTCCATAAAATTAATGAAACTTTACATAATATATTCAAAAATACTGGTTTTCTCTTAGCATGAGAGAGCCACAACATAGTTACTCTCATATGTATACAATACAAGCATACAATACAAGACAAAAACCAAACATAACGTTTTTGAAGGCAACACGTGGCTTTGCTGTGTTTTGGTTTTTTCAGTTCAGTTTGAGTCGCCGTCGCGATTCGAAGATTATTTATTGCTGAAAAAGGTTGACGAAATAAAACAATTTTGTTAATTAACTGGAAGCATTGGTGCTCATATTTATAAGTAATAAAAAATATTATAAAATGTTTTTTACTCGCAGGACTTTAATGCGGTTTTTAATAAATGGGTTCATACATTTTGACCAATTAAGAATTAGGGGAAAATCGAAAAGAAAAAAGAAAAAAAAGAGCTATATTTAATGCATGACATTTTTAATATACATTATGTAAAAATACATATTTTTCAATGTCGAAAATTATGTATACTTCATTTATAATATTACAATTTTCATTAATATTATGTATACATTCGTAGTCAATGAAAACCTATATTTTTAATTTATGAACTTTTTTCATACAATTTATGAATTCCGTGTTTGGAAAATTTTTGGGAACACTATTCATAAAATAAATGAATTATTTTTTTGTGTGTATGGATCAACCGCATAATAAGCCTCGCAGAAACCCAAGTCTTAAGAAATCAAGCCAAGTTCATTCTATCCCCCTTTGTATTCTAGTCAAGATCTCAAAATTTGGGTACCAAATATAATTTAATGGAGCTTTATTCTGGATAATCATAATAATTATATCTATAAGTACACGTCATTGTATAATCTCTCAAAATAGCATCACTTCTATCTCTCAAAGAATCTCAATCCACGGGTCCGCAGAACAGAGGATTTCGGTGAGTTTTTATATTTTTCATTCCTCTTTATAATACATTTTCTCTATCATACTTAAAATATTAACTTATTTACCCAATATCGTTTGTTACTGGATTATCATTATCATATTATAATTTCTACATAAGTACCATAATCATTAATTTCTTTAATTATTTTATGTTAAATCGGTTGTTATGTTGTATGTTAATATAAATTATTCAAAGATTATGTTTTAAAGATCCATTGACCAATTTTAACGAAAGGTAATGAGGCTCCAATAAAGGATACCATAATTGGGTTGGTTAAGCTCGGAAATCAACATGGTTGGGAGGGTGTAAGAATGTCGGTGGCAACCTAAAACCTAAGCCACCTATTTTCACTAGTTATGGCAAATCTTCTATATCTAAATTGTATCTCTCTCTGTCTCTTATTAAATTTCAAGCTTTCTTACTAACTTTCTTTTATGCGGCGATCTCAAATCTCCATCCGAAGGAAAAAGAACTTCCCCAAGACTGAGCACGGCCGGAAGCAATAAGGTAGGTTAGGTTAGGCGGCAGCCCGATGTATCGGGCTCACTTAGACTATTCAGTCCATTGCGATACCACATTGGTGAACTTCTCTCTTATCACTGAGTGCTGCCCGATTCCATGTTAAGCTCAATGACAAGGGACCTCCTTTTTATAGCCGAGTCCGAACGGCGTTCCACATTGCAGTGGAACCACTTAGAAAAGTTTTGAAACCCTCAGAAATGTCACCAGCATTACTGAGGTGGGATAATCCACCGCTGAAAAATTTTTGGTGTTCGGTCGAAGCAGGAATCGAACCTACGACCTTGTGTATGCAAGGCGGGCATGCTAACCATTGCACCACGGTGGCTCCCAAGCAATAAGGTATCACATTCCTCCGGATTGAGACCGTATAGGGAGAATCGTTACAATGGGAGCTGTATCTAAATCTGATTTCTTGCAAAATTGATAGGGCTCTACTCTGACCCACAACACCTACTTTGAAGACAACTGGGCTGAAACTGCGACTTAAACTTTGATCATAAAACTCTGTTCACAGAAAGACGGACATACACAGAAAAATATCAATTAAAAAGTAGATTGAATCTGAATATTGTTTGTTTTTACTTGAAACAATTAAATTTTTAATCAAAATATAAATATTAAGTCAATTGTATATTTTAATGTTTTTAATTAAAACATTAATTATACAATTAGCTGTTTAATCAAATTGGAAAAATAATTTACAATTTTTAATTTTTAAAATCATTTGTAAACAATCGTAAACAATATTAAAACAAGTATATACGGCCGTAAGTTCGGCCAGGCCGAAGCTTATGTACCCTCCATCATGGATTGCCTAGAAACTTCTTCTAAACACTGCCATCCACAATCGAATTACTTAAGTTGCGGTAACGCTTGCCGATGGCAAGGTATCTTAAAACCTCCTAACACCATCTTCTAAATTGTATGTAAGTCCATACGTGGTATATATTAAATCAAACAAGTATATACGGCCGTAATTTCGGCCAGGCCTAAGCTTATGTACCCTCCATCATGGATTGCCTAGAAACTTCTTCTAAACACTGCCATCCACAATCGAATTACTTAAGTTGCGGTAACGCTTGCCGATGGCAAGGTATCTTAAAACCTCCTAACACCATCTTCTAAATTGTATGTAAGTCCATACGTGGTATATATTAAATCAAAAAAGATCGATCCAATACGTATATAATTCAGTTTGACAAAGTAGACATAAAATTTTGACAAAATTTCCTACAGAAATAAAATTTTAACAAAATTTTCTATAGAAATAAAATGTAAACAAAATTTTCTAAAGAAATAAAATTTTCACAAAATTTTCTATAGAAATAAAAATTTTGACAAAATATTCTATAGAAAGAAAATTTTGACAAAAATTTCTACAGAAATAAAATTTTAACAAAATTTTCTATAGAAATAAACTTTTGACAAAATTTTCTATAGAAATAAAATCTTGGTAGATTATTTGTGGCTCGAGTGGCAACCATGATTATGAACCGAATAAAATTTGAACAAAATTTTCTATAGAAATAAAATTTTGACAACATTTTCTATAGAAATAAAATTTCGAAAATGATGAAAATTTTATTATGAACCGAATAAAATTTTAACAAAATTTTCTCTAGAAATAAAATTTTGACAACATTTTCTATAGAAATAACATTTTGACAAAATTTTCTATAGAAATAAAATTTTGGTAGATTATTTTTGGCTCTAGTGGCAACCATGATTATGAACCGATATGGACCAATTTTTGTGTGATTGGACCAATTTTGGTATGGTTGTTAGCGACCATATACTAACACCACGTTCCTAATTTGAACCGGATCGGATGAATTTTGCTCCTCCAAGAGGCTCCGGAGGTCAAATCTGGAGAACGTTTTATATGGGGGCTATATATAATTATGGACCGATATGGACCAATTCTGGCACGGTTGTTAAAGATCATATACTAACACCATGTTCCAAATTACAACCGGCTTGGATGAAATTTGCTTCTCTTGGAGACTTCGCAAGCCAAATCTGGGGATCGGTTTATATGGGGGCTATATATAATTATGAAGCGATATGGACCAATTTTTGCATGGTTGTTAGAGACCATATACCAACATCATGTACCAAATTTCAGCCGGATCGGATGAAATTTGCTTCTCTTTGAGGCTCCGCAAGCCAAATCTGGGGATCGGTTTATATGGGGGTTATATATAATTATGGACCGATGTGGACCAATTTTTGCACGATTGTTAGAGACCATATACCAACACCATGTACCAAATTTCAGCCGGATCGGATGAAATATGCTTCTCTTAGAGGCTCCACAAGCCAAATCTGTGGATCGGTTTATATGGGGGCTATATATAATTATGAACCGGTGTGGACCAATTTTTGCATGGTTGTTAGAGACCATAAACCAACATTATGTACCAAATTTCAGCCGGATCGGATGAAATTTGCTTCTCTTTTAGGCTCCGCAAGCCAAATCTGGGGATCGGTTTATATGGGGGCTATATATAATTATGGACCGACGTAAACCAATTTTTGCATGGTTGGTAGAGACCATATACCAACACCATATACCAAATTTCAGCCGGATCGGATGAAATATGCTTCTGTTAGAGGCTCTACAAGCCAAATCTGGGGATCGGTTTATATGGGGGTTTATATAATTAAGGACCGATATGGACCAATTTTTGCATGGTTGTTAGAGACCATATACCAACATCATGTACCAAATTTCAGCCGGATTGGATGAAATTTGCTTCTCTCCTAGGCTCCGCAAGCCAAATCTGGGGATCGGTTTATATGGGGGCTATATATAATTATGGACCGATGTGGACCAATTTTTGCACGGTTGTTAGATACCATATACCAACACCATGTACCAAATTTCAGCCGGATCGGATGAAATATGCTTCTTTTAGAGGCTCCACAAGCCAAATCTGGGGATCGGTTTGTATGGCGGCTATATATAATTATGGACCGATATGGACCAATTTTTGCACGGTTGTTAAAGACTATATACCAACATCATGTACTAAATTTCAGCCGGATCGGATGAAATTTGCTTCTCTTTTAGGCTCCGCAAGCCAAATCTGGGGATCGGTTTATATGGGGGCTATATATAATTATGGACCGATGTGGATCAATTTTTGCATGGCTGGTAGAGACCATATACTAACAGCATGTACCAAATTTCAGCCGGATCGGATGAAATTTGCTTCTCTTAGAGCAATCGCAAGCAAAATTTGTGGGACCGTTTATATGGGGGTTATACGTAAAAGTGAACCGATATGGACCAATTTTTGCATGGTTGTTAGAGACCATATACCAACACCATATACCAAATTTCAGCCGGATCGGATGAAATATGCTTCTGTTAGAGGCTCTACAAGCCAAATCTGAGGGTCCCTTTATATGGGGGCTATACGTAAAAGTGGACCGATATGGCCCATTTTCAATACCATCCGACCTACATCGACAACAACTACTTGTGCCAAGTTTCAAGTCGATAGCTGGTTTCGTTCGGAAGTTAGCGTGATTTCAACAGACGGACGGACGGACGGACGGACGGACGGACGGACATGCTTAGATCGACTCAGAATTTCACCACGACCCAGAATATATATACTTTATGGGGTCTTAGAGCAATATTTCGATGTGTTACAAACGGAATGACAAAGTTAATATACCCCCATCCTATGATGGAGGGTATAAAAAATCTTGATTGGCTCTGGGGGTTATTGCAAAAAATACCGCAAATCACTGCTTGGCGCAGGGTATAAATCGGTTTACATACATAAGCGTCGTTAACTCTTTACTGTTTTATATAGAGGAGTCTATAAGTAATTATGAATAGATATGAACCAATTTTCGCCTAATAAATGGAGACCAAATTTCAATTGAATCGTATTAAATTAGCTCTTCCATGAGACCTCAGAAGTCAAATCTTTGTGGTCACGTTTTTATTTTAATATGTCAACAAGCAAAATTGCCGTATATGAAGCAGAAAATCCACACACCGTTAAAGAATTAACAATGCATCTTGATATATGTGTACTATTTGGTGCGGTCTATGGGCTGGTGGAATCATCGGTCCTTATTTCTTTAAAAATTAAAACATCAACGTTATTTCGAGAAATAGACCGGTTTGTTAGCCTCCGCGTTCGTGTGATTTGACGCCACTAAATATTACTTTTTGTGGGGACATCTGAATTCATTTGTTTACGTGGATGAACTAGCAACGATTGACGCTTTGGAAATCAATAGTAAACGTGTCATTGGAATGACCTTTGTGCAAAATAGTCGTGGTGGTCATATGCCTGAATTATATGTAAATGTTAAATGACAAGAAATTATCTACCAAATAATTTTTTTTTTTTCATTTCATAATTTGGCAAGCTCTTAGAAAAATACCCTTTATTTGATATTACTGTGTACAACCCCGTATACAACAATATTTGCAGTAGTTACTAATATCTCAATGAGAACACAAATATTTCCGAAAAAAGTTCAAACTTTCAATCAATTATGAATGATAGAGGGAGCTGCATCGTGCCGGATATAAAATCTTTTTGTTCGACATTCAATAACGGGGACGAGCCTACAACACCAATTCTTCTTTTGTTGTATTTCCCTTCCAGAAACCGTAATATATCGATTTTCTATAATTTGTTATACATAATTAAATATTTATTGTAAAAAAAAACCATAATAACCCCCCACAAAATACAAAACACCCTAGAAAAAGAAAGAAGGAAAAAACGCAAAAATCCCCCCAAAATTAGACGGTAAAAGTCAAAAAGGCATCTAAACAATTTGAAATGCAAATTATATAATGATCCCCTTCGATCACCAAAAACAAAAAAAAAGAATGTATTTGAAAAGAAATAGGTGCTTCCTGTAAACCACACAATCAAAAATAATTATAAAACGCACTCATTATGGAATGGAACCTTACCACAAGATACCAAAAAAAAAACATCATCAACAATTCAGATACTATAGCAATATAGACGACGAAAAAACAGATCATTCGGAGACGTCTTTTGTGATAATTTCTGCTTCGTTTTTTTTTTACTCTGGGGAAAAAGAAGAGTGAAAAAAAATTATACAAAATTTCGATTATAATTTTCCAATTTCCGTTCAAGGTTTTTGTTGTGTGTGATTTGTGTATTTGTTGCGTATTTGATCTTAGGCCGCTTTTTTGTCCATAACAAATTTGAGATAATACCAAACACAAAAAACGTTAATAAATCCCCCAAATTGCTTTCTTATAAGCGCTTGGCATTAAGGCTGGCCAAAACCAAAAACAGAAAATTTAGAAATCCAAAAAACGACACAATCATCATCGTCGCCATAGTCAAATGTGTGGTGTTTTGAGAGTTCACCAAAATAATGATAATGTTAGTTGGAGGAGCGTTTGCTATGGTCGATTTTGGTGCCACCAAAAGTCGCCAATAACCCAGAAGCAGCAGCCTCATCATCATCAGCAACCATACTACATGCGTTATCGTCATATTCATAAGTATCGTCCGTTTGTATTCATTCTTCCATTGATAATTATTGTGGCCAAGAATACCAGAATCCCAATAATCATTCATTCATTCACCAATTCACATGCCTGTGGAATAACAACAAAAATTAATAATTTAAATTTATGAAAAACGGAAAGAAGCGCCCTCTTTAACAACAGTAAATGCCACAATACAATACAGGAACCCCCATCACTAAATTATAATAAAAACTTACAAATACACAGTGAAAAAATAAATGCGATCCAGAGAATAAAATTTCAACTGACGTTAAACGTCACCAGCCCAATTTGATTTTTTGTACCCTTCACCACAGGGTGGAGGGTATATAAATTTTGTCATTTCGTTTTGGTCGCAGATCCCATAAAGTACACACAAAACTTTGTTTTCTGATTCAATCTCGAAATTAATTGATCGAATTAGTTTTTTAATTGAAATGTCTTCAATGGCAGAAATGATAGTATCAATTAACAAATTAATTGAAAGTCAATTAAAAAATTAATTGATCCAATTAAATAATTTATTGATACAATTAATTTTTGTGATTGATTTTTGTTTCAATTAAAAAATTTGTAAATCAATTAAAGTATATACGGCCGTAAGTACGACCAGGCCGAATCTTATGTACCCTCCACTATGGATTGCTTAGAAACTTGTACTAAAGACTGCCATCCACAATATAATTACTTGGGTTGCGGCAACACTTGCCGATGGCAAGGTATCTTAAAACTTCTTAACGCCATCTTCTCAATTGTAAGTTAGTCCATAAGTGGGTATGGTTAGGTTAGGTTACACTGACAGAAAAAGTTTCGTTATATTAACGAAATGTGTCGTTAAAAGTCAGCCAACGAAACAAATTCGTTAATACAACGAAATATTTCGTTATTATGACGAATTTTCTATTAATTAACGTAACGTTTCGTACTATTAACGAATATTTTCATTGTATTAATGAAAATGATTCGTTATATCAATGAAAATTTTTCGTTGGCTGAGTTTTAATGAAATTTTCTTTGTGTGTAAGTGGCAGCCCGATGTTTCAGGCTCACTTAGACTATTCAGTCCATTGTGATACCACATTGGTGAACTTCACTCTTATCACTGAGTGCTGCCCGATTCCATGTTAAGCTCAATGACAAGTGTCCGAACGGCGTTCCACATTGCAGTGAAACCACTTAGAGAAGTTTTGAAACCCTCAGAAATGTCACTAGCATTACTGAGGTGGGATAATCCACCGCAGAAAAACTTTTTGGTGTTTGGTCGAAATTGGATTCGAACCCACGACCCTGTGTATGCAAGGCGGGCATGCTAACCATTGCACCACGGTGGCTCCCCCATACGAGGTATATATAAAACAAAAAAAGGCCGATTAAATACGTAAATAATTCAAATTTTCTATAGAAATAAAATTTTGACAAAATTTTCTATAGAAGTAAAATTTTGACAAAATTTTCTATAGAAGTAAAATTTTGACAAAATTTTCTATAGAAATAAAATTTTGAACAAATTTTCTATAGACATAAAATTTTGACAAAATTTTTTATAGAAATAAACTTTGACAAAATTTTCTATAGAAATAAAATTTTGACAAAATTTTCGAAATAAAATCCAATGAAGGATTGGGGATTTCTTCCCACTTAAATATGAACTAAATTATTATTTTTTGTACCAAAAAGAATAGCAACAAGCGAAGAAAGCAACTACAGGGATTGATGGCAACAACAACAACAATGATGTGAAGTCTGAGTAAGATTATCCACTTCCACAACAGTTGAAGCTACCACCAGTAATCATAAGTTTTGTTGGGTATAATAATAAAATGTATGTTGACGAAATTTTTTATAGTAAAAAATTTTGAAAAAATTTTCTATAGAAATAAGATTTTAGTAGATTATTTTTGGGGATCGGCTATATATAACTATAGACCGATATAGACCAATTTTGGCATGGGTGTTAACGGCCATATACTAGCGCAATATACCAAATTTCACCACGGACCAAATTTCAACCAGGTCGGATGAAGTTTGCTCCTCCAATAGCTCCGGAGGTTAAATCTGGGGATCGGTTTAAATGGGAGTATATATAATTAAGACCAATTTTTGCATGGTTGTTAGAGACCATATACTAACACCACGTGCGAAATTTCAACCGGATCGGGTGAATTTTGTTCTTCCAAGGGGCTCCGGAGGTCAAATCTGGGGATCGGTTTATATTGGGGGCTATACATGTGATGTGAACCAATTTGTGCATGATTGTTAGAGACCATATACTAACACCATGTACCAAATTTCGGCCGGATCAGATGAAATTTGCTTCTCTTAGAGGCTACGCAAGCCAAATCGTGGATCGGTTCATATGGGGGCTATATATAATTATGAACCGATGTGGACCAATTTTTGCATAGTTGTTAAATACCATATACTTACACCATGTTCCAAATTTCAGACGGATGGGATGAAATTTGCTTCTCTTAGAGGCTCCGCAAACCAAATCTGGGGATCGGTTTATATGGGGCCTATATATAATTATGGATCGATGTGGACCAATTTTTGCACGTTTGTTAAAGACCATATACTAGCACCATGTACCAAATTTCAGCCGGATCGGATAAAATTTGCTTCTCTTAGAGGCTCCGTAAGCCAAATCTGGGGATCGGTTTATATGGGGGCTATATATAATTATGGACTAACTAAAACCATGTACCAAATTTCAACCGGATCAGATGAATTTTGCTCCTTCAAGAGGCTCCGCAAGCCAAATCTGAACGTCGGTGTATATGAGGGCTATACGTAAAAGTGGTCCGATATGGCCCATTTTCAATACCGTCCGACCTACATCAATAACAACTACTTGTGCCAAGTTTCAAGTCGATAGCTTGTTTCGTTCGGAAGTTAGCGTGATTTCAACAGGCGGACGACTCAGAATTTCACTACGACCCAGAATATATATATACTTTATGGGGTCTTAGAGCAATATCTCGATGTGTTACAAACGGAATGACAAAGTTAATATCCTATGGTGGAGGGTATAAAATGTTCGTTAAATTTTTTCTGTGTATATACATTGGTGATCGATGTATATATAACAGGTTGGCTGATAAGTCCCCGATCTGACACATAGATGGTGTCGCTAGTATTAAATGCATATTATTTTTATATAGTACCAACATTCAAATGATTCGTGTCAAAATTTGACGTCTGTAAGTCAATTAGTTTGTGACATAGAGCGTCTTTTGTGAAGCAACTTTTGTTATTGTGAAAAAAATGGAAAAAAGGAACTTCGTGTGTTGATAAAATACTGTTTTCTGAAGGGAAAAAATACGGTGGAAGCAAAAACTTGGCTTGATAATGAGTTTCCGGACTCTGCCCCAGGGAAGTCAACAATAATTGATTGGTATGCAAAATTCAATCGTGGTGAAATGAGCACGGAGGACGGTAAACACAGTGGACGCCCGAAAGAGGTGGTTACCGACGAAAACATAAAAAAAAATCCACAAAATGATTTTGAATGACCGTAAAATGAAGTTGATCGAGATTCCAGAGTGTTGGTCATATCACTCATCAATATTTGGATATGCGGAAGCTCTGTGCAAAATGGGTGCCGCGCGAGCTCACATTTGACCAAAAACAACAACGTGTTGATGATTCTGAGCGGTGTTTGCAGCTGTTAACTCGTAATACACCCGAGTTTTTCCATCGATATGTGACAATGGATGAAACATGGCTCCATCACTACACTCCTGACTCCAATCGACTTTCGGCTGAGTGGACAGCGACCGGTGAACCGTCTCCGAAGCATGGAAAGACTCAAAAGTCCGCTGGCACAGTAATGGCCTCTGTTTTTTGGGATGCGCATGGAATAATTTTTATCGATTATCTTGAGAAGGAACAAGTATATACAGCAGTAAGTTCGGCCGGGCCGAATCTTAAATACCCACCACCATGAACCAGATATTAGGGTTTCCTTTGAAATTTCAGGAGGGCTAGAGGACTTGAGGACACTTCCCGAAGATAAATTTAAAGATTTCACCTATGAGGACTATATCAGATTCTGGATTTATAAGAACCATTTTTGCTTGAGTTTTAGAGGAATCATTAACATCCCTTGTAAGTGTGCAAGAAAAATATAAAATAACGTCTTGATTTGAAATCTTAAATCTGTAGAAGTAAAATCTGGAAGTTTTACATTGAGTTTCAAACAATTTTCATGATCAGTATTTACAATTTCTGGCAAATCAGATATAAACTACGGTTTCTAGAAACCCAAGGAGTTTAATCGGGAGATCGTTCTGATGGGGGCTATACTAAAATATGGACCGATACTCACCGCTTTCGGCACACCTCTTTATGACCCGAAAATACCTATAGATTTCCAATTTCAGGCAAATAGGATAAAAACTTCGGATTCTAGAAGCCCAAGAAGTAAAATCGGGAAATCGGTCTATATGGAGGCTATACAAAAATATGAACCGATACTCACCATTTTCGGCACACCTCTTTATGGTCCCAAAATACCTCTAGATTTCCAATTTCAGACAAATTGGATAAAAACTACGGTTTCTATAAACCCAAGACCCCAAATCGGGAGGTCGTTTTATATGGGGACCATAAGCGTAGGAAGGCCTCTGGGGAGGGGGCTTAGACCCCCCAGAAAAATTTTAGCCCCCCCCAGAATTTGAAAACCTATTTACGATTTTACATTTTTCTAAAAATTAAACAAGTATATACACAGCAGAAAGTTCCGCTAAAGATTTTCATGCACAATCGAATTACTTTGGTTGTGGTAGCAGTTGCCGATGGCAATGTTTTTAATCTGGTATTTATAAAATAAATCTGTGGTTGAACTTTTGATTTAGTTGAATAACTAAAGCTCCTTTATTATTTTGTTTAGTCTGGTTTAGTCAATTTAATTTAAACAAGTATATACGGCCGTAAGTTCGGCCAGGCCGAAGCTTATATACCCTCCATCATGGATTGCCTAGAAACTTCTTCTAAACACTGCCATCCACAATCGAATTACTTAAGTTGCGGTAACGCTTTCCGATGGCAAGGTATCTTAAAACCTCCTAACACCATCTTCTAAATTGTATGTAAGTCCATACGTGGTATATATTAAATCAAAAAAGATCGATCCAATACGTATATAATTCAGTTTGACAAAGTAGACATAAAATTTTGACAAAATTTCCTACAGAAATAAAATTTTAACAAAATTTTCTATAGAAATAAAATGTAAACAAAATTTTCTAAAGAAATAAAATTTTCACAAAATTTTCTATAGAAATAAAAATTTTGACAAAATATTCTATAGAAAGAAAATTTTGACAAAAATTTCTACAGAAATAAAATTTTAACAAAATTTTCTATAGAAATAAACTTATGACAAAATTTTCTATAGAATTAAAATCTTGGTAGATTATTTGTGTCTCGAGTGGCAACCATGATTATGAACCGAATAAAATTTGAACAAAATTTTCTATAGAAATAAAATTTTGACAACATTTTCTATAGAAATAAAATTTCGAAAATGATGAAAATTTTATTATGAACCGAATAAAATTTTAACAAAATTTTCTCTAGAAATAAAATTTTGACAACATTTTCTATAGAAATAACATTTTGACAAAATTTTCTATAGAAATAAAATTTTGGTAGATTATTTTTGGCTCTAGTGGCAACCATGATTATGAACCGATATGGACCAATTTTTGTGTGATTGGACCAATTTTGGTATGGTTGTTAGCGACCATATACTAACACCACGTTCCTAATTTGAACCGGATCGGATGAATTTTGCTCCTCCAAGAGGCTCCGGAGGTCAAATCTGGAGAACGTTTTATATGGGGGCTATATATAATTATGGACCGATATGGACCAATTCTGGCACGGTTGTTAAAGATCATATACTAACACCATGTTCCAAATTACAACCGGCTTGGATGAAATTTGCTTCTCTTGGAGACTTCGCAAGCCAAATCTGGGGATCGGTTTATATGGGGGCTATATATAATTATGAAGCGATATGGACCAATTTTTGCATGGTTGTTAGAGACCATATACCAACATCATGTACCAAATTTCAGCCGGATCGGATGAAATTTGCTTCTCTTTGAGGCTCCGCAAGCCAAATCTGGGGATCGGTTTATATGGGGGTTATATATAATTATGAACCGATGTGGACCAATTTTTGCACGATTGTTAGAGACCATATACCAACACCATGTACCAAATTTCAGCCGGATCGGATGAAATATGCTCTCTTAGAGGCTCCACAAGCCAAATCTGCGGATCGGTTTATATGGGGGCTATATATAATTATGAACCGGTGTGGACCAATTTTTGCATGGTTGTTAGAGACCATAAACCAACATTATGTACCAAATTTCAGCCGGATCGGATGAAATTTGCTTCTCTTTTAGGCTCCGCAAGCCAAATCTGGGGATCGGTTTATATGGGGGCTATATATAATTATGGACCGACGTAAACCAATTTTTGCATGGTTGGTAGAGACCATATACCAACACCATATACCAAATTTCAGCCGGATCGGATGAAATATGCTTCTGTTAGAGGCTCTACAAGCCAAATCTGGGGATCGGTTTATATGGGGGTTTATATAATTAAGGACTGATATGGACCAATTTTTGCATGGTTGTTAGAGACCACATACCAACATCATGTACCAAATTTCAGCCGGATTGGATGAAATTTGCTTCTCTCCTAGGCTCCGCAAGCCAAATCTGGGGATCGGTTTATATGGGGGCTATATATAATTATGGACCGATGTGGACCAATTTTTGCACGGTTGTTAGATACCATATACCAGGGATCCGGAGCGGAGCGGAGCGGAGCGTGGAGCGGAGCGGAGCAAGCCCTTTTTTTGCCGGAGCGGGAGCGGAGCGGGAGCGGCATTTCTAAAATCCGGAGCGGAGCGGGAGCGGAGCGGTTTCCAAATGAAAAACCGCTCCGCTCCGAATAAAATATTACTTGAATGAAATGTGTAACTTTGAAATTACTTAGTACTTAGCGTAGTGTGAGTAAACGTTTAAAATGTATGATATGTATTTTTGTACGTACGTACATTGGTGAAAACACAAAGTGTTTTTTTAGTAATTGTTTTCAAAAACGGCAAATGTCAAAATATATCTCTAGTATGTGTTGTAAAAGTAACAACAGTACTTTCGATCAATTTCATCCCGTATTACTACAAAGATGTTTGTAATGAACGTCAAATAAATGCAATTAAACGATCTTATTTATATTTAATTTTTTAGTTTTATACACTGAAAAAATATTGTCATGAAATCAAAGATTCCATGTCCTTAGAATAAGAATACAAATTTTGCTTAACATGAAAGACGCGTTTCTCTAAAATAAAGTTTTTTTCCTTGTCCAAAAGTCAATAAACTTTTGAATGAAGTTGTAATGTCCTTATAATAAAGTGATTTTACTTAAAAATGTGTATCATAACATGAAAGATAAAATTTTTGAGGTAAGGTCAACGTGACTTTAATAATTAAGAAAAATTCTTTAAAATTAATAAAATTGTATTTAAATTTGTTTCCTTTTTGCATCTTGCCTACAAAGCAAAAAATCGTTAAAAAATAAGACAAGTTTTTCAACACTTTATATTAAAGACGCTTTTTACTTGAAACATAGCATAATTTCTACTGGAAGTCGAGTCTTAATATGGAAAATAAAATTGTCGTTAACTCGTTTTTAAAGGATTTTGATAACAACTGACGAAAAAAATCTAAAAAAAATTAAAAATTAACATTTGCTTCCTAGAAGCAAGTACATAACCCCCAAATTTAAAAGAGAATTGCGTCTTTAAAGTATCCTTACCTGTATTCTCCGCTTCTTTGGCTCGGAATTAATACCCAAACTGTTAAAGTAAAGACAAAATCTTTGGAACCGGGCATGCGTTTTTTCAGTGTAAGGACATTCATAATTGCTTTACTATTGTACTATACCCTAGCATTCTCTTATTTCTGATATTAGTTCTCGAAAATTTAATTAAAATCATGGATAGTTTCAATTTTGGTTAAAAAATGTGCGCATATACATTTATTTTAACTTTTTCTCACATTGAAAACTAATGACTTGATTTGTATTATTGCATGTTATCTACTTTTTTTGAGAACGAACATTTCTTAAAAACGCTGTTCGAAAATGTATTTTTACAATAAAGGGGAAAAAAGCGAAATTAGGTAACACTAGATCTGAGTAAGAATATTCGTAGGTATACCACGGACTGATTTCGATGGAGGTTGTTGCAAACATACACTGAAAAAAAGCATACTCGGTTCCAAAGATTTTGTCTTTACTTTAAAAAATTTGGTATTGATTCCGAGCCAAAGAAGCGGAGAATACAAGCAAGGACACTTTTAAAACACAATTCTCTTTTAAATTTAGGTTTTGTGTACTTGCTTCTAGGAAGCAAATGTTAATTTTTCGCTTTCTCAGCTTTTTTTCTTCATATGCTATCAAAGTCCTTTAAATACGAGTTAACGGCAACTTTATTTTCCAAATTAGGACTCGACTTCCAGTAGAAATTATGCTATGTTTGAAGTAAAAAACTTCTTTAAAATAAAGTTTTGAAAAACATGTCCTATATTTGAACGATTTTTTGCTTTGTAGTCAATATGCAAAAATACAACAAATTTAAAGACAATTTCATTAAATTTAAAGAATTTTTCTGAATTAAAGTCACATTGACCTTAGCCTATAAATTTTTTGTTTCATGTTAAGATACCCATTTTTAAGTCAAATCATCAAATATTACAAAACCTTTTCTCTACGTCTGTTGCAAAACAAAAAAAAAAACTTTCGGAGAGTAGTTACTTCTACTCTGTGTATAGACTTTCCGATCGGACCAAAATTGGTCCAAAAGATTTCTAATTTTTAAGTTTGGTCCGATGGTCGGACCAAACAGAATTTGGTCCATTTTGGTCCATTTTCATAAATTTGGTTTCTATCACATATTAAATAGTAGATGGTGCACCGCAAAGAATATTGTCGGGAGGCCAAATATTTCACATGCTTAAAATACGAATACGAATTTTGCTTAGAATAGAAGACGTATTTCTCTGATATAAAGTTTTTTCCTTGTCTAAAAGTCTCTAAACTTTTCAATAAAGTCTGTTTGTCCTTATAGCTAAGTGATCCTACATAAAAATGTGTATCCTAACATGAATGAAAATTTCGTTTTAATGAAGTCAAAATGGATTTAATATTTCTGAAAAAATCTTCAAAATTAATAAAATGTTTCAACACATTGTTTTAAAGTCATTATACCCTAAACCACATAGTGGTTAGGGTATAATAAGTTTGATCTGCCAAAAAATGTGCCTACCAGAAATATTGATTTTAGACCCCATAAAATATATACCGATCGACTCAGAATCACCTCCTGAGTCGATCTTACGCTTGGTGTCCGTCCGTCCGTCCGTCCGTCCGTCCGTCCGTCTGTCCATGTATTTGTTGTTCACAGGATTCCGGTGGCAATTATTAACCGATTTTGATGAAATTTGGTACAGGGAGTTTTTGGGCACAACGACGAACGCTATTGAATTTGGAAGAAATCGGATCAAATTTAGATATAGCTCCCATATATATGTATCGCCCGATTTCGACAAATGGGGTCACGCTGTGCTTTTTTTCAAACGGATCGTCGCCAAATTTGGCAAAAGGCAATCTTTTTCATCGCCCTTTAGATATAGCTCTCATATATATGTATCGCCCGATTTTCCCAGATATAGCTATAGCTACCATATATATGTACCGCCCGATTTTTCTCGAAGAGGAGCGGAGCGGAGCGTGGAGCGGAGCGGAGCGACTTTTTTTTTCTCGGAGCGGAGCGTGGAGCGGAGCGATTTTTTTTTCTCCGGAGCGGGAGCGGAGCGGAGCGAAAAAAATGGACCGCTCCGGATCCCTGCCATATACCAACACCATGTACCAAATTTCAGCCGGATCGGATGAAATATGCTTCTTTTAGAGGCTCCACAAGCCAAATCTGGGGATCGGTTTGTATGGCGGCTATATATAATTATGGACCGATATGGACCGATATGGACCAATTTTTGCACGGTTGTTAAAGACTATATACCAACATCATGTACTAAATTTCAGCCGGATCGGATGAAATTTGCTTCTCTTTTAGGCTCCGCAAGCCAAATCTGGGGATCGGTTTATATGGGGGCTATATATAATTATGGACCGATGTGGACCAATTTTTGCATGGCTGGTAGAGACCATATACTAACAGCATGTACCAAATTTCAGCCGGATCGGATAAAATTTGCTTCTCTTAGAGCAATCGCAAGCAAAATTTGTGGGTCCGTTTATATGGGGGCTATACGTAAAAGTGAACCGATATGGACCAATTTTTGCATGGTTGTTAGAGACCATATACCAACACCATATACCAAATTTCAGCCGGATCGGATGAAATATGCTTCTGTTAGAGGCTCTACAAGCCAAATCTGAGGGTCCCTTTATATGGGGGCTATACGTAAAAGTGGACCGATATGGCCCATTTTCAATACCATCCGACCTACATCGACAACAACTACTTGTGCCAAGTTTCAAGTCGATAGCTGGTTTCGTTCGGAAGTTAGCGTGATTTCAACAGACGGACGGACGGACGGACATGCTTAGATCGACTCAGAATTTCACCACGACCCAGAATATATATACTTTATGGGGTCTTAGAGCAATATTTCGATGTGTTACAAACGGAATGACAAAGTTAATATACCCCCATCCTATGATGGAGGGTATAAAAAAGTGTTGTTCCACCAAGACAACGCACCGTGCCTCAAGTCATTGAGAATGATGGCAAAAATGCATGAATTGGGCTTCGAATTGCTTCCCCACCCACCGTATTCTGCAGATCTGGCCCCAGACCTCAAAAGGATGCTCGCAGGGAAAAAATTTGGCTGCAATGAAGAGGTGATCGCCGAAACTGAGGCCTATTTTGAGGCAAACCCGAAGGAGTACTACCAAAATGGTATCAAAAAATTGGAAGGTCGTTATAATCGTTGTATCGCTCTTGAAGGGAACTATGTTGAATAATAACAAGTATATACAGCAGTAAGTTCGGCCGGGCCGAATCTTAAATACCCACCATCATGAACCAGATATTAGGGTTTCCTTTGAAATTTCAGGAGGGCTAGAGGACTTGAGGACACTTCCCGAAGATAAATTTAAAGATTTCACCTATGAGGACTATATCAGATTCTGGATTTATAAGAACCATTTTTGATTGAGTTTTAGAGGAATCATTAACATCCCTTGTAAGTGTGCAAGAAAAATATAAAATAACGTCTTGATTTGAAATCTTAAATCTTTAGAAGTAAAATCTGGAAGTTTTACATTGAGTTTCAAACAATTTTCATGATCAGTATTTACAATTTCTGGCAAATCAGATATAAACTACGGTTTCTAGAAACCCAAGGAGTTTAATCGGGAGATCGTTCTGATGGGGGCTATACTAAAATATGGACCGATACTCACCGCTTTCGGCACACCTCTTCATGACCCGAAAATACCTATAGATTTCCAATTTCAGGCAAATAGGATAAAAACTTCGGATTCTAGAAGCCCAAGAAGTAAAATCGGGAAATCAGTCTATATGGGGGCTATACAAAAATATGGACCGATACTCACCATTTTCGGCACACCTCTTTATGGTCCCAAAATACCTCTAGATTTCCAATTTCAGACAAATTGGATAAAAACTACGGTTTCTATAAACCCAAGACCCCAAATCGGGAGGTCGTTTTATATGGGGACCATAAGCGTAGGAAGGCCTCTGGGGAGGGGGCTTAGACCCCCCAGAAAAATTTTAGCCCCCCCAGAATTTGAAAAGCTATTTACGATTTTACATTTTTCTAAAAATTAAACAAGTATATACACAGCAGAAAGTTCCGCTAAAGATTTTCATGCACAATCGAATTACTTTGGTTGTGGTAGCAGTTGCCGAAGGCAATGTTTTTAATCTGGTATTTATAAAATAAATCTGTGGTTGAACTTTTGATTTAGTTGAATAACTAAAGCTCCTTTATTATTTTGTTTAGTCTGGTTTAGTCAATTTAATTTAAAAAATAGTAATTGATACTATTTGGGGGCTACACCAAAATATGGACCGATACTCACCATTCTCGGCACACCTCTTTATGGTCCTAAAATACCTCTAGATTACCAATTTCAGACAAATTGGATAAAAACTACGGTTTCTATAAGCCCAAGACCCCAAATCGGGAGATCGCTCTATATGGGGGCTATACCAAAATATGGACGGATACTCACAATTTTTGGCACACGTATTTGTGGTCCTACAATACCTCTAGATTTCCAATTTCAGGTAAATTGAATAAAAACTGCGGTTTCTATAAGCCCAAGAAGTAAAATCGGGAGATCGGTCTATATGGGGGCTATACCAAAACATGGACCGACACTCACCATTTTTGGCACACCTCTTTAAGGTCCCAAAATATCTCTAGATTTTCAATTTCGCGCAAATTGGATGAAAACTACGGTTTCTATAAGCGAAAGACCCCAAATCGGGAGGTCGGTTTATATGGGGGCTATACCAAAACATGGCCCGATATAGCCCATCTTCGAACTTGACCTGCGCGCAGACAAAAGACGATTCTGTGCCAAATTTCAGGACGATAGCTCCATTATTGAATGCTGTAGCGTGATTACAACAGACAGCCAGACAGACAGACAGACGGACAGACGGACATGCTTATATCGTCTTAGAATTTCTCCCTGATCAAGAATATATATACTTTATATAGTCGGAAATCGATATTTCGATGCGTTACAAACGGAATGACAAAGTTATTATACCCCGTCACCATTCTATGGTGGTGGGTATAAAAAAATGTCGTTTGTCTACAATTTCTCTCCTTAGAAAAGAAACGTTATTTTGAAGACGTATAACTCGATATCTACCATTAGTAAACGAGTATTTTCATGAAAACTAATCTAAACTATCACTTGGAAAGGGAACACACCGGAAAAGCATGCATTTTGTTTAAATGTTCATTTTATTACAATTGATTATTAATTATTTGTTATATAGAATTAAATTATTGTTCAAAACTCATATTCACTAAAAATTGATATTTTCGGAAAACCCGAAAACCGAATTTTCAAAAAACCGGTTATTTTGACACCCTACTTCATATGTGCTAACTAAGAATTTAGAAGACTATGGTAAGAAGTTTGAATATATCTTGCCATCGACAAAGTTTTTAACACCAGGTCGGTGAAATGAAGATATTTTTGCTCGACTCCAGCTCCGACACCAGCATTTCTCATTACTCTCGACTCCGAATCGACCGAGTAATTTAACTAAATCACATTGTAATAGCTCTCCACTGTTAATTCTATGGTTGAGGGTTCTGAAATAGACCGATATAAATATTTTTGTTTGCCATATTAGTTTTCAAATTTAACACGAATTCGACACTAACAAATCTCAGCATTTTAGGGGTCTAAAAGAACTCTGTATTTCAAATTTCAGCACAATAAATTAAAATAAGAGACAAGTCTATATAGCACTTTCCGCACTAGTATTTATAAAAACATATAACAACAATTCCAGAAGTTTAAAAATAAAATCCTATTACTCCGCCTAAGCCAAATCGGAATGGGTTTACATGTAGGTGCTATATCACAAATGCTTTATTCTACAACTTCGTTTTCGTTGTTCGATTGAATAATTTAATGGAATATTAAATTTTAACTATTTTTCAAATTTTGGTTTCGTCGGAGTCGGCCAAAATTTTTACGACTCCGACTCCAGAAAATCTTCAGACTCCAACACCACATATCTGTTTATCACAACTCAAGTAATTCGATTGGGGTTGACAGTCTTAAGTGAAACTCACTACGCAATCCATTCCCAGCAAAAAAAGCGTCGCCAGAAAAGTAATGAAAATGTTCGTTTTGGATCCGGAAGTGGTGCGAAATTGACGCAGAAGCGATGAATTTAACTTTGGCTTGTCATAGGACGGAAGTCATCCATTTCAACAGCCGTTGCACTGAATTTGCATCACTTCTTTAGGTGTGATCCGAATTCAACGTTTTGGATGTAAATTAAAAAAATCCGTGATATTTTGTCAAAAAAATAATTTTTATAATGTTTTATAATTTTTAATGGATTCTAACGATTGTCGGAGACGTTTGACCTCAAATATTTTCAAAAATTCACAATTTTTTCACATTGGATTGCGTTTTTTCTACAAAATTTAAATGATTTGGACCATTTTATAAATTCTTACTCTGTTTTTAACCTATTTGAAACAAAAAAAGTTAAAACTATCCATGAAAAATCCAAGTTATAAAAAAGTGAATTAAATGAACTTCCTGGGTAGTTAAAAAAAAGAACATCATTGGGAGTGCATCTTCTGGAAATGCTTTTACAGTTGTGCCTTTGGAAGAACTTCCAAATTTTTTTTTGCTGGGTTGTGGAGGAAACATAAGATTCGGTCTGGCCGAACTTACGGCGTATATACTTTTTTTTTAATATTCCTATAGCTCTTTAAAAAATCACCCCTAGTTTGTTTCAACAAAATTAATGAAAGTCCCAAAACAATCGTTGGGGCTTACTTTTATCTATGAATTATGGTGTTTTTCGTAGTGTAATAATACCCTAAAGTTGATTATGAAACAACAGTTCAGAAAACGAAACAATAAACAAAATATCGTTGTTTTAACTTCAATATAATGATTTGGGGCCTTATTTTATGGTCTTAGTTCTGGGGGGCTAATTTTCCCGAGCCCTAAATAATTGCTAATTTTTCATTTATTTCTATAGTTACCAATTTATCACAAATTTATACAAAAATTTGTTTCAGAATATGTCACTGTTTATACATCCAGCAGAATATACTATTATTTTTCTCAGTGCATAAATGTTAATATGAAAAGGCCAATTTTAAAAGAAACAGAAATGGCTGCCCATTCAAATATAGCCTGGACAACAACGACTACTAGCGACAAATAATGCCGTCCAAGAACTTTAAATTGTTTCTGCTATTCATTCATATGGCTCTCTGCTATTACTGCTGAATGTTTGATTAGTCTCTAAACCAGACCAAAATGGCCAAAGCAGACAATCAGACGAATCGAGGAAAAAACGAACAGCACCATCGAAACAACCATAACTGATTTCGTCTGGGGGTAAATGTAAAATAATTTATAGCGTCAAATTCGAAATACGTTCTTGTTTTTGACGGTCATCTGTTGGTCCCACTCTCTGTAAGAGATCCACTTATTCCAAGGCAAAGAACAATGAATCCGTCCTTCCCATATGTTTTCATTATAACGCTTCTCCTTATTGTCCTCCTCCTACTGCTTCATAGCATTTCATAATTTGTTCATTTTCATTTTTGATGTTTTTTTTTTTGGCCTTTTGTTCGGTGGTATTGTTTAGCAATTTTGTGGTTTTATTGTTTGGCGCTTTCATTTGTCTGGGTCCAATTCACAAAAGAGGAGAAATTCATTAGCAAGTAGACAAAGTCACAACTTAAAATCTTCGAAGGATGAAGCCGTGGTCATTGGAAGCATTTTTCCAAGGGAGTAATAAACAACTTGTAAAAAAGGTAAATTGAACTTGAAGGTCATTTTGTGGTAGACTATCTCCTTTCGTATGTAGATATTGTCTGAAATACAGTTCTTTACTTACTGGCTAATCAGAAATTTTCTATATTTTGGATCTTAATCAACAGACATATGTTTGGAAACAATTTGTAAGGAAAGGAGTAGGCAGATCCAACCTTTAAACAAATAATGAGAATTTTCGTTTCTCACTGAAGGCCATACGGACTCTGGCGGATTAAAATCAAAATAATGTGATTTGACACATTTTGGACAGTGAATTTGATCCACTATAGTTGAGTTATAATATTCTATACAAATAAGAGCCAATATTTTAAATGAAAACAATTAAGGAAAGTCTAAAGTCGGGCGGAGCCGACTTTAGTATACCCTGCACCAGTTTGTACATCTACATTTTCAACACCGTCTCAAATCCTTCAAATTTGTTTGGTGCTATATATAAAAGTTTATGTTTATATATACACATAGTTAAATCTGATCCGATCTGGAAAAAATTTGTGAGACTTCTACAAAATCTATAGACTTAAATTTATGTTGGTGACTGCCCTACGGTACAACACAATGTTAGTAAAAATAAAAAATATGAGAAATGTTTAAATCTGAAGCATAAATCGAAAATTATGTATATATGGGGTTTTGTCTAAATCTGAGCCGATTTTGACTTTGCTAAAATGTCG
The DNA here is from genome assembly GCF_050003625.1 of Haematobia irritans. Taxonomy (NCBI): domain Eukaryota; kingdom Metazoa; phylum Arthropoda; class Insecta; order Diptera; family Muscidae; genus Haematobia; species Haematobia irritans. The sequence continues at coordinate 84,772,722 of NC_134399.1, read as the reverse complement.
AAATGTCAAGTAAATCGGAGTGAAATTTAAACAACGATGGTCGAATGTGGTTGATCCATTTCCCGTAGGGAAATATATATGTGGAGCCTATATATCTAAATCTGAACCGATTTCAACCAAATTCGGTCTGCATAGGAAGAAGTTCATTCTACTCCACGTGCAATAAATTTGGAACTGAAGCGATTTCCAGTATTTTTCGCGAATATAGTTAGTACTATAAAAGAAGTAAGCCAACTTTGAGTAAGATAATTTGATAAATAAGGGTTTTAAGGCCAAATTTGGCAAAATCGGGCGATACATATATATAGGAGAGCTATAGCTAAATCTGAACATATTTATGACTATTTGTGCACATATAGTTAGTACTGTAGGGGATTAGGGTAAGCCAAGTTTATGTAAGATCGGTATATAAATAAGGGTTTTATGGCCAATTTTGGGAGAATCGGGCGATACATATATATTTTATAGGAGAGCTGTATCTAAATCTGAACCGATTTCGTGGAAATTTTGCATATTTAAAGGGTGATGAAATTTCTCGAAATCTGGCGATACATAACAACATATATGGGATCTATATCTTAATTTTGATCCGATTTCTTCCCAATTCCCCTGTACCAAATTTCATCGAAATCGGTAAATAATTGTCACCGGAATCCTGCGAACAACAAATACATGGACAGACGGATGAACATCAAGCGGGATCTATATCTTAATTTTGATCCGATTTCTTCCCAATTCCCCTGTACCAAATTTCATCGAAATCGGTAAATAATTGTCACCGGAATCCTGCGAACAACAAATACATGGACAGACGGATGAACATCAAGCGCTAGATCAGGAGTTGATTCTGAATCGATCGGTACATACTCGTATTTGATGGAATATTTCTGGTAGGCATATTTTTTGGCAGATCAAAGTTATTATACCCTGACCACTATGTGGTTTAGTGTGTAATGAAAGTTTTATTTTAACATTAATTGTACGATTTATCTAATAGGCGTTCGGGTACTTGTAGTGTCCAGAAAATGAAGACGCCGAGTCGCGCCGCCGATTTCAGTCGCCGCCAACCATTTTTTGCCAGTCGACGCCGCCGCCGAATATGTCGACTCACTCGACTCAAATTTAGACGCCAATTAATCAAAAATATTGATTTAAATCAGAACAAGTATATACGGCCGTAAGTTCGGCCAGGCCGAAGCTTATGTACCCCCCACCATGGATTGCGTAGAAACTTCTACTGAAGCCGATGGCAAGGTATCTTAAAACTTCCTAACACCGTAATATATACCACATAGTCCATACGTGGTATATATTAAACTAAAATAGGCCGATTAAATACGTATATAATTAAGTTTAAAGATTCTATAGAAATAAAATTTTGACAAAATAAAATTTTCACAACATTTACTATAGAAGTAAAATTTTGACAAAATTTTCTATAGAAATAAAATTTTGACAAAATTTTCTATAGAAATAAAATTCTGACAAAATTTTCTATAGAAATAAAATTTTGTCAAAATTGTCTATAGAAATAAAATTTTGACAAAATTTTCTATAGAAATAAAATTTTGACTAAATTTTCTATAGAAATAACATTTTAACAATGTTTTCTATAAAAATAAAATTTTGGTAGATTATTTTAGGCTTGAGTGGCAACCATGATTATGAACCGATATGGACAAATTTTTGTGTGATTGGGGATCGGCTATATATAACTATAGACCGATATGGACCAATTTTGGTATGGTTATTAGCGGCCTTATACTAACACCACGTTGCAAATTTCAACCGGATCGGATGAATTTCGCTCCTCCAAGAGTCTCCGGAGATCAAATCTGGGGAACGGTTTACGGGGGCTATATATAATTATGGGCCGATATGGACCAATTCTTGCATGGTTGTTAGAGAACAACAACGTACCAAATTTCAACCGGATCGGGTTAATTTTGCTCCTCTAAGAGGCTCCGGACGTCAAGTCTGGGGATCGGCTTATATGGGGGCTATATATAATTATGCGTCGATGTGGACCAAGTTTTGCATGGTCATTAGAGAACATATACCAACACCATGTACGAAATTTCAGCCGGATCGGATGAAATTTGCTTCTCTTAGAGCAATCGCAAGCCAAATTTGGGGGTCCGTTTATATGGGAACTATACGTAAAAGTGGACCGATATGGACGAATTCTTGCGTGTTTGTTAGAGACCACATTCTAACACCATGTTCCAAATTTCAACCGGATCGGATGAATTTTGCTCCTCCAAGAGGCTCCGGACGACAAATCTGGGGATCGATTTATATGGGGGCTATATATAATTATGGACCGATATGGACCAATTCGTGTATGGTTGTTAGAGACCATATACTGACACCACGTACCAAATTTCAACCGGATCGGATGAATTTTGCTCCTCTAAGAGGCTCCGGACGTCAAATCTAGGGATCGGCTTATATGGGGGATATATATAATTATGGGCCGATGTGTACCAAGTTTTGCATGGTCATTAGAGAACATATACTAACACCATGTACGAAATTTCAGCCGGATCGGATGAAATTTGCTTCTCTTAGAGCAATCGCAAGCCAAATTTGGGGGGTCCGTTTATATGGGGGCTATACGTAAAAGTGGACCGATATGGACCAATTTTTTCATGGTTGTTATAATAACACCATGTACCAAATTTCTGCCTGATCGGAAGAAATTTGCTTCTTTTGGACCAATTGCAAGCCACATTTGGGGGTCGGTTTAAATGGGGGCTATACGTAAAAGTGGACCCATATGGCCCATTTGCAATACCATCCGACCTACATCAATAATAACTGCTTGTGCCAAGCTTCAAGTCGATAGCTTGTTTCGTTCGGAAGTTAGCGTGATTTCAACAGACGGACGAACGGACATGCTCAGATCGACTCAGAATTTCACCACGACCCAGAATATATATACTTTATGAGGTCTTAGAGCAATATTTCGATGTGTTACAAACGGAATGGCAAAGTTAATATACCCCCATCTTATGGTGGAGGGTATAAAAATATATATATAATTGTCGTAGTTTTTCCAAAATTTTTAAGTTGCTATAATAATATTGCAAAAATTTAGCTCAGAAAATTTGAATGAAAAGTAAATTTATTTGTAAGATTGGTTGTACAAATAATCTCATTATCATTCGAATTACTTTTGTTTAAAATGGATAATGGCCGCCACCGAATGAACAAATTTATATCGGCTTAGCCGCCAAGCCGCCGCCGGAGGAAAACTTTAGTGTCAGCCGCCGCCGACAAAAATGGGTCGGCTTCATTCTCTGGTAGTGCCAAATTTATAGAACGAAGCTGCCCAGTCACGCCGCCGGAAGTTCTTCCAAAGGCATAACTTTAAAAGCACTTCCAGAAGATGCACTCCAAATGATGTTCTTTATTTTAAATACAATTTTTTATATCTTGGTTTTTTCATACTTTTAATGGGTAATTTTACTTTTTTTGTTTCAAATTGGTTAAAAACAATTTGAGAATTAATAAAATGGTACAAATTTTTTAAATTTTGTTGAAAAAAATGCTAAATCCAATCTGAAAAAATTTGAAGTTTTTAAAATATTTGAGGTTCAGACAAGCGTTAGAATCCATTAAAAATTATAAAAAAAAATATAAAAATTATTTAACATATTTGACAAAACATCACAGAATTTTTTAATTTACATCCAAAACATTGAATTCGGATCACACCTAAAGAAGTGATGCAAATTCAGAGCAACGGCTTTTGAAATGGTGGACATCCGTCCTATGACAAGCCCATGTTAAATTCACCGCTTCTGCGTCAATTTTGCACCACTTCCGGATCCAAAAAGAATATCTTCACTACTTTTTTGGCGGCACTTTTTTTGCTGGGAAGCTGCTATAATAATTCTGCAAAAATTTATCACAGAAAATTTTAATGACATGTTAATTGGATTGTAAGATTGGTGATGGTTCCCCGCTGAATAGACAATTTTATATCGGCTTAGCCGTCAAGCCGCTGGAGGCAAAACTGTAGTGTCAGCCTTCGTCGACAAAAATGGGTCGGCTTTATTCTGTGGTCATTTTTTAATTGGTTGTTGACCGCAGCCGAGTAGAAATATCTGCATGGACTCAGCCGCCGTCGACAAAAATGGGTAGCTTTATTCTCTTTTCATGAGTACCACAAAGCTTTAAAATGCAAGACTTTATATATAATGTTCATGAATGCGGAAACTGAGAGGCCCAATTGTTGAGTACAATGAAAACAACATTGTCGTAAGGCCAAAGATTCCATGTCCTTAAAATACAAATGCGAATTTTGCTTACTATATAAAGATGAATTTCTCTGATATAAATTTGTTTTCCTTGTCCACAAGTCGATAAACTCTTCAATGAAGTCGTTTTGTGCTTATAGTTAAGTGACTCGATTTAAAATTGGGCGTCCCAACATGAAAGAAACTTTCGTTTTACTAAGGTCAACTCGTCTTTAAATTTGTTGACATTTTGGATGTTGTCTACAAAGCTGAAAAGCGTTTAAAAATAGGAGATGTTTTTTAACACGTTATTATAAAGACGTTTTTTACTTGAAACATAGCATAATTTCTACTTGAAGTTGAGTCGGAGTATGAACATTTATGTTGTCGTTAACATATTTTTAATAGTAGGAAAAAGCTGAAAAAGCGAATAAATTAAAAATTTTTTCCTAGAATTAAGTATGCAAAATTCAAATTTAAAAGAGAACCGGGCATGCTTTTTTTAGTGTACGATGAGAAGTAGAGGTAGACGCCTCTTCAGATATGCAGTATGGCCTGAACAAGAATTCACGATTTGGCCGATCGTACGCACATTTGAAAAATTAAATTGGGCGAACAATTTGAAGGACATGCCTTTTGAAGTTATGAGTTGTCAAAGCAGTTCAGAAAAGAACGAAACGTTTAGGTATAGCTCACATTAAACCAACTTCAGAGTGATAGACTATTATGGTACCATATGGCATTATAACAACATATAGACTTAACAAATAACAAACTTTCCTAAAATTTAAAATCAATTAGAATTTTTTTTATTACCGATTAATATAGCTCACATTTTTTTACATAATCATCGCATCCACGAATTTCTTGAAAATATATTATTCCTACAATCATTTCGTTATACAGACAACGCATTTGGATAAATACTCGAAAAGCTCTTAGTGTCGTTACCATAATACTAAATTCGAAAAGTTTTGAATAAAATAAATGGAAATATAAATGCGATAACAGTACTTAGTTGTATTCAACGAATTCATAAAACATAACTGAGATACAGATATAATCAGGTGGCAATTACAAGAGCTCTGACCACCAATAACGCACCAGAGCACAGCACCACTTGATACCAACAGACCAGCACAAAATGTCTTAACAAACGAACTGTGACTTTAAGACAACTTTGAATTATTTTAAGTTAGCGTGCAGCCGCAACTACAATTGTTGCAAGCACATGCTATAATCACAAAAACAAAACAACACAGGAGAAAGACCAACAAAATATTTATACCAAATAAAATAATACAAAATAAATGTTTGAAAAAAAAAAACAATCTCACCTAACGGTTGATAAATGGTTTGGTGTATTTTTAAGTAGAGAAACACAAAACCAGCCCCAAAGAAAGTCAAAACGGGCAAGTAACAGCATAAATCTATGACTTACATTAGTTTCGCTTGGTGACTCTATTAAAGAAAGTATCGCATCACATATGCCAAAGAAGTACAGTGGTAAAACTGAAAACCCATAATTGTAGCCAATGCTTAAATTCAGATCTCCATTGCTGCCATCAATGGCCAACCATGACTTGAAGAGTAGTAGAAGAGTATCTGCGAAATAATAAAAACCGAAACATGGTCACGAGCTTCTAACTGATTATAAACATGTGCCAGGTGCCATTATGATCAGCGAAGCTAAGCAAGTGTCGAGTACGCATTTCTAATTATCCAAACCAAGTACCCAAGAATTACGGACTGTTACACATGCGCAGTGAAGCTCTACAAGAGGCCGTACAACCAACCATAGCCACCAGAATTTAATGAGGTGGTTGTTAGCTTATTATACATGCGGTGGACAGGGACCTTCTTGCTAGGCCTAATTCTAATAAATTTCTTTGAATAAAATAAAAGAAAAATAACAAAAATGATATATAAAATCGTACGAGCAACAAAATCATCATGTCTTTATATTTTATGGTTAAGAGGAATATCAGCTGCATTACTTTTTCAAGGTATAATACAGCATTGCAAAATTCCACTATACTAACTTATGTATCTGGAGAATACAGACACAAGCAGTTATACAGTAAATGTGTATACAGCAGGGCTGAAACATTATGTTAATAGTCACCACCCTGTACCACATACTAGAATTTTCTTTGAAAACAACTCATTTGGATGGATTAGCATATATAGTACATATAAAGTAATCCTTTGTTTTACGTTGTTATTGGTTCCGGAATTTGGCGACGTTAATCGAAACGACGTAAACCTAATTAAAAATTGCTCATACAAATAGAGAGGTATATATGGCCGAAAGTTCGGCCAGGCCGAAGCTTATGTACCCTCCACCATGGATTGCGTAGAAACTTCTACTGAAGACTGTCATCCACAATCGAACTACTTGGCGGTAACACTTGCCGATGGCAAGGTATCTTAAAACTTCCTAACACCGTCTTCTAAATTGCAAGGTAGTCCATATGTTACGTGGTATATATTAAACTAAACAAGTATATATGGCCGAAAGTTCGGCCAGGCCGAAGCTTATGTACCCTCCACCATGGATTGCGTAGAAACTTCTACTGAAGACTGTCACCCACAATCGAATTACTTGGGTTGTGGTAACACTTGCAATGGCATGGTATCTTAAAACTTCCTAACAACGTAGTATATACCACATAGTCCATACGTGGTATATATGAAACTAAAAAAGGCCGATTAAATACGTATATAATTAAGTTTAAAGTTTCTATAGAAACATTTTCTATAGAAATAAAATTTGGAAAAATTTTTCTTTAGAAATAAAATTTTAACAAAATTTTCTATAGAAATAAAATCTTGACAAAATTTTCTATAGAAATAAAATTTTGACAAAATTTTCTATAGAAATAACATTTTGACAATGTTTTCTATCAAAATAAAATGTTGGTAGATTATTTTTGGCTCGAGTGGCAACCATGATTATGAACCGATACGGACCAATTTTTGTGTGATTGGGGATCGGCTATATATAACTATAGACCGATATGGACCAATTTTGGAATGGTTATTAGCGGCCTTATACTAAGATTTCAACCGGATCAAATGAATTTTGATCCTCCAAGAGGCTCAGGAGATCAAATCTGGGGAACGGTTTATATGGGGGCTATATATAATTATGGACCAATATGGAGCAATTCTCGCGTGCTTCTTAGAGACCACATTCTAACACCATATTCCAAATTTCAACCGGATCGGATGAATTTTGCTCTTCCAAGAGGCTCCGGAAGTCAAATCTGGGGATCGGCTTATATGGGGGCTATATATAATTATGGGCCGATGTGGACCAATTTCTGCATGGTCATTAGAGAACATATACCAACACCATGTACAAAATTTCAGCCGGATCGGATGAAATTTGCTTCTCTTAGAGGCTCCGCAAGTCAAATCGGGGGATCGGTTTATATGGGTGCTATATATAATTATGGACCGATATGGAACAATTCTTTCATGGTTGTTAGAGACCATATACGAACAACACGTACCAAATATCAACCGGATCGGATGAATGTTGCGCCTCTAAGAGGCTCCGGAGGTCAAATCTGGGGGTCGGCTTATATAAGGGCTATATATAAATATGGGCCGATGTGGACCAATTTCTGTATGGTCATTAGAGAACATATATCAGCAGCATGTACCAAATTTCAGCCGGATCGGATGAAATTTGCTTCTCTTAGAGGCTCCGCAAGAAAAATCGGGGGATCGGTTTATATGGGGGCTATATATAATTATGGACCGATGTGGAACAATTTCTGCATGTTTGTTAGAGACCATATACTAACACAATGTACCAAATTTCAGCCGGATCGGATGAAATTTGGTTCTCTTAGAGGCTCCGCAAGCCAAATCGGGGGATCGGTTTATTTGTGGGCTATATGTAATTATGGACCGATATGGACCAATTTTTGCATGGGTGTTAGAGACCATATACTAACACCATGTACCAAATTTCAGCCGGGTCGGATGAAATTTGCTTCTCTTAGAGCAATCGCAAGCCAAATTTGGGGGTCCGTTTATATGGGGGCTATACGTAAAAGTGGTTCGATATGGCCCATTTCGAATACCGTCCGACCTACATCAATAACAACTACTTGTGCCAAGTTTCAAGTCGATAGCTTGTTTCGTTCGGAAGTTAGGGTGATTTCAACAGACGGACGGACGGACATGCTCAGATCGACTCAGATTTTCACCACGACCCAGAATATATATAATCTTTATGGGGTCTTAGAGCAATATTTCGATGTGTTACAAACGGAATGACAAAGTTAATATACCCACATCCTATGGTGGAGGGTATAATAATATACCCCCATCCTATGGTTGAGGGTATAAGAATTAGGAATTTTTGAAAAAATCGTGGTGAAACGTTTCAGACAAGCGTTAGAATAAATTAAGTAGAATCATTACATATCTTTAAAATGTGATACAAATTCAGTGCAACGGCTGTTGATAGGACATCCGTCCTATGACAAGCCCATATTAAATTAATCGCTTCTTTTTTGGCTGGGAATTAGTGCACAGAGGCAAAATATGATAGTAAAAAAATAAATAAAATAAAATTTCAATTACAATTTTTATTGCAAAAAAAAAATATTATTTTATTATTATTTATCTTAGAAAATTTTCCCAGTCCAACAAAATTTTCCATCCCCTAATTATGTCTCAAAAATTGATGAAAAAATTGATAAAAATAAATGACCTCTCAATTAATTTCAATGTAAACTCGATCAAATGAAAAATCATGGTTAATATGATATTATTTGAAGGCAATGAGAAAAAATTGCATATAATTGCAATAAATTAAAGTTAAAGTTAAATAAAGAATGAGTCAAAGAAAATTCAATAGACCAAAGGCTAGGAAGTTTTTGTTTCTTCGCTAGCGTGATGGTACCTGTATGTTAGTATATAAACTTTATGCTCATTCGGACATATTCAAAGTCCGGTTTTAATTAAGTCTCACTCCCCCAGGGCAAGTTTTATGCGGCACATTCAACGCACAATCTATAAATTATTATTTATGAATGCTCCATGGAGCCAAGATGTCTTGAAGATGATGGTGACTAAAACACAAAAAAATACCAAGAGAGTGAGAGGATAAAAAACGCGATGTGAATGACGATGATGATAATTACAGGCCATCATTACAAGACAATATTGAAATATTGTCATAAATTATAGCGTTAAGTTAAAGCTAAGAAGTAGTGACAAATCACAACCCCAGGCACGCCACATCCATCGAGTGTACGGCAGAGATTAAATGCTAGTGTTGATAATAAAATGCAAAACCTTTTAATTTATCGTCTTCCATATGAAATTTTAATCAATATTTTATATTCGTCACCATAACTCAAATCACATTGGGTCGATTAATGATAAATCGAAATAAAATTACGACTACATTTTGAAAAAAAAAAAAATCGTACTGAATAAAAATCATACGAATTTTTTAGTAGTCATATATATAGTCCAGTATACATTTTTTATCATTTCCAAATTCTGAGCAAATAGCTGATTTAATTCTATTTTAGTTCACGACATTATTACGTTTTAAGAAAGTTTCCATGACTTTAATAATTTTTTGCGTACGTTAGTTAAATGAACTAAAAGACGGGAAAAACTTATACACAAATTAAGCTTAGAGATTTACTAAATTCGTATTTCACATAAAATAGTTCATTATTTCTTCAAATTTGTAAATTTTACAACTAAAGCGTCCATCATAAACTTCGTATGTCAATAAAGACATTCTTGCAGTTTTGAACTCCAATTTTTTCCTTCAAACTATAAAATTTTCTTTAAAAAGTGAAACAAATTATTTATGTCTAATCTTGAATTTCTTGAATTTATCGAAAAATATTTACTTATTTTTGTGATATCGGTGATGCCAGCGCTTGTAATACTGTTAAGTCGATTAATCGAAAAAAGTCGACTAATCGAATTTAATTTTTAATTTTTCGACTTTGCAGAATACTAGAAGGACATATAAATAATAATATATATTTATAAAAACAAAATTTGCAGTAAAGATGATTCAACTTTTTTAACCCGCCTGAAAAAAAATTCTAGAGGCCGACAAATAACACAGTTATCAATGTTTATTCGTCAATTCTTCAATTCAAAAAACCTTTTTTTACTAAGTTAGTAGCATTCTGCTATTTTTACGATAAGGGAATATTACAAACGGCTCAGCTCATCAAACGGAATTGGAGAATCGACGATTAACATCCAGGCACATTACTGATATCGTTCGGAGGAATCGCCGAAAACCATTTTTACATTGAAAAAAAAACTGGCCTGGTTCCACAGAATTTCTATTTACACTAACGATTTTGGTTTTGTTTCCGAGCCAAACAAGCGTAGAATGAAATACACAATTTCTCTTTTAAATTTGAGATGCTAGCAAACAAATTCAAATTTATTTGTTATACCCTCCACCATATGGGGGTATATTAACTTTGTCATTCCGTTTGTAACACATCGAAATATTGCTCTAAGACCCCATAAAGTATATATATCCTGGGTCGTGGTGAAAATCTGAGTCGATCTGAGCATGTCCGTCCGTCCGTCTGTCCGTCTGCTGAAATCACGCTAACTTCCGAACGAAACAAGCTATCGACTTGAAACTTGGCACAAGTAGTTGTTTTTGAAGCAGGTCGGATGGTATTGCAAATGGGCCATATCGGTCATCCGATCCGGCTGAAATTTGGTACATGTTGTTAATATATGGTCTCTAACAACCATGCAAAAATTGGTCCATATCGGTCCATAATTACATATAGCCCCCATATAAACCGATCCCCCGATTTGGCTTGCGGAGCCTCTAAGAGAACCAAATTTCATCCGATCCGGCTGAAATTTAGTACATGGTGTTGGTATATGTTCTCAATGACCATGCGAAAATTGGTCCACATCGGCCCATAATTAAAGGGTGATACGGTCAAAATTGGTCAATATAAACTTGACGTATTTCTTTCAACTTTAACAAACCTGAACACCGCTCATTTTGAAGGTGTGTGTGTGTAGAATGTTGCTCCTATTTTGATTTTGGAATTCACTCTTCAGTTGTCAAAATGCCGTCCAAGCAAGAAGAACAGCGTATCAAAATTTTGCTCGCGCATCGCGAAAATCCGAGCTACTTGCACGCAAAGCTGGCAAAATCGCTAAAAGTTGCCAAATCAACCGTTACAAATGTAATTAAAGTGTTTGGGGAACGTTTGTCGACAGCCAGGAAGTCTGGATCGGGGGTAAATCGAAAACCGGAAGCCGCTGAAACGACAAAGAGAGTTGCCGGTAGTTTGAAGCGAAACCCTAACCTCTCTCTCCGAGATGCCGCAAATAAGCTGGGTGTATCGTCTACAACCGTGCATCGAGCCAAAAACGAGCCGGACTATCGACTTACAAGAAGGTAGTGACTCCAAATCGCGATGATAAACAAAATACGACGGCCAAAGCGCGATCCCCGACGATGCTGACGAAGTTTGACTGCGTGGTAATGGACGACGAAACCTACGTCAAAGCCGACTACAAGCAGCTTCCGGGACAGGAGTTTTATACGGCAAAAAGAAGGGGAAAGGTAGCAGATATTTTCAAGCACATAAAACTGTCAAAGTTCGCAAAGAAATATCTGGTTTGGCAAGCCATCTGTACCTGTGGCTTAAAAAGCAGCATTTTCATAGCTTCCGGGACTGTCAACCAAGAAATTTACGTAAAAGAGTGTTTGAATAAACGTCTGCTGCCTTTCCTGAAGAAACACGGGTTTTCCGTACTGTTTTGGCCGGATTTGGCATCTTGCCATTAAGGTAAAAAGGCCATGGAGTGGTACGCCGCCAACAACGTGCAGGTGGTTCCCAAGGACAAGAACCCTCCCAACACGCCAGAGCTCTGCCCAATTGAGAAATACTGGGCTATTGTCCAGCGGAACCTAAAGAAGACCAAAAAAACTGCTAAGGACGAGCAGCAGTTCAAGGCAAACTGGCTTTCTGCGGCGAAGAAGGTGCACAAGGTGGCTGTACGAAATCTGATGGCAGGTGTCAAGCGTGAGGACCGGCAATTCGGATTTGGAAAAGCGAAAGCCTAACTGAATATTTTTTCTGAATTTTAAACTAATTGAACTTGAAAAAGAAATTTAATTTAATTTTTTAAATAAACGATTTCACCGATTTACACGCGTTTTCCCTTGACCTAATTTTGAACGTATCACCCTTTATATATAGCCAGAGATGGTCCGAGTAGCAATTTTTTGTGTTTTCTACTGTCAAAAAGTTGTAAACGTCGAAAACGTCATATACCTGTATAAAAGGAAAAAAAACGTAGTAAATGTCAAAAAACGCCTACAGGACCCTTAGATTTGATTTCAAAAACTATTTTTAGTATCCTAAGCCATGAAAACGTCATATTGAAGTATTTTAGATTTTTTTATAATAATATTTTAAAATTTTTATTCAAACGAAATTTGCACGATTCGCTGGCATAAACATTTGAATGCAACTCGTTTTCATTGTTGTGCACAAATCGGATTTAGGTACAACATGTGGGCATGCAAAATACCAACAACGCATATTTAATTTTATTAATAATCATTCTCAAATCAAGTAAGACATAAATGGTTCTAATAAACGTACTGTACAAAAAAATATATTTTTGCCAAAAAGTAAGTATTTTACGAAGGTTAGCATTTTCTTTTTTATAATGAAAAGTCATTCATAAATACAAAAATTTAAAAACAAAAAGTACGAAATAAACGGTTCTAAAAAAAGTATTCAATAGAAATTCGTATATTGTCAAAAACTAAGTATTTTACGAAGGTTTACGACGTTTTTGACGTATGGTAAAATACGTCGTAAATGTATGTCAAATACCTTACAGTTTACGTCAGACCATCTCTGTATATAGCCCTTATATAAGCCGATCCCCAGATTTGACCTCCGGAGCCTCTTGGAGGAGCAAAATTCATCCGATCCGGTTGAAATTTGGAACATGGTTTTAGAATTTGGTCTCTAACAAGCACACAAGAATTGCTCCATATTGGTCCATAATTATATATAGCCCCCATATAAACCGTTCCCCAGATTTGATCTCCGGAGCCTCTTGGAGGAGCAAAATTCATTCGATCCGGTTGAAATCTTAGTATAAGGTCGATAATAACCATGCCAAAATTGGTCCATATCGGTCTATATTTATATATAGCCGATCCCCAATCACACAAAAATTGGTCCGTATCGGTTCATAATCTTGGTTGCCACTCGAGCCAAACATAATCTACCAAAATTTTATTTTTATAGAAAACATTGTCAAAATGTTATTTCTATAGAAAATTTTGTCAAAATTTTATTTCTATAGAAAATTTTGTCAAAATTTTATTTCTATAGAAAATTTTGTCAAAATTTTATTTCTATAGAAAATTTTGTCAAAATGTTATTTCTATAGAAAATTTTGTCAAAATTTGATTTCTATAGAAAATTTTGTTAAAATTTTATTTCTATAGAAAATTTTTCAAAATTTTATTTCTAAAGAAATTTTTTTCCAAATTTTATTTCTATAGAAAATGTTTCTATAGAAACTTTAAACTTAATTATATACGTATTTAATCGGCCTCTTTTAGTTTAATATATACCACGTATGGACTATGTGGTATATCGCCATCGGCAAGTGTTACCGCAACCCAAGTAATTCGATTGTGGATGACAGTCTTCAGTAGAAGTTTCTACGCAATCCATGGTGGAGGGTACATAAGCTTCGGCCTGGCCGAACTTACGGCCGTATATACTTGTTTTTTTCTGCTTTTTCCTCATGTGCAACCAGGCTGCTTTAAAAACGTTGATTTGAAGTACAAATTATGCTACGTTTCAAATGAATAACGTCTTCAAAATAAAGTATCTCCTGTTTTTAAAAGCTAGTTTGCTTTGTAGTCAATATAAAACGATTAAATGAATTTTGACGTATTTTTCAGAATTATTAAAGCCGAGAAAATATACCAATTTTTATGTCAAATCATTTAACTATAAGGACGCAACAACTTCATTAAAAAGTTTATCGACTTTTGTACAAGGGAAACAACTTTATATCAGAGAAATTCGTTCTCTATGCTCAGCAAAATTCGAATTCATGCTATAAAGACAAGAAATCTTTGCCCTCACAACAATATTTTTTAAGCGTATGTTTGAAAAAAAAAACAAGTATATACGGCCGTAAGTTCGGCCAGGCCGAAGCTTATGTACCCTCCATCATGGATTGCGTAGAAACTTCATCTAAACACTGCCATCCACATTCGAATTACTTAAGTTGCGGTAACGCTTGCCGATGGCAAGGTATCTTAAAACCTCCTAATACCATCTTCTAAATTGTATGTAAGTCCATACATGGTACACGCTCACAAAAAATCGATTCTGTAACATATACTCCCAAACATATTTTGCTTCAAGCATATATATTTTTGGGTATTGCCCAAACATTTATATGTTTGATCTCTTCCAATATATAATATGTTTGAAAGCATATTGGTCTAAACAATATATGTTTGGGTAGTCTAAGTTCCAAACATTTTGTATTTTTGCATCCAAATTCAATAATGTTGTCTTCCAAAAAACAATATGTTATTATATGAACATATAATATGTTTGGAAGCATTTTGCACCCAAAAATATTATATGCTTAAAAAAAATTCTCCCAAACAATATTGTGCTCAAAATTTTATTTATTTATTTATATATTTACAATCATAATGAATTATAAACAGGTAATATAGGTGCTAACAACATAGGTTTTCGACCTGAATGCTCAAAATTTTGTTTCTGCCCAATTGTATATTCCCCCACATCTTTCTCACTTCCACGAGATTTTTTAGTTCTTAGCACCTTTTTCTGTAATACAAACATTGTAGAAGAAATTATTAAATTGTATGATTTTTTTTATTTTAATTTTACCTTTTGCCGGACGGGGATTCGAACAGCGGACCACACAGTTTGTAAGGATCAAAGAAGTAGCTGATCAATTGCCCAAGGAAAAGTAAAATGTTAATTTTGTAATAACAAGCAACAACCACCAACTTAATTCAATATCGCTCCCTGTTAAATAGCGCTCCAAGCTACTAAACACATATATGTTTATAGGCTATTTCTAAATTAATATATGTTTGCATCCAAGCATATTATATTTACAAACATTTTATGTCCCAAACATAATATGTTCTAACATATTAACATATATGTCCCAAACATGTTATGCTAGTTTATGAACATTATATGCTTGCACTCAAAAATATTGTGTTTAAAAAATTGTGTTCCAAACATATAATGTTTATAGCCAAACATATGAAAAACAGTCTTTTTCAACCGTGTATATATTAAATCAAAAAAGATCGATCCAATACGTATATAATTCAGTTTGACAAAGTAGACATAAAATTTTGACAAAATTTTCTACAGAAATAAAATGTTAACAAAACTTTCTATAGAAATAAAATTTTCACAAAATTTTCTATAAACATAAAAATTTTGACAAAATTTTCTATAGAAAGAAAATTTTGACAAAAATTTCTACAGCAATAAAATTTTAATAAAATTTTCTATAGAAATAAAATTTTTCTATAGAAATAAAATTTTGACAATGATGGAAATTTTATTATGAACCGATCATGATTATGAACCGATATGGACCAATTTTTGTGTGATGGACCAATTTTGGTATGGTTGTTAGCGACCATATACTAACACCACGTTCCTAATTTGAACCGGATGGGATGAATTTTGCTCCTCCAAGAGGCTCCGGAGGTCAAATCTGGAGAACGTTTTATATGGGGGCTACATATATAATTATGGACCGATATGGACCAATTGTGGCACGGTTGTTAAAGATCATATACTAACACCATGTTCCAAATTACAACCGGATTGGATGAAATTTGCTTCTCTTGGAGACTTCGCAAGCCAAATCTGGGGATCGGTTTATATGGGGGCTATATATAATTATGAACCGATGTGGACCAATTTTCGCATGGTTGTTAGAGACCATATACCAATATCATGTACCAAATTTCAGGCGGATCGGATGAAATTTGCTTCTCTTTGAGGCTCCGCAAGCCAAATCGGGGGATCGGTTTATATGGGGGCTATATATAATTATGGACCGATGTGGATCAATTTTTGCATGATGGTTAGAGACCATATATCAACACCATGTACCAAATTTCAGCCGGATCGGATGAAATATGCTTCCCTTAGAGGCTCCACAAGCCAAATCTGGGGATCGGTTTATATGGGGGCTATATATAATTAAGGACCGATATGGACCAATTTTTTCATGGTTGTTAGAGACCATATACCAACACCATGTACCAAATTTCAGCCGGATCGGATGAAATTTGCTTCTCTTTCAGACTCCGCAAGCCAAATCTGGGGATCGGTTTATATGGGGGCTATATATAATTATGGACCGATGTTGACCAATTTTTGCATGATTGTTAGAGACCATATACCAACACCATGTACCAAATTTCAGCCGGATCGGATGAAATTTGCTTCTGTTAGAGGCTCCACAAGCCAAATCTGAGGGTCCCTTTATATGGGGGCTATACGTAAAAGTGGACCGATATGGCCCATTTTCAATACCATCCGACGTACATCGATAACAACTAATTGTGCCAAGTTTCAAGTCGATAGCTTGTTTCGTTCGGAAGTTAGCGTGATTTCAACAGACGGACGGACGGACGGACGGACGGACGGACGGACGGACGGACGGACATGCTCAGATCGACTCAGAATTTCACCACGACCCAGAATATATATACTTTATGGGGTCTTAGAGCAATATTTCGATGTGTTACAAACGGAATGACAAAGTTAATATACCCCCATCCTATGATGGAGGGTATAAAAACCGTCAATGGAAGTCAAAAGTCAAGGTATTATTGACGGTTGCCTTCGATCATCGAGGTGTGGGGAACTCCGAGCTCCTTTCGGAGAAATACTATTTGAGTGTTATTCGTCAATGGAAGTCAAAAGTCAAGGTATTATTGACAGTTGCCTTCGATCATCGAGGTGCGGGGAACTCCGAGCTCCTTTCGGAGAAATACTATTTGAGTGTTATTCGTCGTTTGCGTATTCTTGGTTTTTGCCAGAGTTCGTTCGGTGTGAATTTTGGCTATTCACCAAAATCAAGTGACCGCTCCAGAATAATTATTTTGAGTCAATTGAAAACTTTAAATGTGAATAGCAATTCGCATTGAAAGCTGTTTTGATAAAAGATTCGGAGAAGTGTTACTGTGACTGGGAGGACTACTTGTACGTGGTCACACCACGTGGACTACACTGAAAAAAAAGCATACCCGGTTCCAAAGATTTTGTCTTTACTTTAAAAAATTTGGTATTGATTCCGAGCCAAAGAAGCGCAGAATACAAGTAAGGATACTTTTAAGACACAATTCTGTTTTAAAATCGGGTTGGGTGTACATGCTTCTAGGAAGCAAATTTTAATTTTTTGCTTTTTCAGCTTTTTTCTTCATATGCTATCAAAGTCCTTTAAAAACAAGTTAACGACTACTTTATTTTCCAAATTAAGGCTCGACTTCTAGTAGAAATTATGCTGTGTTTCAAGTAAAAAACGTCTTTAAAATAAAGTGTTGAAAAACATGTCCTATATTTGAACGATTTTTTGCTTTGTAGTCAAGATGCAAAAAGACAACAAATTTAAAGACAATTTCATTAAATTTAAAGATTTTTTCTAAATTCAAGTTGACCTTAGCCCAAAAATTTTTTCTTTCATGTTATGATATCCATTTTTAAATCAAATCACTTAATTATAAGGACAATACGACTTCATTGAAAAATTTATCGACCTTTGGTCAAGGAAAAAAACTTTATATTAGAGAAATGCGTCTTCTATGCTAAGCAAAATTTGCATTCGTATTTTAAAGACCTGAAATCTTTGACCTCACGACAATATTTTTTTCAGTGTACTTGGAGGTGGACGAAATATATGCCAGAAAAAAATAAAATTGTAAAAGAGCTATTTTCCAAATATAGGCCACTGTGCACCATATGCTTTTCATCGCATATTCAATACAAGTTTTTCATGGAGACATATGACTATCCTTCCTTCCTTTATTTGCTGAAATATGCCGCTTAATAGAGATGGGTTGGCTATGTCGATCATATAATGTGCATTGTCATTAGAAAGAAATGTCTTTCACAGTTGCATGCTGCAACGTTTGTCTTACCATAGAGAGTCTTACCACCATGATTGACACATAAATCGGGTTTAGAAGAGATATGACATGCAGCTTGCATTTATGTAATGGCTATATAATTATTTGATATTTTTATATTATGAGTAAATGGGGATATGGTGGGAAAACAAAGAAATCCCTAATAATATAGAGAAGAGATATTATGGGGGTTGGAAAACCTCAATATTTAGCAATGTTTTAGAATTAAATATGATGAGTAGATTTAAAAATAATGGTAAAATGGCAAAAAGTGAAGGAAATAAAGTGAAGGCTAATTTGAAAGATGTTTAATAAAACTATATGGTAAATGTTGATATGATAAATATGAAAAAAAAAACTGTTAGATTAGGTTAGGTGGCAACCCCATGTATCAGGCTCACTTAGACTATTCAGTCCATTGTGATACCACATTGGTGAACTTCTCTCTTATCACTGTGTGCTGCCCGATTCCTTGTTAAGCTCAATGACAAGGGACCTCCTTTTTATAGCAGAGTCCGAACGGCGTTCCACATTGCAGTGAAACCACTTAGAGAAGCTTTGAAATCCTCAGAAATGTCACCAACATTACTGAGGTGGGATAATCCACCGCTGAAAAACTTTGTGGTGTTCGGTTGAAGCAGAAACCCACTACCTTGTAGTGGGTATGCTAACCTTTGCACCACGGGTATGCTACCGGGTATGCTAACCATTGCACCACGGTGGCTCCCACCATAATGCATTTATGGTGGGAGCCACCGTGGCTCCAAAGGCCAGAATTTCATAACGATTTGCTTCAATTTTTGCACAAGGAGTACAACTGAAGGTGTCATTAAGTATGCCAAATTTGGTGGAAATCGATTGAGATTTAGATATAGCTCCCATAAATATCTTTCGACCCATTTTCAACTCTTATGACCACGGAGGTCGAAGTTTTACTCCGATTTATGTTAAATTTTGCACAGATAGTATAATTAACATTCTAACTATGCGACCTAAATTTGGTCAAAATCGTTTTAGATTTATATATAGCTCTCATATATATCTTTCGCTCGTTATACACTTATATGGCCCAAATGCCATATAATTACGGTATTATCAAGTATGACAAATATTGTTGAAATCGGTCCAAATTTAGATATAGTTCCAATATATATATATATATATATCTAGCGCCCGATATAGATTCATATACCACCAAAGACAAAAGCTTCATTCCAATTTACTTGAAATTTTGCATTGAGAGTAGAATAAACAATTTGGCGAAATGTACCAAATTTAGTTTAAATCGTTTAAGATTTGCATATAGCTCCCATATATATATACTCGTATGTACGTCTGATTTGGGGAAATATGGTAGAATATTTCATAATTTATTTCAAAGATTTTCAATGTGATTTTGTTCCAATATACTTTTCACAGAGAACATTTTTATGCAAATTTAGACCTTTATATAGCTCCCCACAAATTTAATGGATTTGAGATGGCACCAAAAATGTTGGTCTACATGAGGGTGAGGGGTATAATAAAGTCGTCCCAGCCCGACTTTAGACTTTACTTATTGGTTTTCCAAATGCTATAATGCCCAAACTACCTTTACATACAGAATTGCAAGCGGATGAAAGATGACAACATCTGTAAATCACTGGCAAAAATTGTCCAATTGAAAAATCTCTCTCAACGCCATCATAGCTTTCCTTACGTTTAGGGGCTTTTGTAAAAACTAAGTCAACCATGACAAGGGGATGTTACAACATTTGGTTTTAAGTGTCATCGAAACATAAGTACCATCATAACCATGTGTATCCCTCGTTGCAGTTTATTAGTCACCATTATTATCAGTATGATCTGTCTGTGATAGATAGATATAATAGAGGACCTATGCGAAAATGTTAAGTATGTAGTCTAGCCCACCATAGAGTATTAAGATCGTAACCAACCAACTGCCAATATTATCCTTACCCTTATCATGCATCCTCTCGTGGATGACAGGATGCCATGATGTAAATTGTAAATATCATTTGCTTGTGTGTAAATATCATATTTAGTATCATTCACAAGGATTATCTCTTCATGGGTTGTTGGTGTTGTTATTGTCTTAATATGCCAGTGAATTGAAGTATATAAACCAATATACATATGTACAACCACCATGTCATTGATATTTCCTATTAAATATGTGCATCTTGCTCGTTATGGTGGTAGTTGCTGCATCGGTTATTTTCCTTATTCCAAAGAGTATTACAAAATTTCCCATCATTGTCGTCATACTAGTTTGATAAATCAACCATTGAGAATTTCTTTGTTTGTTCGTTACATAATGAGATCCTTTTAGGCTTTGTTTGTGTCCTTGTTGTCTTCCTTTGAGAGTTTTTTTTTCGAAATTATTGGTCCTTGTTAACACCACAGGTAAGAGACATTCCATATGACAAGATCGCTATGTATGTATTTGAACTACCCTTGTTAGTCCCTTGATAAATACACTGCATAATATTTGTCAATATCTCCATTGGGAATTCAATTTCAGTTTTATGGCATTGTTATCATATTTTAGGGGGATGTTCCACGATACCATTGTCATATGAAATTTTCATTGTCATTTGTTGGGATTCTACATTTTTTTCATATTGCTGCACAATGGCAGATTGCTCTAAAAAAACATTTATTGAGAATTTATAGTCATGGAGATTTTTACTATTTTCTCTAAATACAAAAATACACTGCGTCTTTTTAACTAATGCACTTAAAAATACTGTCATTAGGGCAATGTTCTGTCCTTAAAATACAAATAAAGATATTGCCTAGCATAGTAGGTTTTCTCTGATACCAAGATTTTTTACTTGAACAAAGGCTGATAAACATAGCACTGAATTCGTTTTCACTGTTTTTTGAGTTAAGCGATTTGATTTGAAAATTGGTATTTCAACGTTAAAACAATTCTGTTGAACTGAAGCAAATTTTTAAGTTAATACAACGGACTCACTGGGACATTTTTCATTTTCAAACTTAAATTACTCCTTGATGGTCCAAAAGAAGTATATCCGAGCCCCATATGAAATTTTATCTAGAATCGTTTAAAAAAGCGGTCCGACCATAGTTTAAATTCTATTGAGATTTGAATATGTTTAGTATCGGAAAAGTCCTCTGGACCTTGTACTAAAATTGCAAGAAATTGTTAGTAAAGACACTGACTTTCCCCTTTTTTTATTATTTGAACACATATCTGAAACGTAAATGGAGACACATATAGACTTCAATGAGGAATTTAGGGATGACGACGATGATGCAGACGAAAAACGGATGCTCACTCGCCTATATGAACCACTTTCCGCATGGTAAGGCTTTTAAAGTCAAATCTTCGTCAGTCGGTGTCAAACGCTTCATACAAGCGTTAGAGTATGGTCATACTAGGCAAATATTTGCCCAAAATGAGTGTCAAACTTTTTTCCAATAGCACTTTCCAAATATCTGTATACAGTTTTTGGAAAGTTCTCTTATCGTGATATAATATTTCCAATATGAGCTAAAAGCATTTGCTGGTTTGACTGTGGCCACTATTTTTTTTTTTTATTTCTGTAACATTAGAATACATTTAAATTCATAAAAAATATATAAAAATTATTTATTTGGAAAAATATCACAAAATTTTTTAATTCACATCCAAAACACTGAACTCGGATCACACCTTAAGAAGTGATGCAAATTCAGAGCAACGGCTGCTAAAATGGTCGACATCCGTCCTATGACAAACTCATGCTAAATTCATCGCCTATGCGCTAATTTTGCGTCACTTCCAGATCCAAAAAGATCATTTTCACTACTTTTTTAATTATGGACCAATATGAGCCTATTTTTGCATGGTTTTTAGAGGACACATACCAAAGGTTATCAATGTAAGCATACATTTTCATATAAAATGCCATAAAAGTAAAAGGGCAAAGATAACAAGTATATACGACCGTAAGTTCGGCCAGGCCGAAGCTTATTTACCCTCCATCATGGATTGCGTAGAAACTTCTTCTAAACACTGCCATCCACAATCGAATTACTTAAGTTGCGGTAACGCTTGCCGATGGCAAGGTATCTTAAAACCTCCTAACACCATCTTCTAAATTGTATCTAAGTCCATACGTGGTATATACTAAATCAAAAAAGATCGATCCAATACGTATATAATTCAGTTTGACAAAGTAGATATAAAATTTTGACAAAATTTTCTACAGAAATAAAATTTTAACAAAATTTTCTATAGAAATAAAATGTTCACAAAATTTTCTATAGAAATAAAAATTTTGACAAAATTTTCTATAGAAAGAAAACTTTGCCAAAATTTCCTATAGAAATAAAGTTTGACAAAATTTTCTATAGGAATAACATTTTGAAAAAATTTTCTATAGAAATAAAATCTTGGTAGATTATTTTTGGCTCGAGTGGCAACCATGATTATAAACCGAATAGAATTTGAACAAAATTTTCTATAGAAATAAAATTTTGACAAAATTTTCTATAGAAATAAAATTTTGCCAATGATGAAAATTTTATTATGAACCAAATAAAATTTTTACAAAATTTTCTCTAGAAATAAAATTTTGACAAAATGTTCTATAGAAATAAAATTTTGACAAAATTTTCAATAGACATAAAATTTTGGTAGATTATGTTTGGCTCTAGTGGCAACCATGATTATGATATGGACCAATTTTTGTGTGATTGGACCAATTTTGGTATGGTTGTTAGCGACCATATACTAACACCACGTTCCTAATTTGAACCGGATCGGATGAATTTTGCTCCTCCAAGAGGCTCCGGAGGTCAAATCTGGAGAACGTTTTATATGGGGGCTATATATAATTATGGACCGATATGGACCAATTCTGGCACGGTTGTTAAAGATCATATACTAACACCATGCTCCAAATTACAACCGGATCGGATGCAATTTGCTTCTCTTTGAGCCTTCGCAAGCCAAATCTGGAGATCGGTTTATATGGGGTCTATATATAATTATGGACCGATGTGGACCAATTTTGCATGATTGTTAGAGACCATATACCAATACCATGTACCAAATTTCAGCCGGATCGGATGAAATTTGCTTCTCTTTTAGGCTCCGCAAGCCAAATCTGGGGATCGGTTTATATGGGGGCTATATATAATTATGGACCGATGTGGACCAATTTTTGCATGGTTATTAGAGACCATATACCAACACCATATACCAAATTTCAGCCGGATCGGACGAAATATGCTTCTATTAGAGGCTCCACAAGCCAAATCTGAGGGTCCCTTTATATGGGGGCTATACGTAAAAGTGGACCGATATGGTCCATTTGTAATACCATCCGACCTACATCAATAACTACTTGTGCCAAGTTTCACGTCGATAGCTTGTTTCGTTCGGAAGTTAACGTGATTTCAACAGACGGACGGACGGACATGCTCAGATCGACTCAGAATTTCACCATGACCCAGAATATATATACTTTATGGGGTCTTAGAGCAATATTTCGATGTGTTACAAACGGAATGACAAAGTTAATATACCCCCATCCTATGGTGGAGGGTATAAAAAGCCTCAAATATAGGATAAGAGTTATTTTAAGTGGTTTTCTTCTTTGGTCTAATATTTTTCTTGTTTTTGAAATTAAGAAACAAAATTACATTGAAGTGTACTGAAAAAAACAATGAACCCACTAGGAAGAAAATTTTGGTTTAATTCTATAAAATTTAGATTATTTGTAGATAATTTTAACTAACCGTATTACAAACGCTGACATCACGCCGATATCACAAAAAAAGTAAATATTTTTCGACAAATTGAAGAAAATTTATTAGACATATTTAATTTTTTTCACTTGTAAAAGAAAATTTCGTAGTGTAAGGAAAAAAATTGAGTTCAAAATTGCAAAAATTTCTTTAGTGCCTTACGAAGTACGAAGGTTAGGTTAGGTTAGGTTAGGTGGTAGCCCGATGTATCAGGCTCACTTAGACTATTCAGTCCATTGTGATACATACGAAGTACGAAGATGGGCGGATTTGTAGTAAAATTGTCAAATTTAAAAAAAAAATAATAAACTGTTTGTGAGAAGTACGAATTTAGTAAATCTGTATGCTTGATTTGTGTATAATTGTTTCCGGTTTTAATTCATTTAACTAACGAACGCAATAAATTATTAGAGTAAAGGAAACTTTCTCCAAGCATAATAATTCTAACACAAAGTTAAATTGGCTCTAGTGGAATGGAGGGTACACTTTTTTTTTTAGTGTGACATTTATTTATATCTTAATTTTATTTTTATAAAGCCTAGATTTAAAGCTACCTGACCTCAATGCTTTTACTTATCTGCATATTTGCCTTCGAATCAACACCAAAATTCTTAAGAAAAGGTCAAAATCTTTTAATCTAAGTAAAGAGAGAAGTATAACTTTTTGTACGTACACTTCATGCACACAAAAGTTGCACCCTGATCATTAAGTCAAAAATGCATAAACAAATTCTCCCACTGTGCTTTCATAATATTTGAGCAAATTACAAACAAAGAATAAAGACAAACAAAATGTGTTTTTTTTTGTGCAATGCTGATCTAATATTTTTGTCGAAAATAATGGACTGGTTCCTGTCTATTGTTCCATTGAGCATGCAAAGAATATCTTTCGTTTTCCAGAATGATATTTAGAATGGATATTCAATGAACCTTTTCAATGGAATTTGTTCGCACACTGCTCACATTGCTCTCCTAGTGCCCTAAAAGGCCATGAGGGTTGTTTACAAGCCTATATGCGTTTTGTATGGGCTTTGTGTTTTTTATGGTTTCTGGTATTGTGCGTGTGTTTGTATGTATGGTTTCATTATTGTCAACCACGCTGTCATTTGTGGTTGGTTGACACACAACGTGACAATTTGTTGACAACCGAATGATTATTGTGTGTCTCTTTCTCTTTGTCATATGCTTTAACTATTTCATTGTTGCGTGTGTATTTTGTCATATGGCCTACTATTGGTTGGCGACAACCAACCAATAAGGGAGTGCTAATTTAATGACATTTTCAATCGTGATTTTCAGTTAACTATGGAGCGCACAGTGGTCCCTATACTCAATCTAGTGGAACGAAGGTGATAACGGCTTTTTAAAAGCCCCATTGATACACTGGAAAAAAATGCGTAGTTAAACTAACTCTTTATTTTATTTATTTTTATTGCAAAACAATTATTTGTTCGTGGTTAAATGTTATTATTTTTTTCGAAATTTTCCACAGCCCAATGAAATTTTCCTTTTATTAAGTATTTTATGAAGTAAATATGTATATAAAGTTCATTGACCGTACACTGTTTGTTCTTTTTCTTCGTAAAAAGAACGAAATTTTTCTTCCAAAATTTTCGTAGTTTGTAAGAAAAAATTTCGTACTCTTTATGAAAAAGTTTCATATTTTTATGAAACAATTTCGTTCCTTTTATGAAATTATTTCGTAATTTTTACGAAAAAAAATTGCATACTTTTTATGAAAATATTACGTACTTTTAACGAAACAATTTCGTTCTTTTTATGAAAAACTTTGGTACTTTTTGCGAAAAATGTTTGAACTTTTAGATAAAAATTTTATAGTCCAAACTGCTTTTGGTTGTAGTAACAAGTTTGCAAAATATCATCACTACTTTACATTTTACGTTTTTGAATCATTTTTAGTTTGGTTGCTGTCACCCAAATAAGAAGTAGCATAGACATGAATTAAAAAATTTAACAAAGGAATACACTCAAGCACATTATCAAAGACAATTTTACGTCACGAACGGAAATTTTACAACTTCTTTGTTACTTCAAAGAAAATATTTCGTACTTTTTATGAAGAAATTTTAACGCAGATTGTTTCGTAAAATATTCATAAATTCGTAAAAACTTCTTCACAAAAGTCATGAAATTTGAAGAACTTTTCGTCAAAAGTACGAACTTTTTACGAAGAAAAGTTAATGTAGAATGTTTCGTAGACGTTTCGTAATTTTGTAAAATGTTCTTCGTAAAATAACGAAAATGAATGAACGAAATGAATGTAATTTGAATTCACGAAGAATACACTGTTAGAAAAATATGTTTTTCATATGTTCCGATATAAACAAAATGTGTGTTCGGGCACAATTTTAAAACACAATATATTTAAGTGCAAACATGTAATGTTCCTAAACTAACACTAAATGTTTGGGACATCTATGTTAATATGTTAGAATATATTATGTTTGGGGCATGAATGTTTCATAAAAATCATATGTGTGAATGCAAACATATATAAATTTACAAATTTCGACTAAACATACATATGTTGTGATATTTTATTCAAAGCGACAGAGAGAGTATAGAGAAAGAAATAGAGATGGAAACCGGTAGAGTTGACGAAAGATATCAACATAACACAGCGAAAGAATCAAAAGAGAACAATTTCTGTGAAACCGCTTGTATGTTGTTTAGGAAAACTGTTTTATGATAAGGCCAAAAATTTGTCTGAATATTATTTAATTTGATTAAAGAGAATAGACATTCGGAACCAAGAGAATAGAATTTGAGAAACAAACAGCATATATTTTCGCCTTGAGAGCAGCATTTTATATATGTGTGGACATGTGCATTGTTTATCATTTTGGCATTATGGGCACAATTTTTTTCTTGGTTCGTTAAAAGAAAGCAGGGCTCCTCATAAAAATAACGAAAGGGCACTATATTCTTTTTAGAGTTGGGACAGTAAAATGAAATAAGGAGGAAATAGTGCAAAATTACAGAAAAATGTATAAAAACAAAGTTTAGTTCCTCTTTATTAATAAATAGTCCACGAGGAGCTGACGGACACCTTCAAATATAAAAGCGGGCATTAAATTCTAGTTTTGCAGCTAAAACAATTTAAAAAGTTTATTTTCTTTAAAATGAATTATTAAAGAAAAATAAAATAGAGCGATGGTGTTAAATGCTAGTAAAAACTGTTCAGGCCTAAATAAATTTATGTTTATATTATAAAATTATTTATGTATGTTTATACTCGATTCCACATTCTTCTTTTGTTAGAGTTTTTGAATTCCTTCCAAATTTTAAAGTTTTGTACCAAAAGCAGTTTTTTGTTACAAAATTGTTATTTTTGCCATAAAAAATAATATTTTATCCAAAAATCAGTCAATTTCGTTTATATCACGCAGCTAAAACAATTATAAAAGTTTAATATAGTATAAATATAAATGTGTAAATTAAAAAAAAGTGTTCGGTCGGAGAAGGGATTGAACCCACGACCCTTTGCATGCAAGGCAGACATGCTAACCACTGCTCCACGTGGCAAACAAATATATGTTTCTTTTAAATAATGTTATGTTTGCATGGGCTCGTGGGCGCTGCAAACTATGCTATATAAATGTAACTTATAACGATAATTATCTACTGGTGACTATAAAAGGAAAAAGGTGCCAAGAACTAAAATATTTCGTGGAAGTGAAAATTACGAGTATGTTAGGCAATGAGCACAATCGTCTTTGGGAAAAATTCTTCCAAGCATATATCCAATAATATATATGCTTCCGGCAAACTATGTTTGGAACATATGTTAAAGGAGCGATTTTTTTGAGGGTGTAGGTTATGAAGAATTCTTCGTAAAATTAACGAAGAGAATTCTTTCGGAGTACACATAAGTTTACGATTCATGCAGTGTGGATGCACTACCTCTTTTTTTATACCAAAAAGCGCAACTAAACTCTTACTGTTGAAGTATTTTTTGCTGTGTACTGTATGGTTACAATGGTTATGTTTTGGCGCCAATGATTTTTTCTATAGTTTTGGTTCATTTTTTCTTCTAATTTCTTGAGGTATAGTTAAAAAGTACACAAGAGCAATAAATTTTCCTGGTTTTAACAACGCTCAAAATGTGGAGTATAAAACTTTGCATGCTAAGATATTTTAACATTTAAAACCCTGAACAAATACACTCTCAAACAAACAGAGAACTCACATGACATTTAAGTTAATTTAACTTTATTTTAGGTCCTCAAAATTGTCATGTTTTAGTAAAAATTCACCCAATATCAGAAAGCTACCTAAGCTTTCTTAATTGAACCCCAGTTTCGACCAAACAGTAAAATGTGTTTCAGCGGTGGAAAATCGATGGAACAAAAAAATTGACGTAAATCAAGACAACGTAAACCGATGAGACGTAAATCGAGGGATTGCTGTATTTAAGATTCGGCCCGGCCGAATTTAAGTCCGTATATACTTGTTGTTTATTTACTATGATTACAAATAATTTAATCCGAATACTTACAAACCCTCCACGGCACTTAGAAATTATTATTATACCCTAAGCCAAAGGGTATTTTAACTTTGATCTGTCAAAAAATGTGCCTACCAGAAATATTGATTTTGGACCCCATAAATATATACCGATCGACTTAGAATCATCTCCTGAGTCGATCTAGCGCTTGGTGTCCGTTTGTCCATATATTTGTTGTTCACAGGATTCCAGTCGCAATTATTAAGCGATTTTGATGAAATTTGATACAGGGCATTTTTTTTTTTTGGCAAAAGGACGAA
Source organism: Haematobia irritans (assembly GCF_050003625.1). Lineage (NCBI taxonomy): Eukaryota > Metazoa > Arthropoda > Insecta > Diptera > Muscidae > Haematobia > Haematobia irritans. The sequence continues at coordinate 84,743,695 of NC_134399.1, read as the reverse complement.
CGCTATTGAATGTGGAAGAAATCGGATCAAATTTCGATATAGTTCCCATATATATGCACTTTTGTACTAACCGATCGTCATGAAATTTGGCACAAAGCAACCTGTTTCATCACACTTCAAGTCTGCGAAATTTCATCGAAATCGGTTCACATTTTGAAAAATGTTCCTCTAACATAATAATCATATTTTTGACAATAGAGGCCTTATTTATTAATTGATGTCACTCAAATTTTGCGCAAGGTATCATTCTGTGGTATCAATGAAACCTGGAAAATATTATCCAAATAAATGCACATTTAGATATAGCTCCCATATATATACAGCGCCCGATTTTGAAAAATTTGTACCTAATAACCTTATTTTTACCATTGTGTTCTCATTTATTAACCGGTCTTACCCAAATTTGGCACCCTCTGTAGTTTCAACCAAACCTGCAAAAAATCATACAAATCAGCTCAGATTTAGATACAGCACTTAGAAATTATTATTATACCCTAAGCCAAAGGGTATTTTAACTTTGAACTGTCAAAAAATGTGCCTACCAGAAATATTGATTTTGGACCCCATAAATATATACCGATCGACGTAGAATCATCTCCTGAGTCGATCTAGCGCTTGGTGTCCGTTTGTCCATATATTTGTTGTTCACAGGATTCCGGTCGCAATTATTAAGCGATTTTGATGAAATTTGATACAGGGCATTTTTTTTTTGGCAAAAGGACGAACGCTATTGAATGTGGAAGAAATCGGATCAAATTTCGATATAGCTCCCATATATATGCACTTTTGTACTAACCGATCGTCATGAAATTTGGCACAAAGCAACCTGTTTCATCACACTTCAAGTCTGCGAAATTTCAGCCGGTTTATATGGGGGCTATACGTAAAAGTGGACCGATATGACCCATTTGCAATACCATCCGACCTACATCAATAACAACTACTTGTGCCAAGTTTCAAGTCGATAGCTTGTTTCGTTCGGAAGTTAGCGTGATTTCAACAGACGGACATGCTCAGATCGACTCAGAATTTCACCACGACCCAGAATATATATACTTTATGGGTCTTAGAGCAATATTTCGATGTGTTACAAACGGAATGACAAAGTTAATATACCCCCATCCTATTATGGGGGGCTATAAAAACTCGATAGGCGATCACGAGATGCGCTTTAAAAGTGGAAAAGCGGAAGTGGAAAAAACTTGATGGGGAATTCCAGGATGCCCTTTAAAAGAAATGTATGTGGAACAACTTCCAATTTTTTTTTACTGGGTCATTAAACAGTATTTTGCAATAAACAACTTTTTCATATTACCCATCTCATTGACAACTGCTAATATTTTAAATTCAGTTCACTCCATGTGTGTACATATACTTCACAGGGAAATTATTCAACATCTCTATCACATATAATTTTCATAATAAGGGGCAAGCACTCTTAGGATTCTTGAGATCATACATGGAAGCCATGAATAATCAGGGTAGTTGTAAACATCATGGAAACATTGACTATGATGGGAACATAGATGGTTATACTTTATACGACGCAAAAATGACGCAATTTTTAATTGATTGTAATAAACATCTAAGAAAAATGAATATCTTTATGTCGATCACAATCAGAAGGAGGAATAATAAAATAGACAATGGCGCTCATAAGTAGGCAGAAGTCGGCAAAGTTTCATCCTGCAAAGTACTACCATTGAATTCAGATGACCATTTTTGTTTTCATATTTCAATCAGGTGGGATGAGACTCGAGTGGGTAGATGTTTTATATGGGGGCTATATATAATTATGGACCCATAAAGACATATTTTTGCATGGTGGTTAGAGGGCATATACTAACACGCACCAAATTTGAACATGATACGATGAAACTAACTCCTCCTAGAGGCTCCGGAAAACAAATTTTAGAATCGGTTTATATATAAATAATTGGCATGGTAGTTAGAAGGTACTTACATCGCATACCAATTTCAACTCGATCAGATAAAATTTGGTCTTCTGATAAGATCATAAAATTGGTCGATGTGGCTCATTTATAATACACCTGACCTACATTTCTAAAAACTTTCTGTACCAAGTTTCAAGTCGACAACTTAATGAAATGACGGACATTGCTAGATAGAATCAGAATTTCAACCAGCCCAGAATATACACCAAAAGAAAAAATACTTTCATAAAGAAGGAACTTTTAGAAAAACGAAATCCTCCTTTCTCCTTTCATAAGGTATTTTCTTTAAGAAAAAATAAATCCAAATTTATGATAAACCATTCAACGATTGTGTTTAATCTTTTATTTATATTATAAAACTTCGTTCCTCTGAAAAGAAAACTCTTCTTTCTGTGTACATAACAGGTTGGCTGATAAGTCCCCGGTCTGACACATAGATGGCGTCGATAGTATTAAAAGCATATGTTTTTTATATAGTACCAACCTTCAAATGATTCGTGTCAAAATTTGATGTAAGTCAATTAGTTTGTGAGATAGAGCGTCTTTTGTGAAGCAACTTTTGTTATTGTGAAAAAAATGGAACAAAAGGAATTCCGTGTTTTGATAAAATACTGTTTTCGGAAGGGAAAAAATACGGTGGAAGCAAAAAACTTGGCTTGATAATGAGTTTCAGGACTCTGCCCGAGGGAAATCAACAATAATTGATTGGTATGCAAAATTCAAGCGTGGTGAAATGAGCACGGAGGACGGTGAACGCAGTGGACGCCCGAAAGAGGTGGTTATCGACGAAAACATAAAAAAAATCCACAAAATGATTTTGAATGACCGTAAAATGAAGTTGATCGAGATACCAGAGGCCTTAAAGATATCAAAGGAACGTGTTGGTCATATCATTCATTAATATTTGGATATGCGGAAGCTCTGTGCAAAATGGGTACCGCGCGAGCCCACATTTGACCAAAAACAACAACGTGTTGATGATTCTGAGCGGTGTTTGCAGCTGTTAACTCGTAATACACCCGAGTTTTTCCATCGATATGTGACAATGGATGAAACATGGCTCCATCACTACACTCCTGAGTCCAATCGACAGTCTGCTGAGTGGACAGCGACCGGTGAACCGTCTCCGAAGCGTGGAAAGACTCAAAAGTCCGCTGGCAAAGTAATGGCCTCTGTTTTTTGGGATGCGATTATCTTGAGAAGGGAAAAACCATCAACACTATTATATGGCATTATTGGAGCGTTTGAAGGTCGAAATCGCGGCAAAACGGCCCCATATGAAGGAGAAAAGTGTGTTCCACCAAGGCAACGCACCGTACCACAAGTCATTGAGAACGATAGCAAAAATTCATGAATTGGGCTTCGAATTGTTTCCTCACCCACCGCATTCTCCAGATCTGGCCCCCAGCGACTTTTTCTTGTTTTCAGACCTCAAAAGGATGCTCGCAGGGAAAAAAATTTGGCTGCAATGAAGAGGTGATCGCCGAAACTGAGGCCTATTTTGAGGCAAAACCGAAGGAGTACTACCAAAATGGTATCAAAAAATTGGAAGGTCGTTATAATCATTGTATCGCTCTTGAAGGGAGCTATGTTGAATAATAAAAACGAATTTTGACAAAAAAAAATGTTTTTCTTTGTTAGACCGGGGACTTATCAGCCAACCTGTTACTTTAAGGGGTCTGGGACGAGTATTGCGATGTGTTATAAACGGAATGACCAAATTAGTATTCACTCATCTTATGGTGGAGTATAAATAGACAAAGGGTATTACTTTAACCCATTACCGCACTCTGTCCTCATATGAGGACACATGTTTAAAGTCAAAGAACTATGATCTACCCGTTACACGCACAGGAAAAAAATGTTTGGAAAACGTGTACCGAAAACTTTTTTCTTTTGTTATACTTTTTTTGAATTGCTTCGAAAATATTAAACTTTTATCACCAAAAAAAATCGTTTGTTGCAAAATTTTTTTTTTTTCAATAAAAAAAAATATTTTTGAACCAACAACACAGTCCATTTCGTTTATATCAAGCACTGACTGAATTTAAGTCTTTAATAAAACGCATTTTACATTTCATGATATAAATTTAATATAGTAGTAAAGTTGCACATATTTTCGGAATCTTACGAACATATTTGGAATATATGATACTATAATTTCTGTGATTGAAGACATTTAAATTAAAAAATTAATTGGATCAATTAAATTTGTAATTGAATCAGAATTTTTTTATTTTTTGTTTGTACATGACAGACCTGTAATCAAAAACCGCTTCAAAAGCAAAAAAAATGGAAGTTGTTCTAAAGGCACAACTTTAAAATCCCTTCAAAAAGTGTCCTCCCAAAGATGTTCTTTCTTTTAACTACACAGGAATTTTTTTTAATTCAAACTTTTATAACTCGCTTTTTTCATATTTTAAATTTAACTTTTTTATATAGGGTAAAAACAGAGTAACAATTAATAAAATTTTACAAATTACTTAAAATTTTTGCAGAAAAAATGCTGAATCAATTCTAAAAAAATTGCAAATTTTTGTAAATATTTTGTCAAACGTTAGAATGCATAAAAATCATAAAAAATATTTATTTGGCACAATAACAGGTTGGCTGATAAGTCCGCGGTCTGACACATTGTATTAAATGCATATTATTTTTATATAGTACCAACCTTCAAATGATTCGTGTCAACATTTGACGTCTGTAAGTCAATTAGTTTGTGAGATAGAGCGTCCTTTGTGAAGCAACGTTTGTTATTGTGAAAAAAAATGGAAAAAATGAATTTCGTGTTTTGATAAAATACTGTTTTCTGAAGGGCAAAAATACGGTGGAAGCAAAAACTTGGCTTGATAATGAGTTTCAGGACTCTGCCCCAGGGAAGTCAACAATAATTGATTGGTATGCAAAATTCAAGCGTGGTGAAATGAGCACGGAGGACGGTGAACGCAGTGGACGCCCGAAAGAGGTGGTTACCGACGAAAACATCAAAAAAATCCACAAAATGATTTTGAATGACCGTAAAATGAAGTTGATCGAGATAGCAGAGGCCTTAAAGATATCAAAGGAACGTGTTGGTCATATCATTCATCAATATTTGGCGGTGTTTGCAACTGTTAACTCGTAACACACCCGAGTTTTTCCGTCGATATGTTATACACCCGAGTTTTTCCGTCGATATGTGACAATGGATGAAACATGGCTCCATCACTACACTCCTGAGTCCAATCGACGTCGGCTGAGTGGACAGCGACCGGTGAACCATCTCCGAAGCGTGGAAAGACTCAAAAGTCCGCTGGCAAAGTAATGGCCTCTGTTTTTTGGGATGCGCATGGAATAATTTTTATCGATTATCTTGAGAAGGGAAAAACCATCAACAGTGACTATTATATGGCGTTATTGGAGCGTTTGAAGGTCGAAATCGCGGCAAAACGGCCCCATATGAAGAAGTAAAAAGTGTTATTCCCCCAAGACCACGCACCGTGCCACAAGTCATTGAGAACGATGGCAAAAATTCATGAATTGGGCTCCGAATTGCTTCCCCACCCACCGTATTCTCCAGATCTGGCCCCCAGCGACTTTTTCTTGTTCTCAGACCCCAAAAGGATGCTCGCAGGGAAAAAATTTGGCTGCAATGAAGAGGTGATCGCCGAAACTGAGGCCTATTTTGAAGGAAACTACCAAAATGGTATTAAAAAATTGGAAGGTCGTTATAATCGTTGTATCGCTCTTGAAGGGAACTATGTTGAATAATAAAAACGAATTTGAACAAAAAAATGTGTTTTTCTTTGTTAGACCGGGGACTTATCAGCCAACCTGTTATCATAAAATATTTTATTTTATTTATTTATTTATTTACAATCATAATGAATTACGAAAATAAACAGGTAATATAGGTGCTAACAACATAGGTTTTCGACCTGTAAATAAAATATTTTAATTCACATCCAAATCACTGAATTCGTATCACACCTTAATAAGTGATGAAAATTTAGTGTAACGTCTCTTGATGTAGTGGACATCCGTCCTATGACAAGCCTATGTTAAATTCATCGCTTCTACTCCAATTTTGCACAACTTGCGGATCCAAAGAAAACATTTTCACTGGGATATTTTTTGCGACTCTTTTTTGCTGGGGAAATTCAATTCAGCAGACTTTCTGACTTTGACGCCAAAGTCAATTAGACCTTCTATATTTCACTATCAAAAGTCGATTAGATGATTTTGGTCATCATAATAGGTCAATTGTTAGTTTTGCCAAGCTATAGTAGAGGGAAAAAATTTGACGAATCTGTTTAAGTTGCATGTCTCTCTCTCTCTATTAACATAAAAATGATATATCTCATTAGATAGCACAAAATGACACAATGGCATAGAACAACTATTTCCATACATTGTTGATAAAACACTTAACCTGCGCCATTGTCAAACAATCAACACCGACTGTAGTGTTCCCGCTTGGAGTTCGGTTGCGGGAAACTCACAACTCATAATGTTCCAGAATACTAAATTTGAGATGCAATGGAATTGTTAACGCAACCTTATAATTAAAACTTGCAACTACAACGGAAAGGAGACAACCATTTGAAGTGGCCATGGGCAAAAGGAAACCCTCGCCATATTTTCATTTCGTTTCAATCTTACGCGCTTCAAGGTTCCTAAGAAGTTTCATTATAATTCAATGGGTGGAGAAATCTTTGCATGTCAACTCTTACAGACAAAATGCCACATACTATATGTACGACGACATGCCACCGCATACTTGAAGTTCATTGAATGCGTCGCTAATGTATGGATGGAAGTCATTGTGAAATTCTCATACATAGGTGTGTTTTGAAAAAAGTCACAGCGGAACATGTCATAAACCTTTCGGTGAGCTGGCACACCAGCTTGGAACATGCCAGTAAATATCGCCCCTTAGCTACAGATTTGACGCCATTTGCATTAAAAAGGCGGAAAAAACGTATTTAAGTAACGCATGAGAATTTTAATTGAAGTTTGAAATTATTTTCCCCAGTGCGTTGAGCGGATAATTGGCAACAAAAGAAATGAAAAATTACAAAACTAACATCATTTGCGACGACAGTCATTCACTTCTTTGCTATGACGTCCTCGTCGTCATCGTGTATGTAAAACGCATGCAACATATTTGCAAAATTGCCCTATGAAGTGGATGAGTGATAATCTAAGGTGTATAACTGGGATGGCCAATCTGGAATACTTCCTCATTGTGGGGAGACTGAGTTTTTTTTTTTTTTGCATACACAGGGTCGTGGGTTCAAAGTTTCGACACCAAAAAGTTTTTCAGCGGTGAATTATGTTATCCCACCTCAGTATGTTGGTGATATTTTTGAGTGTTTTAAAGCTTTTCTAAGTGGTTTAACTGCAATGTGGAACGTCGTTCGGACTCGGCTATAAAAAGGAGGTCCCTGGACATTGAGAATCGGGCAGCACTCAGAGAGAAGTTCACCACTGGGGTATCACAATGGACGAATGTCTAAGTGAGCCCGAAATTTCGGGCTGCCACTATACCCAACCTAACCGAACCTATGGGGAGATTGAAAAAAAAAATTGTGCACACTTGATCAGCTATAATGTTGTTTATAAGACATCACCTTACATTTCGCAAATAGCTCTGATATTTAATTAACTTGCTTATTTCACTTTTTCTATCAATGGATCGTAAAAAAGTAAGTGAAAAATATTTATTTAATATTTTTTTTGCAAAATATTGTTTTCCCACCAAAGATAAACATGCTTACAGAAATCGCATAATTTCCGAGAAAATGACATGTTTTCAATAAACATGTTCCGTTTTCTCCGTCTAAAATTAGCATTATCAAACCTTTTTGAGGTGATCATATTCCTTCTCTAGGTGAAAAATAATTTTTCGAATAGTCATACACAGAAAAAAGTGAATATTTGAATCAAATACAAAAATTGTAATTTCAATTATTTTTATACCTTCCACCATAGGTATGCAAAATTCAAGCGTGGTGAAATGAGCACGGAGGACGGTGAACGCAGTGGACGCCCGAAAGAGGTGGTTACCGACATCAAAAAAAAATCCACAAAATGATTTTGAATGACCGAAAAATGAAGTTGATCGAGATAGCAGAGGCCTTAAAGATATCAAAGAAACGTGTTGGTCATATCATTCATCAATATTTGGATATGCAGAAGCTCTGTGCAAAATGCGGCGAGCTCACATTTGACCAAAAACAACGTGTTGATGAAACATGGCTCCATCCATGAAACATGGCTCCATCACTACACTCCTGAGACAATCGACAGTCGGCTGAGTGGACAGCGACCGGTGAGCCGTCCCCGAAGCGTTGAAAGACTCAAAAATCCGCTGGCAAAGTAATGGCCTCTGTTTTTTGAGATGCGCATGGAATAATTTTTATCAATTATCTTGAGAAGGGAAAAACCATCAACAGTGACTATTATATGGCGTTATTGGAGTGTTGTTCCACCAAGACAACGCACCGTGCCACAAGTCATTGAGAACGATGGCAAAAATTCATGAATTGGGCTTCGAATTGCTTCCCCACCCACCGTATTCTCCAGTTCTGGCCCCCAGCGACGTTTTCTTGTATTTAGACCTCAAAAGGATGCTCGCAGGGAAAAAATTTGGCTGCAATGAAGATGTGATCGCCGAAACTGAGGCCTATTTTGAGGCAAAACCGATGGAGTACTACCAAAATGGTTTCAAACAAATTGGATGGTCGTTATAATCGTTGTATGGCTCTTGAAGGGAACTATGTTGAATAATAAAAACGAATTTTGGCAAAAAAAATGTGTTTTTTTCTTTGTTCGACCGGGGACTTATCAGCCAACCTGTTATACTACCACCACGTACTAAATTTCAACCAGATCGGATGAATTTTTCTTCTCCACAAGGCACCGAAGGTCAAATCTGGGGATCGGTTTATATCGGGGCTATATATAATTACGGACTGATATGAAGCAATTCCTGCTTGGTTGTTGGATACCATATACTAACATCACGTACCAAATTTCAACGGAATCGGATGGATTTTGCACTTCCAAGGGGCTCCGGAGGTCAAATCTGGGGATTGGTTTATATGGGGGCTATATATAATTATGGACCGATTTCGACCAATTTTTGCATGGGTGTTTGAGGCCATATATTAACATACGTTCCAAATTTCAACTGAATCAGATGAATTTTGGTTTTCCAAGAGAATCCGGAGGTCAAATCTGGTGATCGGTTTATATGGGGGCTATATATAATTATGGACCGATGTGGATCAATTTTTGCATGGTCATTAGAGACCATATTACATATTAACACCATGTACTAAATTTCAGCCGGATCGGACGAAATTTGCTTCTCATAGAGGCTCCGCAAGCCAAATCTGGGGATCGGTTTATATGGGGGCTAACATATATATAAAATTTGGAACGATGTGGACCAATTTTTGCATGGTTGTTAGAGATCATATCGTTTGGAATTTAGCGTGATTTTAACAGACGGACGGACGAACATGCTCAGATCGACTCAGAATTTCACCACGACCCAGAATATATATAGTTTATTAGGTCTTAGAGCAATATTTCGATGTGTTACAACGGAATGACAAAGTTAGTATACCGCCATCCTATGGTGGAGGGTATAAAAAGAAATAATTGTTTTTGTAATGAAATATCTACTACTTTTACTCAAAAGAACTTGTAGTAAAAAAAATTAAAAGAGACATGCATTTTGACATTGTTCTCTTAAAATTGTTTACTCCTTTTACTATTTTTTGGGGTTAATGAACGGTTTCTAGTAAAAACTAGTAAATGTAGTAACTAGTAGTACGTAAAGGAACACAACTAATATAAAGAACATCTTTAGGAGAACATTTTTGGAAGTGTTTTTACAGTTGTGGAGAAATTCCATTTTTTTTTTTTTGCTGGGAAGTGATTCGACTTAAAAATAAGTATCTTTATATTAAAGATAATATTGTTGAACTAAGGTCAACTTGGCTTTAAAAGTTCTGTAAAATTCTTAAAATTAATGCAATTCTCTTTAAATTTGATGAACTCTTGTGAAAAAAGTGCTTGAAAATAGGGGAAGTTTTTCAGTACATTATTTTTAAGACTTTTTTACAACATAATTTCTTCTTGAAGTCGTCTGAATTTGGAAATTTATGTTTAGGACTTTTAGTAGCTCATGAAGAAAAAAGCAGAAAAAACGAACAAAATAAAATTTGCTTCTTAGAATCAAGTACTCAAAACTCAAATTTAAAAGAGGTATCCTTCATTCAATTCTCCGATTTTTTAGCTCGGAATCAATATCAACATCATTGTAAGGTGTAAAGAAAAAATCTTTAGAACCATGCATGTTCTGAGCCGTGTTTATTACTACTTGCTAAAAACACAAATAACACGAGCTGCGACCTTTTAAAATTTTGTAAAATGATTTTTTTAGATTTCAATTGAATTAAAAGGTACACCATTCACGAAATTGATTGCAAAATATGAAGAACACTGTCATATGAAGAACACTTGGGTCCTGTATCGCTCACAACATTATGAATTAACAATAATTTTGGAATGACGCCATCATCTGGGCAACATATTTTTTGCAAAAAGAAATCGGTCTTAGTTAATTTAGGGGCTATAGCGTCCTATCTTTCTGGTTTGTTCCAATTCGGTCAAAATTTGAATCTTTCGATTGTGTACAGCTAATATTAGAAATTCAAATAAAGGTGCCTTAGGTTGGACTTAAATTAACGCAACAAGTAACAACAAAAGGTACATATTTTTTGTATGTCCAATTGGCCTCAAGTTGCATCACATTGCGTGGAGAGGCCACGATGGTGCTCACAAAAGCCTACCTTTAAAAGTACAATTAAATCGAAAATTAACAACAAAGTATGAACTCCCAGTGTTATCAACGACTACGATGCAGTCGTACTCATCATTGTCATGTGATGGGTTTATGAGCACCCCTTTGAACCATCTTAATATGAATATTACACTGCACTGTGATATAATTCAGTGAATGCGTCTCCTGAAAGTATGATTGTAGTAAATAGGAATTGAGATAGATTTTTTATTACGGAAGGAGAATATCGGGCACTCATTGATAAAAGAGGAATTCACCATATATATAACCACAATAGACTGAATATACTACATTTCGCCTACAACAATGGGCTGCCATTATACTACTTCTCTCTTTGGTACCAAAAAATTAAATTTTGAGTATAAAAATTGATTGAAGTCAAATAGGAAAAAATTGATTTCGTTCATCTCAATACTTGGGTTTTGGTCTGCATCTCGAAGACTGAGACTTCGATCTGCGATTCAAACATTTAGACTTTGACCTGCATTACAACCTGGCTTATATATAAAGGGTGATATGGTCAAAATTTGGTCAAGGGAAAACGCGTGTAAATCGGTGAAATCGTTTATTAAAAAAATCAAATTAAATTTCTTTTTCAAGTTCAATTAGTATAAAATTCAGAAAAAATATTCAGTTAGGCTTTCGCTTTTCCAAATCCGAATTGCCGGGCCTCACGCTTGACACCTGTCATCAGATTTTGTACAGCCACCTTGTCCACCTTCTTCGCCGAAGAAGCCAGTTCGCCTTGAACTGCTGCTCGTCCTTAGCAGTTTTTTTTTTGGTCTTTAGGTTCCGCATGACAATAGCTCAGTATTTTTCAATTGGGCGGAGCTCTGGCGTGTTGGGAGGGTTCTTGTCCTTGGGGACCACTTGCACGTAGTTGGCGGCGTACCACTCCATGGCCTTTTTACCGTAATGGCAAGATGCCAAATCCGGCCAAAACAGTACGGAACAACCGTGTTTCTTCAGGAAAGGCAGCAGACGTTTATTCAAACACTCTTTCACGTAAATTTCTGCTGCTGCTTTTCAAGCCATAGGTACAGATGGCTTGCCAAACCAGATATTTCTTTGCGAACTTTGACAGTTTTATGTGCTTGAAAATATCTGCTACCTTTCCCCTTCCTTTTGCCGTATAAAACTCCTGTCCCGGAAGCTGCTTGTAGTCGGCTTTGACGTAGGTTTCGTCGTCCATTACCACGCAGTCAAACTTCATCAGCATCGTCGTGTACAGCCTCCGGGATCGCGCTTTGGCCGTCGTATTTTGTGTATCATCGCGATTTGGAGTCACTACCTTCTTGTAAGTCGATAGTCCGGCTCGTTTTTTGGCTCGATGCACGGTTGTAGACGATACACCCAGCTTATTTGCGGCATCTCGGAGAGAGAGGTTAGGGTTTCGCTTGAAACTACCGGCAACTCTCTTTGTCGTCTCAGCGGCTTCCGGTTTTCGATTTCCCCCCGATCCACTTTAATTACATATGTAACGGTTGATTTGGCAACTTTTAGCGATTTTGCCAGCTTTGCGTGCGAGTAGCTCGGATTTTCGCGATGCGCGAGCAAAATTTTGATACGTTGCTCTTATTGCTTAGACGGCATTTTGACAACTGAATAGTGAATTCCAAAATCAAAATAGGAGCAACATTCTACACACACACACCTTCAAAATGAGGGGTGCTCAGGTTTTTTAAATGCAAAATTGAAAGAAATACGTCAAGTTTATATTGACCAAATTTTGACCGTATCACCCTTTATTTACTTGTTTGTATGTTTACTTGTTTGCGATCTTACCTCTTGTTTTCAATCAATTCAATTTTTCAATTCGTCTTTATTAGTCTTAATTTCTTTTTATATTAATGAGATTTTATCTTTTTAACTAAGACCTCTTGTTACCTCTTATTATTATTCAGTGTCTTTAACCGATATCCTAATTTGTTTCCAGTGCCAGTTTCAGGTTTCGAATCACCTCTTCCCCAATATAGCTTCGACATATGAAATGCTCCTTGGTACCCTGCTACATACAATACGCCCTTCATAGACCATTATGCACTGCTCTTATCCAGTACAAATGTACTCACTTATGATTTCTACAGCCCTTTCGAAAAATATTTACGTGGTATTCAAGATTACGCAACCCAAATTTTAAGATGTGCAACTTACAATCTATTAAAAACATGGTTTTTAAAATAATGGAATTTCAATAGAACGAAAATTTATAATCTTAAAATAAAATTTTTTATTAAATTTATTAAACAATTTTTGGAAATTTGGAACTAAGGCCAATTTACCTTAAAGTAAATAAATACATTTTTTATTTAAAGAAATCGTCCGTATATTAAACAAGTATGTACAGCAGTAAGTTCGGCCGGGCCGAATCTTAAATACCCACCACCATGAACCAAATATTAGGGTTTCCTTTGAAATTTCAGGAGGGCTTGAGGACTTGAGGACACTTCCCGAAGATAAATTTAAAGATCACCTATGAGGACTATATCAAATTCTGGATTTATAAGAACCATTTTTGTTTGAGTTTTAGAGAAATCATTAACATCTCTTGTAAGTGTGCAAGAAAATTATAAAATAAAGTCTTGATTTGAAATCTTAAATCTGTCGATTTTCACCCGAGAAGTAAAATCTGGAAATTTTACATTGAGTTTCAAGCAATTTTCATGACAGTGCGCCTTCTATACCCTCAAGAGTGAAGTCGATCTATATGTAGGCATTACCAAAAGGACCGATAAAAATTTAATCCGATACACGTTTCTGTAAGCCTAAAATACGAGAATATTTACAATTTCAGGCGAATCGGATAAAAACTACGGTAGAAACCCAAGGAGTTAAATCGGGAGATCGTTCTTATGGGGGCTATACTGAAATATGGACCGATACTCACCGTTTTCGGCACAAAACATGGACCGACACTCACCATTTTTGGCACACTTCTTTATGGTCATAAAATACCTCTAGATTTAAAATTTCAGGCAAATTGGATAAAAACTAAGATTTCTATAAGCCCACGACCCCAAATCGGGATGTCGATTTATATGGGGACTATATCAAAACCTGGACCGATATAGCCCAGACAAAAGACGAGTTTGTGCAAAATTTCAGCACGATTGCTTCATTATTGAAGACTGTAGCGTGATTACAACAGACAAACAGACAGCCAGACAGACAGACAGACGGACATCGTTATATCGTCTTAGAATTTCTCCCTGATCAAGAACATATATACTTTATATAGTCGGAAATCGATATTTCGATGTGTTACAAACGGATTGACAAACTTATTATACCCTCGTCTCCATTCTATGGTGGTGGGTATAAAAACAAGTTCGGCCAGGCCGAATCTTATGAACCCTCCAGCATGCATTGCATAGAAACTTGTACTAAAGACTGTCATCCACAATCGAATTACTTGGGTTGCGGTAACACTTGCCGATGGCAAGGAATCTTAAAGCTTCTTAACACCGTCTTCTCAATTGTAAGTTAGTCCATACGGGGTATATATTAAACAAGAAAGGCCGACTAAAAACGTAAATAATTCAGTTTGCAAAATTTTCTATAAAAATAAAAATTTGACAAAATTTTCTATAGCAATAAAATTTTGACAAAATTTTCTATAGAAATAAAATCTTGAAAAAATTTTGTATAGTAATAAAATTTTGACAAAATTTTCTATAGAAATAAAATTTTGACAAAATTTTCTATAGATATTAAATCTTGACAATATTTTGTATAGTAATAAAATTTTGACAAAATTTTCTATAGAAATAAAATTTTGGTAGATTTTTTTTGGGGATCGGTTATATATAACTATAGACCGATATGGGCCAATTTTGCTATGGTTCTTAGCGGCCATAACTAGCGCAATGTACCAAATTTCACCACGTACCACATTTCAACCGGATCGGATGAATTTTGCTGCTCCAAGAGCTCGGAGGTCAAATCTGGGGATCGGTTTAAATGGGGGATATGGACCAATTCCTGCATGGTTATTAGAGACCATATACTAACACCACGTACCAAATTTCAACCGAATCGGATGAATTTTGCCCATCCATGAGGCTCCGGAGGTCTAATCTGGGGATAGGTTTATATGGGGGCTATATATAATTATGGACCGATATGGACCAATTTTTTGCATGGTTGTTAGAGACCATATACTAACATCACGTACCAAATTTCAGCCGGATCGGATGCAATTTGCTTCTCTTAGAGGCTCCGCAATCCAAATCTGGGGATCGGTTTATATGAGGGCTATATATAATTATGTACCGATGTGGACCAATTTTTGCATGTTTGTTAAAGACCATATACTAACACCATGTGCCAAATTTCAGCCGGATCGGGTGAAATTTACTTCTCTTAGAGGCTCCGCAAGCCATATCTGGGGATCGGTTTATATGGGGGCTATATATAAATATGGACCGATATAGCAATACCATCTGACCTACATCAATAACAACTACTTGTGCCAAGTTTCAAGTCGTTAGCTTTCTTCGTTCGGAAGTTAGCGTGAATTTAACAGATGGACGGACATGGTTAGATCGACTCAGAATTTCACCACGACCCAGAATATATATACTTTATGGGGTCTTAGAGCAATATTTCGATGTGTTAAAAACGAAATGTCGATGTTAATACCCCCCATCCTATAGTGGAGGTTATAAAAACTATGTGTGTTCAATTTATTTTTAAACTGACAAATAAATTGTACATGAATTGGTTCTTTTACTATACCGGGAAAGGAGCATGAAAACTCGATAAATTAGATATGTTTAGATATTTTTAATTTTATTAATCCTGCACTGAAAAAAATATTTACGTGATATTAAAGATTACGCATCCTAAATTTTAGGATGTGCAATTTACAATCTATTAAAAATATATTTCTTTAAAATAATGGAATTTTAATTAAAACAAAATTTATAATTTTTACTTCAAAAATTAAATTTATCTTTAAATTTAGGACACAAATTTTGTAAATTTGTGTCCCTCCGTTAAAGTCGCATGTCTTTGATCTAAGGAAAATTTTCCTTACAATAAATAAATACATTTTTGATTTAAAGAAATCGTCCTTAAATTAACTGAAATATTGAATCTTTAGATTTCAGATAAAAAACATGTAAATATAGGCTAAGACTTATTTTGAGATTTAAGCATCTCTGGTTTAAAGTTTTTTTTTTTTGGAATTAAGAAAACATTTTTACTTTAAGTTTTGTACGTGAATAGCTTTATTACTATACCGCGAAAAGAAAATGAAAATTCGATAAATGAGATCTGAATCCTAATTTTAATTTTATTGAACCTAGATTTAAGGCCAGATAGGTGGCTAAAAAATTTCTTTATTTTAAAGAAGCCACATCTTTGGCTCGGAATCAATACCAGAATCCTTAAGTATGGTCAAAATCTTTGGATCCAAGTAAACTTTTTTGAGTGTAGATTGAAAGCCAGATAGGTCGCTACAAAATGTTTTTATTTTAAAGAAGCTGTATCATTGGCTCGGAATCAATAATAAAATCCGTATGTTAAGGGAAGGTCAAAATCGTTAGATCCAACTAAACTTTTTTCTCTCTTTCAATTGTTATCTGGGTTTTACCTTTTTTATCCACCTACAAATATTTTCATCGCCCTTCCTACTGTTGCATTATTCCATATCACCTTTTATCTCTCTCATGTTCATTCATGTTCACTCCCTTTTGTATATTATCCCCAGTTCATTTGCCTTATTCAGACATGTGCAGGCATTCATATAACGCGGATCCTTCCATATTCCGAGTAATCCACACTCCTCGTTATCACCCCCACTATTACCTGCAGGATTGTGCTATGGTCTGGCAATCATAATAGGATCTCGATGTTTCGTCCACTACGCTCACATGTTTTCTCAAGAGAAAAAAAACGGAAAATTATGGAATATGACATTATATTTTTGCCACTGATAACCACTGTACTCTCATAAGAAGATGAGCATTGATATATTAGATATGTTTGTTGTTGTTGTGTGATGTTGCGGTTATTACACAGTCGCGTACCTGTCGACGGTTGTTGATTTTGTCGCTTTGCGTGTCAAATGTTGTCATTTGCATAACAATGCTGGGGACTTTTTTCCAATGCATAGTTGTAGCGACTGTTTTGCGATTATTATAGCCAATGATAGAAATAATGTTGCTGTGGTTGTTGTTGTTGCAATTGCAATCCAAAAGATAACCTCGACCATCATAGATGCATATTTTCCCTTCCATTCACTGTTTGTCCCTCAAATGAAAAAACAAAAACTTTAACACATTCACTCAACTTGACTCGCACAACCCCACTTTTTAGGGCAGTTGCAAGGGCAATATTAGAACAACGTTTCATTGATGAACCTGTCTCTGTGAAGACAGAGAACTGCCACAATATTGCTCATCTTTCCAGCAACATTTCTGTCTAATGAATAATTAATGTTCCATCGTTGAGGATAGTCACCCCCCGATATGTTGTTGATGAACATGCCGATGATATCTGTTGCTTATCTGAGTCTACCTTACGTGTAAATTTCATAATTATATCGTAGTCCTTGTTATTGCATTCCCTCCCTTGTATCATTGGTTTCTGCTACAATTCGTAATAATTATTAAATTGGAATTATCTCTGTATACTCCCTTATACAGACTGTGAAGGAATATACTCATCTCAAACCTGTTTTAAGAGAATAATATTACTTTTTCATGGGGAAATTGTAACATTTTGAACGCAAAAATAATACTTTTAGCCATACATATACATTGCGACAAACATGTTATATTTGCCCCATAAAACAGTAACACTATGCTCTTGAAACATGTTTGAGGTGATCATATTCATTCTCTACACCCTCAAAAAATCTCTTCTGTAACATATACCCCAAGCACATTTTGCTTCAAGCATATATATTCTGGTTTGGTCCAAACAAAATATAATTGTCTATTGATGACAATAACAGCTACGTAGTCCAGTGGATATTCTGTTGGCTTACAAATTGCATAGTTCGATTCGATTCTCCGTCCAGGCGAAAGGTAAAATATAAAATATTTATATAATCGAATAATTTCTTCTACATTGTTTGTATTACACAAAAAGGTGCTAAGAACTAAAAAGCCTCGTGAAGGTGAGAATGATGTGAGGGAAAATGCAATTAGCCAGAAAAGATTATTTTTTTTTAGTTAGTTTTTATGAAATTGTTTTAACATCCTGGAAAAGAATAAACGTTTACCACAAAAAGTATATACTTTTCTTTCAAATAAACTTCGCTACAGCGAAAAGCAAATGATCTTAGTTTGTCTAAAATTTCGTTTGAGAGAAGAGAATTATTTTTTTTTTGTGTGCATAATTAACTAGAAATCAAAAATTGACTTGAATGAAAAATCAATAGATTTCTTCGGCATTTTCAAATAATTGCATAATTTATTCAATAAAAATAATAAAATAAAAATAAAAATTTTATTGATTTTGATAGCAAAGCTTAATTAATATTTTAAATAATAATATTTTAAATGAAAACTTTAAAATTTTCAAAAATTTTCTTAACAAAATTTTTTTTTTAATTCGATAAAAATTTAATTGTTTTTAATTGTATTCAAATTCAAACAAGTTTTGTTTGGAAATATTTTGGTGAATTATTTTTTGTGTGGGGATAACTTTCCATCAAAACCTTCTTTTACGAAATAATTTTGAAAATTCAAACTTGGTTACCTATTACTTTCGCATGGACATGTCCTATGAGAAAGTAGCACTACAAAGAACTAAATAGTTAGTGTGGACGAGATGTTAGCAAAAAACTAGTTTTCAAAAAATAAATGTATGTCTATGTAGTAGTACTCTTGAAAATCTGATTTGTGATAATGGAAATCGTCCGGCGAAAGTAAGTTCACAGCAAAAAAAAAAAAAAAACAAGTATAAACGGCCGTAAGTTCGGCCAGGCCGAATCCTATGTACCCTCCACCATGGATTGCATAGAAACTTATAAAGGGTGATTCTTTTGAGGTTAGGATTTTCATGCATTAGTATTTGACAGATCACGTGGGATTTCAGACATGGTGTCAAAGAGAAAGATGCTCAGTATGCTTTGACATTTCATCATGAAAAGACTTACGATCTGCCACAACGTCGAATTTTCAGTGAATGGGCCCTAGAAAAGTTGGCAGAAAATCCGCTTTTTTATCGACAAATTTTGTTCAGCGATGAGGCTCATTTCTGGTTGAATGGCTACGTAAATAAGCAAAATTGCCGCATTTGGAGTGAAGAGCAACCAGAAGCCGTTCAAGAACTGCCCATGCATCCCGAAAAATGCACTGTTTGGTGTGGTTTGTACGCTGGTGGAATCATTGGACCGTATTTTTTCAAAGATGCTGTTGGACGCAACGTTACGGTGAATGGCGATCGCTATCGTTCGATGCTAACAAACTTTTTGTTGCCAAAAATGGAAGAACTGAACTTGGTTGACATGTGGTTTCAACAAGATGGCGCTACATGCCACACAGCTCGCGATTCTATGGCCATTTTGAGGGAAAACTTCGGAGAACAATTCATCTCAAGAAATGGACCGGTAAGTTGGCCACCAAGATCATGCGATTTGACGCCTTTAGACTATTTTTTGTGGGGCTACGTCAAGTCTAAAGTCTACAGAAATAAGCCAGCAACTATTCCAGCTTTGGAAGACAACATTTCCGAAGAAATTCGGGCTATTCCGGCCGAAATGCTCGAAAAAGTTGCCCAAAATTGGACTTTCCGAATGGACCACCTAAGACGCAGCCGCGGTCAACATTTAAATGAAATTATCTTCAAAAAGTAAATGTCATGGACCAATCTAACGTTTCAAATAAAGAACCGATGAGATTTTGCAAATTTTATGCGTTTTTTTTTTAAAAAAAGTTATCAAGCTCTTAACAAATCACCCTTTACTAAAGACTGTCATCCTCAATCGAATTACTTGGGTTGCGGTAACACTTGCCGATGGCAAGGAATCTTAAAACTTCTTAACACCGTCTTCTCAATTGTAAGTTAGTCTATACGGGGTATATATTAAACATAAAAGGCCGATGAAATACGTATATAATTCAGTTTGACAAAATTTTCAATAGAAATAAAATTTTGACAAAATTTTCAATAGAAATAAAATTTTGACAAAATTTTCTATAGAAATAAAATTTTGACAAAATTTTCTATAGAAATAAAATTTTGAAAAAATTTTCTATAGAAATAAAATTTTGACAAAATATTCTATAGAAATAAAATCTTGATAAAATTTTCTGTAGTAATAAAATTTTGACAAAATTTTCTATAGAAATTAAATTTATATAGAAATTTTTTAAATGGGGGTTATATATAATTAAGACCGGTATGGACCAATTTTTGCATAGTTGTTAGAGACCATATACTAACACTACGTACCAAATTTCAACCGAATCGAATGAATTTTGCTCATCCAAGAGGCTCCGGAGGTCAAATCTGGTGATCGGTTTATAAGGGGGCTATATATAATTATAAACCAATGTGGACCAATTTTTGCGTAGTTGCTAGAGACAATATACTTAAACCATGTACCAAATTTCAGCCGGATCGGATGAAATTTGCTTCTCTTAGAGGCTCCGCAAGCCAAATCTGGGAATCGGTTTATATGGGGGCTTTATATAATTATGAACCGATGTGGTCCAATTTTAGCATGGTTGTTAGAGACCATATACTAACATCATGTACCAAATTTCAGCCGCATCGAATGAAATTTTCTTCTCTTAGAGACTCCGCAAACGAAATCTGGGGACCGGTTTATATCGGGGCTATATATAATTATAGACCGATGTGGACCAATATTTGCATGGTTGTTATAGATCATATACCAACACTATGTACCAAATTTCAGCCAGATCGGATGAAATTTGCTTCTCTTTGAGGCTCCGCAAGCCAAATCTGGGGATAGGTTTATATGGGGGCTATACGTAAAAGTGGTCCGATATGGCCCATTTACAATACCATCGGACCTACATCAATATCAACCACTTGTGCCAAGTTTCAAGTCTATAGCTTGTTTCGTTCGGAAGTTAGTGTGATTTCAACAGACGGACGGACGGACATGCTTAGATCGACTCAGAATTTCACCACGACCCAGAATATATATACTTTATGGGATCTGAGAGCAATATTTGGATGTGTTACAAACGGAATGTCAAAGTTAATATACCCACCATCCCATGGTGGAGAGTATAAAAATATATTTATACAAAAAACAAAATAAAATCGATGTATAACATAACGAAATTATTTTTTGGAAAAATATTTAACAAAAAAATTGTCGCTGGTGAGATTTGAATTGACGTTCTTTACTTTTTCATTCATAATAATAAAGAACATCTCAGGAAGAAGTTAGATGTCATGCCGAAGTACATATTAGGTTAAGTTTATAAACATTTCAATAGACGTTTTGATGCATCGTGTTCAATGGCATTTGTGGCTGAGTGTACCAACAGACCCAGGTTTAACCCCGGTGGAAGCGAAGAAGTTTTTCAATTGGTAAAAATTAGATAATGAGAAAAGTGTAACAAATAATACTGATAAAAATAAAATGTGAAATTGTTATTTTTTTTTCGATTTCTTCATCCAAATGAACTTTCAAGGTACAACTTCTAAAGCAATGTAAAGGATCCAAAAATGGAGTACTTCCGTCCTATGACAAGCCCATGTAAAATTCATTTGAAATGATTCAAGTTTACTCTACTTCCGGATAACAAATTGGGAATCCAAATTGGTGATCCGTTTTTGGAAGCTCTTTTTTTTGCTGGGATATTCATTCCAATATGCTAAGTGGCGTCCTTTTTCGTAGACAAAAAACTAGTAAATGAACTAAAATAAAGTTAAATTGGCTTTAGTGAAATATAGGATTCACTTTTTTTTTTTGAGTGTAGGCCGTGTTAAAGGTATAACAGCAGTAGCTAATTAGTATGTCGCCTCGCTCATTTGTAAAAAAATTCAATGACTAACAAAACACATAAAATCCAAAACATTATGTAACAACATAAACTAAATATTCTATTTTTATTTACCAAGTTGACTTAGTGGACATTTCGATTTTCCAAAACCAAAGAACTTCATCAGAATGATCGTGGAAACAAAACCAAAGATACTGAGAGAAAGAGAAGGCAATACGTGTGAATATGTTTATCATTTAATTTCCTGTATCTTTTGTTATTTAACATGCCTTACAAATCAATCATTCAGACGATGGCAGAAAAGCTTACAAACAATATCACTCATTACACTTCAAATTACTTCATTTGTTGCTGTGGCCAGTGCTGTTGGTACTATGGCTGGTCCCGGTGATGGTGTTGTATTAGCATCCATGAGCACGACTATCAATCTTGTTTCTTGGTTTTCATTTTGAAAATCAAATAATATTTCAATTCAATCACGATGCGTGCAAATGTCTATATAGTAGGTCTATGCTAGGCCAATGGACAGAGAGTATCATGGTGTGAATATTCATCGATTGAATCAGTTGTGAAGTTGCCCCTCTTATCCCACGACCCATACACCAGTCGTTGAATGAATAAAACGATTTTGTACGCACTTTTAAAAGTTGCTTACCATCTGGAATACGACTGACCAACACTCAATCCGTTCAGACAATAACATATGTCTGGAGCACACGTTACTACGCAAGCGTGTGTTCGAAATAGAAATGCCAATCGAGTTATCCTACAATTTTATTTTATATTCCCTGAGTGTTAAAAAAAATGCAACAAAACCAATATTTATTTTGTTGACCGAAATCAATGAAATCGAATCAAACACATTGTTATTTATAACAAGCGTTGCCAGAATTTTTTCACCAAAAACCGTCCAAAAAATCGCTAAATATTTTTTGTATCGAAAGCCATATTTTTGATTGAAAAATGTGGCTTTCGAAAACTGAAGAATGAAAGGCTAAATCCTTCATAGATCCTACAATAATTGAGAATTTTTGAAAATATGTGAGGTCAAATGTTAGAATTCATTGGAAATTATAAAAATTATTTATTTGGCAAATATTCACAATTGTTTTTTTAATTTACATTCAAAGCACTGAATTCGGATCACACCTTAAAGAGTGATGCAAATTCAGTGCAAGGGTTGTTGTAATGGTGGACATGCGTCCTATGACAAGCCCATGTCATATTCATCGCTTCTGCGCCAATTTTGCACAACTTCCGTATCCAACAGAACATTTTCACTACAATTTTGGCGACGCTTTTTTTTTTAAACCCACCACTATAGAATAGTAATGGGGGTAAAATACGTTTGCTATTTTCTTTGTAACACATCGAAAAACGTTCTGTAGAAAATTATCTGTGTATAAATTGTAGTGGGTTCAAAAAAGAAATGTTAGAATTCATAAAAAGAGTCCAATTTGCAATAATTTTTCGTATACACTCAAAAAACCTTGAACTCTTTATTCATGGAATTATTATACTTTGAAAAAGTTTTGACTTTAATATATTTTTTTTTTTGACTTTAATATTTTTATACCCACCACCATAGAATGGTAATACATCGAAATATCGATTTCCGACTATATAAAGTATATATTCTTGATCAAGGAGAAACTGTTAGACGATATAAGCATGTCCATAGATTCGTCTCTTGTCTGCACGCAAGCCAAGTTCGATGATGGGCTATACGGCCATATTTTGATATAGCTCCCATATAAACCGATCTCTCCATTTGGGGTCTTGAGTAGAGGTGTGCACGTGGGTAATATTTTGCTCACGCTCACGCACACTCACGACGGAGAAATCTTATTCACTCACGATATTTTTTGGTAGGACTCTCGCTCACGCACGTTCACGATTTTAAATGTCGTGACTCACGAAAAATGTCGTGACTCACGAAAAACCTCGTGACTCACGAATAATTTTATGAGTAATTTACATATAGAACCTGACTAAAAACATGAGTATATTAAAATCGAGAGCGTTATAAAACACGTTAACACCTAGGATGTCACTAAAATTATAAATGAATTCAACTCGTAGGCATTTTATGTTCGTAAGCGGGATTATTTTCGTGAGCGTGTTTTTCCGAAATTCGTTACTCACGCACACTCACGACGATACTATTTTCGTGACTCACGCTCACGCACGACATTTGATTGGTTAATCACGCTCACGCACGCTCACGCCGTAGCCGTCAGCGTGACTCACGAATCACGCGTGAGTCACGAAAATGTTCGTGAGTCACGACAATTTCGTGTCACGTGCACACCTCTAGTCTTGAGTACCTATACTACGCAATTTTCATGCGATTTACCTGAAATTAGAAATTTCAGATAAATCATGCGATTCACATGAAATTGGAAATCTAGCGATATTTTAGGTCCACAAAGTTGTGCGGTTAAGGTTCAGGTTTTGGAATAGCCCCCTATTGGTCGATCATGCGATTCACATGAAATTGGAAATCTAGCGATATTTTAGTTCCACAAAGTTGTGCGGTTAAGGTTCAGGTTTTGGAATAGCCCCCTATAGGTCGATCACCCGATTTGATTTCTTTTCATCCGATTTGGCTGAAATTCAAAATTTAAAGCTATTATAGGTCCACAGACCGGTTTCCAGATTTGAATTCTTGAGCTTCTAACCACTACAATTTTTATTCGATTTCCTTGAAATTAAAATTCTATACATTTATTAGGTCCACAAAGAAGTGTGCTGAATATGGTGTGTATCGGTCCATGTTTTGGTATAACCCCCTTATATACCGATCTCCAGATTTAAATTCTTCTAAACATAGTAATTCATGGTCACCACCCAAAAATAACATTTTGCTCTTAAAACATGTTTGAGGTGATCATATTCCTAATCTCTGGGTGTATACAGCCCCCATATAAACCGATCCCGAGGTTTGGTTTTGGAGCCTCTTGGAGGAACAAATTTCATCCGAGTCAGTTGAAATTTGGTACATTGTGCTAGTATATGGCCGTTAACAACCATGCCTAACTAGGATAGTTATATACAGCCCTCAGATAAATCGATCCCCAATCACACAAAAATTGGTCCACATCAAGTTCTTAATTGTATATAGCCCCCATATAAGCGACCCCCATATTTCAATTCTGGCTCTCTACGTACCGTGCAAAAGTCCATATCGATTCGTAATTATTTGTAGACGTACCTATACATAACTTTTTTGTCTAATATATACCACGTATGGACTAACTCACAATTTAGAAAACGATGTTAAGAAGTTTTAAGATACCACAACCCAAGTAATTCGATTGTGGATGACAGTCTTTCGTAGAAGTTTCTACGCAATCCATGGTGGAGGGTACATAAGATTCGGCCTGGCCGAACTTACGGCCGTATATACTTGTTTGATATAACCCCCTTATAGACCGATCTCCCGATTTGAGCGTCTAGAGACCCCAATTTTTATCCGATTTGGCCGAAATTCTAAATGTAGATGTATTTTGGGTCCACAAAGAGATGTGGCGAATAAGATGTGTATCGGTCCGTTTTGGTAGAGTCCCATTTAGACCTATCTCCAGATTTGATTTTTGGTATTTTAGGTTCAAAACAAGATGTACCGAATAAGGTAAAGTATTTGATAAGCTTCCATATAAACCGATCCCCCGATTTGTGATTTTGAGCACCTATATACCACAATATTCATGCGATTTGCTTGAAATTGGACATCTAGAAATCTTTAGGTTCACAAGGAATATGGACTCCAAATAGGCCCGTAACGGTCTATATTTTGGTGTTTCACATATATCTCTACCTCTAGACACCAAAATTTTTATCCGATCGTCGTGAATTTGTAAATCTTTATAATCCTAATATAGAACGGTCTACCCATTTAAGTTCTTGAGGGGACTGATCATCTAAATTGCACGATGCTGGAAGTAAAAATTTCCCTTGTGCTCATTTGATTAATGGCGGTAAACAACTTATTCAATTTAGATTTCAAATCATATGAAGCCCGTCGACGAGATTATGTCTCCTTTAAAACTCAAACAAAACTGGTTCTTAAAAATCCATAATCTGATGAGCCCTCCTTATGTAGGAACTCTAAATTTAACTTCGGGAATATTATTATTTGCTAGGGAGAATATCTGTCATCAAATCCACCAGAAATTCTATATAGGTTGAATTAACCAGCTACGAACTTAACGACGTATTTTCTTGTTTTGTATAGATTTGTTAATATATCAATAAATGAATTCCTTTTTGTTTTTTTATGGAATGTAAATTAAAAACTTTATGGCTTCTAAAATTATCTTTCGTGTAGAAAAAGAGCGGAATCAATGCCTAAATCCCTAATTGAGGTTCAAAATCCTTAGGACCAAGTAAATTGTGAGGGAAAGCTCTTTTCGCAGTAAACTCCATACGGAATATTGATGCCCAGTGATTTATAAACTTTCGTTGGGAATGACATCTCTATTTCACATACATATGGCCATCGAAGACGGTGGTGTCTATTTTCCTTTTGGAATTATGAACGGTGATTCCTTGTGCTTTCGTCTTCACAATAGTGTTTGGTGTGGCTGAACTAGTGTCTGACCGCCAGAGATGGCTACAACTTCACGTTTCGATCATGCACTCACTGGTCATCAGCAATAGGTCGCATTTGTGTAGCGTGTGGAAATCAATTAAATCTAATTCTCACGACCACAAGTGACACGCCACATAGTCCAGAAATCGATCGTTATACTTTAGCTATACTTTTAGCATTATTGCTTTTGTCTGTTGTTGTTATTGTATTTCAACTATAGTTTATCAGCATTGGCCATATCCCTGTATTTATTGTCTTTATCCATTATTTCTTATATTCTTCATTTCTCTACTGTCATAGAGCAATAGCAATGTGAACAACAATAACAGCTCAACTTCTTGTCCATATGTCCATTGGTGAACTTCTACGATTTTGCAGATTTCCAACAACATCTCGAACATCTTTAAAGCTATGGTATGGCGTACTTCTTTTATGTCCAACTATTCTCTGCAAATCATCATACAGGTCGTTTTCCAATGTACTTGGAACTATCAATTGCCAATGATGATGATGATTGTGGCACATTGCATTTCAAATGTTCATAAGTTTTCCCAAATGAAAGAATATCGATGCTTGTGAGAAGCATAAAATCTCCCCTTTTTCCATGGTGCAAGTGCAACATCGTTCAATAAATTAGATTATAATCAAATTATGTGTAAAATTTGTAAGAAAAACCAACATTAAATTAACAGTGCAGACATTTGTCTACTTCCTCGTATGCGAGAGTACATTGATTCAGTTTGCATTAAATCAATTGGAATAGTAAAGACTTTGTGAGTTAACAAATCATTAACATGATAAGAACATGGGTTTTCCAAAGCATCATTATTAACTGATATCTTTAAGTTTTGTGTAAGGCCTCTTTTAGGGCCAGAATAAACAACTGTTTGACAGACATAAAAAAATAATTTGTCGCCACAGTAAAACCAGCAAGCATTTTAAGATCAAACTCACAAAAAAGCTTGTCCAGTTTCAAAAATTTGGTTTTTAATTTAATTATTTTGGTATTGATTACGAGCCACTGAAGCGAGAATTTATATTAAGAATACATTTAAGACATAATTCAATTTTAAAATATTTTACGCATTTGATACTGCGAAAAAAAATCTTAATTTATTGATCTTTTTTCATCATGTAAAATAAACAAGTATATACAGCAGTAAGTTCGGCCGGGCCGAATCTTAAACACCCACCATAATGAATCAAATATAAGGGCATCCTTTGAAATTTCACAGGGTTTGAGGACAGATCAAGCAGAGCAGTTCAACCAGTACACTTCACGAAGATAAATTTAAAGATTTTAGCTATGAAGACTATATCAGATTCTGGATTTTTTTTTTTTGAGTTTTAAAAGAATCATTAACATCTCTTATAAGTGTGCAAGAAAATTATAAAATAACGTCTTGATTTGAAATCTTAAATCTGTAGATTTTCACACGAGAAATAAAATCCGGAAATTTTACATCGAGTTTCAAGCAATTTTCATGATCAATGCGAGCGTTTTATGTTCGTGAGCAGAAGTATTTTCGTGAGCGTATTTTCCCGAAATTCGTTACTCACGCACATTCACGAAAATATTATTTTCGTAACTCACGCACGAGATTTGGTTGGTTAATCACGCACACTCACGCCGTTGCCAGCAGCGTGACTCACGTCTACCGCGTGAGAGGTGCGCCCGTGACTCACGAAGAATACCGTGACACACGAAAAATATCGTGACTCATGAAAAATGTAGTGACTCGCGAATAAATTTGAGTAATTTACCTGCGGAACCTGACTGAAAACGTGAGCATGATTAAAAGAGAGAGTGTTTTCTATACTCTCAAGAAGTGAAATCGGTCTATATGGAGGCATTACCAAATGGACCGATACACGTTTTTGTGAGCCTTAAATACCAGAATATTTACAATTTCAGGCAAATCGGATAAAAAACTACTGTTTATAGAAACCTAAGGAGTTAAGGGGGGGGGGGGGGGGGGTTCAACTTTAAAAAAAATATTCATATAATCTCATGTGTAGAAAATTTTATTTATGCATAGGTATGTATACAATATTTTTATACCCTCCACCATAGAATGGTGACGGGGGTATAATAAGTTTGTCATTCCGTTTGTAACACATCGAAATATCGATTTCCGACTATATAATGTATATATATTCGTGATCAGGGAGAAATTCTAAGACAATATAACACGCTACAGTCTTCAATAATGAAGCAATCGTGCTGAAATTTTGCACAAACTCGTTTTTTGTCTGCAGGCAGGTCAAGTTCGAAGATGGGCTATATCGGTCAAGGTTTTGATATAGTCCCCATATAAACCGACCTCCCGATTTGGGGTCTTGGGCTTATAGAAATCGTAGTTTTTATCCAATTTGCCTGAAATTTGAAACCTAGAGGTATTTTATGACCATAAAGAGGTGTGCCAAAAATGGTGATTATCGGTCCATGTTTTGGTATAGCCCCCATGTAGGCCGATCTCCCGATTTTATTTCTTGGGCTTATAGAAACCGCAGTTTTTATTTAATTTATCTGAAATTGGAAATCTAGAGGTATTGTAGGACCACAAATACGTGTGCCAAAAATTGTGAGTATCGGCCCATTTTTGGTATAACCCCCATATAGACCGATCTCCCGATTTTACTTCTTGGGCTTATAGAAGCCGCAGTTTTTAATCAATTTACCTGAAATTGGAAATCTAGAGGTATTGTAGGACCACAAATACGTGTGCCAAAAATTGTGAGTATCGGTCCATGTTTTGGTATGGTCCCCATATAAAACGACCTCCCGATTTGGGGTCTTGGGCTTATAGAAACCGTAGTTTTTATCCAATTTGTCTGAAATTGGAAATCTAGAGGTATTTTACGACCATAAAGAGGTGTGCTGAAAATGGTGAGTATCGGTCCATATTTTGGCATAGCCCCCATATAGATTGATTTCAAGATTTTACTTCTTGGGCTTCTAGAATCCGAAGTTTTTATCCTATTTGCCTGAAATTGGAAATCTAGAGGTATTTTCGGGTCATAAAGAGGTGTGCCGAAAACGGTGAGTATCGGTCCACATTTTAGTATAGCCCCCATAAGAACGATCTCCCGATTTAACTCCTTGGGTTTCTAGAAACCGTAGTTTTTATCTGATTTGCCTGAAATTGTAAATATTCTGGTATTTTAGGCTCACAAAAACGTGTATCGGATTAAGTTTTTATCGATCCATTTGGTAATGCCTCCATAGACCGACTTCACTTCTTGAGGGTGTAGAAGGCGCACTGATCATGAAAATTGCTTGAAACTCAATGTAAAATTTCCAGATTTTACTTCTACAGATTTAAGATTTCAAATCAAGACTTTATAATTTTCTTGCACACTTACAAGAGATGTTAACGATTCCTTTAAAACTCAAACAAAAATGGTTCTTATAAATCCAAAATCTGATATAGTCCTCATAGGTGAAATCTTTAAATTTATCTTCGGGAATATCCTCAAGTCCTCAAGCCCTCCTGAAATTTCAAAGGAAACCCTAATATTTGGTTCATGGTGGTGGGTATTTAAGATTCGGCCCGGTCGAACTTAGTGCTGTATATACTTGTTATAATATTAAATTGAGCCGACGGGCTTTTTGGGCAGCAAATAAATCAATGACTTCTTCAGTCGGCACATTTATTCGGCGATGAACCGACATTAATGCCAATCCTTTGAGTCTACTCTCGCTAGTCGAATTTCTAAGATACGTCTTTAATCTCTTCATTGTTGAAAATGAACGTTCGGATGAGCACGTAGTAACTGCAGGGATGGAAAATGCAGTACTTTAGTACTTTTTTCAAACCTTTTTCACCCCGGTCAGTAACGTAGTACCCCCGCGAATGATTTAGTACCTTTTGTGTAGACATTTTTGAGTCAATATTAGATTTATGGTACAATAGCTTTGACAAAATATTTTGAGAAAGTCTTTATCAACCTTATTTACTAATAGTCTTTTACAAATATGGCAAAACAGACATGTTCATGTGGGAAGAAAATCTCGATTTTGTAAAAGACATAGTCAAAAACAGGATTTTATTGAACTTCAAGAAAGTTTTAGTCGAAAAAAGAATGCGATTCTATATTATCGATTTTTTATTTCGGTATAAATAGTTGTCAACATTTTATTTCTATATAGAATTTTTGCAAAATTTTATTTTTATAGAAAATGTTGTAAAAATTTTATTTCTATAGGAAATTTTTGCAAAATTTTATTTCTATAGAAAATTTTGTCAAAATTTTATTTTCTTTAAAATTCAGTCTCTTGACAATAATCTTCCAGTGAAATTTTTGTTGAAATTTAGTAAAAAGTACCTTTCCGCTCAAAAAATACCTTTTTTGTACTTTCTTAAAAATTGTATTTTCCATCCCTGAGTAACTGGCAAAGTGACCAAAATTTTTACAAGAATATGCACGTTTGGAAAAATCTCTTTATTGCTTCCATCGCTGAATTAGGCAGGTTCTTTTCGCAGGTTTTGCGCCATTTCATTTACACATGTGTGTTTGGCTGTTTCGTTGTTGTTGCTATGGCCAAACAAAGCGAGTCATGTTCACAAAAAGAACAACAAACAACATAAAAAGCAGAAATACATTTTCCAAAAATGAAATTTGTGGTGCGAGAACAAAAATAATTTGTTTTTTTTTTTCGACCGTCGTTTGACGGACTTTTCAACTAGTATTCTATGATTTGTGCAAGTTTTATAGGTAAGCGTTTAGGTAAGCGTTATAGGTAAGCGTTCAAAATAAAACCTCCAGCTTTTCTTCAACATCTTCGATAAGATTTTTCTATGCAGCTAAAAATATATATTTATTTATATAAAAATATTCATTCATTTCGGGGGGGGGTTTGATCCCCCTCATCCCCCCTCCTGAATACGGCCTTGTGGGGGCTATACTAAAATACGGACCGATTCTCACCGTTTTCGGCACACCTCTATAGGGTCCTAAAATACCTCTAGATTTCCAATTTCAGGCTAATTGGATAAAAACTTCGGTTTCTATAAGCCGATACTCACCGTTTTCGGCACACCTCTATATGGTCCTAAAATACCTCTAGATTTCCAATTTCAGGCTAATTGGATAAAAACTTCGGTTTCTATAAGCCCAAGAAGTAAAATCGGGAGATCGGTCTATATGGGGGCTATATCAAAACATGGACCGATACTCACCATTTTTGGCACACCTCTTTACGGTCATAAAATACCTCTAGATTTAAAATTTCTGGCAAATTGGATAAAAACTACGATTTCTATAACCCAAGACCCCAAATCGGGAGGTCGGTTTATATGGGGACTATATCAAAACCTTGACCGATATAGCCCATCTTCGAACTTGACCTTCCTGCAGACAAAAGACGAGTTTGTGCAAAATTTCAGCACGATTATTTCATTATTGAAGACTGTAGAGTGATTACAACAGACAGACAGACAGACAGACAGATGGACATGGTCATATCGTCTTAGAATTTCTCCATGATCAAGAATATATATTCTTTATATAGTCGGAAATCGATATTTCGATGTGTTACAAACGGAATGCCAAACTTGTTATACCCCCGTCACCATTCTATGGTGGTGGGTATAAAAAATACACGGACGAAAAAGACTGTTTTTAATATGTTTGGATGTAAAAATTATATGTTTGGAACTCAAATTTTTTAACACAATATTTTTAAGTGCAAACATATAATGTTCATAAACTAGCAAAACATGTTTGGGACATATATGTTAATATGTTACAACATATTATGTTTGGGACATAAAATGCTCGTAAATATAAAATGCTTGGATGCAAACATATATTAATGTAGAAATAGCCTATAAACATATATGTGTTTAGGTATCATACATAGTTTGCTGCAAGTAAGCGAATGGTAGTAACCAATTGTCGCCTTAAAAATGTATATACACAAAGAAAATTTCATTAAAATTTTTTTCTACCAGTATATGTCTAAGTTGAATTATAATATGTTTGAACAATACAAACAAATATATACGGCCGTAAGTTCGACCAGGCCGAAGCTTTTGTACCCTCCACCATGGATTGCGTAGAAACTTCTACTGAAGATTGTCATCCACAATCGAATTACTTGGGTTGCGGTAACACTTGCTGATGGCAAGGTATCTTAAAACTTCCTAACACCGTAACTAAAAAGGCCGATTAAATACGTATATAATTAAGTTTAAAGTTTCTATAGAATTAAAATTTTGACAACATTCTCTATAGAAGTAAAATTTGGAAAAAATTTTCTATAGAAATAAAATTTGGAAAACATTTTCAATAGAAATAAAATTTTGACCAAATTTTCTATAGAAATAAAATTTTGACCAAATTTTCTATAGAAATAAAATTTGGAAAAAAATTTTTATAGAAATAAAATTTTGACAAAATTTCCTATAGAAGTAACATTTTGACAATGTTTTCTACAAAAATAAAATTTTTGTAGATTATTTTTGGATCGAGTGGCAACCATGATTATGAACCTATGGACCAATTTTTGTGTGATTGGGGATCGGCTATATATAAAGACCGATACGGACCAATTTTGCCATGGTTATTAGCGGCCTTATACACGCAAGGAAAAAATACTTTCCTCCGGAAAGAAATTTTAGACAAACGAAATTCCCCTTTCCTATAATGTATTTTCGTTTGGAGCAAATAAACCCGAATTTGTGATAAGCTTTTCTACGATTGTCTCTGAAAAGAAAACTTTGCTTGTCTAAAATTTCGTTCCTCAGAAAAGAAAACTCTTCTTTCTGTGTACTAACACCACGTTGAAAATTTCAACCGGATCGGATGAATTTTGCGCCTCCAAGAGGATCCGGAGATCAAATCTGGGGAACGGTTTATATGGGGGCTATATATAATTATGGACCGATATGGACCAATTCTTGCATGGTTGTTAGAGGCCATATACTAACACCACGTACCAAATTTCAATCGGATCGGATGACTTTTGCTCCTCTAAGAGGCTCCAGAGGTCAAATCTGGGGATCGGTTTATATGGGGGCTATATATAACTATGGGCCGATGTGGACCAATTTTTGCATGGTCATTAGAGAACATATACCAACACCATGTACCAAATTTCAGCCGGATCGGATGAAATTTGGTTCTCTTAGAGGCTCCGCAAGCAAAATCGGGGGATCGGTTTATATGGAGGCTATATTAATTATGGACCAATGGGGACCATTTTTTGCATGTATGTTAGAGACCATATACTAACACCATGTACCAAATTTCAGCCGGATCGGATGAAATTTGGTTCTCTTAGAGGCTCCGCAAGCCAAATCGGGGGATCGGTTTATATTGGGGCTATATGTAATTATGGACCGATATGGATCAATTTCCGCGTGGTTGTTAGAGACCATATACTAACACCATGTACCAAATTTCAGCCAGATCGGATGAAATTTGCTTCTCTTAGAGCAATCGCAAGCCAAATTTGGGGGTCCGTTTCAAGGCCTTATTCAGGGGGGGGGGGGGGGGGTGAGGGGGATCAAACCCCCCCCCCTAAATGAATGAATACTTTTATATAAATAAATATATATTTTTAGCCGCATAGAAAAATCTTATCGAAGATGTTGAAGAAAAGCTTAAGGTTTTATTTTGAAAACTTGCACAAATCATAGAATACTAGTTGAAAACCCCGTCAAACGACGGTCGAAAAAAAACAAATTGTTTTTGTTCTCGCACCACAAATTTAATTTTTGGAAAATGTCTTTCTGCTTTTTATGTGTGTTTGTTTGTTTACACATGTGTAAATAAAATGGCGCAAAACTGCGAAAAGAACCTGACTAATTCAGCGATGGAAGCACTTGGAGAGTGCAATAAAGAGATATTTCCAAACGTGCATATTCTTTTAAAAATTTTGGTCACTTTGCCAGTTACTCAGGGATGGAAAATACAATTTTTAAGAAAGTACAAAAAAGGTATTTTTTGAGCGGAAAAGTACTTTTTACTAAATTTCAACAAAAATTTCACTGGAAGATTATTGTCAAGAGACTGAATTTTAAAGAAAATAAAATTTTGAGAAAATTTTCTATATAAATAAAATTTTGCAAAATTTTTTCTATAGAAATAAAATTTTGCAAAAATTCCCTATAGAAATAAAATTTTTACAAAATTTTCAATTGAAATAAAATTTTCTATAAAAATAAAATTTTGCAAAAATTCTATATAGAAATAAAATTTTGACAACATTTTCTACCGAAATAAAAAATCGATAATATAGAATCGCATTCTTTTTTCGACTACAACATTCTTGAAGTTCAATAAAATCCTGTTTTTGACTATGTCTTTTACAAAATCGAGATTTTCTTCCCACATGAACATGTCTGTTTTGCCATATTTATAAAAGACTATTAGCAAATAAGGTTGATAAAGACTTTCTCAAAATATTAAAATATTTTGTCAAAGCCATTGTACCATAAATCTGATATCGACTCAAAAATGTCTACACAAAAGGTACTAAATCCTTCGCGGGGGTACTACGGTACTGACCGGGGTGAAAAGGTATTGAAAAAAGTACTATAGTACTGCATTTTCCATCCCTGCTCATCCGAACGTTCATTTTCAACAATGAAGAGATTAAAGACGTATCTTAGAAATTCGACTAGCGAGAGTAGACTCAATGGATTGACAATAATTGCGGTTCATCGCCGAATAAATGTGCCGACTAAAGAAGTCATTGATTTATTTGCTGCCCAAAAAGCCCGTCGTCTCAATTTAATATTATAAAAATATTGTATACATACCTATACATAAATAAAATTTTCTACACATGAGATTATATGAATATTTTTTTTTAAGTTGAACCACCCCCCCCCCCCCCCCTATACGTAAAAGTGGATATGGTCCATTTGCAATACCATCCGACCTACATCAATGACAACTACTTGTGCCAAGTTTCAAGTCGATAGCTTTTTTCGTTCGGAAGTTAGCGTGATTTAAACAGACGGACGGACATGCTCAGATCGACTCAGAATTTAACCACGACCCAGAATAAATATATATACTTTATGGGGTCTTAGAGTAATATTTCGATGTGCTAGAAACGGAATGTCAAAGTTAATATACCCCCATCGTATGGTGGAGGGTATAACAATATTTTGTTTGGACCAATCCTGAAAATATATATGCTTGAAGCAAAATGTGTTTGGGGCATATGTTACAGAAGCGATTCTTTTATTTGAGGGTGTATTAACTGCAAACTAAATTTACTTCATAGAGCCCTGACGTTGCTCCATTGGACTACCATTTGTTTGAGTAAATGCTGAACTCCCTTAATGGAGTAAATTTGACTCTGAAATTTATTTGTCACAATTTTGAGAAAGCACAGGGAGGAAGCAGGAACCCAATAGAGGTGCGCACGTGAGTAATATTTTATTCTACTCACGCACGATATTTTTTTGTAGGATTCACGCACACTCATGAAGAGAAAATTTGTGCTCACGCAAACTTAGAGAAAGCGTTTGATGTTCGTGAGCAGAAGTATTTTCGTGAGCGTATTTCCCGAAATTCGTTACTCACGCA
This sequence comes from Haematobia irritans, assembly GCF_050003625.1. Classification (NCBI taxonomy): domain Eukaryota; kingdom Metazoa; phylum Arthropoda; class Insecta; order Diptera; family Muscidae; genus Haematobia; species Haematobia irritans. The sequence continues at coordinate 84,707,800 of NC_134399.1, read as the reverse complement.
CTTTCACGAAAATATTATTTTCGTGACCCACGCACGAGATTATGTTGGTTAATCACGCACACTCACGCCGTTGCCATCAGCGTGACACGAAATTGATACAATTAACTTTTTAATCAAACTAGAAGCATTAACGGCCATTTTCATATAACTACGTTAGAACTTAACAGCCAATTAACAGAAAGTAAACTGTAAATATATTTTCTCCGGTTAACTTTAACTAAAATAATTTCAGCACTTAAGTTCCTAACTAGAATATGGAATATATGGTCAATATAACAGATATGTACATAGTACGGTTCACAATTTAGTTAGCTAACGTAGCACTAACGGTGTTTCATGAAAAAGGGGGTAAGTCAATTAAGTGAACATTTGAATAAACCTCGGAAAACTAAGTCCGTTAACAACAATTATATATGGCCGTGAGTTCGGCCAGGCCGAATCTTTCCTCCACTAAAGAATCTCATCCAAAATCGAATTACTTGGTTTGTGCTAATACTTACCGATGGCAAGGTATCTTAAAATTTCTTAACATCGTCTTCTAAATTTCAAGTTGGTACATACGTGGTATATATTCGACAAAAAAGTATATAGGTAAGTTTACGAATAATTACAAACGGATATGGACTTTTGCGCGGTAATTAAAAAGCCAGAATTGAAATATGGGGGTCGCTTTATATGGGACTATATACAATTATGAACCGATATGCACCACTTTTTGTGTGATTGGGGATCGATTTATCTGAGTGCTTTACGTAACTATAAACCGATATGGACTAGTTTGACATGGTTGTTAGCGGCCATACACTAGCACAATGTACCAAATTTCAACTGAATCGGATGAAATTTGCTTCTCCAACGGACTCTAAAACCAAATCACTTACAAACCATATACATACACCACTTACCAAATTTCAACCGGATCGGATGAATTTTGCTCCTCCAAGAGGCTCCGCAAGCAAATCTTGAGGTCGGTTCATATGGAGGATATACGTAAAAGTGGCCCATTTGCAATACTATCCGACCTACATCAATAACAACTACTTATGCCAAGTTTCAAGTCGATAGCTTATTTCGTTCGGAAGTTAGCGTGATTTCAACAGACGGACGGGCGGACATGATTAGATCGACTCATAATTTCACCACGACCCAGAATATATATACTTTATGGGGCAACATTTCGATGTGTTACAAACGGAATGACAAAGTTAATATACCCCCATCCTATGGTGGAGGGTATAAAAATTATGGATATTTGTTTAATTTTTTAATGAAACTAAAAATACTAACGGCCATTTTCATGTAGCTCCGTTAGGCTTTAACTGCCAGTTAGCAGAAAGAAAAATGAAAGAAAAATATTTACTCACTGTTTAACTTTAACTGAAAAATTTTCGGCAGTTAAGTTCTTAACTGGCATATGGAATATATAGGCAAGGTGCCAGATATGTCGATAGCGCGGTTTAAAAGTTCGTTAGCTAACGTAGCACTAACGGAGCTTCATGAAAATGGGGGTAAGTCGGTTAAGAATGTGTTTGAAAGTTAATTGAAAAATTAATCGAGTTTTGCAATCAACATCAATTAGATTATTTAATTAAATCAATTAAGACATTAATTGAAAATTGCAAATGTAATCAATTAACTTTTTAATCAAATATTTTTGATGCCCAATTAAAACTGTGATTGATCATTTTCGTGACTGAAGACAATTCAATTAAAATATTAATTGGCCCAATTTATTGTTGATTGTATCAGAACAAAAAAATTCACAAACGTGTCCTTTATATTTTGTAAACATGTGCGCTTATATACCCTTTTTTTCATAGTGATGCAGGATATAGAAAGTTGAAGTTTGATTAGAAATACGAAGTTTTATTAGTATATGAGTCAAAAATAACGCTAGTTTACAAAATATTTTTTTTTATGTACATTTGATAAGAGGTGACTTTTCTGATGACTTACAACCATCTTTTGCAACACAGCCCTTACAGCCATATCCATATACAGACGCGGTTTTCTATATTACCTACGAATTGGCCTCAAGCTAATTATTCTGGCTTATTGAATTGTTGTTATACAGATTTTATCTACTAATATTTAATAAAGATGATATTTAACAATAAATGGGGTTAAAATAAAGTGTAACAAAATAAAGTCTCAAATGAAAGGCAATATATTGGTAACAACACAGTCTTGTTTAGATTAAAATTGCAACAAAGGCGATTTTTTGTAGTACTATTTTTGCAATTATTTTATAACCAATAATAATACAAAAACCATTAAAATAAAACAATATCCAATTCTTTCATTGTTTTCGCTATAACTTATAGGCGTTTGTTGCATTTCGTCTGACAGAAGGCAAAGGAGCATAACTAACAAAATAATAAATTGTTCCAACATATGCAATGAAGACGACTCTGTTTATTAAGAAATTTATATTTTTTGAATATCCCCAACAATGGATTTATGCAGTTTTGCATTTCATATCACTGGTAATTTACCTCATTGTTGGTCATCCAAAATGGTTGTTGACTGTTTTTTTTTTTTTTTTTTTTATTCGACAACATTTGGCAACTTATGTTTTCTTTGGCAACCACAATTGTACATTGTGGTGATACCATTAACAATGTACTATAGATGCGGTCAGTGCTTGGGGCAAATAAGATTTAGTTGTTTGTGATTTCATCCACTTATATGTGACTGGATGACGGAACGTCCCCAAATAAACATTGCTCAGAAAATAAAATAACAACAACAACAACAAAAAATCAACTTACAATCAGAGCACCCAATTTTTATGACGACCATAGTGGTTTCGTTTTTATTTTACTCCTCAAACTCCTCCACGGCAACATATCTTCACATTTGCAGAGGTGAGACCCATTTGTTAGCCAAGGAAATATACTCCCCCTAAAAAAGTTTGGCGATGTATCAAACACATAAATACGAGGGCTGTTTGCTTATATACCTCAAATTGGAGTTTGAAGTTCTTCAAGTACAGATAACCCAAATGATATATTGATGTATTCCTTATATACTACGATCTTCAATCTGCATGATACCTAACATTCAATGTTCTAAAATTTAGACAAGCAAATTTCATCCGATCCGGCTGAAATTTGGTACATGGTGTGAGTATATGGTCTCTATCAACCATGCAAAAATTGGTCCATATCGGTCCATAATTTATATAGCCCCCATATAAACCGATCCCAAGATTTGACCTCCGGAGCCACATGGATGAGAAAAATTCATCCGATTAAAATTAAGAATAGTATACAATATCATAAATCGGGCAGAAAAAGAAGGGCGACTTGAATTAAAAGCTTCAAACGGACGACAAAGGAAACTCAAACGGCGGTATGAAAACAAAATTATTAAATCTATCTATAATAATCAGCAATGCAGCACTAGAGAACTTGTACGAGACTTGCAAAATGACTGCGGGAAACAGATATCGCATGAGACTGTCCGAAAGGTTCAACAAAAAAAAAAAAACACAACTACTCCTCTCGATCAGCAAGAAAATAGCCTCTCCTTTCTGAACAAAATATTGAAAAACTACTACAGTTTTCAATAGAACACATTTCTATACAGGGGTGGAGGTTTTCGCCAATCTTTTTGAGGTCCGTGATGAAAATAGAGCATAATCTTTGTGTCGTCGCAAAATATTACATCTCCCCAAAAACCCCGCCTGTATCGAAATGTGTTATATTTCAAACTGTTGCAATGAAATTGTGACAAGCGTTAAACCGATTGTTTCTAATCTGTGTTATTTGCTTTTAAAGAAGATTTTTTAGAATTAAAAGAAAACTGCGGTTGTCTACAATTTCGTTCCTCAGAAAAGAAAATTATTCTTTCAGTGTAATTTACAGAGGGATAAATTTAATTTGGTATCTCATTGGCTGATTTTTCCAAGTGAGTAGACAGTGGACTCAAATGGGCTTCGCATTTTGGTAAATTCTACACTGATTTCCATCGACGATTTTCACCCACCTAAGCCCACAAAAAATATTGGTTCGGTTCATATTTATTTTCCAAACTCGACTTCTTCGGCTCCTGGTAAAATTTTGTACGCGATGGAGCCATATAAGATTCGGCCCCCACAAACTTTCGACGGTTTAAAAATAAATTTATTAATCTTATATAAATTAAGAGGTATTTTTATACCCTCCACCATAGAATGGGGGGTATATTAACTTTGTCATTCCGTTTGTAACACATCGAAATATTGCTCTAAGACCCAATAAAGTATATATATTCTGGCTCGGGGTGAAATTCTGAGTCGATCTAAGTATGTCCGCACGTCCGTCTGTTGAAATCACGCTAACTTTCGAACGAAACAAGCTATCGACTTGAAACTTGCCACAAATAGTTGTTATTGATGTAGGTCGGATGGTATTGCAAATGGGCCACATCGGTCCACTTTTATGTATAGCCACCATATAAACGGACCCCCAAATTTGGCTTGCAGACCCCCTAAAAGAAGCAAATTTCATCCGATTCGGCTGAAATTTGGTACATGGTATTAGTATATGGTCTCTAACAACCATGCAAAAATTGGTCCACATCGGTCCATAATTATATATAGCCCCCATATAAACCGATCCCCGATTTGGATTGCGGAGCCTCTAAGAGAAGCAAATTTCATCCGATTCGGTTTTAATTTGGTACATGGTGTTAGTATAGGGTCGCTAACTACCACACGCAAAGAGAAAAAAACGTTTGGAAAACGTGTACCGAAAACGTTTTTCTTTTGTTAGAGTTTTTTGAATTGTGTCGAAAAGTATACACTTTTATCACCAAAAAAATTCGTTTGTTGCAAAATTTTTATTTTTTCAATAAAAAAAGGTATTTTTGAACCAACAACACAGTCCATTTCGTTTATATCAAACACTGTTCGTTTCTAAATTTAGATCTTTATTAAGACAAGTTTTACAGTTCATAGTAAAAATTTAATATAGTAGAACGTAATGTTGAACATTTTTCGGAATCTTCCGACCATATCTGGTATATATGTAAAAAAAAAAAACTTTGGTCGAAGCAGGGATCGAACCCACAACCCTTGGCATGCAAGTCGGACGTAGCAACCACTGCTCCACGGTGCCCAACTAACTTTATTTTTCTGTTAAATAAACTTTGTTTAATCGGCTCGTGGGCGCCGCAAGCTATGCTATATAAATATAACTTATATGGGTAATTGTCTATTGATGACAATAACGGCTACATGGCTCAGTGGATAGTGTGTTTGCTTACAAATTGCATGGTCCGCGGTTCGATTCTCCGTCCAGGCGAAAGGTAAATAAAAATTTTAAAAATTTATAAAATCGTATAATTTCTTCTACATTGTTTGTGTTACAGAAAAAGGTGCTAAGAACTAAAAAACTTCGTGGAAGTGAGAAAGATGTGAGGGAAAATGCAATTAGCCAGAAAAAAATTTTTTGAGTTAGTCTTTATGAAATTGGTTTTACATCCTGGAAAAGAATAAACGTTTATCACAAAAAGTATATACTTTTCTTCCAAATACACTTCCTTTCAACGAAAAGCAAATGTGAAACGAACTTTGTTTGTCTAAAATTTCGTTTGGGAGGAAAGAATTATTTTTTTGCGTGCATGCACAAATTGGTTCACACCGATCTTAAGTATATATACCTCCACTTAAACCGATCCCCAGATTTGACCTCCGGAGCTATTGGAGGAGCATATTTCATCCGACCCGGTTGAAATATGGTACATGGTGAAATTTGGTATATTGGTCCATATCGGTCTGGCCGAACTTACGGCCGTATATACTTGTTTTAGTTTATTTTGGTATCTTAGTGGACTGAGTTGGCAATTAAGTACCAAGTATAATATTTTGGGCTTCGAATTTTGGGTAAATACTACATTTCATTCCAAAGCCACCCTCGAGTTTATATAACCATCATCAACAACAACAAAAAAAACTTTACAAGAGAAGAAAAACAAACGTATTAACCTAAAGTGGTAAAAGATTCCCCTCTTATTTGCCAATGATTTGATATTCAAAATAGCATTTGCGACTATTCTTATGGTGCTGGATGGATGTCTGTCGGTGACGGTTTGTTTGGTTGGCCAAGCACAACTGGTGACTGAGAGTGGTATGATTGTGCCCAAAATTGTCCTCAGGCGACTTATTGTTAAGATTTATACAAAAATTTATCGCGCGTACTTAATCTTTGTGAATTTTTATTTATTTCTTTACTTGTTGTCGTATTGGAAACAAACAAAAAAAACGAAACATTGCGTACACAGGAATGTATGGTTGTTTTCAGTTTTGATACTTCGTTGTTTTTTGCATTGGGCAATTTTATTGTTGTTGTGGGGTGATACAATTTTTTTTGGTACGTATGTCCAGTTGTGCTTGTGCCACAGCCAAATTGCATTCCGTTCCATTACACTCTGCAAATTTTTTTTATTAAACAGTAGAGTAAATCTGCGAAGTTACCTTGATATTACCAAAAAAAAAGGTCATCGCCTAGTACAAAATCAAATCGATGAGACTCATCAGATACCCCATTACAGGTAAATTCAAATGATTTAATTACAACACTGAAATTCCATCGGGTCACAGTGAGTTGCTGGCAAAAACTCTGTTGATAACATGCGGTCATAGTCAACTCATGTGGTTAAAAAAGCCCTTTGTCCTCTCGGATTTATAAAAAGATTGAGTATGGAATTTTCTGACCCTACTGTAATTATATGGATCCCTAATTTAGGATCCTATTTACATAATTTACTCAAACAAACTTGAGTTGTCCAGAAACAATTTCTATAGTCTCGCCTTGGCAATCAAGTAAAGCACTATATGTTTTTTTATGTGAAATTTAAGAACCAGTTTAGATTTGTTGGAATTGACTATATTTGTCATGCAATATGACCTTTAAATGGCCGACAAAACCACAACACTGCACGATATTCTGCTCCATTCTCGGTGAAGCGCTGTTTTAAAATGATCGACATTTTGGTATTTTTTAGTGCCAATCTTACTCTCTAAAATTCTTACGATGCAAAATTCCAACGAATTGAGATCCAGAAATTTTGGTAGCCAATATGCGGTACCCAGCAAAAACTCCTATTACCAGGTATGAGTACAAGTATGCCTGCGCCAAATTGGTAACAACTTCCTCGTACATATATCAGTAGTAATACTTTCACACGGGAATGACATTGGAGGGAAGTACTTCCGTGCAAGCATACCATCAGTCGAAAAATAAGTACTTCTTCGCAAGCATACCAGCTCTCCAAAAATAATATCTTTAATATAAAGATACCCAAAAAGTGCGAACTCAACCCTGTTGTTTTGTAATCCAACGCACTATGCCATGCTCCACGACATGGATCTATTCAATGATGTTATTTTGTAATATAAAATATGTACTATACTACTTTAGAAAACAAAGGTATATTTTATTGGCAATTTTTTCTGAAATATAATTTGGCATTACTTATCGCTACTATTAACGGTGCCCACTGTAGAGACGAACCCGGACCTCAAGATATGATTTTGATTACCGGTATTAATAGAAAGAATCACTTTTTGCCTACACAGGTAAGTTATTATTTTTAAATCCCAGGTAATACTGCAAATAGTAACTTTTTGATTACCGGTATTACTGAAAGAATCACTAGTGCTTACCCATTTTTTGCTGGGTAATACTGAAACGAGGAAACTCCTTTTCAGGCCATTCTTGGTTGAAAAGGTCCTGTTGGAATGTCCTTTGGTTGAAATGTTTGTCTGCCCAAGGCTTCAATACTGTCTTTAGCATATTTCTCCGATAATATTCATCATTTATATTAACCCCACTGTCGATGAATAGGAGCGGGGGACGACCATCGGCAGTTACGACAGCCGACAGAGAGTTATGGTGACCTTTTTGTTCACAAACTGAATTTGGAATGACTTCTCATCAGAGAAAATCAAAATCGCTTACTGGCCAATTTCGTGCAACACTGAAAACACTGAAAGATTGTTTTTTCAATTTCAGAAAATGTTAACTATACAGTACTACAAACGCAGACATCACGCCGATGTCACAAAAATAAATATTTTTCGACAAATTCAAGAAAATTTATAAGACATAATTATTTTTTTCTCACTTGTTAAAGAACATTTTGCAATTTGAAGGAAAAAATTGGAGTTCAAAATTTGCAAGAATGTCTTTATTGCCATACGAAGTTCAAGATGCGCGCATTTGTAGTAGAATTTACAAATTAAAAAAAAAAAAAATTATGAATTATTTTGTGAGAAGTACGAGTTTAGCAAACTTTTATGCATCATTTGTGTATAATTTTTCCAGTGTTTTTAGTTCATTTAACTAACGTACGCCACCGTGGTGCAATGGTTAGCATGCCCACCTTGTATACACAGGGTCGTGGGTTCAAACCCAGTTTCGACCAAACACCAAAAACTTTTTCCCATCTCAGTAATGATGGTGACATTTCTAAGTGTTTCAAAGCTTCTCAAAGTGGTTTTACTGCAATGTGGAACGCCGTTCGGAATTGTCGATTTTTTACTGTTTGATAGATTGTTAGAATTCCGGATAATTTTGTAGATTTTGCAAAATCTACAAAAATCTGTTGCCAAAATTTTTTATAGAAATAAAATTTTGACAAAATTTTCTACAGAAATAAAATGTTGATAACACCTTCTGTAGAAATAACATTTTGACAACATTTTCTATAGAAATACAACTTTGACAAAATTGTTTAAGAAATAAAATGTTGCAAAACAAGGCTTTTTGGTTTGGTAGTTTTTTGGTACAATTTTTTTTTAAATTCGGTAGATCAGCTTTGACTCGAGTGGTAACAGTGATTAGATCGCACACATTTTGTCAATCGCTCAAAAAAAAAGCTCGTGTCGATTGTCGAAAGAAATGCCTAAAATTTGGCATGTCGCAATCGTACCACTAGAACAACGAAAATCAAGCAATTCTGAATGGTATACAACCATTTGTTTGCCAAGAAATCAGGAAAAACAACGGCAAAATTGTATAGATTTTAATGGGGATTTTTTTTTTAATAAATCAAATTTCTACTACTACTATTTTTTTGTCTCTAATCTCGAATTATAAAAGCAACCTTCGTACTTATGTTTTAATCAATGGAACTGGCTCTCGTATCCTTTGCGTTAGTCATCTCCAAAATTTGATTGCTAAAATTTTTAATTAGATCTATCTTTGACGATTCTAAATCTTCGTATTGTTCAAAAATATGTATAAGGAACAGCATTCATTTCTCTCAGTGCCATGGAACAACTGGAGTATATTTATAAGTACGATGCTACACTCATTTTGTGGTGCCATAACAGATGTAATCGAAATTGCATTGAATTATTTTGTATTCCTGTTCAGGGTACTCTAACGAGCGATTGTGATTTAAGCTGTATACGAAAAGAAGAGTTTTATTGAACATGTGTATTTCACATTTGCTACGACTATCAAGGTGTAACATAGCGATTTATTTTTTTTTTCTACAGATATTGCAAAAAAAGAATGTATCAACAACATGAAATGACGACAACGGCACTGAAAGAGAAAAAGGCGCGACAATATCGTTGATGATGATGCTGATGATGGAGCTTTGGATGGACACCAATAGTGATGGAATGCCATTGTTTCCTTCTCCATAAATGAGTTCATTTCGAAACTATGAATCATCGATAAACGTTGAACGAATCGTTATTGGCAAAAAATTGCAAAATATATGTAGCTCACATACATTCAATACACAAAGAAAATAGTTCATAAATATTGTATTATTGAGGTAATTATCCTATTACAAATCTATGACACAATACAATCAGTGGTTTTGGAAACCAATCTGTATATGTACACTATTTGCCACATTAACATGAAGAGACAAAATTTCCGACCAAACATGCAATCTTTGTAATGAAAAACCGTGAACAATATTAAATACGAGGTTCTGAAGCATAAGTGGATAATAAATATGCACCACGTCAAGGACATGTGTACGTACTCGATCGCTCGATCACGTACGCAGCAAATATTGGGTAAGTACAGGCAAAAAAATAATTCTTTCCTCCCAAACGAAATTTTAGACAAACAAAGTTCGTTTCTCATTTGCTTTTCGCTGTAAGGAAGTGTATTTGGAAGAAAAGTATATACTTTTTGTGATAAACGTTTATTCTTTTCCAGGATTTCATAAAGACAAACTCAAAAAAAAACATTGTTTTCTTGCTAATTGCATTCTCCCTTACATCTTTCTCACATCCACGAGGTTTTTTACTTCTTAACACCTTTTCCTGTAATACCAACAATGTAGAAGAAATTATACGATTTTATAAATTTAATTTTTTTTTTTTTTTACCTTTCGCCTGGACGGAGAATCGAACCGCGGACCATGCACTTTGTAAGCCAACACACTAACCACTGAGCTATGTACCTGTTATGGTCATCAATAGATAAATATCCATATAAGTTATATTTATATAGCATAGCTTGCGGCGCCCACGAACCACATAAACAAAGTTTATTTAACAGAAAAAAACATTTAGTTTTGGCACCGTGGAGCAGTGGTTGCTACGTCCGACTTGCATGCCAAGGATCGTGGGTTCGATCCCTGCTCCGACCAAATTTTTTTTGTTTTTGTTTTTTTTTTACATATATTCCAGATATGTTCGGAATATTCCGAAAAAATGTTCAACATTACATTGTAGTATAATAAATTTTGAACTGTAAAATGTGCCTTATTAAAGACCTAAAGTCAGAAAAGAACAGTGTTTGATATAAACGAAATGGACTGTGTTGTTGTTTCAAAAATAACTTTTTTTATTGAAAAAATAAAAATTTTGTAACAAACGATTTTTTTGTTGTGATAAAAGTTTAAAATTTTCGAAGCAATTCAAAAAACTCTAACAAAAGAAAAACGTTTTCGGTACACGTTTTCCAAACGTTTTTTTAGCACCACCGAATAGTGCTTACCAAGAGCATTTGACATTGAGGTACAACACCAAAGAGTTTTCATCGGTAGTTTGTGCCCTCACACTAGTCACTGTTAACATTTCTGAGCTTTTCAAATCTTCTCCAAGTGAATTCATTGTCTCAAAGAAGATTTTTCATTATGTCAACAAAAGAATTTCAGTGGCTCAATTTTACTGAAATTTTCTTTTCCCGTTTATATAGTCGATGTAAACCTTTTTGATTTCAGAAAACGGAGGCATCAACTTTCTAGTTCACGGTAACCATTTGCGGCAACCGTTTCCGTGGGAACTGACCGTGGTTTATCAAAACGTATAAGTGAGAGTTGTTAAACCTAAATTCGACAGAAAGGAGCCATTTACTTAGGCGCTCACTATAATTTCCACACTGGGTAGGTTAGGTTAGGTTGGAAAGATGATGAGGTTTCCCTGACTCGTGTCACAAGCCGGTCTTTAAAGAATTACTCACATTGTATTTAAGCAATGTTAACATGAGGCAATATATACTTGGTCACTTTGCAAAGCTTGCGATTCGCCCATCGGACATTCACCACCTTCTCAGTATGAGCTTACTAGTAGCTTGAGGTAAATCAACAGTTTCTTTTTTCCCTGGAAAATGTAAGGATGTTCATAGTCTTGCTAGGTTAGGTTAGGTTAGGTGGCATCCCGATGTATCAGGTTCACTTAGACTATTCAGTCCATTGTGATACCACATTGGTGAACTTCTCTCTTAGTCTTGCTAAGTCATCCGCTATGCAGTTCCCTGGCTTGTTCATTTGACCGGGAGTCCAAGGTTTTTATTTCAAGTTAGAGAATTACACCGCAGCCAAGTGCTACAAATTTAACGAGAAATATCAGACACTGTAGCTTTTCAACAGACACAGCCTCCGATTGCATCCGCAACAAGCGTCAAAATTCAATCATTTTGGAAACAAAACCCTAAACTCTGCTTCTTTCCGGTGATATAGTTGGTCCCGTCCGACTTTCTGCTTTACTTACTTGTTATTTATATAAAAAAAAACTGTGGTTAACATTTCAATTATTCAACTTTTTATGAAAAAATAGAAGCAGAAAACGACTTTTTGTTATTTTCAATCGACTTGTGAATTTGTGGTCTAATAGATTTTTTGCTGTTAATCAAAATCTAACTAACGTAAACGTCGAATTTGACTTGCAAAGGGCTTGTCGATTGTTAACTCTTCAACAATCGTAAAATTCGAAAGACTACTTTTTCATATTTCTAAAAAGTCGACCTACACCAAATTCGAACAGTCGCATGTCAATAATTTCCAAATTTTCAAAAAATTGAAAAATCCACTTTTACAAACTTTAAAAAGGAGGAAAGTTCGAGCCCAGATTTGAATTCCGGAGCCTCTTAGAGAAGCAAATTTCATTCAAACTGGTTGAAATTTGGTAGGTTGTATTAGCATGTGATCTCTAACATTCGTGCTAAAATTTGTCCATATCGGCCCATAATTATATATTGCCCCCATATAAACCGATCCCCAGATTTGACCTCCGGAGCAAATTTCATCCGATTCTGTTGAAAGTTGGTAAGTTGTCTTAGTATTTGGCCGCTGGCAACCATGCCAGTTAGCATACCCACCATGTAGTTAGCATACCCACCTTGCATACACAAGGTCGTGGGTTCGAACCCATCTTCGACCAAACACCAAAACGATTTTCAGCGGTGGATTATCCCATCTCAGTAATGCTGGTGACATTTCTGAGTGTTTCAAAGCTTCTCTAAGTGGTTGCACTGCAATGGGAACGCCGTTCGGACTCGGCTATAAAAAGGAGGTCCCTTATCATTGAGCTTAATGTAGAATCGGGCAGCACTCCGTGATAAGAGAGAAGTTCACCACTGTGGTATCACAATGGACTGCATAATCTAAGTGAGCCTGAAATAACAAGCTGCCACTATACCTATTCTAAGATTTAGCCCCCAGATAAACCGATCGACAGATTTTACTGCTTGAGTCTCCTGGAAAAATAAATTTCATATGATTATATAGGTATTTAATCTGCCTTTCTCCTGTATGGACTTACAATTTAGAAAATAATATTAGGTCTAAGATACCATGCCATCGGCAAGTGTTACCATAACCCAATAAACCCATTACCGCCCTCTGTCCCCATATGAGGACACCTGTTTAAAGTCAAACAACTATGAGCTATCCATTATTTTTGTAATTTTAAATAAAATTAATACTGCATCTGATCTATAAACAAAGACACTTGGTCGCATTTGATAAACAAGTGTCATATTCAGTGCGTTATATTTTTATTATTATTCGGATAACTTTCGTAAAATACTTTCAATAGTTTTATGTGTACCAAGTGTTCTGGAGATTTTTGGAAAATTTTATACTTAATCTTAACGTCCCAACATGGAGACACCTTTTTTTCTAAAAAGTGTCAATTTTTTATTAAAATCTTTTTATTTAGTCGTTACTGAGTTAATAGAAACCTATAAAATCAATTTTTGGGTGTTAATGGGTTAATTCGATTGGTGGAGAGCCTGATACATAGGGCTGCCACCTAACCTAGATTATTCAGTCCATTGTGATACCACATTGGTGAACTTCAACCGCTTAGTCCATCTGTTTGTAATGGCTACGTATTTTATCACGTTGTTATCACACTGCACTCTGTGATTCTTCAAACGGGGGTTGCCACTTTTTGATCAAATAATTGCTCATCAATTTTAACCCCTTATCCTCGTATGCCAACAAAAAAAAAACTCGTATGTTAACTAACTGGGAAACATGATCCAAAATTTTACAATTGCGTGACATTTTGCCATGGCAAAATAATTCCCATAAAAGCTCACACACATCGTCTAATCTTAACAGAAGTTTAATTTTTAATTGTGGTAAATAATTAAGTTTATTTCGCAGTTATTTGTTCACGAATACTGTTTTCACAATGCTGGAGCAGCCACATACACACAGTTCATAAAAGTCGCCTCAAAATTAAAAAACGAACTTTGTTAAATCTTATAGTTGTCCTCAACATCACGAATGCTTGCAGTTGTCCTTATAGTCAACAAGAAACATCTGTAGCATCATCGTCATCATCATGGTGATCCAAAAATGTTGGCTCACCGTGTCTTTACTCCACTTGCACACGAAGTAATTCGTTAATTAACAAGCGCGATAACAGTGAGCAATGCACAACTAGCCTGGAAAAGCAGCAATGAAGCAGAACTTTTTGGTTTCTATCTTCCATGGATCACATTTGTAGATCACATAACGACGGCACCCAAAGAACTTGAGACATTTCTCCACAGGTGCATGATTCAGTTGTGCTTTATGTTGTAGTATGCAGTCAGGCTTTTGAGCTAAGTCATATAGAAAATTATGATGCAAGGACAGGTTTTATGCCACACATGAACCACAACTGCTGATAATCTTCTATAAACAATAAGTCCAGTAAGGAAATGGATTAAAAACGTTATATAATCTTCACATGAAATAGAATAATTCACCTGAATTCAGAATATAAGCTTCGAAACTTCTAATAGTCTCGGTGGTATTTATTTTTAAATATAACTGCAAAATGATAAACGCGTTTGTTTTTTTAAGAAAGAGCAGTTTTCATGTTCAAGGTCGATTCATATGTATGTTAGTTGATTACATTTTAGTCCATTGATTTGGTCTTTTGGGACAGACATGTTGTGACACTTAATGTAAAATGTTGATAATCATTGATTTTTAAGTCCTTAGACCTGATGGAATTTCTCTGGTGGAAGTGTAGACAGACAGAATTATGCTATGATTATCGGCAAAAGTGAACAAAAGTTATTTTATTCCACGGAAGCATCATCACATTTTGAATTCTGGCACGTAATTAGGGCTTTAAAAGCTATTACACGCTGTGGTTCTGCGGTATATTGGTCCATTCCCGCCGAAGCGCCATCTTGAGATGATCAACACATTGGCGCAAAAGTCCAACGTATTGAGATACGTAGATTATAGTGGCGAATGTTCCATATAAATCACGCAAGGAATTTCGTTTTTAAGCCATTCTTGATGCGTGCTGAGTGCGATGGAGTCCTGTTGGAATGTCCATGACCTGCGACCGAAATGTTTATCTGCCCAGGGCTTCAGTACTCTATTTCGGCATATATTTTGAATACACTAAATATCGATGAACACACGAACGTAAAAGACTGCTTTTCATATGTTTCGGTGTAAAAATTATATATTTGGAACATATTAAGTGCAAACATATAATGTTCATGTTTAATTTGTAAATTGCCTATAAAAACATATGTGTTTACAGAGAGAGAGAGAGAGAGAGAGTATGCTGTAAGAAAAAATGGAAGTAATGAATTGGCGCCTTAAAAATATATACACACAAATAAAATTTCATTTATTGTTTATACCCACCACCATAGAATGGTGACGGGGGTATAATAAGTTTGTCATTCCGTTTGTAACACATTGAAATATCGATTTCCGACTATATAAAGTATATATATTCTTGATCAGATGATACAACCTTCAATAATGGTGCTATCGTCCTGAAATTTGGCACAGATTCGTCTTTTATTAGCAGGCAGGTCAAGTTCGAAGATGGGCTATATCGGTCCAAGTTTTGATATAGTCCCCATATAAACGGACCTCCCAATTTGGGGTCTTGGTCTTATAAAAACCGTAGTTTTTATCCAATTTGCCTGAAATATAGGGGTGTTTTAGGACCATCAAAAAGTGTACCGAAAATGGTGCCTATAGGTCCATGTTTTGGTATAGCGGCCATATGGACTGATTTCACGATTTTGCTTCTTGGGCGTCTAGAAAGTGTATTTTCTATCCCATTTGCCTGATATTGGAAATCTAGAGGTATTCTGGGACCCTAAAGAGGTGTGCTGAAAATGGGGTGTATCGGTCAATGTTTTGATATAGCCCCCATATAGACCGATCTCTTGATTTTACTTCTTGGGCTTCCTAGAATCCATAGTTTTAATCCAATTTACCTGAAATTTGAAATCTAGAGGTACTATAGGACCCTAAAGGCGTGTGCCTAAAATGGTGAGTACTGGTCCATGTTTTGATAGAGCCACCATATAGACCGATCTCCCGATTTTAGTTCTTGGTCTTCTAGAATCCGTAATTTTTACCCAATTTGCCTCAAATCGGAAATCTAGAGGTATTCTAGGACCTTAAGGAGGTGAAAATGGTGAGTATCGGTCAATGTTTTAATTAATGGGGATTATCGGACCATGTTTCGATATGGCCCCCATATAGACCGATCTCCAGATTTACTTCTTGGGCTTCTAGAATCTGTAGCTTTTATCCAATTTGCCTGAAATTGGAAATCTAGAGATATTCTAAGACCATAAAGGGGTGTGCCGAATATATTGGGTATCGGTACAGTTTTTGATATAGCCCCCTTATAAACAGGCCCTCCGATTTGGGGTCTAGGTCGATTAAATACGTATATATTCAGTTCATGACCGTTATATATAGGGAAGAAATAATTACACACCGATATGAACTTTTGTGCGGTAATTAAAGAGCAAGAAATGAAATATGTTTTGGAAGATTTTGCAAAATATTCCTCTCCAACTATGAAATGCTTCATAAATTTTCTATAAAAATAACATTTTGACAAAATTTTCTATAGAAAAAAATGTTGACAAAATTTTCTATAGAAATATAAAATGTTTGGGGCTATACATAGTATAGATCAATACGGACCAATTTTGGCACGGTTGGTATCGGCCACGCACTAGCGAAATGTACCAAATTTCAACCGGATCGGATGAATTTTGCTCCTCCAAGAGGTTCCGGAGGTCAAATCTGGGGATCGGTTTATATTAGGGCTTCATATAATTATGGACCGATATGGATCAATTTTGGCATAGTTGTTAGAGACCATATACTAACACCACGTACCAAATTTGAACCGAATCGGATCAAATTTGCTTCTCTTAGAGGCTTCGCAATCCAAATATAGGGATCGGTTTATATGGGGACTATATATAATTATGGACCGATGTGGATCAATTTTTGCATGGTTGTTAGTGACCATATACCAACACCATGTACCAATTTTCAGCCAGATCGGATGAAAAATGCTTCTCTAGAGGCTCCGCTAGCCAAATCTGGGGGTCCGTTTATATGGGGCTATACGTAAAAATGATCCGATATAGCCCATTTGCAATACCGTGCGACCTACATCAATAACAACTACTTGTGCCAAGTTTCAAGTCGATAGCTTGTTTCGTTCGGAAGCTAGCGTGATTTCAACAGACGGACGGACATGCTTAGATCGACTCAGAATTTCACCATGACCCAGAATATATATACTTTGTGGGGTCTGAGAGCAATATTTCGATGTGTTACAAACGGAATGACAAAGTTAAAATACCCCCCATCATATGGTGGAGAGGTATAAAAAGAATTTGGTTTATATCGGAAATTGTTTTAAAAAATCCTACTATACACCTTTCTCTCGATTTAAGGAGCACTGATCATTCAAATTGCTCGAAACTAGAAGGAAAAAATTTCAGATTTTAGATCTCATTTGAGTAACACAGGTAAGAATTTGCAGTACTTAGATTTTAAACCATATGAAACAAGTTATTTTATCGGATATTCTTGAACCCTTAAACGTGATGTTTAAGATTCTTCTAAAATTCAAACAAAAATTGTTGTTATAAATCCAGAATGTGATGCTGTCTCCTTATAGAAACTTTAGACTTATCTTCGGTATGCCTACCATTTCAAAGAAATCCACTACAACGAAGCGGGTAATTAAGATTCGGCCCGGCATAACTTAACGCCGTACACGCAAAAAAATAATTCTTTCCTCCCAAACGAAATTTTGGACAAACGAAGTTCGTTTCTAGATTAGTTTTCGCTGTAAGGAAGTTTATTTGGAAGAAAAGTATATACTGTTTGTGATAAACGTTTATTCTTTTCCAGGATGTAAAAACAGTTTCATAAAGACTAACTCAAAAAAACAATCTTTTCTGGCAAATTGCATTTTCCCTCACATCTTTCTCACTTCCACGAGGTTTTTTAGTACTTAGCACCTTTTTCTGTAATAGAAACAATGTAGAAGAAATTATACGATTTTATAAATTTTTTAAATTATACCTTTCG
The DNA here is from genome assembly GCF_050003625.1 of Haematobia irritans. Lineage (NCBI taxonomy): Eukaryota > Metazoa > Arthropoda > Insecta > Diptera > Muscidae > Haematobia > Haematobia irritans. Next base: position 84,689,731 of record NC_134399.1, on the reverse strand, counting down.
CCTGGACGGAGAATCGAACCGCGGATCATGCAATTTGTAAGCCAACACACTATCCACTGAGCTACTTAGCTGTTATTGTCATCAATAGCTAATTATCCATATAAGTTATATTAATATAGCATAAATGCGGCGCCCACGAGCCGATTAAACAAACTTTATTTAACAGAAACAAACATTTAGTTGGACACCGTGGAGCAGTGGTTGCTACATCCGCCTTGCATGCCAAGGGTTGTGGGTTCGAGCCCTGCTACGACCGAACTTCATAAAGTTTTTTTTTTTACATATATTCCAGATATGTTCGAAAGATTCAGAAAAGATGTTCAACATTACATGCTACTATATTAAATTTTTACTATGAACTGTAAAATGTGTCTTATTAAAGGCTTAAAGTCAGAACAGAATAGTGTTTGATATAAACGAAATGCACTGTGTTGTTGGTTCAAAAATATTTTTTTTTTTGAACAAATAAAAATTTTGTAACAAACGATTTTTTTTGGTGATAAAAGTTTAAAATTTTCGAAGAAATTCAAAAAAACTCTAACAAAAGAAAAATGTTTTCGGTACACGTTTTCCAAACGTTTTTTTCACACCCTCCACCATAGGATGGGGGTATATTAACTCTGTCATTCCGTTTGTAACACATCGAAATATTGCTGTAAGATATGTATTCTGGGTCGTGGTGAAATATACTAGCACAATCTGAGCATGTCCGTCCGTCTGTTGCAATCACGCTAACATCCGAACGAAACAAGCTATCGACTTGAAACTTAGCACAAGTAGTTGTTATTGATGTAGGTCAGATGGTATTGCAAATGGGCCATATCGGTCCACTTTTACGTATAGCCCCCATATAAACGGACCCCCAAATTTGGCTTGCAGACCCTCTAAGAGAAGCAAATTTCATCCGATCCGGCTGAAATTTGGTACATAGTGTTAGTACACGGTCTCTAACAACCATGCAGAAATTGGTACGCATCGTTCCATAATTATATATAGCCCCCATATAAACCGATCCCCCGATTTGGTTTGCGGAGCCTCTAAGAGAAGCAAATTTCATCCGATCCGGCTAAAATTTAGTACATGGTGTTAGTGTATGGTCTCTAACAACTATGCAAAAATTGGTCCACATCGGTCCATAATTATATATAGCCGCCATATAAACCGATCCCCAGGTTTGGCTTGCATAGCCTCTAAGAGAAGAAAGTTTCGTCCGGTTTGCTGAAATTTGGTACATGGTGTTAGTATATGGTCTCTTACAACTATCAAAAATTGGACCACATCGGTGAATAATTATATATAGCCCCCATATAAACCGATCCCCAGATTTGGCTTGCGGAGCCTCTAAGAGAAGCAAATTTCATTCGATCCGGCTGAAATTTGGTACATGGTGTAAGTATACGGTCTCTAATGGCCATGCAAAAATTGGTCGAAATCGGTCCATAATTATATATAGCCCCCATATAAACCGATCCCCAGATTTGACCTCCGGAGTCCCTTCGAAGAGCAAAATTCATCCGATTCGGTTGAAATTTGGTACGTGATGTTAGTAAATGGTATCCAACAACCATGCAGGAATTGGTTCATATCAGTCCATAATTATATATTGCACCCATATAAACCGATCCCCAGATTTGACCTTCGGTGCCTTTTGGAGAAGCAAAATTCATCCGATCTGGTTGAAATTTTGTACGTGGTGGTAGTATATGATATTTAACAACCATGCCGAAAGTGGTCCATATCAGTCTATAATCATATATGGCCCCCATATAAACCGGTCCCGAGATTTGGTTTTGGAGCCTCTTGGAGGAGCAAATTTCATCCGAATCAGTTGAAATGTGGTAGATTGTGCTAGTATATGGCCGTTAACAACCATGCCTAACTAGGTCCATATCGGTCTATAGTTACATATAGCCCTCAGATAAATCGACCCCCAATCACTCAAAAATTAGTCCATATCAATAATTGTATATAGCCCCCATATAAGCGACCCCCATATTTCAATTTTGGCTCCCTACGTACCGTGCAAAATTCCATATCGATTCGTAATTATTTGTAGACTTACCTACACATACCTTTTTTGTCTAATATATACCACGTATGGACTAACTCACAATTTAGAAAACGATATTAAGAAGTTTTAAGATGCTACAACCCAAGTAATTCGATTGTTGATGACAGTCTTCCGTAGAAGTTAGTACGCAATCCACGGTGGAGGGTACATAAGATTCGGCCTGGCCGAACTTACTGCCGTTTATACTTGTTTTTTCTTCGCGTGTATATACTTGGTTTTTAATAGCATTTGGCACCCAGGACATTAGTCGGTTTAAATTTTAAGTCTAGAGATTTTGAAGAAGTGTAAACATTTTGTCCAAATCAGTTCAGAGCACCCAACAAATTTGAAGGATTTTAGATAGTATCAACAATTTAGATCTACGTGGTGGAGCAGGGTATAATATAGTTGTCCCGCTCGATTTCACACTTTGTTCTTGGCTCACGGGAATGGTATGAAAACTCCACTAGGTTAGCAATATTGTTCTGAGACGAACTACAAAATTAGTATACAACTTTCCTATGGTGGTTGGTATTAAACTAAAAGCAAATTGTCAACAAAAAATATCCCTAGACTTTTCGTTTCAACATTTTATTAAATTTGTGGAATGTGTCAAGAATACAATGAAATACATTACCCTCTGTCCAAAATTTCTATTAGATGTTGTAATAAGGATTATTACAATTCGTTATTATAACGAATTTATTGTAAAAAGACAAACCAAATAGTAAAGACACAATATTTGAAGCACAAATAAATTTATAAACAAAGGTTAACATGTTAAATACATACAGGTGCCTGAATATAAATAGGATAAATCATCAACGTACGCCCATGCATGCTACATTTGCCTAATAATAAATCCAAGCAAAATCTCGTACCTTTTTTTAACTTTTAATATAATAGAACAAAGGAATTCCCTTTGCACTAAACAAGATGAGCATACGATGCCAGTGAATATGTTCTTTTTTTTTGTTACAAACTTCCAAATATTTTCATCAATATTGAGATTATCTTTTCACTGCTGTTTTCGTTTCTTTTAGCCTTTTGTTTGCCCTTTTTTGAGCCACTATTTTGCCCCTTTTCAATGCCTTGGGAGATCACTGCATTGCTACCGCATATTGCTTTTCGAATGTTGTTAATCCTTTTCCTTTAGCAGGTTCCTTTTTCCTACTTGACCTTTGTGAAACCTTAGTTATTGTTACCACCCGGAGAGGATTTATTTTGCAATATAAAAAGAAACAAAAAAACGACAATGTCCTAAACTGTCATTGCTTATCGTGGTAATCTTTTCAAGGGCTTTGAAATGTTTAAACTCAGTTTCCAAAAGGTGTATGCTTAACAAAAAGAAAGACATACTTATGTTACAACCTGTCACAACGCCGGAGCGCCATGCGCTACAGATTATTAGCAAATTTCTTTTGTGATAGAACTAAAGATACATAGTTTGAAATCAAACAACAATAGCTGGAGGAAAATTATAATCTTAGCTATTTAGTTCCTTTTTGTTAAGGATTTAAATTTCCGTATAATTTTCAAAAATAGTAAGAACGAAGTTTAAAGTGGATGATACGGTATTGGTTAGTGTTAGTGCTTAGCAATATGGAAAAGATTTATAGCTTATTTAGATAAGAGTCTCTACTTTAAAATATCATCGAGAAATAAATCCAAAGTAAGTGGGGGGTTAGAGTTTGGAGTCGTTTTCGAATGTCCTCTGTAGTGGACATCGGTAGTGAAAGGGTTAAAGTATAAAATCTAAATTCTATAAAATTTTGCCTGCATTACTATATCAATATATGGACCGACATAAAATAAATTTAGAACAGCTCTTTACGAACCAATAATTGTTCTTGGCTTCAAATTTCAAGCAATTCATATAAAAATTGGGACCTCTATACTCTCAAGAAGGCAATTCGGAAGATCGGTCCAAATGTGGGCTATATCAAAACATGGACCAGTATATACCAAATTTGGACAGTTCTTTACAAAGCAAAAATGCCTCTCGGTTTTAAATTTCAATCAATTCGGATAAAACTTGCGGATTCCGTGCCCCCAAAGAACTAAAATCGGGAGATTAGTCTATATATCGGCTATATAGACAAGGCCGATATATACCAAATTTGGTACATCTCCTCACGAACCTAAAATACATCTATAATTCTAAACATATCAGAAAAATATTGCGGCTTCAATACCCTCAAGAAGTAAATCGGTAGATAGACCTATATGGGACACATATCAAAACCTGTGTCCATATATACCAAATCAAATCTGAAGATCGGTCTATACGCGGGCGATATCAAAACATGGGCCGATCTAGTCCATCTTCAAACTTGAACTATCTGCAAAAAAAAGACGAGCAGCGTGATTCCAAAAGGCAGACAGGTAAACAGATCATATTCCAATTTCTTTCTGATCAGGAATACTAATCTTTCTAAAGTCGGAAATGGATATTTCGATGTGTTACGAGTACAACTTCCCAGCAAAAAAAGCGTCGCCAAAAAGTAACGAAAATATCCTTTTTGGATCCGGAAGTGGTGCTAAATTGACGAAGAAGCGATGAATTTAACATGGGCTTGTCATAGGACGGAATTCCTCCATTTAAACAGCCGTTGCACTGCATTTGCATCACTTTTTTACGTGTGATCCGAATTCAATGTTTTCGATGTAAATTAAAAAAATTCTGTAATATTTTGTCACATAAATAATTTTTATAATTTTTAATAATTTTTAATGGATTCTAACGCTTGTCTGAAACGTTTGACCTCAAATACTTTCAAAAATTCAAAATTTTTTCAGGTTGTATTTAGCATTTTTTCGACAAAATTTTAATAATTTGTCTCATTTAATGAATTCTTGCTGTGTTTTTAACCTATTTGAAGCAAAAAAAAAAGTTAAAATTATCCATTAAAAATATGAAAAAAGCATGATATAAAAATTTACTTAAAAGAACTTTCTGTGTAGTTAAAATAAAGAACATCATAGGGAGCACATCTTGTGGAAGTGCTTTTAAAGTTGTGCCTTTGGAAGAACTTCCAAATTTTTCGCTTCAAAATTTTTTTATTAATCTTTGCTTCAAAAAAAAAAAAAAAGAAAAAAAGAAGTATATACGGCCGTAAGTTCGGCCAGGCCGAATCTTATGTACCCTCAACCCTGTATTGCGTAGAAATTTTTACTAAAGACTTCATCCACAATCGAATTACTTGGGTTGCGGTAACACTTGCCGATGGAAAGCTATCTTAAAACTTCCTTAACACCGTCTTCTAAATTGTAAGTTAGTCCATACGGGGGATATATTAAACAAAAAACAAGGCCGATCAAAAAATATATAATTCAGTTCGACAAAATTTTCTATAGCAATACAATGTTGAAAACATTTTCTATAGAAATAAAAGTTTGACAATATTTTGTATAGAAATAAAATTTTGATAAAATTTTCTATAGAAATAAAATTTGGCAAAATTTTCGTTAGAAATAACATTTTGAAAAAATTGTCTATAGAAATAAAATTTTGACAAAATTTTCTACGGAAATAAAATTTTTGGAGATATGGTCCAATTTTTGTGCGATTGGCCATCGGCAATATATAACTATAGACCGAGATGGACCAATTTTTGCATGGCTGTTAGCGGCCATATATAATTGTGGATCGATTTCGACCAATTTTTAAATGGGTGTTTGAGGCCATATGTTAAAACCACGTACCAAATTTCAACTGAATCAGATGAATTTTGCTCTTCTAAGAGGCTCCGGAGGTCAAATCTGGTGACTGGTTTAAATGCGGGGGGGCTAAATATAATTATGGACCTATATGGACCAATTCCTGCATGGTTGTTAGAGACCATATACTAACATCACGTACCAAATTTCAACCGATTCGGATGAATTTTGCTCTTCCACGAGTCTCCGGAGTTCAAATCTGGGGATCGGTTTACATGGGGGCTATATATAATTGTGGATCGATTTCGACCAATTTTTGCATAGTTGTTAGAGAGCATATACTAATACCATGTACTAAATTTCAGCCGGATCAAATGAAATTCCTTTCTCTTAGAAGCTCCGCAAACCAAATCGGGGGATCGGTTTATATGGGGCTATATATAATTATGGACCGATATGGACCAGTTTTTGCGAAGTTGTTAGAGAACATATACTTACACCACGTACCAAATTTCAGCCGGATCGGATGAAATTTGCTTCTCTTAGAGGCTCCGCAAGCCAAGTCGGGGGATTGATTTATATAGGGGTTATATATAATTTTGGACCGATGTGGGCCAATGGTTATTAGAGACCATATACTAACACCATGTACGAAGTTTAAATCGGATCGGATGAATTTTGCTCCTCCAAAGTGGTCCGATGTGGCCCATTTGGAATACCATCCGATCTACATCAAAAACAACTACTTGTGCTAAGTTTCAAGTCGATAGCTTTTTTCGTTCGGAAGTGATTTAATCAGACGGATGGACCTGCTTAGATCGACTCAGAATTTCGCAACGACCCACAATATATATATATATACTTTATGGGGCCATAGAGCAATATTTCTATGTGTTACAAACGGAATGACAAAGTTAATATACCCCCATCCTTTGGTGGAGGGTATAAAAATTATTAAATTTAAATTTAGTACATTGGTTTAATTTTTTTTTTTTTGAATTAAAAAAAGATGTGTTACTTTGAACTATCCGTTACAAATTGGAGTGTTTTATTTGTACGTGAATGGCTTTATTAATATACCGCGAAAAGAAATTTCGATAAATGAGAACTGTATCCTAATTTTAATTTTATTCATCATAGATTTAAAGCCAGATAGGTCGCTAAAAAATATTTTTATTTTGAAGGAGCCGCATCATTGGCTCGGAATCAATACCAATATTATTAAGGGAAGGTCAACATGTTTGGATCTATATAAACTTTTTTTGAGTGTTTATGTCGATGAAGTTATTTCCACATTATTTATTTTATTTTTTCACATTCTCAATGACTTAACCAATTGTTAGTAACTTCATCAACGAATTATTTTAAAGTAAACTTTACAATGGAGTTGGATCTTTCAATGCTAAACTTTTTATTGTGCATACAATAATAAGCCTCATAATTTTTTATGTAAATCTAAATTATTTTATTGCAGTAAATATATGCAATAAAAAAATACTAAAAATACCTTCTTCAAGAAGGAATAAGAATAAAGAATAAAAACCTTCAATGCAACATTGCATCGAGATTCTGAATCTGCAACTAATAAAAACATATGACGCGTGGTTTTAAACAAATTCATGTAATTTGAATGCAATGGAGTGCAACAACAAACAACATTCGTTCATCTACACACACACATACATACGAGTACACAATGCAGGTCAACATTTGAGTTTGTATGGGCCTTTAGTAAAAGAAAGAACCAACGAACCAAAAACACTGACAAATTTGAATGAAAAACCTTCCTCACAACAACAACAAACAATAGTTGATAGTTATCACCGCATGAACAAAAAAAAAGGTTCAAAGGAATCTAGGTGCTGTAGGTCGTGTTTTCTTTAATTCCAATCAAGCCATATTTAGTGTCAACGAAGTGTGATTCTTATCTTGGATGCGGTGAAAATGAAAAGCCAATTCAAAGACTCTTCACCGACGACAACGCCACAATGGTCTCTTATCGTAGGCTATCGGCTGAGAGCGAAAATACGAAGCCCAATTCGAAATGAGCAATTATAAGATAAAAAGGTGTGTTTTATGGCAAAATAGGCATAGTGGTGAAATGTCATGAAAGACTCGCAGTGAAGGGAAACATGGAAATATGAATAGTTGATGTCCACGAGTATTTTTCTTTTTGAGGAAAATACAAATGAATTTTATGTAATTTTGCATACACCAAAAAAAAAAGTTTTCCCAGTTTCAAAGATTTTTTCTTTACACTATTGATGCTGGTAGTGAATCCGAGCAAAAATAGCGGAATATAGAAGTAAGGATACCTTTAAGACACAATTCTCTTTTAATTTGGAGTTTTGCATACTTGATACTAGGAAACAAATCTGAATTTATTTAGTTTTTTCTCTTTATGTGCTATCAAAGTGCTTTGAAAACGTGTTAACGACAACTTAAATTTTCAAATTCAGACTCGACTTGAAGTAGAAATTATGTTATGTTTCACCTAAAAAGGTCTTTAATATAAACTGTTGGAAAATAAATACTATTTTTAAAGCTTTTTAGCTTTGTACTCAAAATGTAAAAATTCACAAAAATTTAAAGACGATTTCAGAAATTTTGAAGAATTTTTCAAGTTGACCTACTCAAAGCAAAACTCCCTTTTATGTAAAGATTGAAGCAATATTCAATGCAGCTATTAGAGGTATGCGCGTGATACGTGATAGTTACGCGTGAATCACGTAAGTCGTGAACAAAATCTGAAGGACTAAAACAAATATGTCGTGCGTGAGAAATAAAATCGGTTCGTGAATGTGCTTGAATAAGATTTCTGCAATATCACGCTCACGAAAAAAAAAATCAAGATTTAATTCTTACTCGTATGCTAACTGAAGTTAATTTAGCTGTCGAATTATATTATATTTATGAATTTTATTACCTTTCCTAATGAAAATGTTGTGAGTCTCGAGAATTTGTCGTGAGTCACATGAATTGTCGTGAATCGTGCGTGACCGTGAGTCTTTAAAATAGTTCGTGCGTGAGTACTGGTTTTCATTTCGTGAATGTGCGTGAGTGTGAGAGGCTACCACACGTATAGTGCGTAACCGTGTCTGAATAAACATTTTGCTTCGTGAATGTGCGTGATTGAAATTTCATTATTACTATTACCTTTTTGGCAACTCTGGCTGACGTACGTTTCATACATTGTTTCACTGTCAAACATGTGAATGCGAATTTTGCTTAGCATAGAAGGGACATATCTCTATTCTAAAGTTTTTTTTATACCCTAAATTATAGTCGTCAGGGTATAATAATTTTGATATGTCAAAAAATGTGCCAACAAGAAATATTGATTTTAGACCCCATAAGATATAGCGCTTGGAGTCCATTCGTCTGTCCATGTATTTGTTGTTCACAGTCGGAATTATTAACCGATTTTGATGAAATTTTTCACAGAGTGTTTTTTGAAACAAGGACGAACGCAATTGAATTTGGAAAAATCTAATCAAATTTAGATCTAGCTCCCATATATATATGTATCGCCCGATTTTCAAAAATTTACCCTAATAATTTTATTTTTGACAATAGTGGCCTCATTTATTAACCGATCTTACACACATTTCGCACAATGTACTACACTCAAAAAATGTCAACTCTATATTTCACTAAAGTTGATTTAATTCTCTTTAAGTTCATGGAATTTGACGTTTTAAGAAAGTTTCCATGACTTTAATAATTTTTTGCGTACGTAAGTTAACTTAACTAAAGCTGAGGAAAAAAATTATACACAAATGAAGTATAAAGATGAACTAAATTCGTGTCTCCCACAATATAGTTCAGAATTCCTTAATATTTCTAAATTTTACCAATAATGCGCCCATCATGAACTTCGTATAACACTAAAGACATTTTTGCAATTTCGAACTCCAATTTTCCTTTAAACTACGAAATAATAATTTTGTCTAATAATTTTTTTGAGTTTGTCGAAATTTTTTTGTGGGTTCACTGTTTTTTCAGTGTAGCCGATCGTATTTAGACTTGCATGTAGCGCTTACATAATAATATTGCCCGATATCCCACACTCTTAGAAAAATATGTTTTTCATATGTTCCGATATAAACAAAATGTGTTTCGGTCACAATTTTAAAACACAATATATTTAAGTGCAAACATGTAATGTTCCTAAACTAACACTAAATGTTTGGAACATCTATGTTAATATGTTAGAATATATTATGTTTGGGGTATGAATGTTTCATAAAAATCATATGTGTGTATGCAAACATATATAAATTTACAAATTTCGACTAAACATACATATGTTGTGATATTTTATTCAAAGCGACAGAGAGAGTATAGAGAAAGAAATAGAGATGGAAACCGGGAGAGTTGACGAAAGATATCAACATAACACAGCGAAAGAGTCAAAAGAGAAAAATTTCTGTGAAACCGCTTGTATGTTGTTTCGGAAAACTGTTTTATGATAAGGCCAATAATTTGATATGCTTAAGTCTAAATATTATTTAATTTGAATAAAGACATTCGGAACCAAGAGAATAGACATTTGAAAAACAAACAGCATATGTTTTCGCCTTGAGAGCAGCATTTTATGTATGTGTGGACATGTGTTTTGTTTATTTTATTATTTTTGCAATAAAAAATAATATTTTATCCAAAAATCAGTCAATTTCGTTCATATCAAGCACTGTTACTGACTATAAATCTTTAATAACCCACATTTCGAAGTTTTATTATAAAACTTTAATATAGTGTAAATATAAATGTGTAAATTAAAAAAAAAGTGTTCGGTCGGAGCAGGGATTGAACCCACGACCCTTTGCATGCAAGGCAGACATGCTAACCACTGCTCCACGTGGCAAACAAATGTATGTTTCTGTTAAATAATGTTATGTTTGCATGGGCTCGTGGGCGCTGCAAACTATGCTATATAAATGTAAATTATAACGATAATTATTTGCTGGTGACCATAACAGCTACGTAGCCCAGTGGATAGTGTGTTGGCTTACAAACTGTATGGTCCTCGGTTCGATTCTCCGTGCAGGCGAAAGGTAAAATTTAAAAAAATTATAAAAGTGAATAATTTCTTTAACATTATTTGTATTACAGAAAAAGGTGCCAAGAACAAATATATTTCGTGGAAGTGAAAATAACGAGTATGTTAGGGAATAAGCACAATCGTCTTTGGGACAAATTCTTCCAAGCATATAATATTTTTGGGCTCAAAATGCTTCCAAACATATAATATGTTCACATAAAACAAACATATTAATGTTTCGGCAGTATCCAATAATATATGTGCTTCCTGCAAAATATGTTTGGAACATATGTTAAAGAAGCGATTTTTTTTGAGGGTGCACAAATGGTTATGTTTTATGTTATGTTTTTCTTATTCAGTAGGGGTGGTTTAGGGTATGACATAGTCGGCCCCGCCCGACTGACTACTTTACTTACTTGTTTTTTTTTTTTTTTGTTCAAAAGTCGATAAACTTTTCAATGAAGTCGAATTGTCTTTATAATTAAGTGAGTCCAATTGAAACTGAAAATTTTGTTTGGGTAAGGTCAACGTGGTTTTAATATTTATTAAAAATTCTTCAAAATTAATGCAATTTTCTTCCTTTTTATACCCACCACCATAGAATGGTGACGGGGGTATAATAAGTATGTCATTCCGTTTGTAACACATCGAAATATCGATTTCCGAGTATATAAAGTATATATATTCTTGATCAGGGAGAAATTCTAAGACGATAACTGTCTGTCCATCTGTCTGTCTATCTGTCCGTCTGGCTGTCTGTCTGTCTTTCTGTCTGTTGTAATCAGACTACAGTCTTCAATAATAAAGCAATCGTGCTGTAATTTTGCACTAACTCATCTTTTGTCTGCACACGGATGAAAAAGACTGTTTTTCATATGTTTGGCTATAAACATTATATGTTTGGAACACAAATTTTTAAACACAATATTTTTGAGTGCAAGCATATAATGTTCATAAACTATCATAACATGTTTGGGACATATATGTTAATATGTTAGAACATATTATGTTTGGGACATAAAATGTTTGTAAATATAATATGCTTGGATGCAAACATATATTAATTTAGAAATAGCCTATAAACATATATGTGTTTAGTAGCTTGGAGCGCTATTTAACAGGGAGCGATATTGAATTAAGTTGGTGGTTGTTGCTTGTTATTACAAAATTAACATTTTATTTTTCCTTGGGCAATTGATCAGCTACTTCTTTGATCCTTACAAACTGTGTGGTCCGCTGTTCGAATCCCCGTCCGGCAAAAGGTAAAATTAAAATAAAAAAATCATACAATTGAATAATTTCTCCTACAATGTTTGTATTACAGAAAAAGGTGCTAAGAACTAAAAAATCTCGTGGAAGTGAGAAAGATGTGGGGGAATATACAATTGGGCAGAAACAAAATTTTGAGCATTCAGGTCGAAAACCTATGTTGTTAGCACCTATATTACCTGTTTATTTTCATAATTCATTATGATTGTAAATATATAAATAAATAAATAAAATTTTGAGCACAATATTGTTTGGGAGAATTTTTTTAAGCATATAATATTTTTGGGTGCAAAATGCTTCCAAACATATTATATGTTCACATAATAACATATTGTTTTTTGGAAGACAACATTATTGAATTTGGATGCAAAAATACAAAATGTTTGGAACTTCGACTACCCAAACATATATTGCTTAGACCAATATGCTTTCAAACATATCATATATTGGAAGAGATCAAACATATAAATGTTTGGGCAATACCCAAAAATGTATATGCTTGAAGCAAAATATGTTTGGGAGTATATGTTACAGAAGCGATTTTTTGTGAGCGTGCAGGAAGGTCAAGTTCGAAGATGGGCTATATCGGTTCAGGTTTTGATATAGTCCCCATACAAACCGACCTCCCGATTTGAGGTCTTGGGCTTATAGAAACCGTAGTTTTTATGCAATTTGCCTGAAATTGGAAATCTAGAGGTATTTTAGGACCACAAAGAGGTGTGTCGAAAATGGTGAGTATCGGTCCATGTTTTCGTATAGCCCCCATATAGACCGATCTCCCGATTTTATTTGTTGGGCTTACAGAAACCGTAGATTTTACCCAATTTGCCTGAAATTGGAAATCTAGAGGTATTTTAGGACCATAAAGAGGTGTGCCAAAAATCGTGAGTATCGGTTCATGTTTTGGTATAGCCCCCATATAGACCGATCTCCCGATTTTACTTCTTGGGCTTATAGAAACCGTAGATTTTATCCAATTTACCTGAAATTGGAAATCTAGAGGTATTTTAGAACCATAAAGAGGTGTGTCAAAAATGGTGACTTTTGGTACATTGATTACAAAACATAAAAGCGTTCAAAAATGGGACATGTTTTTTTAACACTTTATTTTAAAGGCATTTTTTATATGAAGTCGAGTATAAATTTTGAAATTTAAATTGTCGTTAACACGTTTTTAAAGAACTTTGATTGAACACCAAGAAAAAAAATATTAAAAAAAACGAATTAATTAAGATTTGTTTTCTAGAATCAATTAAGTATGCAAAACTAATATTTAAAAGAAAATTGTGTCTTAAATGTATTCTTACTTTAATTCTCCGCTTCTTTGGATCGTCATTAGTACCAAAATCATTATTGTAAAGGCAAAATCTTTGGAACCTTTTTTTCAGTATATATGAAACATATGTCTGTAATGTGAAATTAGATTCTATTTAACTACTATATAGACCTTTACTTCATTTTTAGTCCTTGCATCTAAAATCCGCTATACATATATAATATCCCACCTATTACAACGACAAATATTTCGAAATATTACACTATATAGCCAAATTAAAACTATACTAAATTTATGTTTGAAATTTCGCAAAAAAAAACAGCATTGATTAATATTTTCCTAGTATGATTAAAAATGTTTCCCTGTACCTTCCAACAGCTTAGAAATACTTAAAAAAATTTACTTCAATATGTACATTGTTTCCAAGGTATAAATAAACAAGTATATACAGCAGTAAGTTCGGCCGGGCCGAATCTTAAATACCCACCACCATGAACCAAATATTAGGGTTTCCTTTGAAATTTCAGGAGGGCTTGAGGACTTGAGGACACTTCCCGATGATAAATTTAAAGATTTCATCCATGAGGACTATATCAGATTCTGGATTTATAAGAACCATTTTTGTTTGAGTTTTAGAGGAATCATTAACATCTCTTGTAAGTGTGCAAGAAAATTATAAAATAACGTCTTGATTTGAAATCTTAAATCTGTAGAAGTAAAATCTGGAAATTTTACATTGAGTTTCAAGCAATTTTCATCATCAGTGCGCCTTCTACACCCTCAAGAAGTGAAGTCGGTCTATATGGAGGCATTACCAAATGGACCTATAAAAACCTAATCCGATACACGTTTTTGTGAGCCTAAAATACCAGAATATTTACAATTTCAGGCAAATCAGATAAAAACTACTAGAAACCCAAGGAGTTAAATCGGGAGATCGTTCTTATGGGGGCTATACTAAAATATGGACCGATTCTCACCGTTTTCGGCACACCTCTTTATGACCCGAAAATACCTCTAGATTTCCAATTTCAGGCAAATAGGATAAAAACTTCGGATTCTAGAAGCCCAAGAAGTAAAATCGGGAAATCGGTCTATATGGGGGCTATACCAAAATATGGACCGATCCTCACCATTTTCGGCAGACTTCTCTATGGTCCTAAAATACCTCTAGATTTCCAATTTCAGACAAATTGGATAAAAAAATAAGGTTTCTATAAGCCCAAGACCCCAAATCGGGAGATCGGTCTATATGGGGGCTATACCAAAATATGGACCGATACTCACAATTTTTGGCACACGTATTTGTGGTCCCACAATACCTCCAGATTTCCAATTTCCGGTAAATTGAATAAAAACTGCGATTTCTATAAGCCAAAGAAGTAAAATCGGGAGATGGGTCTATATGGGGGCTATACCAAAATATGGACCAATACTCACAATTTTTGGCACACGTACTTGTGGTCCTATAATACCTCTAGATTTCCAATTTCGGGTAAATTGAATAAAAACTGCGGTTTATATAAGCCCAAGAAGTAAAATCGGGAGATCGGTATATATGGGGGCTATGCCAAAACGTGGACCGATACTCACCATTTTTGGCACACCTCTTTACGGTCACAAAATACCTCCAGATTTCAAATTTCAGGCAAATTGGATAAAAACTACGGTTTCTATAAGCCCAAGACCCCAAATCGGGAGGTCGGTTTATATGGGGACTATATCAAAACCTGGACCAATACAGCCCATCTTCGAACTTGACCTGCCTGCAGACAAAAGACGAGTTTGTGCAAAATTTCAGCACGATTGCTTCATTATTGAAGACTGTAGCGTGATTACAACAGACAGACAGACAGACAGACAGACAGACAGACAGACGGACAGACGGACATCGTTATATCGTCTTAGAATTTCTCCCTGATCAAGAATATATATACTTTATATAGTCGGAAATCGATATTTCGATGCGTTACAAACGGAATGACAAACTTATTATACCCCCGTCACCATTCTATGGTGGTGGGTATAAAAATGACCAAATTAATTATATTACATAATAAAAATTAATTTGTACAAAGATAAAACAATTAATGGGATTTTTTTTAAGTTTCCAATGGATTTTTAAACAATTGCATTTGCCATTTGATTCTGTCCGTCTGTCGCAGGCACAATGTAGGATTTCTTTGCAAAATTCTTACAAACGGCATGATGATAATTAATTTTAAATTGAATTAAGCATAAATTATCAATGGTCATTCGATCGATCGTTCCATCGACGGAATCGAATAAAAACGAAACATACACAAAGGCCAACTGCAGAGAGCACAATGGCAAATGAATTGACAAGCGTTAATTCCACAATTAAAGATTGAATTGGAGAGGGGCACAGTTCGAATATGAAGTGTAAGACAAAAGCTAAGTCCCTCCTACTGAAAACAGCATAGAAAAACATGGACACAGCCAATGACTGTCTAATCAGGCTTTAATGGCACAAATGATGTCCGCTTGGTCTTAGCAAAAGGGCTCGCTTAATTCGCTGTCATGGCAATGGAAAAAATAATGAAATCTTTAATAGTGAGAGCGACAAAACTCAGATGTATACACTGCAAAAAAATATTTTTAATTAACTTCATTGCTACAATTAGAGTTGGGAAGGCATATTAGGTTCTCTTTTATATATAGATGGATGCTCTGATTTTATTCCTTGAGCAATCGCGGTTTTGATACAAATTGATTGGCATTGAGTCTGGGCGTTATCTTAAACCTTAAATCGTAAGTATTTACTTTTTTACGTCGGCCGGGTTTTTAATATCGAGATTCACCTTAGGCTTCCAAGTTCGATTTTCCTGAAACTAGAAATCTAAAGGTACTTTACATTTGTAAAAAGAGATGTGCCACATTTGGTATACAGTGGCTGACAAAACAATGGAAACTTTTTACTAATATTACAAAAAAAAATAATTATTCACTATGGAGGTGGATATTTAAGATTCAGCCCGGCCGAAACATTTTAATTTTAATAAAAAAAAATAAATTTTTAATTAAGTACTTCAAAATTTTAGATCATTTAAAAGTTCTTAGCTTGATTAAAAATTGGATTGTATTAACTTTATTAATTAATTTTATTATCGAACGCGTTTGTACCCTTCACCATAGGATGCTGGAGGGTATAAACGTTTGTAACACATCGAAATATTGCTCTATGACACCATAAAGTATATATATTCTGGGTCGTGGTCAGTGTTACCGTTGGAAATTTTGAAAAAGTCGCAAAAAAGTCGCATACTCCAAAAAAGGTCGCACAAAAAAGTCGTATAATAATAAAAAAAGTCGTATACATTTGTGAGGTATTTTTATTACAAAAAATGTTCTATACATCAACACAAAAACAATAAAGGAAAAGTCAGTCCCTTTACCATAGAGATATATTTTAAGAACTTATTGTATCATAAAATCCAGTAAAACATAAACTTGCAATAAAGTAAAAATTGATTTTTTTTTCTCCTTCCTAAAATTGGCAGAAATGTACGAGAACGCCATCCAGTGCCAATTTACCATCAGCCAATTAAAATAACAAAAATATTTATGTTTTATACTACACTTCTAAATGACTCTGTGAAATATATTGCATGTATTATGTGCTTATTGCCAACTCTTGCAAGATTTTACTTGGAACAAAAAATTCCTAGCAAAAACTTGCAGCTTCTCTATTTCTCAATGTCAAATTTAATTTCACTCTGACTCACTTACTCCAACAATAAATGAACGTCTCCAGTAAAGATTTGTGATAATTATCAAAAATTAGTGGGTACTCGAACGGGGCTAGAGGAGCTAAACCGTGTAGGTTAGGTATCGTAGATTAGCTGTCCATTGTGATACCATACGCGATTTACATCTCTCTTAGTAATGAGTGCTTCTATGTTTAGCTCAATGACAACTTGTCATTCAAAAGTGAACTATTTTTATAGCCGAGTTCTGGCGTCTCACATTGCGGTGAAGCACTTCAAAACGCTTTGAAACATTCAGCATCAACCGCAGAAACACATTTTGCTCTTTGGTCGAAACTGGGGTTGAATCCATGACCCTTTGTATTCGCGTAAGGCGCACGGCGATGAATTCCCACTTTTAAAAATGATTAAAATTTAAGCTCTTCCCTTTTGTGCGACACCCATGCGACTAAAGTCGCACATTTTGCATATTTTAAAAAAGTCGCACAAAAAGTCGCATGATGTCAGAAAGGTTGCAAAATGCGACTAAAGTCGCACAACGGTAACACTGGTCGTGGTGAAATTCTGTGTCGATTTAAGCATGTCCGTCCGTCTGTTGACATCACGCTAACTTCCGCACGAAACAAGCTATCGACTTGAAACTTTGCACAAGTAGTTGTTATTGATGTAGGTCCGATGGTCTTGCAAATGGGCTATATCGGTCCACTTTTAACGTATAGCCCCCATATAAACGGACCCTTAGATTTGGCTTGCGGAGCCTCTAAGAGAAGCATATATCATCCGATTCGGCTTAAATTTGGTACATGGTGTTGCTATATCGTCTCTAACAACCATGAAAAATTGGTCCACATCGGTCCATAATTATATATAGCCCCCATATAAACCGATCCCCAGATTTGGTTTGCGGAGCCTCAAAGAGAAGCAAATTTCATCCAATCTTACTGAAGTTTGGTACATGGTGTTGGTATACGGTCTCTAACAACCATGCAAAAATTGGTCCACATCGGTCCATAATGATATATAGCCTCCATATAAACCGATCCCCAGATTTGGCTTGCTTGGCTTCAAAGACAAGCAAACTTCATCTAATCCGATTAATTTCTACAAAAAAATTTGTCAAAATTGTATTTCTATAGAAAATTTTGTTAAAATTTTATTTCTATAGAAAATGTTGTTAAAATTTTATTTCTATAGAAAATGTTGTTAAAATTTTATTTCTATAGAAAATTTTGTTAAAATTTCATTTCTATATAAAATTTTGTCTAAACTTTATTTCTATAGAAAATTTTGTGAACATTTTATTTTTATAGAAAATTTTGTCAAAATTTTATTTCTATAGAAACTGAATTATAAACGTATTTAATCGGTATTTTTTGATGGACAAAATATGGACTTACTATCATTTAGACGGTGTTAGGAGGTTTTAAGACGGTGTTAGAAGGTTTTAAGATACCTTGCCATCGGCAAGGGTTACCGCAACTTAAGTAATTCGATTGTGGATGGCAGTGTTTAGAAGAAGTTTCTAGCAATCCATGGTGGAGGGTTCAAAAGCTTCGGCCTGACAAAACTTACGGCCGTATATACTTGTTTTTTTTTTTGGGTTTGTTTGTAATAAATTATCGGGTTATGAATATTTTGCATTATAAGCATTTGCATTTATCCGAAAATCACAGAATATCGAAAATATTTTAAACATTATTTTCGACCAGTGTTTATTAGCGAACATCGTAGAGTATTTTGGGGAGTGTGAGAAGTATGATAAATTTGTATTCAATAGACCTACTGACATTTCTTAAAAAAACAAAAAAACATCGAAAATGACAGTGTCGGTGAAGTTACCTAGCTAGAGAAGAGATTCGATCGAATATAATAAATGATATTTTTTGATATATCGACAAATAATGATGCAAAAGTAGGTGTTGAGTATGTTTTCCGTCGCCCCAGCTATATTTTGTGAGCTCTTTCGTTGTTTTCAACCACTATGTAGTTCCCCCTTTTGAAAGAACTTCATATGAAAATCATTAATTTTCATGGTCCAAAGCAAAAAAGAAAAAGCAAAGACAATACAAAAATCTTTGGTTCATTCGGGGTGGTCTGTTTCTTCTCAATGAGAGTGTTTTGCTAAAATATCATTTGTTCCCAAAATGATTTAAAATAGTTTGGAACAGGTCCTTTAATAGACTTTCAATTTTGTTTGAACCCTCTGGCATGGGGCATTTTATTTTTCCTTTTTTGTTTCTCAATTTCTATGGTTAGTAGCATGGAACATCGCTACTCTCTAATCATTAGATTAAATAAATGATATTTTGATTTTGATTTTTTTTGTTAAGGTATTGTCTTCTGGTCTTCTCTCAACAAACAATTAGTGGACCTTCTTTTGTTGTCATACAAGAGAGTCTGGGAACCTGACAACATCGAATGCCCTTTGCCGCTAAAAACAAAGAACTCACCAATGCCAGGCGGCAAAAAGATCAAAGGGTCTGTAATCTGGTCAATTATTGGGATAAATCCAATTATGTGACTGTGTGAGTATTTCACACAGGAGATATAAAGGAAGAAGTGACACAATGAAAAGGAATAGAAAAAAGGGAAAATGTAAGGCGCCAAGTCCTTTGGCAACAGGCAGTGAAAGCTCAGGTGTAAAAGCAAAAAATTGCATTCGGAAAAGTTTCGAAATCGGAAAAATAAATTCAACTGCCCTGGTTCTAAGGTATTTGTCACCATCAATTGTCAAATTCCATTATTCGAGTTTGAAGGCAATAAAAAGTAATCATCGACATCAATTAATCGGATATTCGATTATATCCATATGGGTAAAGACCATAAGCGTAGGAAGGCCTCTGGGCAGGGGGCTTAGACCCCCCAGAAAAATTTTAGTCGATCCACAAAGCTCATTCGACATAAAGAAACAGGCTGTAAAGCTCCTTTATTATATTGTTTAGTCTGGTTTAGTCACCTTAATTAAAAAATAGTAATTGCTATTAAAACTATTCTAATTTATTCTAAATTAATATCTTAATAATGCTGCAAAAAAAGCGTCGCCAAAAAAGAAGTGAAAATGTTCTTTTTGGGTCCGGAAGTGGTGAAAAATTGGCGGAGAAGCGATGAATGTAATAGGAACTCGTCATAGCACGAATGTCCACCGTTTCAACAGCCATTGCAATAAATTTGCATCACTTCTTACGGTGTTATCCGAATTCAGAGTTTTGAATGTGAATTAAAAAATTGTGTGATATTTTCCCAAATAAATAATTTTTATTTATTCATTTTTTATTTGATTTTTGGTCGACCTTTTGTTAGAATTATATAAATATTTATAAAGACCTCGAGCTTCAAGAAACATTAATTTATAATAATTTTTATATTTTTTTCTGATTTTTAATGCATTCTAACGCTTGTTTGAATATTTTCAAAAATTGTCGATTTTTCTATAATGGATTTTATTTATTCTTACTCTTTTTTTAAACTATTTGAAAAAAGAAAACAAAAATTACGCATTAAAATATGAAAAAACTGAAGTAAAAAACTTCCTGTGTAGTTAATATAATTAACTTCTTTGTGAGGACATTTTTGGAAGAGCTTTTAAAGTTGTGCCTTTAAAAAGAAATCCCAATTTTTTTGCTGGGAAAAGTGTGGAACTACTTTAATTGCTTTATTATATATTATTTTGATGTCTATTTTTGTATTCTTTTTTATGGAATAAAACAATAATTGAAACTATAAGTTCAGTCTATAAATTTTTAGCTAGGGGGGCTAATGGTAAAGGCACAAATCTTACCAATTGAAAGAAAAATGTTCAAACGATGTTAATTTCTCGAAAATTTCCCTTCGATAAAAGAAGTTTTTTTATGTCAACTCTCTTTACTGAAAGAAGAGTTTTCTTTTCTGAGGAACGAAATTTCAGACAAGCAACATTTTCTTATGACGCTACAAAAATTTCTTTAAAAGCAAATAAGAAAAGTTTAGAGACAATCGTTTAATCACTTATCATAAAATATTAGATAAGAAACGGGATTTTCGTTTTTCTAAAATTTCGTTCCGTAGAAAAGTATTTTCTCTTTGTGTGTAACAACTGAGCGGTTGCGATCTATGATATATCCTCCATATAAATTGATCTCCTAATTTTATTTCTTGATCGATCAGTATGCTCGTGTTTTTTTCCAATCCTTTTAAAATACGGTACGTCTATACTGAAATGAGAATTTTCTCTTCTCAGGAACGAAATTTAAGGCAAAAAAAGTTTTGTTTTTCTCTAAAAGCTTTTTCAGCTTTTTTTCTTCATATGCCATCAAAGTCCTTTAAAAATGAGTTAACGACAACTGTATTTTCCAAATTCAGACTCGACTTCCAGTTGAAATTATGCCATGTTTCATGTAAAAAACGTCTTTAAAATTAAGTGTTGAAAAACATGTCCTACAAATTTAAAGACAATTTCATTAATTTTAAAGAATTTTTATGAATTATTAAAGTCAAGTTGACCTTAGCTCAAAATTTTTTTCTTTCATGTTATGATACCCATTTTTAAGTCAAATAACTTAATTATAAGGAAAACATGGCTTCATTGAAAAGTTTATTGACTTTTGGACAAGGAAAAAAACTTTATATTAGAGAAATGCGTCTTCTATGCTAAGCAAAATTTGCATTCGTATTTTAAGGACATGAAATCTTTGGCCTCACGACAATATTTTTGTCAGTGAATATTTGCATTGCTGGTCATAAATTAGGATTTCTTTGCTCTTTAAGAAAAAATATTTTATTACAGAGGGGATTTGCTTTTGTCTAAAATTTCATTCCGGATTTTGTAGGCGCGGTTTCTACTCTGAAAAAAATATTGAGTGAGTATATAGATTTTGTTTTGTCCTTAAAATACGAATGAGAGTTTTTCTAAGCAGAGAAGACGTATTTCCATTATCCAAAGATTGAGAAAAACATATAAACTTTAAAACGAAGTCGTTTAATTTTTAGACTTTAGAATGGGTATATATACCTAAGGGAAAATTCTATAGAACTGAGAATAATTTGTCTTCAAAACTTGAAGTATTCAGAAATTTGAGTTGTCTTTAAAGACTTCATTTTGAAGCCATATTTTTGTCAAAATAATCTACCAAAATTTGAAGAAAATTTTACCAAAATTTTTAATTTTTTTTAATCTTATTTGGAAGTTTCTTTTTATCAAGTATTTGTAATACTATATATTATTATCTCTCCTATTAGCGACATTTTTTGGATGTATCTCTTGAATTGTTTATTGATGTTACCTTGTTACTACTTCCCCAAATAGGCATAACTTACTCACAATGGATGTTTTTAAACATATTGAATTTATGGAAAAATTTCTCAAAATTTTATTTCTATAGAAAATTTTCTCAAAATATCATATAGTTTAGTTTTTAAAAACATATTGAATTTATGGAAAATTTTCTCAAAATTTAATTTCTATAGAAAATTTTCTCAAAATATCATATTTATAGAAAATGTCCCAAAATTTTTTCAAAAATGGAATTTTGTAGAAAATCTACAACATTGGATTATATATATTTACATTTTTTTAGTATTTCCGATTCATGTGCCACTTTGGGAAAAAATTAGTTCTACACTGAAAAAAATATTATCCTGAGGTCAAAGATTTCATGTCTTTAAAATACGAATGGAAATTTTGCTTAGCATAGAAGACGCATTTCTCTAGTATAAAGTTTTTTTCCTTGACCAAAGGTCGATAAACTTTTCAATGAAGTCGTATTGTCCTTATAATTAAGTGATTTGATTTAAAATGGATATCATAACATGAAAGAAAAAATGTTTGGGCTAAGGTCAACTTGACTTTAATAATTTAGAAAAAATCTTTAAATTTAATGAAATTGTCTTTAAATTTGTTGTCTTTTTGCATCTTGACTACAAAGCAAAAAATGGTTCAAATATTGGGCATGTTTTTCAACACTTTATTTTAAAGACGTTTTTTACTTGAAACACAGCATAGTTTCTACTAGAAGTCGAGTCTTAATTTGGAAAATAAAGTCGTCGTTAACTTTTTTTAAAGGACTTTGATAGCATATGAAGAAAAAAAGCTGAAAAAGCGAAAAATTAAAATTTGCTTCCTAGAAGCAAGTACACAAAACCCGATTTTAAAAGAAAATTGTGTCTTAAAAGTGTCCTTACTTGTATTCTCCGCTTCTTTGGCTCGGAATCAATACCAAATTTTTTAAAGTAAAGACAAAATCTTTGGAACCGGAAATGCTTTTTTTTCAGTGTACTTTTAATTTAAATTTGTTGGTGTTAATTTTTTGTGTGCGATATGAAATTTCTTGTGGCGGCGCATTCAGAATGTTGGTAATAGCAGGGAGAGGCAATATAGTACTCCTTCGGTTTTGCCTCAAAATAGGCCTCAGTTTCGGCGATCACCTCTTCATTGCAGCCAAATTTTTTCCCTGCGAGCATCCTTTTGAGGTCTGAGAACAAGAAAAAGTCGCTGGAGGCCAAATCTGGAGAATACGGTGGGTGGGGAAGCAACACGAAGCCCAATTCATGCATTTTTGCATCGTTCTCAATGACTTGTGGCACGGTGCGTTGTCTTGGTGGAACAACACTTTTTTCTTCTTCAAACGCTCCAATAACGCCATATAATAGTCACTGTTGATGGTTTTTTCCTTCTCAAGATAATCGATAAAAAATTGTTCCATGCGCATCCCAAAAAACAGAGGCCATTACTTTGTCAGCGGACTTTTGAGTCTTTCCACGCTTCGGAGACAGTTCACCGGTCGCTGTCCACTGTCGATTGGACTCAGGAGTGTAGTGATGGATCCAGGTTTCATCCATTGTCACATATCGACGGAAAAACTCGGGTGTATTACGAGTTAACAGCTACAAACACCGCTCAGAATCATCAACACGTTGTTGTTTTTGGTCAAATGTGAGCTCGCGCGGCACCCATTTTGCACAGAGCTTCCGCATATCCAAATATTGATGAGTGATATGACCAACACGTTCCTTTGATATCTTTAAGGCCTCTGCTATCTCGATCAACTTCATTTTACGATCATTCAAAATCATTTTGTGGATTTTTTTGATGTTTTCGTCGGTAACCAACTCTTTCGGGCGTCCACTGCGTTCTCCGTCCCCGTGCTCATTTCACCACGCTTGAATTTTGAAAACAATCAATTATTGTTGGTTTCCCTGGGGCAGAGTCCGGAAACTCATTATCAAGCCAAGTTTTTGCTTCCACCGTATTTTTTCGCTTCAGAACTTTATCAAAACACGAAATTCCTTTTTTCCATTTTTTCACAATAACAAAAGTTGCTTCACAAAAGACGCCCTATCTCACAAACTAATTGACTTACAGACGTCAAATTTTGACGCGAATCATTTGAAGGTTGATACTATATAAAAATAATACGCATTTAATACTACCGGGGACTTATCAGCCAACCTGTTAAAAATTATGAACAAAGTTTTTATTTTTTTAATTATTAATTAGGTATTCCTATTTTTGCCCATAGACTATTCAGTACATACACCAAAAAAGGAAACTGTTTTATATGAAGAATAAACAAACTCGTGCGAAAATTGAACTAACTTGTTCTCCACTTTTTGAAATTTCCAGAAAGCGCTGTTAAAACCGTTAAAATTTAATTGACTGTTGTACTTTTTAACTGCAGTTCGCGAAATTACACCCGCTCGTAGAAGAACAAATTTACTAAAGGTAAAGAAGAAAATCATTGGCGCCAAATCATGACTTTTTTAACCATACAATAGTACATTCTTAATATTTTTGGGAATCATACGAAAATGTTCTTCTGCTTTAGTTCATATTGTTTGTTGAACGTTTTATTGGGCTATGGAAAATTTCGCAAAAATAATAAAATTTAACTAGAAACAAATAATTTTTTTTTCAATCAAAATAAATTTAAATTACAGTTAGCTTAACTACGGAATTGTTTTCGGTGTATTTACTTCAAAGGTAGGTCATAATCAGCGTTTTTTTTTTTAATTTTTAAATTTTTCAATTTCAATTTGGTCCCAAAGTCGGATCCATTTTCATAAATTTGGTCAAATTTATTGATTTTTCCAATATTGAAATTCTTTATTCCACGTAGTATTTTAAAACCTATGGGATTAGATACCATTTCAAACACATACCAAACGAAATGGTTTAATTCTCATTGCGTTAAGACATTTTTTTCGAACGTTTCTTTTCAAAAAGCCGAATACTTGATTTGTCAGTTGCTCTATGATGCCGACCATTCCAAAGGGCTTTTTACTACATTGGATTCTAGATCCTTACGAATCTACGTTTAATATGTAGAGAACTATTTGATCCACTATATTCAAATGTGTGCCTGAAGAACAACAGTGGGTTGGACTATATACAAATTTGGACCGATATGAACCACGCTTGACGCATCACATTATGCATGCAAAATATCACTACAGTAAATCGGATGAAAATTCCGTAATCTATTATATTCTCTTAAAAAGTAAAATCGGGAGATCGGTTTTCATGGGGAATATACCAATATAAACCAAATGCGTGTCTGTTGTGGTCTTAAAATACTTCTAAGTCGAAAGTTGAAGTCACATTTTTGCAATATTTTATTTCGACTTTTGATGTAGCCAGAATTGACTTTAAAAGTTCGACTTATTCAAAACTTCATATTAGTTATTTCTGGTGTACTTTATTTTGTACTGAAATCACTATGCACACACCCAGATCACCTCAAACATGTTTTAAGGGCAAAATGTTATTTTAGGATGGGGAACATGTAACATGTTTGTCACAGCCATGTTATTTTCTCAAAAATGATGTATCTGATATATTATTTTGCTCTTGAAACATATTTGGGTGATCATATTCCTTCTCAGAGTGCAAAAATAAATACTTTTTGAGCTATTTTGCTTCGAAAATGAAAATTTGGTCCACCAGAGGAAATATTCGTTCGATTTACAAAAAATTTGGTCCAAAATAAATGTAGCAACGCTGGTTCATTCATTCATGTGTGTATTCAATACATATTTTTCATCAAATTTATGATTGTAATATATATGGCAAACGCATCCTAAATTTCTTTCCATTTGTGAAAATTCATAGAATCAGCTATTGCACATATTGCTCTACATCTAATTACACAGGTTCATATTCACATTTTAGTTTGTAAGATAGAGCAATTTTTTTCTAAAATTGATTTTGCCGTCGGTAAAATTTCAACAAATTATTACCTCACACCTATAGCCATATGTGTTATTACCTATGATTACTCTACTAAGCATATGTATATGTGAATGAATATACGAGCAAGAAATCTATAAGATAAAGATACTACCAAAAACACACAAATCCGCAAAACAAGTTCCGCACTATGCTCCCAAATATGTGGATTCAATTGCTGTTGATTTTTTTTGTGCCAGTCTACCTTTTAATCTAATTCTGTGTACCTAAAGCCAACGGGCGCAAAACAAAGCGGCAATGTGCCTCACCACACCGGACGTTTAGATAGACACAGTGACGGGAATAGTTTTGGTTTTATTTCTTCTGTTTTTGTTGTCGGTAAATACCAAGAAAAATTAAAATGAGCTGAAGAGACAAAAACATTTTATTCTCATCATATATTATGAGTGGAAGAGATGTTTTCTCTTTTGAGTTTAGCTGGAAAAAGTGTTTAAAACGCTGTATTATCGACACTTGGTATTTATACACAACTAAATATAATTAGTGCCAAAGTTCGATTTCACTCATACTCTCTTATTCTTGAAAATACCCAGGCATAATCATTAGCGTGCTCTTTACTCTACTCTGCTCTCTTTCACAGATACTCACACGCACCCATTCACAAGTCGACTAATGCTCACTCATCCCTCTCTCTGGCTCACTCAGTAAACAAACACTCAGTGACATACTGCTTTGGTCGTACACATTCTATAAACGCACACATCTATAATACCCAACAATTGGCCGATTGCGACACAAATTTAGAGTGTCACACAAAACGAAAAGAGACCGAATTATAAAAAGCCACTCACAATAGCACACACCTACAAACACACTATGGCCATATAGCCCAATATTGGTTTGTGGTGATATACTTATGGATGGATATCGTTACGTACGTAGTTATGTAGACGTAAATGTTCCCAAATACTCTATGCTACTGTTGTGCTATGAATTGTGTCGATGGGATGAGGCACCTCATACACAATGTGCTAGAAAAGTCACAGATACATTTTTCATGGTGGACTCCCTACAAGTGGGAAAGGGAAAGCGTTAGAATAACATACAGTGGACCCACATACACAATTCATATAGAGCAAATGTCAATGTGTTGGTATGGTGACTTTTGTGTATTTCTTACCATTCGACGGCAAAAGGTGCGTGGGTATGTGTCGCCTGTGTCATCGTGGGGATTGGTATTGTTCTTCTATTGCGTTCATTTTGCTGAACAGTGTGCCTTCAAGCAAATGTATCGAAAAGATTAAGGTTTTATGTACACATATATACTGCACGTACTAAGGATTGTTCGTCTACCCTAACGTACATATTTATAACATCTTCCACCCGCTCGATTCCAAGGAGGAACATTAGCATATATTCTCGTATCTATGTACATACATTCAATATGTACAAAGAAAAATAATTTCTTAAGTGTCTACTATGTTATTGATCGTATGAATGAAATTTCACAGACCTATCTCATATTTTTTTTTTCAAAAATTTTCATCAATCTGTAAACCGAGAGGAGAGAAAAATTAGCAGTAGTCCGCGGCCGAATTCCAGAGGAGACTCTAGTTTCCAAGTGTGCGTTTCTATCCTGGGATAATGTATCTCTAGAACAGATTTAAAATGATATTAGCTGAAAATTTGACTATGTGAATAGTAGAGATTTCTAAATCCGATTCGATAGCAGTGCTCTAAATTGTCTTGCAGTTGAAAGTTAGAGAAATGATAGGTTAAATGGGTTTAGTACACGGAAAAATTATGAAGTTAATGTAATGCTAAAATGAATTTAATTTTATTGCAAAAAAAATGGTTTTTAGTTCAAATCGGTTTTTCGAAATTTTTGTACGATTTCCAAAAGTAGTAAGAATGAACCACTGGTTAAAGAGGTCATGATTTGACTCCAATGATTTTTTTCTTTACGTTTAGTTAATTTTTTCTTCTATGATAGGGCGTAATTTCGTAAATTGTTAGTTAAATGTATACCACGCTATTACTTTTGTCATGTTCATTAATTTTTATCATAACTTTTATTTCCTGTTCATTATCTAAACGATTGACTTAAAGCCAAGGAGCAATTTATTTCTGTTTCCATGTGTACATATCGCAAGGGACAAAAAGTTTAACTCTTAAAGCCAAGGTGCAATTTATTTCTGTTTCCATGTGTATATATCGCGAGGGACAAAAAGTTTAACTCTTCAATTGATCGATTTTATATAAAATAATTAAATTAAAGTTGACCTTTGGCAATTTTCAAACTCGATTAATCGACTTTTGATATTTTCGAAAATCGACCCTAATTGTCTTTTGATTTTAGCTAAAAATTAAATAACTTTTGATATGGACCCAAATCGAATATTCGGCTTTTGTTGGAAGTAGCGAAAAGTCGGCTACAAAACAATCAAAAATTTACTAGGATCGGAAGATCTTGTCTTTCTATTAAGAGTTTAGATATTAATTCTGATCGCAGGCCGTGGTTTCTGTACAATAAAAGTATTTTGACAAAGCAACCCATTCTTAGTTCTGTTAGTTTTAATTAATTAAATAATTGTAGAGATCTTAGTTTAATTGAAACTTCATTTTTCCCATAAATGAGTTTTTAGATAATTTAGATAAATAATAAAATTGGTTTTTTCTAAAAATTTTACAAAATTCTTCCCTCCTATTAAAGCAAAATTTATCTAATAGTAAAAAAAATCATTGGCTTCAACGCATTACTATATTAATCACGATTCTTAACTTTTCAAACAAATTTACGCAAATGTTCTTCTTCTTTATTTAGCATTGAACTTATTTGTAGGGTCATTAATATTTATATCTTTAGTTTATACAATATTTGACACATTCGTGAAATAAGAAAAATGTCGTTGAGCTAGGGAAAATTTCTTATAAAAATTACAATAAAAACACATATGTTATGCACTAAACATAAATTAGATTTAGCATCAATTTAACAATTGGCTTTTTCTGCTCAAAATAAATTACGTTTACTTCAACTCCAAAATAATCAAAATATCTCTTCACAGAAAAAGCATGCCTGGTTCCAAAGATTTGGTCTTTAAACTAATGAATTTGGTATTTATTCCGAGCCAAAGAAGCGGAGAATTAAAGAAACATTTAATTTAATTAATTTATTTTATTTTCACATGTAACTAAGCCTTACAAAGGCCTTATACAGTTACTTAAAACAACATTTTAAATACTACTCAAAACAATTCTCTTATTTCTAACATTAATATACTAACAATAATACAACTCTATTATCTTATCACAATTATCTTATTAAATTAGAGTTTTGCGTACTTGAATCTAGGTAACAAATTTTAATTTTTAAACATTTTAAAAATATTGATTTCCAAATTCAGAGTCGACTTCAAGTTGGAATTATGCTATGTTTCAAATAAAAACGCACTTAAAATAAACTGTTGAAAAACGTGTCCTATTTTTGAGAGCTTTTTTGCTTTGTTGTCAAGATACAAAAAGTCAACAAATTTAAAGATGATATCATTAATTTTAAAGAATTTTTCAGAATTATTAAAGTCATGATGACCTTAAACCAACAAAATTTTTTTTCATATAAAGATACACATTTTTAAGTAGAATCGGGGAAATGAATCCTCTATCCTATTCGTATTTGAAAAACATGAAATCAGAACAATATTATTTTCAGTGTTAGTGATCATCAGATTTGTTACATTTTGAGCCTTAAAATTGATATAATTTTTGTCTATATCAGATACTTTAATGAATATTTCGCTAAAGCAAAATTATTTTCGTTCTTTTGTTTTTAATGAAATTAAGCAAAATTCAAAAACTGTCCATTCAGCAAAGAGAGGCAAATTAAATTATTATAGTAGATTTAATGAAAAAATCTTAAAACGATTATTATAAACTTTTAATTAAAATTTCTTTCGGTGTCTCAAAATTTAGGTTTTGCACAATAGACTATTTAAAAAATAGTTTGGGATCACTTAATTTAAAGTTTTTTAACTGTCAATTTTTTTTTATAAAAATCTATGCTTTTAGTGATACTATATGTATATTGTTTTTTTTTTAAGAAGTAACTAAGAACTTGAACTTGGTAGAATATGATTGAGTTTTAGAGAGCTCGCAAAAACTTAAAACAACAAATAGCAAACTAACTATTAATTAAAACCGAATACTTTCAGTTAAATATTTTATTTAGGTATATATCGTAATACATATTTTGAATGGCTTGTGATTATTAAACTTTTTTCTAAATTGTCCCATTTTCCTTTAAGGTCCGGTTTGGAAAATAAAACAGATTTTTCTTAACTGAAATTCTTATATTTCCAATTAGATTGTGGAATCCTCCCATTTGAACCCTAAATAGAATATAACATAAATCAGCTTACAAAATTCTAATTTCAATTATGGTAGCTGAATTTAGAATTCTAATAAGATTCCATTAAATTGACAATAGGTATTATTTTTAGAGTAATCAATTAGCTAATCATTTATTAGCACTTTGAAAATAATTCGAACTAAATTTGAGGAGCAAATGAAACGCATTAACAAAATCCCATACGTACGATAACAACAATGACATTAAAGCAAAACAACAAAAAACGTGAATTACTTAAAACAAGTGCTAAATGTAAATAATTAACTGAAGAGTAAATAAACTAGCCAGTATTGCAACAATAACAATACACTACCACCTATACCTTAAAGCGGCAATATTTTAAACAAAGCCAACAAAAAGGCAAAAAGAGTGCGAACAAAAAATCAATAATTCATGAAAGACCTGGGAGAATGAGAAATAATTTAATTGAGAAAAGTAAGCTTGTGTATGTGTGGGAGAATTGCTAACCCCCCTAATGAGAAACCCAATAAGCTCCAGCAACATGTTCGTTTTCTCTTGCAGTTGTTATACAAAGAAAATATTCTCTTATTCTTTTGTAAATAAAAGGGAGCTCTTTCTAAAATGTACTCTTTTTTGTGTGTTGCGTGGGGCTTTCATGTATTTGCTGCCTTGTGTATGTTTTCTCCAGAGTGGGGTTTGGTGGCCTCAGTGTTGTTGTTTTTTCTTTCTTGGACATTTTTGTGAGTCTCTTTGATATTGTATCATATGGTGGTATGGTGTGGTATGATATGGATGGTCTGCCAAATGGACGGACGAAGAAGCAGATAGACGGACATCGCATACATTTGGCTAAAGAAAAGCGGTGGTAGGTTAAAGCGACAGCAGCAGACGCACCATAGCGTATAGATGATGATGGTTGAATGGTCGTTTGGTTTGGTTGGATTTTTTTCTGGTTCGATTTTTTTGTGAATACTGTGTGTGTGTTTTTTCTGCTTGAGTTTTTGGTCTGGTTCTCAACCGTCGTTTATGTTTTACACGCTCACACTCAATTGTACAAACAAACAATCACACGCATACACATACAACTACATTACACAGAGATACTTGCAGCAGGAACAACAAAAACAATACGATTAACAGGGCACATTCAGAGCCAAGAGCCAGCCAACAATCCAGCCACATCGATATACATGGAGTGGTGTTGTCGTTGTTGTCGGTCGGTTGGTCGTCCATTGCTAACATGCCAGCAGCCACTCCAGTGGCTTGCGACTTGCCTACTATCGAACATCTGAACGTCGCGTATAGAGCATACATTCAATACGGCGGACGTGTTTTTTTTCAATGCGTCGCAGTTCATAACAACAATAATAATAATTACAAAAAAAATGTTTTTACCAAAAAATTTGGCTTTATCAGAATATTTATAAAACAAAAACAAAACGTATTTGAAAAATGATGATACCACGTTTAATCTTCAACATTTTATATTTAAACTAAAATGGAAAATTCTTTATGCCCCTGGCATAAACAAGTGAGTGGAAATAGTGGCAAAAATGTGCAAATAAAAGTAACAGGCCCCAAACAAACAAAGAAAAAATGTCACCATTTTTAAACCCCATATGAAAAAACAAAACACCCCCACGACATTGCGTGTACAACAACATTTAACGGCAAATATGTAAATCTCTTCACAATGAAGGCCGCACACTCGCTGAAATGTCAACCATCTCATATCTTAAGATGTGAGCTCACACATATACTCATACAGTCATAGTTAAAATTCCCCACTCCCGCACAATGCGACAACTCGGTTGACATTCTCAACGAAACAACAACAATAATAAAATCATTGTACGAGCAACAGCAACAACATTGTCAACGAAAGCCATTGGCGTGTTTTTTTACTCGCATCACTCTCTTCATTTTGTCGTTTAAAATACGCTCTAGTGTGTGTGACTGTTTTTTAGTCAATCGGTCTTATACGAATCCAATAACAAAAACACAATCGTCACAATGTCGCGCATGATATTCTTGTTGTTGGTTTAAGTGTGTGTGTGTATGTTTTGTGTGTTGCCCCGATGTCGTTGAATTTCTGTTATCATTCTGTTTTTCCCCTTCGTATACAAATTCTTATTGCTCTCTTGCTCACACTAATGGCTTCAAAGCGAATGCAACAAAAAAAATGTCGTCGTGTGTCATTGGCTGAGCCAGGGCGAGTAACGTCACCCCATACATTTTTCATAGTCACTGTCGTCGTCGTTGTGTGCTATACAGCAGAGACATATTCTGTACATATACATTACATACATTTGTATATAAATAAGTATATATAAGTTAAAAAAATATATATATTTTTCAACCAAACCATTCGTTTGGTGTCTCCACAAAACGGAGGACACACAACCACCACCAAGCATCACCGTTAATCGCCCAGCCACATTTACATACTACAACCATGTCCTTCACAGGCATACACAACGTTAACGATGTCGTTGGCTTCGCCGTATGAATGTCGTTTACCATTGCCATCATTGTCATCGTTCGTTTGTGTTTTTTTTTTCTTTTTTGGCTATGTTGTTATTGCTCGTTTAGTGTAGGTGGATGCTTAATATTTTCCAAACGATTCTAATAGCCGTCGGCTTTATTTACTAAAAACAAAATTTTACTATTTATGCTTATTTACGAGAAGTTATGAAAAAAAAAATTGTGTGATAATCATAGGTATACATATCACGAAAGCTTGTGCGTGAGTGAGCGTTTGTGTATGAATGTTAGATATGTGTGAGAGTGTGCTAGATTATTTTAATAACATGTCTCATTTACCCTAAAGGTGCTATTAACCCGGTAGTATTCATGTAAAACGTTGAATATACACCGAAATGTCACATAAACGCTACGACTTGAAAAAATCTTTACAAATGCAATTCACTGCAATTTACAAAATAACTAAAAGTATTTATTGAAAACAAAAAAAAAGAAATAAGAAATATACACCAAAATTATAATGTGTCTATAAATGGAAATACAGTGGATTTTTTGTAATAAAATTTTCTGAACAAAAAAAGTATTAAAATGGAAAACAAATAAAACATAATTTTATATATGCTACCAGAATCGTCATCTTTGATACAGAATTATTCCGGATTAATAAAATTTAGTGAACAAGGTAAGGGCTATTAAAATGTAATTCTTACAAATAATAGTGAAGAGATAAGGGTTTTCAATACCAATAATTACTGTTAAAGATACAATTTGTTAAGTTGTTTTTTTATTAAAATTAAAATAAATTTATTTTTGATTCTGGTTGGCAGTTTTCTATGGGTGTGAAAAATTTTTGCAAATATAGTCGCATACTTAATCCTTTTGTAACACTGATGACTTTGTTAACACTGATGTCTCATTTGTACACTGAAAAAAATATGTCTTTAAAATACGAATGCAAATTTTGCTTAGCATAGAAGACGCATTTCTCTAATATAAAGTTTTTTCCTTGTCCAAAAGTCGATAAACTTTTCAATGAAGTCGTATTGTCCTTAAGTGATTTCACTTAAAAAAGGGATATCGTAGCATGAAAGAAAAAATGTTTGGGCTAAGGTCAACTTGACTTTAATAATTCAGAAAAATTCTTTAAATTTAATGAAATTGTCTTTAAATTTTTTGTCTTTTTGCATCTTGACTACAAAGCAAAAAATCGTTCAAATATAGGACATGTTTTTCAAAATTTTATTTTAAAGAAGTTTTTCACTTGCAACATACACTCATAGAAAAATGTCTGCTAAAAACAGCAGTCGATGTCTGCTGTTATATTTCTGTACTGCAGGGCCTAATGAACAACAAGTTATAAAATTTTTAGGTTTTAAATTTTTCCCCAAAGCATATTTAAGAACCAAAAGTAGTTGTTGGTGTATTTTTGCACTGTAATATACTTACAAGCTCCTAAATACGATCAGCAAACATTTTGTTTGCTGTTATGCCTCAATTTTATAAATATTCATATTTTTGGTCAAATACTATAGATATTCATAAAATATTGTTTTAATTATATTATGATAGCTCCTAAGTTGACATTTTTATTTGTTTTAGCCAAAATAAAACATGTTTTAGTGTAATCTAGCTTCAAAAAAAGCAGGAAATGTTTGCTATTTCAGCAAACAGTGACTGCTGTCCCTACTAACAAATTTCTTTGGGTGTAGCATAATTTCTACCGGAAGTCGAGCCTTAATTGTTTTAGTTGAAACATAGCATAATTTCTACTGGAAGTCGAGTCTTAATTTGGAAAATAAAGTTGTCGTTAACTCGTTTTTAAAGCAATTTAATAGCATATGAAGAAAAAACAAGCTGAAAAAGCGAAAAATTAAAATTTGCTTCCTAGAAGCAAGTACACAAAACCTAAATTTAAAAGAGAATATAATAAGTTTGCGCATTTGTATGTAACGCCAATAAGGAAAAGTCTGAGACCCATCGTTTAGTATACCGATCGTCTTAGAATTGAATTCTGAGTCGATTTAGCGATGTCCGTCAGTCTGTCTGTCTGTCCGTCTGTTGGTGTATTTTTGTGTGCAAAGTACAGCTCGCAGTTTTAGTCCGATTGTCCTAAAATTTGGTATAGTGTCCTGCTTCGGCTCAGAGACGATCCCTATTGATGAAATCGGTTCAGATTTAGATATAGCTGCCATATATATTTTTCACCGATCTGGTCATAATTGGCGTGTATATCAACCGATCTTCCTCAAGTTCCGTACATCCGAAAATTTTATGGGTCTCGAAAAACTTGCAAAATATCAGCCAAATCGGTTCAGATTTAGATATAGCTCCCATATATAGCTTTCGCCCGATTTACACTCATTTGCCCACAGAGGCCAATTTTTAACTCCGATTTAGTTGAAATTATGCATAGGGAGTAGAATTAGCGTTGTAAATATGCGTGCCAAATTTGGTTGAAATCGGTTCAGATTTGGATATATCTCCCATATATAGCTTTCGCCCGATTTACACTCATATGACCACAGAGGCCAATTTTTAACTCCGATTTAGTTGAAATTGTGCACAGGGAGTAGAATTAGCATTGTAGCTATGCGTGCCAAATTTGGTTGAAATCGGTTAAGATTTAGATATATCTCCCATATATAGCTTTCGCCAGATTTACACTCATATGACCACAGAGGCCAATTTTTTGCTACGATTTAATTGAAATTTTGCACAGGGAGTAGAATTAGCATTGTAGCAATGCGTGCCAAATTTGGTTGAAATCGGTTAAGATTTAGATATATCTCCCATATATAGCTTTCGCCAGATTTACACTCATATGACCACAGACGCCAATTTTTAACTCCGATTTAGTTGAAATTTTGCACAGGGAGTGGAATTAGCATTGTAGCTATGCGTGCCAAATTTGGTTGACATCGGTTCAGATTTAGATATAGCTCCCATATATATGTTTTTCTGATTTCGACAAAAATGGTCAAAATACCAACATTTTCCTTGTTAAATCGCCACTGCTTAGTCGAAAAGTTGTAAAAATGACTCTAATTTCCCTAAACTTCTAATACATATATATCGAGCGATAAATCATAAATTAGCTTTTGCGAAGTTTCCTT
Organism: Haematobia irritans; assembly: GCF_050003625.1. Classification (NCBI taxonomy): domain Eukaryota; kingdom Metazoa; phylum Arthropoda; class Insecta; order Diptera; family Muscidae; genus Haematobia; species Haematobia irritans. The sequence goes on along the minus strand of NC_134399.1, from coordinate 84,653,578 downwards.
AAAATTGCTTCAGATTTAAATGTTTCCCATATTTTTCTACTAACATTGTGTTCCACCCTAGTGCATTAGCCGACTTCAATTTAGAGTCTATAGATTTTAGAGAAGTCTATCAAATTCTGTCCAGATCGAATGATATTTAAATGTATGTATTTGGGACAAACCTTTATATATAGCACCCAACACATTTGACGGATGTGATACACACAAAGAAAATTTCATTAAAAGTCAGCCAACGAAAAATGTTCATTGATATAACGAAACATATTCATTGATACAATGAAAATATTCGTTAATAGTACGAAACTTTACGTTGATTTGCGGGAAATTCGTTATATTAACGAAAAAATTCGTTGTATTAACGAAATTGTTTCATTGGCTGACTTTTTAGTGTATGGTATCGAAAATTTAGATCTACAAAGTGGTGCAGGGTATAATATAGTCTGCCCCGCCCGACTTTAGACTTTCCTTACTTGTTTATTTCAGTGTTTGTTTATTATACTACGAATGCTTAGCATAGAAGACGCATTTCTCTGATATAAAGTTTTTTCCTTGTCCAAAAGTCGATAAGCTTTTCAATGAAGTCGTTTTGTCCTTATAATTAGTGATTCGACTTAAAAATGGGTATCATAACATGAAAGAAAATTTTTTTGGTCTATGGTCAACTTGGCTTTAATAATTCACAAAAATTCTTTGAGATGAATGAAATTGTCTTTAAATTAACAAAATTTATACCCTGTTTCTGTATGTTGAACGACAACCCAGTCGACTGAAAAGCAGTCACTCGAACACGAATCAATTTGGGTTTCTCTATTTTTGAAAGTTCATATCGTTTGTATGAGAGTACATTGATTATCAAAAATGAGTATTTTCAAATTTTTGGCTTGAGAATTGATTCGAATTCCAAAATTGTTTTTACTTTTTTCTTGACACTTATTGTATATGTTCGTTCACTGGTAGAAAAAGTTTCGTTATATCAACTAAATGTGTCATTAAAAGTGAGCTAATGAAACAAATTCATTAATACAACGAAATTGTTCGTTATTATAACGAATTTCCTTTTAATCAACGTAACGTTTCGTACTATTAACGAATATTTTCGTTGTATTAATGAAAATGGTTCGTTATATCAATGAAAAAATTTCATTGGCTCAATTTTAATGAAATTTTCTTTGTGTGTTTGTTACGCGACAACAAAATATGAAGTGACTTGCCTGTCGACATAGAGAAACCCAAATATTTTTTTTATTTGAAATACTCTTGTTCGACATACAGAAACAGGGTATTAAGTCTTTTTGCATCTTGACTACAAAGCAAAAATGTGTTACAAAATAGGAAATGTTCTTCAACATTTTATTGTTAAGATGTTTTTTACTTAAGAATAGTATAATTTCTACACTAATAGAAAAAGTTTCGTTATATTAACGAAATGTGTCGTTAAAAGTCAGCCAATGAAACAAATTCGTTAATACAACGAATTTTTCCGTTAATATAACAAATTTTCCGCAAATCAACGTAACGTTTCGTACTATTAACGAATATGTTCATTGTATTAATTAATATGTTTCGTTATATCAATGAACATTTTTCGTTGGCTGACTTTTAATGAAATTTTCTTTGTGTGTACTGGAAGTCGTGTCTGAATTTGAAAATTTAAGTTGTCGTTAACATGTTTTTAAAGCATTTTTGAGAGCATATGAAGAAAAAACCTCAAAACAAAAACGAAAAATTAAATTTTATTTTCTAGAATCAAATAAACAAAACCCAAACTTAAAAGAGGATTATGTGCACTACTACTACTACTCTCGAAATCAATACTAAAATCATTAGAGTAAAGACACAATCTTTAGGAAGTCCGAGAAAAAAACTCTACTAATTTTACATATATTCCATAAATTTTCGTATAAATTGGAAAGGGGGATGTTTGACATTGCATACATTACATTTTTATCACGAAACACTTATATGTGTCATATTTGAAACATAAAGTCATTCTTTCTCCTTAAAAAAAAAAAAAAAAAAAAAAAAAAAAAAAAAAAAAAAAACAGTGGTAAATATAAATAGAATCGACTGTCATTGTACAATAAAACTAGTTTATTTACGGCAAAAATAAATGTAACGACAGAAAAAGAATAAATTGTAAGACTGACTCGGACCACTGTGTGCACATATAGAGAAATATGGTTACGAAAATATAGTACAAATAAATAGTTTTTAATGTAAACTCAAACGGAGTAGCGAGCAAGTCACCTCTTATAGCGAGCAAATCACCTCTTATACTTGGACATTCTGAAATCTGGACACTTCTCAAAAGTGGACTGTTGTCGTGAGACGTTTGCTATATATACACACTAAAATTAACCTCTTATAGGTAGCCACCATGGTTCAATGGTTAGCATGCCCACCTTGCATACACAGGGTCGTTGGTTCAACCCCTCACGCACAGAAAAACCATATTTGGACATGGTTGCCGCATCCGTTTAATGCTTATCTAGAGCATGTAATTGTCGCGAAAATCATGTATTTTGTCTTTTTAAAAATAATTTTCGAGCAGAGAAAAATGTAGGCTTGCAATAAGCATTTAAATGGTTCTCAAATGCCGCAAACATGTTCTATTATTTAAATGATAGAATTTGAGACCATTACATGGTACTTTTTTGCAGGGAAAAAAGTATTTTTATAGGTTACGTATAGAATCATGACCATGTACATTGTTTTCGTGACCATTTAATTTTTTAACTTTTTTGCAGCGAAAAGAATTTTATAAAAATATTGAGCAAGTACATACGATTCTCATTTTGCGCGTCAGTCGTGTGTTGATTTTTGCTTGGAATTGACAGAGAATACGGAATTACTGTGTTTCGTGTTAATTTATTTATTCAGAAGTGGCACGTGGTTTTATGTGAACACAAAAAAGGAAAGTGCAATTACGAAAAACTTACCTGATTTTTGTTCTGCATTTTGCTATATGGTATAATTTATTTTTATTTGCAGTTACATGATGTCTGTGTTTGTAGATTTGATGGGCACGAAGTAAAAATGGAATGATTACTTATTGTGGAAATTGAACCAAAATAGGGTGTATAAAAATATGTGATGTTTGCCTGCATCACATATTGAATTAGTTTATAAATAAATAAAAACAAATAAATAAAGTTAATTTTTTATTTTCCTATCTGAAGTGGCGTCCTATTTTCGACGACGAAAAAAGTTTATTCATAAAGATTAAAATATTTTAGGTTTTGACCATGTTCTTTTAACTGGACAAAAAACATTTTTGACGAATACCATAACATTTTAGATCGTGACCATTGTCTGATTGATTCAAACTATATTTTTTTTATCAATATAATAACATTTTACATGAGGACAATTTTATTTTTCTTAGAACCCTGTTCACTTAGCAAACATGGTAGCAGGTGAAACTGTTATATGGTCGCCGCAAAAATAGTTCCTATCATATTATTTTGCGAATATGATTGTGACAATCATGTTTTTTTGTGTGCAGGTTCGAGCGAACACCAAAGAGTGTTTTAGCGGATTATTATCCCTTCTCAATAATTCTGGTGACATTTCTGAGTGTTTCAAAGCTACTCTTAGTGGTTTTCCGCAATGTGTAACGCCGTTCGGTCTTGGCTATAAAAAGGAGGTCCCTTGTCATTGAGCTAAACATAGAATCGGGCAGAACACACACCTAGAGAAGGAATATGATCTCCTCAACATGTTTCAAGAGCACCATGTTACTTTTTCACAGCGACCATATAGCATGTTTGTCGCAAAAATATGCTTTTCTCGTCAAACATAACGTGCTTTCTGAAATCAGATACATAATTTCCGAGAAAAGAACATGATTTCGACAAACATGCTACATGTTTCCCGTGAAAAATCAACATTTTGCTCTTGGGACATGGTTGGGGTGATCATATTCCTTCTCTGAGGCTGAAATGTCGGGATTCCACTGTACCTAATCTAACCTCTTATAAGTGAACACCTCCCAAATGTGGGCAAAATTTACACGACCGTTGGTGTCCACTTTTAAGAGGTTTCACTGTCTTTATTTTATTACAACATGACGTCAAGCCTAAAAGTTTGAACTTTTCGAAAAGATACATAAAAGCTGAAACATCCTTTTCCCAAACGTTTTAAATTTTTTGCGTTAATATCCGACTATATGGGAGTCATATCAAAACATAGACTAATATGGCCATTTGGGCTTGGTTGTAAAATGAGTTAAATAAATAAATTAATATTTATTGAATAGTTTCAGTTTTTTATTCTACTAAAAGATATTTGTGTCAAATTTGAATAAGATCGGTTAATAAATGAGAGTAATTTGGCCATATTTAGAAAATGGAGCGATTCGAGCGACTAACATAATTTGCAAGGCTTAGAAATAATTATATTACCCCATGGGAGATTAAAACAAGATTGGTTGATAAATAGGCGATAGATATATGACAGATATATCTAAATTTCAAAATTTTTTATACCCTCTACCATAGGATGGGGGTTTACTAACTTTGTCATTCCGTTTGTAACAAGCTATCGACTTGAAACTTGGCACAAGTATAGGGTGGTTAAAATTTCAAGGGCCGATGTTGATTTTGAATAAAACACAAACTATTTAGGAAATTATTGTAATTTTATTTTATTATGATATATTGGTGTTATTCAATTATGTATGGAACAAAATATCGGCCAAATGGGCGCCGCGACCTCGGTAGCACACCTTCATCCGATGGTCCAAATTTTCGATGACGCTGAGGCATAATGGAGGTTCTATGTCGTTAATGTGCCGAATTATCTCATCCTTTAGCTCTTGAATTGTTGCTGGCTTATCGACGTACACCTTTTCTTTCAAATAACACCAAAGAAAAAAGTCCAACGGTGTCAAATCACATGATCTTGTCTGCCAATTGACATCGCCATTACGTGAGATAACACGGCCATTGAATTTGTTGCGCAAAAGAGCCATTGTTTCGTTAGCTGTGTGACAAGTGGCACCGTCCTGCTGAAACCACATATCGTCCACATCCATATCTTCCAATTCGGGCCATAAAAAGTTCGTTATCATCTCACGATAGCGAACACCATTCACAGTAACTGCCTGACCGGGCTCAATTTGGAAAAAATACGGCCCGATGATGCCGCCAGCCCATAAACCGCACCAAACAGTCACTCGTTGTGGGTGCATTGGTTTTTCGACAATCACCCTTGGATTCTCATTCGCCCAACTGCGGCAATTCTATTTATTGACGAATCCACTGAGTTGAAAATGTGTCTCATCACTGAAGATGATTTTCTTCGAAAATTGATCATCCACTGTTGCCATTTCTTGGAACCATTTAACACGTTGTTGAATTGTGCATCTCTCCATGGTTCAAATTGAGTAAGTCTGAAATAGAGAAATGTCAAATAAAATTCGGAAAAAACATGGCGTTTAGGTGTGGTTCACATTCAACATCGGCCCCTTACAATTTAACAATTTACTGATGTCAATCGGATTGTATTGCAATGGACCGTTTGAAATTTGGTATGTAGGTTTAGTAATATGGCCTCTAACAACCATGCAAATTGGTCCATATCGGTCCATAATTATATATAGTCCCCATATAAACCGATACCCAGATTTTGCTTGTGGACCCTCTTGGAAGAGCAAATTTCATCCGATCCGTGTGAAATTCGTTACGTTGTGTTTGTATATGGCCTCCAACAACCGTGATCTTGTTAACATTTGGTACTAATCACGCAGAAATTGGTCCATATCGGTTCATAGTTATATATAGCCCCCATAGAAACTGACCCATCATATTTCACTTCTGGCGAACTTACATATTAATAGGGGTCTACTCTGAGCCGTATAAAGACGTGACTTATCTTTCATGTAAAAATAGAATCGATCTGAACTTACTTAGATAATAGATGCCACCCTTTCCCCATAAGGGATCTACCTTTTGAAAGGGGGTCACATGACAATTATTTAATCGAGTTAACGGTTCGCTGTATCCTTCGTTTGCGATTGGGCTGCTTTTTTGTGCTTATGTTATATTTTTCATTTTTATTACACGTGATGCAAATATAGTAGTAATTGTTTATGTGTGTTGCATGCTACATTGCAAGTACAATTGCCAATCAACCATATACAAGACGTGTTTCCAGTTATTTTTTTATTTTTGCTAATATCTTTCCACACCAGTCGAGTAGACCTTCCATCGATTGTAGAATTTCAAATTATTCGTTAGGTGCATATGTACATTTAGTTTTGGTTTTTTTATAGAGTTCCATTTATTTTGGACATGGTCTATTTTCATTGTTGTCATCTGTTTTCAATAAATTTGAAGCAAACATGGACGTTAGGGTGCACTGAAACAAATATTTACGTGCCATTAATGAGTATGCGCAATTTAAGGACAAATTTCTTTAAACTAATGAAATTTTAATTAAAAGAAAGTTTCTCATATTTGCTTCAAATATTTTTTTTATTACATTTAGGACACAAATGTTGGACATTTGTGACCCTCCATTAAAATTGTCTCTTTAAACTAAGTCAAATTTTCCTTAAAGTAAAGAAAGACGTTTTTTATAAGAAATCGCCTTAAATTAACTGAAACATTTAATCTTTAAATTTAAGATAAAATGCCTTCAAATATAGGTGTCCAAAAATCAAATTTTTGACATTATTAAATTTTGCAATTTTATTAGGGTTTAAAAACTAATTTTGTAACGACTCATGAATTATTTATCGGAATTCGTAAGAACAAAATGAAACATGGTAGCTAAAATTATTGTAAATTATTATTATCTACCAAATTTGAAATAAGAAATCTTATAAAATGAAACATAAGTTACACTGAATCCACCAGAAAGACAACATTTAGTTAATTTTAGATTTTTTTTAATATTTTTAGAAAATTTTAACTAAACAATATTACAAACGACATAACGCCGATATCGCAAAAATAAGTAAATATTTTTCGACAAATTTAAGAAAATTTATTAGACATAGTTAATTTTTTTCTCTTGTTAAAGAAAATTTAGTAGTTTGAAAACAAAAAAAAAAAACAAAATGGATTTCAAAATTGCAAGAATGTCTTTAGTGACATACGAAGTTCATGGTAGACGCATTTGTAACAGGTTGGCTGATAAGTCCCCTGTCTGACACATAGATGGCGTCGCTAGTATTAAATGCAAATGTGAGATAGAGCGTCTTTTGTGAAACAACTTTTGTTATTGTGAAAAAAATGGGAAAAAAGGAATTTCGTGTTTTGATAAAATACTGTTTTCTGACGGGAAAAAATACGGTGGAAGCAAAAAACTTGGCTTGATAATGAGTTTCCGGACTCTGCCCCAGAGAAATCAACAATAATTGATTGGTATGCAAAATTCAAGCGTGGTGAAATGAACACGGAGGACGGTGAACGCAGTGGACGCCCGAAAGAGGTGGTTATCGACGAAAACATCAAAAAAATCCACAAAATGATTTTGAATGACCGTAAAATGAAGTAGATCGAGATAGCAGAGGCCTTAAAGATATCAAAGGAACGTGTTGGTCATATCACTCATCAATATTTGGATATGCGGAAGCTCTGTGCAAAATGGGTGCCGCGCGAGCTCACATTTGACCAAAAACAACAACGTATTGATGATTCTGAGCGTTGTTTGCAGCTGTTAACTCGTAATACACCCGAGTTTTTCCGTCGATATGTGATAATGGATGAAACCTGGCTCCATCACTATACTCCTGAGTCCAATCGATAGTCGGCTGAGTGGACGGCGACCGGTGAACCGTCTCCGAAGCGTGGAAAGACTCAAAAGTCCGCTGGCAAAGTAATGGCCTCTGTTTTTTGGGATGCGCATGAAATAATATTTATCGATTATCTTGAGAAGGGAAAACCCATCAACAGTGATTATTATATGGCGTTATTGGAGCGTTTTAAGGTCGAAATCGCGGCAAAACGGCCCGATATGAAGAAGAAAAAAGTGTTGTTCCACAAGACAACGCACCGTCCCACAAGTCATTGAGAACGATGGCAAAAATTCATGAATTGGGCTTCGAATTGCTTCCCCACCCACCGTATTCTCCAGATCTGGCCCCAGCGACTTTTTCTTGTTCTCAGACCTCAAAAGGATGCTCGCAGGGAAAATTTTTGGCTGCAATGAAGAGGTGATCGCCGAAACTGGGGCCTATTTTGAGGCAAAACCGAAGGAGTACTACCAAAATGGTAGAAAAAAATTAGAAGGTCGTTATAATCGTTGTATCGCTCTTGAAGGGAACTATTTTGAATAATAAAAACGAATTTTGAGAACAAAAATGTGTTTTTCTTTGTTAGACCGGAGACTTATCAGCCAACTTGTTATATCCTAATTTTAATTTTATTGGTCCTATATTTAAGGCTACATAGGTTGGTAAAAATGTCTTTATTGTAAAGAAATCATTAAGGAAGGACCAAAATCTTTGGATCCATGTAAACTTTGTTTTTTGAGTGTGGGCAAAAAAATATATATTTTTTAAAGAAAATTAATTTAAATTTAATTAATGTAATTTCATTCATCATAATTCAATTTACAATAATAAATAGAATTTAAATCACGGAATTCTCATTTTTATGGATATTCTAATTTTATCCTTTCAATGCCTTGCCCATACCGAAAAATCTGTCAAACAACCCTTGATCTTTCTCAGCATCTTGAGTAATTCCCAATAAGTCTTCATAAAACATGTCACAATTCCTGTTAGTTGCTAATTGGAATGCCTGAGGCTAGAATAATGAAAAGAAAAACTGAATAAACATTAAACGAAAATAGTAATAAAATAGTAAACATTCACATAGCACGGTGGCCCTATAAATTTCGCAATTTTATTAGTGTTTTGCCTTGTGGCTCTAGCAGTCAAACGTTTCTTTGAGGTTGAAATGCATAAATTAGAGTGTTATGATTTTCATTTCCATGTTATTCCGATTTTTCTCCCTTTAGCGACTTAATTCACGCAATCTTTGTGATCGTAAAGTGGGGGGAAAACTCTCACAACGCATGTTTTCATATATATATATACACTTAAAAAAAAAACAAGTATATACGGCCGTAAGTTCGGCCAGGCCGAAGCTTATGTACCCTCCATCATGGATTGCGTAGAAACTTCTTCTAAACACTGCCATCCACAATCGAATTACTTAAGTTGCGGTAACGCTTGCCGATGGCAAGGCATCTTAAAACCTCCTAACACCATCTTCTAAATTGTATGACAAAATTTTCTATAGAAAGAAAATTTTGACAAAAATTTCTACAGAAATAAAATTTTAACAAAATTTTCTATAGAAATAAACTTTTGACAAAATTTCTATAGAAATAAAATCTTCGTAGATTATTTTTGGCTCGAGTGGCAACCATGATTATGAACCGAATAAAATTTGAACAAAATTTTCTATGGAAATAAAATTTTGACAATGATGAAAATTTTATTATGAACCGAATAATATTTTAACAAAATTTTCTCTAGAAATAAAATTTTGACAAAATTTTCTATAGAAATAAAATTTTGACAAAATTTTGTATAGAAAAAAATTTTGGTAGATTATTTTTGGCTCTAGTGGCAACCATGATTATGGACCGATATGGACCAATTTTTGTGTGATTGGACCAATTTTGATATGGTTGTTAGCGACCATATACTAACACCACGTTCCTAATTTGAACCAGATCGGATGAATTTTGCTCCTCCAAGAGGCTCCGGAGGTCAAATCTGGAGAACGTTTTATATGGGGGCTATATACAATTATGGACCGATATGGACCAATTCTGGCACGGTTGTTAAAGATCATATACTAACACCATGTTCCAAATTACAACCGGATTGGATGAAATTTGCTTCTCTTGGAGACTTCGCAAGCCAAATCTGGGGATCGTTTTATATGGGGGCTATATATAATTATGAACCGATGTGGACCAATGTTTGCATGGTTGTTAGAGACCATATACCAATATCATGTACCAAATTTCAGGCGGATCGGATGAAATTTGCTTCTCTTTGAGGCTCCCCAACCCAAATCTGGGGATCGGTTTATATGGGCGCTTTATATAATTATGGACCGATGTGGACCAATTTTTGCATGGTTGTTAGAAACCATATACCAATACCATGTACCAAATTTCAGCCGGATCGGATGCAATTTGCTTCTCTTTGAGGCTTTGCAAGCCAAATCTGGAGATCGGTTTATATGGGGGCTATATATAATTATGAACCGATGTGGACCAATTTTTGCATGGTTGTTAGAGACCATATACCAACATTATGTACCAAATTTCAGCCGGATCGGATGAAATTTTCTTCTCTTTGAGGCTCCGCAAGCCAAATCTGGGGATCGGTTTATATGGGGGCTATATATAATTATGGATCGATGTGGACCAATTTTTGCACGGTTGTTAGAGACCATATACCAACACCATGTACCAAATTTCAGCCGGATCGGATGAAACATGCTTCTCTTAGAGGCTCCACAAGCCAAATCTGGGGATCGGTTTATATGGGGGCTATATATAATTATGGACCGATATGGACCAATTTTTGCATGGTTGTTAGAGACCATATACCAACATCATGTACCAAATTTCAGCCGGATCGGATGAAATTTGCTTCTCTTTTAGGCTCCGCAAGCCAAATCTGGGGATCGGTTTATATGGGGGCTATATATCATTATGGACCGATGTGGACCAATTTTTGCACGGTTGTTAGAGACCATATACCAACACCATGTACCAAATTTCAGCCGGATCGGACGAAATATGCTTCTCTTAGAGGCTCCACAAGCCAAATCTGGGGATCGGTTTATATGGGGGCTATATATAATTATGGACCGATATGGACCAATTTTTGCATGGTTGTTAGAGACCATATACCAACATCATGTACCAAATTTTAGCCGGATCGGATGAAAGTTGCTTCTCTTTTAGGCTCCGCAAGCCAAATCTGGGGATCGGTTTATATGGGGGCTATATATAATTATGGACCGATGTGGACCAATTTTTGTATGGTTGGTAGAGACCATATACCAACACCATATACCAAATTTCAGCCGGATCGGATGAAATTTGCTTCTCTTAGAGCAATCGCAAGCCAAATTTAGGGGTCCGTTTATATGGGGGCTATACGTAAAAGTGGACCGATATGGACCAATTTTTGCATGGTTGTTAGAGACCATATACCAACACCATATACCAAATTTCAGCCGGATCGGATGAAATATGCTTCTGTTAGAGGCTCCACAAGCCAAATCTGAGGGTCCCTTTATATGGGGGCTATACGTAAAAGTGGACCGATATGGCCCATTTTCAATACCATCCGACCTACATCGATAACAACTACTTGTGCCAAGTTTCAAGTCGATAGCTTGTTTCGTTCGGAAGTTAGCGTGATTTCAACAGACGGACGGACGGACGGACGGACGGACATGCTTAGATCGACTCAGAATTTCACCACGACCCAGAATATATATACTTTATGGGGTCTTAGAGCAATATTTCGATGTGTTACAAACGGAATGACAAAGTTAATATACCCCCATCCTATGATGGAGGGTATAAAAAGCTTAATATAATGATGACAAATGGCTTAAGGCAACAGTCTTAAATGCGACTGTTAATAATTACAGAGCATACACTGAAAAATTGTTGTCGTGAGGCCAAATTTTGCTTAGCATAGAAGACGAATTTCTCTACACTGAAAAAACAGTGAACCCATTTCGGTTAATTTTAGAAAATTTTGATTATTTTTAGAAAATTTTAACTGACAGTATTACAAACGCTGGCATCAAGCCGATGTCATTAAAATAAGTAAATATTTTTCGACAAATTCAAGAAAATTTAGTACACATAATTAAGTTTTTTCACTTGTTAAAGAAAAATTTGTAGTTTCAAGGAAAATTTTGGAGTTCAAAATTGCAAGAATGTCTTTAGTGACATACGAAGTTCATGATGAACGCATTTGTAGTAAAATTTGTAAATTTAAAGAAATACTGAACTATTTTGTAGAAGACACGAATTTAGTTAATCTTTATGCTTCATTTGTGTATATTTTTTTCCTCGAAAATTGAAAATTAATGAAATTGTCTTTAAATTTGTTGACTTTTTGCATCTTGACTACAAAGCAAAAAAGCGTTTAAAAATAGATGATTTTCAATATTTTATTTTAAAGGCGCTGTTTACTTGAAACCTACCATAATTTCTATTTGAAGTCGAGTCTGAATTTGAAAATTTAAGTTGTCGTTGATACGCTTTAAACGACTCTAATAACTCATGAAAAAAATGCAGAGAAAACGAATAAATTAAAATTTTATACCTAGAACCAAGTACGCAAATCTCCTGTTTAAAAAAATAATTGTAGCTTAAAAGTATCCTTAATTCAATTCTCCGCTTCTTTGGCTCGGAATCAATACCCAAGTCATTAGAGTAAAGATAAAATCTTTGGAACCAGTAATGTTTTTTTTTTCAGTGCAGTTACGGTAGCGGAAAAAGTCTTACGGACATTTGCATTACCAGAAGAAAGATTCTCATTACACGTTGCATTACAATGCGATGAATTATAATGTATAATATATATTGACAATATAAAATACTTCTCAGTAAAAATGTAATGCTGTTGACCGATAATGTCTTAATAAAATGTTATGGCATAATTGAGTACAAATATCAATTGAGCATTTACTTAAGAAATCTAAACCAATGTATACTGTAGAGGTAATTCAAAAGAAATTTCCTTTTAGAAATATTTTGTCATAAATATTTCATATTCATATTATACATTAGATTAATGCTTTAATAGGTATATTAGAAATTAATTCACGAATTTAACTCTCTGGTCGTTTCATTGAGTTCTGCAGTTAAATCATTAAATTAATTTTCATTTAGTCTGTTTTAGATGAACTGATTCAATTTCTTTCTGATTTTCTTTAGCATACACTGAAAAAAAGTGAACCCTCTATTTCACTAAAGGCAATTTAACTTTATTTCAGTTCATGGAATTGTTACGTTTGGAGAAAGTTTTCTTTACTCTAATAACTTTTTGGGTACATTAGTTAAATGACCTTAAAAACGGGGTAAAAATTATACAAAATTGAAGCAAAAATATTTACTAAATTCGTACTTCTCACAAAATAGGCCATTATTTCTTTATATTTGTAATTGCGCCCATCTTGAATTTCATATGGCACTAAAGACATTCTGGCAATTTTAAACTACACGCAGAGAAGAAACATGATTGTCACAATCATATTCGAAGAGAAAAATAATATATACAATTATACAAAGTGGTCTGGATTCAACCCCAGTTTATACCGTACACCAAAGAGTTCAGCGGTGGTTGTAAGTTATGCTGCAGACATTTCTGAGTGTTTCAAACCTTCTCTAAGTGGTTTCCGCGTAACGTGAAACGCCGGTCGGACTTGGCAATAAAAAGGAGGGCCTTGTCATTGATCTAAACGTCTAAAGGTCTTAGGGCGATTTCGCTTTGGTAAAAATATGTTACCTTCGCTAAAAAAAAAACTGTGAACACACCAGGAAGAATAATTTTGGTTAATTTTAGAAAATTTAAATTATTTTTAGAAAATTTTAACTAAACAGTAAATGTTTTTCGACAAATTCAAGAGTATTTATTAGACATAATTAACTTTTCCACTTGTCAAAGAGAATTTTTTAGTTTAAAGAAAAAAGTGTCATACGAATGAACGCATTTGTTGTAAAATTTACAAATTTAAAGAAATAAAGAACTATTTTGTGAGAAGTACGACTTTAGTAAATCTATATGTTTCATTTGTGTATAATTTTTCCCCGTGTTTTAGTTCGTTTAACTAACATACGCAAACAATTATTAAAGTAAAAGGAACATTCTCCAAACATAATAATTCCATGAACAAAAAAAAAAAATAAATTGGTTGTAGTAAAAGAGAGGGTTCACTTTTTTTGAATGTTGGTGTTACACTACTTGTTTCCTAATTGTATTTTCGCCCAAACTGTCATTCCAAAATTATTCGAATTAATTCAGAATATATTGGAGGTCCAATATCCGAAAGATATGACAGTGTCCCTCAATCCATTTCGACAATGTTGAACCTTTGTTTTGTATCGAAATCATCGTAAACGAACCTGAAATAACGTGATTCCACACGAAAAAAAATAATTCTTTCCTCCCAAACGAAATTTTAGACAAACAAAGTTCGTTTCTCATTTGCTTTTCGTTGAAAGGAAGTGTATTTGGAAGAAAAGTATATTTTTTTATGATAAACGTTTATACTTTTCCAGGATGTAAAAACAATTTTATGAAGACTAACTCAAAAAAATTTTTTTTGGCTAATTGCATTTTCCCTCATATCTTTCCCACTTCCACGAAGTTTTTTAGTTCTTAGCACCTTTTTCTGTAACACAAACAATGTAGAAGAAATTATACGATTTTATAAATTTTAATTTTTTTTTTTACCTTTCGCCTGGACGGAGAATCGAACCGCGGACCATGCAATTTGTAAGCCAACACACTATCCACTGAGCCATGTAGCCGTTATTGTCATCAATAGACAATTACCCATATAACTAAGTTATATTTATATAGCATAGCTTGCGGCGCCCACGCGCCGATTAAACAAAGCTTATTTAACAGAAAAATACATTTAGTTGGGCACCGTGGAGCAGTGGTTGCTACGTTTGACTTGCATGCCAAGGGCTCGATCCCTGCTTCGACCAAAGTTTTTTTTTAACATATATTCCAGATATGATCGGAAGATTCCGAAAAAAATTTGAACATTACATTCTACTATATTAAATTTTTACTATGAACTGTAAAATGTGTCTTATTATAGACCTAAATTTAGAAAAGAACAGTGTTTGATATAAACGAAATGGACTGTGTTGTTGGTTCAAAAATAACTTTTTTTACTGAAAAAATAAAAATTTTGTAACAAACGAATTTTTTTGGTGATAAAAGTGTATACTTTTCGAAGCAATTCAAAAAACTCTAACAAAAGAAAAACGTTTTCGGTACACGTTTTCCAAACGTTTTTTTTTTTTTTCTTTGCGTGCACAACTCTTGATATTGACCTTAAACTGAGACCATTCTATTTCGCTGTCATTTGACCCAAAACTTGCCTCCAAGAATAACCTCCCAAAGATCTTCTTCATTTTAACTATGCAATAAGTTCGTTTAATTGAATTTGTTATAACTCGATGTTTTCATATTTTTGATTGGTAATTTTAACTTTTTTTGTTTCAAATAGGGTAGAAACGGAGTAAGAATTAATAAAATGGAACAAATTATTCCAATTTTGTTGAACAAAATAATAAAAGCATTCTAGAAAAATTGGGAATTCTTGAAAATATTTGAGGTCAAACGTTCAGACAAGCGTTAGGATACATTAAAAATCATAAGAAATGTAAAAAATTATTTATTTGGCAAAATATCACAAAATTTTTTAATTCACATCCAAAACACTGAATTTGGATTACACCTTAAGGACATCCATCCTATGACAAGCCCATGTTCAATTCATCACTTCTGTGTCCATTCTGCGCCACTTCTTGATCCACAAAAAACATTTTCATTATGTTTTGGCGACGCTTTTTTTACCTGGCTATTGACTTATTTTTGCCACTGTGGTATTATCTGTATTTTTATTTTCATTTATTTTTTTAAGTGTATTCGTACAAACTTACCAAACAAAGTTTGAGTTTAAAATACCACAACAATAAATATTAGTAGCAATTCTTGCTCTCATACTCGTGTGTCTGCATTCAGTCACTCGTCTCTCGTAGCCTGGAAAAAATTAACAACAATTCGTAATTTTATTAAGTATTTAATTCAGTTTTTATAGTATTTGCCATTAATGTGTTTTTTTTTGTTTGTCTATTTCACAAAAATTTTCGAGTATCCCAACAAGCTGGTAATCCAAAGAAGAACATTATGTCGGTAGCTAATGTAGTTTCATTCTACAGCTGTTGATTATTGCTGTAGTTTGTGTTCTTGGCAGGAGCTTTAATAAAAAAATATAATATATTAACGTTTTGTTGTATTTTGTTTTGATTTTTTTTGGTTAGTTTAAATGCAGAATATTTTAGTTTTTACTACTCACCTGTTGTATTTAATTTTTATTTAATTTTTTTATTATTCAAATCTTTGCGTTCACATGTAATGGCATATATAGAATTTTTAATATATCAAATAAATGTATGTGGATTAGTGGTTTTCAACGCCTAGTCTTGAAGTTGATAGTAAAGGGTGATTCTTTTGAGGTTAGGATTTTCATGCATTAGTATTTGACAGATCACGTGGGATTTCAGACATGGTGTCAAAGAGAAAGATGCTCAGTATGCTTTGACATTTCATCATGAATAGACTTACTAACCAGCAACGCTTGCAAATCATTGAATTTTATTACCAAAATCAGTGGCAGAAAATCCGCTTTTTTATCGACAAATTTTGTTCAGCGATGAGGCTCATTTCTGGTTGAATGGCTACGTAAATAAGCAAAATTGCCGCATTTGGAGTGAAGAGCAACCAGAAGCCGTTCAAGAACTGCCCATGCATCCCGAAAAATGCACTGTTTGGTGTGGTTTGTACGCTGGTGGAATCATTGGACCGTATTTTTTCAAAGATGCTGTTGGACGCAACGTTACGGTGAATGGCGACTTTTTGTTGCCAAAAATGGAAGAACTGAACTTGGTTGACATGTGGTTTCAACAAGATGGCGCTACATGCCACACAGCTCGCGATTCTATGGCCATTTTGAGGGAAAACTTCGGAGAACAATTCATCTCAAGAAATGGACCGGTAAGTTGGCCACCAAGATCATGCGATTTGACGCCTTTAGACTATTTTTTGTGGGGCTACGTCAAGTCTAAAGTCTACAGAAATAAGCCAGCAACTATTCCAGCTTTGGAAGACAACATTTCCGAAGAAATTCGGGCTATTCCGGCCGAAATGCTCGAAAAAGTTGCCCAAAATTGGACTTTCCGAATGGACCACCTAAGACGCAGCCGCGGTCAACATTTAAATGAAATTATCTTCAAAAAGTAAATGTCATGGACCAATCTAACGTTTCAAATAAAGAACCGATGAGATTTTGCAAATTTTATGCGTTTTTTTTTAAAAAAAAGTTATCAAGCTCTTAACAAATCACCCTTTATGTTGTCTTGTAATTAAATTTTTTAATGCATATTAAAAAAATATATATACATTACCAACTTGTGAATGACGACGACTTCAGAGAAAGTTTTTTTTAATGGTGGCTTATTTGTGTGCACCTGGCATTGAAATCTGACTGATTTATATAATACATTTCTTAAGTAGTAAATATTTCCCAAAGTTTCGCTGGGCTATGTCACATGGACATATCATATAAAAGTACCAATTTTGAGGTAGGTCGGATAGTTTTTAATAAGACAGTTACTATGCAGAGCCACAGCTCAATTTAAAGTCTGTTTGCTAGGTCCTCAATGGGTAAATTTTTTGGAACTTGTTCAAACATTTAAAAAAAAAATTAACTTTTTGATTTTTTTTCCTAAAATTTGAAAACGTTGTCTTTTCGAAAATCGAAAAAACGATTTAGGAAAACTGTAGTGTTTACTTTGACGATAATTGAATAGTCGATCTTCATGTCACGATATTTTGATTGGTTGTCTCTCTCCCCTTAAAATTCAAATTCTAATTTTCCATTTTATAGTTGAAAGTCCAATAACCGATTTAGGTTACTATCAATAATAGATTTGACTTTATTTTCAATAAAATAAAAACGCAGATTAGTCGGAATATAATATTGCCGAGTGAGAAAGGTTAATAAGAGTAATGTATCAAATTAGAATAAATAAGTTTTCCTCTTTGTTTTGAAGACACCTGTTTATGACTTTAATGGCTTTTTGAAATTTCAACATTTGTCTCCGATTTCTTGAAAATTTTTCAGGAAAAGACTTGCTCTGATATAATACAAATTTACAATGAACCATGTACAGTAAAACCTCTTAAACTTGAACAATCGGAAAAGTCGACACCTCTCAAAAGTGAATAATTATCGTGAGACGTTAGCTACACCAATAGATTAAAATTACACAGAAAAAAAAGAAAACTGTTTTATTGGAAGAAGGAACTACCTCATGCGAAAATTGAACAAAATTGTCCTCGACGTTAGTTTAACTACGAATTTTTTTTTTTCAGTGTATGTTAACCTCTCATAATTGGACACCTCCCAAATATGGAAAAAATGTACGCGACCGTGAATGTTAAAAATAATGTAATCGATAAATAAGGGCTTAACCTGTTTTCTTTAATTCAACATAAGTTATACGATGTAAAGGGTGATTTTTTAAGTGCTATTGAAAATTTTTCACAAAAAACACATAAAATTTCGACAAATGCATGACATCTTCACTTGAAGATTATTATATTATCAAATGTTGAGCTCTTTTGTGCCTCAAATGGACCATCCGCTTCGGCTGATATCTCACGCCAAAATTGGACTAAACACAATTTTCGAAAGTGTGCCAAAATGATAATAGCTAAAAAATTATCCTTTACTTGTAATTTTCAGGATGTGATCCAAAGGTCAAAATTGGGTATTTTATTTCTGGTATTTGGAGGAATACTTGCCACAGTTTTTCACTTTTTGATATGGGTCATTTCATTTGAAGTGTTCCAAAAATTTTTTCTTAAACTTAAAAAAAGAAGTAATTTTCAAATAGAAAATCGTAAATTTTTTTTAAGAATAAGTTTTTTTTTCTTTTATACCTCCACCATAGGATGGGGGTATATTAACTTTGTCATTCTGTTTGTAACATATCGAAATATTGTTCTAACGCCCCATAAAGTATAAATATATTCTGGGTCATGGTGAAATTCTGGGTCGATCTAAGCATGTCCGTCCGTCTGTTAAAATCACGCTAACTTCCGAACGAAACAAGCTATCGACTTGAAACTTGGCATAAGTAGTTGCTATTGATGTAGGTCGCATGGTGTTGCACATGGGCCATATTGGACCACTTTTACGTATAGCCCCCATATAAACTGACTCCAAGATTTGACTGGCGGAGCCTCTTAGGGAAGCAAATTTCATCCGATCCGGTTGAAATTTGGTACGTGGTGTAAGTATAGGGTCTCTAACAACCATGCAAAAATTGGTCCATATCGGTCAATAATTATATATAGCCTCCATATAAACCGATGCCCAGATGTGACCTCCGGAGTCTCTTGGAGGAGCAAAATTCATCCGATCCGTTTGAAATTTGGTACGTCGTGTTAGACCACATCGGTCCATAATTATATATAGCCCCCATATAAACCAATCCCCAGATTTGACCCCCGGAGCATCTGGGAGGAGCAAAATTCACCCGATACGGCTGAAATTTGGTTCGTGGTTTTAATATGTGGTCTCGAACAACTATGCAAAAATTGGTTCATATCGGTTCATAATTATATATAGCTCCCATATAAATCGATCCCCAAATTTGACCTGCAGAACCTCTTGGAGAAGCAAAATTAATCCGATTGGTTTGAAATTTGGTGCAATATGCTACTATATGGCCGCTAACAACCATGCCAAAGTTTGTCCATATCGGTCTATAGTTATATATAGCCGATTCCCAATCACACAAAAATTGGTCCATATTGTCAAAAATAAACTACCACCATTTTTTTTCTATAGATAGTTTTGTCAAAATGTTGTCAAAATTTTGTTCCTATAGAAAATTTTGTCAAAATATAATTTCTATAGAAAATTTTGTCAAAATTTTATTTCTATAGAACATTTTGTCAAAATTGTATTTCTATAGAAAATTTTGTCAAAATAGAAATATTTGTGAAAATTTTAATACTATAAAAAATTTTGTCAAAATTTTATTTCTAACAAAATTTTTGTACAAAAAACAATTTTTTTTTGTACAAAAATTGTTTGGTCCAAACATTTATAAAGTGACTCTTCATACAAATATATGACATTAAGTTTTTTTCAATATGTACTTATAAAATATGTATATTACATATTTTTTTTCTTTCTGGAAAAATGATTCCAGCCCCAATTTGAGGCGGGAACATAAATCACAATTGCCTCGTTTAGTCATTCAAAACTGTTCAAGCTGATTCCATTTTGTAATATGACATTTAAAATTGATTTAAAATCTAATGGAAATAGAATTTTTTTTTATAGATAATTTTGTCAAAATTTATTACTATAGAAAATGTTGTCAACATTTTATTTCTATATAAAATTTTGTCAAAAATATGTATATTACATATTTTTTTTCTTTCTGGAAAAATGATTCCAGCCCCAATTTGAGGCGGGAACATAAATCACAACAGCCTCGTTTAGTCATTCAAAACTTTTCAAGCTGATTCCATTTTGTAATATGACATTTAAAATCTAATCGAAATAGAATTTTTTTTTTATAGATAATTTTGTCAAAATTTATTACTATAGAAAATGTTGTCAAAATTTTATTTCTATATAAAATATTGGCAAAATTTTATTTCTATAGAAAATTTTGTCAAAATTTTATTTCTGTAGAAAATTTTGTCAAAATTTTATTTCTATAGAAAATTTTGTCAAAATTTTATTTCTATAGAAAATTTTGTCAAAATGTTATTTCTACACACAAAAAATTTTTTTTTCTGATTCAATCACGAAATTAATTGATCCAATTAATTTTTAATTGAAAATCACAGAAATGATATTATCAATTAAAAAATTAATTGAAGGTCAATTAAAAAGTTAATTGATCCAATTAAAAAATTAATTGATACTATTATTTTTGTGATTGATTTTTGTTTCAATTAAAAAAATTTGTTGAATCAATTAACTTTTTAATTGAATATTTTTTAAAACTCAATTAAAATTTTAATTGGAAAAATTTTCGTGAAATTTTTTTGTGTGTATAGAAAATTTTGTCAAAATTTTATTTCTAACAAAATTTTGTCAAGAGTTTTTTTCTATAGAAAATTGTGTCAAAATTTTGTTTCTATAGAAAATATTGTCAAAATTTTATTTCTATAGAACATTTTGTAAAAATTTTATTTCTATAGAAATATTTGTGAAAATTTTATTACTATAAAAAATTTTGTCAAAATTTTATTTCTAAGAAGTTTTTGTACCAAAAACAATTTTTTTGTACAAAAATTGTTCGCTCCAAACATTTATAAAGTGACTCTTCATACAAATATATGGCATTACGTTTTTTTTTTTAAATGTAGTTATAAAATATATTACATATTTTGCTTATTTCTGGAGAAATGATTCCAGCCCCAATTTGAAGCGAGAACATAAAAAAACAATACCCCTGTTTAGTTTTTCAAAACTGTTCAAGCTTATTCCATTTTGTAATATGACATTTAAAATTGATTTAAAATCTAATCGAAATAGAATAACAGCATTTTTTATTTAATTATAATTATGAAGTACAAAATATATTTATTTAAAAAATTGATTTTGGTTTTCCATATTGCAAGTAAATTGTTTATTTGATTAATATAATAAAAAATTATTTAAATTAAATCAAATTGTCGAATTACATAAACTAGAAGAGGGGAGCCGTTTATATCGGGAAATATCAGCAAATGAATTCATTTTGATTAAAAATTTGTCATTTGACCTAATGTAATAAACATGTGTGCTAGATTCCTTCAGAATTTCAACCTAATCAATATTACAGTAACTTAATATGAACGAGGTTTGGTGGATTCAAAATACACTTTAGACCTCCATCTTAGGTTGGTCAAAATAAATAGTTTTCGCTAATGCTCCATGAGAATGTCTCAAAAGCAAAAAAAAAAAAAAAACAAACAAACAAACAAATATGACAATAGGGGGCAGGGATTTCCAAAAGTAAAGATTAAACATTATATACCACTCGTTTATGTCTCTTAACCAAGACATTGTTTTCCTAAGACTTGTAGCTACCATCCATTCCGTTCACATAATCACTGGTTATGTTATGTTTCCGTCTTTCTGTTGGAGCTGATCTAGTTTAAATTTCACTAATTTACGTGTGAAATACAGCAAACCTTCCTAATTAGTTGGTCAAAAGTGAGTTAAAAAGCAAACTGTAGCAGAAAATGTATTAAAAGAAAAACAGAAACAATAACAAAAAAAAACATTATAATTAAATTCACCAAAAACATCACAACTCATTTTTATAAATTTTTTGACAGTTAAAGGAATTTTAGTTTCCCTAGTGGTTTTTTGTTTTTGTTTCAAAAGTGTCTTTCCCTTGAAGTTATGATAGCCATTTGAGATTTTATTTTTGATTTTTGTGATGGTGATACTGATGTATCTCATTTCTGAATGTCATTAAAAGTGTAACAGTTTTAAGTGTTTCCATAGAAATGAGCGCATCTTTCCACAAGCCACAACAAAAATTATAATTTTGGTATATTTGGCCTAGGTTAAAATATTTCTCACAGTCCATAGAAACCCACTTAAAAAAATAACGTTGATAATAGTGAAGACGACCAATTTGTGACATGTGTAAAATAACCACTAAACTGTCTACAAATTTTTTTTTTAATTGTCATCTCACTTCACTGTCATCTCACCAAAAAAAAAAAAAATGCCATAATCAGTATTTTGTCATATGTATTATGGGGCAAGATTATTGCTTTATTGAAATCTTTTTCAACAAAAATTTCAACATATTTCTGATTCGATCTAACCTCGTCTATCCCTCCGTCTGATATATAGTATTATGTAGTTTATTTTATTTAAAAAAAAATATTTATTTTACTTTAACATAAATATTAATAACATTTCAATTATGTTTTATTTCTAGGTACGATTTCAAATGGTAAGCCACTTGGTGATATGTCAAAAAAATATAATTATATATTAATTAATAACATTAATTAAATTCATCACTTCATCTCATTGAACAAACTACTTCAAAATAATGGAAATGCAATTAAAAGAAATTTAAAAATCTTTGCTTGCTGAACTAAGGTTAATTTTCCTTAAAGTAAATAAATACATACCACATTTGGTTTAAAGATATTTGCCCATATGCAAAATAATTTAATGGCAGCTTATCGAAGGAATTTACATGGTAAAAGTCGAAAAATAATTGTATAATTAGACTTGAAGTTTTCTTTAATTTTTTTTTTCATATATTATATATGTAAATATTTTATATAAATACACTGAAAAAGCAGTGAACCCACCAGGATGAAAACTTTCGGTTAATTTTAGAAAATTTTGAATATTTGTAGAAAATTTTAATTAAACAGTATTACAAATGCTGGTTGGCATCACGCCAAGGTCATTAAAATAAGTAAATATTTTTCGAAAAATTCAAGAAAATTTTGTTAATTTAACTAACGTACGCAAAAAATTATTAGAGTAAAGGAAACTTTCTCCAAACATAATAATTCCATGAACTAAAATAATGTTAAATTGGCTTTAGTGAAATAGAGAGTTCACTTTTTTTATATTAACTTTGTCATTCTGTTCGATCATTCTGAGTCGATCTGAGCATGTCCGTCCGTCTGTTGAAATCGCGCTAACTTCCGAGCGAAACAAGCTATCGACTTGAAACTTCGCACAAGTAGTTGTTATTGATGTAAGTCGGATGGTATTGCAAATGGGCCATATCGATCCACTTTTACGTATAGCCCCCATATATACGGTCCCTCAGATTTTGCTTGCGGACCCTCTAAGAGAAGCATATTTCATCCGATTCGGCTGAAATTTGGTACATGATGTTAGTATATGGTCTCTAACAACCATGCAAAAATTGGTCGACATCGGTCCATAATTATATATAGCCCCCATATAAACTGATCCCCAGATTTGGCTTACGGAGCCTCTAAGGGAAGCAAATTTCATCCGATCCGGCTGAAATTTGGTACATGGTGTTGGTATATGGTCTCTAAAAACCATGCCAAACTTGGTCCATATCGGTCCATAATTATATATAGCCCACATATAAACCGTTCTCCAGATTTGACCTCCGGAGCCTCTTGGAGGAGAGAAATTCATCCGAGCCGGTTCAAATGTGGAACGTGGTGTTAGTATATGGTTTCTAACATACATGCAAAAATTGGTCCACATCGGTTCACAATTATATATAGGCCCCATATAAACCGATCCCCAGATTTGGCTTGAGGAGCCTCTAAAAGAAGCAAATTTCATCCGATCCGGTTGAAATTTGGAACATGTTGTTAGTATATGGTCTCTAATAGCCGTGCCAGAATTGATCCATATCGGTCCATAAATATATATAGCCCCCATATAAACCGTTCTCCAGATTTGACCTCAGGATCCCCTTGGAGGAGCAAAATTCATTCGATCCGGTTCAAATTTGGAACGTGGTGTTAGTATATGGCCGCTAACAACCATACCAAAATTGGTCCATATCAGTCTATAGTTATATATAATCGATCTCCAATCACAAAAAATTGGTCCACATCGGCTGATAATCATGGTTGCCACTCGAGCTGAAACTAATCTATATAAATTTTATTTCTATAGAAAATTGTTTCAAAATTTTATTTTTATAGAAAATTTTGTCAAAATTTTATTTCTATAGAAAATTTTGTTAAAATTTTATTTCTATAGAAAATTTTGTAAAATTTCATTTCAATAGAAAATTTTGTCAAAATTTTGTTTCTATAGAAAATTTTGTTAAAATTTTATTTCAATAGAAAATTTTGTTAAAATTTTATTTCAATAGAAAATTTTGTCAAACTAATTTATAGATGTATTTAATTGGTCTTTTTTGATTTAATATATACCACGTATGGACTTACTTACAATTTGAAAGACGGTGTAAGGAGCTTTTAAGATACCTTGCCATCGGCAAGCGCTACCGCAACTCAAGTAATTCAATTGTGGATGGCAGTGTTTAGAAGAAGTTTCTACGCAATCCATGGTGGAGGGTACATAAGATTCGTCATTATTTTAAAGAAATTTGTCCTTCATATTTTGTAAATTGCGCATACTAAAATTTAGGTTGCATAATCTTTAATGTCACGTTAATATTTTTTTAGTGTAGATTTTAAGGTAGACAGGTCTCTAAAGAGGTCTTTATTTTAAAGAAGTCACATCTGTGGCTCAGAATCAATACCAAAATCCTTAGGGAAAGGTCAAATAACCTTTGTTTTAGTGTGTGTATATGTGACTCAAAAATATCGAAAACGCACTCAAAAAAAAGTGAACTCTCTATTTCACTAAAGCCAATTTAACTCTATATTAGTTCATAGAATCATTGTGTTTGGAAAAAGTTTACTTTACTCAAATAATTTTTTGCGTACGTTAGTTAAATGAACTAAAACACAGGAAAAAATTATACAAAAATAAAGCATAAAGGTTTCCTAATTTCGTATTTCTCACAAAATAGTTCATTATTTCTTTAAATTTGTAAATTTTACCAAAAATGTGTTCATCATGAACTTCGTATGGCACTAAAGACATTCTTGCAATTTTGAACTCCAAGATTTCTCTTAAAACTACAAAATTTTCTTTAACAAGTGCAAAAACTTAGTTATGTCTAATAAATTTTCTTGAATTTGTCGAAAAATATTTACTTATTTTTACCATATCGGAGTGATGCCAGCGCTTGTAATACTGTTTAGTTAAAATTTTCTAAAAAAATTCAAAATTTTCTAAAATTAATCGAAAGTTATCTTTCCTGGTGGGTTCACTGTTTTTTCAGTGCGGCAAATCTCTAAGTCGTCTCAGTATTCCTCAACTGTCGTATTAAGCTATCAACCCTCATTTAGCTATTACCCCTTCATTACCAATTTAATAAATAATGTTGCAAAATTGTTTTTCGGAACTATTTGGTTCTAGTAAAAACCATTTTTTGGAAATCTAGTACTACTATCACCATCTCTTCACTGAAAAAGATATTGTCGTGAGGTCAAAGATTTCATGTCTTTAAAATACGAATGCAAATTTGCTTAGCATGGAAGATGCAAGCTTTTCAAGTCTTATTGTCCTTATAATTAAGTGATTTGACTTAAAAATGGGTATCATAACATGAAAGACAAAATGTTTTGGGCTAAGGTCAACTTGATTTTAATAATTCAGAAAAATTCTTTAAATTTAATGAAATTGTCTTTAAATTGGCTGTCTTTTTGCATCTTGACTACAAAGCAAAAAATCGTTCAAATATAGGACAGGGTTTTAAAAATTTATTTTTTTAAGAAGTTTTTCACTTGAAACATAGCATTATTTCTACTGGAAGTCGAGTCTTAATTTGAAAAATAAAGTTGTCGTTAACTCGTTTTTAAAGGACTTTGATAGCATATGAAGAAAAAAAGCTGAGAAAGCGAAAACTTAAAATTTGCTTCCTAGAAGCAAATACACAAACCCCAAATTTAACAAAGAATTGTGTCTTAAAAGTATCCTTACTTGTATTCTCCGCTTCTTTGGCTCGGAATCAATACCAAATTTTTTAAAGTAAAGACAAAATCTTTGGAACCGGACATGCTTTTTTTTCGGTGTACTAATTTCCTTAAAGTTGAAAATGTGTCTCAATCCATCAATTGTGTTGGATTCTAACACAATTGATGGATTGAGACACATTTTCAACTTTAAAGAAATTAAGTCTGAAGAACTTTCTAGAAACTACTAATAATATTGTGTATTCTTTTGGAGTGCACTTTTATTTGTTATTAAATATTAATAGCTATAAACTAGATAAATGTCACTACAATTTTTCTAAGGCAATATTAGAAACGGCAAAAACGAGATCATGGGCTAAATCTAACTCAAAAAAAAAAGTGAAACCACTTTGGGTTTAACCAAATTATAAGAAGAAAATATTTTTCAGTAAACCCAAGAAAATATATTTGACATAATTTATATTCTTCTCTTGTTAAATTTCGTATCATTACTGTGGTGTTCTTTGAAAGAAATACCAAATTTGCACTTCCTCAATAATAAAAAATATTCGTGTAATGTAGCCCTTATAAATAATGTAGTTGTAGGTATTATTTATACAAAAGTCACCTTAATGACGAAAATTTCACACAACACTAGAAGTGATTATCACCTTTGCAGACGAATAAATATAAATAATACAAATAAAACCATAATAGAAAATTCATTTGAAATCGACAAATTATAACATGGTCATGAATTTTAAATAAATTTATTAGAAGCTTGTAAATTGTTCAGCAGGTCGTTCGTTCTGTTCTGTTCTGTTCTATCACTGTCAGCCGAAAGAATTCAGCTAATCAATAGTCACTGTGTTAACTCAACTATGAAAATGTTTCAGTTAATATTTTTTTTGCAGTTGTTGGACAAATTACAAAAATTATTGCAGTAGTTGTTTGTTGTCGTTATACACAGTATTTAATAGTGTGATTTTTTCTATGTAAGTCTTGCAACGAATAAAGTGTTAAAATATTAACAACTAAGAGATAGGTGTTCTCTTGATTTATCTTGACATGAACATTACATTGCATATTTATATTGACATGTTAGTGAAAATAAAACCATATAAATATGTATGCTTTCTTAAAAGGAATAAATATATAAAAGATTTTTTTTGTATATATTAGTAAAAGGTTCACACAGAGACTAAAATTTCGTATGAACAATATTAGGTATCTACTACAGTAAGTAATATGCAAAAGTCGTGAATAGATGTTTACAAAATTATAAATACGGCGGTAAGTTAAGACAGGGGGAATCTTAATTAACCTTCACCATGGATTACATAGGAAATTCTACTATAAACTACAAACGAATTTACCATTTATGGTAACAGATTAAATAATTATATAAGCAAATTTAGTTCTTAATCGGCTTACATAGAAGAGCCTATAAAAAATTATGAATCTATATGAACCAATTTTCGCACGGTAATTAAAGGAACAGATGAAGTTTGCAACTCCAGAAAGCGCAGAAAATCAAATCTGTTGATCGGTTTATATGGGGGCTATATATAATTATAAACCGATAAGGTTTATATTTCGTTGTTAGAGGCCAAATACTAACACCAAGTTTCAAGTCGATAACTTGTTTCGTTCGGAAGTTAGCGTGATTTCAACAGACGGACGGATGGATGGACATCGGTAGATCGACTCAGAATTTCACCACGACCCCCAATACATATACTTTATGGGGTTAGACAATTATTTCGATGTGTTACAAACGGAATTACAAAGTTAATATACATTCATCCCATGGTGGAGGGAATATAATAGATGCAATGAGAGTTGATCTCCCCATCAAAACCCTAATCATAGAATCGCACCGTATTCATTGATAAGAGGGAGGGTGAAACAGAGTTTTTTCCTGTCTATAGAATTGAAATATTTTCACTCATAATATTATTATTATTAATGCATTAAAAAAAAGCATATATGGCCGTAAGTTCGGCCTGGCCGAATCTTATGTACCCTCCACCATGGATTGCGTAGTAACTTCTGCTAAAGACAGTCATCCACAATGGAATTACTTGGGTTGAGTAATACTTACCGATGGCATGGTATCTGAAAACTTCTTAACATCGTCTTCTAAATTGTAAGTTAGTCCATACGTGGTATATATTAGACCAAACAAGTATATACGGCCGTAAGTTCGGCCAGGCCGAATCTTATGTACCCTCCACCCTGGATTGCATAGAAACTTCTACTAAAGACTGTCATCCACAATTGAATTACATGGGTTGGGGTAACACTTGCAGATGGCAAGGTATTTTATAACTTCATAACACCGTCTTCTAAATTGTAAGTTAGTGCATATAGAAATAAAATTTTGACAATATTTTCTATAGAAATAAAATTTTGACAAAATTTTCTATAGAAATACAAGTTTGACGATATTTTCTATAGAAATAAAATTTTGGAAAAAAATTTGGTAGAGTATTTTTGGTGATATGGACCAATTTTTGTGTGATTGGTGATCGGCTATATATATAACTATAGACCGATATGGACCAATGTTGGCATGGTTGTTAGAGACCATATACTAACACCACGTACCAAATTTCAATCGGATCGGGTGAAGTTTGCTCCTCCAAGAGGTTCTGGCGATTGATTTATATTGGAGCTATATATAATTATGGACCGATATGGACCAATTCTTGCATGGTTGGTAAAGACCATATACTAACACCTCGTACCAAATTTCAATCGGATCGGGTGAATTTTGCTCCTCCAAGATACTCCGGAGGTCAAATCTGGGGACCGATTTATATGAGGATATTTATAATTATGGACCGATATGGACCAATATCGGCATTATTATTAGAGACCATATACTAACAACATGTACCAAATTTCAACCGGATTGGGGAAATTTTGCTCCTCCAAGATGCTCCGGAGGTCAAATCGGGGGATCGATTTATATGGGGGCTATATACAATTGTGGACCGATATGAACTAATTTTTTCATGGTTGTTAGAGACCATATACTAACACTACGTACCAAATTTCATCCGGATCGGATGAATTTGCTCCTCCAAGAGGATCCGGAAGCCAAATCGGGGGATCGGTTTATATGGGGGATATATATAATTATGGACCGATGTGGGCCACTTTTTGCATGATTGTTAGAGACGATGTACTACTACCATGTACCAAATTTCAACCGGATCGAATGAGTTTTGCTCCTCCAAGAAGTTCCGGAGGTCAAATCTGGGGATCGGTTTATATGATGGCTATATATGGGACCGATATAGACCAATTTTTGCATGGTTGTTAGATACCGTCTTCTAACACCACATACTAAATTTCAACCGGATCGGATGAAATTTGCTTCTCTAAGAGGCCCCGCTAGCGAAATCTGGAGGTCTGTTTATATGCGGGCTATACGTAAAAGTGGTCCGATATGGCCCATATCCCCCAAGTTTACACTACTGCCAGATCACAAGTTGAGGATCCAACTACGCCAAAATAATAAATTATTTTACGAATAGTTTTCACAAAAATTTTCCAAACACGGAATTCATAAACTGTATGAAAAAATGTCATAATTTAATAAAAATACTTGTTTTGAATGTTGTTTTTTCTTTGCTCGTATTGTATGGTTGTATTGTCTGTATGGTATGCTTGTATTGTATACATATGAGAGTAACATATAAATTATGTGTTAATTTCCAGCTACCAAATGGGCGGATACCGATAATGCAGAGAATAGTCTATTGGTTATTTTAAGCGACATCTCCTCGTTAAATTCTCCGCTCAAATACAAGGGCGGTAGTAAGGATTATAGGTAGGGGTGTTTACGAATAGGTAGCCATATAAGTAGCCTTTCACTACTTACCCGAACAAGCGGGTATGTTGTGGCTCTCTCACGCTGACAGAAAACCAGTATTTTTGGATAAAATATGTAAAGTTTCATGAATTGTATGAAAGAGACAATGTACATTATTCAAAAGTTAATCATTTAATAACAAGTGTTTACGCAAAAATATATTAGGTAAACGTACATCTATTTTATGGAAGAGTCCATAAATTTTTAAAAATGTCCTAATTTTATTTTATTTTATTTTATTTTTTTGTGTCTCCTTTTTTGGAAGATCTTTTTTGATCGTTTTGATTTCTGCTTAAAACCATGCGTTGACTAAATTACAAGAGTAGCTTAACCAACAGAGGAGAATTTTGTTTATCACATTTATGGTATATGGGCAAAGCCCTTTAAACTGTAAGATGGTTGGATGGAAATTCGAAAGAGAATTGTATCTTAAATGTGTCCTTACTTCAATTCTCCGCATCTTTTGCTCGGAATTGGTATCATTAGCGTAAAGACAAAATCTTTGGAACCTGGCATGATTTTTTCAGTGTAGAGTAGGGAAGCACTCATTGTTAGGTGTGATACCTGTGATATCACAATGTCTTACATGCAAAATAATATATGGTTTGGAAAACGAGTATCGCAAAAGTGATACAGTTTTTTTCTCTTAAAAAATTTGAACATTTTATAAAAAAAATATCATTTGTTGTTTGCCTTAAATATAAACCTTTTTATTCTAAAACAGCAGACGATTTTGTTTACAGAACTCGTTGATGTGCTATATGTGGAAAAATTCATTCTGTGGCATTCTGTTCTAACTTACGTATCCAACGTCCATGATATTATCATCAGATTTCCAGGAAAATTATTCCTCGAAAGAATAAATGTCGTCCACTCCATCCTTAAATTATCATATACCTTGAACCTTTTTTTCAGTCACCAACAAGACATTTATAGTAAATCAAGGACATCTTTTAAATACGATATAGCTATGTCATTAAACTAGACTATAATTAAGTCAATTATATTGGCACAGAATGCTATGGGACAAAATGACAATTATAGCCCGAAAACGTGTATGTGTTGTAATACAAATAATGGGGACAAAAAGCAACTATCCTTTAGATCTGGTGTCACATCTTCATTATTTATTCAACTTTTCATATGAATATTTGAGACTGTATGTGTGTGTATCTATATTCGATTTGTGTGACACACAATTACATTTATTCACGCGAACAAATTGTAATTGCCTATAATTTCCTGCTTGTCAAACAACTGCGTTTACAAAAGGCCTCGAGAGTGGAAAAAAAACATATATATAAATGCAAAACAGAAAAATTCGCAAATTGATGATGGGGACTATGTACAATAGGGTGGTTAGGATAGAGTGATTGTGTTAAAACTCAATGTCGTAATTGCATTACATCAATATTTTACTATGTATTATAATATTTGTTATTCGTCTGTCAATAATGTTAACAAATATTTGTACGCGGTCAAAAGTTATAACCAGTTTGAATCTAGAAGACATCAGCTTGAAATGGAAAATTTCATGAACCTATGGATCTATTTGGGGAATGCTTATGTTAAATCTCAACTAACGGGAGAGAGAAATTTTTTATTTTGTGAAAAAGTCGTGAGTTGAGGTCGACTTTTTGTAATCAAGCAATCGGGATTTAATTTTTTGAAAATAGAGGTAAATTAACTGAATTGAAATTGGAATTGGAATGCTGATAACTCATGAAAAAGTTGAATGTCTCAATATTCCGCTTTTCAAAAAACACAAAAATCGAAAATTGAATTTACAAACAAACTTTGCATGTCGACTTTTGCAAAAGTCGAAAATCGATTTTTAACGTTTCTAAAATCAAAAAGTCGAAAAATCGATTTTTCCTAATTTGGAAAATGCGAAAATTCAACTTTTTAATTTTCATTGCTATCCTAAAAAATTGATTATTGAATTATTCTCGTTGCGAGATCAAGAGAGTGGTCCTCTTCCGAAATATTGAAAAACCAAATCCTCTCTTATTAACGCTTTAAGGTCAGTTCTATGTTCGCGTGAAATTTTCGCGGTTACTTTATTAAAACAGTTCAATATAAAGCAGAAAAATTAACTCAAATGCTTCGCAGTTTCTTGTTCTTCTAGGTTTCGGCAAGACTTTACACGAATATGATTGTTTCCATTTATAATTTTTATTATTTTAGGAAAAGTAATTGCGAAAATAAAGTGATTTTCAACTTTTATTATTAATTAATTATTATTAATTAATAAAATTAATTATATTAATTATTAATAATATATATTTAAACATTCTAACTTTTTAGTTATACCCTCCACCATAGGATGGACGTATATTAACTTTGTCATTCCGTTTGTAACACATCGAAATATTGCTCTAAGACCCCATAAAGTATATATCCCAGCAAAAAAATCGTCGCCAAAAAAGTAATGAAAATGTTCTTTTTGGATCCGGAAGTGGTGCAAAATTGACGCAGAAGCGATGAATTTAACTTTGGCTTGTCATAGGACGGAAGTCCTCCATTTCAACAGTCGTTGTACTGAATTTGCATCACTTCTTTAGGTGTGAACCGAATTCAATGTTTTGGATGTAAATAAAAAAACTCTGTGATATTTTGTCAAATAAATAATTTTTATAATTTTTTATAATTTTTAATGGATTCTAACGCTTGTCGGAAACGTTTGACCTCAAATATTTTCAATAATTCACAATTTTTCCAGATTGGATTTAGCATTTTTGTCAACAAAATTTATATGATTTGTACCATTTTATGAACTCTTACTCTGTTTTTAATTTATTTGAAACAAAAAAAGTTAAAATTATCCATTAAAAATATTAAAAAACCAAGTTATAAAATATTGAATTAAAAGAACTTCCTGGGTAGTTAAAATAAAGAACATCATTGGGAGTTCATCTTCTGGAAGTGTTTTTAAAGTTGTGCCTTTGGAAGAACTTCCAAATTTTTTTGCTGGGATATTCTGGGTCGTGGTGAAATTCTGAGTCGATCTAAGCATGTCCGTCCGTCCGTCTGTTGAAATCACGCTAACTTCCGAACGAAACAAGCTATCGACTTGAAACTTGGCACAAGTAGTTGTTATTGATGTAGGTCGGATGGTATTGCAAATGGGCCATATCGGACCACTTTTACGTATAGCCCCATATAAACCGACGCTCAGATTTGGTTTGCAGAGCCTCTTGGAATAGCAAAATTCATCCGATCCGGCTGAAATTTGGTACATGGTGTTAGTAGATGGTATCTAACAACTACGCAAAAATTGGTCCCCATCGGTCCATCATTATATATAGCCCCCATATAAACCGATCCACAGATTTGGTTTGCGGAGCCTCTAAGAGAAATAAATTTCATCCGATCCGGCTGAAATTTGGTACATGGTGTAAGTATATAGTCTCTAACAACCATGCAAAAATTGGTCCATATCGGTCTATAATTATATATAGGCCCCATATAAACCGATCTCCAGATTTGGTTGCGAAGTCTCTACGAGAAGTAAACTTCATCCGATCCGACTGAAATTTGGTACATGGTGTTAGTATATGGTCTCTAACAACTACGCAAAAATTGGTCCACATCGGTCGATAATTATATATGTTATAGCCCCCACATAAACCGATCTCCCGATTTGGCTCTCGGAGCCTCTAAGAGAAGCAAATTTCATCCGAACCGGCTGAAATTTGGTACATGATGTTGGTATATGGTCTCAAATAACCATGCAAAAATTGGTCCATATCGGTCTATAATTATATAGACCTATCCCCACATTTGAACTCCGGTGCCTCATGGATGACCAAAATTCATCCGATTCGGTTGAAATTTGGTACGTGGTGTTAGTATATGGTTTCTTACAACCATGCAGGTATTGGTCCATATCGGTCCATAATTATATGTGGCCCCCATATAAATCGATCCCCAGATTTGACCTCCAGAGCCCCTTGGAAGAGCAAAATTCACTCGATTCGGTTGAAATTTGGTACATTGCGCTAGTGTATGGCCTCTAACAACCATGCAAAAATTGGGCCGTATCGGTCTATAGTTACATATATAGCCGATCCCCAAAAATAATCTTCCAAAATTTTATTCCTATAGAAAATTTTGTCAAAATTTTATTACTATTGAAAATTTTGTCAAAATGGTATTACTATAGAAAATTTTGTCAAAATTCTATTACTATACAAAATTTTGTAAACATTTTATTTCAATAGAAAATGTTGTCAACATTTTAGATCTATAGATTTTTTTTTATTGCTATACAAAATTTTGTCAAACTGAGTTATATACGTATTTAGTTGGCCTTTTTTGTTTAATGTATACACCATATGGACTAACTTACAATTGAGAAGACGGTGTTAAGAAGTTGTAAAATACCTTGCCTTTGGCAAGTGTTACCGCAACCCAGTAAAAAAAGCGTCGCCAAAAAAGTAATGAAAATGTTCTTTTTGGATCCGGAAGTGGTGCATAATTGACGCAGAAGCGATGAATTTAACATGGGCTTGTCATAGGACGGAAGTCCTCCATTTCAACAGCCGTTGCACTGAGTTTGCATCACTTCGTTAGGTGTGATCCGAATTCAATGTTTTGGATGTAAATTAAGCAATTCTGTTATATTTTCTCAAAAAAATAATTTTTATAATTTTTTATAATTTTTAATGGATTCTAACGCTTGTTGGAAACGTTTGACCTCAAATATTTTCAAAAATTCACAATTTTTTCAGAATGAATTTAGCATTTTTTTCGACAAAATTTTAATGATTTGTACCATTTTATGAATTCTTACTCTGTTTTTAACCTATTTGAAACAAAACAAGTTAAAATTACCCACTAAAAGTATGAACAAATCAAGTTATACAAAATTGAATTAAAAGAACTTCCTGGGTAGTTAAAATAAAGAACATCAACGGAAGTGCATCTTCTGGAAGTACTTTCAAAGTTGTGCCTTTGGAAGAACTTCCAAATTTTTTTGCTGGGAACCCAATTAATTAGATTGTGGATGACAGTCTTTAGTGCAAGTTTCTATGCAATCCATGGTGGAGGGTACATAAGATTCGGCCTGGCCGATCTTACGGTCGTATGTACTTGTCTACATTTTTATTGTCTATAATATTTGTAATGATTTTTTTTATAAAAACATTACTTGAATATTTTAATAAATAAAAGCTAGTTATTTAAATTGGAAAATAATGTTTTTTTTAGTATAATTATTTTGAAAATCGATTAAAATATTTGTATATCATCTTGCAATAATTTTATTTACAACAAATTTTAAATGTTATACTCGCACTTCCTTCCATCACGAAAATCCCACCTATTGTACATTTTTGTACCAATCAATTTGTCCCCTCTACATACAAATGTAAATGAAGCGACAACAAGAAAAATGTAATAACTACAGAAACTTTAAAACAATCACAAACAATTCATGGTCCAAGCAAAGCGGCCAAAGTGGTGGCATAGGACATTGGCCATATGTATGGGGACATGTGGTCACATGGCACTATACACCATTCGTTGCTCTTGTTGAATAAGGCTTCATTCAGTAATATGTGATGTGTAAGTCATCTTTTGCAATTGGATACTTCAACGGGAAAATATAGCCCGACATATTTACAATCTTGAAAAAGCTAAGCAGTGTCTTGCTGAAAATCATCATCGCTGCATATTTTAGCTAAAATATTTTTCACATATTCTCTGGTTTTCTTTCATTCGGTTTCGGCGGCATCTTCATCATCAACACGATCAAGTTTTCTTCACACAATCATTAACAGCCGTTTATGCGACTTGATATGCGGCCAAAGGGATAATGGATATATTTTTATGCGCATGAAGTTAGGGATGCATGCAGTCGAGGGGAAAGTTATATATGAATGTGTTAAATATATCTAAAGATTGAAAAGTTGTTTTTCTAGTTTTTCTGGTACTCCATCGTCATCGATTTTTTCCTGATTTATCCTCCATATAGTACAAAATATACCGATTTTCCCGATTTTGTTTCATGTGCCTATAGAAGCCACATTTTTCATCCGGTTTGGCTAAGAGTGTCTCAAATGTAGTTCACAATGGCCCATATTAAAGGGTGATACGGTCAAAATTTGGTCAAGGGAAAACGCGTGTAAATCGGTGAAATCTTTTATTTAAAAAATCAAATTAAATTTCTTTTTCAAGTTCAATTAGTATAAAATTCAGGAAAAATATTCAGTTAGGCTTTCGCTTTTCCAAATCCGAATTGCCGGGCCTCGCGCTTGACACCTGCCATCAGATTTTGTACAGCCAAGGTGGCCTTCCACCTTCTTCGCCGCAGAAAGCCAGTTTGCTTTGAACTGCTGCTCGTCCTTAGCAGTTTTTTTGGTCTTCTTTAGATTCCGCTTGACAGTATTTCTCAATTTGGCGGAGCTCTGGCGTGTTGGGAGGGTTCTTGTCCTTGGGAACCACCTGCACGTTGTTGGCGGCGTACCACTCCATGGCCTTTTTACCTAATGGCAAGATGCCAAATCCGACCAAAACAGTACGGAACAACAGTGTTTCTTTAGGAAAGTCAGCAGACGTTTATTCAAACACTCTTTCACGTAAATTTCTTGGTTGACAGTCCTGGAAGCTATGAAAATGCTGCTTTTCAAGCCACAGGTACAGATGGCTTGCCAAACCAGATATTTCTTTTCGAACTTTGACAGTTTTATGTGCTTGAAAATATCTGCTACCTTTCCCCTTCTTTTTTCCGTATAAAACTCCTGTCCCGGAAGCTGCTTGTAGTCGGCTTTGACGTAGGTTTCGTCGTCCATTACCACGCAGTCAAACTTCGTCAGCATCGTCGTGTACAGCCTCCGGGATCGCGCTTTGGCCGTCGTATTTTGTTTATCATCGCGATTTGGAGTCACTACCTTCTTGTACGTCGATAGTCCGGCTCGTTTTTTGGCTCGATGCACGGTTGAAGACGATACACCCAGCTTATTTACGGAATCTCGGAGAGAGAGGTTAGGGTTTCGCTTGAAACTACCGGCAACTCTCTTTGTCTTTACTTTAATTACATTTGTAACGGTTGATTTGGCAACTTTTAGCGATTTTGCCAGCTTTGCGTGCGAGTAGCTCGGATTTTCGCAAATGCGCGAGCAAAATTTTGATATGCTGCTCTTCTTGCTTGGACGGCATTGTGACAACTGAAAAGTGAATTCCAAAATCAAAATAGGAGCAACATTCTACACACACACCTTCAAAATGAGGGGTGTTTAGGTTTTTTAAATGCAAAATTGAAAGAAATACGTCAAGTCTATATTGACCAAATTTTGACCGTATCACCCTTTATAGCCCGATATCTCGATTTTCCCTTCTTAATATATAACAAGTATATACAGCCGTATGTTCGGCCGGGTCGAATCTTAAATACCCACCACCATGAATCAAATATTATAGTCTCCTTTGAAAATTTCAGGGGGTTTGATAACAGATATTCTCCCAAGCAAATCAGTTCAACCAATACACTCCCAAAGATAAATTTGAAGATTTGACCTACATATGAAGACAGATTTTGGATTTATAAGAACCATTTGTTTGAGTTTTAGTGGAATCATAAACATCTCTTTAAGTGTGCAAGAAAATGATGAAATAACGCCGTGATTTGAAATTTAAAATCTGTAGATTTTTGCCCTCATTATTTAAATGATTACGAGAAAAAAAGTTTTTACATTCAGTTTCAGCACTTTTCATGATCAGTACGCCTTCTAAACCATCAAGAAGTGAAATCGGTATATATGGAGGTCTTACACAATGCACCGATAAAGACTAAATCCGATACACGTTTTTGTATCTCTAAAATACCGGTATATTTACAATTTCAAGCAATATTCCGTACTTCTTATTGTAGTTCTAGACTCTAGACCCCATTCGGAGCGCCTGTTTATAATGGGCTATATCAAAAACTGTACCGATACACAATACATTCGGCACATAATAACCCTCTAGATTTCGAATTTCAGACAAATTGGGTAAAACTACGGTTTCTATAATCCCAAAAAATAAAATCATTTCTTGCACACCTATGACAGTACCCTCATAAAGGTACTGTCATTTTCAAGCAAATTGGACAAAAACTACGGTTTCTAGAAACCCAAAAAGAGATCGGCCTATATGGAATCTATACTAAAACATGGACTGATACTTACCATTTACGGTGCACCACTTTATAGTCCTAAAGTACCCCTAGATTTCTCATTTCAGGCAAATTGGATAAAAACTACGGATTGTAGAACCCCAAGAAATAAAATCGGGAGATCGGTTTATATAGGGGGGGGGGGGCTATATCAAAACATGAACCGATACTCACCATTTTCGATACACGTATTTATGGTCCTAAAATACCTCTAGAATTCCAATTTCAGGCAAATAGGATACAAATTACGGATTCTAGATGTCAAAGAGCACAAATTGGGGGGTTGGTTTATATGGGGACTATATCAAAACCTGGACTGATATAGCCCATCTTCCAAAGTGACCTGCCTGCAGACAAGAGACGAGTTTGTTCAAAATTTCAGCACGATTGCGTCATTACAACAGACATACATCCAGACGGACATGGTTATATCGTCTTAGAATTTCTCGCTGATCAACAATATACACACTTTATATAGTCGGAAATCGATATTTCGATGTGTTACAAACGGAATGA
Source organism: Haematobia irritans (assembly GCF_050003625.1). Taxonomy (NCBI): domain Eukaryota; kingdom Metazoa; phylum Arthropoda; class Insecta; order Diptera; family Muscidae; genus Haematobia; species Haematobia irritans. The sequence continues at coordinate 84,614,692 of NC_134399.1, read as the reverse complement.
CAAACTTATTATACCACCATTCTATGGTGGTGGGTATAAAAATAATTGGATCAATTAATTTCCAGATTGAATCAGTTTTTCTTTTTCTGTGCAGTTTATTCTAAAAATATTTTTGATTCAAAGATTACGGTTCTGATTTGGCATCCCTATCATGGTAATCTATAAGAATGTATTTGAATGAATACACATTTTATCCATTTGTTACATATGCAAAGTTTGTGCAGCGAATATGGGATATAATTGCGGAACAGATTTTGAATTGATATCCGTCACAGATATTAGATCCATGTGAATATGATTATCCCAACGAGATAATTCTTAATATTATTACCATGGTATAAAACGCAAAAATGTTGTCATAAATTGGCTTACGTTGGGCATTATATGGATTATATAAGCTAGAGTTTTTATTTACGAGACATGATCCAATGCATTTAATTCTAGATAACATTATAACTTTTACTTCGTTTGTATTACGCCCCATTACATTCGTATGAGACAGAATTAATTAGAAGATTATGATTATTTATGGAATTTGCACGATAGAGTTTAATTTGTTGCATGCACCTTTTATTATAGCGATTTTTCCAAACGATTAACACGAACAAAAACTTCTACTAGAGTAGGATAATCGACAATGCCACTTGTTAAGAACTTACGGAGAGTTGCGTTTCACAGAATTGTAAAATAGAATATTTATTTGAAGAAAAATTCAGTTTTTAAAGGAAAAATTCGCCTTCGCATTGAATTTCTCATTTATACTTATCATCGGATGTTTATAAAATTCTTAATCACAATCCAATGTTGCACATGAAAAAATATTGCTTTCAAATTGTATAAACTATTTTCCATATTAACCATTAAATGCACACTGTATGTTTTACGATACAACCAGCAACAAAATTCTTATGTCTTAAAATTGTTATTTAATTCTATGAAATAAAGTTTGTTGTATTTAGTACATCATAACGCTATTTCTAAAAATACGCTGTTTAGACCAAACATTAAAAAAAAAACTACAAATTGGAAGTTAAATAATATTTAATATACTAGAGTAGAAATATTTCTATTTTCTATTCTCTACTAAATTCACATAGTTTAGTTTTAAATAAAAACTTAGTTTAATGGACACTGTATATTTTAAGATATAACCACTATTAAAAAAAATACATATAATATATTTTTTTCAGAGAAATCGGTGATCTTGTGCTTTTAATTGTTAAAATTATGTTGATATCTTTATCCGTTACAAACATACAGAATTATTTCCAAATAAGCGATTTGGAACCACTGTGCGTCTGTCTATTAAAATCATGTTAACGAACGAAATATTGATGTATGTCAGATGGTATTTATAGCTCCCATATAATGCGACCACCAGATTTTACTTGCAGGTCATAGTGGGAGAGCAACTTTAATCCGATTCGGTACTTGATATTATTACATTATTATATTGATATTATTATAGGCTCTCCAACAATCATGCAAAAATTGGTCAACATCGGCCCATAATTATTTATAGCGCCTATATAATCTCCCTCAAGGGGTAAATTTCATCCGATCCTGTTTATATTTAGTCCACTAATTGCCTCGATATAAAAGATCATGAATATGCTACATGATTTCGTTTGGTAAAAAATGTGTTGCATATGCCCAAAAGAAATCACCATAACACAGACTCCATATGGACTAACTTACAATTTAGGACTCAATACGAAATCCATGGTGGATGGTACATATGACTCCGCCTTAGTTTTGGGAAAGTATTTGATTACAAGCCTTGTTACTGACTAATTTTTTGAGTAGTCGTTACTAGTAAATGAGTACTCAATATCTCCAATGCCAGTTTTTTCTTCTGACTGCCAGCAAGTTCCAGCGGTTTGGAAGTAAAATTCTTGACTTCTTGGAAAATATTAATTCAAGTTTTGGAAAATCGTTTTATCAGTTAAAATGACAAGAAAATGATATATGGCTTCACATTTGAAGAAAATGTATCTGATTTCTCAAAAACGTTTGCATTTGAAAAATTTTGCATTGGGTGTAGGTGGGAGGGAGCTTTAATTTAAAGAATCACATGGATACCAAACATCCAACTGTTCATTGGAGACAACGTTTAATGCGAATAATGTTGACTTCAGCTGGTCCAATCCAATTGTTTGTTTCATTCCAATGTTGTTGTTTTATTCAAAAATCCTCGGAAAATTTCAACATTGGATCACCCAATAAAAATGATCGCTAAATATTTGCATCCACTGTCAATGGTAAAAAATGATGGATTTAAAAAGATTGCAAATTGCAAGCATCAGTAATACACAATGCCATCTAGATATACCCTGACGAAAAAAATACCGAATACTGAATACAAAGTTGGCTCTAAAAATTTGAATGATTGGTGGAAATCTTTTTCTAACGAGATCCACATATCTACAACAGCACATTTTATAACACTATAATAAAACTGGAGAATGTAATCCGCTTTTCTATACTGTTTTTAAATTTAAACAAATATATACAGCCGTAAGCCATGGATTGCGCAGAAACTTCTACGAAAGGCTGTCATCCACAGTCGAATTACTTGGTTTGTGGTATCTTAAAACTTCTTAACATCGTTTTCTAAATTGTGAGTTAGTCCATACGTGGTATATATTACACAAAAAAGGTATGTGTAGGTAAGTCTACAAATAATTACGAATCGATGCACGGTACGTAGGGAGCCAGAATTGATATTTGGGGTCGCTTATATGGGGGCTATATACAATTATGAACTCTATGTGGACCAATTTTTGTGTGATTGGGGATCGATTTATCTGAGGGCTATATATAACTATAGACCGATATGGACCTAGTTAGGCATGGTTGTTAACGGCCATGTACTAGCACAATGTACCAAATTTCAACTGACTCGGATGAAATTTGCTCCTCCAAGAGGCTCCAAAACCAAATCTCGGGATCGGTTTATATGGGGGCTATATATGATTATGGCCTGATATGGACCACTCTCGGCATGGTTGTTAAATATCATTTACTACCACCACGTACCAAATTTTAACCAGTTCGGATGAATTTCGCTTCTCCAAAAGGCACCGGAGGTCAAATCTGGGGATCGGTATAATATATATAATTATGGACTAATATGAACCAATTCCTGCATGGTTGTTGGATACCATATATGTTACTAACATCACGTACCAAATTTCAACCGAATCGGTTGAATTTTGGTCTTCCAAGAGGCTCCGGAGGTCAAATCTGGTGATCGGTTTATATGTGGGCTATATATAATTATGGACCGATTTCGACCATTTTTTCCATTGGTGTTTGAGGCCATATATTAAAACCACGTACCAAATTTCAACTGAATCAGATGAATTTTGGTCTTCCAAGAGGCTCCGGAGGTCAAATCTGGTGATCGGTTTGTATGGGGGCTATATATAATTATTGACCGATGTGGACCAATTTTTGCATGGTCATTAGAGACCATATACTAATACCATATGCCAAAATTTCAGCCGGATCGGATGAAATTTGCTTCTCCTAGAGGCTCCGCAAGCCAAATCGAGGGATCGGTTTATATGGGGGCTATATATAATTATTGACCGATGTGAACCAATTTTTGCATGGTCATTGCAGACCATATAATAACACCATGTACCAAAATTCAACCGGAAAGGATAAAATTTGCTTCTCTTAGAGGATCCCAAGCCAAATTTGGGGGTCCGTTTATATGGGGGCTATACGTAAAAGTGGACCGATAGGGTCCATTTGCAATACCATCCGACCTACATCAATAACAACTACTTGTGCCAAGTTTCAAGTCAGTAGCTTGTTTCGTTCGGAAGTTAGCGTGACGGACTGACATGCTTAGATCGACACAGAATTTCACCACGACCCAGAATATATATACTTTATGGGGTCTTAGAGCAATATTTCGATGTGTTACGGAATGACAAAGTTAATATACCCCCATCCTATGGTGGAGGGTATAAAAAGAAGAAAATATTACTAATAATTACCCACAATGTCTTTTTTTTTTTGATTTTTTATAAAAGTAACGAGTAATAACGAGTAGTCAAAAGTAATCAAAATTTACATCACTACTCGGCCTGCCCCGCCTTGGACTCTCCTATAAAAAGGAAGACATTGACATTAAGCTAAAAGGGCAATCAGCCACCACTCATTGATAAGAGAGAAGTTCGCCACCGTGGATCGTTATACACTAAGTAGTCTAAGTGAGCTGGAAATAACCTTGAAATTCAAAGTCGAATTTTTAATTTTTCTTTTGTGTGATTTTCAAAGAAATTGAATGTCGATCGAATTTGAAAATTACAAGAAGTCGTATTCGAGTAGTTCGTGACGAAAAGTTAAAATGTCGGTTTGCTATTTGTGTGCCTCTAAATGTGATGTGGATCTCGTTTAAAAGTCGAGCAACAATGACGTCAAAAGTCAACATTTGACATCATTGTTGTTTTTTAATTTGAATTTTTAAATTGGGAAAAAGTACAAACGTCTGTTGCGACTTTTGCAAAAAGTAACTTTTAATTCTAATTACCATTTCTTCTATTATACAAATATCCACATTAAGGATATCAAAATTCCCAACACTCTTTGAGTAGAGGAAGGTACTATTTTTAACAGTGTATAAAATGTTTTCAACATTATACCCGATATGCGATATTGCGAAATTATACAGCAAGTAGCTAAAAAGACAGATATGATTAGAATGTTTAGAAGCTTTAATTGGTACTACAATAGCTGGTACAACTACAAGTAAACTAGTTCCAATCCACAAGAACTTATGGGACATTAAAAGAAAGACTTTGTTTCTGGAATTGACACTCGTTTTGAAAGTAAATGTATCTCAAACCCTAGACACCGACTTAAAAGAGCTTGCATGTCATCACTTATTAGCGTCACAAATGTACAATAACAAACGAATAATAGGAAAACAAACAGCAAAAACATAAGGTCACACAAATGTATAAATAAAATGTATAAAATAAATTATAAAGGGCGGATGAGTTTGTGTACAATGAAATAAAGGCCTCTGTGTCAAAATTAAAATGCATTAAATCTTTTGAAGATCTTTTAATTAGAAATTCTTTGTAGTCGTTCATCATTTTCTCGCCACTGCTGCACTTGAGCCTGTCTTTAGCTTGTTGCAAATGGATGGAATATGAGAGTTGTGTATGGCTACATCACGACAATAACAACTTAAATATTTATGAATAGTTTTGAATAAAATACATATTGAATAAAATACCATAGTAATTGTATACTTTTTATTTATTTTTTAAGAAAATCTACAATTGTAGCATACAATGCGATTTTATTTATGTCTATGCACTTCCTCTTTTGCGTAGAATATTTCCGAGAACGACTAGGCGATAAATTTTGTCAAAAAAATAGTTAACCCTTTCACTACCGAAAGAAATCTAATGTTAAAAACTTTAATTTTTCTTCTGAGTTTACTTGTACTAACATCATGTAGAACAAAAATAGTCATTTTGAGGACCTACCTCAATTACTTCAAGAGCTATATGAGTTTGTTCTGAAAACTTGATTCTTGAATTGAAACTAAATGGCCTGACGAAACTAAACGCTGTTTGGTCTATAATATCTTTCGAAATGTGAGAAAAAAATACAAAAAAGTGCCCGAAAAAATATCAACTATATTTTTTGTATGAATGTCCATTTACTAGAGACATACAATAGAAAAATGGACTCAAAATTTCGTATTTTTTGTTAATTGTAAAATAAGTTTATACAAATTTATTTTAGTGCTCACTTATATGGAAAATATTTATAGCTTATTTAGACTAAAGTCTTTACTTTAAAATAACATCAAGAAATAAATCGAAACTAAGTGGAGAAATAAAGTTTGGTGTCGTTTTCGAATGTCCTTGTAGGTGGACATCGGTAGTGAAAGGGTTAAAGTCTAAACATGAAGTCGTTACTCATATTAGCAATACATATGGACTTTATATCTATGGACATAGAATCTGTGAGCTGATGCACACAAATTTTTGGAATCGATTAAAACTTATACCGAAAAAAAACTTCCGAACACTGAAAAAAAAGCATGCCCGGTTCCAAAGATTTTGTCTTTACTTTAAAAATTTGGTATTGATTCCGAGCCAAAGAAGCGGAGAATACAAGTAAGGGTACTTTTAAGACACAACTCTCTTTTGAATTTGGGTTTTGTGTACTTGCTTCTAAGAACCACCGTGGTGCAATGGTTAGCATGCCCGCCTTGCATACACAAGGTCGTGGGTTCGATTCCTGCTTCGACCGAACACCAAAAAATTTTTCAGCTGTGGATTATCCCACCTCAGTAATGCTGGTGACATTTCTGAGGGTTTCAAAACTTCTCTAAGTGGTTTCACTGCAATGTGGAACGCTGTTCGGACTCGTCTATAAAAAGCAGGTCCCTTGTCATTGAGCTTAACATGGAATTGGGCAGCACTCAGTGATAAGAGAGAAGTTCACCAATGTGGTATCACAATGGACTGAATAGTCTAAGTGAGCCTGATACATCCGGCTGCCACCTAACCTAACCTAACCTAGGAAGTAAATTTTAATTTTTCAGCTTTTTTTCTTCATATGCTATCAAAGTCCTTTAAAAACGAATTAACGACAACTTTATTTTCCAAATTCAGACTCGACTTCCAGTAGAAATTATGCTATGTTTCAAGTAAAAACGGTCTTTAAAATAAAGTGTTGAAAAACATCTCCTATTTTTGAACGATTTTTTGCTTGGTAGTCAAGATGCAAAAATACAACAAATTTAAAGACAATTTCATTCAATTTAAAAAATTTTTCTGAATTATTAAAGTCAAGTTGACCTTAGCCCAAACATTTTTTCTTTCATGTTATGATACCCATTTTTAAGTGAAATCACTTAATTATAAGGACAATACGACTTCACTGAAAAGTTTATCGACTTTTGGACAAGGAAAAAAAAAATTATATTAGAGAAATGCGTCTTCTATGCTAAGCAAAATTTGCATTCGTATTTGAAGGACATAAAATCTTTGACCTCACGACAATAACGCAAAATTTTTAATTTTTCGCAAAAAAAAAAAAATATTTGTTTGTATGTAATTATTTTTATACCCTAAACCACATAGTGGTCAGGGTATAATAAGTTTGATCGGCCAAAAAATGTGCCTATCAGAAATATTGATTTTATACCCCATAAAATATATACCGATCGACTCAGAATCACCTCCTGAGTCGATCTAGCGCTTGGTGTCCGTCCGTCCGTCTGTCCATGTATTTGTTGTTCACAGGATTCCGGTCGCAATTATTAACCGATTTTGATCAAATTTAGTACAGGGAGTTTTTTGGACACAAGGACGAACGCTATTGAATTTGGAAGAAATCGGATCAAATTTAGATATAGCTCCCATATATATGTATCGCCCGATTTCGACAAATGGGGTCACGTTGCGCTTTATTTCAAACGGATCGTCACCAAATTTGGCAAAAGGTAATCTTTTCCATCGCCCTTCCAGTCTGCAAAATTTCATTCAAATCGGTTCAGATTTAGATATAGCTCTCATATATATGTATCACCCGATTTTCCCAAATTTGGCCACAAAACCTTATTTATCAACCGATCTTACTCAAAGTTGGCTAAATATAATCTTCTATAGCACTAACTATATGTGCAAAAAATCATCGAAATCGGTTCAGATTTAGCTATAGCTCCCATATATATGTATAGCCCGATTTTCCCAAATGTGGCCATAGAACCCTTATTTATTAACCGATCTTACTAAAAGTTGGCTAGATCCAGTCCTCTACAGTACTAACTATATGTGCAAAATTTCATCGAAATCGGTTCAGATGTAGATATAGCTCCCATATATGTATCACCCGATTTTGAAAAATTCGACCCTAATAACCTTATGTTTGACCATACAGGCCTCATTTCTTAACTGATCTTACTCAAATCTTGCACAAGGTAACCTTTTGTGGTATTAATCAAACCCGCAAAATATTGTGCAAATTGGTTCAGATTTGGATATAGCTTCCATATATATGCATCGCTCGATTTTCCCAAATTTGGCCATAGTACTCTTATTTATTAACCAATGTTACTCAAATTTCAAATTTTGATGTACTAGCCGATCGTACTTATACGTACTTGTAGCTCTTACATAAGAATATTGTTCGATTTTACAAATTTGTATTTATTACCCACACTAATTTAACGATTTTCTCTTTTTTAATAATGGGCTCAATATTAGTGGCATACTAACTCCGTAGGTGCAATATCAACACAGCCAGTGTTGCTAGAAGTAGGGTAAATTCCCTATATGTAGGGTTTTTCTAATATTTAGCGTCTTATAGGGACGTAGGGCCACAATGTAGGACATTTTCACTCAACACATTTTGTAATAATATTTACATTTTGGTGGCTCTAAAGGAGGAAATTAGAATCCGGCAAGGTTTGATCTTTATCAATGTGTGGTAAACTTTATTCCTGCAGAGAATTTTGTCAACATTTTATTTCTATAGAACATTTTGTCAAAATTGTATTTCTATAGAAATTTTTTTCAAAATATTATTTCTATAAAAAAAATTTCTCAAAATTTCATTTCTGTGAAATAAAATTTCTCTAATATACAGTTTTTTTCCTTGTCGATAAACTTTTCAATGAAGTCGTTTTGTCCTTATAATTAAGTGATTTGACTTAAAAATGCGTATCATAACATGAAAAAAAAATGTTTGGGGTAAGGTCAACTTGACTTTAATAATTCAGAAAAATTCTTTAAATTTAATGAAATTATCTTTAAATTTGTGGTCTTTTTGCATCTTAACTACAAAGCAAAAAATCTTTCAAATATAGGACATGTTTTTCAACACTTTATTTTAAAGACGTTTTCTACTTGAAACATAGCATAATTTCTACTGGAAGTCGTGTCTTAATTTGGAAAATATGGTTGTCGTTAACTCGTTTTTAAAGGACTTTGATAGCATATGAAGAAAAAAAGCTGAAAAAGCGAAAAATTAAAATTTGCTTCCTAGAAGCATGTACACAAAACCCAAATTTAAAAGAGAATTGTGTCTTAAAAGTATGTCCAGCAAAAAATACTTCAGCAGTAAGAGTTTAGTTGCGCTTTTTGGTATACAATAAAAGCAAGTAAAATCTTGTGGTCGGTTTATATGGGGGCTATAAATGCTATCCGACCTTCATCAATAGCAACTACTTGTACAAATTTTCAAGGCGATGGGTTGTTTCGTTCGGATGTTAGAGTGATTTCAATAGACGGATGCGAGGGTATCACTAGATCGACTCAGAATTTCCCCACGACCCAGGCTATATATATACACTATGGGGTCTGAGACTAATATTTCTAGGTGTTACAAACAGAATGACAAAGTTAGTATACCCCCATTCTATGAGGGAGTATAACAAAGCTTACGAATACCATCATTTGTTGTTTTATTTAAATTTAGGTTGCCAAAAATAATATACGAAAATTTGAAGTAAATTTACCAAAAATCCACTAGAAAAAATATTTTTTCTAAAGATTTTGATCAAATTTCACTCATGGGAATTCCTCCTCTTAGCGACAATTTAAATAAATGAGTCGAATTTTAAATGTTTTAACGATTTAGCTTGTACGCACGGTTGTATGAAACAACATGAAAATTAAAATTTTCAATGAAATTGAATTTTGTCGAAATTTTATTTCTATACAAAATTTTTTCAAAATTTTATTTCTATAGAACATTTTCTCAAAATTTTATTTCTGTAGAAAATTCAAGTACCTTTTAATTGGAAAGGAATGTTTTGCAAAATTTACATAAAGAACTTGTGGTCTCTAACAGTCAAACAAAAATTGGACTATATCGCTCCATAATTATAATTTGTTACGGATGAAATTTCGCAAATACTGCAAGAGTTTTTGTAAAAGTAAAAACATTATTTTTTTATTTGTAAGAGTCAGTTATTTAATTTAAATTTAAGGCAGACATCTGTTCGTAAAACGTATTCCAAAAAGAATATGGAGAAAATAGTTAAGTTAGATATTTATCGTAATTTTCATTATTAGACCAATAACGTGCATATTAATACACGCAAAAAAAAAACGTTTGGAAAACGTGTACCGAAAACATTTTTCTTTTGTTAGAGTTTTTTGAATTGCTTCGAAAATTTTTAACTTTTATTACTAAAAAAATTCGTTTGTTATAAAATTTTTATTTTTTCAATAAAAAAAGTTATTTTTGAAACAATTACACAGTCCATTTCGTTTATATCAAACACTGTTCTTTTCTTACTTTAGGTCTTTAATAAGACAAATTTTACAGTTCAAAATTTAATATACTACAATGTTGGACATTTTTTCGGAATCTTCCGACCATATCTGTAATATATGTAAAAAAAAACTTTGGTCGAAGCAGGGATCGAACCCACGACCCCTGGCATGCAAGTCGGACGTAGCAACCACTGCTCCACGGTGCCACACTAAATGTTTGTTTCTGTTAAATAAACTTTGTTTATTCGGTTCGTGGGCGCCGCAAGCTATGCTATATAAATATAACTTATATGGATATTTATCTATTGATGACCATAACAGGTACATAGCTCAGTGGTTAGTGTTTTTACAAAGTGCATGGTCCGCGGTTCGATTCTCCGTCCAGGCGAAAGGTAAAAAAATTTTAAAAATTTATAAAATCGTATAATTTCTTCTACATTGTTGGTGTTACAGGAAAAGATGTTAAGAACTAAAAAACCTCGTCGATGTGAGAAAAATGTGAGGGAAAATGCAATTAGCAAGAAAGCAATGTTTTTTTTTTTGAGTTTGTCTTTATGAAATTGTTTTTACATCCTGGAAAAGAATAAACGTTTATCACAAAAAGTATATATTTTTCTTACAAATACACTTCCTTACAGCGAAAAGCAAATGAGAAACGAACTTTGTTTGTCTAAAATTTCGTTTGGGAGGAAAGAATTATTTTTTTGCGTGTACTACGCAAAAATTTTGGGCGTTCACAGTTGGCTGAGGTAAACTTTTCAATGTTGTGTTATTTTTGATCGAAATAGAATAACTTAAGCAATCAGGTAGCTCGTTAATGTTACATATTACCATTGTCATTTGCAAAGATCGATAAAAAAACATGCATTTACATTGCGAATTGACGTGGCAAGTGATTCGTCAAAGCTGTCTTTATAACTGATTGACTTACAGTTTAAGTTTTAAATATTCCACTCTTATTGTTTTACGATTTAAACCGGTTACTGAAAATGAATTTGCAACCCTTATCAGTCAAATAAATGGACAAGTCATTACACCCATTTACATGAAGATAGTCTAAGGTGCAAAAAATGATATTTTTAATACCCTACACTGAAAAAAAGCATGTCCAGTTCCAAAGATCTTGCCTTTACTCTAATGATTTTTGTATTGATTCCGAGCCAAAGAAGCAGAGAATTGTAGTAAGGATACTTTTAAGACACAATTCTCTTTTAAGTTTGAGTTTTGTCCACTAGATTCTAGGAAACAAATTTTAATTAATTTATTTTTTTTAGCTTTTTTCTTCATATGTTAGCATAGTCCTTTAAAATCGTATTAACAACAACTTAAATATCCAAATACAGCCTCGACTTTAAGTAGAAATTATGCTAGTAGACCTATTTTTGAATCATTTTTTACTATGTAGTCAAGATACCAAATGACAACACATTTATAGACAATTTTGTTAATTTTGAAGAAATTTTCAGACTTATTAAAGCCAAGTGGACCTTAGTTCAACAAAATTTTCTTTCATGTTAAGATACTCATTTTGAAGACGAATCACTTAACTATTAGAACAAAACGATTTCGTTGAAATGTTTATCGACTTTTGGACAAGCAAAAATTTTGTGTCAGCGAAATGCACCTTCTATGCTGAGCAAAATTCGGATTCGTATTTTAAGGACATGAAATCTTTGGCCTCACGACAATATTTTTTCAGAGTACATTAGAAGATGAAGGGTACACTAACGTTGTATTTTTTGTAGCGTGTTGGAATTTTGGTCGTGGTGAACATTTGGATCGATCTAGGTGTACAAGCTTGACAAAATGCTTATTCGAAGGACTCATCTACTGAGACAGCATTTTGAACTTATCGGCTTTATTCAAAACTCTCAATATATTATTTAATTAATAGAGACATTGAAGTAGTATTCAGTGACTTCCATCTGAGATCAACCATATATGTATAGATTATCAGGAAAATCCTTGATGGAGGGTACCAACGATTCGACTCGTCTAAACTTTTACATCTAATATCAGCAAATTTTTATTCATTTATTACCCATTTGCTTACAAAACGATGTTGTCATTTAATTTTGTTTATTTTTGTAGCAGTTTACATAAATGTCATAGCATTTGAAAAGTTGTCATTTTGATTAGTTCTGCTGATTGTTGCAAATTCAAATCGCCATACATTCTTTCGAAATAAACAGCATCCCTTACGATTACCACCACTTGCCGCATTATGGAAATACGAGATCGTAACCTCTGTCATTTGATTTGATATAAATTTGCATTTTAAATATGTGTTTCTCGAATGGAAGCTATTCATTAGTAAATTTTTCTATTGCGGCTTTTGTCAATTAATGGGAGTATGAATATACATTGCGGGGAAATCAGACTGACGGTATACGAATGTACATGAGTTTCTCTTTAACTCTGAATGGTGACGGCTGAGCACAGTATTTATGTAAAACACAAAAAGTCGTTAGAAGTAATAAAGTAATTGTAGATCTTTAATTAACTTAAGCGATTGTTTGAATAGTAATTATAGATACATGACTTTAGACGACATGCGGTCAGTAATGTCATAGTAAATATTTTGTTTTGAAGCCTTTAGTAAATATTTGTTTGAAATTTTTTTTCGAACAAAAGTAGTGGAACTGAAAAATTGGTTACCACACTGTTAGAAAAATATGTTTTTCATATGTTCCGATATAAACAAAATGTGTTTCGGCCACAATTTTTAAACACAATTTATTTAAGTGCAAACATGTAATGTTCCTAAACTAATACTAAATGTTTGGGACACATATGTTAATATGTTAAAATATATTATGTTTGGGACATGAATGTTTCATAAAAATAATATGTGTGAATGTAAACATATATAAATTTACAAATTTCGAGTAAACATATATATGTTGCGATATTTTATTCAGAGAGCGACAGAGAGAGAGAAAGTGAGAGAGTATAGAGAAAGAAATAGAGATGGAAACCGGGAGGGTTGACGAAAGATATCAACATAACATAGTGAGAGAATCAAAAGAGACCAATTTCTGTGAAACCGTTTGTATGTTGTTTCGGAAAACTGTTTTATGATAAGGCCAAAAATTTGATATGCTTAAGTCTATATATTATTTAATTTGAATATTAGAGTGAGTATTCGGAGTAGAGATTAGACATTCGGAACCAAGGAATAGACATTTGAAAAAAAACAGCATGTGTTTTCGCCTTGAGAGCAGCATTTTATGTATGTGTGGACATGTGTTTTGTTTATCATTTTGGCATTATGGGCACCATTTTTTTCTTGGTTCGTTAAAAGAAATCGGAACGTACGAGGAGTAAGTCAAAATATTCAGACAAAGGAAATTGACGGACACCTTCAAATATAAAAGCGGGCATTAAGTTCGAGTTTTGCAGCTAAAACAATTGAATAAGTTTATTTTCTTTAAAATGAATTATTAAAGAAAAGTAAAAGGCAAAACAGGGTCGTTTTAGAGCGATAAAGCCAACTTAATACCGGCCTTAAAGTTAAAAATGAAATTAAGTACAAAACACGATAAGTTTTAAATGCATTTAAAATGGTGTTAAATGCTAGTAAAAACTCTTCACGCCTAAATAAATTTATGTGTATATCTGACTCCATGTTCTTATTTTGTTAGAGTTTTTGAAATCCTTCCAAAATTTCAAACTTTTATACCAAAAACAGGTTTTTGTTACAAAATTGTTATTTTGGGCTCGTGGGCGCTGCAAACTATGCTATATAAATGTAACTTATAACGATAATTGTCTACTGGTGACTATAGCAGCTACGTAGCCCAGTGGATAGTGTGTTGGCTTACAAACTGTATGGTTCGATTCTCCCTCCAGGCGAAAGCTAAAATTTAAAAAATATATAAAATTTAATAATTTCTTCAACATTATTTGTATTACAGAAAAAGGTGCCAAGAATTAAAAAAATCGTGGAAGAAAAAATTATGGGAGGGAATGAGCACAATCTTCTTTGGGAAAATTCTTCCAAGCATATAATATTTTTGGGCTCCAAACATATAATATGTTCACATAAAACAAACATATTAATATTTCGGCAGTATTCAATAGTATCTGTGCTTCCTGCAAAATATGTTTTGAACATATGTTAGAGAAGCGATTTTTTTTTTTGAGGGTGCAAGGACACAGTTGTCTGAGCATTTTAAGCATTACCCTAACCTCGGAAGTACCTAGCAAAAAACAAGTATATATGGCCGTAAGTTCGGCCAAGCCGAATCTTATGGACCCTCCACCATGGATTGCGTAGAAACTCCTACGAAAGACTGTCATCCACAATCGAATTACTTGGGATCTGGTATCTTAAATCGTTTTCTAAATTTTGAGTTAGTCCATACGTGGTATATGTTAGACAAAAAAGGTATGTGTAGGTAAGTTTATAAATAATTACGAATCAATATGGACTTTTCCACGGTACATATGGTATGGGGGCTATAACGGACATATACTACCACAATGTACCAAATTTCAACTGACTCGGATAAAATTTGCTCCTCCTAGAGGCTCCAAAATCAAATCACGAGATCGGTTTATATGGGGCTATATATGATTGTGGACTAATATGGATCACTTTGGCATGGTTGTTAAATATCATATACTACCACCACGTAGCAAATTTCAACCAGATCGGATGAATTTTGCTTCTCCAAAAGGCACCGGAGGTCAAATCTGGGGATCGGTTTATATGGGGGCCATTAGCGTAGCTAGACAATTTTCCTAGGGGGGGGGGGCTATAGCCCCCCTAGCTAAAACTTTATAGACTGAACTTATAGGTTCAACTAATGTTTTATTTCATAAAATTCAATAAAGAAATAGACATCAAAATAACTCGAGAATCAATTTATAATAAAGCAACTAAAAGTACCCTACGGGAAATTGGTGCAAATTGCCACTGACGGACCTATCACAAAACTGGTACCTGTGCTCCAGTTAGTTGTAATTTTCACATTTAGTGAAATAAAATTATCAGAATAACCTTTTGTTTTTTTTTCATTTCGGGTTCAATTAGGAGCCCACTTTGAAAGAGATTTCTAAGAGTTTGTCCGAGACTGGTTCCTGAGGACCTGTTTATGGGTTGCTCCTGCTAAATTGTCCCAGCACGTGTCCTTTGGGATGAGTCCAAGACGCGTCCTAAAATGTAAGTTTACTCCGTCAATGATAAACCCATGTTAAAGCGGACGGTCCCTTCCATACGTTTTGATCAGAACTGGGACTGGTCCACACACACCAGGGACTAGT
This sequence comes from Haematobia irritans, assembly GCF_050003625.1. Lineage (NCBI taxonomy): Eukaryota > Metazoa > Arthropoda > Insecta > Diptera > Muscidae > Haematobia > Haematobia irritans. The sequence goes on along the minus strand of NC_134399.1, from coordinate 84,599,159 downwards.
CCTGTACCAGTTCTGTGGTTGATCATTTTCCCGTAGGGTAGTTCCACACTTTTCCCAGCAAAAAATTGGGAGGTGTTCTAAAGGCACAACTTTAAAAGCACTTCCAAAAATGTCTTCACAAAGAAGTTAACTATTTTAAGTAAACAGGAAGTTTTTTTACTTCATTTTTTTATTTTAATGCGTAATTTTTTGTTTTTTTTTCAAATAGCTTAAAAAAGAGTAAGAATAAATAATATGGTACAAATTATTCAAATTTTGCCACAAAAATGCTATATCCATCATAGAAAAATCGATAATATTTAAAAAAACAAGCGTTAGAATGCATTAAAAATCATAAAAAAGTATAAAAATTATTTATTTGGGAAAATATCACAAAATTTTTAATTCACATTCAAAACACTGAATTCGGATCACACCTTAAGAAGTGATGCAAATTCATGCAACGGTTTCAACAACATTCGTGGACATTCGTTCTATGACAAGTTCATATTACATTTATCGCTTCTCCGCCAATTTTTTACCACTTCCAGACCCAAAAAGAACATTTTCACTTCTTTTTTTGGCGACGCTTTTTTGCAGCATTATTAAGATATTAATTTATTAAAGAATAGTTTTAATATCAATTACGATTTTTTATTCAACTAAATCATAAATTCTACCACAGTTTTTTTCATTAATATCAGACTTCTACCACAACCCAAGTAATTCGATTGTGCATGAAAGTCTTCAGTGGAACTTTGTGCGTTGTACGAGTATATACTTGTTTAGTTTTTATAAAAATGTAAAATCGTAAATCGTAAATTCTGGGGGGGCTAAAATTTTTCTGGGGGGTCTAAGCCCCCTCCCCAGAGGCCTTCCTACGCTTATGATGGGGGCTATATATAATTATGGACTGATATGAACCAATTCCTGCATGGTTGTTGGATACCATATACTAACATCATGTACCAAATTTCAACCAAATCGGATGAATTTTGCTCTTCCAAGGGGCTCCGGAGGTAAAATCTGAGGATCGGTTTATATGGGGGCTATATATAATTATGGACCGATGCGGACCAATTTTTGCATGGTTGTTAGAGACCATATACTAATACCATGTACCAAATTTCAGGCGAGTCGGATGAAATGTGCTTCTCTTAGAGGGTCTGCAAGCCAAATTTGTGGGCCGTTTATATGGGGGCTATACGTAAAAGTGGACCGATATGGCCCATTTGCAATACCAGCCGACCTACATCAATAACAACTACTTGTGCCAAGTTTCAAGTTGATAGCTTGTGTCGTTCGGAAGTTAGCGTGATTTCAACTGACGGACGGACATGCTCAGATCGACTCAGAATTTCACCACGACCCAGAATATATATAATTTATGGGGCCTTAGAACAATATCTGGATGTGTTACAAACGGAGTGACAAAGTTAATATACCCCCATCCTATGGTGGAGGGTATAAACAGTAAAGTACTCCGATTTTTATCCTTAGGAAGTCTATTTGAATGAAGAAATTTATTAAACGAAAACAAAAATTTTTCCACCAATATCAGATTTTTCATCAATATTTTTTATTGCAATTTTATTTTCTTATAACCAACTTTTTTCAATTGGAATATTCTTCGCTCCGACCGGATGGTGAATCTGGGTATGTAGGCACTATAACAGAACGCCTTAGCACACTCAGCCACGAACGCAGTTGAACACGTCAATTCAAATGTTTGTAAGATGATCGTATAGTGACATCAAGGCATAACATACATACTACTTCTCGAGATGTTCTTTATTATTATGAATAAAAAGTAAAGAACACAGGCTCAAATTTTATCTATGGCTAATTGTTTTTATCTAATAGTTTTCTAAAAAATTATTGTTTTATGTTTCCATTTTTTACTTTTTTTATTGATTTTATATTTTTTTTTTTTTTGAAATTTAACTGTCGAAAATTTAAATTTTTACTTTAAACGGCCAAATAGCGTACTTTGTAAGACTGGTTCAAAATGACTTTATTGGAAGTGAGAAAAAATGATGGAGGTTCCAAAAAAGGATGGAGCTTCCGCGTTGTAATGTTTGGATGCTTAGCATACGAATAGTCGTGATTCCATGCCAGTCCGAGTAGAACTGGGTGAATATCAAAATTTTTTTTCGTGAATATGCGTGAATTATATCGTTTACGATAAAATACACATTTACCACAAAATTCACAATCACGATAAAATTCACACTCATGATAAAAATCACGCTCACGCTAAAATATATGCACATGAAAAATTCACACTTGACAATTTAAATTACTTCGAAGTTTTAATCTTGCTCAAGATTCAAATAACGTCCATTGCTTAATGGTTCACTTTTGAAATAAATTTTAGTTAATGGGCCACATATGAAATTTCACAAGAGAATGGATCTCCCTCAACTACATAATCAAATGTAATTCAAAACCTCATACAAAATTGATCTTATAACACAAGTAATCCCATCAAAATTGACTCAGTCTAAGTCATTGTCATAGAAAACTTCACATATAACGCAGAAACTTGTTCTAAGCCCAAATCTTGTTTTATGTTATTGCAGTGCAACGGAATTATAAAATATTTGATGATAAGCGAACAAAAAAATCACGTAAAATTTAATATGACGTTGGTTTATTTAATAGCTACACAAGGTCAAGATGCACTCTGGTCTTGAACATCAAAATCTAAAGCTTAAAATTGCAGCACTTGAAATCCAAGGTAACAAACAAACAAAAAATGCATCTATGATGGACCATTCTTGGTGAAGTTGTAAGCGAGAAGGAAAGTGCTGGTCGTAAGTTTCCAAAGCAATTACATGAAATTACAAAACAATTGCCAGGCAGCAAGAAACGAAATGAAACAGAAGGGATTTGAGGCATATGGAATGGCCAACTTGACTGCAATGTTGGACATATTGGCTCTCCTTACACTTAGGAGAAAAGTTACACACAGACAAAAGTCCACTGTAAAACTGATGCCAAAAAGAACTGGAGTTTATTAAAAAAAAAAAATAAATATTTAGTTCATTTTTAAAGAGTCTTAAGAAAATTTTCTCAGCCTATTATTATTTTTATATTTACTAACATATAAGATTAATAAATAAATAAATATGTTTCAAAAATATAATCTTTAAATTAACTGTGATACCGATTCTGTGGATTTAAGACAAAAATCTTTGCAAAGAGGTTGTGCCAAGACTTATTTTGAGAATACATACATCCTTGGTTTACATCTTTGGTTTTCTTGAAAGAAAACCAAATACTTTCCTCTGGAACGAAATTCTAAAGAAACAAAATTTACTTGCAATGTATAGTCTTGAACCAAACAAAAAGTTTATTTGAATCCAAAGATTTCAACCTTCTCTAAGAATTTCTTTAAAATAAAGATATTTTTCAGTGACCTATCTGGCTTTAAATCTAGCATCAATAAAGTTAAAATTAAGATAAATATATCATTTATCGAATTTTCATCCTCTGTTTGTGGTACCAACAAATGCCAGTTAAAAAATTCTTATCATAACGGATACTTCAAATAATTTTTATACCCTCCACCATAGGATGGGGGTATATTAACTTTGTCATTCCGTTTCTAACACATCGAAATATTGTTCTAAGGCTCCATAAAGTATATATATTCTGGGTCGTGGTGAAATTCTGAGTCGATCTAAGCATGTCCGTCCGTCCGTCTGTTGAAATGACGCTAACTTCCGAACGAAACAAACATAAGTAGTTGTTATTGGCATAAGTAGTTGTTATTCATGTAGGTCGGATGGTATTGGAAATGGGCCATATTGGACCATTTTTACGTATAGCCCCCATAAAAACCGACCCCCAGATTTGGTTTGCGGAGCCTCTTAGAGAAATTTGCTTCTCTCCGATCCGGTTGCAGTTTGGTACGTGGTGTTAATATATGGTCTCTAACAATCATACACAAATTGGTCCATATCGGTCCATAATTATATATAACCCCCATTTAAACCGATCCCCAGATTTAACCTCCGGAGCCACTTGAAAGAGCAAAATTCATCCAATCCGGTTGAAATTTTGTACGTCGTCTTAGTATATGGTCTCTAAAAACCATGCAAAAATTGGTCCATATCGGTTCATAATTATATATAGCCCCAATATAAATCGATCCCCAAATTTGAACTCCGGAACCTCTTGCTGGAGGAAAATTCATCCGATTCGGTGGAAATTTGGTACATTACACTAGTATATGGCCGCTAACAACCATCCCAAAATTGGTCTATATCGGTCTGTAGTTATATATAGCTGATCCCCAATCACACAAAAATTGGCCCATATTGTCAAAAATAATCTACCAACATTTTATATCTATAGACAATTTTGTCAAAATTTAATTGTTATAGGAAATTTTGTCAAAAATTTTATTTTATAGAAAATTTTGCCAAAAATTTATTTCTATAGAAAATTTTGTCAAAATTTTATTTCTATAGAAAATTTTGTCAAAATTTTATTTCTATAGAAAATTTTGTCGAAATTTTATTTCTATAGAAAATTTTGTCAAAATATTATTTCTATAGGAAATTTTGTCAAAATTTTATTTCTATAGAAAATTCTGTGAAAATTTTATTTCTATAGAAACTTTTGTCAAAATTTTATTTCTATAGAAAATTTTGTCAAAATTTTATTTCTATAGGAAATTTTGTCAAAATTTTATTTCTATAGGAAATTTTGTCAAAATTTTATTTCTATAGAAAATTCTGTGAAAATTTTATTTCTATAGAAAATTTTGTCAAAATTTTATTTCTATAGAAAATGTTGTCAAAATTTTATTTCTATAGAAAATTTTCTCAAAATTTTATTTTTATAGGAAATTTTGTCAAAATTTTATTTTATAGAAAATTTTGCCAAAAATTTATTTCTATAGAGAATTTTGTAAAAATTTTATTTCTATAGAAAATTTTGTCAAAATTTTATTTCGATAGAAAATTTTGTTAAAATTTTATTTTTATAGAAAATGTTATCAAAATTTTATTATATAGAAAATTTCGTCAACATTTTATTTCTATAGAAACTTTTGTCAAAATTTTATTTCTATAGAAAATTTTGTCAAAATTTTATTTCTATAGGAAATTTTGTCAAAATTTTATTTCTATAGAAAATTCTGTGAAAATTTTATTTCTATAGAAAATTTTGTCAAAATTTTATTTCTATAGAAAATGTTGTCAAAATTTTATTTCTATTGAAAATTTTGTCAAACTGAATTATATACGTATTTAATCGGCCTTTTTTGTGTAGGGGGTATAGTATTGACTAATTTACAATTTAGAAGACGGTGATAAGAAGTTTTAAGATACCTTGCCATCGGCAAGTGTTACCGCAACCCAAGTAATTCGATTGTGGATGACAGTCTGTACGCAATACATGGCAGAGGGTACATAAGATTCGGTCTGGCCGAACTTACGGCCATATATACATGTTGTTTTTGTTTTTGTGTTTTTTTTTTTTTAATTCCAAAACCTTAAAATCAAAGTCTATATTTGAAACCAAGGAAAATTTGCCTTGATTCAAAGATATACAACTTTAACTGAAGGACGTAAATTTCTAAAGATTGTGTTCTAAATTCAATGAAAAAATATTGAAACAAAAATTATAAATTTTAATTTAATTAAAATCTCATTGTTTTAAAGAAATTTTTCCTTAATATTTTGTACTTTGAGCATCCTAAAATGAAGGTTGTCTAATCTTTAATATCATGTAAATATGTTTTTCAAGGTGACAAGTGATTTAACGATTGTCTCTAATTAATTTTATTTGCTTTCAAAGAATACTATTTTTCACAGGCAAAAGAAAAGTTTGCTTGTCTAAAATGTTTTTCCAGAGAAAAGTCACCTCTTCTTTCAGTGTAGAATATCGCAAAGCCGTAGTAAAGCATAAGCCATGAGAAATCCTTTTTTTTGGAAAAGATGCGATAATAAATAATGATCATTAAAAAGACAGCAGTTGATTTTAATGAAGTTTTGGGAATGGAAGCTTAAAGGGGTCCATTGAAATTGTAACCAATTTTGGATTGGTTTGAAATAAAATCAAATCTACTACGTCTCTATGTTGCCGCCGTCATATTCACTTAAAATGGGAAATAGCTTCAGGTTACAAACATTCAACAACTGCCAATAACACTTGGTGGTGGATTTGGCAGTACCACATATACTAGCTGAGCTTGAAGAGGTATTAGATATCGTTGGGTCTCTTCACACCAAAGCTAGACCAAAAAACGCAATGACGATACCAAACTACCAAGCCTTTACATATACAAACCGAAAAGTGTTTATTTGATTGAGAATCAAATCCTCCATTTCTCTCTCTCCATATCTTAAGATGTGAATACAGAGAAGAAGAAGAAGAGAAAAATATCGCATTGAAAACTTGATATCCCCAGTTAGTTGTATAGGCCTCCTTCGCATACAACACCCATAGCCCATAGATATGAACTTGTTTTTTTTTGTTTTTTGGTTTTGAATCCGTATTCTTTGGTAGTCAAGTCTTTTTTTTGCGATTACCACAACTTGGAACTTCAATCAAAAGCGCATTCAACGCCTTTTGGGGTGCCATTTATGTGAGCTGTATTTTATCTTTAGGTATTTCAGATTACTGTGTATTTGATGTGCTGTGGCCGTTTGGGGAGGGATTTCTATCTGGCATTTTATATGTCTGTCTATTTGACTATATTCGTGTATGCCTTCCAATTTATTTAAAAAGGAGAAACAAAATGTTGCTAAAAGCTATATAAGGAAGGGGACATGAAGAATAGAAATCCATATACAGATATTTTGTGAACGACACTTAAGTGACACATGACTCGCCCGTTTAGTTGTAATGGGAACATAATAACAATGTTAGCATATTTCGTGTGGAAAGATAATGACAACTTGACCACTTTGTTAGAGTTGTGGAAAAACCGGTGTATTTGAACAGTGTGGTAGATCTAGATATTTAACAGTTGTCGGTGTAGTAACAGTCTAAAAATTTTTGTCACGCAAAATCAGAAGAATTTTTCAGAATTATTAAAGACTATAAGGACAAAACGACTATAAGACAAAACGAATAAAGTCGACTTAAAATTGTTCATCTTTACGCGAAAGAAAATTTTGTTTGACTATGTTCAACTTGACTTTAATAATACTGAAAAATTCTTCAAAATTAATGATTGATTTTTTGTACCTTGACTACAAAGCAAAATAGGGTTTTCACAGATGTTCTTTACATGAAATATAGCATAATTTCTACTTGAAGTCGAGTCTGAATTTGGAAATTTAAATTGCCGTTAGCACGTTTTAAAGCACTCCGATAGCACACGCAGAAAAGGGTTATGATCACTCCAAACATATTTCATATTTGAACATGGAACATTTTTGTCGCAAATAGTTTTTTGTCGACAATCATATACATGGTTGTCGGAATCAGATACATAATTTTTGAAGAACATAACATGATAGTGACAAACATGTTCACCATGCAAAAATCACATTTTAATCTTAAAATAGGTTTGAGGTGATCATATTCCTTTTCTGGGTGGAAATGAGAAAAAAGCTGAAAAAAAACGATTGAAATAACCTTTGTTCAATCAAGTACGCCAAAATCAAATTTAAAAGATAATTATGTCTTTAATGTATCCTTACTTCAATTCTCCACTTCTTTGCAACCATAGCGATAGGCGGTGGGGAGAAATTTTTCTGCCCCGAACACATGCATTTGGCAGATTTTTTTTTTTTTAAATTTAGCATGATTTTTTATTTTCATCTTTAGCCCTGTCTTGTTATTTCTTGATTTATTTGAAGATAAAAGAATTTCCACGTGAAATGGTAACAAAAATGTCTAGTAATGAGTTAAACAATTTGGTAAGGAATGTCAACACTATCGCAACATTAACAAGTATATATGGCCGTAAGTTCGGCCAGGCCGAATATTATATACCCTCCACCATGGATTGCGTAGAAACTTCTACGAAAGACTATCATCCACAATCGAATTACTTGGGTTGTGGTATCTTAAATCGTTTTCTAAATTGAGAGTTAGTCCATACATGGTATATATTAGACAAAAAAGGTATGTAAAGGCACGGTACGTAGGGAGCCAGAATTGATATATGGGGGTCGCCTATATGGGGGCTATATAGAATTATGAACTTGATATGGACCAATTTTTGTGTGATTGGGGGATCGACTTATTTGAGGGCTATATACAACTATAAACCGTTATGGACCTAGTTAGGCATGGTTGTTAACGGCCATATACTAGCACAATCGGTTTATATGGGGGCTATATATGATTATGGACTAATATGGACCACTTTTGGCATGGTTGTTAAATATCATATACTTCCACCACGTACCAAGTTTCAACCAGATCGGATGAATTTTGCTTCTCCAAAAGGAACCGGAGGTCAAATCTGGGGATCGGTTCATATGGGGGCTATATATAATTATCGACTGATATAAACCAATTCCTGCATGGTTGTTGGATACCATATACTAACATCACGTACCAAATTTAAATCGAATCGGATGAATGTTGCTCTTCCAATGGGCTCGGAAGGTAAAATCTGGGGATCGGTTCGACCAATTTTTGCATGGGTGTTTGAGGCCATATATTAATACCACGTACCAAATATCAACTGAATCAGATGTATTTTGGTCTTCCAAGAGGCTCCGGAGGTCAAATCTGGTGATCGGTTTATATGGGGCTATATATAATTATGGAGCGATATGGACCAATTTTTGCATGGTCATTAGAGACCATATACTAACACCATGTACCAGATTTCAGCCGGATCGGATGAAATTTGCTTCTCTTAGAGGCTCCGCAAGCAAAAACGGGGGATCGGTTTACATGGGGGCTATATATAATTATTGACCGATGTGGACCAATTTTGGCATAGTTGTTAGAGACCATATACTAACACCATGTACCAAATTTCAACCGGATCGGATGAAATTTTCTTCTCTTACAGGCTCCGCAAGCCAAATCTGGGGATCGGTTTATATGAGGGCTATATATAATTATGGACCGATGTGGACCAATTTTTGATATGGTTGTTGAAGACCATATACTAACACCATGTACCAAATTTCAGCCGGATCGGATGAAATTTGCTTCTCTTAGAGGCTCCAAAAGCCAAATCGGGGAATCGGTTTATATGGGGGCTATATATAATTACGGACCGATGCGGACCAATTTTTGTATGGTTGTTAGAGACCATATAATAGCACCATGTACCAAATTTCAGCCGGATCGGATGAAATTTTGAAATTTTTCTTTTAGAGGGTCTGTAAGCCAAATTTGGTGGTCCGTTTATATGGGGGCTATACTTAAAAGTAGACCGATATGACCCATTTGCAATACCATCCGACCTACATATAATAACAATAACAACTACTTGTGCCAAGTTTCAAGTCGATAGCTTGTTTCGTTCGGATGGACGGACGGACATGCTCAGATCGACTCAGAATTTCACCACGACCCAGAATATATATACCTTATGGGGTCTTAGAGCAATATTTTGATGTGTTACTTATTTTGGTCTTCCAAGAGGCTCCGGAGGTCAAATCTGGTGATCGGTTTATATGGGGCTATATATAATTATGGAGCGATATGGACCAATTTTTGCATGGTCATTAGAGACCATATACTAACACCATGTACCAGATTTCAGCCGGATCGGATGAAATTTGCTTCTCTTAGAGGCTCCGCAAGCAAAAACGGGGGATCGGTTTACATGGGGGCTATATATAATTATTGACCGATGTGGACCAATTTTGGCATAGTTGTTAGAGACCATATACTAACACCATGTACCAAATTTCAACCGGATCGGATGAAATTTTCTTCTCTTACAGGCTCCGCAAGCCAAATCTGGGGATCGGTTTATATGAGGGCTATATATAATTATGGACCGATGTGGACCAATTTTTGGTATGGTTGTTGAAGACCATATACTAACACCATGTACCAAATTTCAGCCGGATCGGATGAAATTTTTCTTTTAGAGGGTCTGTAAGCCAAATTTGGTGGTCCGTTTATATGGTGGCTATACTTAAAAGTAGACCGATATGACCCATTTGCAATACCATCCGACCTACATATAATAACAATAACAACTACTTGTGCCAAGTTTCAAGTCGATAGCTTGTTTCGTTCGGATGGACGGACGGACATGCTCAGAATTTCACCACGACCCAGAATATATATACCTTATGGGGTCTCAGAGCAATATTTTGATGTGTTACAAACGGAATGACAAAGTTAATATACCCCCATCCTATGGTAGAGGGTATAAAAAGGAATTAGAATAGATCTTAGTTTGACGATACTTCGCAATCCGTTTAAAATTGATTCACTTAACACAACACCTTAAATGAAAAGTTTACAAACTTTTGGTTAAAGTAAAAATCTTTGTGCGCAGAAAAAAAATCCTCAAGAAAAATAATTAATTTTTCGAAAGGAATTTTTAATTTTTTTTTTTGATTGACTTTGGTGAGTGATACTTTCTGTAATTGAAGACATTTCAATTAAAATCTAATTGCATCAATTAATTTCGTGATTGAATCCAAAACTTATTTTTTTCTGTGTATAAGATAAATTCTTCTTTTATGCTACGCATAGAAAGACAAAACAATCGTTGTGCTTACGACAAAATTTTTTCAGTGCATATAGCATAAGGAAATCCTATAAAGAGCTCTGGAGGCACGCCTATAATTGCAATCAGAGATATAAGCGAGAACTGAGAAACCTACACTCATCTTTCATACCAATTTGTATAGCAACATTGAAAGCATATCTGAGTCTTCGTTGAGTTGAGGATCCCCCTAAAATCACCCCCCTCGGTTATCAAATCACCCGGGTTACACTACTATGTAGGAGAGTTTAAAATGTTGCGACGGTGTTTGACCATTTTCAAGTTGAGGAACAGAGAGTTAAAGGATTTGACTGCAGGATGAATGTATGGCTTCCTAGCACATACCATCAGTTTTGTGACCAATCCAATATAAACTGCTCAATAAGGATTGCAATGACCATCAACAAGTAGTGTTTTTTGATTTTTTCAAAATATGGAAAAGTTGACACTTTTTCCACATGTAGAAAAGTCGATTTACGCCTTTTCGTTTCTTTTTATATATGAAAAAGTTGACTTTGTACTTTTTCCATTATTGAAAAGCCGAAATTAATGTCGCGTCCTTTTGGCAAAAGTCAGCTTGAAGAGCTACGTCCCATTCCCTTAGAATTAAAATTAGATTTTAGTCACAATAAAAAGTCAATTATTTGATTATGACCAACAAGTCGATTAGTAGATTTGATTTTATTTACAAAAAAATCCAAAAGACATTTGAATTTTTCTTGATTTTTTTTCGAATTAGAAGTATTAACCTTTGTTTATTGTACAAAAAGTAGGGTTTGGTCTTTTGTATTGCTAATCTCAAAGGGAATTTCAGCAAATTACTTAGGGCGTCGAAAACTTCAGTGTTTCTTTAAGAGATTTAATTTTGAGATCTTACTTTATTTGAATTTTCTTATGACATCTCTCTTCGTGTGTCTGATACGTATGGAAATGTCATTGGATATGGATTAATTTAAATGTTAATCTCCCTCAAACGATCCCCTTGACATTTTTCTCAAGCATTCCTCACTTGGTCATCTCCATCAGAATATGGACTATTAAACATGGAATTGCTTCCAAGGAGCTGTTAGAACAAACTCATCTAAAAAAGGAGATTTGCGATTCTTAACGACTAACACCAAGTGCAATTTTGTGTTCGCCAAAAACCAAATGCATTTCTATCGTCAGCGTCATTTGTTAGTTTGAGTTAATTCTCTTGTTCTAGAAGATCATCCACGTATCTGGCCAACAATATTTATGGTCATATCAAACGCCTAGCTTCAAAAATGATTGAGGCTGAAGCTGTCGCTGTTACCATTGTCATAGTCATAAATGTTGGACTCTTAACAGGTCTCTCCAGCATCCATTTGTGAACATATGTTCATACCTAGCGAAATCTATGGTTCGCAATCGTATGCTACAGCCGGCAGATAACTACAGGAATGAACAACCAGTTGGTCTATTCTCTGGAGCGCTGCTTGTATGCCGTCACATTGATTGTAAACTAAGTTCCCATGATTATTATAATTTTTGTTATTGCTCTTACCTGAAGAGTGGATAGGAAGGTGTCTTTGCTCTTTGGATATCCATAAGGTATCCCCATATATCTCTCAAACATATATGTGGTGTTCATTGCCAAAATGAAACAACTCCACATCAGTAGTTGGGCATATCATTGAAGCATCAAAATGAAATAGATATCATAAGCTGGACCAAAGCATTTATCATCTCGTGTAAAATATTCTCCTTCTCCACCAAATTCATAGCCTTTTATATTCATATAAGAAAATCAATTATTTGGCGATAAATTTCCAACCACCATAAATGATGTTATTCTATTTTAATTCTCAACGCCATAAATGTATGTACACCCTCCATTCAGTCAATTGGTATTCGGCGTTCCATGATTGTCCATACACCTGAGCATATTCATAGGTAAGTTTGACTATGTCCGTCTGCTTGTCTATTGCCTGGTCTTCGCTTGTATGTGACTGCTGTAAATATGTCTCCGTAAAAAAATAAATGGTTGCAGATGGCAGCGGGTGTGAGCTAGCCGGACCATGGCTGTCTAGTATATATTCGCCTGCCGGTAAGGCGGACTCTAGCATTTCAACATTTCGTTGCAAATTGTTGACAAAATGACAACCAATCGTTTTGGTTCCCATGGTTGAAATTGGTTTTGCAATAACCATACTTCTCCCTTGGTTTGGCCATTTCGTTTGATTGCTAATGGTTGAATTGTTTAGTGTCTCCATTTGGAACGATGTCGACGTTTTGTCGTGTCGCCATATGTTCTTGATGATGATGAAAAGAATCTATGTATTATTGTGGGGGTAAATGTGAAATTGGTGAAAGAAAACTTCAAAGTAATAGTCCATTTTGTGAACACCAAAACTAATTATCGCAATTAAACGAGGGCTGGTGGGAAAGAATAAGCAGAGAAATATAATACTTTCAATTTAAACGAAATGTTTGATTAAGACAATATAGTATCTCAATATTAGTCACACAACGAGGGTTATTTTCGAATTGGTCAAGCCTAGTGTTACAATCTGATAGCTCTATCGCAAAGCTTGATATTTTTGATGTTATACGTACTTTGAACTTTTTGACATACGAGCGTTATTTGTTTTGATTACGGGATTGAATCTCCGGCCATTGCTGCTATTCATCAATTCATATTGAAAGATCGTCATGTGACCCATTGTGAGATTGAGGCAAGCTTAGATATTCGTGGGACCGACAAACATTCAATATTGCATGAACATTTAACCTTTAAAGTAATTTGTTCGCTTTGGATCCCTCACAATTCGTTCATCGCTCACAAAATGGCTCGTATCGATTGGTCAAAAGAAATGCTGCAAAAAAGACGATCTCGGTGTTTCGAAACACGTCTATGACATAGTGATGGTGATGAATTGTGAATATACGTGTACAAGCCCGAAAGTAAACTGCGTGTTCAATAATGACTCAAATCGCCGGCCCATGCAGCACTTTCAAGAAAATGATCGACTATTTTCTTTTTCTTTTCGAAAAAAAAAACTAGGCGATTTTTCCAGTACCACTAGAAAATCGTATAAAATTAAATTCAATGTGGTACACAACCATTTACTTTGCAGTTGACTTCCAAGATATCAGGAAAACAAACAGCCGAAGAAGGCGGTGTGTTTTGGAGAATTCTCCCACATCGGCTAAAACAACTACATTTTTGAGCACTCAAAACATCGATTTGATGGGTCATCCACCATATAGCCCTGACATGGTACCGAATGATCTCTTTTTATTTCCGTACATAAAAACTAATAATGAGAGGTCAAGGTCTTTCGACACCCGAATAAGCTTTTGATGCGTTCAGAAAGCATATGTTGGAATTACCTCAATCAGAGTGGCAAAAGTTCTAAAGGTTCAAACGCATGCAAAAGAGTATAGATCTTAACAATGAATATTTTTACAAACAATAAAGTGATTTTCTAGGGTTATAATTTGTTTTGTTCTCTATTTCCCACATATAAAAAATAAACCCTCGAATTCCGGTACATACTTCTCAAATGATATCAGACAATACCAACTGCACTGAAACAAATATTGTCGTGAGGTCAAAGATTTCATGTCTTTACAAGTAAGTTCGGCCAGGCCGAATCTTATGTACACTCCACCATGGATTGCGTAGAAACTTCTACTAAAGACGGTCATCCACAATCGAATTACTTGGGTTGCGGTAACACTTGCCGATGGCCGATGGTATCTTAAAACTTCTTAACACCGTGTTCTCAATTGTAAGTTAGTCCATATGGGGTATATAAAGGGTGATTCTTTTGAGGTTAGGATTTTCATGCATTAGTATTTGACAGATCACGTGGGATTTCAGACATGGTGTCAAAGAGAAAGATGCTCAGTATGCTTTGACATTTCATCGTGAATATACGAACGATCTGCCACAACGTCGAATTTTCAGTGAATGGGCCCTAGAAAAGTTGGCAGAAAATCCGCTTTTTTATCGACAAATTTTGTTCAGCGATGAGGCTCATTTCTGGTTGAATGGCTACGTAAATAAGCAAAATTGCCGCATTTGGAGTGAAGAGCAACCAGAAGCCGTTCAAGAACTGCCCATGCATCCCGAAAAATGCACTGTTTGGTGTGGTTTGTACGCTGGTGGAATGATTGGACCGTATTTTTTCAAAGATGCTGTTGGACGCAACGTTACGGTGAATGGCGATCGCTATCGTTCGATGCTAACAAACTTTTTGTTGCCAAAAATGGAAGAACTGAACTTGGTTGACATGTGGTTTCAACAAGATGGCGCTACATGCCACACAGCTCGCGATTCTATGGCCATTTTGAGGGAAAACTTCAGAGAACAATTCATCTCAAGAAATGGACCGGTAAGTTGGCCACCAAGATCATGCGATTTGACGCCTTTAGACTATTTTTTGTGGGGCTACGTCAAGTCTAAAGTCTACAGAAATAAGCCAGCAACTATTCCAGCTTTGGAAGACAACATTTCCGAAGAAATTCGGGCTATTCCGGCCGAAATGCTCGAAAAAGTTGCCCAAAATTGGACTTTCCGAATGGACCACCTAAGACGCAGCCGCGGTCAACATTTAAATGAAATTATCTTCAAAAAGTAAATGTCATGGACCAATCTAACGTTTCAAATAAAGAACCGATGAGATTTTGCAAATTTTATGCGTTTTTTTTTTTTAAAGTTATGAAGCTCTTAACAAATCACCCTTTATTAAACAAAAAGGCCGATTAAATACGTAAATAATTCAGTTTGACAAAATTTTCTATAGAAATAAAATTTTGACAAAGTTTTCTATAGAAATAGAATTTTGACAAAATTTTCGATAGAAATAAAATTTTGACAACATTTTCTTTAGAAATAAAATCCAATGAAGGACTGGGGAATTCTTCCCACTTAAATATGAGCTAAATTATTAGTTTTTGTACCAAAAAGAATAGCAACAACCGAAGAAAGCAACTACAACAACAATGATTTGAAGTCTGAGTAAGATTTTCCACTTCCACAAAAGTTGAAGGTACCACCAGTAATCATAAGTTCTGTTGGCTATGGGAGCCACCGTGGTGCAATGGTTAGCATGCCCGCCTTGCATACACAAGGTCGTGGGTTCGATTCCTGCTTCGACCGAACACCAAAAAAAGTTTTCAGCGGTGGATTATCCCACCTCAGTAGTGCTGGGCTTCAAAGCTTCTCTAAGTGGTTTCACTGCAATGTGGAACGTCGTTCGAACTCGGCTATACAAAAGGAGGTCCCTTGTCATTGAGCTTAACATAGAATCGGGCAGCACTCTGTGATAAGAGAGAAGTTCACCAATGTGGTATCACAATGGACTGAATAGTATAAGTGAGCCTGATACACCGGGCTGCCACCTAACCTAACCTAACCTAACCTTTGTTGGGCATAGTAAATGGTTGTTAGAAACCATATACTTACAACATGTACCAAATTCCAGCTGGATCGGATGAAATTTGCTTCTCTTAGAGGCTCCGCAAGCCAAATCTGGGGATCGGTTTATATGGGGGCTATATATAATTATAGACCGATGTGGACCAATTTTTGCATGTTTGTTAAAGAGCATATACTAGCACCATGTACCAAATTTCAGCTGGATCGGATAAAATTTGCTTCTCTTAGAGGCTCCGCAAGCCAAATCTGGGGATCGGTTTACATGGTGGCTATATTTAATTATGGACCGATTTGAACCGAATTTTGCATGGTTATGAGAGACCATATACTAACACCAGTTACCAAATTTCAACCGGATCGGATGAATTTTACTCCTCCAAGAGGCTCCGCAAGCCAAATCTGATCGTCGGTTTATATGGGGGCTATATGTAAAAGTGGTCCGATATGGCAACACCATCCGACCAACATCAACAACAACTACTTGTGCCACGTTTCAAGTCAATAGATTGTTTCGTTCGGAAGTTAGCGTTATTTGAACAGACGGACGGACGGATATGCTTAGATCGACTCAGAATTTCAGCACGACCCAGAATATATATACTTTATGGGGTCTCAGAGCAATATTTCGATCTGTTAGAAACGGAATGACAAATTTCCTATGGTGGAGGGTATAAAAAGCTGAAAAAAACGAAAAATTAAAATTTGCTTCCTAGAAGCAAGTACACAAAACCCAACTTTAAAAGAGAATTGTGTCTTATGTTAAAAGTATCCTTTTTTGTATTCTCCACTTCTTTGGCTCGGAATCAATACCAACATTTTTAAAGTAAAGACAGAATCTTTGGAACCTATCATGTTTTTTTTTCAGTGTGTGTTTTCCATTCTGAATTTGTAATTGCAGAATGAGAATATTTCCTATGGAAAATTGGTGCAAATTGCCACTATCACGGGACTGGTATCGCTGCTCCAGGTTGTTTTTAATTTCCTGATCTCGATACTCGCTTGATATTAAGATCTTATTGGATCTCCACATTTAATGCAATAGAATTATCAGCATAACATATTGTTCAATATATTTCAAAAGTTTTTCATTTCTGATACGATTCGGATGGCCAAAATAAAACAGATTCCGAAGACTTTGTCGGAGACTGGTTCATGAGAATCTGTCTATGGGGTGATCCTACTAAATTGTCCCAGGATGTGTCCTTTGAAATGGGTCCAAGTCGTGTCATAAAGTGTAAATTTAACTCGTTAATGACAAGCACATATTAAAGTGACCGGTTTGACCAGAACTGGGACTGGTCCATACCCACCAGGGTCCTGTCCTCTGTCGGTCCTGGGGTTGATTCATTTTCCGTAGGGTTGTTGTAAGGGGCTGGGAAAATATTTCAAAAATTTTGTGGCTGCTTCAAACTCCTCCATTTCTTTAAAAACAAAATTCACAACATACACTTTCCGGGTATAAAGAGTGACAAATTTACATATTTCAGCAGAATTGTGTATATTTGGTGCAGGGTAGAATATAGTAACGATCCAAGTTCAATTCTTTCTCACTTGTTTTAAATAAATATTAAACTACAAATATAACAAACCCCAAAAACCATAACGTGCAAGGTAAATTTATTACATCTCATGATCAATTGGAGAGCGTGACTATGCCACACTTGAAATTCTCATTGGAGGTTTAACCACACAAAATTAACTCTGAAGACCAATTGTGAAGGTTTCTTCTGTTTTGGTGTTTTTTTTTTGCCAAATTCATGGTAAAGACATTGACATTACACAGCCTTAGAGCAAACACGAAGGACGGATTTTCATTATACGAATAGAGTTAAGACTTAGTATTGTAAAGATTTTAAAATACTCATGATCCGCTAAACAAAATTTCTTAAAGGCCCTATAGAATAATCACAACTGAATATTGTGACGGCATAAATAAATGCTACACGACAACTTTTTGTTGTCGCATTCATTATTGTTGAATGGTTGCAGGTTGTTGTCGCTCTCCGTTTCTCTTTGGGTATATATTCAGACTTGTAATCAGTAGTTAAACCAGACACTTGAGAATTTATGAGTACATTTGTGACTTTGTGAGCAAACGTTTGGTTGAAACGAATCTTATGTACGCTCCCTCAAGGATAGGATAAAATTTTCATGAAGAATTTATTTCCAGATTCTTTAAAAAGTCTCTGAACTATGTAGAAAACATTTGGAGAAAATTTGATAACACATATACTCGTACGTTTCGTACCGAAAATTGTATGGTGTAGATACAGACAGAGGTCAGTTTGTATTGGATCTATAGAAGATTAAACAAATCGGATAGGTTAGCTTAGGCTAGGTTGTAGAGGAGGCACCGTCCTCTGGTTGGACGCTTTTAGCAAATTTAAAGAAGATGTATGTTATAGGGAGACTCGGTGTGCAATGTTTAGCATGCCCGCCTTGCATATACAGGGTCGTGTGTTCAAACCCAGTTTTTAAGCAGTGGATTATCCCACCTCAGTAATGCTGGTGACTGAGTGTTTCAAAGCTTCTCTAAGTGGACATTTTGACCAAAGAGTTAGCTGCAACAACGGCTGTGTGGTTGCGCGAGCTATCGCTGTGGTCGGAAAAAAGTTACGGTCACAGTTCGGTTCTCAAAATAATGTCAGATGTGCCTAACGTAGTGGATTACACTTTGACAAGTCCACTTTTCGACAAAAAGTTTGAGACTCTAATCCCAAACAGTGAGGCGTGGTGCACACAGACCCCGGGGAATAAAGAATATATAGATTTCTACACTGATGGCTCCAAATTGGTTGGACAATTGGGTTTCGGAGTATATTCTAATGATCTGGAACTTCGAATAGCGAAAGATTACCTAATCACTGTAGTGTTTTTCAGGCTGAACTATTAGCTATAAGAGAGGTGGCGAATTGGCTGAGAAGTGATGTTCCAAAAAATGTGGGCATTAATATATACTCAGACAGTCAACCTTCAATAAAATGCTTGGACTCTGTGTTCCTCAACTCGAAAACGGCCATCGACTGCCGCAAATCTCTCAATGAGATGGCTGAGCAGTACAATATTCACCTAATATGGTGCCTGGCCATAAGAACATACCGGGGAACTGCGAAGCGGATGAGTTGGCAAGGCTAGGGAGTACCTTACACATTCCAGGGGAACTAGAATCTGTTGGTATACTCCTGGCTACCTGCAAGCTCATGCTGCTTGAGAAGGCTGTTATAATGGCAAATGTTCGATGGGAGAATTGCAAGGGATGTAATGACACCAAGTAAATATGGCATCATTTAAACTTAAACCGCACACTAGATATTCTAGTGTTCTCGAGACGTCAGATAACACTCCTGATATCTGCTATAACGGGTCGCTGCCTGATAGGCGATTTTGCAAAAACTATAGGCGCGAAGTATAATGACTATTGTATGAGCTGTCATGATGCGGAGCATATAGCTTCAGATTACTGGCGGATTTGGAAAACGTTAACTTAAGCAGTCTGCTAATGTTTTTGGAACAATCTGGTTGGTTCAACAAAGAAAAATAATCAAGAAGGTTCAGCGGATAAAACTAGAATTGCCCATATGTAATAGGTACTTTTAGTTAATGTGGTGGGGGGGAGTTCTTTCGATTTGGAATAGGCACGGGTTCATTATCATAAAGAAAAGTTTAAGGTAACTCTAAACAACAAGGTAATAAAAGAAAATGTTAAAACAGAAAGAATGGAAATTAGCGTTGGATTAGATGTATGGCATTAAGATCACATTTTGCCTAACATTTTATTTCATTATTATGTTATGTCGGACGAAATCGTCCAGTTAGCCCAGTATCCCCCCCATAGTCTCTCATCACCTTTCGTGAATGAAGGTAAAAATTTACAGTTTTGGATACATATTTATTTTACGATAAAATAAAAAAAATTAAACCTATGATAATTAATAATAATAAAAAAAATTTAATTCGCGATATTTTAAATGAACAGGTAAGTTTATGAAAAAGAGAAATAAAATTCGAGTGTCATAAAATTAGTTAATTGTAATGAAATAAAATATTTAACCAGGAAATAACGAGCGTGAACAATTAAAATAAATAAATAGTAGTGGACTTACCAAATTTAACTTCTTGAGATCTTCAGGCCTGTTGATCCAGAGGTTGATATCCACAATTTCGATAAATTTCATAAAATTATTTTAATTGTGGCGCTCGTTGTAAATGTTAAATGGAATGAGTCTTGCAAATAACTTAACTAAATAGTCGGTATAAACTAATGGGCTGGAGTTAACTAATTTTTCTTTATTATGCTTTTAAAATCCTGAAATGCTTGAAATCGTCTCAAAGATGTTGCGTTTAAGTTATTCGGATGTTGAAAAAAAGGAAATGGAAATAATAATTTTTCTTTCATCGAATCGGATTCTTCATTGAAAGGCTCACACAAATATTCATCTACGGTAGAAGTATGGCGAAAATTTTTAAACGCCCAAGATGGCAGGAACACAAGGACACATTCAGCTCTGACCATGTAATGTGAGGCAATGAGTCTTGGAACCGACTTAATCGGAGGTAATATCCAAAATGATTGACAGCAGGAAACAGTTAGGTACCAGGTCTATTTTATCACGAGATTTTTTTACAATGTTTCAATATGAATTTCTTCAAAATTTTATTGAAAATGCCTTTTTTTTTCCTTTTAAACCAAAATTCCAATAATCTTTTTTTCTCCTCTCTTCTCAAAAATGTCAAAGTTTTTTCTTTTTTTTTTCTTTTTTTTTTTAAATTACTTAATATGTTGCTCCACAAAATCTTTGGTACAACTTACAACGATTCGATTGTAGAAAAAATTATAATGTCCCAGATATTTTATATAAAAACTCACTACTCAGCAAGGAGACGACTAAAAGGGGATAACTAAAACTAACCTATCCAACGCTAATATTCACAACGATAAAGACCTTTTCGACCAAACGTAAAATTCCAATTACGTATCATTCAGAACTAAAAATCGTTTATAGTCGCTTTAAGACCGTATTTTAAAATAGAAGTAACAATGGGAAATCGACCAAGTATGTAATCGCACTAACTTTTGCACTTACAAAGTTCTCAAGTCTATATTCCTCATAGAGAATATAAAATAAAAGATCATCTAATTGAGAAATGATTTCCACTGGTTCGACTCCGGTAATATCCACATCGAAATTCCACGCAGAAACAATTTCCAATAGATTTTGTTGGTTAATTAGCTCTGGTACATTATTCGATAAGCGATATAATGAAAATCCAAGCCTCTAATTTCACCAACAATGCAAAAAAAACAAATTGCAGAACCTTAGCAGAATTCGTCTAAGATGGTATTAAGACTAAATGGAATAACATGTTTTCTACTAAGGCCCCACGTTGGGCGCCATTTATTTATGTAACAACCCTTCTTATTATACAGTGTCAAAAATTTCTGTTTATTCTTTATCGTTATTACCATCAATTTGTAAAGTAGCTATCTTTACAAACTACACCACGCAAAAAAAAAAAAAAAAAAAAAAAAAAAATAATGTTACTCCCATATATCTTTTAAATGATAAATCGCAGTTTTTCCGGTACATACGTCTCTTAGCTCGTAGTAAGTATTTCCAATTTTCCGTATAACGATAGCCTTTACACCTGTTGGAGCCAATTTAGAACTAAATTTATTTATTCGTGAGCTTTGTGGGCAGCACTCATTGATATGAGTGAAGTTCACCACTTTGGTATCATAATGGACTAGTCTAAGTGAGCCTGAAATATGGGGCTGCCACTGTACCTAGCCTAACCTAAGTGTGTTATGCCCAGTTATAATGCCAATTCCTGTCTGTTCATCTCCAAGAGATTTTCGCAATTCCTATCGTTCTTTCCCTCACCACGGTTTGCTCGCAAGGGAATCCAGTCCTCGCCATAGTCCATCATATTTGAATATAAATCCTGTAAAGATATTAAGACAGCGGAGAAAAAACGTCCCCAAGGACATTATTCATTTCACGATCAGCTTCTTTAGCCTGTACATCAGTTTCTTCATTTTTGTTATCCCATAGTGCTCAGGCACCCAGCACAGATGAACATTATGCTATTCAGTGGAAACCCTAAGTGCTCTACGACAGTTCTGCTAAACTGTCGATGAAGAAGCTGTTATCATCAACAAATAATAATTGCGCGTCCAGAATTAGAAAATTTTATATATGATGGGAAGTGACCCATTCCGGATAATCAACAAGAAGTATGGCTGTGAAGCGCACTTTTGAAAATTTGTTTATTTTTAACAGATGGACGGACTGATAGTGTTGAAATATATACAATACACAATATGGTGCATAAGACCGAAGTGTCTTTGGAATATGTAGGATATATTGGATTCAATAAGGAGTCATGTCTACGCCGTCTCTTGTCGACATATATGCACCTAGATGTATTCTCCACACCCAACCAAGAAATATGATCATCTCAAACATACTTCAAGAAAAAAATGTTATTTGGGGTCATGTAACATATTTGTCGCAACCATGTCATTTTCTTGGAAACTAAGGTTGGCTGATAAGGCCCCGGTCTAGCAAAGAAAAACACATTTTTTTGTTGTCAAAATTCGTTTTTATTATTCAACATAGTTCCCTTCAAGAGCGATACAACGATTATAACGACCTTCCAATTTTTTGATACCATTTTGGTAGTACTTCTTCGGTTTTGCCTCAAAATAGGCCTCAGTTTCGGCGATCACCTCTTCATTGAAGCCAAATTTTTTCCCTGCGAGCATCCTTTGGAGGTCTGAGAACAAGAAAAAGTAGCTGGGGGCCAGGTCTATAGAATACGGTGGGTGGGGAAGCAATTCGAAGCCCAATTCATGAATTTTTGCCATCGTTCTCAATGACTTGTGGCACGGTGCGTTGTCTTGGGGGAACAACACTTTTTTCTTCTTCATATGGAGCCGTTTTGCCGCGATTACGACCTTCAAACGCTCCAATAACGCCATACAATAGTCACTGTTGATGGTTTTTCCCTTCCCAAGATAATCGATAAAAATTATTCCATGCGCATCCCAAAAAACAGAGGCCATTACTTTGCCAGCGGACTTTTGAGTCTTTCCACGCTTCGGAGACGGTTCACCGGTCGCCGTCCACTCAGCCGACTATCGATTGGACTCCGGAGTGTAGTGATGGAGCCATGTTTCATCCAGTGTCTCATATCGACGGAAAAACTCGGGTGTATTACGAGTTAACAGCTGCAAACACCGCTCAGAATCATCAACACGTTTTCCTTTTTGGTCAAATGTGAGCTCTCGCGGCACCCATTTTGCACAGAGCTTCCGCATATCCAAATATTGATGAATGATATGACCAACACGTTCCTTTGATATCTTTAAGGACCCTGCTACCTCGATCAACTTCATTTTACTGTCATTCAAAATCATTTTGTGGATTTTTTTGATGTTTTCGTCGGTAACTAACTCTCCGTCCTCCGTGCTCATTTCACCACGCTTGAATTTTGCATACCAATCAATTATTGTTGCTTCCACCATATTTTTTCCCTTCAGAAAATAGTATTTTATCAAAACACGACATTCCTTTTTTTCCAGTATTTCACAATAACAAAAGTTGCTTCACAAAAGACGCTCTATCTCACAAACTAATTGACTTACAGACGTCAAATGTTGACACGAATCATTTGAAGGTTGGTACCATATAAAAATAATATTCATTTAATACTAGCGTCGCCATTTATGTGTCAGACCGGTGACTTATCAGCCAACCTATTTCCTGATTTCGGCAACCATGTATATTTTTTAGCGAGAAAACAACATTTTTGCAACAAAGACATGTTCCATGATCTTCGTCCAAAAATAGGAAATAATGACTGAATATTTTAAATATTTACCATTTTTGTTAGAATTCCGCCAACTTTGGCAACCGCGATCACAAACCGAATAATAAAGTTGGTATACTCCTCTTTGCATGGTGGAGGGTATAATAACTCAAACAAAACAATCCTTATTTCTCATTATAACTTCTGTATAAAAAGGGATTATGAGACGATTTTTTTTTTCTTGCCTGTCCACTGAGTCTCCCACCTTTTAAAGATAGTAGATATTCTGGTATGGTGATTTGATACGACACGACATTTTCTGTGTTTTATGGCACCAAGCTTCGTCATCAAGATCATCATCGTTTGCGATTATTATCATTATGATTAGTCTGTGGGACTAACTGATATACGATCTTAAGTATAATAAATATGATAAATATTGATGTCATTTGACTTTTCTTAAGCCACTGATCATAAGCGTTGGTAGCTTCTTTTTAAATACTGGAAGTGCGTCATGTCACTTTAGTTTGGTGTCATTTTTATTGAACGCTTGACTTAAGTTGTGGAAATTTGCGAGGTTGAGAGTGGATGGCGATGAGATTTCTATAGTTGACATTGTAGTTTTATGTCCATGGGTATAAGTGATTTAGAATTTGTTTGGTATTTTTATACCCTCCATCATAGGATGGGGGTATAACATCGAATATTCGTTTGTAACACATCGAAATATTGGTCTCAGATCCGATATACACTGAAAGAAGAGTTTACTTTTCTGAGGAACGAAATTTTAGACAATCAAAGTTTTTTTGCGACGCTAAATAATTTTCTTTAAAAGTAAGTAAAAATGTTTAGAGGCACTCGTTGGAAAAGTTATCAGGAATTAGGATTTATTTGCTCTAACAGAAAATACTTTGTTAGAAAGGGGAATTTCGTTCGGGAAAAAATTGTTTTTTTCTTTGGGTGTACTATACCAAATATATATACTTTATTCACGCAGAGAAGGAATATGATCACCCCAAACATGTTGCAAGAGCAAAATGTTATTTTTGAATGGCGAACATGGAGCAGTTTTGTAGCAAAAATATGGTTTTCTGGGCTAATGTATACATAGCTGCCGAGATCAGACACATAATTTTTTAGAAAATAACATGGTTACGACAAACATGTGCCATGCTCACCATCCAAAAATAACATTTTGCTCATGACAGATGTTTGTGGTGATTATATTCCTTCTCTCAGTCTTCCTAGTCGTGGTAAAATGCTGAGTCGATGTCCGTCCGCCTGTCTGTTGAAATCACCATATCTTCAGAACAAAGGCACAAGTATTTGATGATGGTATTGCAAATGGACCCTATTAGACCAGGTATAACCTCCATATAAACCTATCCCCACATTTGACATCCGCATCCGGTTGGAGAAGCAAATTGAAATTGATCCCGTTGAAATTTTCAACGTAATGTCAATAGACTGAATGGATCTGGATAACGTTTGCCGTTAACAAGACGGTGATAAAACGGCAATGGGACCAGTAGTCTTTTACATGCTAATATTCTTTAATTGGCTGATATTGACTTTCTTCATATATTCGGAATATTTTTCTCAAAAAATTAAATTTGTATCCTCAAAATAATGCAAAATTAATTTTGCATTATTTTGAGGACAGAACTGTGACCGTAACCTTTTTCCGACCACAGTGATAGTTCGCGCAACCGCACAGCCGTTGTTGCAGCTGACTGTTTGGCCAAAATGTCTAAAGGCAGTAGATGCAGCATGACATTAAAGGAATTTGTTCCTGTCTTGCTGAATGCGCCTGAAATACACAAACATGCCATACGCTGAACTTTATCTAAACAAGTCGGTTTCTGAAGTGCCGGCCACCAGACTACAACACCATATAGCATTATAGGTCTAACCACTGCCGTGTATAGCCAATGCACAATTTTTGGTTTTAGTCCCCACTTCTTTCCTATTGCCTTTTTGCACGAGTACAAAGCTACAGTTGCCTTTCTCGCCATTTCTTCAATATTAAGCTTAAAGTTCAGCTTCCTGTCCAAAATAACGCCAAGGTATTTTGCACAATCACCAAAGGGAATTTCAATACCCCCTAAGGAAATAGGCCTAACCGTGGGAGTTTTGCGATCTTTGCAGTACATGACTAATTCTGTCTTTGCAGGATTTACCCCAAGACCATTGTCTTTCGCCCATTTCTCAGTCATCCGGAGGGCCCCCTGAATAATATCTCTGATTGTGGATGGGAATTTTCCCCTGACTGCCAGAGCCACATCATCTGCGTATGCCACCACTTTTATCCATTCTTTTTCTAGAGTAACCATAAGGCTATTTATAGCAACATTCCAAAGAAGAGGTGATAGAACTCCTCCTTGGGGAGTGCCTCTGTTCACATACCTTTGTATGTTTGCTTGCCCTAGTGTGGCTGAAATACGCCTCTTTATTAGAAGTTCGGCTAACAGCCTAAGTATACCTGGATCAACATTCAGAGTTGTCAGTCCATTTAATATCGAGCTCGGATGGACATTATTGAACGCCCCTTCGATGTCTAGAAACGCCACGATTGTGTATTCTTTGACAGATAGTGAGCTTTCAATAAAGCTGACTAGTTCATGTAGTGCGGTCTCAGTAGACCTGCCCTTCGAGTATGCATGCTGTCGTTTCGAGAACAAACTTGAATCGATGCTAGTTCTAAGATAAATATTTATCATCCTCTCCAGAGTCTTAAGTAGGAATGAGGATAAGCTGATTGGTCGGAAATCCTTCGCCCTCGAGTGAGAGGCTTTTCCCGCTTTAGATATGAAAACGACTTTTGTTTCCCTCCACTTTCCTGGGATATATCATACGTTGATACATCCTTTATATATCACCGACAACCAGGGAAGAATTTTGTTAGTTACAGCTTGTAACTCCGCCGGAGTAATTCTATCAGGTCCGGGGGATTTGAATGGTCCAAAGCTATTTAGCGCCCATCTTATTCTAGTTTCCGATACAATTTCCTCGACAGGAAACGACCGCTGAGCAACTGTGGCACCGCCAGTACATGGTTCAACCGTCTGATTTCCAGGAAAATGTGTGTCCAATAGTACCTCCAGCGTCTCCTTGAAAACCATAATCAACTCTTATTGGAAAACCTTTTCGTGTTAGCGATCTAAGAAACCATAGAATGTAGACGTTGTACACGCAAAAAAATAATTCTTTCCTCCCAAACGAAATTTTGGACAAACAAAGTTCGTTTCTCATTTGCTTTTCGCTGTAAGGAAGTGTATTTGGAAGAAAAGTATATACTTTTTGTGATAAACGTTTATTCTTTTCCAGGATGTAAAAACAATTTCATAAAGACTAGCTCAAAAAACGTTATTTTCTTGCTAATTGCATTGTCATCTTTCTCACATCCACGAGGATTTTTAGTTCTTAACACCTTTTCCTGTAATACCAACAATGTAGAAGAAATTATACGATTTTATACATTTTTAAATTTTTTTTACCTTTCGCCTGGACGGAGAATCGAACCGCGGACCATGCACATTGTAAGCCAACACACTAACCACTGAGCTATGTACCTGTTATGGTCATCAATAGATAAATATCCATATAAGTTATATTTATATAGCATAGCTTGCGTCGCCCACGAACCGAATAAACAAAGTTTATTTAACAGAAACAAACATTTAGTTTGGCACCGTGGAGCAGTGGTAGCTACGTCCGACTCTCATGCCAAGGGTCGTGGGTTCGATCCGTGCTTCGGCCAAAGTTTTTTTTTTTTGCTTTTGTTTTTTACATATATTCCAGATATATTCGGAAGATTCCGAAAAAATGTTCAACATTACATTGTAGTATATTAAATTTTGAACTGTAAAATGTGTCTTATTAAAGACCTAAAGTCAGAAAAGAACAGTGTTTGATATAAACGAAATGGACTGTGTTGTTATTTCAAAAATAAATTTTTTTATTGAAAAAATAAAAATTTTGTAGCAAACGAATTTTTTTGGTGATAAAAGTTTAAATTTTTCGAAGCAATTCAAAAAACTCTAACAAAAGAAAAACGTTTTCGGTACACGTTTTCCAAACGTTTTTTTTCTTTGCGTGTATCAAGTTCACTACCATAAGTAAATATTTATCTTATCAAAGAGAGGTGTCCGCATCTAAAATTAGATCAGTAATAAGGCACTTTAAACCAAGAATTTCGCTCTAAAAACCGAGTGGATGATGCACGAATCAAATGACCAAATTTCATCTACTAAATCTCTTATGACATGTGCTGACTCGAGTATTGACATTAAAAAAATCTATTTAAGCAACAATTGAGAATAATGAACTTTGTGTAAATTGGTAATGTAAATATTTTTCCATTGTATTTTTAAATTTCTATACTATACACATATGACTAATGTGACATTGTATTAAGAAAAGTAAAAATTCAGTTTTTCGATCTTTTTTCTGTATTCTAAAAAGAAGACAAATAAAGACAAATTTCCAAATAAACAACGACAAAAGCTCCCATTTGCTTTATTGGTCTTTGGTGTTATACACAAAATGATGCTAACGAGATATTTAAATGTGCTAAATGACATTTTATTACCTTGTTTAATAGCCATTTCACGTAAATCATATAAAATATTTGAGCACAAAACTATATTTTGAGCTATGTTTGAAAAGGCACATTGGCACCTTACACATGAATATGTTCTTATGTTACATCTGATGAATACCCATGTCCATGTTTATGTTCAATTCGGATTTAATAAGTGAATTCATTATACTTATGTTGATGAAAGAATATGTTTTCTTTATATTCTGAATGTAGAGTTTCCATTACTACAATCGATTTCTCAACAATATCTTATCAATTTGTATCACCCAATTATTGCACAAACAGGTTGCTGGGATACAAAGGTCGAAAATCGAAATCGACTTTTGATGTCAAAATAGAATAATCGTTCTTTACCGCATTTTGAATTAAAATTGGAATGTAGTTGGCTCATTTAATCCAAAAATATATAAAACTTCTAAAGTCTAAAATTCGAACTTTCGTTAATCGCAATCATTTTATTAAATTTTTCCAATTTTCAAAAAATCTAAAAGCGGACATTTCCATATTATGAACAAGTCGAGAAGTCGACTCTTTTCATTACAACCTTTAAAGAGGTCATATCGCTCCACAATTTTGTGGATTGGAGAAGTATCCTGCGCCAGATCAAATTACCCAGCAAAAAAAGCGTCACCAAAAAAGTAGTGAAAATGTTCTTTTTGGATCTGGCAGTTGTGCAAAATTGGCGCAGAAGCGATGAATTTAACATGGGCTTGTCATAGGACGGATGTCCACCATTTCAACTGCCATTGCATCACTTCTTAAGGTGTAATACGAATTCAGTGTTTTGGTTGTGAATTAAGAAATTTTGTAATATTTTGGCAAATAAATAATTTTTACAATTTTATATGATTTTTAATGCATTCTAATGATGTCTGGAACGTTTGACATCAAATATTTTCAAAAATTTCCAGTTTTTCTAGAATGGATTTAGCATTTTATACGGCAAAATATAAATAATTTGTACCATTTTATTAATTCTTAATCTGCTTTTATCCTATTTGAAATAAAAACAAAAAAATAAATTTTGTATTAAAAATATGAAAAAATCGAGTTATTAAAAAAAATGGCTAAAATGAACTTCCTGTGCACTTAAAATAGAAAACATCTTTAGGAGGACATTTTTGGCAGTGCTTTTAAAGTTATGCCTTTTTAAAGAACCAATTTTTTTGCAGGTATTTATATTGTAAATCGAAATTCATTTTTTCCCATAGATGATGTTATTTATTGGAGTATCGCGTTATATCAATCGGCTTCCGCTATATGTAGCAATTTTTCAATAAAATTTTTTTTTTGTAAGCTTAGTGATAGGTAGCCACCGTGGTGCAATGGTTAGCATGCCCGCTTGCATACACAAGGTCGTGGGTTCGATTCCTGCTTCGACCGAACACCAAAAAGTTTTTCAGCGGTTGATTATCCCACCTCAGTAATGCTGGTGACATTTCTGGGGGTTTCAAAGCTTCTCTAAGTGGTTTCACTGCAATGTGGAACGCCGTTCGGACTCGGCTGTAAAAAGGAGGTTCCTTGTCATTGAGCTTAACATGGAATCGGGCAGCACTCAGTGATAAGAGAGAAGTTCACCAATGTGGTATCACAATGGACTGAATAGTCTAAGTGAGCCTTATACATCGGGCTGCCACCTAACCTAACCTAAGCTTACTGATTGGTACACTGAAAAAAAATCCGTAGTTAATTAACTATTTTTTATTGCAAAAAATTATTGGTTTGTACACCCTCAAAAAAATTCGCTTCTGTAACATATACCCCAAACACATTTTGCTTCAAGCATATATATTTTCAGGATTGGTCCAAACAAAATATTGTTTGTATTTGGTCAAACATATTATGTTTCACCTTAGGGCATACACTGGTAGAAAAAAAAATTTAATGAAATTTTCTTTGTGTAGATATATTTTTAAGACGCCCATTGGTTACTTCCATTATTTTACTTGCAGCATACTTTCTAGATCTCTCCTTCTAAACACATATATGTTTATAGGCTATTTCTAAATTAATATATGTTTGCATTTAAGCATATTATATTTACACACATTTTATGTCCCAAACATAATATGTTCTAACATATTAACATATATGTCCAAAACATGTTATGCTAGTTTATGAACATTATATGCTTGAACTTAAAAATATTGTGTTAAAAAAAATTGAGTTCCAAACATATAATGTTTACACCCAAACATATGAACAACAGTATTTTTGTCTGTGCGTTCATTGAACTTTCTACGCACGCTGGGTTCATAAAATTTTTGAGACACACCTAACAAATAATAAGAAAATTTAACTACACGGACGAAAAAGACTGTTTTTTATATGTTTGGGTGTAAAAATTATATGTTTGGAACTCAAATTTTTCAACACAATATTTTTAAGTTCAAGCATATAATGTTCATAAACTAGCATAACATGTTTGGGAAATATATGTTAATATGTCAGAACATGTTATGTTTGGGACATAAAATGTTTGTAAATATAATATGCTTAGATGAAAACATATATTAATTTGGAAATAGCCAATAAACATATATGCGTTTATAAAGAGAGATCTAGAGAGTATGCTGCAAGTAAAATAATGGAAGTAACCAATTGGCATCTTAAAAATATATCCACAAAAAAAAATTATTAAAATGGGTTTCTACCAGTGTATGCTAAGGTGAAACATAATATGTTTGAACAATACAAATAATATGTTGTTTGGACCAATCCTGAAAATACATATGCTTGAAGCAAAATGTGTTTGGGGTATATTTTACAGAAGCGATTTTTGTGAGGGTGTAGACCTGCATTAAAAAATTGAATAAAGGAATACACTTAAGGCCATTATTAAAGACAATTTATGTCGCGAACGGAAATTTGACAACTTCAATGAAAATTCTTCGTTATTTCAACGAAAAAGTTTCGTACTTTTTATAAAGAAACATTAACGCAGAATATTGCGTAAAATATTCATAAATTCTGTAAAATATTCATAAATTCCTGGTAGATGATGTTTAGAATAAGATGTTTTGTAATTGCACTATGTATTTGAAATTTGTATTAATTGTCTAATTTAATTTAACTTTATTAATTAATTAATATTATAAAAAATGTTTATAGATCATACACCTCTGATGAAGCAATTCAACGAAAATTGCGAAATATTAGGACGGATGAATTGAAAATAATAAAAATAAATAGATCTCAAGCTTGGCAAAATAAAGAATTTTATTGAAACTGAAAAAGATCGAATAAGAAACAAATAAATCAAGTATTCATAAATTCGTAAAAACTTCTTCACAAAAGTCATGAAATTTGAAGAAAGTTTCGTTAAAAGTACGAACTTTTTACGAAGAAAAGTTAATGTAGAATTTTTCGTATATGTTTTGTATATTCGTAAAATGTTCTTCGTAAAATTAACAAAAATTAACGAAAATGAATGAAAATTTCGTTGTTTTAATGAAGAATTCACGAAGAATAGTTAATGACGAATTGTAAAATTAACGAAGAGAATTCTTTCGGTGTACAATGCTGAAACTTTGGTCTTGGCCGGATATTCACATTAATAATCACTGATGGTTCTTTGTTCTAAAGATAAAGCAATTTTTACGGGAGAGTTTTTCTTTCTTATATATAGGACAAGTTTAAAATATAAATTGTGATTTCTTAAGAGTTATATGAAAATTTGTAAAAAAAGAAAACTTGGGGAAAATTCATGAAATCTTTATTTTATTCGATAGTATGGTTTATAATTTTTAAAGATTATTTCATGCAAATATTGACCACGACTGCGCCTCCATCCGCTTAGTCGAATTTTAGCATACTTTTTCCAACATTTCGACTGGTATCTAAATAAAGATGCCTTCCAATTAAAGCTTAAGCCTAGACTAACAGTATTCTAAGGGCGTTAAATCGCATTATCTAGACGCCTAATTGGTCTGCCCCGAACTTGAAATAAAATGTTCAACGAACTCATCTCTCAATAACTCCATTATGCAAGTCAAGTTCTTGCATTTTGGGCAAAAAAAATTGGATATCAATTTTTTGAACTTGTAACAAATTTGAACTTTCTTAACAGAGCACGCATTTTGATAATGAAATGTTTGACAGTGAAACAAAACACGAAGCGTGCGTCAGCTATTTAAACAAATATTTCCAAAAAAATTAAAGTTTAGTTCAATAATAAAACTAATTTTTTTACCGATTTAAGATATAGTATTCTCTACATGTATACCACACGTCAATTAGATAAGGAATTTTCATAAACTTTTAAACAAAATTTCCATTATAATAATCTTTAAATGTATTTGTATTCTGACAGAATAGATTTGGTTTAGGGGTTCAAAAAGTTGGATCTGTCCGACTTTATCTCTTTCTAATATATTTTTATGATGATTTTGCTGACATCCAATTGACACTTTTTTTTAAACGTATCGCTCGATCTTATAGTGATTGACTGATTTTGAACTCCCTCAAATAAATAAAATAAATATTGTTGATTTTGCTCGATGATATTGTTTATACGTACGATATTTGGAGACACGAAAAAAATAAACGATATGAATATTTTTTCCCATTTCTTAAAAGCCAATTAACACCTCTTTTCCCATGGATGAAAGAAGATAACATCTAGAAAGAGTTACTCAAATGGCAAGCAAAATAAAAAATTATGTCAACATATTCAATTTTGAATTATTTGTCAAATGATTTAAATTAACACAAGTTCCCAAACCTTTTCATCACGTGCGATTCAAAACTTTGCAAAGGAAGTTTATATAGATTCTACGCAGTTTCCCCTCACTTCTTTCAAGTTGAAATGTTTCTACTCTAACCGTATTCTAAAAGGGAGAGTCTTTCATTTTTTAGGTATTTATTTTTTGTTTTTGTTAATCAATAAAAATAAATTCATTTGTTTGTATATTTATTTAAATTAATATATAATTGCTAATGGTTGAATGATTGTAACTAATGCATTGACTACACAAAGCTCTCTGGGGTTCATATTGTGTTAATGGTCAATGTCGTTTAGCCAGATGAATGTGGTGGGCAGGGATAGTGTGAAGCTTATCTGATCACTTGAAATCGATTTGAGTGAAGGCAAGCGAAAATCTTTTTCGTGAAACTTGTTACTTGACTTGAAATGGGTTTGTCATTTGTGTTGTTAATAATTTTTTTAAATGTCATTTGATTATTTAATATTAGCACACATTTTATAGATTAAATATTCATGCGCAAAATAAGTGGACTGGGTGAGTTTTATAGTAATCAACTAATTACTTGAACAAGCTGGCGTTGAAATGTTTGTTCAATGAACTATGATTTGAATATACACATGAATATTGTCGATATTTAAGAATGTCACGTAATACTCAATATTACTTGTAGGAAAAATTACATTTGAAAAGTTTCATTTAAGAAATGGTTCCAAATAATTTATGTATTGTTAATAAAATAGTTTCTCGTCAAAGCTAAAACACTGATTCTAATTCTGTTTCTTTTATTTACAGGTATGTGTTAACTATATCTTTACGTTTATTTATATTGGTAAGTTTGTAAAGGTTTCATGATCAATTATAGTCAATATTTGATTAAGACTCCAGTTGGCTTAATCATCAGCCGGTAACACTTCACTACAATAGACCCATAGAAAATATACTTTCCTCCGGAACGAAATTGTCGACAAACGATATTTCTCTTTTGTTAAAATGTATTGTCTTTAGGAGCAAATAAATCCGAATTTATGAAAAACGTTGGAACGTTTGCCTCCAGCCTTTTTATAACCTCCACCATAGGATGGGGGGTATATTAACTTTGTCATTCCGTTTGTAACACATCGAAATATTGCTCTAAGACCCCATAAAGTATATATATATATATATATATATATATATATATATATATATATATATATATATATATATATATATATATATATATATATATATATATATATATATATATATATATATATATATATATATATATATATATATATATATATATATATATATATATATATATATATTCTGGGTCGTGGTGAAATTCTGAGTCGATCTAAGCATGTCCGTCAGTCCGACTTGAAACTTGGTACAAGTAGCAACTACGGATCGGTCGGATGGTATTGAAAATGGGCCATATTGGACCATTTTTACGTATAGCCCCCATATAAACCGACGCTCAGATTTGCCTTGCGGAGCCCCTTGGAGGAGCAAAATTCATCCGATCCATGTACCAAGGTGTAAGAATATGGTCTCTAACAATCATGCAAAAATTGATTCATGTCGGTCCATAATTATATATAGCCCCCATGTAAACCGATCCCCAGATTTGGCTTGGGGAGCCTCTAAGAGAAGCAAATTTCTTCCGATCTGGCTGAAATTTGGTACATGGTGTAAGTATATTGTCTCTAACAACTACGCACAAATTGGTCCACATCGGTCCATATTTATATATAGCCCCCATATAAACCGATCCCCCCATTTGGTTTGCAGAGCCTCTAAGAGAAGCAAATTTCATCCGATCCGGCTGAAATTTGGTACATGATGTTCGTATATAGTCTCTAACAACCATGCAAAAATTGGTCCACATCGGTCTATAATTGTATATAGCCCCCATATAAACCGATCCCCAGATTTGGCCTCCGGAGCCTCATGGATGAGCAAAATTCATCCGATTCGATTGAAATTTGGTACGTAGTGTTAGTATATGGTGTCAAACAACCATACAAAAATTGGTCCACATCGGTCTATACTTATATATAGCCCCCATATAAACCGATCCCTAGATTTTACCTCCGGAGCCCCTTGGAAGAGCAAAATTCACCAGATCCGGTTGAAATTTGGTACGTGGTGTTAGTATATGGTATCTAAGAGAAGCAAATTTCATCCGATTCGATTGAAATTTGGTACACGATGTTAGTATATGGTCCCGAACAACCATGCAAAAATTGGTCCACATCGGTCTATAATTATATATAGCCCCCATATAAACCGATCCCCAGATTTGACCTCCGGAGCCTCATGGATGAGCAAAATTCATCCGATTCGATTGAAATTTGGTACATAGTGTTAGTATATGGTCCCTAACAACCATGCAAAAATTGGTCCAAATCGGTCTATAGTTATATATAGCCCCCATATAACCCGATCCCCAGATTTGGCTTGCGGAGCCTCTAAGAGAAGCAAATTTCATCCGATTCGATTGAAATTTGGTACATGATGTTAGTATATGGTCCCTAACAACCATGCAAAAATTGGTCCACATCGGTCTATAATTATATATAGCCCCCATATAAACCGATCCCCAGATTTGGCTTGCGGAGCCTCTAAGAGAAGCAAATTTCATCCGATTCGATTGAAATTTGGTACATGATGTTAGTATATGGTCCCTAGCAACCATGCAAAAATTGGTCCACATCGGTCAATAATTATGTATAGCCCCCAATATAAACCGATCCCCAGTTTTGGCTTGCGGAGCCTCTAAGAGAAGCAAATTTCATTCGATGCGGCTGAAATTTGGTACATGGTGTTAGTATATGGTCTCTAACAACCGCGCGAGAATTGCTCCATATCAGTCCATAACTATATATAGCCCCCATACAATCCGATCCCCAGATTTGACCTCCGGAGCCTCATGGATGAGCAAAATTCATCCGATTCGGTTGAAATTTGGTACGTAGTGTTAGTATATGGTCTCTAACAACCATGGAGGAATTGGTCCATATCGGTCCATAATTATATGTAGCACCCATATAAACCGATCGCTAGATTTGACCTCCGGAGTCCCATGGAAGAGCAAAATTCACTCGATCCGGTTGATATTTGGTACGTGGTGTTAGTATATGGTCTCTAACAACCATACCGTGAAATTTGGTACGTGGTGTTAGTATATGGTCTCTAACAACCATACCGGTCTTAATTATATATAACCCCCATTTAAACCGATCCCCAGATTTGACCTCCGGAGCTCTTGGAGTACCAAAATTCATCGGATCCGGTTAAAATTTGG
Organism: Haematobia irritans; assembly: GCF_050003625.1. Lineage (NCBI taxonomy): Eukaryota > Metazoa > Arthropoda > Insecta > Diptera > Muscidae > Haematobia > Haematobia irritans. Next base: position 84,562,700 of record NC_134399.1, on the reverse strand, counting down.
TACGTGGTGAAATGTGGTACATTGTGCTAGTATATGGCCGCTAACAACCATGCCAAAATTGGTCCATATCGGTGTATAGCTATATATAGCCGATCCCCAAAAATAATCTACCAAAATTTTATTTCTATAGAAATTTTTGTCAAAATTTTAATTCTAAAGAAAATTTTATCAAAATTTTATTGATACAAAAAATTTTATCAAGATTTTATTTCTATAGAAAAAAAATTTTCTATAAAAATAAAATTTTGACAAAATTTTATTTCTATAGAAAATTTTGTCAAAATTTCATTTCTATAGAAAATTTTTTCAAAATTTTATTTCTATAGAAAATGTTGTGAAACTGAATTATATACGTATTTAATCGGCCTTTTTTGTTTAATATATACCCCGTATGGACTAACTTACGATTGAGAAGACGGTGTTAAGAAGTTTTAAGATACCTTGCAATCGGCTAGTGTTACGGCAACCCAAGTAATTCGGTACAAGTTTCTATGCAATGCATGGTGGAGGGTACATAAGATTCGGCCTGGCCAAACTTACGGCCGTTTATACTTGTTTTTATTTGTCTTTAAAGAAACATTTTTGGTGTCAAAAGAAAACTTCGTTTGTCTAAAATTTCTTCCATCTCTCATAAAAGAAAACTCTTCTCTTACTGCTGATATAACTACCCACAATGTTATACAACCAAAGTTATAACACAAGTCCCTTTACAGATGTCCAAAAAATGGGGCATATTTTCAGCTCATGATCTTCCACATTACAAAAAAAAAAATAATTCAATTGATTCAGTTATATTGATTTAAATTTAAATATTCGATAGAAGGGAAGTTACCTTTTCAGTTCGGATAACAAAAACGTGATAACCAATAATATGAATTTCATGTTTATTAGTTTATGTTTATCACCACTCTTGTTCATAAGCGTAGGAAGGCGTCTGGGGAGGGGGCTTAGACCCCCCCAGAAAAATTTTAGCCCCCCCCAGAATTTGAAAACCTATTTACGATTTTACATTTTTCTAAAAACAAGTATTTACAACCGCACAAAGTTCCGCTAAAGACTTTCATGCACAATCGAATTACTTTGGTTGTGGTAGCAGTTGCCGATGGCAATGTTTGAAATCTGATATTTATAAAATAAATCCGTGGTTGAACTTTTGATTTAGTTGAATAACTAAAGCTCCTTTATTATTTTGTTTAGTCTGGTTTAGTCAATTTAATTAAAAAAATAGTAATTGATACTATTCTTTTATAAATTAATATCTTAATAATGCTGCAAAAAAGCATAGCCAAAAAGTGAAAGTGTTCTTTTTGGGTCCGGAAGTGGTGCAAAATTGGCGGAGAAGCGATGAATGTAATATGAAATTGTCATAGAACGAATGTCCACCGTTTCAACAGCCGTTGCAATGAATTTGCATCACTTCTTAAGTTGTGATCCAAATTCAGTGTTTTGAATGTGAATTAAAAAATTTTGTTATATTTTCCCAAATAATTAATTTTTATATTTTTTATGATTTTTAATGCATTCTAACTCTTGTTTGAAACGTTTTTCCTCGAATATTTTCAAAAATTCTATAAAAATTTCTATAATGAATTTAGCATTTTTGTGGCAAAATTTGAATAATTTGTACCATTTTATTCATTCTTACTTTTTTTAAAGAAAAAAAAATTACGCATTAAAATATGAAAAAAATAAAGTTAAAAAAACTTCCTGTGTAGTTAAAATAATTAACTTCTTAGTGAGGACATTTTTGGAAGTGCTTTTAAAGTTGTGCCTTTAGAACAACTCCCAATTTTTTTGCTGAGAAAAGTGTGGAACTACTTTTAGTTGCTTTATTATAAATTAATTGTCGAGTTATTTTGATGCCTATATTTTTATGAAATAAACATTAATTGAACCTATAAGTTCAGTCTATAAATTTTCAGCTAGGGGGGCTATAGCCCCCCCTAGGAAAATTGTCTAGCTACGCTAATGCTCTTGTTTTATTTTAATATTATCTACATTGCCATTTTTTGATGATTTTTAAAATACAAGAGCCGATTATGACGATTTATTCCGAAAAAAAGTGACGATTTTTCTTGGAATTTTATTGGCAGTCCTGCGCCTATCGCTATGATTATATTTACACACTAACTCCTCGACCAGATATCGATAAATCCTGTAACCTATATTCAATTATTCCTCTTCTCCTACGTTCCCTATAAATTTCAAGGAAATTGGGAAAGTTTAGATCTCTATTGTTTTAAAAAGGCGACATCTCGTTTTCCGATCAACTATCGAATATGTCTTAATATGTTCAAATCGGGCGATATTTATGAGAGCTATTTCAAAATGTGCTCCCATTTCGATATAGTTGGAATTTTGCATCTGCTTACTATCACAATTGCACCGTACAACAATGTTCATTTTAAAAGAGTTTGCAACAATTAGATGTAATTTCGTGTCCAGAACACGATCTAAACGGATAACACATCACTACCCTACATTCTCATAAAAGACCAGCCATTCAAGTGATCTCAAGTCAAGATATATGCACTTAACCATATAACATTGGTATAGATCCAATTCTGACTCCTTTTGATTTGATTGAAATTTTAATGGCTAACGCAAAGGCTTTCATGTGATACGAACATTTTTTTCATTTCGAAGGTGCCATTTTTTTTGTTGAGTTGCTTCGTAGTGTATTTGATTGTTGTTCTTTTCTGTTCATTATTTCGATGAGGAATGACTGACGTGCAAAATGATGTCGTGTGGTTTTGTCGTTGTTGTCGCAGTCATCGTTATTTGCTGTTGCAAAACATCGTTGGACGCTTATTTTTGGTTGGTGATTCTTTTGTTCAGACAAATGGATCGTTGTCGTTTTCGTCGTTAGTGCAATTGTTTGGGCTTGTATGAAATTTGACGAGGACAGAACAGAATGACATGACATCCATTCATTTGTTCCTTCGTCTCGAGATATCTCGTTTTTATTATGGCCATTTCAACTTCGTATTCTTGATCGTCAACATGACCATCATCTTTTCACGTTGCTGAATGACAAGAAATGTGGAGATTGTTTGATTTTTTTTGAAAGATTTTTTTCTCCTTCGGCAATCGCAGTTTTGAAGAACTTGACTTGAGGGTGTATTCTGAATGTCAATGTGAAAGATATAAAATGTCAGAGTGTTATGTGAATGTTAGACATAGTGTTTTCGTATATTACCATCAACCCTACAACTTGATTTTGAAAGCATTGGAAGCAAAAGGAGAAGATGCTTCCAATACAAGGGCTTGGTTACACTGGTCATATTGTTGATAGGCATTGCAATGAGAATCGAGAAGTTGACTTAACGACTTTTTCAAATTTGGAAAAGTCAAAAGGCAGGCTATTGAAGTTATGATTTCAAAGTATCAAAAGTTAACTTCTGAAACTGGCCTTGCGGTTTTATAAGTTTTGATGAGTTTTCAGTAGAAGAGACCCACAGACTCTTTTCGACATGATTTTTGTAATGTCCAAAATAATGGCAAACAGTTAACAAACGAATTTGACTAGACGAAAAAAAAAAAACAAAAGTCGATTAGTCAAATGTGAAAGTTATAAAAAGTCGACCTCGGTTTTCGATATATTTTTATACCCTGCGCCACACTGTGGAACAGGGTATTATAAGTTAGTGCATATGTTTGCAACACCCAGAAGGAGACGAGATATACACATGGTGTCTTTGGCAATAATGGGTGGGTCCCTGAGTAGATCTAGCCATGTCCGTCCGTCTGTCTGCGAATACATTTTTGTGATCAAAGTCTAGGTCGCAGATTAAGTCCAATCGCCTTCAAATTTGGCACAAGTTCCTGCTTTGTGTCAGAATAGAACCCTATTGATTTTGGAAGAAATCGGTTCAGATTTAGCTATAGCTCCCATATATATCTTTCGCCCGATATGGACTTATATGACCCCAGAAGCCAGAGTTCTACTCTAATGTGCTTGAAATTCTGCACCAAGAGAACTATAAGTACTATAGTCAGGTGTGCCAAATTGAAGTTGAAATCGGTTCGGATTGAGATATAGCTCTCATATATATCTTTCGCCCGATATGGACTTATATGGCCCAGAAGCCAGAGTTTTAGCCCAATTTGATTGAAATTTTGCACTAGGAGTACAATTAGTAGTGTAGTCAAGTGTGCTAAATTTTATTGAAATCGGTTCAGATTTAGATACAGCTCCCATATATATCTTTCTCCCGATTTTCCGTCATATGAAAACAGACGTCAAAGTTGTAGTCCGATTTATGTTAATTTTTGCACAGGGAGTATAATTAAAATACTAAATATGCATGTCAAATTTAATTGAAATCGGTTCAGATTTCTATATAGCTTCCATATATATGCTTTTCGGATTTGGGCAAAAATGGCCAAAATACCCACATTTTCCTTATAAAATCGCACTGCTTTGTCGAAAACTTGTAAAAGTGACTCAAATTTTCCTTTATTTCTAATACATATCTATCGACCGATAAATCATAAATACACTTTTGCGAAGTTGCCTCAAAATTGGTTCATATTAAAATGTTTCCCATATGTTTTTACTAACATAGTGTACCATCCCAGGGCGTTAGTCGACTTAAGTTTTAAGTCTATAACAGGTTGGCTGATAAGTCCCCGGTCTGACACATAGATGGCGTCGCTAGTATTAAATGCATATTATTTTTATATAGTACCACAATAAAATTCCAAGTAAATTCTCGTTTGAGGCCAAGGCGTAGACAAAGTTTCTTGAAACCAAAAGTTTGAATGGGAGTTTCATTAGCCGCTATTAATTCAAGACTAGATGCAGGTTTCCGTTTCTCCATGGAACTTGCCGGGAAAACAGATACATCGGCGCCAGTATCGATGAGAAACTCGTATTTTAAGTTCGTATCACGAACGAAAAGGCGACATATCTCCCGGCAGTCCCCGTCCGTCACCGAAGACGCGGTGCCTTCCAGTTTTCCGAGTTGGATACAAACGAGCAAGGCTGAACACATTTTGTAGCTCGTTCTCGAAATTTGTAATGGTACCAACAAAATGGCTTTTCACTCGACTTACCCTGTGATCTGCCTCTTGATTTGGAACGATTTCTTGGATGACTTGAAAGGAGTTCAATCTTCTTTGTTAGTTCTTCGATTTTGGCCTCCAAATCTTGTATTTGTGTCATTTTCGGTGCCATTCTAGATGATATTGTATTTACATCCCATGATTCAGAAGTATCGGAAATCTTGTCTGCCATCACTGCCAATTTGTTGAGAGATTCACTGCTTACCGATAAAATTGCTTGAGTTTGCCTCGGTAGTCGTTGCATCCACAAAGATTTTAAAAGTCCATCCGAGACTTTCCCAGAGGCAAGACAAATCATCTCACGGAGTAATGTTGAGGGCTTTTTATCTCCCAGTTCCATTTCACACAACAGACGCTTCAGCCGTTTTTCCTCAGAATCCATGAAACGTTCTTGAATACTTCTCTTCAAGGTTTCGTACATCTCCGTTTCGGGTGGATTTAATATTAAGTCGCTTACCTCAGAAAGAACGTTTGCATCAATGGCTCCAACAATAGTATGAAATTTGGTTGAATCCGATGTTATTCCAGATGTAATGAATTGACTTTCAACTTGCTTGAACCAAATCGCCGGGTTATTTCGCCAGAATGGTGGAATTTTCACAGAAACACGGGAAATTTCAACCGCTCCTGTTGGTATCGGGTCGTCCAAAATAGAATTCATCGATATATTTCCCTGAGCCATTGGTGGAGACATTCCCGCTACCAGTTCTTCTTGATTGTCTCGGTTTTCGTTCTCTACTCTAGGATTTCGAACTGGAGAACGAAACATTTTTTTATAATTCGATCGTTTGTCGGGGTCACCAATTGACGTGGTATTTTGTAATTCAAAAATTAAAACACAAATTTTACAAAAAAAGATGGTAGATTTTTTTTTTCTTTTTAACACGTCTACAAATATTTTCTAACTCACTCAAAAAATATGTATTGGAAAATTAAGGCAAGCAACAAAAATGCAATGCCTACTAGATTCTCTTGCAAAATTCAAACATTAAAACAGAAATATATTATGCTAGCATACTTGACAAGAAAGGTAATGTTAAAACTACTTTGTTAAAATATTTAGTTTGGTTTGATTATAATAAAGTTACATGAATACAAACACAAATAAGAAAATTCAAATCTAAGGTTACTTGATGAAAATTGAAATTTTAATATTTAAAATATAATTATAAGTATAATAAAAATAATGGAGCCACCACACAACCTTCAAATGATTCGTATCAAAATTTGATGTCTGTAAGTCAATTAGTTTGTGAGATAGAGCGTCTTTTGTGAAGCAGCTTTTGTTATTGTGAGAAAAAAAATGGAAAAAAAGGATGGGGAAAAATACGGTGGAAGCAAAAACTTGGCTTGGTAATGAGTTTCCGGACTCTGCCCCAGGGAAATCAACAATAATTGATTGTTGTGCAAAATTCAAGCGTGGTGAAATGAGCACGGAGGACGGTGAACGCAGTGGACGCCCGAAAGAGGTGGTTACCGACGAAAACATCAAAAAAATCCACAAAATGATTTTGAATGACCGTAAAATGAAGTTGATCGGGATAGCAGAGGCCTTAAAGATATCAAAGGAACGTCTTGGTCATATCATTCATCAATATTTGGATATGCGGAAGCTCTGTGCAAAATGGGTGCCGCGCGAGCTCACATTTGACTAAAAACAACATGTTGATGATTCTGAGCGGTGTTTGCAGCTGTTAGCTCGTAATACACCCGAGTGTCCGTCGATATGTGACAATGGATGCAACATGGCTCCATCACTACACTCCTGAGTCCAATCGACAGTCGGCTGAGTGGACAGCGATCGGTGAACCGTCTCCGAAGCGTGGAAAGACTCAAAAGTCCGCTGGCAAAGTAATGGCCTCTGTTTTTTGGGATACGCATGGAATAATTTTTATCGATTATCTTGAGAAGGGAAAAACCATCAACAGTGACTATTATATGGCGTTATTGGAGCGTTTGAAGGTTGAAATCGCGGCAAAACGGCCCCATATGAAGAAGAAAAAAGTGTTGTTCCACCAAGACAACGCACCGTGCCACAAGTCATTGAGAACGATGGCAAAAATTCATGAATTGGGCTTCGAAGTGCTTCCCCACCCACCGTATTCTCCAGATCAGGCCCCAGCGACTTTTTCTTGTTCTTAGACCTCAAAAGGATGTTCGCAGGGGAAAAATTAATTTTTGATTTTTTTCATGTTAGCCTGATATCGAAATAAGCAATTTGCGTCCAAATGTATGATTTGTATACGCTCCACCATTGGTACCTTGACGCTCACTTCATACCGGCATACCTGGTAATTTAGTGCAACTTTCTACGCAATCAATGAAATGGAGGATACATAAGATTTGGTCTGGCTGAACTTGCGGCCGTATATACTTGCATTTGACACACACCTAACTACACATGTTTCAGTCCTTGCGTGTGAACATTTACATAGTCTTCAGTAAAGAACTGAATGGATCGGATGACTCAATTTGGGCCTTCTAATTTAGTATCTCTATAATTTTTTTTAATAAATTTCTCTCCATCATGGGAAAACTTCTCCTTGAGCGCTAATATTTAAGGCATTTCTTACTAAGAAATTAGTTGGAGATTATTCTACAAAAGCGATGCACCACTGCTGTAACCTGCCACTATATTTAACCTGTAGAGAGATCTCCTAGTCGTACCCATAGAAAAATATTTTGGCTAACTAGAGTCCAGAGTAAATTTTCTCTCGGACCCTCTCGAAACATAATTCTGTGTACGTTCTTGAAACCTCGATTTACTCTTTCTTCTGCCCAATGATTTGACTTTCTTTTGTCGTCACCAAATTCAAAATTGTTCCATGTTTGCTAACTTTTCCGATCATTTGTCGCTGTCGTATGTCGCTCATGTTCATCAATGCGTGTCGTTACTGTTGAAAATGCAACTCTCTCCACACATAAAGCTATTGTCGTGTTTGAGAAAATGTATTTTCATGTCAGTAACATTATAAATAAATATCATATGAAGTTGCATACCCTGAGCCTGAAAGACAGACACAGTTCGTGAAAAGAAGTTCTCCGGGTGCAAAAATCATTGTTTAGTCGTGTTTGTCTGCATGATGATTCATCAAGCATGCCAACAGTGTGATGGACGGACAAACATATGTACGATATACTGAGATTTACTCAAGTACTCATTGTAGTGTGTCAAATGTTAAATTTGAAAAGTTTAATAAAGCTTTCGAAAACTTTTACCCATTTTTTTTCCTCTTTAACGTGAGCATTGAATACAGTAATCACGTAAGGTCATGTACTGTATTTGCGTCAAAATGAAGTTCTTTAATTTAACAAATTAAGTAGAGTTAGAATGCTTCAAGATGTCTTTGAAGTAGATGACAATATGGGCGATAAGATTAAATTTCCTTATTTAAATAATTGTTGTCATTGCATTTACTTAGGGCGTTTCCTGTAAAATTGTTTTTCTCTCATTTTTCATTCGCTAACAATCAAAAAAAAATAAATAAATAAATTTGTTATTTCGAAAATTTTCGACTAACGAACTTTTCTTTTCCTTAATATTTCAGACACGATTTAGACATAGCTCTTATAGCCACGATACTACTTTTATTTACGTAAGATTTCCTCTATCATATCCCTTAAACCTCAATAATATATCCCTTACATTTGTTTCGCCAGACTTTCACAAATGCATTGCTATTATACCTATTTCAAATGTGGCAAAGGGATAATGCTCACAGTTAGCGTTACCATAAAAATATCAAGCACATCGTTTCAGGTTTAGTACGCACATTATGTTGTGTCAAGCGGATATTTAATCAAGTTTTGGATTCTAAATATAGCTTTTTACACGCTCCACCATAGGATGGGGGAGCGTGTAACTTCGTATGTAACACATTGAAATATTGGTCTCAGACTCCATAGCGTGTATACGAGGGCAGTTCGGAAACTTCTTATCCTAGCATAAAAAGCGCGGTATAAACAGAAAAAAGTTAAGTGGCAACTCCTTCATATAGAAACAGGTGTTCAAAAAAGACTCATCCGCAATTTTTTTACAATGGAAATATTAGAAATGCGTGCTGTCATTAAATATTTACATAAAAAAGGTCTATCGGGACAAGAAATTCATAATGATATAGTGAATGTGTTAGGTGAAAGTGCTCCTTCATATGCAATAGAAAAAAAATGGGTTGCTGAATTTAAACGTGGTCGTACAAGCATTGAAGATGAACCACATAGTGGCGCCAATTGGTTACTTCCATTATTTTATTTGCAGCATACTCTTTAAGTCTCTCTTTCTAAACACATATATGTTTATAGGCTATTTCTAAATTAATATGTATGTAAATATAATATAAGCATATTATATTTACAAACATTTTATGTCCCAAACATAGTATGTTCTAACATATTAACATATATGTCCCAATAATGTTATGCTAGTTTATGAACATTATATGCACAAATGGACCATATCGGACTACTGTTAGGTATAGCCCGCATATAAACCAATCCCATGATTTGGCTTGCGGAAGCATCTTGAGTAGCAAATTTTATCCTAGCCAGTTGGAATTTGGTACGTGATGCTAGTAGGTCCATATTGGTCCATAAATTATATATCCTCCATATAAACCGATCCCAACATTTGCTTTGTGGGCTTCTTGAAAGAACAAATTATATCCAATTAGCTTTAAAGTTGGTACGTGATGTTTGCATATACACGCAAAAAAATAATTCTTTCCTCCCAAACGAAATTTTGGACAAACAAAGTTCGTTTCTCATTTGCTTTTCGCTGTAAGGAAGTGTATTTGGAAGAAAAGTATATACTTTTTGTGATAAACATTTATTCTTTTCCAGGATGTAAAAACAATATCATAAAGACAAACTTAAAAACAAAACATTGTTTTCTTGCTAATTGCATTTTCCCTCACATCTTTCCCACATCCACGAGTTTTTTAGTTCTTAACACCTTTTCCTGTAATACCAACAATGTAGAAGAAATTATACGATTTTATAAATTTTTAAAATTTTTTTACCTTTCGCCTGGACGGAGAACGAACCGCGGACCATGCACTTTGTAAGCCAACACACTAACCACTGAGCTATGTACCTGTTATGGTCATCAATAGATAAATATCCATATAAGTTATATTTATATAGCATAGCTTGCGGCGCCCGCGAACCGAATAAACAAAGTTTATTTAACAGAAACAAACATTTAGTTGGCACCGTGGAGCAGTGGTTACTACGTCCAACTTGCATGCCAAGGGTCGTGGGTTCGATCCCTGCTTCGACCAAAGTTTTTTTTTACATATGTTCCAGATATGTTCAACATTACATTGTAGTATATTAAATTTTGAACTGTAAAATGTGTCTTATTAAATACCTAAAGTCAGAAAAGAACAGTGTTTGATATAAACGAAATGGACTGTGTTGTTGTTTCAAAAATAACTTTTTTTATTGAAAAAATAAAAAAATTGTAACAAACGAATTTTTTTGGTGATAAAAGTTTAAAATTTTCGAAGAAATTCAAAAAACTCTAACAAAAGAAAAACGTTTTCGGTACACGTTCTCCAAACGTTTTTTTCTTTGCGTGTATCATCCAATGACCATATCGGTCTATAAATATATCTTGACCATATCGGTCTATAAATATACTGTGGAACAGGGTATTATAAGTTAGTGAATATGTTTGCAAAACCCAGAAGGAGACGAGATAGACACATAGTGTTTTTGGAAATTATACTCAGGGCCGGCCCCTGAGTCATTCTAGCCATGTCCGTCTGTCCGTGAAAACAATTTTGTAAACAAAGTCTAGTCGCCGTTTTAGTCTAATCGATCGCAAATTTAGAACAAGCATATACGGGTCAGACTAGAAACTTATTAATTTAGGAAGAAATCGGTTCAAATTTAGATATAGTTTCCATATATATCTTTTGTCCGATATATACTTATATGACCATAGTTTTACATCGATTTACGTGAAATTTTGCACCGAGAGTAGAATTACGATTTTAACTGTGTCTGGTAGGTTTGATTAAAATCAGTTCAGATTTAGATTTATACTCATAGGATCACAGAAGGCAATGATGCAATTTATACATGCCAAATGTGATTGTAATCGGTTCAGATTTAGATATAGCTCACATATGTATGGTTTTCCGATTTGGGCAAAAATGGCCAATATACCCACATTTTCCTTGTAAAATCGCCACTTCTAAGACGAAAACTTGTAAAAATGACACGCAAAGAAAAAAAACGTTTGGAAAACGTGTACCGAAAACGTTTTTCTTTTGTTAGAGTTTTTTGAATTGCTTCGAAAATTTTAAACTTTTATCACCAAAAAAATTCGTTTGTTACAAAATTTTTATTTTTTCAATAAAAAAAGTTATTTCTGAAATAACAACACAGTTCATTTCGTTTATATCAAAAACTGTTCTTTTCTGACTTTAGGTCTTTAATAAGACACATTTTACAGTTCAAAATTTAATATAGTTCAATGTAATGTTGAACATTTTTTCGGAATCTTCCGAATATATCTGGAATATATGTAAAAAAACAAAAGCAAAAAAAAAAACTTTGGCCGAAGCAGGGATCGAACCCACGACCCTTAGCATGAGAGTCGGACGTAGTTACCACTGCTCCACGGTGCCAAACTAAATGTTTGTTTCTGTTAAATAAACTTTGTTTATTCGGTTCGTGGGCGCCGCAAGCTATGCTATATAAATATAACTTATATGGATATTTATCTATTGATGACCATAACAGGTACATAGCTCAGTGGTTAGTGTGTTGGCTTATAATGTGCATGGTCCGCGGTTCGATTCTCCGTCCAGGCGAAAGGTAAAAAAATTTTAAAAATTTATAAAATCGTATAATTTCTTCTACATTGTTGGTATTACAGGAAAATGCGTTAAGAACTAAAAAACCTCGTGGATGTGAGAAACATGTGAGGGAAAATGAAATTAGCAAGAAAACAATGATTTTTTTGTGGTTGTCTTTATGAAATTGTTTTTACATCCTGGAAAAGAATAAACGTTTTTCACAAAAAGTATATACTTTTCTTCCAAATACACTTCCTTACAGCGAAAAGCAAATGAGAAACGAACTTTGTTTGTCTAAAATTTCGTTTGGGAGGAAAGAATTATTTTTTTGCGTGTACTTCTAATACATATCTATCGGCCGATAAATCATAAATGCATTTGTGCGAAATTACCGAAAAATTCCTCTAGATTTAAATATTTCCCATACTTTTTACTAACATTGTGTTCCACCCTATTTTATTTTATCTGGTTGAAATTTGGCCTTCGAAAATTGGTTTATATCGGTTGATATATATTGATAAACTCCTCTACATAAAATGACCAATAACTAAAGAGGAGTATATAAACATATATTACATATGGATTAATATACAATTTAGAACACAATGTTTGGGAGGTTTAATATACCTTGCCATCGGTAACTTTTACCACAACCCAAGGGTAAATAAGACTTGACCTTGCCGAATTTTCGGCTGTGTTTACTTGTGTTCATAAGATAAAACCCTTATTTTATTGTGACCGCCTAAAGCCACTGGGTTGGAACCCATGATTCGCAGAGAAGAAAAAAATATCCAAATACACACTCAACTGTTTTTACCTTTTAATTTCGTAAATTCATCATCAACATCCATCTTTTTTTGTTATAATAATTAAAAGATGTGTTGGTGGAATTACCGTTACCTTTGTTATGAGTAATTCATTTTTGCTATATTATTTGACATTGAACTTGAAACTGTTTACTTTCAATTTCGATTTTGTTGAAAATTTTGTGTTATGATTAATTTTTTTCATATTATTGCTATTAAAATATTTTGAAACGATTTGATTGAAGACATGTTAATAAAACAAACACGGAAATACGAAGATGACTAATGGTATAGAATCAACAAAAAACAAACATATAACTAAACTAGAAGACAAAACTTATACAAGATGATTGTTGTGGACATTCTATATAAATAAGTTGCGCTATTTATGGTGGTATCTGTCAAGTTAAAGCCGTTTGAAATGATTAAGGAAATATTAAAAAGATTAAGTACTTGCCATTTTTGCACGCAGTTCAAAAACTGGTAGACGAAGCATTTATTGAAAATTAATTTCGTTTTCTACAAATAATTACATTTGTTGCAATCGAAGTGGGACTTTTTTTGTTTGCATAAGAACATTTTGTGCTACTACAGGAATTGTAATCGAATTAATGCCTGGAAAAGTTATTTTTCATTGAAATATCGATTGTGTTTTTAATTAAAAATTTGTATTGACATAAGACATTTCCAATTCCAGGTGTTATTTTAGTACACAAAGAATAATGTATTCTTTAAAGTAAATTAGGGGATGTTTACCATATTGTTTATAATTAGAAATCATATTTGCGAAAGGCACGTTTGCGAACCGTAGCCTTATGATAATTTTTTTTTACCAAATCGTAAAGTAGCCGATAGCCTTACGAAGAAAAAATGAAACAGATCCATTTTTATCGACTTGATCACAGCTAAGGGATTAGTTGTAGAACAAGTTTTACAATCAAAATCTATATTTTATTAATGTCTGCTGTGCATGATGCCTGCCAAATGATTATAAAATCGTAATCTTATATTGGGAGCAAATGGTTAGCATACCCGTCTTACATACAAAGGGTCATAGGTTCAATCGTATCGTATGGGTTTAATCGTATCTCAGTAACGGTCAAACACCAAAAAGTTTGTTTTAGCGGTGGATTTTCCCCTCTCAGTAATGCTGGTGTCATTCCAGAGGGTTTCAAAGCTTCTCTAACTAATTTCACCGTAATATGAAACGTCGTTCAGACTCGGCTATCAAAACTAGGTCCCATATAAACCGACGCTCAGATTTGGATTGCAGAGCCTCTAAGAGAAGCAAATTTCATCCCATCCGCCTGAAATTTGGTACATGGTGTATGTATAAGTACGCAAAAATTGGTCCCCATCGGTTCATAATTATATATAGCCCCCATATAAACCGATCCCCCGATTTGGCTAAGAGAAGCAAATTTCATCCGATCCGGTACATGGTGTTAGTATATGGTCTCTAACAACCATGCAAAAATTGGTTCATATAGGTCCATAATTATATATAGCCCCCATATAAACCGATCCCCAGATTTGAACTCCGGAGCCCATTGGAAGAGCAAAATTCACCGGATCCGGTTGAAATTTAGTATATTGCGCAGAATTGCAGAATATGGCCGCTAACAACCATGCCAAATTTGTTCCATATCGGTCTATAGTTATATTTTCTATAGAAAATTTTATTTCTATAGAAAATTTTTTCAAAATTTTATTACAATATCCAACAAAACTTATGATTACTGGTGGTACCTTCAACTTTTGTGGAAGTGGAAAATATTACTCGGACTTCACATCATTGTTGTTGTTGTTGCCATCAATCCCTGTAGTTGCTTTCTTCGCCGTTTTGTGGGTTGTTGAAACGTCGTTTGGCTTAAAAATTTAAAATTGCTGCATTGTTGTTGTTGGGTGTAATTGGAATTCGGTTGTTGCTATTCTTTTGGGTACAAAAACTAATAATTTAGCTCATATTTATGTGGGAAGAATTCCCCAGTCCTTCATTGGATTTTATTTCAATAGAAAATTTTGTCAACATTTTATTTCTATAGAAAATGTTGTCAAAATTTTATTGCTATAGAAAATTTTGTCAAAATTTTATTTCTATAGAAAATGGTGTCAAAATTTTATTGCTATAGAAAATTTTGTCAAAATTTTATTTCTATAGAAAATTATTTACGTATTTAATCGGCCTTTGTTGATTAATATATACCCCGTATGGACTAACTTACAATTGAGAAGACGGTGTTAAGAAGTTTTAAGATACCTTGCCATCGGCAAGTGTTACCGCAACCCAAGTAATTCGATTGTGGATGACAGTCTTTAGTACAAGTTTCTATGCAATCCATGGTGGATGGTACATAGGATTCGGACTGGCCGAACTTACGGCCGTATATACTTGTTTCTTTTAATATTCTTGATCCTCAAAAGCGAACCAAATTTCAATGACATTTCCATCACTTTCTACAGATCAGAAAAAATTATTAAATTTTTTTTAATAAAATCTCTGATTTAATTTTTTGTTCTGATAAAAAATACAAACGAATGCCACTTGACAATGAATTTGCCATTCGTTTGTCGATTTAAAGGCTCTTTTAATAACAAAAATGAAGGTTGCCAATACATATACTTTTTTTATTTTTAATTTTCTTAAATGTGAAAAATATCATTGATGCTGGCCACACAGATGCAAATGTTGATTAAATACAAAATCTGACATTTTATTTTGGAATTTCTTAGCAAAACAATAAATCAAAATCTTATGAAAACTGAGAATCGTTTCGAATTCAAAGGCATCAACAACGGCGATGATTATGATCGCCAAAATAATGATGATGGAGGGGAAAAATTTAAAAAAAAGAAAAATAATAAAAATTCTCATAAACATCTTAATACACAGCTGATGGTGACTGACCAATGGGGTAAATCGATAAATCGGGAAATTGCTAGCAGATAAATCTCAATATGTTTTGTCAATTTTTATGACACTGTGAGGTCATTCAATTAAGCGGCTTAAGATCAAAAGGCCGTTTAATGTTGTTTCTACTTTGTCTTTAGCCGGGAGCTGTGCGCTTGTGTTATGCCTCTGAAATCCATACAGATAACGCCGTAAAGATATAAGTCAACAGCAAACTTAGCCAACAAATGATTTGGGGTAACAACCATCACCCATCATCATCAGCAGCAGCAACAATACCACCACTGGCAACATATGTTACTTATTTATACACCGAAAAAAAAGTTTACTATTTTTTATGAAAAATGAACTAACCCATAGTAAGAATGACCATGATTTGGCGCCAAAGATTTTTTTCATCTAGATAAGTTCATGATTTTCTTATAAATTAGTTCATGTATTGCATCGTATTTTAGTTCATTATTACTATGCTGTGGGAAGAATATAGTTAAACTAATTCAAAATATTCCTGCTATCCGGAAAAATGAACAATTTTTTGGGAAACCTGTATTAAGAAATTGGTTTGAAATAAACTGTTTGTCGGTATAATTTTCAAAAAAGTAGAGAAATTGAGGAATCAAAGGTACAACAAGCCTGTATACAACTATGAAATTTTTCGTACAAAACAAGTCAATTTTCTATAACCACCAGTATTTTATTTCAAAAAATTATTATTATATTACACAAAACTATGGCTTATGATATACAATAAAGGCAATATTTTTATTCGTACGTTGGATGCAGTTACTTGTCTGTAGTTAGTAATTGCTTATTCAAAAGAGTAATATTCTATGTTATTAGGACTAACTAATTAATTTAAATGTCCATGTTTTCTATCCATATGAAAGATATATGCGGCATAAGTTGCTATATTCATTGAATTGTTGTCCAATTTCATCTATTTTGGCTAACTTTTGTTGGGCGGATTTGTCTTATAAGCATCTGAAATTGCAAAGTTATACAAAATATAAGAAAGATATTATCAAATTTTATCGTACATATTGATTTTTAACTTACGGCTTTCAAGAGTATTTTCTAGAGCCAATAAAGATATCAGTTTAGTTAGCATTAAACAGTAAGAATACTCCAAAAAATTACCATTACAAGGCCTGTCTACCTGCAAGTAAAAATAATTATTTTTAATAAATTGAAATTTTGGTTTTATTAAAAACGGACAAAATACCGTTTATAGCAAAACTTACCACATTGAAAAATCCATCCAGTAGGTACATTATTAGAGTCATATCCATGGACTAATGGGAAGTTATTGAAATTATTCTCAGAATATATTTGAAATAAAAAATATTATAAAATTAGACATAATTTCCACTTTTCAGTATAGCATTTAGTATTTAAGGTGTATATTAAGTTCAAGTTTAGAGGCTAAAATCGCAATTTTCATGATAAGGTTTCTTTAATAATCCATTATAAAGAAAATAATCTTTATAAAAAACTTGGTTTGGGCTATTCTCCATCAAGTTATATTTAAATTTGTATCGAAGACGTATAATTTTATACTTTTCTTAGTGATTTATTTTTAATTTTAGCGGCTAAACTCGAACTTAGTACTCACCTGTAGGAATTGCTGTAACATAAAAAATATAGATTCAAAAAAATGGTTGCATCTCCAACCTGTGATCCAAATGTAGAATAAATATAGATCATCCTATTACCACTCATGTTGTATATTTTTTATGTAAATCAATTAAAAATCCGCACTAATTTTAAACTATTAACAGAAATATACAGTTCCTTAATCTGTTATTTGTTTTTTTTTTTATCAATAAAAAGCGTTTTTGATTACTCTAACATCACATCATTCACTTCTCAGTTTCTAAAATGTTTCGAATAAATGTATTTTCATTAATAAACACCAAACCGCACGTACAATTTTGCAAAATTAAATCCACGTGTGCACCTCATAAATGCATCAACATAACTGAATGCAACAATAAAACTCAAAGACACAAAGTCATAAAGGATACATACCGTAAAGAAAAATAACTCCACACACACACACATGATCCCTTTCTGATCTCGCTATTGCAAGAAAACAACTCTCACCACAAAAGATACCAACAACACACAAGGAACATTCCATTGTCTCTAGAATCAAAACAACCAACAACAGCATAAATGACGCAATAACAAACCCAAAACAATCATACGAGATATACACAAAATGTCTCTAAAAACTCCCTCACATGATGCACTCACATTTTCCAGTAGCACGTTTATTGATTAGTTGGAAGTCTATCTATAAGTTAAGGTAAAATATATACCAAATCTATGAGGAATCTATAAAAAATTATATACACACGTCAAGGATTATATTAACTACTTTTTATTCTACTTTATCTAAAATGTTCAATGTGAGGAAAAACACTCCAACTTATAATAAAAAGGGAAATAATCTGTAGGAAGCCATCATACGAATCGGTAATGTCGTTAAGTTAATTTTTACTACAAAATTTTTTTTTTCATACAAAATTTTTTCTTAGTAAATTGTCTACATTTCGTAGTAAGATTTTTATATTGTCCATGTATTTTTATAATAGAATCAACGATGCATTAACTACTGTGTTGGAAATTTATTTAAGGAAGAATCCTTCCCATTTCATAGTTAGTGAACTAAAAAACATTTACTGAATTTTTATAAGTTTTCCTTTAGCTATGTTAATTTTCGTTGTGGTTACGAAAAATGAACTATATTACAGTAAATTTGTTGAACTATGCGAAAGTTTAAATGGTCCTTAAATTTACAAGACACTTTTTTTTCTGTGTACCCCCCACCAAAGTAATCTTCTTGGATAAATCCATCTTTCAAAGAGGTGATTCGATTCCTGGTTATACTCTCACACGTACAAACAACATTGTTTCCACATACTTTTTTATTATTTTGTCGATCATTTAATATTTTCGTGTTATGTTTTGTTACTGGCCAAAAACAAAAGACTAAAAAGGCTCAATTTGAATACCTAATGGCTTCACTAATGCTAAGCAGAAGCGGTTTTTTTCAACCACAAAGGCTTTGTGACTTTGCCAACATTGATATCATCGCCGTCGTCGTCTAATGGTCTGTTAGATGTCATAAAAGTTGTTAATGTCCAATCAGTTGACAACTATCGTTTATGGTTGGTTGGGAATCAGACATGATTCAAAATAAAGGGTGATTTTTATACCCTCCACCATAGGATGGGAGTATATTAACTTTGTCATTCCCTTTGTAACACATCGAAATATTGCTCTAAGACCCCATAAAGTATATATATTCTGGCTCGTGGTGAAATTCTGAGTCGATCTGAGCATGTCCATCCGTCCGTGCGTCCGTCCGTCTGTTGAAATCACGCTAACTTCCGAACGAAACAAGCTATCGACTTGAAACTTGGCACAAGTAGTTGTTATTGATGTAGGTCGGATGGTATTGAAAATGGGCCATATCGGTTCACTTTTACGTATAGCCCCCATATAAACGGCTTGTGATTGCTTTAAGAGAAGCAAATTTCATCCGATCCGGCTGAAATTTGTTACATGGTGTTAGTATATGGTCTCTAACAACCATGCAAAAATTGGTCCATATCGGTCCACTTTTACGTATAGCCCCCATATAAACGGGCCCCCAAATTTGGCTTGCGATTGCTCTAAGAGAAGCAAATTCCATCCGATCCGGATGAAATTTGGTACATGGTATTAGTATATGGTCTCTAACAACCATGCAAAAATTGGTCCACATCGGTCCATAATTATATATAGCCCCCATATAAACCGATCCCCCGATTTGGCTTGCGGAGCCTCTAAGAGAAGCAAATTGCATCCGATCCGGTTGAAATTTGGTACATGGTGTTGGTATATGTTCTCTAATAACCATGCAAAAATTGGTCCACATCGGCCCAAAATTATATATAGCCCCCATATAGACCGATCCCCAGATTTGACCTCCGGAGCCTATTAGAGGAGCAAAAGTCATCCGATCCGATTGAAATTTGGTACGTGGTGTTAGTATATTGTCTCTAACAACCATGCCAAAATTGATCCATATCGGTCTATAATTATATATAGCCCCCATATAAGCCGATCCCCAGATTTGACCTCCGGAGCCTCTTAGAGGAGCAAAATTCATCCGATCCGGCTGAAATTTGGTACGTGGTGTTAGTATATGGTCTCTAACATCCAAGCAAGAATTGGTCCATATTGGTCCATAATTATATATAGCCCCCATATAAATCGTTCCCCAGATTTGTCCTTCGGAGCCTCTTGGAGGAGCAAAATTCATCCGATCCGAGTATGACAAAATTCGACCATTTGAGGCGGGTGGACCATTTGAGGCGCAGTCGCGGTCACCATTTGCACGAAACAATCTTCAAGCATTTAATAATATTGACTGTATTTTCGATTCAACTAAATATTTATTGAACTTTTTAACAGTTAATGTGTTTTTTTTTTATTATTAGAAAATGTCCTATATCTCGTAAAAACTCACCCTTTAAGAATGAAATATTACTCACATAGCATAAAAACGATATAATTTTTTTAACTTTAGTTTATTAGAGGCTCTTGATTATGACCAGGTATATTTTGTTTGATTTTATAGCGGAAATAGGGAAAATATATTTATGACTAAGAAAAGACACAAATGCACATGCATGCACGATTCAAAAGATTTTCTCGTTAGACTTATGATCTTCGTATTGATTCCGAACCAAAAAAGCGGAGAATTGAATTAAGGATACTTTCATGACACAATTCTTGTTTAAATTGGAGTTTTGCGTACATGATAATAGGAAACAAATTTTACCCTACGGGAAATTGGTGCAAATTGCCACTGACGGACCTATCACAGGACTGGTACCTGTGATCCAGTTTGTCACAGTTTTTAAATAGTGATAATTTAATGATTTCCATACTCGCTTGATATAAAAATATTATTGTATCTACACTGAAAAAAAAAAAATATTGTCGTGAGATCAAAGATTTCGTGTCTTTAAAATACGAATGCAAAATACGAATGCATGGAAGACGCATTTCTCTAATATAAAGTTTTTTTCCTTGCCCAAAAGTCGATAATCTTTTCAATGAAGTCGTATTGTCCTTATAATTAAGTGATTTGGCTTAAAAATGGGTATCATAACATGAAAGAAAAAATGTTTGGGCAAAGGTCAACTTGACTTTAATAATTCAGAAAAATTCTTTAAATTTAATGAAATTGTCTTTAAATTTGTTGTCTTTTTGCATCTTGACTACAAAGCAAACAAGTATAAACGGCCGTAAGTTCGGCCAGGCCGAATCTTATGTACCCTCCACCATGGATTGCGTACAAACTTCTACGAAAGACTGTCATCCACAATCGAATTACTTGGGTTGTGGTATCTTAAATCGTTTTCTAAATTGTGAGTTAGTCCATACGTGGTATACATTAGACAAAAAAAGTATGTGTAGGTAAGTCTACAAATAATTACGAATCGATATGGATTTTTGCACGGTACGTAGGGAGCCAGAATTGAAATATGGGGGTCGCTTATATGGGGGCTATATACAATTATTGATATGGATCTGAGGGCTATATATAACTATAGACCGATATGGACCTAGTTAGGCATGGTTGTTAACGGCCATATACTAGCACAATGTACCAAGTTTCAACTGACTCGGATGAAATTTGCTCCTCCAAGAGGCTCCAAAACCAAATCTCGGGATCGATTTATATGGGGGCTATATGTGATTATGGACTGATATGGACCACTTTTGGCATGGTTGTTAAATATCATATACTACTACCACGTACAAAATTTCAACCAGATCGGATAAATTTTGGTTCTCCAAAAGGCACCGGAGGTCAAGTCTGGGGATCGGTTTATATGGGTCCTATATATAATTATGGACTGATATGAACCAATTCCTGCATGGTTGTTGGATACCATATACTAACATCACGTACCAAATTTCAACCGAATCGGATGAATTTTGCTCTTCCAAGGGGCTCCGGAGGTCAAATCTGGGGATCGGTTTATATGGGGGCTATATATAATTATGGACCGATTTCAACCAATTTTTGCATGGGAGTGTGAGGCCACATATTAACACCACGTACCAAATTTCAACTGAATCAGATGAATTTTGGTCTTCCAAGAGGCTCCGGAGGTCAAATCTGGTAATCGGTTTATATGGGGGCTATATATAATTATGGACCAATGTGGACCAATGTTTGCACGGTTGTTAGAGGCCATATACTAACACTATGTACCAAATTTCAGCCGGATCGGATGAAATTTGGTTCTCTTAGAGGCCTCGCAAGCCAAATCGGGGGATCGGTTTATATGGGGGCTATATATGATTATGAACCGATGTGGACCAGTTTTTGCATGGTTGTTAGAGACCATATACTAACACCATGTACCAAATTTCAGCTGGATCGGATGAAATTTGCTTCTCTTAGAGGCCTCGCAAGCCAAATCGGGGGATCGGTTTATATGGGGGCTATATATAATTATGGACCGATGTGAACCAATTTTAGCATGGTTGTTAGAGACCATATACTAACACCATGTACCAAATTTCAGCCGGATCGGATGAAATTTGCTTCTCTTAGAGGCCTCGCAAGCCAAATTTGGGGGTCCGTTTATATGGGGGCTATACGTAAAAATGGACCGATATGGCCCATTTGCAATACCATCCGACCTACATCAATAACAACTACTTGTGCCAAGTTTCAAGTCGATAGCTTGTTTCGTTCGGAAGTTATCGTGATTTCAACAGACGGACGGACGGACGGACGGACGGACGGACGGACGGACATGCTCAGATCGACTCAGAATTTCACCACGACCCAGAATATATATACTTTATGGGGTCTTAGAGCAATATTTCGATGTGTTACAAACGGAATGACAAAGTTAATATACCCCCCATCCTATGGTGGAGGGTATAAAAATAGTTCAAATATAGGAAATGTTTTTCAACACTTTATTTTAAAGAAGCTTTTTACTTGAAAAATAGCATAATTTCTACTGGAAGTCGAGTCTTAATTTAGAAAATAAAGTTGTCGTTAACTCGTTTTTAAAGGACTTTGATAGCATATGAAGAAAAAAAGCTGAGAAAGCGAAAAATTAAAATTTGCTTCCTAGAAGGAAGTACACAAAACCCAAATTTAAAAGAGAATTGTGTCTTAAAAGTATCTTTACTTGTATTCTCCGCTTCTTTGGCTCGGAATCAATACCAAATTTTTTAAAGTAAAGACAAAATCTTTGGAACCGGGCATGCTTTTTTTTCAGTGTACACATTTAGTGAAGAAGAATTACCGGAATAACCTATTGTTCAACATTTCTTCAAAAGTTTTTAATTTCTAGTGCGATTCGGATAACCAAACTGAAACAGATTTCTAAGAGTTTGTCCGAGACTGGTTGATGAGGACCTGTCTATGGAGTGCTACTACTAAAATGGCCCAGGACGTGTCCTTTAGAACGAGTCCAAGGCGCGTCCTAACGTGTAAGTTTACCCCGTCAATGATAAACCCATGTTAAAGTGGACCGGTCTCTTTAACATGGGTTTATCCATACGTCTTGACCAGAACTAGGACTGGTCCATGCACACCAGGGACTAGTCCTGTACCGGTCCTGTGGTTGATCCATTTCCCGTAGGAAAATTCATTATCACACTCCACCATAGGATAGGGGTATATTAACTTTGTCATTCTGTTTGTGACACATCGAAATATTGGTCTAAGACCCCATCAATTATATATATTGAGTCGTGGTGGAACTCTGTGTCGATTTAGCGATGTCCGTCCGTTCGTCCATTGAAATCACGCTTACCTCCGAACGAAACAAGCTATCGACTTGACACTTGGTACAAGTAGTTGTTATTGATGTAGGTCGGACTCCCCTGTAAATACCGATAAATAACTGAATTATATAGTATTTAATCTGTCGTTTTTCTTTCTAACATAACATGGACAAACTTACAATTTTGAAGACGATGTTAAGAACGTACGTATATACTTGCGTTTTTATAACCTGCGCCACACTGTGGAACAGGGTATTATAAGTTAGTGCATATGTTTGCAACACCCAGAAGGAGACGAGATAGACACATGGTGTCTTTGGGAATAATGCTCAGGGTGGGTCCCTGATTCGATCTAGCCATGTCCGTCTGTCCGTCCGTCCGTCTGTCTGTGAACACATTTTTGTGATCAAAGTCTAGGTCGCAGTTTAAGTCCAATCGCCTTCAAATTTGGCACTAGTCCCTGTTTTGGGTCAGAATAGAATCCGATTTACGTGAAATTTTGCACAGGGAGTAGAATTAAAATACTAAGTATGCATGTCAAATTTGGTTGAAATCATTTCAGATTTATATATAGCTTCCATGTATATGTTTTTCCGATTTGGGCAAAAATGACCAAAATACCCACATTTTCCATATAAAATCGCCGCTACTAAGTCGAAAACTTGTAAAACTGATTCAAATTTTGCTTTAATTCTAATACATATCTATCGACCGATAAATCATAAATACACTCTTGCGAAGTTGCCTCAAAATTGGTTCAGATTAAAATGTTTACCATATTTATACCCTGTTCCACACTGTGGATCATGGAATTATAAGTTAGTGCAAATGTTTGCAACACCCAGAAGGAGACGAGATAGACACAAGTTGTCTTTGGCAAAAATGCTCAGGGTGGGCTCCTGAGTCGATATATCCATGTCCGTCTGTCTGTCTGTGAACACATTTTTGTGATCAAAGTCTAGGTCGCAGTTTTAGCCCAATCGACTTTAAATTTGGCACAAGTTCCTGTTTTGGGTCAAAATAGAACCCTATTGATTTTGGAAGAAATCGGTTCAGATTTAGATATAGCTCCCATATATGTCTTTCGCCCGATATGCACTTATATGGACCCAGAAGCCAGAGTTTAACCCTGATTTGCTTGAAATTTTGCACAAACATAACACTTGGTCGTGTAGTCAAGTGTGTAGTCAGATTTAGATATAGCTCCCATATATATCTTTCGCCCGATATGGACTTATATGGCCCCAGAAGCCAGAGTGTTACCCTAACTTGCTTGAAATTTTGCACCAGGAGAACAATAAGTACTATAGTCAGGTGTGCCAAATTGGATTGATATCGGTTCAGATTGAGATATAGCTCTCGTATATATCTTTCGCCCGATATGGACTTATATGGCCCCAGAAGCCAGATTTTTAGCCCAATTTTGTTGAAATTTTGCACTAGGAGTATAATTAGTAGTATAGTCAAGTGTGCTAAATTTTATTGAAATCGGTTCAGATTTAGATATAGCTTCCATATATTTCTTTCTCCCGATTTTCCGTCATATGACCACAGAGGTCAAAGTTGTAGTCCGATTTACGTGAAATTTTGCACAGGGAGTAGAATTAGAATACTACTAATACTGCTAAGTCGAAAACTTGTAAAAGTGACTCAAATTTCCCTTTATTTCTAATAAATAGCTATCGACCGATAAATCATAAATACACTTTTGCGAAGTTGCCTCAAAATTGGTTCAGATTAAAATGTTTCCCATATTTTTTTACTAACATAGTATACCATCCCAGGGCATTAGCCGA
Source organism: Haematobia irritans (assembly GCF_050003625.1). NCBI lineage: Eukaryota > Metazoa > Arthropoda > Insecta > Diptera > Muscidae > Haematobia > Haematobia irritans. Next base: position 84,537,496 of record NC_134399.1, on the reverse strand, counting down.
CTTAAATTTTAAGTCTATAGATTATAAATTTTGTTCAGATATATAACACCCAATACATTTGACGGATTTGATATAGTATCGAAAATGTGGATTTAAAAGTCTTTCAAAATCCTATTAAAGACAAAGTTCCCAGTTTAAGTTGTCGACTTCAAAATTATGTGTCTGATTTCGGTAAGCATATTATTTTTGGCGAGAAAAGAACATTTTTGCCATAAACATGTTACATGGTCACCATCCAAAAATAACATTTTGCTCTTGAAACATGGTTGAGGTGATCATATTCCTTCTCTGCGTGTACTGAAAAATTCAGCGACTTTGGATAAGGAATGCAACTTTATACCAGAGAAATGCTGAGCAAAAATCACATTCGTATTTCAAGGAAAAAATGTTCCATGTTCACCGTCCAAATAGAACATATTTGGGGTGATCATATTCTATCTCTGAGCGTAATTTCATAATTCTGTAGAATATATAAGTAACTCTAAAATCCAATTTCCATAATATTGACATATTCGTTTTTCTTTACAGGTAAGACGATCAAGAGAAAGTTGATTGCTTTTATTACTTTACAACAGTGGTAAGAAACAAATGAATTTATTGTTTAATAACATTATTATGTATATGGATGTTTCATAGTAGAAATATTGTAAAAAGAAACCAAATGACATTCACATGGCTGTCAACTCAAATGGAATTGTGACATAGTTGGGATGAATTTTGAACTCTATAGATTCTTAATTGTCGTCAATAAAAATAACTTTCTGAAATCAATATAAAAATTTGGCCTTTGAAGATATTCATATATGTAGACGATGCCCGTAGCAATGACATCAGTGACGGAAACCCATATGCGGGTATTGGAAGTCCCCAAAAATTAGTTCATTTCATATTGAAGAAATCATAAATCAAAACGAAAAAAATACAAACTTTTTAAATTTAGCTAAAACTAAAGGTATAATTAAATGACTAATGATTGGCAGGCAAACAACCATGGCAAAGAGGAATACCAAATTCATTCAAAGTTACCAAAATATGGGCAACCTAAAATGCTGAAATAATCATAGTTCAAATTTCCTGTTGTGTGTCATTAATTCTCAAAGCACCAAAATCCATATGATAGTGTTTTTTTTTTTTTTGTAATTTTTTGCTCTTTTCAAAGGAATAACGACAAAACGGAAACGGCTGATTAAAAGTCACACAAAAACGCACTTATGAAAGCTATCAATGTGTCGTAGACTATTTTTTCCATAACTTTTTTTCTTCATTTTTTTTTTTTTTGGTTAAAAACTGATTTATTAAATGTCAGCTTGAGGCAAAATTAAGGAAAACTAAAACCCTACTATCATAATATATGGTGACTAATTTAAAGTTTCATGAAATCCCAAGTAACTTAATAAGTATTTACACTGAGATTTAATTTCGATAAAAAAAAACATTAAAGATCGAGTTACAATCAGGTGGGCCTACTGCGTCTTTATGTGTGTTTATGTATGTTATTTTGAGAAAATAAAAAATAATATTTGGTGTGATAATAAAATGAGAGCTTCTAAATATTCTATCTGCAGTTGAAATTTTAATGTCCATGTTAAATATTACTCCCACACTAATAGAAAAAGTTTCGTTATATAAACGAAATGTATTGTTGAAAGTCAGCCAATGAAATAAATTCGTTAATACAATGAAATTTTTCGTTATTATAACGAATTTTCTGTTAATCAACGTAACGTTTCGTACTATTAACGAATGTTTTCATTGCATTAATGAAAATGTTTCGTTTTATCAACGAATATTTTTCGTTAGCTGACTTTTAATGAAATGTTCTTTGTGTGCATATAGACTGATTCCACACTTTAATATTTTTTATACTCTCCACCATAGGATGGGGGTATATTAACTTTGTCATTCCGTTTGTAACACATCGAAATATTGCTGTAAGACCCCATAAAATATATATATATTTTGGGTCGTGGTGAAATTCTGAATCGATCTAAGCATGTCCGTCCGTCCGTCTGTTGCAATCACGCTAACTTCCGAACGAAACAAGCTATCGATTTGGCACAAGTAGTTGTTATTGATGTAGGTCGGATGGTATTGCAAAATGGGCCATATCGGTCCACTTTTACGTATAGCCCCCATATAAACGGACACAGATTTGGCTTGCGGAGCCTATAAGAGTAGCATATTTTCTCCGATCTGCCTGAATTTTGGTACATGATGTAAGTATATGGTCTCTAACAACCATGCAAGAATTGGTCCATATCGGCCCATAATTATATATAGCCCCCATATAAATCGATCCTCAGATTTGACCTCTGGAACCTCTTAGAGGAGCAAACTTCATCCAATCCGGTTGAAATGTGGTATGTGGTGTAAGTATGTGGTCTCTAACAACCATGCAAAAATTAGTCCATATCGGTCCATAATTATATATAGCCCCCATATAAACCGATCCCCAGATTTGTCCTCCGGAGCCTCGTGGAGGAGCAAAATTCATCAGATCCGGTTGGATTTTGGAACATGGTGTTAGTATGTGGTCGCTAACAACCATGCCAGAATTGGTCCATATCGGTCTATAATTATATATAGCCCCCATATAAATCGATCCCCAGATTTGACCTCCGGAACCTCTTGGAGGAGCAAAATTCATCCGATTCGGTTGAAATTTGGTACGTGGTGTTATATGATCTCTAACAACCATGCAGAAATTGGTCCACATCGGTCCATAATTCTATATAGCCCCCATATAAACCGATCCCAAGATTTGACCTCCGGAGCCTCTTGCAGGAGCAAAATTTATCCGAGCCGGTTGAAATTTGTTACGTGGAGTTAGTATATGGTCTCTAACAACCATGCAAGAATTGGTCCATATCGGTCCATAATTATATATAGCCCCCATATAAATCGATCCCCAGATTTGACCTCCGGAACCTCTTGGAGTAGCAAAATTCATCCGATTCGGTTGAAATTTGGTACGTGGTGTTATATGATCTCTAACAACTATGCAAAAATTGGTCCACATCGGTCCATAATTCTATATAGCCCCCATATAAACCGATCCCAAGATTTGATCTCCGGAACCTCTTGGAGAAGCAAAATTCATCCGATCCGGTTGAAATTTGCAACGTGGTGTTAGTATATGGCCACTAATAACCATGACAAAATTGGTCCATATAGGTCTATCGTTATATATAGCCGATCCCCAATCACACAAAAATTGGTCCATATCGGCTCATAATCATGGTTGTCACTCGAGCCACAAATAATGTACTAAAATTTTATTTCTATAGAAAATTTTGTCAACATTTTATTTTTATGGAAAATCCTGTCAAAATTTTATTCCTATAGAAAATTTTGTCAAATTATATTTCTATAGAGAATATTGTCAAAATTTTAATTCTATTGAAAATTTTGTCAAAATTTTATTTCTATTGAAAATTTTGTCAAAATGTTATTTCTATAGAAAATTTTGTCAAAATTTTATTTCTATAGAAAATTTTGTCAAAATTTTATTTCTATAGAAAATTTTAACAAAATTTTATTTCCATAGAAAATTTTGTTAAAATTTTATTTCTATAGAAAATTTTGTTAAAATTTTATTTCTATAGAATATGTTGTCCAAATTTTACTTCTATAGAAAATGTTGTCAAAATTTTATTTCTATAGAAAATTTTGTCCAAATTTTACTTCTATATAAAAAGTTGTCAAAATTTTATTTCTATAGAAAATGTTGTCAAACTGAATTATTTACGTATTTAATCGGCCTTTTTGTTTAATATATACCCCGTGTGGGTATATATTAACTTATAATTGAGAACACGGAAGTGTTAAGAAGTTTTAAGATGCCTTGCCATCGGCAAGTGTTACCGCAATCCAAGTAATTCGATTGTGGATGACAGTCTTTGGTAGAAGAGGGTACGTATATAAAGGGTGATTTGTTAAGAGCTTGATAACTTTTTTTTTTTTTAAACGCATAAAATTTGCAAAATCTCATCGGTTCTTTATTTGAAACGTTAGATTGGTCCATGACATTTACTTTTTGAAGATAATTTCATTTAAATGTTGACCGCGGCTGCGTCTTAGGTGGTCCATTCGGAAAGTCCAATTTTGGGCAACTTTTTCGAGCATTTCGGCCGGAATAGCCCGAATTTCTTCGGAAATGTTGTCTTCCAAAGCTGGAATAGTTGCTGGCTTATTTCTGTAGACTTTAGACTTGACGTAGCCCCACAAAAAATAGTCTAAAGGCGTCAAATCGCATGATCTTGGTGGCCAACTTACCGGTCCATTTCTTGAGATGAATTGTTCTCCGAAGTTTTCCCTCAAAATGGCCATAGAATCGCGAGCTGTGTGGCATGTAGCGCCATCTTGTTGAAACCACATGTCAACCAAGTTCAGTTCTTCCATTTTTGGCAACAAAAAGTTTGTTAGCATCGAACGATAGCGATCGCCATTCACCGTAACGTTGCGTCCAACAGCATCTTTGAAAAAATACGGTCCAATGATTCCACCAGCGTACAAACCACACCAAATAGTGCATTTTTCGGGATGCATGGGCAGTTCTTGAACGGCTTCTGGTTGCTCTTCACTCCAAATGCGGCAATTTTGCTTATTTACGTAGCCATTCAACCAGAAATGAGCCTCATCGCTGAACAAAATTTGTCGATAAAAAAGCGGATTTTCTGCCACTGATTTTGGTAATAAAATTCAATGATTTGCAAGCGTTGCTCGTTAGTAAGTCTATTCATGATGAAATGTCAAAGCATACTGAGCATCTTTCTCTTTGACACCATGTCTGAAATCCCACGTGATCTGTCAAATACTAATGCATGAAAATCCTAACCTCAAAAGAATCACCCTTTACTTATATATTTATTATTTTATTTATTATTTTTTTTTAGTTTTTGAAAACTATTTTCTAAGTGTATCTTTCTGTATTTTATTTTGTTGACCATTGCCCCATATGTTGGACGCCAATCAACCAGCCAATATTGTATGTCATCCATATGGCCTGTCAAGGTATTTTCTAAGATTTCTTTCAAAAATCATTAAGATTGAATCTACAACTCAAGAAATTTACAAAAGTCAACAACGACTTGGGAATGATGGATTGTCAGTCCAACTACAAGAAACTGTAATTAAGTTTGCATGTGGAGAAAACCTAAGGCAGAATTTTAAAAAACTCAATTTACAAGACATATTGTCGTCGGTTTCTGAGAAAATTTTATGGCGAAATAATCGAAAAGTTTATTGTCTCTTCTTTACATGGAATGTTTTTTGTTTTCTTTGTATTTGTTTGTATTGTATATATGTAATTGGAATTAACCATATATAAAAATATATTTGACTTAGTTTTTTTCTAGAATTGTATACCTTCCATGGTGTCATCAATTTTGTGTGTGGCTACTGAATAAAGATTTAAATCTTTTAATCGCAACAAATTAAAACACCCCAAACATGAATGAGGGGATCGGGAAGATAAGCACCAACGCCCCTTAGTTTAGCTTAGTTGTCCCGTATTAAACCTTATTCTGAAAAATACTCTAAAAAAGGCATTAAACGATTATAAACTGATCGCAAGCTTGAATGTCTCTTCATGCAAATGTGTTACAAAGTTTCAATTAATTTAAATGTTTTTTTTTTTTTTTTTTTTTTTGAGATTTGCTTTAATTTGGAAAGTGTGGTTGTACGGAGAGATATAACACAGTGGGACAAAAAATGTTTATAAGGAGTATCTTGATTTTATCTGTATTCCTTCATACAGGCATCCATATTAGAATATTGATTATTTAAAAAAATAAACTTTTTTTTTCAAAATTTATTTCTATTAATTTTTTTTAATATTATTTCTACACAAAAAAGACTGTTTTTCATATGTGTGGGTGTAAAAATTATATGTTTTGAACTCTAATTTGTTAACATAAAAATTTTAAGTGCAAGTATATATAATTCCTAAACTAGCATAACATGTTTGGGACATATATGTTAATATGTTAGAACATATTATGTTTGGGACATAAAATTTTAGTAATTATATAACATGTTTGGATGCAAACGTATATTAATTTACAAATAGCCTATAAACATATATGTGTTTAAAAAGAGAGACCTGCAGTAAAAGAGAGGCTGCAAGTAAAAGAATGGAAGTAACCAACTGGCGCTTTAAAAACATATATACCCAAAATAAAATTTTATTAAAATTTTTTTCTATCGGTGTATGCCTAAGATGAAACATTATACGTTTGAACACGACAAACAATATTTTGTTTGGACCAATTCTGAAAATATACATGCTTGCAGCAGAATGTGTTTGGGGTATATGTTAGAAATGCGATGTTTTTGAGGGTGTATAGAAAATCGTTTACAAAATTTATTTCCATTGAAAATTTTGACATAATTTTCTATAGAAATAAAATTTTGACAAAATTTTCTATAGAAATAAAATTTTGACAAAATTTTCTATAGAAATAAAATTTTGACAAAATTTTCTATAGAAATAAAGTTTTGACAAAATTTTCTATAGCAATAAAATATTGACAAAATTTTATATAGAAATAAAATTATGACAAAATTTTCGATAGAACTAAAATCCAATGAAGGACTGGGGAATTCTTCCTACTTAAATATGAGCTAATTTATTAGTTTTTGTAGCAAAAAGAATAGCAACGACCGAAGAAAGCAACTACAGGGATTGATGGCAACAACAACAACAATGATGTCTGAATCGGTTTAAATGCGGTATATATAATTAATGTTAGAGACCATATACTAACACCACGTACCAAATTTCAACCGGCTCGGGTGAATTTTGCTCTTCCAAGGGGCTCCGGAGGTCAAATCTTGGGATCGGTTTATATGGGTGCTATATATAATTATGGACCGATGTGAACCAATTTGTGCATGGTTGTTACAGACTACATACTAACACCATGCACCAAATTTCAGCTGGATCGGATGAAATTTGCTTCTCTTAGAGGCTCCGCAAGCCAAATCGGGGGATCGGTTTATATGGGGGCTATATATAATTATGGACCGATGTGGACCCATTTTTGTATAGTTGTTAAAGACCATATACTAGCACCATGTACCAAATTTCAGTCGGACGGGATGAAATTTGTTTCTCTGAGAGGCTTAACAAGTCAAATCTGGGGATCGGTTTATATGGGGGCTATTTATAATTACACGCAAAGAAAAAAAACGTTTGGAAAACGTGTACCGAAAACGTTTTTCTTTTGTTAGAGTTTATTGAATTGCTTCGAAAATTTTAAACTTTTATCACCAAAAAAATTCGTTTGTTACAAAATTTTTATTTTTTCAATAAAAAAAGTTATTTTTGAAACAACAACACAGTCCATTTCGTTTATATCAAACACTGTTCTTTTCTGACTTTAGGTCTTTAATAAGACACATTTTACAGTTCAAAATTTAATATACTACAATGTGATGTTGAAAATTTTTTCGGAATCTTCCGAACATATCTGGAATATATGTAAAAAAAAAGCAAAAACAAAAAAAACTTTGGTCGAAGCAGGGATCGAACCCACGACCCTTGGCATGCAAGTCAGACGTAGCAACCACTGCTCCACCGTGCCAAACTAAATGTCTGTTTCTGTTAAATAAACTTTGTTTATTCGGTTCGTGGGCGCCGCAAGCTATGCTATATAAATATAACATATATGGATATTTATCTATTGATGACCACAACAGGTACATAGCTCAGTGGTTAGTGTGTTGGCTTACAAAGTGCATGGTCCGCGGTTCGATGCAATTAGCAAGAAAACAATGTTTTTTTTTTTTTTGAGTTTGTCCTTATGAAATTGTTTTTACATCCTGGAAAAAAATAAAAGTTTATCACAAAAAGTATATACTTTTCTCCCAAATACACTTCCTTACAGCGAAAAGCAAATGAGAAACGAACTTTGTTTGTCTAAAATTTCGTTTGGGAGGAAAGAATTATTTTTTTGCGTGTATGGACCGATTTGGACCAATTTTTCTAAGTTTGTTAAAGACCATATACTAGCACCATGTATTAAATTTCAGTCGGACGGGATGAAATTTGCTTCTCTTAGAGGCTCCGCAAGCCAAATCTGGGGATCGGTTTATATGGGGGCTATTTATAATTATGGACCGATTTGGACCAATTTTCGAATGGTTATGAGATACCATATACTAACACCATGTACCAAATTTCAACCGGATCGAATGAATTTTGGTCCTCCAAAAGGTTCCGCAAACCAAATCTGAGCGTCGGTTTATATGGGGGCTATACGTAAAAGTGGTCCGATATGGCTCGATATGAAATTAGCGTGATTTCAACAGACGAACGGACGGACGGACATGCTTAGATCGACTCAGAATTTCACCACGATCCAGAATATATATTTTATGGGGTCTTAGAGCAATATTTCGATGTGTTACAAACGGAATGACAAAGTTAATATACCCCACATCCTATGGTGGATTTTTACAAAAAAAAAAAAAAGTTGATTTTTTTGAATAACCACCAAAAATATGATCGAAGATTTAAAAAGATTTTTAATTTGGTAGATTTGTTGTAAAATTGTCTTCAAATGGATGCAACACTGCCAGTACCACGCTAAAAAGCAATGGTATGAGAAACAAAAGATGTATTCTCATTTAAAGGCTGGAGGGCTCTAAAGATAGCTCTTTGTGGGGTTTCAGCCAAATATAAAAAATTTACACTATCATGCGTGAATTCGATTCCATTTTCTAAGCTTGACTGAATGAACTGAAACTGTCAGCTTTCACACAAGCGTTTTAGAAATTATAGCAACATGGATTTGTTTGCAATCCTATCAACCATAATTGTCTAGTAAATCAACCTGATTGCTTGAAACCCTTTAACAGCTGATTTTGTCACCAGTGTGGTATCACAATAGACTGAATAGTATAAGTGAGCCTGAAATATCGGCCTGCCACTATACCTACACCATCACTTTTGTCGCTCTCTACCAAACCAAATTAGAATTGTTACCTTCGAAAGCGGTTATAGGGCCTTATTTACCTCAAACACTTTTACCTTATTTACCTCAAACACTTTTTCGACACCATCTCCTCCCGAAATGGGATCAATAAACTGGTCAAAAGACGTCGTAAACGGTAAAGGGAATACATCATTGATAAATTTATTATAGTCATAATCGTTTTTGCTCAATCAATTGTTGTGTCTCTACGAACTTAGTTATATTACAATCCAATACTTAACTATGTAGACCACTTTGGTGGTTGCTTTCAATCTAAATCATGAAATTGTAGTTTATATACCTAGATTGTGTATCTTCGTTTATTAAATATTTTCTTTAAATTTAACTTTAATATTTCCCCATAGTATCTTCAACAAATCTTTAATCGGGATCATCACACTGTATGGTCATTTTAATGACATACAGTGGAACTAATGAAAGTGTTCATCTAACATGGTTTTGTGTTCTTTTATCGTCGAAAGATGCTGTGATCATAAACTATCTTTAATGTGATGTTTCTTGAGATTAAAAAACTTTGTACCGCTTATTAACATAACAAAAAGGGTCCTACTCTATCCATGGACACGTAGTAACCCTCTCCAATGACATAAACTCGAACAAACAAAAGTCTTTAGTAAAAAAGTTATAATCACAACAAAAGGCTTTCAAATGACTACGATGTTGAATTACCTTGCGTACAAATTGTCTTTAAATCTCTCCATTATAGTTGACACTTTTTATGGGATGTTTCTGAAGTTGGAAGATTATGTTATGGCTTCACTGTTTATTTTGGGCTTTGCTGCTCTGGATCTTTTTATTCGATTTTGGGTGTTTTTATGTGACCACCAAAGTGTTTCTTCTTTTATATCATCATGGCTATACTCTTAGTGTGATATTAACTTTTTTAGGTGTTTCGACTTTTGAACTCTGTATATGGCTTCTTTAAGCTTGGCTTCATTTTTTTTTCTTGTGGGGAGTTTTGATCATCTTTAGTATACAATTATAAATTTAATCACACTTTTGCTTACTTTGTTTGAAGTGTTTTGGGTGAAGAGATATTTTTTGGAAATTGGTTTTGACAACCAATGTGATATTGTTGTATTATTGACAATAAAATAAGATTAAAAAATCCATTTATTTTATTTGTTGATCTTTCCTACTTGGGGTTCACCATATCTCTGGTTTTTATGCGAGACTATATTTTAATGATATCGTCACCCTTTAATATTAATATCGTTTATAACTTTCGGATAAAAAGAATTTAAAAGCCGAAATCACTTATCAACAGGCATAAAGTAGTTAATGACATTTCACAGTTGTAAATTAGAGCAGAAGTCGTAAAGAATGATTGTTAAAATGGGAATTTCGGACGAATTGTATAGTTCATTGAAGATTTTTATTGAAGTAGTGGAGTTCAATAGGAAATACAAATATTTTTATTTAGTGTATTTTCCATACACGTCTATGAATAATGCCAATCTTAATCACAAAAGAGGAGGGGGCTACATATGTTACATATTCATAGACTTCATACAAACAATTATATTGATGGATTGGAATGCTCACCGGTCTAATTATCACAAGTTTTGCATTCTGGATCTGAGCCATATAAAATGTCGGGACGTTGACGGGTTCTATGTTATTCCACTCTATGGTATGGGGATTGTAATCACAATCAAAAGATTGTCTTTTCCATATTTTGACTGTTCCCAAATTTGTAAAATTTCACTATATTATCGACTCCACAACTTTTTACAATTTTACAGAATTTTTAGAGACCCAGTTAATTGGGATAATTCTCCAGATTCACCATATGTCTGCATACACGTATACCTTTTAAAAAACTCTAAAAGTTACCATAGGTATATTTGTATCATATTCCATTTTTAAACCAAAGTCTCTTTTTATGTTAAAAGTTGTTTAGTCGTTTAGGCCATATGTCCGTTTTCGAATTTTGTATTCCTAGTACGGTGTTTGGCTATCCATAGTTCATAACAGGCCACCTGCTAGTTGTCAAGAAGATTTCCTTGTTATTCCTTTTGTAACACATCGAACCACTATCTCAGAGCCCATAAACTATATATATTTGTGGTTAAATCCTGAGTCGATCTAGCGATATCCGTCCGTCTGTGGAAATTACGTTAACTTCTAAATAAAACAGTCTGTCGAATTTAAACATGGCAGAATAAGTTCTTATTGATGTAGTTAGGATGTTATTACCCATTTGTAATAACATCCTACTACATCAAAACCACTTTTAGATATAGCCTCCGATCCCCAGATTTGAATGCCGGATCCCCTGGATTGAGCCAATTTCATCCGATGTGATTGAAATTTGGTATGTACAAGTAGTTCTTATAAATGTATGTCGGATTTTATTACAACTGGGTCATATCGGACTACTTTTAAATATAGCCTCCATATAAACAGGAAGAGCAAATTTCACCCGATCCAACTGAAATTTGGTACGTGATGTAAGTATATACCCACTAACAACCGTGCAAAAGTTTTTCTAAATCAGTCCATAAGTAGATATGAACCTATCCCCGGATTTGACTTCCGGAGCCTTGTGAACGAGCAAGTTTCATCCGATTCGGTACGTGATGGTAGGAACAAAATTCATCCGAACCGGTTGAAATTTGATACGTAATGTTAATATATGCCCTCTAACAACTATGCTAATATTGGTCTGTAATTATATCTTGCTCCATAAAAAACCGATCCTCGGATTTGACCCCCATAGTCTCGTAAAGGACCAAATTGCATCCGATCCATATCTGTTCATTGAGGAACAAATTTTGTCCAGTCGCGTTGAATTTCGCCTTCTAATTTTCAAGCAGAAACTGGTTCATACTTATAAATGGCTCTATATAAACCGATCAAGAATTAAAGTGGCTTAAATAGGTATTTAATCTTCCTTTTTATACCCTGCGCCACACTGTGGAACGAGGTATTATAAGTTAGTGGATATGTTTGCAACACCCAGAAGGAGACGAGATAGACACATGGTGTCTTTGGCAAAAATGCTCAGGGTGGGCTCCTGAGTCGATGTAGCCATGTCCGTCTGTCCGTGAACACAATTTTGTACTCAAAGTCTAGGTCGCAGTTTTTGTCCAATCGAATTCAAATTTGGCACAAGTATGTGTTTGGCTCAGAATAGAACCCTATTGATATTGGAAGAAATCGGTTCAGATTTAGATATAGCTCCCATATATATCTTTCGCCCGGTATGGACTAATACGGTCCCAGAAGCCAGAGTTTTACCCCAATTTGGTTGACGTTTTGCACTAGGAGTACAATTAGTAGTGTAGTCAAGTGTGCCAAATTTTATTGAAATCGGTTCAGATTTAGATATAGCTCCCATATATATCGTTCGCCCGATTTACACTCATATGACCACAGTGGCCAATCTTTTACTCCGATTTAATTGAAATTTTGCATAAGGAGTAGAATTAGCATTGTAGCTATGCGTGCCAAATTTGGTTGAAATCGGTTCAGATTCATATATATAGCTCCCATATATAGCTTTCGCCCAATTTACACTCATTTGCCCACAGAGGCCAATTTTTTGCTCCGATTTAGTTGAAATTTTGCATAGGGAGTAGAATTAGCATTGTAACTATGCGTGCCAAATTTGGTTGAAATCGGTTCAGATTTAGATATAGCTCCCATATATAGCTTTCGCCCGATTTACACTCATTTGCCCACAGAGGCCAATTTTTTGCTAAGATTTAATTATATTTTTCTGATTTCGACAAAAATGGTCAAAATACCAACATTTTCCTTGTAAAATCGCCACTGCTTAGTCGAAAAGTTGTAAAAATGACTCTAATTTTCCTAAACTTCTAATACATATATATCGATAAATCATAAATAAATTTTTCCTTAAAATTGCTTCAGATTTAAATGTTTCCCATATGTTTTTACTAACATTGTGTTCCACCCTAGTGCATTAGCCGACTTAAATTTTGAGTCTATAGATTTTGTAGAAGTCTATCAAATTCTACCCAGATCGAGTGATATTTAAATGTATGTATTTGGGGCAAACCTTTATATATAGCCCCCAACACATTTGACCGATGTGATATGGTATCGAAAATTTAGATCTAAAAGTGGTGCAGGGTATAATATAGTCGGCCCCGCCCGACTTTAGACTTTCCTTACTTGTTTTATTTAACAAAGACTCTGTATCGACAAAGTTATAAATTTAAGACGGCTTAATATAACTTGCCATCATCAACCATTACCACAACCCAGGTAATTCAATTGTGGATGACCGCCTTAGTGTACATTTGTGCGCAATCCATGATAGAGAGTACATCAGATTCGGTCTGGCCGAACTTTCGACCGTATTTGCTTGTTCTATCTATATTTTATCAAGAGACAGTATTTACGGAAGTGAATAACATCGCTGTCGATTGCAACGCCAGAAATATTAGTTGTAGTTGTTGTCGAAATTCATACACAGTGCTGCCTGCATACTTTTCCACGCAGAGGAGGTACACGGTTGTAAAGATCATAATAATTTGAAAGAAAAGAAAATAATTTGATTGGAGCCTTTTAGACCATGTTCGCCAAGTCAATATGATGCTAATAAAAATAACAGTTGTCATCAAAGACGTTCTTGTGACAGAAGAAGTTTTTTCCTTCCCGAATTTGCAAACTCTAATATCGGTTTTAGTTCGACTCTCCATTTTCGATTTTATTATATGGGGTACAGGATCAATATTTATGGTATTGATATAATGCACAAATATAGCTTAACAATCGACTTTGGTTTTTTCCAATTATTATATACTAAAGTTTGTCATTAACGACAGCCATCATTTTCAATAGAGTTCCCAACATTTGTGTACTCTAACCCCATGAAGGTTAATAACAAATTATTTTGCACTTGCCTGTGCAAAATTGTCTATGATTACTTTTGTGCTTTTCCAATTTGCAATTAACAATTGCAAAATAATTAAGCCTTTTGAAAAAATGACACTTGTCATACACAATCTCATTTTCGCAATTTATTCTCCCTTCCTCTTGCCAGCTGTTAGGAACCTTCAATGTTCTCGTGCATTCCATTTGCAAATGGCACCAAAAGTCACAACACAATGACAATGAAAAACTGCCATACTGACGGAATCTCAGGCTGTATAAACAATCCAATTAGGGGAATATGGTTATTTGTTAAAATTTATTATTTTTCACGCTATATTGTATGGAAGAATATTACATTGATAATTATTGTTATAGCTATTATTAAATATCATAGGACAAAGTGGCAAAATGGCGACAAATGAGGCAGGGATATTTCGAAGAAATATCTATTAAAATATGTCTTAAATTTATAATTTCATTGCTATACTGAAAAAAACAGTTAACCCACCGGGATGAAATATTTTGGTTAATTTTAGAAAATTTAAATTATTTCTAGAATATTTTTACTAAACAGTATTACAAACGCTGTTATCACGCCGATATTACAAAAGTAAGTAAATATTTTTCTACAAATTCAAGAAAATTTATTATGTTAGACATAATTATATTATTTTTTCACCTGTTAAAGAAAATTTTGTAGTTTGAAGGAAAGGAAGGAGTTGAAAATTGCAAGAATGTCTTTAGTGCCATACGATGTTCAATATGGGCGCATTTGTAGTAAAATTTATACATTAAAAAAAAAAAAAAAAACAATTAACTAGTTTGTGAGAAGTACAAATTCAGTAAATCTTTATGTTTCATTTGTGTATAACTATTTCCCGTTTTTTAGTTCATTTAACTTATGCACTCAAAAAAATTGTTAGAGTAAAGGAAACTTTCTACAAACATAATAATTCCATGAACTAAAATAAAATTAAATTGGCTTTAGTGAAACAGAGGGTTTACCTCTCTTTTTTTGAATGTATAAGATTAAACTTTAGACGTATGGCGGTTTAAGACCACCACTACAATTAAGTTTGGGAGAGAACTATACACCGAAAGTTAAATTAACGTTATTTTTAACTTATTTTTATTAAAAAAAATATTTGTTGGTAGTTAAATTTTATTATTTTTTTTCGAAATTTTCCTTTTTTGAAGTATGTCTCAAACATTTTATGAACTAGACGTGGGTATAAAGTTCAATGACCCCACACATAAATTCAATATGAACTAACATAAAAGAAACTTTTCGTATGATGAAAATGGCGCAAATGATTTTGTTCATTACTTTTAGTTAATTTGTTCTACTATTAGTGGGTGTAATTTCGTAAGTTTTAGTTAAAAAGTACAACAGGGCATTGAATTTTCCTGATTTTAACATGGATTGCGTAGAAACTTATTCTAACCACTGCCATCCACAATCGAATTAATTGGGTTGCGGTAACGCTTGCCGATGGCAAGGTGTCTTAAACCTCCTAACACCGTCTTCGACTTACCTAAGTCGGTACGTGTTATATTAAATTAACAAAATTTTCTATAGAAATAAAATTTTAACAAAATTTTCTATAGAAATAAAATTTTGGTAGATTATTTTTGGCTCGAGTGGCAACTATGCTTACGAACCGATATGGACCAATTTTTGTGTGATTGGGGATTGGCTATATATAACTATAGACCGATATGGACCAATTTTGGCATGGTTATTAGCGGCCATACCACCACATTCCAAATTTGAACCGGATCGGATGAATTTGCTCCTCCAAGAGGCTCCGGAGGTCAAATCAGGAGAACGGTTTATGTGGGGGCTATATATAATTATGGACCGATGTGGACCAATTTTTGCATGGTTGTTAGAGACCATATACCAACACCACGTACCAAATTTCAGCCGGATCGGATGAAATTTGCTTCTCTTAGAGGCCTCGAAAGCCAAATTTGGGGGTCCGTTTATATAGGAGCTATACGTAAAAGTGGACCAATATGGCCCATTTGCAATACCGTCCGACCTACATCAATAACAACTACTTGTACCAAGTTTCAAGTCGATAGCTTGTTTCGTTCGAAAGTTAGCGTGATTTCAACAGACAGACGGACGGACATGCTCAGATTGACTCAGAATTTCACCATGACCCACAACATATATACTTTATGGGGTCTTAGAGCAATATTTCGATATGTTACATATTGAATGACAAAGTTAATATACCCCATTATCCTATGGTGGAGGGTATAAAAAAAAACACATAAAATTAAGAAAAAATCTATGAAATTACGGTAGGGTGTCGCAGTTACGACATGATTCGCATCATGTTTGAAGAAGAACGATCCAATGATGCCACCAGCCCATATACCGCTCCAAACTGTGACTTTTTCTGTATGCATATGTAGCTTTTAAAATGCTTCTGGGTGATTTTCACTCCAAGATCGTCAATTCTGCTTATGTACGTACTCACTGAACTAAAAATGGGCTTCTTCACTGAACACAATTTTTCGATAAGAAGCGCGCAATGAATTTCCTTAACAGATCACGCAATTACCTGAAAATATTTGACAGTGAAACAATACACGAAACGATAATAGCCAACAACTACCCCTTTATATGTATCGCCCGATATTCTGTAATTTGGTCATAATACCCGTATTTATTAGCCAATCTTACAAACTTTTAAGACTCCGATGTATTAGCCAATCTAAATAATAGGTTAGGTTAGGTGGCAGCCCGATGCATCAGGCTCACTTAGACTATTCAGTCCATTGTGGTACCACATTGGTGAACTTCTCTCTTATCCCTGAGTGCTGCCCGATTCCATGTTAAGCTCAATGACAAGGGACCTCCTTTTTATAGCCGAGTCCGAACGGCGTTCCACATTGCAGTGAAACCACTTAGAGAAGCTTTGAAATCCTCAGAAATGTCACCAGCATTACAGAGGTGGGATAATCCACCGCTGAAAAACTTTTTTGGTGTTCGGTCGAAGCAGGAATCGAATCCACGACCTTGTGTATGCAAGGCGGGCATGCTAACCATTGCACCACGGTGGCTCCTAAATCATACTTATATACCCAGCAAAAAAAGCGTCGCCAAAAACGTAGTGAAAATATTCTTTTTAGACCCGGAAGTTGTCCAAAAATGGCGCAAAAGCGATGCATTAACATGGTCTTGTCCACCATTTCAACAGCCATTGCAATTCTTAAGAGGTGATCCGAATTCAGTGTTTTGGATGTGAATTAAAAAATTTTGTGATATTTTGTCAAATATATATTTTTTATATTTTTTTCTGATTTTAATGCATTCGAACGCTTGTCCGATATCAAATATTTTGAAAAAATCGGATTTTCCTGGAATGGATTTAGCATTTTTTTCGATAAAATTTAAATTACTTGTACCCTGTTATTAATTCTTACTCTATATGTAACCTATTTAAAACAAAATAAGTTAAAATTACCCATTAAAAACATGAAAAAGCGAGTTATAACAAATTAAATTAAAAGAAATTCCTGTATAGTTAAAAAACTTACTTGGGTGGACATTTGTGGAAGTGCTTTTAATGTTGTTACTATAGAACAACTTCCAAAAATTTTTTTATAGATTTTAAAAAGTCTGGTTTAGCATTTTGTTTTTCAGATCCAAGTTATTATACACTGACCACTATGTGGTCGAGGTATACAGTCTGTTCCCATATCGCATTTTACTTAATTTCATTATATTTGGAACAAATCTTATGTAATGGTCATAGGGTTAATTTTAATATGCAATAGGGTTAGAACTATGATTATTGGTTATAAAATTGAAATTGCCACAAAAATAGAATAATATCCTTAACAAAAATGTTAAACCATTTCACCGAATATGTGCCATGACTTGCCTACCTCAACAAAATGGTCGTAAATAAACACCAACTTGCGACCCTTTCAAGTAGACACACAACATCAAATGGGCTACAAAACAAATTTTAAGTATGTCATTGTCTGGCAAAGAGACCAATCGGCCATTTGGCTGAAGAACTATTGTCAACTTAAGTGTTTTTCCCATAACAATTCCAAAGAATAACAATCATATGGGGGACCTCACAACACGTATCGTTGGTCATCACCTCTATTAGGGGACACTTTAAAGTACAAAATCGTGCCATAGAAATAATAAACAAACCAGAGGAAAAACACTTGGAACCATTACAAGTACCCATCACATCCTTTCACATTATCTTTGTCTTTGGCCACATCGTCATCGGCAGCATTATTACACTTCATCATTGATCTTGGATACGAGGTAGTTGAAGAAACAACAAACATGATGTGACAAATTTCAATTTGGTCCATATTAAAATTGTTTTCTATATTAAAAGAAGACAATAACAATAAAAGGTATTTTTGCCATTAAAAATAAATAAGTTAACATTTTTTCTATGACGATATTGATGTGGCACTTTTGGTTTTTGAGTATGAAAAGTGGATTTGGTGTGGTAGTGTGTGACATTGGAAAGCAATACTTACAGTGGGCTGTAAAGTATTCCACATAGGTGGTCAGTGACCTGGATAATATCTCGATTGAATCGGAAAGAAAAATATCAAAACACTTGAAATATGTGGACATTTTTGGCAGACGATCTTCAAGTATAGACACAATGATACTAGCAGGCCTTTTATACTCGCCACCATAGGAAGAGGGGGTATACTAACATTGTTAGTTCGTTATTAACACATCGAAATATTAGGACGAAATTTTGCTTCTCCCAAAGGCACCGGAGGTCAACCACATCGGATGAATTTTGGTCTTCCAAGAGGCTAGGGAGGTCAAATCGGGGGATCGGTTTATATGGGGGCTATATCTAATTATGGACCGACGTGGAGCAATGTTTGCATGGTTATTAGAGACTAACACCATGTACCAAATTCAGACGGATCGAAGTCTCCGCAAGCCAAATCTGGGGATCGGTTTGTATGGGGGCTATATATAATTATGGACCGATTTCGACCAATTTTTGCATGGGTGTTTAAGGCCATATATTAACACCACGTACCAAATTTCAACTGAAGCAGATGAATTTTGGTCTTCCAAGAGGCTCCGGAGGTCAAATCTGTTGATCGGTTTATATGGGGGCTATGTATAATTATGGACCGATGTCAACCAATTTTTGCGTGGTTGTTAGAGACTACATACTAACACCATGTACTAAATTTCAGCCGGATCGGATGAAATTTTCTTCTCTTAGAGGCTCCGCAAGCCAAATCGGGGGATCGGTTTACATGGTTACTATATATAATTATGGACCGATATGGACCAATTTTCGCATGGATCTTAGAGCTCATATGCTGACACCATGTACCAAATTTCAGCCGGATCGGATGAAATTTGCTTCTCGTTTAGGCTCCGCAAGTCAAATTTGGGGATCGGTTTATATGGGGCCTATACGTAAAAGTGGTCCGATATGGCCCATTTGCAAAACCATCCGACCTACATCCATAACAACTTCTTGTGCCAAGTTTCAAGTCGATAGCTTTTTTCGTTCGGGAGTTAGCGTGATTTCAACAGACGGACGGATATGCTTAGATCGACTCAGAATTTCACCACGACCCAGAATATATATATATACTTTAATGGGTCTTAGAGCAATATTTCGATGTGTTACAAACGGAATGACATATGTATTAGAGGTATAGAACATTTTTTGCTATTTGTCAGTTGTGATTTCACAAGGATATTGGCAAGATTTCGCCAAGATTGGTGATCCATTTTGAGGTTTGTGACAATATCTGGCCAGATAGAGTGACACTTAGCCCTCTAATGCCCCAATTATTTTGCCAGCTGATTAAATTTTCAATGTTAACAACACAAAAGCAAGAGAACTAAGCAAGAAAAATTTATACGATAAAATTCAGCATATGCTGCAAAGCCTCTTGAATAGTTTCAAATAAGTTTTCTTTTTATTTTGCCCATTTTTGTTGTCTTAATGTGTGTTTTACGTAAAGCTTCCGCCTAAAGGCGGGCTTGGACATTAGAGGGTTAGACAAAAGCCGGAGCGTTGTCTAAATCTCATCCGATACTGTGGAAAGTCTGCGGAAATCTGGGCTGACGTTGTGCCATTTTTGCCTAAATTGGAAGAACATATGACGCTTTATCTAAATCTAATTCGAATTGTATCAAACTCGACACAGTTAGATAGAATATTAAACAGACAGACGGACGGACATGGCCCTGAGCATTATTGCCAAAGACACCATGTGTCTATCTCGTCTCCTTCTGGGTGCTGCAAACATATGCACTAACTTATAATACCCTGTTCCAAAGTGTAGCATACCATGCATAAAAAGCAAAAATGTGGCTTTTCGGGCCAATTAAATCCATATCGGGTGAAAGATATATATTAGAGCTATATGTGAATCTGAACCGATTTCGCTGATTTTTTGCTAGTTTTCCGAGACTAGCAAAATATTTGGATGTACGGAATTTTGAAGAAATTTGGTTGACAAACATGCGAATTATGAGCAGATCTGTAATAACTATATATGGCAGCTATATTTAAATCTGAAGCGATTTTTTCCAAAATCAATAGCGATTGTCTCTGAACGGCGAAGTTCTTCCACAATCCAAACTAAGCGGATACGACCAAGAAGAGTTTGCAGGGAATCACCAAAAATAGGCATGACATTCCAGTGGTCCAAACTATGCACACAAGCTCCAAGGCAAGTGGTAGGAAAACCACTAAAGCAGCTTGGACCCTTTCTAGGCCAGCCAGGTGTACTATAAGAGTTGTAAAAAAATTTTTGGGACAATGAATCTTTGGGTTTCCTAACTTATAAATGAAATATATATTCCAATGTAGTTTTAAATCAAAAGTAATAAGACAATACAAATGCATTGTATCTAGGAAAATGCGTTAACATGAACGGACACATAACAGACCACTTGACAATATCCAGAACAGTCACTGAAGTATTACGCACAGAATTTTTCTCTTCAACCCTACCATACGCATTGAACAAATAACACTTGACAATGTTGGTTGCAAGTGGAATAGGTTCTTCAATGGAACTGAGTAAGTCTCCGGACAAAGAATAAACAAACAAAACGAACGCCAGTCCCTGGCGCACCAAAAGAATGAAACGCACTTATTTGTCGACACAGGAACGGCCGAAGGAAGATCGTTCGCATGCCTTTGCGGGACTGTATAACGTCGTTTGTCGTGACATTGTCATAGACTTGCACCAAGTAGCCCTTTACGTTGGACTGGTAAACTTGTTACCGGTCTGCGTATTGGCACATTGGTTGGCTCTTTATGATGATGGTGCCAACATTTATGTTTACACGCTTCAGATATTGCTGGCCAATGTCATGCCACATTATCTGCAACACACCGCACGCTAACACCATCGTTAACCGCAACGCATTGCCACTATCTCACGCCAGTTGCCGCCACCATTCTATACCACTTGACAATGTGCCAGAGAGTGTTTGAGAAGCAGATACCATTAGGATTTTTCGCCTTTGTTGTTTTTTTGGAACAAACATTGCCAACGACATCTTACGGTTGAATAGATTTAAGAGATGAGACAATAGCACTAAAGTGTCACGTTATTGCAAAGAACACAAGTAAAACAATACAGTCAGCCGAAACTTTCGTTGGATTAATATTCAGGGACTTTTGAGTTCCCTACAAAATCAGAATTATTTTTTTCTGGATTCAGTGGCAAAATTAATTATTCGAATTAATTTTAAATTTGAAATTGAGACTTGAACCATCGTTTAAAATTTTACTTATTCAATTAATTTATTCAATTATTTTATTTTAAATTTTTTTAAATTTAATTGAATACGTTAAATCCAATATTTCCAAAATCAGTTAAGATTTTAACTGAAAATTGTTAATGTTATTTTTTAAACCCAGTTAAGATTTTAACTGAAAATTGTTAATGTTATTTTTTAAACCCACCACCATAGAATGGCGATGGGGGGTTATAATAAATTTGCGATTCCTTGTTGTATCACATCAAAATATTGATTTCAGACTTTATGCAATATATATAATCTTGATCAGTGAGAAATTCTAAGCATTAACCTTCTGTCTGTCTCTCTGTTGTAATCGCGTTATAACATAGCCTTCAATAGTGAAGCTTTCATCCTAAAATTTGTCATCGATTTATTTGGTTTTTTTTTTAACTTGACCTACTTGCAGTAAAGTTCGCACATCATCTTGGTGCTGGTTTTTATATAGCCCCCATATCAACAGACCCCCTATTTGGTTCTTTCAGCTCATCCGATTTGCATGAAATTAAAAATCTAGAAGTATTAGGGGTGCATAAATAGGTGTACCAAATATGGTGTGCATCGATCCATGTTTTGGTTTAGTCCCCACATAGACCTATATCTCGATTTAACTTGAAGACACCGCAATTTTAGTCGCATTTGCCTGAAAAGAAAAAAAATCTAGAAATATTTTAGGTCCTTAAAAAGGCTTACTGGATGTGATGTGTATCCCTCGATCCCTCGATTTGACTTATTGGGCTTCCAGATACAGCAATTTTTATTCGATTCGAAATCTAGAGGTAATTTATGACCATTAATACTTGTGTTGTGAAGTTATTTTATATTGGTCAATGTTTTGTTAAAGCCCTCATCACTAGCATTCTCCCGATTTGACTTCTTGGGCTTCTACATAGTAATTTTTATAAATTTTGGTAAAGCCCCCATATAGAACGATCTCCCATTTTGAATTCTTTGGAATTTAGATACTGCAATATTATTTTCCATGAATTGGAAATCAGCGGTCTCACGATTTAAATTATTGAGGAAATAGAAGGAGCACAGATCATCGTAATTGCCGGAAAGTAGAAGTAAAATTTCCCGATTTTACTTTGACTCTTTTACTACCGAATTAAAGCAAAAGTGCATATTTTTCGTTGATTGTTGAAGATGTTTATTAAAATGCATTTTAATGCCCAGCAATATGCAAAATAATAATAGCGTATTTAGATCACAGCCTCTAATTTAATCGAATCCTAGTGGGGAGTTATCACAATGAACTGAATAGTCTAAGTGAGCCTGAAATTTAATCGGGCTGCCACTTTAACCACTTTTAGTGGGGAGTTAGAGTTTTGTGTCGTTTTCGAATATACCTTTGTAACGATTCTCCCTATACGGTATCAATCCGGAGGAATGTGCTACCTTGCTTCCAGCCGTGCTCAGTCCTGGGGAAGTCCTTTTTTCTTCGGATGGAGATTTGAGATCGCCGCATAAAAGAAAGTTAGTAAGATAGCTTGAAATTTAATAAGAGAGAGATAAAATTTAGATATAGAAGATTTGCCATAACTAGTGAAAATAGGTGACTTAGGTCTTAGGTTGTCACCGACATTCTTACACCCTCCCAACCATGTTGATTTCCGAGCTTAATCAACTCAATTATGGTACCCTTTATTGGAGCCTCATTACCTTTCGCTAAAATTAGTCAATGGTTCTTTAAAACACGATCTTTGAATAACTTATATTAACGTACAACAGATTTAACATAATATAATTAATGAAATTAATGTTTATGGTAATTCTAACGATAATTATGTAGAAATTATAATAAAATAATGAAAATACAGTAACAAACGACATTGGGTAAATAAGTTAATATTTTTAGTATGATAGAGAAAATGCATTATAAAGAGGAATGAAAAATATAAAAACTCACCGAAATACTCTGTCCGGGCCCGTAGATTTAGATTCGTTGAGAGTTGGAAGTGATGCTATTTTGAGAGATTATACAATGACTTATAGATATTATTATTATAATTAGTATGATTATCCAGAATAAAGTTTCATTAAATTATATTTGATAGCCAAATTTTGAGATCCTGACCAGAATACAAATGGGGATAGAATGAATGTGGCTTGATTTCTTAAGGCTTGGGTTTCTGCGAGACATATTATGCGGTTGATCCATAAGGCATATTATGTGGTCGATCCATAGGCATATTATGTGGTCGATCCAAAAAAAAAAGATCACTATTTTCAAGTTTATCTCGTTATGGATATATCTGATGTACGAAGAGACATACCTTTAATACACACGATGCGGCCCATGTATTGGAAACGCCCAAAGGCTTGAGGCCGTCTATAGTAAGGCAGTAAGATTATCTTCTCGCGGATTTAAATTTTTTCTTATAGATATACAATTTTTCCATTTATAGTTTTAGCTTCCCGCGCTCCAGGATTTAGCCAATGATCTATGATATACGTGTTTCTTTCGGTTTTTTTTCTAGCGGAACCAAATTCGGTCCGTACTTTTTCAAATTCGATTTTTTTTTTCTTTTTTATACCCTCCACCATAGGATGGGAGGGTATATTAACTCCGTAACACATCGAAATATTGCTCTAAAACCCCATAACGTATATATATTCTGGGTCGTGGTGAAATTCTGAGTCGATCTAAGCATGTCCGTCCGTCCGTCCGTTTGTTGAAATCACGCTAACTTCCGAACGAAACAAGCTACCGACTTCAAACTTGGCACAAGTAGTTGTTATTGATGTAGGTCGAATGGTATTGCAAATGGGCCATATCGGTCCACTTTTACGTATAGCCCCCATATAAACGCACCCCCAGATTTGGTTTGCGGAGCCTATAAGAGTAGCATATTTCATCCGATCCGGCTGAAATTTGGTACATGGTGTAAGTATATGGTCTCTCACAACCACATCGGTCCATAATTATATATAGCCCCCATATAAACCAATCCCCAGATTTGCTTTGCGGATCCTCTAAGAGAAGCAAATTTCATCCGATCCGGCTGAAATTTGGTACGTGGTATTAGTACATGGTGTCTAACTACCATGCAAAAATTGGTCCATGTCGGTCCATAATTATATATAGCTCCCATATAAACCGATCCCCAGATTTGACCTCCGGAGCCTCTTAGAGAAGCAAATTTCATCAGATCCGGCTGAAATTTGGTACGTGGTATTAGTATATGGTCTCTAACTACCATGCAAAAATTGGTCCATGTCGGTCCATCATTATATATAGCCCCCATATAAACCGATCCCCAGATTTTACCTCCGGAGCCTCTTAGAGGAGCAAAATTCATCCGATCCGGTTGAAATTTGGTACGAGGTGTTAGAATATAGTCTCTACCAACCATGCCAAAATTGGTCCATATCGGTCCATAATTATATATAGCCCCCATATAAACCGATCCAACGATTTGGCCTCCGGAGCCTCTTAGAGAAGCAAAATTCATCCGATCCGGTTGAAATTTGGTACGTGGTGTTAGTATATGGTCTCTAACAACCATGCAAGAATTGGTCCATCTCGGTCCATAATTATATATAGCCCCCATATAAACCTTTCCCCAGATTTGATCTCCGAAGCCTCTTGGAGGAGCAAAATTCATCCGATCCGGTTGAAATTTGCAACGTGGTGTTAGTATAAGGCCGCTAATAACCATGCCAAATTTGGTCCATATCGGTCTATAGTTATATATATAGCCGATCCCCAATCACGCAAAGATTGGTCCAGATCGGTTCATAATCATGGTTGCCACTCGAGCCAAAAATAATCTACCAAAATTTTATTTTTATAGAAAATTTTGTCAAAATGTTATTTCTATAGAAAATTTTGTCAAAATTTTATTTCTATAGAAAATTTTGTTAAAATTTTATTTCTATAGAAAAATTTTTCCAAATTTTCTTCTATAGAAAATGTTGTCAAAATTTTATTTCTATAGAAACTTTAAACTTAATTATATACGTATTTAATCGGCCTTTTTTAGTTTAATATATACCACGTATGGACTATGTGGTATATATTACGATGTTATGAAGTTTTAAGATACCTTGCCATCGGCAAGTGTTACCGCAAACCAAGTAATTCGATTGTGGATGACAGTCTTCAGTAGAAGTTTCTACACAATACATGGTGGAGGGTACATAAGCTTCGGCCTGGCCGAATTTACGGTCGTATATACTTGTTTCTTTTTCAAATCCCTATGGAAACAAATTTCTCATCGAAACAATTTTTATTGAAACCTACTGCGACATGAACAGAGTAACACACACAAAGGTAAGGCAACGTCTTCACATCTGGAAATGGACATCGGTATTTAAAGGGTTTAAGAGAATCAAAATATATGTCCGGCAAAAAAGCGTCGCAAAAAAGCAGTAAAAATGTTTTTTTTTTTTTTTTGGATCCGTAAGTGGTGCAAAATTGGTCATAAGCGATGAATTTAACATGGGTTAGTCATAGGACGGATGTCCACCATTTCAACAGCCGTTGTACTGAAAATATGAAAAAAGCGTGTTATAAAACGTTGAATTAAAATAACTTTTTCTGTAGTTAAAATAAAGAACATCTTTGGGAGAATATTTTTGGAAGCGCTTTCAGGAGAACTTCTAAATTTTTTTGCTGGGTGACAGTAGGGTGTATAAACTTATAGCACATGTGGTGTGTATAATGTTTGTATATGGTTTAATTTTCTGGGAAGAATTGTTGTATTTCTGAAGAAACTGAAATAATGATTTCGTTTCTTCATATCCCTGTTATTGATGTTAGTTCTAATGACAAGGGTTTATTTTATAGAAAAAGGTAAAGGTTGTCCAGGTGTGTACTACATTTAGTGAACAAAGATCTTGGTATGGGATGTGGAAACTTCTATCATAACAATGAGTGTTGACTGCCACATTTGTTAGAATTTTTAGAATTCTTATTAAAATAAATTAAAATAGAATAGTGAAAATTGTGGGGAAGTTGAGATCACACTTGTGCCGAATAGAGGTAGTTAAGTGTAATGCATGTGTAGTGCAGTATGTGAGGTAGTTCGTTCTTATCGTCAAAGAGTTTCTGTTAATTTCCCTCGAAAATTTCCTTTTGACAAACTTAGCACAAATTTTATCATTTCGATACAATGTGTTAAGCTATCGTAAAAACTTCCATTACATTCAGACAAATGAATTAAATTACTCATGCTGTCAATCACGGTCTCATAATTCGATCATTCAATAAACCCATAATCTTTAGAGGTAGTAAATCTTCCCACACTCAACTTGGTGTCATATATGGCGAGCCATATATTTCCGATCTCTGTGCGAAAAGTGGTATTCAAAAGAACCCTTTAAGCAAATGACACAACGACAGCATCAACCACCAAGTGTCATATAGTCATAGTAGTTCCATTGAATTCTACAAAGCCTCTTTTTTATGCAACAACAACAAAATCCTCTTGTAATCCATGAGATACCAAAAATAACGATGAATTTTAGTATCATAAGAGAAATATGAAATAACGACAACAACGACAAAGAATTCAAATATAAAATTGAATCAAACAATACCGCTTGTCGACCCACTAAACAAAATAACACGCCAGAAAAGAATGTTTAATTCTTTGGTTTTTTCCTCCATTCCTCTCCAACAAAACAAAATATCGCATCACCTGAAACCACTTTATGCGACGTAATAAAAAATGTCATTTTGACACTTCTGACATGCCATAAATAGTGACAGCAATTTAATTGTCAGTCAGTCACTCCGATAAACCCTAGCCCCAAAGAGCGAAACTTCGAGCTGACTATCTGTCATTTCAAAATATATTTGTATGGTCATTTTTGAATGTCCAATCACAGAGCCATATTTCCCTTCTTCCCACATCTTGTTGGATTTCTCTAGTGGCAATCAATTTACTTTTTTTCTCTAAGCAAAGTAGAAGTTTTTCTCCCCAAATGCAATTTTGGTTATAGCAGAATGTGAACTATGTATGGAAATGTATGCATGGTATTTAGTAGTTAATAATGGCACAGTCTATACACTGTATGTTGTAGGGATGCCGTTTGAGTTCAGTGGCCACATACGAAAACAAATTAGGTGAGATTATAAGATTGT
Source organism: Haematobia irritans (assembly GCF_050003625.1). Classification (NCBI taxonomy): domain Eukaryota; kingdom Metazoa; phylum Arthropoda; class Insecta; order Diptera; family Muscidae; genus Haematobia; species Haematobia irritans. Next base: position 84,509,757 of record NC_134399.1, on the reverse strand, counting down.
TTGGACAACTTATCTTATATAAATTTTGCAAATACTTTATATGAATTCCTTCACACCGTCAAATTAAAGTCTGATCTAACTTTCACTTCTAATCGCTGGTACACTGGGGGCCACTTTGGTGCAAATGTTTTTCAGCGGTGGTTTATCCTCTCTCTCAGTAATGCTGGTGATATTTCTGAGTGTTTCAAAGCTTCTGTATGTGGTTTCACCGTAAAGTGAAATGCCATTTGGACTCGGCTAAAAACGGCGGACCCTTGTCATTGAGCTAAACAAGAACTCGTGCTGCCCGATTAGTGATAAAAAGAAGATCACCACTGTGGTATCACAATGGGTTGAATGAGCGTGAAAATATAGGCTGCCTCTCAACTTAGCCAGAATTGTTTCACCAAAAGTCGCTAGGTAAGAGGTTAGGTTGAAAAGAGCATGCAGGTTTCCATGTGTCATGTCGCGTGACATACACATAAGCCGGTATTCGGCTTGTTGTGTTGCCCAGTCCCTGTTTTCCGAATCAGCTTTTGCCCGATATGGATAAATCTTTGGCTGGGAGAGGTTGGTCAGTGACAAAGGTAGCGTTCCCAGTTATCATCATTCTCAAAACACGTCCTACAAACACTCGCCTCCGCTGCTCTGCACTGAAATGTTGATAATTCCAGCTGCCTGCATCCTCAAAAAAAAATGCTTCTGTAACATATACCCCAAACACATTTTGCTTCAGGCATATATACAAACAAAATATTGTTTGTATTGTTTAAACATATTATGTTTCACCTTAAGTATACACTGGTAGAATAAAATTTTAATGAAATTTTCTATATTTTTAAGGCGCCAATTGGTAACTTCCATTCTTTTACTTGCAGCTTACTCTCTAGGTCTCTCTTTCTAAACACATATATGTTTATAGGCTATTTCTAAATTAATATATGTTTGAATGCAAGAATCCAAAATTTTATGTCTCAAACGTGTTATGCTAGTTTATGAACATTGTATGCTTGCACTTAAAAATATTGTGTTAAAAAATTTGGGTTCCAAACATATAATTTTTACACCCAAACATATGAAAAACAGTCTTTTTCGTCCGTGTGGTCATTATTTCCACGGTCATCTTGACAACCGCCTTGCTCTCCTTGTGTAGTACTCCAGACTTTTTCTTGTCTGGGTCACTGCATAGTATTTCCATCGTCCTTCCGACCGTTGGTTTGCTCAATATCGCTTTATGTGTCTCCCTTGCCCATTCATCAAACTGGGCCCTCGTTGTTTCTATTTGCCTTGCGTTTTCTAAGTTCACTTCCCCATGTGACCTAACTCTTGTCGCCAGTTCATCTGCCTCTACATTTCCTCTTATTTCGGCATATTCCGGCACTATATGATGCGGAACCCACCGCATTCAGAGTATTCGTAGATCATTACTTTGCTTTTTAATATGGTTTGCGATCGAATCGTAATGTCTTCGTCTATCCGTGAAAATGTTCACATTTTGTGGTCTCGTGTTATTTCCGCGCCTTTTAACACATTCCGTTATGACACGCACTTCTGCCTTCAGGACTGTGCTGTGGTCAGGGATGATAAATGATGTTGATGAAAAAGTATTAAAAATGTACTTTTCGAAGCCAAAAGGTGCTAAAAATACCTAATATCAAATTTAAAGACTATTGCAAAGGTATACGTATATAAGATTTAGACCGATTTAGACAACATTTTTTTTTTGTTTTTCTAAAAAAAATCTTATTTTGCAACATTTTATTTCTATAGAATATTTTGTCAAAATTTTATTTCTGGAAAAAATATTGTAAAAAATTTATTTCTGCGAAAATTTTGTAAAAATTTTATTTCTATAGGAAATTTTGTCAAAATTTTGTAAAAATTTTATTTCTGCGAAAATGTTGTAAAAATTTTATTTCTATAGGAAATTTTGTCAAAATTTTATTTCTATAGAAAATGTTGTCAAAATTTTATTTCTATAGAAAATGTTGTACAAATTTTATTTCTTTTGTCAAAATTTTATATCCATAGAAGATTTTGTCAAAATTTTATTTCTATAGAAAATTTTGACAAAATTTTATTTCATTGTTGTTGTTTTTGATTTCAGCTTAAAACCATGCATTGATTAAACTACAAGTGTAGCTTAACCAACAGAGGAAAAAAAATGTGTGTCAAATTTATTTGGGCAAAGCCCTATAGACTGCAAGATGGTTGGATGGACGCACGTTTCGGAATTACCACATTCCTTATCAGCATCCCCTACTTGCAGCAAAACTATCAACCAATTATCAGAATAAATTCAGGCAGTTCATTAAACCCAACAATGAACCACACTTGAACCTTCCGAAAAAAGGTTTTACATGATAGCCGGCTTAGGCCGAAATAAATTGGTACAAACATATCTCTTTTCTTTTGCCACCGTCACATCATCGATTTGAGTACAGTTGGCTGGGTTTATTTTGAGCGTGCTTCCTCTTTCTTTCATTCGTTTTGTTTTATTATTGTTGGTTTTGTTCTTTAATCATTTCTATAGAAAATTTTGTCAAAAGTTGATTTCAATAGAAAATTAAAGAAGAAGTACCTCTATGAAAAATCTACCACACGAATGTGGTATAGACAATATTCCTCTCAAAAATGTTGAGACCCTGTAATAAAAACTAAAATATCCTCATTTAGTAGTATGTTTATTTCTGCAATGTCTGCTTTTTATAATTTTTAGAGTTGAGTTGATATCTGATGAAAACGTTCACATTTAGGGCAGAATAACTTTATATAGAGTAATTGTAATGAAAGAGTACCAAATGGATCGCGGTCGTGCCACGGTGCTTTTGGCAGTCGAAATGTATCAAACAAAGCACAAAAGTGTCAACTTTATCAACCCCGGTCCTGTAATCGGAATAGAATCTTGGTGTCCAGGTCCTCCACATATAACACCGTAAGATTTTCCCCCAAAAAGTTGATAACAATTTGAACTTTTCGTTGAGATAAAAAAAACTGTTATGTTTTGTGTCATGAGTCGATACTTGTTCCGAAAAATACACCCTAGAAACTCGATTCTGTAACATATTCTCCCAAACATATTCTGCTTCAAACATGTATATATTTTTAGTATTTGTCCAAATAAAATTTTGCTTGGATTATTGAAACATGTTATATTTCACATAAGGCATATATATTGTTAAGGTTATTTCCAGTTTTGGTTATTATTGGTTATTTCCAGCTTTTAAACATTTGTTTACTTACTATTCTATCATATTAACATATGTGTCGCAAACACATTATATATAACATTATATACTTGAACTTTAAAATAGTATGCTAAAAAATTGAGTTCCAAACATATACTTTTTTACTCCGAAAATGTTCATTCGTGTATAAGTTCTCCCCATTGCACTATGGGCGAAATCACGATTTTAGCAGCAAAAAATACTTCCCACCAAGTTAGCTTCACAAAATTTGATGAGTAGATTTGTAGATATAAAAAAATAAATTGTAAAAAATTGGCGGGCCACGCCCCCTCTCTAGAGCAATTGCTATAAATACCTCGACAAATTGTGTTCTTTGTTTTTGCATCATTCAGCAAAGTTGTAGCTCTTGACTAGGCAAACAAAAATGCTGAATATATTAAGTCGGAAAAATTTAATCTTCATGCTCAAAACGCCAAAAAATGGCGAAAAAATGAAAAGTTTTCACCGATTTTTTCGGTTTTCCTTCCTATGTAGCCTATATATTTATTAACACCTTTCTAGTTCGCACTAAGTTCATACGATTACTCCTTAACACAATTTTTTACAATTTTAATTGTTTTTTTGTAATCCAAGCCTTTTACAACGTTTATGTTAGTGACTTTTCGAGTAAATTGATGTTTTTTTTATACCCTCCACCATAGGGTATAGGTAGGGTAGGGTATATTAACTTTGTCATTCCGTTTGAAACACATCGAAATATTGCTCTAAGACCCCATAAAGTATATATATTCTGGATCGTGGTGAAATTCTGAGTCGATCTAAGCATTTCCGTCCGTCCGTCTGTTGAAATCACGCTAATTTTCGAACGAAACAAGCCATCGACTTGAAAGTTGGCACGAGTAGTTGTTATTGAAGTAGGTCGGGTGGTATTGCAAATGGGCCATATCGGACCACTTTTACGTATAGCCCCCATATAAACCTATCCCCAGATTTGGCTCGCGGAGCCTCAAAGAGAAGCAAATTTCATCCGATCCGGCTAAAATTTGGTACATATTGTTGGTATATGGCCTCTAATAACCATGCAAAAATTGGTCCACATCGGTCCATAATTATATATAGCCCACATATAAACCGATCCCCAGATTTGACTTGCGGAGCCTCAAAGAGAAGCAAATTTCATACGATCCGGATGAAATGGTTTTGGTATATGGTCTCTAACAACCATGCAAGCAAAAGAAGCAAATTTCATGCGATCCGGTTGAAATTTGGAACATGGTGTTAGTATATGGTCTCTAACAACCGTGCCAGAACTGGTCCATATCGGTCCATAATTATATATAGCCCCCATATAAACCGATCTCCAGATTTGCCCTCTGGAGCCTCTTCGAGGGGCAAAATTCATCCGATCCGGTTCAAATTTGTCGCTAATTAGTATATGGCCGCTAACAACCATACCAAAATTGGTCCATATCGGTCTATAGTTGTATATAGCCGATCTACAATCACACAAAAATTGGTCCATATCAGTTCATAATCGTGGTTGCCACTCGATAATCTACCAAAATTTTATTTCTATAGAAAATTTTGTTAAAATTTAATTTCTATAGAAAATTTTGTCAAAACTTTATTTTTATAGAAAATTTTGTGAAAATTTTATTTCTATAGAAAATTTTGTGAAGCGTTACCGCAACTCAAGTAATTCCATTGTGGATGGCAGTGTTTAGAAGAAGTTTCTAGCAATCCATGGTGGACTGAATAGTCTAAGTGAGCCTGAATCTTAATCGGGCTGCCACTTTAACCTATGGTGGAGGGTACATAAGCCTTGGCCGTGGCCGAACTTACGGCCGTATATACTTGCTTTTTTTTTAATTATGGTATGTGTAGGTTCTTGTAAACAAGAAATATATGAGCCAAAGCTATCCATAGCTCAGAGATGCATGAAATATATTGTGCACTCTTCAATCCTTACAAGCGGTACATGCACGATCTTTTTTTCAACACTTGTTTTGGGTCTCAGATTAATTTTCTGTACCGAAATCTATAGTAACTACTGAAACCTTGTTTCTTCGACATAAATATACTAATATTTTGTATATTGTGGTAGACCATTCATATTTTGTGGAAAATATTTTACTATTTTTAAAAATGACGACGAAACTTTTGAGTACCATTCTCAAATTCCGAGGAGAAAACAATTAAGGTTGGCTGTAAATGTTTTAAAAACCAATACTAATACCAGTAAAAGATACTAAAAGGTCCTTGCCGGAAAATGCTCTTCTCTCTTTCGTGCGATGAATGGTTTTCATCACCGTTTGCACTGCCATTTTATTTCGGCTTTTCGAAATGAAGACCCAAAATTTTTTCTTTTAGTTTAGATTTTTTTTTTTTTTGCTGCCAAGTCTACTCATGCAAACGACTTATTCATATCTCAAACCGTCAGACTTCAATATATAATTTCTATAACATAATTCAAATCATTTCTCTTATTTGCCAACAAAAACTCAAAGATTTCAAAATTTTTAAAGCTGAGTGTTTCTTAAAAAAATCTCTCATTTGTTCATTAGCAGCCAAATGCAAACAGTTTTACCATGGTTTGGTTAGGTTAGGTTATGTGGCAGCCCGATGTATCAGGCTCACTTATAGCGATTTCGATTGGGAAAAAAGGTGCAACATTCTCGAAATTGATAGCAAAATATGAAGGACACTGTGATAGATTTTGGATCCTGTATCTCTCACAATATTAGGAATTAACAATAACTTTGGAATGACGCTATCATTTGGTCGAAAATGCAATGAGGAAAAAAGTAGGATAACACCAAGGCAACATATTTTTTGCGAATCGAAAACGCCATTAGACTATTCAGTCCATTGTGATAGGGACCTCCTATTTATAGCCGAGTCCGAACGGCGTTCCACATTCCAGTGAAACCACTTAGAGAAGCTTTGAAACCCTCAGAAATGTCACCAGCATTACTGAGGTGGGATAATCCATCGCTGAAAAACTTTTTGGTGTTCGGTCGTAGCAGGAATCGAACCCACGACCTTGTGTATGCAAGGCGGGCATGCTAACCATTGCACCACGGTGGCTCTCCAGTTTTACCATGGCATAAAACTGGAAATTTCCACAAATAATCACATGTAAAAATTTCCCATGACACTTCAAAACATTTTTAGTTTTACTCCACGAAAAGCGATAAAACTCTTCAAAATTTCACAAAAAAGTACACACAAAAAACCATCAAAATAACTACGAAATACAAACATTTAGCGAATTCTAATTTTATATAGTTAAACTACTCTCCTTGAGTATTAGAACTCATACTTACATATTTTTTTGTTTTTAATAAAAATATTTATCTAAAAAGCAGTTTTTAATTTTCAGAAAATTGCGCTGCTTTACTCTTATTACCACCTATTAAAAGTTTTGTCAATATTAACGGCTGTTTGTGCATAAACAGGGTTGCCAACAGTAACAATTTATTTCGATTTTTTACAATCAATATGTTGGTTAGTAAACCCCATCTAGAAAATATTAAAAATCTAAAGTTGAAAATTTTACTTTTTGCCGCTAAAATCGCGATTTCAGCCATAGTGCATTGCTGTGGAAGTCAAGAAAGTATTAACCGTTGACACATATACAATTTTTAATCACATTAAGCTTGTTCGGTTATAAGTGCTGGATGCAAATCATTTTAAAGTAGATACACGGAAGATTTAAATAAGAGTCGAAATATGAGATGATTGAAATTCTGTCAATATTTGCGACAATCAATTCGAATGGGTGAATACGGAATTGCAAACAAATTCAACATCAAAGTCAGCGTTAATAATTGTCAAACTTGTATAAATTAAAGTATAAACAAAATAAACAGGAGATCTTTAACATCATAGATCCCTCACCCTCAAGGAAATAAATTAAAAAAAAAATACTCACACAGAAGAATGTGCGAAAATTTTTCGATTTATTTTTAATTCAAATTCCAGACGAATTAAAAAAAAATACACACACAGAAGAATGTGCGAAAATTTTTCGATTTATTTTTAATTAAAATTCCCGACGATGGATTAAATAAAACAAAATCGATTTTTGTAGGACCTCGGACCGAACAAAACTTACATAAAAATTTGTTATATTTAAAATTTATTATTATTTAACATTATTTTGTTATTATTAGATTAACACAAAATAATTATATTTAGAGTATCTATATATGTTTTACATGGAAAATAATCTAATACAAATTGTCTATTCTACGATTGCTAATAGTTTCACCACACATGTCTTCTATTTCCAGAGATAAAGCTACACAAAACCCAAACCTAGCAACACAAACCAGCAATTGGGCAGCGGGCAACAATAAAACAAAATGTTGATAGCAGTTCCAAAAACCAAAACACAATTCATGGAATTTTTGTATTTTGCTCAAAACCAAGAGAACATAAAAGCAACCGAGTCGAAGCAACAAAGTAAACAACGAATACAATTTCTAGTCTCAGAGAAAACTGCTAACAGCGAACAGCATTTTAATGAATATTAATCAAGAAAAGCAACATCATCAGCAACATCATCAACCCCAGCACCAGCAGCAGCAGCAGCAACACAGTACAAAGCACAACACAAACAACAGCAACAACAACGGATTCCAACAGTTGCATTTGGCCACAACACAACATTCATCATCTCAACTAGCAAATACGGCAACATTACCGCCAGCAAACCGCTTGGCCCACTTCGAATTGGAATATTTTAAAAAGGCGCATGCGCATGCACAAGCAACATTGGCCTACAGCTACGAACGTCAACTGCTGCAATTGCAGCAGCCACAACAGCAAAGTCAGCAATTAGCCTCCCGACGCACGAATTTTGAACACGAATATATTGGCAAGTGCAACAACGCCTACAACATTCAACGAAATCACGAAATTGCCGCCATTACTGCTTCCACCTCCACGTCCTTCTCGCCCTCGAGTGCAGCACATTATTCAACTGCCGTTAGCTCCTCTATGGTAATGTCACCAAGTCGGCGACCTTCGCCACCAAGAGCTGCAACACATCCTATGAATATGCATTTAAGTGCTATGGCCCATGCTCAAATGCAATTTCAGTTGCAACAGAAGTTAACGGCAGCAGCTGCTGCTTCGTCTGGAAATACAGGCCATTCGACACATGGTGGATTGCCGCCTCCACCCAGCCATTTAGGCAGTTATTTTCGCAATCCTCCTTCACCAGCTGGGGGCTCTGGTGGAGTAACATCGGCCACCTCCAATACATCTACAAATACCACATCCAGTTCCAGTGCTTCCAATGCCAATCCGTCGCCTGTCCCTTCTTCCACATCCAGTACACCGACATCGACTGCAACATCGTCCGCCCATAATCCGCTAAATCACTTGCAGAATATGCAGCCTTTCGATTTTCGAAAAATTAATTCAGCGGCTTTGGGGGCATTTCCAGGTCTTCCTCCACCGGCACGCCTAAGCCCCAGTGAAATGGCCCATCATCAACATTTGCAACAACAAGCTGCTCAACAAGCCGCAATGTTGGCCCAAGCTAGGCGGCGTATTAACGAAGCCAGTACACCATCGGAAAAAAATGCAGCTGTGGCAGCGGCAGCAGCTGCTGCAGCGCAAAGTAATCAATTCTTCAATGCAATGGCTATGTCGGGACACCCATTACCTTTTCACTTACCACCACCCCCACCAATGCCCCATATACATCCACCATCTCCGGGTTCTTCGGCTAGTGGAGCCTCTGCTTCAGGTCTACCCGCTGGTTTGACCAGTAACCAGGTTGCCGCAATAGCAGCGGCTGCCGCAGCTTCGGGTAATCCCATGCCACATGGCTTCTTGTCCTCGCACTTTCCTGGTCTAAATCCCGCAGTGGCAATGGGCAAACCTCCTCATCTACCGAAGACCCCCGAACTGGACAAACAAAAAATGTCCGATATGAATCATTTGCGCGATTCATCTGGCTCAAGGCATACACCACCTTCGCGTAGTATTACGCAGACATCAATGTCCTCAAATGCATCTGCCAGCCAACAGTCACCGTCAGCAACCTCACTTAATCAGCAACAAACTTCAAGCAATTACCAAAGTCAACGAGATCTGAGAGACGTAGGAAATAGTCATCGAAATCACCTGCAGCATGACTCCCCCTCAAACCAATCGCAAAGGCTTTCTAGAATATCAACCTCAGGGGGATTGAGACCTGGGCGCAAGACTCACTCTCCTGGGAAACGGCAATGGGGCTCTTTGCCTGCAAATCTAGGAACACAATTTATCAATCCTGTGACAGGAAAGAAGAGAGTCCAATGCAACGTCTGCCTAAAGACCTTCTGTGATAAAGGTGCTCTGAAGATCCATTTCTCGGCGGTTCATTTGAGAGAGATGCACAAGTGCACTGTGGATGGGTGCAATATGATGTTCAGTTCCCGCAGATCCCGCAATCGTCATAGTGCTAATCCGAATCCAAAACTCCATTCGCCCCACCTTAGGCGTAAGATATCACCCCATGATGGTCGCAGTGCTCAGCCGCATCCTTTGCTATTGCAGCCTCCCAATGGTCTAATGGCTGGCCTTAATCCCTTCGGTAGTTTCCCCATGCTAACACCTCCACCTGACATGCGCCACCATCCCATGGGTGGACTGGGAGACCCCAAATATAACCATGAACTTATGCAAAGATCCTATATGGATGGTTCTCTCATGGCCCGATATGAGGGCAGGCCAATGCCCATCTCCGAAGTTCTGGGCGATGAGGACGATGATGATGATGGCATGGATGGCGGCATACATATAGGTGATATGGATGATGATGATGACGACGACGATGGTGAAGGCATTGTGGTGGTAGGAGATGAAGGTGACAGCATACTTGACAAAACAAACTCTGAGGATTTCAGTATAGAAGACAATGTGGCCGATGAAACTTCTTCGACGCTTGGCGATAATAGCAGAGATCATTTCGATCGATCCGTGTACTCCAATACCCCAACTGAGTATTCAAAAACCAAAGATAAAGGACAGGACTCAACGAAGAAGGATGACGGGGAGGAGGATGGACGTAGTACAGCAGAAAGGCATAGCACGGAAAGCAATGATGACACTTTAAGTGTAACCGACTCATGCAGTGTTAGGGAGGAGTTTGAAGGTTCCACGAATGCTCTTTCACTGCAGACTTCCACGAATGGGGCCCACAGTTCTTCCAGCAAACGCAAACGTAAAAATCAAAATCCTGTGCGATGTGCTGTTCAATCAACTGAAAATTCCTGTGATAACTTCAATGATTATGAAATGGCAAATGATTTGACAAGAAAATCGGAGGCGAAGGAAGACCGACCAATCAAAGAGGAGCCCCGAGAAGATGATCCCATGTCTTTGGATTTATCGAAGAGAACGCGTAAATCGGAAGAACCAACGACTGAAGGCACAAAAGTATTACCATCTCCCCCCTTAACGCCCTCAACGTCAGCCAACGAAACGTTGAGAAGTTCATCAATGGGTACAAATTTAACGGTTAAGGAGGAACCACATGAAGTTGATGAAGACCTTGCTGAAGAGCAAAGGAGAAATAATCCCTCCACTAAACCACCAAATGAACAATCTATTGATTTATCTTCCATTACTAAGGATAGACAAGAGGAAGATGAAAATAAACCCAAAGAAAACGGGAGACTAATAGGTCTGTTAATGCCCGTCATCAAAGAAGAACCAAGGGAGGATGGTACCGGTGGAGCAACATCACCTCCCTCCTTATCTGCCGTAGAAGAACCAGAGGAGGAAAATCGTTATCTTAGAATTAAGAAAGAGCTAATGGAGGATAACTTCAAACTGAACATATCATCTGAGGATAACAATAACCTGCCCGAAAATCTCACAACAAAGGTCAATCTAAATGAAACGAAATCTACGGTGGCCGAAGAACAAAACGGCAGTGAATTCCTCAGCGAAGAAGCCGAAGTGCCCATTGACAAAGATAATCCGCTCAAATGTACAGCATGTGGTGAAGTATTCCAAAATCACTTCCACCTTAAAACTCATTATCAAAATGAGCATCTGAAATTACATCACAAATGCAACATTGATGGTTGCAATGCCGCCTTCCCTTCGAAGAGAAGTCGTGATAGACACAGTTCCAATTTAAATCTACATCGAAAACTCCTCTCTACCAGTGATAATCATAATCTGGATCCTTTACCCGAACCTATGGTCATGAATAGCAGTAAAAATTTCAATGCAACGCAAGCCAACAACATTTCGGCATCGGCTTTGCAGGCAGAATTCTTTGCCCGTCTCTATGCTGGGGCCCATGGCTTACCTCCTTTGAATTTTGAAGCTTTAAAACAACACTTTCCACCAAACCCTCCGCAGCAAGCAGCTCCCACAATACCAACTACATTTCCTGATGCCACGGCGGCCTTTATGAGTGATCCGAGATTTCTTATGCAACACGGAGGAAATCCTTTGCTATTCTCCGGTCTACCAGGACTACCAGGTTTTCCCCACCTCTCACCCCATTTATTGGCTGCCTCTTCCTTCAATGGTCTAAATCCTTTCATTGGACGCAGACCATCATCTGAATCGCATTCTCCGCATTCGATAACTCCACCTGGAACCACACAGCCACGTTCACCTCTGCTAACAAATCCAAAATCTTCCAATATATATTCCGGCAATAATGATCAGGATTTAAGAACGAATTCATCGTCTTCTCCATCGGCTAATGATCAGCATTCAATATATGGTAATGGAGGTGGAAACTCAACGAGCTCCTCCCAGCATCATAGTCAACTATCTGCACAACAACAGCAACACCAACATCAAAATCGGACTTTAGATCGTTCATCATGACCCTCTCCCCTGCAACATCAACAGCAATTGCATTTTGCCCCTCATCACCCTATGCACTATGCCGATATGATGGCTTATCGCCATTAGTTGTAGAGTAGAAATGATTGATAAAGGTATTGATTAGGTTAAATAATTTATTCTAGGTAATATGGTGCAATACAAAAACCTATATTGAATATTGAAAGTTGAGGAGAGGTGAGATGACAAATATGTGGATAAAGTGATTTTATTTCTTTTTTAATAAGCGAATATATTTTGTTATTTCTTAACTAACAAAACGGAGTTTTATGAAATGTTTACATTATTCATATATCCAATACAGAGCTATGATCCATTGATTTGATCCATTGATATATAGGAATACCGTTTTAATGGAGATATTATGAGAAAATTAACCAAAATACCAAACGGAAAATAGATCGTGAAAAGAAAAAATATATTTTTCCAATTTTGAGTTAATTGATTTAATTAACTTTTTATTGAAATCGTTTCAATATTCGAAATATTATTATCAAGTAAAATATTAATTTATTTAAAAGCTTATTACATTTAATTATTTGTTATTGGTACAATAAATGAATTATTAATGGAATCATCGACATCAATTATAATATTAATTGGTCCAATTAAAAAAAAGCGTCGCCAAAAAAGTAATGAAAATGTTCTTTTTGGATCCGAAAGTGGTGCAAAATTGACGCAGGAGCGATGAATTTAACATGGGCTTGTTATAGGACGGAAGTCCTCCATTTCAACAGCCGTTGCACTGAATTTGCATCACTTCTTTACGTGTGATCCGAATTCAATGTTTTGGATGTAAATTAAAAAATTCTGTGACATTTTGTCAAAGAAATATTATATTTTTTTATAATTTTTAATGGATTCTAACGCTTGTCGGAAACGTTCGACCTCAATTATTTTCAAAAAATTGTAACACATCGAAATATTGCTCTAAGACCCCATAAAGAATATATATTCTGGGTCGTGTTGAAGTTCTGAGTCGATCTGAGCATGTCCGTCCGTCCGTCTGTTGAAATCACGCTAACTTCTGAACGAAACAAGATATCGACATGAACCTTGGCACAACTAGTTGCCATTGATTTAGGTCAGATGGTATTGCAAATGGGCCATATCGGTCCACTTTTACGTATAGCCCCCATATAAATGGACCCCCAAATTTGGCTTGCGAGGCCTCTAAGAGAAGCAAATTTCATCCGATCCGGCTGAAATTTGGTACATGGTGTTAGTATATGGTCTCTAACACCCATGCAAAAATTGGTCCACATCGGTCCATAATTATATATAGCCCCCATATAAACCGATCCCCCGATTTGGCTTGCAAGGCCTCTAAGAGAAGCAACTTTCACCCGATCCGGCTGAAATTTGGTATGTGGTGTTAGTATATGGTCTCTAACTACCATGCAAAAATTGGTCCACATCGGTCCATAATTATATATAGCCCCCATATAAACCGATCCCCAGATTTGGCTTGCGAGGCCTCTAAGAGAAGCAAATTTCATCCGATCCGGCTGAAATTTGGTACATGGTGTTAGTATATGGTCTCTAACAACTAATCAAAAATTGATCCACATCGGTCCATAATTATATATAGCCCCAAATATAAACCGATCACCAGATTTGACCTCCGGAGCCTCTTAGAAGACCAAAATTCATCTGATTCAGTTGAAATTTGGTACGTGGTGTTAATATATGGCCTCAAACTCCCATGCAAAAATTGGTCGGTATCGGTCCATAATTATATATAGGCCCCATATAAACCCATCCCCAGATTTGACCTCCAGAGCCCCTTGGAAGAGCAAAATTCTTCCCATTCGGTTGAAATTTGGTACGTGATGTTAGTATATGGTATCCAACAACCATGCAGGAATTGGTTCCTATCAGCCCATAATTATGTATAGCTCCCATATAAACCGATTCCCAAATTTGACCTCCGGTGCCTTTTGGAGAAGCAAAATTCATCCGATCTGGTTGAAATTTGGTACGTGGTAATCGTATATGATATTTAACAACCATGCCAAAAGTGGTCCATATCAGTCCATAATCATATATAGCCCCATATATACCCATCCCGAGATTTGGTTTTGGAGCCTCTTGGAGGAGCAAATTTCATCCGAGTCAGTTGAAATTTGGTACATTGTGCTAGTATATGGTCGTTAACAACCATGCGTAACTAGGTCCATATCGGTCTATAGTTATATATATCCCTCAGATAAATCGATCCCCAATCACACAAAAATTGGTCCATATCAAGTTCATAATTGTATATAGCCCCCATATAAGCGACCCCCATATATCAATTCTGGCTCTCTACGTACCGTGCAAAAAGTCCATATCGATTCGTAATTATTTGTAGACTTAACTATACATAACTTTTTTGTCTAATATATACCACGTATGAACTAACTCACAATTTAGAAAACGATGTTAAGAAGTTTTAAGATACCACAACCCAAGTAATTCGATTGTGGATGACAGTCTTTCGTAGAAGTTTCTACGTAACCCATGGTGGAGGGTACGTAAGATTCGGCCTGGCGGAACTTACGGCCGTATATACTTGTTTTAGATTGGATTTAGCATTTTTTCGACAAAATTTAAATGATTTGTACCATTTTATTAATTCTTACTCTGTTTTTAACCTATTTGAAATAAAAAGAGCTAAAATTACTTATTAAAAGTATGAAAAAACCAAGTTATAAAATATGATTTAAAAGAACTACCTGGGTAGTTAAAATAAAGAACATCATTGGGAGTGCATCTTCTGGAAGTGCTTTTAAAGTTGTGCCTTTGGAAGAACTTCCAAATTTTTTTTTGCGGGGTAATTAAGGACCGATCAATGTTGCCATTGGTTGTGCCAGACCATAAACTAACCTCCGGAAGTCAAATGACGGGGGTCGGTAGAAACGGGGATATATATAACTATGAACCCATATGGACCAATTTCTGTGTTGAAGGTGGAGGGCCAATACCAACTTCGCGTACCAAATTGTAACCGGATCGGATAAAATGTACTTATCCACGAGGCTTCTGAACGGTTTTTATAGGGGCTATATATAGTTATGGACCGATATGGATCGGATAAAATGTAAAGGGTGATTTGTTAAGAGCTTGATAACTTTAAAAAAAAAAAAAACGCATAAAATTTGCAAAATCTCATCAGTTCTTTATTTGAAACGTTAGATTGGTCCATGACATTTACTTTTTGAAGATAATTTCATTTAAATGTTGACCGCGGCTGCGTCTTAGGTGGTCCATTCGGAAAGTCCAATTTTGGGCAACTTTTTCGAGCATTTCGGCCGGAATAGCCCGAATTTCTTCGGAAATGTTGTCTTCCAAAGCTGGAATAGTTGCTGGCTTATTTCTGTAGACTTTATACTTGACGTAGCCCCACAAAAAATAGTCTAAAGGCGTCAAATCGCATGATCTTGGTGGCCAACTTACCGGTCCATTTCTTGAGATGAATTGTTCTCCGAAGTTTTCCCTCAAAATGGCCATAGAATCGCGAGCTGTGTGGCATGTAGCGCCATCTTGTTGAAACCACATGTCAACCAAGTTCAGTTCTTCCATTTTTGGCAACAAAAAGTTTGTTAGCATCGAACGATAGCGATCGCCATTCACCGTAACGTTGCGTCCAACAGCATCTTTGAAAAAATACGGTCCAATGATTCCACCAGCGTACAAACCACACCAAACAGTGCATTTTTCGGGATGCATGGGCAGTTCTTGAACGGCTTCTGGTTGCTCTTCACTCCAAATGCGGCAATTTTGCTTATTTACGTAGCCATTCAACCAGAAATGAGCCTCATCGCTGAACAAAATTTGTCGATAAAAAAGCGGATTTTCTGCCAACTTTTCTAGGGCCTATTCACTGAAAATTCGACGTTGTGGCAGATCGTAAGTCTATTCATGATGAAATGTCAAAGCATACTGAGCATCTTTCTCTTTGACACCATGTCTGAAATCCCACGTGATCTGTCAAATACTAATGCATGAAAATCCTAACCTCAAAAGAATCACCCTTTACTTATCCACGAGGCTTCTGAACGGTTTTTATAGGGGCTATATATAGTTATGGACCGATATGGACCGCATACCAAATTTCAACCGGAACGGTCCTGAAATAATATTACGCGAAATTTGGTATCAATTCCATTCCTCGAAAAAATGGAGTGCAATTATCAATTATTCTTCACTGGTTCAATAAATATTGCACCAAAAACTCTTTTGTATATAACCTCATTGACAAAGTTTCCATCCGCGAATCGCAACAAAATCGACCCATTTGATGACTGATGATGACTGCACTCAAAAAAAAAAAAAAAAAAAAGTTAACTCTCTATTTCACTAAAGCCAATTTAACTTTATTTTAGTTCATGGAATTATTATGTTTGGAGAAAATTTCCTTTTGCTCTAATAATTTTTTGTGTACGTTAGTTAAATTAACTAAGACCGAGGAAAAATATATATGCAGTTTAGACACAACTAAATCGACCGATCATAAAATGATAGGTAATATATTTTTGTATACAATATCATCTTTCTAGCGCTATCTAGTGGAAGCCCATTGGACTTAGATACAGACTGATAACACCATATATTGGACAGATAATGAATATATGTTTACTACACCTAAAATTATACAAACGGCATTATTATATATAAAATGGTCCTTCGTTGGTTGAGAAATATCAAATATACTTTGCAGTATCCCATACGAATTTTACTATATTTTAAAACTCTTTTACATCCAAATCCTGTTTTATTATACTATTAGAAAAAAAATCATTAAAAACGTTTTTGATATCAATTACCAAACAAATCATTTCAAAAATAAACTTTCAAATTAATTATGAAAACATAAAAGAAAATAGTATTAAAATTATTGTAATTAATTTATGGATAAAATTCATAATGGAAATCTTACAATAAATAAAACATAAATCGCTACAATTGTTCGAAAAATAAAGAAAAAAATGAAAATACTCAAAAAAAAAATTTGTAGAAAACATGAAAACAAAAATATATACATATATAAATTAATCTCGTAAAATATAAAACCCTAAGAGTAAACAAGAAAAACAATTTCAGTTCAAAGATTACTAGATAAAATATTAAATTATCAAATTTTAATTGCAATGACCTCATGAAAACATTTTTTTGAAACTATTTCTATTTCATTGGTTCATCATAATTTGTAGTTATTTATTTATTTTTTGTTAAATAAAATTCGAAAATAATATTCTGGTGTACAATATTTTTTTTATGGGTAAATAACTTTGTTTATAGTAAAACTTTTTTTTTAAACTAAATTTAATGTTATAAATTGTATTTTCATCAATTAAAAAAGTAAACATATTACAAATTACTAAGTAGTTAAAATATTTAAATACATTTTAATATAATTATTATAATGCTAATTTAATATTATTAATGTATTGTAATAGTGTATATTAGCTATTGTAAGTGTATTAATAAATTGAGTAAATATTAAGAAGGAACTAAATTATAAATAAGAAATATTAAAACAAGAAAAATGCAAACGATACATGAAAATAGTCTTAATATGTTTATCAAATAAATAAAATGAAATCGTCATCAAATATTAAGATAAATGTTTTTTTTTTATTGTTATAATAGTAAAGGGGGCGATAAAAGGTATGTATTTGTATTATTGAGATAAATTGGCTTAAATAAATATAACAAAAACCACATGCACTCACAAAGAACGTTTCTGTAAGATAGGTAAGAACCACGACCATTGAGAAGTTATTATCAATTTGTTCGGAAAATATATAGTTATTTATACAGACTTCTCGTTTTTTACTATTACTCGTATTAGGTTAGGTTAGGTGGCAGCCCGATGTATCAGGCTCACTTAGACTATTCAGTCCATTGTGATACCACATTGGTGAACTTCTCTCTTATCACTGAGTGCTGCCCGATTCCATGTTAAGCTCAATGACAAGGGACCTCCTTTTTATAGCCGAGTCCGAACGGCGTTCCACATTGCCGTGAAACCACTTAGAGAAGCTTTGAAACCCTCAGAAATGTCACCAGCATTACTGAGGTGGGATAATCCACCGTTGAAAAACTTTTTGGCGTTCGGTCGAAACAGGAATCGAACCCACGAGCTTGTGTATGCAAGGCGGGCATGCTAACCATTGCACCACGGTGGCTCCTCGTACTAGAAAATGGTCCCTTATATTCCGAAATTTGGAATCGCAAGAATTTATTCTATGTTATTCACTAGAAGTCTAAAATTGCCAACACTCAAATAAAGTTTACTTTGATAAAAAGATTTTGACCTTCCCTTACGGATTTTATTATTGATTCCGAGCCGGCTTCTTTAAAATAAAGAAATTTTTTAGCGTCCTATGTGGCTTTAAGTCTAGGATTAATAAAATTAAAATTATGATGCATATCTCATTAACCCAATTTTTAATCTCCTTTTGTGATATATTTATAAAACTATTCACGTGCAAACAAATGCCAGTTTCAAAATTCAAATTATAACAGATACTTCAAAGTAAAAACTCTATTCCTAATTCAAAAAAAAAAAAAAAAACAAAACTTTGAACCAAAGATTCCAAATCCTCAAAATAAGTCTTATCTTATATTTGAAGGTTTTTTTCTCTTAAATCTAAAGATTTAATATTTCAGTTAATTTAAGGACAATTTCTTTAAAATTAAAAATGTGTTTCTTTACTTTAAGGAACATTTTCCTTAATTCAAAGACATGGGACTTTAACGGAGGACGCAAATTTTTGTCCTAAATCTAATTTACAAATCATTTTGATGCAAAGATTATAAACTTTGTTTTAATTAAAATTTCATTAGTTTAAAAAATGTTGTCCTTAATATTTTGTAATTTGTGCATCCTTAAATTTAGGTTGCGTAATCTTTAGTATCATGTAAATATTTTTTCAGTGCAATATAAAAATCGAGTTTTTGGTTAAGAAGGGACCAGTGTCTAATAAACTAAAGTACTTAGGAGTAAGCTTAGACAGGAAATTGCATGGGAAAAGCCGCACAAAAGAGAGGTTAGAGAAAGCCTATAGACTTTGGATACTGTGCAGAAGAACGGTGGGCTTTAAATGGGGCCTGAATCCAACGATGATGGATATATGAGAGAGTAGTAAGGACAATCCTGAAGAGAATGGATAGTCGAACAAAACATGACAAGTTAGAAAATATTAATAGGGGAGACGGTGGGTGTAATGGCGGATGCCGCAACACTCCATGATCGTATCCATGAGGTGGTCATATCTGCACTAAAAAAAAACAAAAAACAAAAATAAATATTGACGTGATACTATAGATTACGCAACCTCAATTTTACGATGCGCACTTTACACACTATTAAGGATAAATTTACTTAAAAGGATGAAATTTTAATTAAAAGAAATTTTATAATCTTTGCTTCAAAAATTTTTTCCATTAAATTTAGGACACACATTTTGAAAATTCGCGTCCCTTCGTTAAAGTTACATGTCTTTAAATTAAAGCAAATTTTCATTAAAGTAAAGAAACACATTTTTGATTTAAAGAAATCGTCCATAAATTAACTGAAATATTGAATCTTTAGATTTAAGATAAAAACGCTTCACATTTAGGCTAAGACTTATTTTTATTTCTTTGCATCTTTGGTTTAAAGCTTTTATACACTCCACCATAGGATCGGGGGTATATTAACTTTGTCATTCAGTTTGTAACACATCGAAATATTGCTCTAAGACCCCATAAAATATATATATTCTGGTTCGTGGTGAAATGAGTCTATGTAAGCATGTACGTACGTCCGTCAGTCTGTCTGTTGAAATCACGATAACTTTCGAACGAAACAAGCTATCGACTTGAAAGTTGTTATTGATGTAGGTCGGATGGTATTGCAAATGTGCCATATCGGTCCACTTTTACGTATAGCCCCCATATAAACGGACCCTCAGATTTGGCTTGAGGAGTCTCTAACAGAAGGCTGAAATTTGGTACATGGTGTTGGTATATGGTCTTTAACAACCATGCAAAAATTGGTCCACATCGGTCCATTATTATATATAGCCCCATATAAACCGATCTCCAGATTTGGATTGCGGAGCCTCAAAGAGAAGCAAATTTCATCCGATCCGGCTGAAATTTGGCACATGGTGTTGGTATATAGTCTCCAAAAACCATGCTAAAATTGGTCCACATCTGTTCATAATTATATATAGCCCCCATATAAACAGATCCCCAGATTTGGCTTGCGGAGCCTCAAAGAGAAACAAATTTCATCCGATCCGCCTGAAATTTGGTACATGACGTTGGTATATGGTCTCTAACAACCGTGCCATAATTGGTCCATATCGGTCCATAATTATATATAGCCCCCATATAAACCGATCCCCAGATTTGGATTGCGGAGTTTCTAAGAGAAGCAAATTTCATCCAATCCGGTTGAAATTTGGAACATGGTGTTATGGTCTCTAACAACCGTGCCAGAATTGGTCCATATCGGTCCATAATTATATATAGCCCCCATATAAACCGTTCTCCCGATTCGACCACCGGAGCCTCTTGGAGGAGAAAAATTCATCCGATCCGGTTCAAATTTGGAACGTGGGTTAGTACACCCAGAGAAGGAATATGATCACCTCAAACATGTTTTAAGAGCAAAATGTTATTTTTGGGTGGGGACCATTTAAAATGGTTTTCGCAACCATGTTATTTTCTCGGAAATCATGTATCTGATTTCGGCAAGCTGGTTATATTTGACGAGAAAATAACATTTTATTGACAAACATGTTACATGGTCACCATACAAAAATAACATTTTGCTCTTGAAACATGTTTGAGGTGATCATATTCCTTCTCTGCGTGTATATGGCCGCTAACAACCATACCAAAATTGTTCCATATCGGTCTATAGTTATATATAGACGATCTCCAATCACACAAAAATTGGTCCATATCGGTTCATAATCATGGTTGCCACTCGAGCCAAAAATAATCTACCAAAATTTTATTTCTATAGAAAATTTTGTCAACATTTTATTTTTATAAAACATTTTGTCAAAATTTTATTTCTATAGAAAATTTTGTCAAAATTTTATTTCTATAGAAAATTTTGTTAAAATTTTATTTCCAAGAAAATTTTTTTAACATTTTATTTCTATGTTTAGTTTTCTTAGTTGACCTTTGGAATTTTATAATTATTGGGATTCTTTTCGGCTTGAGGTCATGATAAATGAAAAATGCTGGTGTAGTTGCTTTTTTCAATGTTTTATTATTGAAATATTGCTATTTCGGATATTTCGATACACCTTCGGTGATCATCTTCAGCGAGATATTATATTTTTCATATTTACGTTTTACAAAGTAATGGACTTTCTCCTTGCAAAGTTCATATCTACACCCTCAAAAAAAATCTCTTCTTTAACATATGTTCCAAACATATTTTGCAGGAAGCACATATATTATTGGATATTGCCGAAACATTAATATGTTTGTTTTATGTGAACATATTATATGTTTGGAAGCATTTTGAGCCCAAAAATATTATATGCTTGGAAGAATTTTTCCCATAGAAGATTGTGCTCATTCCCTAACATAATTTTCACTTCCACGAAATTTTTTAGTTCTTGGCACCTTTTTCTGTAATACAAATAATGTTGAAGAAATTATTCAATTTTATAAATTTTTAAGTTTTACCTTACAGTGAGAAACATTGCTTGATATAAACGAAATAGAGTGAGTTTTTTGAAAAAATATTATTTTTTATTGCAAAAATAACAAGTTTGTAACAAAAAACTGTTTTTGATATAAAAGGTTGAAATTTTGGAAGGAATTCAAAAACTCTAATAAAAGAAGAACGTGGAGTCGAGTATAAACATACATAAATAATGTAATAATATACATATAAATTTATTTAGACGTGAACAGTTTTTACTAGCATTTAATACCATTCTAAATGCATTTAAAACTTATCGTGTTTTGTACTTAATTTCATTTTTACCATTAAGGCCGGTGTTAAGTTGGCATTATCGCTCTAAAATGACCATGTTTTGCATATTACTTTTCTTTCATAATTCATTTTTAATAAAATAAACTTTTTCAATTGTTTTAGCTGCAAAACTCGAACTTAATACCCGCTTTTATATTTGAAGGTGTCCGTCAACTCCTCTTGGACTACTTATTAATAAAGAGGAACTAAACTTTGTTTTTATACATTTTACTGTTTAATTTTTCACTATTTCCTACTTTTTTCAGTTTACTGTCCCAACTCTAAAAAGAGTATAGTGCCCTTTCGTTATTTTTATGATGATCCCTTTGTAATTTGTGTATATTTTCCACCATTTTTTTTTTAATTTCCTTTGCCTGAATATTTTGACTTACTCCTCGTACGTTCCGGTTTCTTTTAACGAACCAAAAAAATGGTTTACCCATAATGCCAAAATGATAAACAAAACACATGTCCACACATACGTAAAATGCTGCTCTCAAGGCGAAAACACACGCTGTTTTTTTTTAAATGTCTATTCTCTTGGTTCCGAATCTCTATTCTCTTTATTCCGAATACTCATTGTAATATTCAAATTAAATAAAATTTAGACTTAAGCATATAAAATTTTTGGCCTTATCGCTGTATTATGTTGATATCTTTCGTCAACCCTCCCGGTTTCATCTCTATTTCTTTCTCTATACTCTCTCTGAATAAAATATTGCAACATATATATGTTTACTCGAAATTTGTAAATTTATATATGTTTGCATTCACACATATAATTTTTATGAAATATGCATGCCCCAAACATAATATATTCTAACATATTAACATATGTGTCCCAAACATTTAGTGTTAGTTTGGGAACATTACATGTTTGCACTTAAATATATTGTGTTTAAAAATTGTGCCCGAAACACATTTTGTTTATATCGGAACATATCAAAAAGATTTTTTTCTAACAGTGTAACTGTTAGATATTTCTATAGAAAATTTTGTCAAAATTTTATTTCTATAGAAAATTTTGTCAAACTGAATATATACCACGTATGGACTTACATACAATTTAGAAGAGGTTTTAGGATACCTTGCCATCGGCAAGCGTTACGACAACTTAAGTAATTCGATTGTGGATGGCAGTGTTGAGAAGAAGTTTCTATGCAATCCATGGTGGAGGGTACATAAGCTTCGGCCTGACCGAACTTACGGCCGTATATACTTGTTTTTTTTTTTTTTGAATTAAGAAAATATTTTTTACTTCGAAGTATCCGTCATAATTTGGATTTTTAAACTGGCATTTGTTTGTACGTGAATAGCTTTATTAATATACCGCGAAAAATAGAATGAAAATTCGTTAAATGAGATCTGTATTTTAATTTTATAGATCGTAGATTTAAAGCCAACTAGGTCGCAAAAAAGTTTCTTATTTTAAAGAACCCGCATTTTTGGCTCGGAATCAATACCAAAATCTTTAAAGGAAGGTCAAAATTTTTGGATTCAAGTAAACTTTTTTTGAGTGTGCCGTGCGTGATATTCCGAAGGAGAATGGAACCCCAGAACAGATACCAGAGGGAAATAACATCTACACAGATGGATTGAAGATGGGTTAGAGGACGGGATTGGGTATATATGTGTAAGACCCGTACACAGAGATCCTATGCCGATTAACGGACAACATCACAATCCTGCAGGCAGAAGTGCCCTCCATAACGGAATGTGTCAATTGGCACAGAAATAACATGATGTCATAAAACATGATCATTTTCATAGATTGCCGGAGTGCAATGAAGGCACTGAATGATCAGCGAACAATCGGAATACGGAATAATCCGGGACACGTACAATATGGGTTGCGGGACATGCCGAATAAGAGGAAAATAGACTGACGATAGAGAACGCAAATCCAATAGGGCACCGTTGGCCGAGTTGGATGAATGGGAGAAACATAAAGCGATGTGTATGCAACGGTCGGCAGAAGGCCGAAAATGCTAGGGGTTGACGGACAGTATGTTAGGATGATAGTCAACCGTGGGAATAATGACTGGCCACCTATACTAAAAAACAGGGACCCCACCAGGAAGGAAAATGTTTAGTTTCTATACCCTCCACCATAGGATGGGGGGTATACAAACTTTGTCATTCCGTTTGTAACACATCGAAATATTGCTCTAAGACCCCATAAAGTATATATATTCTGGGTCGCGTTCAAATTCTGAATCTATCTAAGCATGTCCGTTCGTCCATCTGTTGAAATCACGCTAACTTCCGAACGAAACAAGCTATCGACTTGAAACTTGGCACAAGTAGTTGCCATTGATTTAGGTCAGATGGTATTGCAAATGGGCCATATCGGTCCATAATTATATATAGCCCCCATATAAACGGACCCCCATATTTGGTTTGCAGACCCTCTAAGAGAAGCAAATTTCATCCGATCCGGCTGAAATTTGGTACATGGTGTTAGTATATGGTCTCTAATAACCATGTAAGAATTGGTCCACATCGGTCCATAATTATATATAGCCCCCATATAAACCGATCCCCCGATTTGGCTTTCGGAGCCTCTAAGAGAAGCAAATATCATCCGATCCGGCTCAAATTTGGTACATGGTGTTAGTATATGGTCTCTAATGACCAAGCAAAAATTGGTCCACATCGGTGCATAAATATATAGCCCCCATATAAAACGATCGCCAGATTTGACCTCCGAAGCCTCTTGGAAGACCAAAATTCACCTGATTCAGTTGATGTTTAGTACGTAGTGTTATGTTAATATATGGCCCCAAACACCCCTGCAAAAATTGGTCGAAGTCGGTCCATAATTATATATAGCCCTCATATAAACCGATCCCCAGATTTGACCTCCGGAGCCCCTTGGAAGAGCAAAATTCATCTGATTCGGTTGAAAGTTGGTACGTGATGTTAGTATATGTTATCCAATAACCATGCAGGAATTGGTTCATATCAGTCCATAATTATATGTAGCCCCCATATAAACCGATTCCCAAATTTGACCTCCGGTGCCTTTTGGAGAAGCAAAATTCATCCGATCTGGTTGAAGTTTGGGACGTGGTGGTAGTATATGATATTTAACAACCATGCCAAAAGTGATCCATATCAGTCTATAATCATATATAGCTCCCATATAAACCGATCCTGCGATTTGGTTTTGGAGCCTCTTGGTGGAGCAGAATTCATCCGAGTCAGTTGAAATTTGGTACATTGTGCTAGTATATGGCCGTTAACAACCATGCCTAACAAGGTCAATATCGGTCTATAGTTATATATAGCCCTCAGATAAATCGAACCCCAATCACACAAAAATTGGTCCATATCAAGTTCATAAATGTATATAGCCCCCATATAAGCGACCCCTATATTTCAATTCTGGCTCTACTGTGGCATGGAGTACCGTGGAAAAGTCCATATCGATTCGTAATTATTTATAGACTTACCTATACATACCTTTTTTGTCTAATATATGCCACGTATGAACTAACTCACAATTTAGAGAACGATGTTAAGAAGTTTTAAGAACACTGTTAGAAAAATATGTTTTTCATATGTTCCGATATAAACAAAATGTGTTTCGGGCACGATTTTAAACCACAATATATTTAAGTGCGAACATGTAATGTTCCTAAACTAACACTAAATGTTTGGGACATCTATGTTAATATGTTAGAATATATTATGTTTGGGGCATGAATGTTTCATAAAAATAATATGTGTGAATGCAAACATATATAAATTTACAAATTTCGAGTAATCATATATATGTTGTGATATTTTATTCAAAGCGACAGAGAGTATAGAGAGAGAAATAGAGTTGGAAACCGGGAGAGTTGACGAAAGATATCAACATAACACAGCGAAAGAATCAAAAGACAACAATTTCTGTGAAACCGCTTGTATGTTGTTTCGGAAAACTGTTTTATGATCAGGCCAAAAATTTGATATGCTTAAGTCTAAATATTATTTAATTTGAATAAAGAGAATAGACATTCGGAACCAAGAGAATAGACATTTGAAAAACAAACTGCATATGTTTTCGCCTTGAGAGCAGCATTTTATGCATGTGTGAACATGTGTTTTGTTTATCATTTTGGCATTATGGGCACAATTTTTCGTTAAAATAAATCAGGGGTCTTCATAAAAATAACGAAAGGGCATTATACTCTTTTTAGAGTTGGGACAGTAAAATGAAATAAGGAGGAAATAGTGAAAAATGACACAGTAAAATGTAAAAAAACAAACTTTAGTTCCTCTTTATTAAAAAGTAGTCCACGAGGAGTTGACGGACACCATCAAATATAAAAGCGGGCATTGAGTTCGACTTTTACAGCTAAAACAATTTGAAAAGTTTATTTTCTTTAAAATGAATTATTAAAGAAAAATAAAAGGAATTTTAGAGCGATGGTGTTAAATGCTAGTAAAAAACTGTTCACTCCTAAATAAATTTATGTTTATATTATAAAATTATGTATGTATGTTTATACTCGACTCCACGTTCTTTTGTTAGTTTTTGAATTCCTTCCAAATTTT
Organism: Haematobia irritans; assembly: GCF_050003625.1. NCBI lineage: Eukaryota > Metazoa > Arthropoda > Insecta > Diptera > Muscidae > Haematobia > Haematobia irritans. The sequence goes on along the minus strand of NC_134399.1, from coordinate 84,483,198 downwards.
AAAGTTTTGTACATAAACAGTTTTTTATTAAAAAATTGTTATTTTTGCAATAAAAAATAATATTTTAAGCAAAAATCAGTCAATTTCGTTTATATCAAGCACTGTTTCTGACTATAAATCTTTAATAACACACATTTCGAAGTTTCAATTAAAAAAAATTGATATAGTATAAATATAAACGTGTAAATTAAAAAAAAAAAAAAGAAACAAAAAAAAAAGTTCGGTCGGATCAGGGATTGAACCCACGACCCTTTGCATGCAAGGCAGACATGCTAACCACTGCTCCACGCGGCAAACAAATGTATGTTTCTGTTAAATAATGTTATGTTTGCATGGGCTCGTGGGCGCTGCAAACTATGCTATATAAATGTAACTTAAAACGATAATTATCTACTGGTGACTATAACAGCTACGTAGCCCAGTGGATAGAGTGTTGGCTTACAAACTGTGTGGTCCTCGGTTCGATTCTCCGTGCAGGCGAAAGGTAAAATTTAAAAAATTTATAAAAGTGAATAATTTCTTCAACATTATTTGTATTACAGAAAAAGGTGCCAATAACTAAAAAATTTCGTGGAAGTGAAAATTACGAGTATGTTAGGGAATGAGCACAATCGTGTTTGGGAAAAATTCTTCCAAGCATATAATATTTTTGGCTCAAAGTGCTTCCAAACATATAATATGTTCACATAAAACAAAAATATTAATGTTTCGGCAGTATGCAATAATATATGTGCTCCTGCAAAATATGTTTGGAACATATGTTAAAGAAGCGATTTTTTTGAGGGTGAAAGCACAACCCAAGTAATTCGATTGTGGATGACAGCCTTTCGTAGAAGTTTCTACGCAATTGCATGGGTAGGAGGGTACATAAGATTCGGCCTGGCCGAACTTACGGCCGTACATACTTGTTTTACTGTGTCTTTCAAATTTATTGTCGAAAAGCTGGCTTTACCTTGCATTTAATAAAACTATGACAATGGCTTAATTACCGTAACGAAACAATTTTCTCAAATTCATAAATTTTATATTGCCGAAAGTTTTAAGCCGAAATAGAACGTCAGTATTGAAATATCTCTTAATAAAAACATTAACTTCAAAATATTGATTATCTCTTAACACTTGCACTTTCTGTGAAACCTTTAACTTCTTCCATTGCAAAATAGCTTAACGCAAGAAATCAAATGTGCCGCTTTCAATATTTTTGACAGAAAAAAGTTCAAACTATTGAATAATCCAGCAACTCTAAATTTTCATTGATTTTGTTTTTTGTCTCCTCCCATTGATCAATAATAAAGGTTTAAACCAAATTTCAAGAGGTCAAAAACTATGTTGTATTTTTTTATTTTTTTGTTTTCCTCTTGGCATTTTTTCATCAGTTTTGCGTTTGAGGCAATGGGTACGTCTTTGCCTATGGTTGTTATGAATATTATTATTTGATCTACATATCTTTTGTTTTAAGTTGTTATAACAATGTGTACAGAAAAAAGTCCATCATACACAGTAGGAAAATTGTACCAACAATCCATCAAAGTCAAAAATATAAGGCGGAATGTTGGTTAAGATTTAAGATGGATCAAATATAAGAATTTACTTTTAAAGCCTTTACACACAAAAAAAATAATTCTTTCCTCCCAAACGAAATTTTAGACAAACAAAGTTCGTTTCACATTTGCTTTTCGCTTTAAGGAAGTTTATTTGGAAGAAAAGTATATACCTTTTGTGATAAACGTTTATTATTTTCCAGGATGTAAAAACAATTTCATAAAGACTAACTCAAAACAAGTATATACAGCACTAAGTTCGGCCGGGCCGAATCTTAAATACCCACCACCATGAACCAAATATTAGGGTTTCCTTTGATATTTCAGGAGGGCTTGAGGACTTGAGGACACTTCCCGACGATAAATTTAAAGATTTCATCTTTGAGGACAGATTCTGGATTTATAAGAACCATTTTTGTTTGAGTTTTAGAGGAATCATTAACATCTCTTGTAAGTGTGCAAGAAAATTATAAAATAAAGTCTTGATTTGAAATCTTAAATCTGTAGAAGTAAAATCTGGAAATTTTACATTGAGTTTCAAGCAATTTTCATGATCAGTGCGCCTTCTACACCCTCAAGAAGTGAAGTCGGTCTATATGGAGGCATTACCAAAAGGACCGATAAAAACTTAATCCGATACACGTTTTTGTGAGCCTAAAATACCAGAATATTTACAATTTCAGGCAAATCAGATAAAAACTACGGTTTCTAGAAACCCAAGGAGTTAAATCGGGAGATCGTTCTTATGGGGGCTATACCAAAACATGGACCGATACTCACCATTTTTTGGCACACCTCTTTATGGTCATAAAATACCTCTAGATTTCCAACTTCAGGCAAATAGGATAAAAACTTCGGATTCTAGAAGCCCAAGAAGTAAAATCTTGAAATCGGTCTATATGGGGGCTATACCAAAATATGGACCGATACTCACAATTTTTGGCACACGTATTTGTGGCCCTACAATACCTCTAGATTTCCAATTTCAGGTAAATTGAACAAAAACTGCGGTTTGTATAAGTCCAAGAAGTAAAATCGGGAGATCGGTCTATAGGGGGGCTATACCAAAACATGGACCGATAATCACCATTTTTGGCACACCTCTTTATGGTCATAAAATACCTCTAGGTTTCAAATTTCAGGCAAATTGGATAAAAACTACGATTTCTATAAGCCCAAGACCCCCAACCTGGACCGATATAGCCCATCTTCGAACTTGACCTGCCTGCAGACAAAATACGAGTTTGTGCAAAATTTCAGTACGATTGCTTCATTATTGAAGACTGAAGCGTGATTACAATAGACAGACAGACAGACAGACGGACAGACGGACATCGTTATATCGTCTTAGAATTTCTCCCTGATCAAGAATATATATACATTATATAGTCGGAAATCGATATTTCGATGTGTTACAAACGGAATGACAAACTTATTATACCTCCGTCACCATTCTATGGTGGTGGGTACAAAAACACAGTCTTTTCTGGCTAATTGCATTTTCCCTCACATTTTTCTCACTTCCACGAGGTTTTTATACCCTCCACCATAGGATGGGGGGTATATTAACTAAGGCCCCATAAAGTATATATATTCTGGGTCGTGGTGAAATTCTGAGTCGATCTAAGCATGTCCGTCCGTCCGTCCGTCCGTCTATTGAAATCACGCTAACTTCCGAACGAAACAAGCTATCGACTTGAAATTTGGCACAAGTAGTTGTTATTGATGTAGGTCGGATGGTATTGCAACTGGGCCATATCGGTCCATAATTATATATAACCCCCATATAAACCGATCCCCAGATCTGGGTTGCGGAGCCTCAAAGAGAAACAAATGTCATCCGATCCGGCTGAAATTTGGTACATGGTGTTGGTATATGGTCTCCAACAACTATGCTAAAATTGGTCCACATCAGTCCATAATTATATATAGCCCTCATATAAACCGGTCCCCAGATTTGGCTTGCGGAGGCTCAAAGAGAAACAAATTCCATCCGATCCGGCTGAAATTTGGTACATGATGGTGGTATATGCTCTCTAACAACCGTGCCAGAATTGGTCCATATCGGTCCATAATTGTATATAGCCCCCATATAAACCGTTCTCCAGATTTGACCTCCGGAGCCTCTTGGAGGAGAAAAATTCATCCGATCCGGTTCAAATTTGGAACGTGGGTTAGTATATGGCCGCTAACAACCATACCATGTCGGTTCATAATCATGGTTGCCACTCGAGCTAAAAATAATCTACCAAAATTTTATTTCTATAGAAAATTTTATTTCTATAGAAAATTTTGTTAAAATTTTATTTCTATAGAAAATTTTGTTAAAATTTCATTTCTATAGAAAATTTTGTCAAATCTTTATTTCTATAGAAAATTTTGTCAAAATTTTATTTCTATAGAAAATTTTGTCAAAATTTTATTTCTATGGAAAATTTTGTCAAAATTTTATTTCTATGGAAAATTTTGTTAACATTTTATAGAAATTTTTGTTAATTTAATATATACCACGTATGGACTTACATACAATTTAGAAGACGGTGTTAGGAGGTGTTAGGATACCTTGCCATCGGCAAGCGTTGCGGCAACTTAAGTAATTCGATTGTGGATGGCAGTGTTTAGAAGAAGTTTCTACGCAATCCATGGTGGAGGGTACATAAGCTTCGGCCGGGCCGAACTTATGGCCGTATATACTTGTTTTGTATGGTCTCCATTCACTAAAAAATTAATAGTTATCGTTATTTGTAAAACCTTCTCAAAAGAACTTCCATGGAAGTAAAAAAGTCAACCGGCACAGGTTCAAAACCGAGCGGGGATGAAATTTTATTATTTTATTATTTTTTACTTTTTTATTGATTTTCTATTTTTTGTAAAATTTAATTGTCCAAATCTGCAATTTTCACTTACAATAGCCTAATTTCGTACATTCTAATACTTGTCCAAAAGGACTCTAGGATGCTCTTTAAAAGAAATGTTTGTTAGACATGTCCAAAAAGACTGCTTCGGAAGTGGAAAAAATATGGGGGATTCCGGGATGCGATTTAAAAGAAATGTTTGTATCAACTTGCATTTTTTTTTGCTGGGAATGAAAGTAAAGACAAAATTTTTGAGACGTCAAAAAACAGAATCATATTTGCGGATAATGCATTGTAATAGTTGAAGACAAGTCGTCTGTCGCTTTGGTTGTGTTTACACACTAAAATGTTACTGGTATTTCTGAGCGAAGACCTGCAGTCACTTGGTCTATTAGACAAAATACGAAAATAAATTTATATATTCGAGAATATTTACTACTACTATTGCCACCACTACTCATATTGCATAATTATAGTAACATCATGTTGTAGTAAAAAATCGCAAATTCGGTTTTCTATGATGGGGCTGATGTTTAAGGTGTGGCATTAGAAAAACAAAACAAATAGAGAGGCACAATAAAATACATAGGGACAGTATTGGGTATTGCTGTATTGATAGTTGTACAAAAGAATCCTATGGTTATATTGCTGTATCGATTGATATTTTGTTTTGATTCCACCACAAATATAATTTACAAACTAGTAAAACTGCTTACCAATATGGAATCAACTACGCCAAACAAAATAAGAAAACAATTGAGAATTTATTTCAAACAAAAGCATTTATACAAAATAACATATATACACAAATTTTATTAACAACGAGCAAAAAAATATCAAATAATAACCGCAAGGTATAATTTAATAAGCCGTAAGAACCGCAAAATTTAATTTAGATTATATTTATACCCTAAACCACATAGTGGTCAGGGTATAAAAACCTTTGATCTGCCAAAAAATGTGCCTACCAGAAATATTGATTTTAGACCCCATAAAATATATACACTGAAAAAACAGTGAACCCACCAGGAAGAAAACTTTCGGTCAATTTTAGAAAATTTTGAATATTTGTAGAAAATTTTAACTAAACAGTATTAACAAGTATATACGGCCGTAAGTTCGGCCAGGCCGAATTTTAAAGGGTGATACGGTCAAAATTTGGTCAATATAAACTTGACGCATTTCTTTCAATTTTGCATTTGAAAAACCTGAACACCCCTCATTTTGAAGGTGTATGTGTGTGTAGAATGTTGCTCCTATTTTGATTTTGGAATTCACTCTTCAGTTGTCAAAATGCCGTCCAAGCAAGAAGAGCAGCGTTTCAAAATTTTGCTCGCGCATCGCGAAAATCCGAGCTACTCGCATGCAAAGCTTAGTTACAAATGTAATTAAAGTGTTTGGGGAACGTTTGTCGACAGCCAGGAAGTCTGGATCGGGGGGAAATCGAAAACCGGAAGCCGCTGAGACGACAAAGAGAGTTGCCGGCAGTTTCAAGCGAAACCCTAACCTCTCTCTCCGAGATGCCGCAAATAAGCTGGGTGTATCGTCTACAACCGTGCATCGAACCAAAAAACGAGCCGGACTATCGGCTTACAAGAAGGTAGTGACTCCAAATCGCGATGATAAACAAAATACGACGGCCAAAGTGCGATCCCGGAGGCTGTACACGACGATGCTGACGAAGTTTGACTGCGTGGTAATGGACGACGAAACCTACGTCAAAGCCGACTACAAGCAGCTTCCGGGACAGGAGTTTTATACGGCAAAAGGAAGGGGGAAGGTAGCAGATATTTTCAAGCACATAAAACTGTCAAAGTTCGCAAAGAAATATCTGGTTTGGCAAGCCATCTGTACCTGTGGCTTGAAAAGTAGCATTTTCATAGCTTCCGGGACTGTCAACCAAGAAATTTACGTGAAAGAGTGTTTGAATAAACGTCTGCTGCCTTTCCTGAAGAAACACGGTTGTTCCGTACTGTTTTGGCCGGATTTGGCATCTTGCCATTACGGTAAAAAGGCCATGGAGTGGTACGCCGCCAACAACGTGCAGGTGGTTCCCAAGGACAAGAACCCTCCCAACACGCCAGAGCTCCGCCCAATTGAGAAATACTGGGCTATTGTCAAGCGGAACCTAAAGAAGACCAAAAAAAACAAACTGCTAAGGACGAGCAGCAGTTCAAGGCAAAGTGGCTTTCTGCGGCGAAGAAGGTGGACAAGGTGGCTGTACAAAATCTGATGGCAGGTGTCAAGCGTGAGGCCCGGCAATTCGGATTTGGAAAAGCGAAAGCCTAACTGAATATTTTTCCTGAATTTTATACTAATTGAACTTGAAAAAGAAATTTAATTTGATTTTTTATATAAACGATTTCACCGATTTACACGCGTTTTCCCTTGACCAAATTTTGACCGTATCACCCTTTATGTACCCTCCACCATGGATTGCGTAGAAACTTCTTCTAAAGACGGTCATCCACAATTAAATTACTTGGGTTGCGGCCGATGGCAAGACATGTTAAAACTTCTTAACATCGTCTTCTAAATAGTAAGTTAGTCCATGCGGGATATATAGTAGACAAAAGAAAGGTCGGTTAAATACGTATATATTCAGTTCTTCAAAGATATATATAGGGAAGAAATAATTACGAACCGATATGAACTTTTGTGCTGTAATTATAGAGCCAGAATTGAAATATGGGGGCTATATACAATTATGAACACGAGTCTACCAAAAATGGCAGATTTTTTTACTGTTTAGTAGAATTCTTGATGTTTTGGAAGATTTTGCAAAATATTCCTCTCCAACTACGAAATGCTTCATAAACAAAAACTCTGACGAAATTTTATATAAAAACTAGTATATACATCACTAAGTTTGGCCGGGGCGAATCTTAAATACCCACCACCATGGACCAAATATTAGGGTTTCCTTTGAAATTTCAGGAGGGCTTGAGGACTTGAGGACACTTCCCGAAGATAAATTTAGAGATTTCAACTATGAGTATTAAATCAGATTCTGCACGCAGAGAAGGAATATGATCACCTCAACCATGTTTCAAGAGCAAAATGTTATTTTTGGATGGTGACCATGTAACATGTTTATGGCAAAAATGTTCTTTTCTCGCCAAAAATAATATGCTTGCCGAAATCAGACACATAATCTCCGAGAAAATAACATGGTTGCGACAAACATGTTACAAGGTCACCATTCAAAAATAACATTTTGCTCTTGAAACATGGTTGAGGTGATCATATTCCTTCTCTGGGTGTGGATTTATAAGAACCATTTTTGTTTGAGTTTTAGAGGAATCATTAACATCTCTTGTAAGTGTGCAAGAATATTATAAAATAACGTCTTGATTTGAAATCTTAAATCTGTAGAAGTAAAATCTGGAAATTTTACATTGAGTTTCAAGCAATTTTCATGATCAGTGTGCCTTCTACACCTTCAAGAAGTGAAGTCGGTCTATATGGAGTAGAGGTGTGCACGTGAGTAATAGTTTACTCACGCTCACGCACACTCACGACTGAAAAATCATACTCACGCATACTCACGCACGATATTTTTTGGTAGGACTCACGCACTCTCACGAAAAGAAAATTTGTACTCACGCACACTCACGCACGAAAACGTCGTGACTTACGAAAAATACCGTGACTCACGAAAAATATCGTGACTCACGAATAATTTTATGATTAATTTACCTTACCGAAGTGTCTGAAAACATGAGCATTATTAAAATTGAGAGTGCACTCAAAAAAAAGTGAACTCTCTATTTCACTAAAGCCAATTTAACTTTATTTTAGTTCATGGAATTACAGTAGAATTCATTTATAGCGACCTCGGTTATAACGACCATCCGTTTATAACGACGGATTTTCAAAGCAAGTTTGGTTCTTAATAGTTTGTACATGCGCAAGCATTCGCTTAGAACGACTCCGGTTTTAGCGACCATCTGCTTTTAACGACCAATTTGCACGTCTGCTTTGGAATGGACATTCTGTTATAACGACGATGTAAGTTCTGTGTACTAATTTTTATTTTTTTCATTCCATTTTTTGTCGTCAGCCAATACTAAATAAACATATACTGCGTGGAATCACAGAATTTGTTTTCGACTATCCCAAACAGAGGTGCAAATGACAAAGAAGAAATATTCAAACCAGTTTGGGATGAGTTCGAGTTCAAACCAGGACTGGGATGAGTTCGTAAATGTCGATGACAACGTCATGACATCAGAAGAGCCTTCAGTGAGAGAAATAGTAGAGAACACAAAAGAAAACACAAAAGATGAAGAAGATGAGCCAATCAAAATTCCAACTAGGACAGAAACCTTGAGTGCGGTGCACACATTAAAACAGTATTTACGATTTGGGGGTTCTAATATATCAGAAAGTTTAAATAGTTCAGTTGAAATTATTAAAAGAAATTCTTGTAAATATAAAACAAACCACAATTCTAAACTATTTCCAATCTCAATAAATATGAATATACATGATAAAAAAAAAAAACTTAAAAATATTGTGTACACTTATTTGGATACAACGACGTTCGGTTATAACGACGTATAATTTCGGTCCCTTGGCGGTCGCTATAACCGAATTCTACTGTATTATGTTTGGAGAAAGTTTCCTTTACTCTAATAATTTTTTGTTTACGTTAGTTAAATTAACTAAAACCGAGGAAAAAAATGAACTCAAATGAAGCATAATGATTAACCAAATTCGTACCTTCCACAAAATAGTTCAGAATTTCTTTAAATTTGTAAATTTTACCAAAAATGCGTCCATCATGAACTTCGTATATCACTAAAGACTCTCTTGCAATTTTGAACTCCAAGTTTTTCCTTCAAACTACAAAATTTTCTTTAACAAGTGAAAAAAACTTAGTTATGTCTAATAAATTTTCTTGAATTTGTCGAAAAATATTTACTTATTTTTATGACATCGGCGTGATGCCAACGTTTGTAATACTGTTTATTTAAAATTTTCTACAAATATTCAAAATTTTCTAAAATTAACCGAAACTTTTCTTCCTGGTGGGTTCACTGTTTTTTCAGTGTGTTATTAAACTCTTAACATGCCAGGTGTCACTAAAATTGTAATTGAATTTAACTCTTAAGCGTTTTATGTTGGTGAGCAAGAATATTTTCGTGAGTGTAGTTCGTTACTCACGCACACTCACGAAGATATTATTTTCGTGACTCACGCTCACGCACGACATTTTGGTTTGTTAATCACGCTCACGCACACTCACGCTGTTGTCATGAGCGTGACTCACGACTCTCGCACGAATCACGAAAATGTTCGTGAGTCACGACAATTTCGTGTCACGTGCACACCTCTAGGCATTACCAAATGGACCGATAAAAACGTAATCCGATACACGTTTTTGTGAGCCTAAAATACCAGAATATTTACAATTTCAGGCAAATCAGATATAAACTACAGTTTCTAGAAAACCAAGGAGTTAAATCGGGAGATCGTTCTTAAGGGGGCTATACTAAAATATGGACCGATACTCACCGTTTTCGGCACACCCCTTTATGACCCGAAAATACCTCTAGATTTCCAATTTCAGGCAAATAGGATAAAAACTTCGGATTCTAGAAGCCCAAGAAGTAAAATCGGGAAATCGGTCTATATGGGGGCTATACCAAAATAAGGACCGATACTCACAATTTTTGGCACACGTATTTGTGGTCATAAAATACCTCTAGATTTCAAATTTCAGGCAAATTGGATAAAAACTACGATTCTATAAGCCCAAGACCCCAAATCGGGAGGTCGGTTTATATGGGGACTATATCAAAACCTGGACCGATATAGCCCATCTTCGAACTTGACCTGCCTGCAGACAAAAGACGAGTTTGTGCAAAATTTCAGCACGATTGCTTCATTATTGAAGACTGTAGCGTGATTACAACAGACAGACGGACATCGTTATATCGTCTTAGAATTTCTCCCTGATCAAGAATATATATACTTTATATAGTCGGAAATCGATATTTCGATGTGTTACAAACGGAATGACAAACTTATTATACCCTATGGTGGTGGGTATAAAAATATCGATTAAATACGTATATAATTCAGTTTGACAAAATTTTCTATAGAAATAAAATTTTGACAAAATTTTCTATAGAAAAAAAATTTTATGAAAATTTTCTATAGAAATAAAATTTTATGAAAATTTTCTATAGAAATAAAATTTTGACAAACTTTTCTATAGAAAAAAAATTTTGACAAAATTTTCTATAGAAATAAAATTTTGACAATATTTTCTGTAGAAATATAATTTTAACAAAATTTTCTATATAAATAAAATTTTGACAAAAATTTCTATAGAAATAAAATTTTGACAAAAATTTCTATAGAAATATAGTTTTGACAAAATTTTCTATAGGAATTAAATTTTAACAAAATTTTCTATAGAAATAAAATTTTAACAAAATTTTCTATAGAAATAAAATTTTAACAAAATTTTCTATAGGAATAAAATTTTGACAAAATTTTCTATAGAAATATAATTTTGACAAAATTTTCTATAGAAATAAAATTTTAACAAAATTTTCTATAGAAATAATATTTTGACAAAATTTTCTATAGAAAAAATATAATTTTGACAAAATTTTCTATAGAAATAAAATTTTGGTAGATTATTTTTGAGTCGAGCGGCAACCATGATTATGAACCGATATGGACCAATTTTTGTGTGATTGGAGATCTTCTATATATAACTATAGACCGATATGGAACAAGTTTGGTATGGTTGTTAACGACCATATACTAACACCAAGTTCCAAATTTGAACCGGATCGGATGAATTTTGCTCCTCCAAGAGGCTCCGGAAGTCAAATCTGGATAACGGTTTATATGGGGGATATATATAATTATGGACCGATATGGACCAATTCTGGCACGGTTGTTAGAGACCCTATACAAACACCATGTTCCAAATTTCAACCGGATCGGATGAAACACGCTTTTTTAGAGATTTCGCAAGCCAAATTTGGGGATCGGTTTATATGGGGGCTATATAAAATTATGGACCGATATGGACCAATTCTTGTATGGTTATTAAAGACCCTATTCCAACATCATGTACCAAATTTCAGGCGGATCGGATGAAATTTGCTTCTCATTGAAGCTCCGCAAACCAAATCGGGGGATCGGTTTATATGGGGGCTATATATAATAATGGACCGATATGGACCAATTTTTGCATGGTTGTTAGAGACCTTTGTATAAACCGATCCCCAGATTTGACCTCCGGAGCCTCTTGAAGAAGCAAAATTCATCCGATCCGGTTGAAATTTGGTAGATTTCGCTAGTGTATGGTCGATAACAACCATGCCAAAATTGCTCCGTATCGATCTATATTATATATAGCCCTCAAATAAACCGATCCCCAATTTTATTGCCATAGAAAATTTTATCAAAATTTTTTAATATAGAACATATTGTCAACATTTGATGTCTTTAGGAAATTTTGTCAAAATATAATGTCTATACAAAAATTTGTCAAAAATTTATTTCTATAGAAAATTTTGTCAAAATTTTATTATACCCACCACCATAGAATGGTGACGGGGGTATAATAAGTTTGTCATTCCGTTTGTAACACATCGAAATATCGATTTCCGACTATATAAAGTATATATCCTTGATCAGGGAGAAATTCGAAGACGATATAACGATGTCCGTCTGTCTGTCTGTCTGTCTGTTGGAATCACGCTACAGTCTTCAATAATGAAGCAATCGTGCTGAAATTTTGCACAAGCTCGTCTTTTGTCTGCAGGCAGGTCAAGTTCGAAGATGGGCTATATCGGTCCAGGTTTTGATATAGTCCCCACACCCTCAAAAAAAATCGCTTCTCTAACATATATTCCAAACATATTTTGCAGGAAGCACATATATTATTGGATACCGCCGAAACATTAATATGTTTGTTTTATGTGACCATATTATATGTTTGGAAGCATTTTGAGTCCAAGAATAGTATATGCTTGGAAGAATTCCCCAAAGAAGATTATGTTCATTCCCTCACATAATTTTCACTTCCACGAAATTTTTGAGTTCTTCGCATCTTTTTCTGTAATACAAATATGCTGTTTTTTTCAAATGTCTATTCTCTTGGTTCCGAATATCTATTCTCTTTATTCCGAATACTCATTCTACTATTCAAATTAAATACCATACCAAATTTTTGGCCTTATTATAAAACAGTTTTCCGAAACAACATACATTCACAGAAATTGCTCTCATTTCATTCTCTCGCTGTGTTATGTTGATATTTTTTATTCAACCCTCCCGGTTTCCATATCTATTTCTTTCTCTATACTAACTCTCTCTCTCTGTCGCTCTCTGAATAAAGTATCACAACATATATATGTTTACACGAAATTTGTAAATTTATATATGTTTACATTCACACATATTATTTTGAAACATTCATGCCACAAACATAATATATTCTAACATATTAACATATGTGTCCCAAACATTTTGTGTTAGTTTAGGAACATTACATGTTTGCACTTAAATATATTGTGTTTAAAAATTGTGCCCGAAACACATTTTGTTTATATCGGAACATATGAAAAACATATTTTTCTAACAGTTCATATAAACCGACCTCCCGATTTGGGGTCTTGGGCTTATAGAAATCGTAGTTTTCATCCAATTTGCCTGAAATTTGAAATCTAGAGGTATTTTATGACCATAAAGAGGTGTGCCAATGGTGAGTATAGGTCCATGTTTTGGTATAGCCCCCATATAGACCGATCTCCCGATTTTATTTCTTGGGCTTATAGAAACCGCAGTTTTTGTTCAATTTACCTGAAATTGGAAAGAGGTATTGTAGGACCACAAATACGTGTGCCAAAAATTGTGAGTATCGGTCCATATTTTGGTATAGCCCCCATATAGACAGATTTCCCGATTTTACTTCTTGGGCTTCTAGAATCCGAAGTTTTTATCCTATTTGCCTGAAATTGGAAATCTAGAGGTATTTTCGGGTCATAAAGAGGTGTGCCGAAAACGGTGAGTATCGGTCCATATTTTAGTATAGCCCCCAAAAAAAACGATCTCCCGACTTAACTCCTTGGGTTTCTAGAAACCGTAGTTTTTATCTGATTTGCCTGAAATTGTAACTATTCTGGTATTTTAGGATCACAAAAACGTGTATCGAATTAAGTTTTTATCGGTCCTTTTGGTAATGCCTCCATATAGACCGACTTCACTTCTTGAGGGTGTAGAAGGCGCACTGATCATGAAAATTGCTTGAAACTCAATGTAAAATTTCCAGATTTTACTTCTACAGATTTAAGATTTCAAATCAAGACTTTATTTTATAATTTTCTTGCACACTTACAAGAGATGTTAATGATTCCTCTAAAACTCAAACAAAAATGGTTCTTATAAATCCAGAATCTGATTTAGTCCTCACAGAGTGAAATCTTTAAATGTATCTTCGGGAAGTGTCCTCAAGTCCTCAAGCCCTCCTGAAATTTCAAAGGAAACCCTTTAAAACTCAATCAAAAATTAACTGAATCAATTAATTTTTTATTGGTGTTAGTGATATTGTCATTTTCATGAATTAAGGAATTCCAATTAAACATTATTTAATCAATTAATTTCATGATTGAAACGAAAAATTTTTATTAATATTTATCTATCTGTCAGCCTGCACGAAAAAGACTGTTTTTCGTATGTTTGGGTGTAAAAATTATATGTTTGGAACTCAATTTTTTTAACACAATATTTTTAAGTACAAGCATATGATGTTCATAAACTAGCATAACATGTTTGGGACAGATATGTTAATATGTTAGAACATATTATTTTTGGGACATAAAATGTTTGTAAATATAATAACATATGCTTAGATGCAAACATATATTAATTTAGAAATAGACTAATAACATATATGTGTTTAGAAAGATAGACCTAGGGAATATGTTGCAATTAAAATAATGGAAATATACCCACACAAAGAAAATTTCATTAAATTTTTTTCTACCAGTGTATGCTCTAAGGTGAAACATAATATGTTTGAATAATACAAACAATATTTTGTTTGGATCAATCCAAAAAATATATGTGCTTGAAGCAAAATGTGTTTGGGGTACATGTTACAGAAGCAATTTTTTTTGAGGGTGTGCATTGAATTTCCACAATTGGCCTCATCAAACTATGCACCTAAGTTCAGTGCCCTAGCTTTACTTAATTTATGCTACATGAATAAAATTCCCTTATATTAATTAAAGTTCTGGGAATACATTCCAGATCTACAAATTTCATACACGTTACGAAAAATTGCAATATATTTTACACACAACAACAACATACCACTTTAGTGTTTCCTTCCGGTAGTTTCTTTTGAATGTCCTTCCTGAAAATCAAAAGGACCCAAGGATAAGCAATGCAAGATGATGGTATGAAGTTTAGTAAATTACTTTTATGTGGGAAAATTGTATAACAAAGGGGTGAAACTGATTGCATAAAGGACCTCATATACATCTACCCTTCACACTTACCTCCAATATTAGTTTGGTCTACGACATGTATGTACATGTTGGCACTGTTTGTTTGATCCCATGTTTTATGTGGGTGGAGTGATATTATTTTGTGGGATGATACTTTTGTGGCTCCTGCTGCTATGGACAGCAGGTACGATAGCATATTCTATGCATTTGCGTAGATATATGGCTGACTAGGGTTACTGGTGCTGTCTTCCTAATGTAGAATCAATAGACACCTATGGAGCGCTAGCGCTAGTCACAATGTACACAAGACGAAATAACAACAAAGACAATGGAGTCAACTCCAACACCAGTGTACAAAAATAATTTTTTTGTTATCAAAGATAACAATAGCAGCAACATAGAATATTGCTAACATATGGAACAACAACAACAAAAGTAACATTAGACTAACTTATATACTTTGCAATATGTACGGATGTATGTATGACACCCCCACATTCGAAGAGTACAATCATCGCAGAAACAACGGATGTTGCCCCGAGGGTTTGATATGTTCGTTGCATACAATACGGCGCTTGGATGCATCTATCCTTGGCACATACTAACAGTGGTGTAAAATATTAGGCCCGCAATGAAACATATATATCTTCATAGGATTTAAGAGCTATACGGAATATATGTGGTATGCATTTGCTTCTACACTCTTTAGTATGAATAACAAGTATATACGGCCGTAAGTTCGGCCAGGCCGAAGCTTATGTACCCTCCATCACGGATTGCGTAGAAACTTCTTCTAAACACTGTCATCCACAATCGAATTACTTAAGTTGCGGTAACGCTTGCCGATGGCAAGGTATCTTAAAACCTCCTAACACCATCTTCTAAATTGTATGTAAGTCCATACGTGGTATATATTAAATCAAAAAAGATCGATCCAATACGTATATAATTCAGTTTGACAATGTAGACATAAAATGTTGACAAAATTTTCTACAGAAATAAAATTTTAACAAAATTTTCTATAGAAATAAAATCTTGGTAGATTATTTTTGGCTCTAGTGGCAACCATGATTATGAACCGATATGGACCAATTTTTGTGTGATTGGACCAATTTTGGTATGGTTGTTAGCGACCATATACTAACACCACGTTCCTAATTTGAACCGGATCGGATGATTTTTGCTCCTCCAAGAGGCTCCGGAGGTCAAATCTGGAGAACGTTTTATATGGGGGCTATATATAATTATGGACCGATATGGACCAATTCTGGCACGCTTGTTAAAGATCATATACTAACACCATGTTCCAAATTACAACCGGATTGGTTGAGATTTGCTTCTATTGGAGACTTCGCAAGCCAAATCTGGGGATCGGTTTATATGGGGGCTATATATAATTATGAACCGATGTGGACCAATTTTTGCATGGTTGTTAGAGACCATATACCAATATCATGTACCAAATTTCAGCCGGATCGGATGAAATTTGCTCCTCTTTGAGGCTCCGGAACCCAAATCTGGGGATCGGTTTATATGGGCGCTATATATAATTATGGACCGATGTGGACCAATTTTTGCACGGTTGTTAGAGACCATATACCAACACCATGTACCAAATCTCAGCCGGATCGGATGAAATTTGCTTCTCTTTGAGGCTTCGCAAGCCAAATCTGGAGATCGGTTTATATGGGGTCTATATATAATTATGGACCGATGTGGACCAATTTTTGCATGGTTGTTAGAGACCATATACCAACATCATGTACCGAATTTCAGGCGGATCGGATGAAATTGGCTTCTCTTTGAGGCTCCGCAAGCCAAATCTGGGGATCGGTTTATATGGGGGATATATATAGTTATGGACCGATGTGGACCAATTTTTGCATGGTTGTTAGAGACCATATACCAACATCATGTACCAAATTTCAGCCGGATCGGATGAAATTTTCTTCTCTTTGAGGCTACGCAAGCCAAATCTGGGGATCGGTTTATATGGGGGCTATATATAATTATGGACCGATGTGGACCAATTTTGGCATGGTTGTTAGAAACCATAAACCAACACCATGTACCAAATTTCAGCCGGATCGGATGAAATATGCTTCTGTTAGAGGCTCCACAAGCCAAATCTGAGGGTCCCTTTATATAGGGGCTATACGTAAAAGTGGACCGATATGGCCCATTTTCAATACCACCCGACCTACATCGATAACAACTACTTGTGCCAAGTTTCAAGTCGATAGCTTGTTTCGTTCAGAAGTTAGCGTGATTTCAACAGACGGACGGACGGACGGACGGACATGCTTAGATCGACTCAGAATTTCACCACGACCCAGAATATATATACTTTATTGGGTCTTAGAGCAATATTTCGATGTGTTACAAACGGAATGACAAAGTTAATATACCCCCATCCTATGATGGAGGGTATAAAAACATTTTTATCTCGATGGATCACTCGCATCACCTTGCGAGTGGATTTAGTCGATTTGAAGAACCCCATATTTTCCCATGCTAAGAGGATAACGGGGATCAGGAAGGCAAATATGATGTTCAAATAACCAACCTAGGGGAAATTGGTGCAAATTACCACGGACCTATCAAGGGACTGGCACCGCTGCTCCAGTTTGTCCCAATTTGTGAATAGTCATAATTTATTGATCTCCATAATCGCTTGATATTAAAATCCTTATGGATCTACACATGCCCAAAATGAAACAGATTCCTAAGAGTTTGCTCGAGACTGGTTCATGAGGACTTGTTCCAGGACGTGTCCTTTGGAATGAGTCGAAGACGTGACTAAAGGTGTAAATTTACTCCGGTCTCTGTTGACCAACTGATCCATACACACAAAGGAGCCAGAATTGAAATATAGGGGTCGCTTTATGTGGTGGCTATATGAACCGATATGGAACAATTTTTGTGAGGTGAACGAAACAAGTTATCGACTTGAAACTTGGCATAAAGAGTTGTGATTGATGTACGTCGCATGGAATTGCAAATTGGCCCTATTGGACCACTTTTGCGTATAGCCCCCATATAAACCGAACATGGAACATGGTGTTGGCATATAGTCTCTAACAACCATTTGGTCCATATCGGTCCATAATTATATATAGCCCCCTTATAAACCGATCCCCAGATTTGTTCTCCAGAGCCTCCTGGAAGAGTAAAATTCATCCGTTCCGGTTGAAATTTGGTACGTGGTGTACGTACCAAATTTCATAGACCATGCAGAAATTGGTCTATATCGGTCCATAATTATATTTAGATCAATTTTTGCATGGTTATTAGAGACTATATACGTACACCACGTACCAAATTTCAAACGGATCGTATGAATTTTGCTCTTCCAAGAGGTCCGGAGAACAAATCTGGGGATCGGTTTATATGGGGGCTATATATAATTATGGACCGATATGGACCAAATTTTGCATGGTTGTTAGACTATATACGTACAACCATATACCAAATTTCAACCGGATCAGATGAATTTTGCTCCTCTAAGAGGCTCCGGAGGTCAAATCTGGGGATCGGTTTATATGGGGGCTATATCTAATTATGGACCGATATGGACCAATTTTTGCATGGTTATTAAAGACTATATACGTACACCACGTACCAAATTTCAACCGGATCGGATGAATTTTGCCCTTCCAAGAGGCTCCGGAGAACAAATCTGGGGATCGGTTTATATTGGGGCAACATTAAGTTTTTCATTTTTATACCCTGCGCCACACTGTGGAACAGGGTATTATAAGTTAGTGCATATATTTGTAACACCCAGAAGGAGACGAGATAGACACATGGTGTCTTTGGCAATAATGCTCAGGGTGGGTCCCTGAGTCGATATAACCATGTCCGTCTGTCCGTCCGTCCGTCCATCCGTCTGTCTGTGAACACATTTTTGTGATCAAAGTCTAGGTCGCAATTTAAGTCCAATCGCCTTCAAATTTGGCACATGTTCCTAATTTGGGTCAGAATAGAACCCTATTGATTTTGGAAGAAATTGGTTCAGATTTAGATATAGCTCCCATATATATCTTTCGCCCGATATGCACTAATATGGACCCAGCAGCCAGAGTTTTATACCGATTTGCTTGCAATTTTGTACAAACATAACATTTAGTCGTGTAGTCAAGTGCGCAAAATTTGATTGAAATCGGTTCAGATTTAGATATAGCTCCCATATATATCGCCCGATATGGACTTATATGGCCCCAGAAGCCAGATTTTTGGCCGAATTTGGTTAAAATTTTGCACTAGTAGTACAATTAATAGTGCAGTTAAGTGTGCAAAATTTGATTGAAATCGGTTCAGATTTAGATATAGATCCCATATATATCTTTCGCCCGATATGGACTAATATGGTTCTAATAGCCAGAGTTTTGGCCAAATTTGGTTGAAAGTTTGCACAGGGAGTAGATTTAGCATTGTAGCTATGCGTGCCAAATTTGATTGAAATCGGTTCAAATTTATATATAGCTCCCATATACAGCTTTCGCCCGATTTACACTCATATGACCACAGAGGCCAATTTTTTACTCCGATTTAGTTGAAATTTTGCACAGGGAGTAGAATTAGCATTGTAGCTAAGCGTGCCCAATTTGGTTGAAATCGGGTTTTTACTAACATTGTATTCCACTAGTGGAAATGTCAGGATTTTTCCCTTAAGACAATTTGCAATAATTTTTACGTTCTGCGGCTCTGCGAAAGGACAAATAGTCACACTACGTACCAAATTTCAACCGAATCGGATGAAATTTGCCCCTCTAAGAGGCTCCGGAGGTCAAATCTGGTGATCGGTTTATGTGGGGCTATACATAGAAGAAAAAAGATACTGGGTTCCTTTTTCTGTCCGGCTATTACTGATTTATATGACTACGGTCTGAGTAATACACTCGCCTTCATCAAGGGTTCGGGGTGATAGGACCAATTATGACGGGGGAAAAGTTGGTCTACGTGGATACTATTTTTTTCCACTGGTTGAACCAAGCTTAATAACAAGAATTGCGATATCATTTCTCTCTGTTCCACGATATTAAAAAAAAAACTTGGAAATTAGTTTAATCAAGAAATAGAGCATAGACGATGTCTCCATAAAGATGGCGATGGTCGCTTTTTATTTGTGTTTTTATTTTTTTTTTTTTTTTGTTGGGATTAGAGAACAAAAACAAATATCAATAAATGAAAATAGTTTTAGTGTTTTTGAAAATATTCCCCATTATTATACACACTTTTGCATGCGTTTGAACCAATTGTCGTTGCACTTTTGTCGCTCTATAAGTCCCCGGTCTAACAAAGAAAAACACATTTTTTTGTCAAAATTCGATTTTATTATTCAACATAGTTCCCTTCAAGAGCGATACAACGATTACAACGACCTTCCAATTTTTTGATACCATTTTGGTAGTACTGCTTCGGTTTTGCCTCAAAATAGGCCTCAGTTTCGGCGATCACCTCTTCATTGCAGCCAAATTTTTACCCTGCGAGCATCCTTTTGAGGTCTGAGAACAAGAAAAAGTCACTGGGGGCCAGATCTGGAGAATACGGTGGGTGGGTAAGCAATTCGAAGCCCAATTCATGAATTTTTGCCATCGTTCTCAATGACTTGTGGCACGGTGCGTTGTCTAGGTGGAACAACACTTTTTATACCCTTCACCACTACTGTGGTACAGGGTATAATAAGTTTGTGCATTTGTATGTAACGCCAAGAAATATTTGTCATAGACCCATCTTTTAGTATACCGATCGGCTTAGAATTAAATTCTGAGTCGATTTAGCGATGTCCGTCTGTCTGTCCATCCGTCTGTCTGTATGTGTAATTTTGTGCACAAAATACAGGTCGCAGTTTAAGTCCGATCGTCCTCAAATTTGACATAACGTCTTTCCTCGGGTAGAAGACATCGCTATTGATATTGGAAAAAATCGGTTTAGATTTAGATATAGCTGCCATATATAGTTATCACCGATTTGATCATGTGATTAAAATTTTGTACAAGGAGTACATTTAATAGTATCGTTAATTGTGCCAAATTTAGTTGAAATCGGTTCAGATTTATATATAGCTCCCATATATATCTTTCGTCCGATTTGGACTTATATGGCCCCAAAAGCGAGAGTTTTGCCCTGATTTGCTTCAAATTTTGCACAACGAGTACGTTTAATAGTATCGTTAATTGTGCCAAATTTAGTTGAAATGGGTTCAGATTTAGATATAGCTCCCATATATATCTTTCGTCCGATTTGGACTTATATGGCCCCAAAAGCCAGAGTTTTGCCCTGATTTGCTTCAAAATTTGCACAACAAGTACGTTTAATAGTATCGTTAAGTGTGTTTAATTTGGTTAAAATCGGTTCCGATTTAGATATAGCTCCCATATATATCTTTCGATCGATTTGGATTTATATGGCCTCAAAAGCCAGAGTTTTGCTCTGAGTTGCTTGAAATTTTGCATAAGGAGTACGTTTTATAGTATCGTTAATTGTGCAAAATTTAGTTGAAGTCGGTTCAGATTTAGATATAGCTCCCACATATATCATTCGCCCGATTTGGACTAATATGCTCACAGAGGCAAAAGTGCTACTCTGATTTACGTGAAATTTTGCGGGAGTAGAATTGAAACTTTGCACAGGCAGTAGCATTAAGGTTCTGCATATGCGTGTTTATTTTGGTTGAAATCGGTTCAGATTTTGATATAGATTCCATATATATGTTTTTCCTATTTAGGCAAAACTGGCCGAAATACCTACATTTTCCTTATCAAATGGCCACTGCTAAGTCGAAAACTTATCAAAATGACTCAAATTTTCCTATTACTCTGTTACACATCTATCGACCGAAAAATCATAAATACACTTTTGCGAAGTTGACTCAAAATTGGTTCATATTTAAATGTTTCCTATATTTATACCCTTCACCACTACTGTGGTACAGGGTATAATAAGTTTGTGCATTTGTATGTAACGCCAAGAAGGAGTAATCACAGACCAACCTTTTAGTATACGGATCGGCTTAGAATTAAATTCTGAGTCGATTTAGCGATGTCCGTCTGTCTGTCCGTCTGTCTGTCTGTCTGTCTGTCTGTCTGTCTGTTGATGTATTTTTGTGTGCAAAGTACAGCTCGCAGTTTTAGTCCGATTGTCCTAAAATTTGGTATAGGGTCCTGTTTCGGCTCAAAGACGATCCCTATTGATTTTGGAAAAAATCGGTTCAGATTTAGATATAGCTGCCATATATATTTTTCACCGATCTGGTCATAATTGGCGTGTATATCAACCGATCTTCCTCAAATTCCGTACATCCGAATATTTTATGAGTCTCGAAAAACTTGCAAAATATCAGCAAAATCGGTTCAGATTTAGATATAGCTCCCATATATAGCTTTCGCCGATTTACACTCATTTGCCCACAGAGGCCAATTTTTATCTTCGATTTAGTTGAAATTTTGCACAGGGAGTAGAATTAGCATTGTAAATATGCGTGCCAAATTTGGTTGAAATCGGTTCAGATTTGGATATATCTCCCATATAAAGCTTTCGCCCGATTTACACTCATATGACCACAGAGGCCAATTTTTAACTCCGATTTAGTTGAAATTTTGCACAGGGAGTAGAATTAGCATTCTAGCTATGCGTGCCAAATTTGGTTGAAATCGGTTCAGATTTAGATATAGCTCCCATATATATGTTTTTCCGATTTCGACAAAAATGGTCAAAATACCAACATTTTCCTTGTAAAATGGCCACTGCTTAGTCGAAAAGTTGTAAAAATGACTCTAATTTTCCTAAACTTCCAATACATATATATCGAGCGATAAATCATAAATAAACTTTTTCGAAGTTTCCTTAAAATTGCTTCAGATTTAAACGTTTCCCATATTTTTTTACTATCATTGTGTTCCACCCTAGTGCATTAGCCACTTAAATTTTGAGTCTATAGATTTTGTAGAAGTCTATCAAATTCTTCCAGATCGAGTGATATTTAAATTTATGTATTTGGGACAAACCTTTAGATATAGCCCCAACACATTTGATGTGATATGGTATCGAAAATTTAGATCAACAAAGTGGTGCAGGGTATAATATAGTCGGCCCCGCCCGACTTTAGACCTTCCTTACTGGTTTTTTACTAACATTGTGTTCCACCTCAGCGCATTAGCCGACTTAAATGTAAAATCTATAAGTATTGCAGATCTCTGTACAGATCTGTTCAGATATACAGAATATATGTGTATGGATTCATATAGCATCCAACACATGGACGGATTTGATATGGTATCGAAAATGTGGACTTACAAAGTGGTGAAGGGTATAATATAGTCGGCCCCGCCCGACTTTAGACTTTCCTTACGTGTTTCTTCTTCCTATGGGGCCGTTTTGCCGCGATTGCGACCTTCAAACGCTCCAAAAACCCAATATAATAGACACTGTTGATGGGGTTTTCCCTTCTCAAGATAATCGATAAAAATTATTCAATGCGCATCCCAAAAAACAGAGGCCATTACTTTGCCAGCGGACTTTTGAGTATTTCCACGCTTCGAAGACGGTTCACCGGTCGCTGTCCACTCAGCCGACTGTCGATTGGACTCAGGAGTGTAGTGATGGAGCCACATTTCTTCCATTGTCACATATCGACGGAAAAACTCGGGTGTATTACGAGGTAACAACTGCGAACACCGCTCAGAATCATCAGCACGTTGTTGTTTTTGGTCAAATGTGAGCTCGTGCGGCACCCATTTTGCACAGAGCTTCCGCATATCAAAATATTGATGAACGATATGACCAACACGTTCCTTTGATATCTTTAAGGCCTCTGCTATCTCGATCAACTTCATTTTACGGTCATTCAAAATCATTTTGCGGATGTTTTTGATGTTTTCGTCGGTAACCACCTCTTTCGGGCGTCCACTGCGTTCACCGTCCTCCGTGCTCATTTCACCACGCTTGAATTTTGCATACCAATCAATTATTGTTGATTTCCCTGGGGCAGAGTCCGGAAACTCATTATCAAGCCAAGTTTTTGCTTCCACCGTATTTTTCCCCTTCAGAAAACAGTATTTTATCAAAACACGAAATTCCTTTTTTCCATTTTTTTCACAATAACAAAAGTTGCTTCACAAACTAATTGACTTACAGACGTCAAATTTTGACACGAATCATTCGAAGGTTGGTACTATATAAAAATAATATGCATTTAATACTAGCGATGCCATCTATGTGTCAGACCGGGGACTTATCAGCCAACCCATGCTGGTCCCATTAATGCCTTGCAATATCAGTTGGTGCATAGCACCAAATGTTTCCGGGACAACAACTGAGCCTCTGGTGGAGGATCTTTGGGTGTACGATCAAAATGCTATTGAACCCATAATCCATTATATGCAAAGAGGGCATATGCTTACTATTACACCACGGTGGCACTGCCTAAAAAATGGTTTATAGACTTTAGATCCGGTTACAAAATAAATTATACAATGTAGTACTTTTGGGGTCTGCAAGTAGCCATATTAATATGTCTCCAAAAAGGATTTGCAGGTTTCACATCTCGGAAGTGTTATTTGAAGAAAGAAAACAATACGTACGTCAATACAAAAACTACTACTACAACGCAAATCGGCAATACAACCCAACATTGGACGAATTAAATGTCAGTAACGGAACTCATTGTTTTCTCTTTAGAATTTATGGTGTCTTATTTGGCGTTCGGGACACATTGTTTTCTGAAGTGAATGGGAGAAATAAGAACACGAAATATATTTGGATTTTCGTTATCCTGCATTAGTGTTATGTTCATAGTAGAGGTGTGCACGTGACACGAAATTTCTTTATAGGTGTACGTGAGTAATGAATTTTGGAAAAATACGTTTTCGAACATAATAACTCTTACGAGTTGAAATTGCCAACATCTGGTAATGGTAGAAAAACTTCGTTATATTTACGAAATATGTCACTAGAATTGAGCCAATGAAATTAAAGCCCGTAATATAACTAAATTTTCGTTATTGTACTATTGACGAATATTTTCATTGCCTTAATAAAAATGTTTCCTTAAATCAATAAAACAATTACGTTATACGGATAAATCAATTTTGGTGCAATTTTCTTCTAAGATTGTCCCTCTATCTAATTACGAACTCTTATTCGCACTTACGCAATCTTGTAAGTGACTGGAAAAAATATTTGTACAAAATATTTGTATTTCAAAAGCTTTCATAAAAAAAATCTGGCAAAAAGAAAAAATATTTCATTGAAATATAAGTAAGAAATTTGAGTTGAAGATATATTTCCTTATTAAATTTGGGTAAGCAAAAAAGAATTAAAATACTTTTACATCGCCGGGAATTCGATCCATGGTATTATCAGCATCGCTAAAGAATATCAACAATATCAAAAAATTTTAGCGAAAATTCCGATTAACAAAAGATGGAAAAAGGAAAACATTATAATAATAATAAATTTATTTACAATTTGGTGTGGTAAGGTTTAGGATATTAGCACAAAACCGCGACTTATTACTAATCTTGTTATAGGTCCGGGACCCAAGGGGATTCAACAGGCCACACCAGCTGTACCTTTGGAAGTAAATCGTTTTGTAGAACATTTGGTACATCTAAGATTATAACTTGAATTAATTAATCATAAAAGAGAACGCAATATGAACTTAAAGGATGGAAGGAAATTAGCGGATAAATTATATTAAGAAGAAATACAAAATTATTTACTAAATATTACCTACTGATAAAGATGCTACAATTAAAGGATTATAAGAACTTTTTTTATCTAATCTTGAAATACACGATTGAACACTAGGAATTAAATATTTCCAAAACATATAGTTATTTTCAATGTCATATAGTTTTAATAATATATGCGATCCAGACCTCAACATCAGCGGGCCCGAAGATTACGAGGAAATTGGTGAGTCATCTATTGTATATTAACTCCACACATAGTCATATACAAACATTCCACCTATATATATTACTATTTTAATTATTCATATTATCACTTTAATTCACATTAACACAGCATTAATACATAGATTTTTTTTTTTTTTTTTTTTTTTTTGTTTAAACATTAATTAATTGATAAATGGTAACTATATTCTTTTAAACATTCCATGCTTTTAATATAATTTACAATTATGTTTTTCCTATAAATCCGGAAATTTTAATTTAGGAAAGGTAACAATGGCATAATAAGGTAACAATAAAGGGACTTATTGGCTAAATTCCATCTAATGCCAATTCGATCTATAAGCATAAAAATTCGATTTATTTTTTTTTATAAAAGAGCTATCTTAAATTTTTCTTTTATGATGACCGATCCGAATCTCTTCCTCTTGAACAAGAACTCTCCCAAGACTGAGCATGGCCGAGAACAAGAAGATAGCCAAGTTCAAAGAGGTAGGGGGTTCGTCACAATCTCAAAAGTAAACTTCAATCGTAACACCTCAATGATGAGTTACTAAATTTTTCGTGAGTCACTAGTTTATCCGTGAGTCGCGAAATTTTTCGTGAGTCATGTCATTTCTCATCGTGAGTGTGAGTCTTCAAAAGTTTTGAGTACACTCAAAAAAAAGTTTACTTGGATCCAAAGATTTTGACCTTCCCTTAAGGATTTTGGTATTGATTCCGAGCCAAAGATGCGGCTTCTTTAAAATAAAGACATTTTTTACGGACCTCCCTGGCTTTAAATCTAGGACCAAATAAATTAAAATTGGACACAGATCTCATTCATCGAGTTTTTATTTTCTTTTTGCGATATATTAATAAAGGTATTTATGTGCAACAAATTCCAATTTGTTTGCACATAAATACCTTTATTAATGTGCAAATTCCAATTTCAAAATCCAAATTATGCCAGGTACTTCAAAGTAAAAACAGTTTTCTTAATGCTAAATTTCAAGATTTGTGTCCTAAATTTAATGAAAAAAATTGTTGAAGCAAGGATTATAAACTTTCTTTTAATTAAAAAGTATTGTTTTAAAGAATTTTGTCCTTAGTATTGCGTAAATTTTGAGTCCTACAATTTAAGTTGCATAATCTTCCATATTAGGTCAATATTTTTTTCAGTGTTCGGATTTTCTTCGTAAGTCCTACCAAAAATATCGTGGGCGTCCGCGAATAAAGTTTTTCTGTCGTAAGTTTGCGTACAATAATACTCACGTGCACACATCTAGTCCATAATAACTCAGCATGAAAATTCCTCCTAAAAATTCAACGAAAATATCCGTTTTGGATCCGCCAGTGGCGCAAAATCGCGTCAGAAGCCCTGAACATGGACTTGTCATAGTGTTTAAGCATCCGCTGAAATTTTATCTCTGATAAAATTTATGTAACTGATATTGAAAAAAAAAAGATTCTCACACTGAAAAAATTATTTACGTGATATTAAAGATTACGCAAACTAAATTTTAGGATGTGCAATTTACAAAATTTTAAGGACAAATTTCTTTAAAACAACGAAATTTTAATTAAAATAAAGTTTATAATCTTTGCTTTAAAAAATTTTGTCATAAAATTTAGGACACAAATTTTGTAAATTTGCATCCCTCCGTTAAAGTAGCATGTCTTTGAACTAAGGTTAATTTTCCTTAAAGTAAAGAAACACATTTTTCATTAAAGAAATCGTCCTTAATTTAACTGAAATATTGAATCTTTAAATTTAAGATTAAAACGCTTCAAATATAGGCTAAGACTTATTTTGAGGATTTAGCATCTTTGGTTAAAAGTTTTTTTGAATTTAAGAAAACATTTTTTACTTTGAAGTATCCGTTAAACTTTGGACTTTTTAACTGGCATTTGTTTGTAAATATGTGAGTACCTTTAATAATAAACCGCGAAAAGAGAATGGACATTTGATAAATGAAATCTGTATCCTAATTTTATTTTTATTGGTCCTAGCAAGGCCGTATTCAGGGGGGGGGATGAGGGGGATCAAACCCCCCCCCCCCCCCCGCGAAATGAATGAATATATATAAATAAATATATATTTTTAACTGCATAGAAAAATCTTATCGAAGATGGTGAAGAAAATCTGGAGGTTTTATTTTGAAAAACGCTTACCTATAAAACTTGCACAAATCATAGAATACTAGTTGAAAAGCCCGTCAAACGACGGTCGAAAAAAACAAATTGTTTTTGTTCTCGCACCACAAATTTCATTTTTGGAAAATGTATTTCTGCTTTTTATGTGTGTTTGTTGTTCTTTTTGTGAACATGACTCGCTTTGTTTGGCCATAGAACAACAACGAAACAGCCAAACACACGTGTGTAAATGAAATGGAGCAAAACCTGCGAAAACCTGCCTAATTTAGCGATGGAAGCAATAAAGAGATATTTCCAAACGTGCATATTTTAAAAATTTTGGTCACTTTGCCAGTTACTCAGGGATGGAAAATACAATTTTTAAGAAAGTACAAAAAAGGTATTTTTTGATCGGAAAGGTACTTGTTACTAAATTTCAACAAAAATTTAACTTGAATATTATTGTCAAGAGACTGAATTTTAAAGAATTTTATAGTTGGTTTTGATCTTTAAGCATTGTTGTTTTTTTGTTGCAGCTTAAAACCATACATTGACTAAACTACAAGTGTAGTTTAACCAACAGAGGAAAATAATGTTTGTTGGATGGTTGGATGGTTTCGGAATTACCACATTCCTTATCAGCATCCTCTATTTGCAACAAAACTATCAACCAATTATCACTTGAACCCTCCGAAAAAAGGTTTTGTATGATAGCCGGCTTATGCCGAAATAATTTTGCAAAAAAATTCTATAGAAAAAAAATTTTGCATAATTTTTTCTATAGAAATAAAATTTTGCAAAAATTTCCCATAGAAATAAAATTTTTACAAAATTTTCAATTGAAATAAAATTTTGACAAAATTTTCTATAAAAATAAAATTTTGCAAAAATTCTATATAGAAATAAAATGTTGACAACATTTTCTACCGAAATAAAAAATCG
The DNA here is from genome assembly GCF_050003625.1 of Haematobia irritans. Lineage (NCBI taxonomy): Eukaryota > Metazoa > Arthropoda > Insecta > Diptera > Muscidae > Haematobia > Haematobia irritans. Next base: position 84,454,345 of record NC_134399.1, on the reverse strand, counting down.
ATAATATAGAATCGCATTCTTTTTTCGACTAAAACATTCTTGAAGTTCAATAAAATCCTGTTTTGACTATGTCCCACATGAACATGTCTGTTTTGCCATATTTGTAAAAGACTATTAGCAAATAAGGTTGATAAAGACTTTCTCAAAATATTAAAATATTTTGTCAAAGCTATTGTACCACGTTACTGACCGGGGTGAAAAAGTTTTGAAAAAAGTACTATAGTACTGCATTTTCCATCCCTGCAGTTACTATGTGCTCATCCGAACGTTCATTTTCAACAATGAAGATATTCATGGCTGAACAAGAAGGTTAAATCATGGGGCCATATGATTACAATTTTTTTATTTCGACCAAATTTTAAGATGTCAAAATCATATGTTTATGGTGATTGCAGCTCTCCAAATGACACTGCATAGCTGGAGAATTGTTCAAAGATGACTTGAGTATCTTGATAACATATTCCAGACCCAAAATACCAAGCACATCAGTTTTTAAACTGCATCATAAACTGTTTTTGTTAATAGATGGCGAATATCCATTTGACTGACTTCCATTATTAACTTTGGTCTCATATCGGCGTTCCTCGGATGAATTATCCACTTCACAATAACTCATAGGTGACGCAATTAAATTCGAACCTTTATTTTTCTCTGGATTTGAATTATTTTTTCAGGACAATTGAAGGAATAAATAATTGCCACTTTTACCAATGCCATACGATTCTTTTATCAGCTGATTTTGACTTCTTAAAATTGTAAACAACATATTGAAATTTGTTGTTTTTGTTATCGTGATTCAACCTCCTTATTCAGCCATGGAAGAGATTAAAGACGTAACTTAGAAATTCGACTAGCGAGAGTAGACTCAAATGATTGGCATTAATGTCGGTTCATCGCCGAATAAATGTGCCGACTGAAGAAGTCATTGATTTATTTGCTGCCCAAAAAGCCCGTCGGTTCAATTTAATATTATAAAACAAGTAAGGAAAGTCTAAAGTCGGGCTGGGCCGACTATATTATACCCTGCACCACTTTGTAGATCTAAATTTTCGATACCATATCACATCCGTCAAATGTGTTGGGTGCTATATATAAAGGTTTGTCCCAAATACATACATTTAAATATCACTCGATTTGGACAGAATTTAATAGACTTTTACAAAATCCATAGACTCAAAAAAATTTAAGTTGCCCAATGCACTAGGGTGGAACACAATTTTAGTAAAAAAAAAATATGGGAAACATTTAAATCTGAAGCAATTTTAAGGAAACTTCGCAAAAGTTTATTTATGATTTATCGCTCGATATATTTGTATTAGAAGTTTAGGAAAATTAGAGTCATTTTTACAACTTTTCGACTAAGCAGTGGCAATTTTACAAGGAAAATGTTGGTATTTTGACCATTTTTGTCGAAATCAGAAACACATATATATGGGAGCTATATCTAAATCTGAACCGATTTCAATCAAATTTGGCACACATGACTATACTACTAATTGTACTCCTAGTGCAAAATTTCAACCAAATTGGGCCAAAACTCTGGCTTCTGGGGCCATATAAGTCCATATCGGGCGAAAAATATATATGGAAGCTATATCTAAATCTGAACCGATTTCAACCAAATTTAGCACGCATAGCAACAATGCTAATTCTACTCCCTGTGCAAAATTTCAACTAAATCGGAGTTAAAAATTGGCCTCTGTGCTCATATGAGTGTAAATCGGCCGAAAGCTATATATGGGAGATATATCTAAATCTGAACCGATTTCAACCAAATATGGCACGCATAGCTACAATGCTAATTCTACTCCCTGTGCAAAATTTCAACTAAATCGGAGCAAAAAATTGGCCTCTGTGGTCATATGAGTGTAAATCGGCCGAAAGCTATATATTGGAGCTATATCTAAATCTGAACCGATTTCAACCAAATTTGGCACCCATAGCAACAATGCTAATTCTACTCCCTGTGCAAAATTTCAACTAAATCGGAGCAAAAAATTGGCCTCTGTGGTCATATGAGTGTAAATCGGGCGAAAGCTATATATGGGAGCTATATCTAAATCTGAACCGATTTCTACCAAATTTGGCACGCTTAGCTACAATGATAATTCTACTCCCTGTGCAAAATTTCAACGAAATTGGGGTAAAACTCTGGCTTCTGGGACCGTATTAGTCCATATCGGGCGAAAGATATATATGGGAGCTATATCTAAATCTGAACCGATTTCAATAAAATTTGGCACACTTGACTATAGTACTAATTGTTCTTCTTGTGCAAAATTTTAATCAAATTAGGTTAAAACTCTGGCTTCTGGGGCCATATAAGTCCATATCGGGCGAAATATATATATGGGAGCTATATCTAAATCTGAACCGATTTCTTCCAAAATCAATAGGGATCTATTCTGAGCCAAAACACATACTTGTGCCAAGTTTGAAGTCGATTGGACTAAAACTGCGACCTAGACTTTGATTACAAAAATGTGTTCACGGACAGACGGACAGACGGACAGACGGACATCGCTATATCGACTCAGGAGCCCACCCTGAGCATTTTTGCCAAAGACACCATGTGTCTATCTCGTCTCCTTCTGGGTGTTGCAAACATATGCACTAACTTATAATACCCTGTTCCACAGTGTGGAGCAGGGTATAAATATTGTATACATACCTATGCATAATTAAAATTTTCTACACATGAGATTATATGAATATTTTTTTTTAAGTTGAACTCTTTCTTTGGACCCAAGTAAATTTTTTTTAGTGCATGATTTTCCCTTCACTATAAACATTATTTTCATAGTTTTAGAACTGAACTTTTGGGAATAATATTATATATAAAATAATATTATAAAATTGGTTCGAAACATAGGGTTCCACATCGACTTTAGTTATTCTAGGGTTATTGCCAAAATACCAAATAGTATTCCTAAAGTGTGTTTGCTTGTCTAAGTGAATCCTTTGATACAGGATGATATCATGAAACCAACTGTTCACAATCAATGAAGTCATCCTTAGTCACTTGCTTGGTAAAGGACATAAATTACGTCAAAAAGTATTCTCTGACTATAAACTATACGGGTAGATTTGTGTCTATTTGCAAATGCCGTATAAAAAAATTTCACTACACTCCTGCAAAGGTTGAAGGGTGCAACAAAGGTAACAAATTGCCAAACTTCCTTAGAAAATCGAATCAGATAATTAGTTAATAAATTGTTTCGAAATGCAACTCACAACTTGAAAACACACACAACAGCGACTCTTGGATATGCAGTTTGCTTTGGTGTTGCACAACCAGTTAACAAGTTGCATGGATAATTATATGCAACACATACCAGGCAACGGATAACTACACCAATAACAATAACGTCAGCGACAACAATAGCAGACAATCAGCCAACTATCACAAGTTAAGGTAATTTGATGGCAATTGCAAGGACTATTTTCTAGACTCTTAGCTGGAACGTACTCCCTTATGTGTAGAGACTGCTATATGGACGTGGCAAAAACCTGATATTGGTAGACATTTCAAAGCAATGGTGCCAAAAGAAAAACGGAAAACATTGACTAAGGAAATTTAGTTCCATAGCAAAAGACAAGGATTGGGGTGTTTTGTGAACAAATGTGTCTTAAACATGGCCAACTTCCGTTAACGTTACAAAAAATGCCAGAGTAAGGTTTCAAGTTTTTTTGGTTGAAAACGAATCCGAATCCTGGGAGCCGGTTGCAATGTTGTTTCAAAATAAATTTTAAAATTGCATTACATCCCCATTAGAAGTTCTTCAGCCATGAGGTGGGCAAACCAGTTAGTGGCAATAGACCAAGCATTTCATTTGAATAGATGTGTACTCTCACATATATAAACAATTTTGGTAGCATATATATAGATATGTGTGTCCTCGTGTGACCAACCTAAGGGTTAAACTAAAAATATGCGACTTTTGCACTTTAAACGCCATTTAAATGGGCTACAAAATTTTCAGTTCCGTTACAACCTTCACAGCAAAACTATTGTATCTGTTGTCTTCTTTTTTTTTACTTTTTAATTTGTCAGGTACGAGGTCATGACAATAAAAAAAAGGTATACAGTGCACTCGCGGTAATGTGAACACCGCCTAACGTCAACACCGTATAACGTGAACATGCTTTTTGTGACACTAACTACTCCGTAACGCTGAAAAACATTAAATTTGACGTTAATGGCAGATTCATAATGCCAAATACAATTTCAAATACACCTACGGACTTATTAAGTGATCTAGTTTGGTTTTTTTTTCATGAATTTTAATTATTAATTTAAATTTATTTATAATTCCATACCCACTGATATTTTTCCGATCTCTTTTTATACCCTAAACCACATAGTGGTCAGGGTATAACAAGTTTGATCGGCCAAAAAATGTGCCTACCAGAAATATTGATTTTAGACCCTGTAAAATATATACCGATCGACTCAGAATCACCTCCTGAGTCGATCTAGCGCTTGGTGTCCGTCCGTCTGTCCATGTATTTGTTGTTCACAAGATTCCGGTCGCAATTATTAACCGATATGGATGAAATTTGGTACAGGGTGTTTTTTGGGCACAAGGACGAGCGTTATTGAATTTGGAAGAAACCGATTTTGAAAAATTTGCCCCCAATAACCTTATTTTTGACCATGGGGGCCTCATTTATTAACTGCTCGTACTCAAATTTTACACAAAGTGACCTTCTGTGGTATCAATCATACCTGCAAAATATTATACAAATTGGTTCAGATTTAGATATAGGTCCCATATATATGCATCGCTCGATTTTGTCATATTTGGCCATATTACTCTTATCTATTAAACTATGTTATTCAAATTTCAAATTTTGATGTACTAGCTGATCTATTTAGACTTACATGTAGCTCTTACATAAATATATTGCTCTATTTGCAGAAATTTGGATTTATTACCCACAACTAATTGACCGCTTTCCTCTTTTTTAATAATGGACTCAATATTAGTGGCATACTAACTCTTTTGGTGCAAAATAAACTATAGCTCCTAATATTAGACATTTCTGCTCAAATTGTGACAAGACACCCCTAAACATGTATCCCCTTTATGTTCTCCAAAACCTATACCAATGATACTCCAAAACCAATACCAAAGATACCCGACAAATGCTTATGTTTACTAATTCAGTAGGGGTGGTTTAGGGTATGATATAGTCGGCCCCGCCCGACTTTCTACTTTACTCACTTGTTTTTTCATGACATTAAATTATTTTTTTAATATTATTAATAAACAAGTATATACGGCCAGGCCGAATCTTATGTACCCTCCACCATGGATTGCGTAGAAACTTCTACGAAAGACTGTCATGCACAATCGAATTACTTGGGTTGTGGTATCTTAAAACTTCTTAACATCGTTTTCTAAATTGTGAGTTAGTCCATACGTGGTATATATGTATTAGACGAAAAAGGTATGTATAGGTAAGTCTACAAATAATTATGAATCGATATGGACTTTTGAACGGTACGTAGACAGTCAGAATTGAAATATGGGGGTCGCTTATATGGGGGCTATATAGAATTATGAACTTGATATGGACCAATTTTTGTGTGATTGGGGACCGATTTATCTGAGGGCTACATATAACTATAGACCGATATGGACCTAGTTAGGCATGGTTGTTAACGGCCATATACTAGCGCAATGTACCAAATTTCAACTGACTCGGATGAAATTTGCTCCTCCAAGAGGCTCCAAAACCAAATCACGGGATCGGTTTATATGACGGCTATACAGTTGTGCTCAAAATAATAGTAGTGCTGTGCTGAATTCTTTTTTTCTGCTTCTTCTATTCCTTACACTAAAGGTTTATTTTATCTTTGTTTTTTACTATATCATTGTTTGGAGTGTGCATAATAAAAAAATACCGTTGGTTGAACTTCTGATGCTATTGTTGTTGTAAAAAAATCGACATAAGAAGAATCCCTTTGCAAGCTCCAAAACAAATAAAAGGGTTATAAGCTAGCTTACAAACAATTAAAAGACGAAAATAATTTAGCTGTCCATAGTCCAATAAAAGTCACTCTCCTTTCAAAAAAAACATGTATCGAAAAGAATAAAGTATGCCCAAGAGGATTTCCATTGGTCAGTACAGAAATGGAGGAACATTCCCCAGTACAGAAATGGAGGAACATTGGATGGATGAGTCAAAAATGGTGCTTTATGATTGAAGAGGATCCCGTCTATATGTTCGGCAACCTAAAAACACTGAGTACAGTACCAATTTTACGACAAAAACTTTAAATCACGATGGTGCTTTAATTTATTTGCTACTACTATTATTTTGAGCGCAGCTGTATATGATTATGGACTGATATGGAGCACTTTTGGTATGGTTGTTAAATATCATATACTACCACCACGTACCAAATTTCAACCAGATCGGATGAATTTTGCTTCTCCAAAAGGCACTAGAGGTCAAATCTGGGGATCGGTTTATATGGGGGCTATATATAATTATGGACTGATATGAACCAATTCCTGTGTGGTTATTGGATAAAATATACTAACATTACGTACCAAATTTCAATCGAATCGGATGAATTTTGCTCTTCCAAGGGGTTCCGGAGGTCAAATCTGGGGATCGGTTTATATGGGGGCTATATATAATTACGGACCGATTTCGACCAATTTTTGCATGGGTGTTTGAGGTCATATATTAACACCACGTACAAAATTTCAACTGAATCGGATGAATTTTGGTCTTCCAAGAGGTTCCGGAGGTCAAATCTGGTGATGGATTTATATGGGGGCTATATATAATTATGGACCGATGTGGACCAATTTTTGCACGGTCATTAGAGACCATATACTGTACCATATAATGTACCAAATTTCAGCCGGATCGGATGAAACTTGCTTCTCTTAGAGGATCCTCAAGCCAAATTTGGGGGTTCGTTTATATGGGGGCTATATGTAAAAGTGGACCCATATGGCCAATTTACAATACCAACCGACCTACATCAATAACAACTACTTGCGCCAAGTTTCAAGTTGATAGCTTGTTTCGTTCGGAAGTTTGCGTTATTTCAACAGACGGACGGACGGATATGCTCACATCGACTCAGAATTTCACCACGACCCAGGATATATATACTTTATGGAGTCTTAGAGCAATATTTCGATGTGTTACAAACGGAATGACAAAGTTAATATACCCCCATCCTATGGTGGAGGGTATAAAAGGCTATCACGCTAAAACGTGTAAAACTCCCAAATATGGCGATATGTTGTTCTGAAATTCGCTGAAGTTCACTAACGTGAACTCTCTTGATTTTAATTAGTTCACGTTACCGCGAGTGCACTGTATAAAAATAATACATGTGTGGTACAGTTCATAGAATTGACACTAAAGTTAAGACAGCGTACAAAAATTCTACAAAATATCTTGTGCAATATTTGAACAGAAACAAGTATATACAGCACTAAGTTCGGCCGGGCCGAATCTTAAATACCCACCACCATGAACCAAATATTAGGGTTTCCTTTGAAATTTCAGGAGGGCTTGAGGACTTGAGGACACTTCCCGATGATAAATTTAAAGATTTCACGTATGAGGACTATATCAGATCCTAGATTTATAAGAACCATTTTTGTTTGAGTTTTAGAGGAATCATTAACATCTCTTGTAAGTGTGCAAGAAAATTATAAAATAACGTCTTGATTTGAAATCTTAAATCTGTAGAAGTAAAATCTGGAAATTTTACATTGAGTTTCAAGCAATTTTCATGATCAGTGCGCCTTCTACACCCTCAAGAAGTGAAGTCGGTCTATATGGAGGCATCACCAAATGGACCGATAAAAACTTAATCCGACACACGTTTTTGTGGGCCTAAAATGCCAGAATATTTACAATTTCAGGCAAATCAGATAAAAACTACGGTTTCTAGAAACCCAAGGAGTTAAATCGGGAGATCGTTCTTATGGGGGCTATACCAAAATATGGACCGATACTCACCATTTTCGGCACACCACTTTATGGTCCTAAAATACCTCTAGATTTCCAATTTCAGACAAATTGGATAAAAACTACGGTTTCTATAAGCCCAAGACCCCAAATCGGGAGGTCATTTATATGGGGACCATACCACAACATGGACCGATACTCACAATTTTTGGCACACCACTTTATGGTCCTAAAATACCTCTAGATTTCCAATTTCAGGCTAATTGGATAAAACCTACTGATTCGAGAAGCCCAAGAAGTAAAATCGGGAGATCGGTCTCTATGAGGGCTATACCAAAACATGAACTGATACTCACCATTTTTTGGCACACCTCTTTATGGTCTTAAAATCATAAGCGAAGGAAGGCCTCTGGGGAGGGGGCTTAGACCCCCCCAGAAAAATTTTAGCCCCCCCCCCAGAATTTGAAAACCGATTTAGGATTTGCCATTGTTGTTATATACTTATAATATATATTATATTATAATATTAAACAAGTAAATACAACCGCACCAAGTTCCGCTAAAGACTTTCATTCACAATTTTATTTTGATTAGTCGGATTTTTTTTTGTTTAGCCTAATTTTTAGTCGATGTAATTAAAAATAGTAATTGATATTAAGATTATTCTTTAATAAAAGAATATCTTAACAATGCTGCAAAAAATATGAAAAAACAAGTTATAAAAAATGTAATTAAAAACATTTCCTGTTAAATTCTTTCTGAGCACATTTTTGGAAGTAGGGAAAAAGTTTGGAACTGTTTTTAGTTGCTTTATTATAAATTAATTATCTAGTTATATTGCAATCTAATTTTTTAAAATAAAACAATAATATAACCTATAACTTCAGTCTATTAACTTTTAGCTAGGGGGGCTATAGCCCCCCCTAGGAAAATTTTCTAGCTACGCTAATGCCTAAAATACCTCTAGATTTCCAATTTCAGGTAAATTGAATAAAAATTGCGGTTTCTATAAGCCCAAGAAGTAAAATCGGGAGAACGGTCTATATAGGGGCTATACCAAAACATGGACCGATACTCACATTTTTCCCCCTCTTTATGGTCATAAAATACCTCTATATATCAAATTTCAGGCAAATTGGATAAAAATTACGATTTCTATAAGCCCAAGACCCCAAAGCGTGAGGTCGGTTTATATGGGGACTATATCAAAACCTGAACCGACAAAAGACGAGTTTGTGCAAAATTTCAGCACGATTGCTTCATTATTGAAGACTGTATCGTGATTACAACAGACAGACAGACAGACAGACGGAGAGACGGACATCGTTATATCGTCTTAGAATTTCTCCCTGATCAAGAATATGTAGTCGGAAATCGATATTTCGATGTGTTACAAACGGAATGGCTTATTATACCCCCGTCACCATTCTATGGTGGTGGGTATAAAAATCTGCAGCATATCACAGCAAACTAAGCGATTTCAGTCCATATAAAACAAAAAGACTCTCCTTCGTTATCAAGAAGAAACAAGTACGAGTATATGTGGCTGGGAGCCACCGTGGTGCAATGGTTAGCATGCCCGCCTTGCATACACAAGGTCGTGGGTTCGATTCCTGCTTCGACCGAACACCAAAAAGTTTTTCAGCGGTGGATTATCCTACCTCAGTAATGCTGGTGACATTTCTGAGGGTTTCAAAGCTTCTTTAAGTGGTTTCACTGCAATGTGGAACGCCGTTCGGACTCGGCTATAAAAAGGAGGTCCCTTGTCATTGAGCTTAACATGGAATCGGGCAGCACTCAGTGATAAGAGAGAAGTTCACCAATGTGGTGTCACAATGGACTGAATAGTCTAAGTGAGTCTGATACATCGGGCTGCCACCTAACCTAACCTGACCTAAACTATGGATTCCGTAGAAACTCCTACTACAGACTGTCATCCACAATCGAAATACTTGGGTTGTGGTAATAATTGCCGATGGTAAGGTATTTGAAAACAAAACATATTGTTGACGTATCATCTTTCAATTGTAAATATTTTTGTTATGGAACAAAATATAGAAAATTATTTGCATGACATTCACTCATTCAAATTCAAAAAGTGATACACGAAAAAAAAATCACGAAAACTTTTCCAATTGAAGTCTTAATTGAGTTTTAAAAATTATTCAATTAAAAATTTAATTGATTCAACAAATTTTTTAATTGAAACAAAAAGCAATCACAAAAATTATTAGTATCAATTAATTTGTTAAATGGATCAATGAATGTTTTAATTAAATTTCAATTAATTTTTTAATTGATAGTATTATTTCCGTGATTGAGTGCATTTCAATTAAAAAATTAATTGACTCAATCAAGTCGATTGCTTGCTTCGTTCGGAAGATAGCGTGATTTCCACAGACGAACGGATGGACAAAGCTAGATCGACTCAGAATATATCTGCGGACTTATGACAAAACCCTATAAGTCGAGATCGGACAATTTTTCAAAAATTTTATATTGTGTGTAGTTTTTGAAGGCGCATCTTTCTGTGTTTACAGATTTTCAATATCTGCCCTAGATTGGGAGATATAGAATGGAAAGCAACATATCTCATCATATCTTTTAAAATAATATCGAAATAAGTGTATGATACTTTTAACAAAACAACATAAGTCCACATAAGGTTTATGTAATTGACCAATTTTTTTACAAAACGACATATTTCGAGTCATGGTGTTTTGTCGAAAAAACAAATAAAAATAAACGCATATGTAACTTCAGTTGTGTTGTTTCTTAGTCAGAATATGATCAGGATTCAATGCGAGAAAACACCGTAAAAAAAGATATGTTATTTTTTTAAATAAAATATCATATGATAAAATAACATAAGTCGGTAATTCCTAATTTTTTCTAAATCGGGGGTGCTAGGTGATTTTGGAAAAGTCTAAAAATAAGCTATCGAAATGGTCAATCACATAAATATTAAAAATGTTCCATTTTCTTTTCTACAGAAGTTTTTGTGACCTCTTAAAGGTGTATTTTCGCTTTCCTGTAAAATTGAGATTTTAGACTTATGGGGTTTTGTCATAAATCCACAGACATATACTTTATGGGGTCTTAGACCAATATTTCGATGTCTTACAAACGGAGGAGGAGGTTATAAAAAAATGTACTAAAAAATATTATCCTAAGACCATTGTTGGGTAGTATTGAAAAAGCTTTTCTGCGATATAAAGGTTTTTGAATTGACCAAAAAGCAATAAAATGTTCAATGAAGACGTTTTGTCTTTAAAATGGTTATCTTTACATAAAAGAAATTTCCGTTGGGCTGTGATCAATTTTGATTTAGTAAATCTGATTCCATACTTAAGTATTATCAAAATCGTGCTGAATTCGGCAATTTTTTATGAATAGGAGATATATTTCAAAATTTCATCTTATAGTATCTTGCCTTACAAATGTGACATAATTTCTACACGCTCACAAAAAATCGCTTCTGTAACATATACTCCCAAACATATTTTGCTTCAAGCATATACATTTTTGGGTATTGCCCAAACATTTATATGTTTGATCTCTTCCAATATATAATATGTTTGAAAGCATATTGGTCTAAACAATATATGTTTGGGTAGTCTAAGTTCCAAACATTTTGTATTTTTGCATCCAAATTCAATAATGTTGTCTTCCAAAAAACAATATGTTATTATGTGAACATATAATATGTTTGGAAGCATTTTGCACCCAAAAATATTATAGGCTTAAAAAAAAATTCTCCCAAACAATATTGTGCTCAAAATTTTATTTATTTATTTATATATTTACAATCATAATGAATTATGAAAATAAACAGGTAATATAGGTGCTAACAACATAGGTTTTCGACCTGAATGCTCAAAATTTTGTTTCTGCCTAATTGTATATTCCCCCACATCTTTCTCACTTCCACGAGATTTTTTAGTTCTTAGCACCTTTTTCTGTAGTACAAACATTGTAGAAGAAATTATTCAATTTTATGATTTTTTTTATTTTAATTTTACCTTTTGCCGGACGGGGATTCGAACAGCGGACCACACAGTTTGTAAGGATCAAAGAAGTAGCTGATCAATTGCCCAAGGAAAAATAAAATGTTAATTTTGTAATAACAAGCAACAACCACCAACTTAATTCAATATCGCTCCCTGTTAAATAGCGCTCCAAGCTACTAAACATATATATGTTTATAGGCTATTTCTAAATTAATATATGTTTGCATCCAAGCATGTTATATTTACAAACATTTTATGTCCCAAACATAATATGTTCTAACATATTAACATATATGTCCCAAACATGTTATGCTAGTTTATGAACATTATATGCTTGCACTCAAAAATATTGTGTTTAAAAATTTGTGTTCAAAACATATAATGTTTATAGCCAAACATATGAAAAACAGTCTTTTTCATCCGTGTACTGGAAGACGATTTTAAATTAGGAATTTCAAGTTTCTGTTAACATTTTTATGGGCGACTTTAATTCAACACGATGACAGAAGATGAAAACATCCATAAATTAAAATTTGTTCCCCAATAGCAAGTACATGAAATGTAAAGATATTTGCATCTTAAAAATATCCTTAGAATAATGCCTCGCTTTTTGGTTCGGAATGAATAACAAAATAATTACAGAAAAGATAAGAATCGTATTAACCTTTTTTTAGTATGTGCAGTCGTTTCATAACAAAACAAATAAGACACTGAATCCGACCGAGACGGACAGAAAGAAAATTTTTGTTAATTTAAAACAATTAGATTAATTTTAGAAACTTTTAACTAAACTGTATTAGAAACGCAAATGTAACGCAGATTTCACAAAAATACGTGAATAAATTTCGACAATAACTGAAAAATTATTATTTTTCACTTATTAAATAATATTTCATAGTTTGAAGTAAAATTGCAAAAATGTCTTTAGTACCATACGAAGTTCAAGATGGGCGCATTATTGGTAAAATTTACAAATCCCCGATCCGCAGATTTAGCTTGCGAAGCCTCTAAGAGAAGCAAATTTCATCCGATCCGGTTGAAATTTGGTATGTGTGTTAGTATATGGTCTCTAACAACCATGCCAGAATTGGTCCATATCGGTCCATAATTATATATAGCCCCCGATCCCCAGATTTGACTTCCGGAGCCTTTTGAAGGAGCAAAATTCATCCGATTCGGTTGAAATTTGGTAGATCTATATTAAATATAGCCCCCAAATAAACCGATCCCCAGTCACAGAAAAATCACGATTGCCACTCGAGCAAAAATAATCTACCAAAATTTTATTTCTACACAAAATTTTGTCAACATTTTATGTCTTTAGGAAATTTTATCAATATATAATTTCTATACAAAATATTATCAAAAATTTATTTCTATAGAAAATTTTGTCAAAATGTTATTTCTATACAAAATTTATGAAGCATTTCATAGTTGGAGAGGAATATTTTGCAAAATCTTCTAAAACATCAACAATTCTACTAATCTACCAACCAGTAAAAAATCTGCCATTTTCGGTAGACTCGTGTTCATAATTGTATATAGCCCCCATATAAAGCGACCCCCATATTTCAATTCTGGCTCTAAAATTACCACACAAAAGTTCATATCGGTTCGTAATTAATTCGTCCCTATACACTAATAGAAAAATTGCGTTCCACAATCGTGAACGGACGGTGACAAAATGAAACGGAAACGTTCACAAAAAATCAAAACGGAATGTTCACGATTTTGTCCACGGGCGTTCACGATTTCATGAACGGCATTCGTTTTTCTTTTTCCATGAAAATTCTTAAAATAATCGTTAGACGTTGTTATGGCAATTCCGCCGGTGGTGCAATGAGCTAAAACGACTGTTAACGCGTATGGTGCACACAACACAGGTTCGAGTCACGGTAGCGGAAATCTTTTTTTTTTTTTAATTTTGTTTATAAATTCGGAACCATTACGTTTTCAGATCATGAACGCTCGTTGTTGTTTTGACAACGGATGGTATCATTTTAACGTTGTCAGATTGACCCCGTCTGTTCTCAGTTTGACAATACATGTGTGTTGATTCACTTTCATGAACGAAACGTTTTGAAATGACAACGCCGTTCATGATTTTTTCTATGGGTGTATATACCGTATTTAATCGACCTTTCTTTTGTCTACTATATATCATGCATGGACTAACTTACAGTTTAGAAGATGATGTTAAGAAGTTTTAAGATGCCTTGCCATCGGCCGCAACACTACACACAAAAAATTTTTTTTCTGGTTCAATCACGAAATTAATTGATCCAATTAATTTTTTAATTGAAATGTCTTCAATCACAGAAATGATAGTATCAATTAAAAAATTAATTGAAGGCCAATTAAAAAATTAATTGATCCAATTAAAAAATTAATGGATACTATTAATTTTTGTGATTGATTTTTGTTTCAATTAAAAAATTTGTTGAATCAATTAAATTTTTAATTGAATATTTTTTAAAACTCAATTAAAATTTTAATTGGAAAATTTTTCGTGAAATTTTTTTCTGTGTAGTAATTTAATTGTTGATGACCGTCTTTAGTAGAAGTTTCTAAATACGCAATCCATGGTGGAGGGTACATAAGATTCGGCCTGGCCGATCTTAAGGCCGTATATACTTGTTTCCTCTGTTTCTAGTTAATTTAACTAACGTACGCAAAAAATTATGGAAATCGTGGAAACTTTCTTAAAACGTTTTAATTCCATGAGCTAAAATATAATTAAAACGGCTTAAGTGAAATATAGGGTTCACGTTTTTGGAGTGTAGTTTTTAGTTTAGTTTTTCGTCATTTTTTCAACAGACAAGTTATATCTAGATCTGCAATGGGTTAAGTGGTCAAAAAAACACACACACACACAAAAATGCATTTTTGTTTGGCCGAGTGGCAGTTTTGTGTGGGTGAGTGGCTCATATTTATATCCCTGCAAAAAAAAGGTCGCCAAAAAAGTAATGCAAATATTCTTTTTGGATCCGGAAGTGGTGCAAAATTGACGCAGAAGCGATGAATTTAACATGGGATTGTCTTAGGACAGAAGTCCTCCTTTTCAATAGCAGTTGCACTGAATTTGCATCGCTTCTTTAGGTGTGATCCGAATTCAATGTTTTGGATGTAAATAAAAAAAATTCTGTGATATTTTGTCAAATAAATAATGTTTATACTTTTTTATAATTTTTAATGGATCGTAACGCTTATCGGAAACGTTTGACCTCAAATAATTTCAAAAATTCATCATTTTTTCAGATTGGATTTAGCATTTTTTCGACAAAATTTAAATGATTTGTACCATTTTATGAATTCTTACTCTGTTGTTAAACTATTTGAAACAAAAAAGTTAAAATTACCCATTAAAAGTATGAAAAATCCATGTTATAAAAAATTGAATTAAAAAAACTTCCTGGGTAGTTAAAATAAAGAACATCATTGGGAGTGCATCTTCTAGAAGTGCTTTTAAAGTTGTGCCTTTGGAAGAACTTCCAAATTTTTTTTCGTGGGGATGGTTTGGCATCGGATTTATTCACTCAATTGCTTATAACTTTGTCAGTTTTCGCTCGATTTTCTTCTAATAAGTCTTATTTCTTACGTTAAAGTATCATCTTTAAAAACACGAAGAGAAAACTTTTTCTCAATGGTGTATACTTTTCCTGTGATGAAAAATTACTATAAATCATTCGCCCTATTTTCATCGATATATTTTGAACTCCTTAACTTATCACAGATCCAATTGTACACGTTTGGTCGTCATCTCAATACCTTGCTGTTAAGTAAAAACAACGATATAATAGGACATTTCTAGTTCGACATAATATTTGTCTGATAAAAAAGGACGAAAATCTAAAAATAACGGGATATCTCAAAAACCGTTCCATAAAAAAAATTTAATCTTCATTTTCGAATTCGGCAGATGAAAATACATAAAACCGTCATCTCTCATCAAATGTATATTTTCAGTGTAAATTTCTATATTTGGTTTTCAATTTTGACTGAAAAAAACATATTTTTAAAAATATCGCTATCATGTTTAAATACAACAAAATTGATTTCATAGAATTCGGTCTAAATTTTAAGACGAAAGAATTTTTTCTGCTTGTGTCTTAAAAGACACAGTGCGCATTTAAGGGTTGAAAATCCAAATTATCACAGATACTTCGCAGCTAAAAATGTTTTCATAATTTACAAAACACTTTAAACCCAGGATGAAAATTCTTCAAAATAGTATTAGCCTATATTTGAAGCGTTTTAGTTTGATCCAAAGATTCGATTCAGTTGATTTACACATTATTTCTTTAAATCAAAAAAAATTTTTTTAATTCAATAAAATTTTGCCTTACATCACAGACATACGATTTTAATGGAAGGACGCAAATTTGAAATATTAGTATCCTAAATTTAATAAATAATGAAAACTTATTGGAAGGATGATAAATTTCATTTTAAATTAAATTTCTTTATTTAAAAAAAATTGTCCTAGCATCTCCCCATACATAATAGGTAAAACAAGTATATACGGCCGTAAGTTCGGCCAGGCCGAAGCTTATGTACCCTCCATCATGGATTGCGTAGAAACTTCATCTAAACACTGCCATCCACAATCGAATTACTTAAGTTGCGGTACCGCTTGCCGATGGAAAGGTATCTTAAAACCTCCGAACACCATCTTCTAAATTGTATGTAAGTCCATACGTGGTATATATTAAATCAAAAAAGATCGATCCAATACGTATATAATTCAGTTTGACAAAGTAGACATAAAATTTTGACAAAATTTTCTACAGAAATAAAATTTTAACAAAATTTTCTATAGAAATAAAATTTTCACAAAATTTTCTACAGAAATAAAATTTTAACAAAATTTTCTATAGAAATAAACTTTTGACAAAATTTTCTATAGAAATAAAATCTTGGTAGATTATTTTTGGCTCGAGTGGCAACCATGATTATGAACCGAATAAAATTTGAACAAAATTTTCTATAGAAATAAAATTTTGACAAAATTTTCTATAGAAATAAAATTTTGACAATTATGAAAATTTTATTATGAACCGAATAAAATTTTAACAAAATTTTCTCTAGAAATAAAATTTTGACAAAATTTTCTATAGAAATAAAATTTTGACAAAATTTTCTATAGAAATAAAATTTTGGTAGATTATTTTTGGCTCTAGTGGCAACCATGATTATGAACCGATATGGACCAATTTTTGTGTGATTGGACCAATTTTGGTATGGTTGTTAGCGACCATATACTAACACTACGAGCCTAATTTGAACCGGATCGGATGAATTTTGCTCCTCCAAGAGGCTCCGGAGTTCAAATCTGGAGATCGGTTTATATGGGAGCTATATATAATTATGGACCGATATGGACCAATTTTTGCATGGTTGTTAGACACCATATACTAATACCAAGTACCAAATTTCAGCCGTATCGGATGAAATTTGCCCCTCTTTGAGGCTCCGCAAGCCAAATCTGGGGATCGGTTTATATGGGGGCTATATATAATTATGAACCGATGTGGACCAATTTTTGCATGGTTGTTAGAGACCATATACCAATATCATGTACCAAATTTCAGGCGGATCGGATGAAATTTGCTTCTCTTTGAGGCTCCGCAACCCAAATCTGGGGATCGGTTTATATGGGCGCCATATATAATTATGGACCGATGTGGACAAATTTTTGCACGGTTATTAGAGACCATATACCAATACCATGTACCAAATTTCAGCCGGATCGGATGCAATTTGCTCCTCTTTGAGGCTTCGCAAGCCAAATCTGGAGATCGGTTTATATGGGGTCTATATATAATTATGGACCGATGTGGACCAATTTTTGCATGGTTGTTAGAGACCATATACCAACACCATGTACCAAATTTCAGCCGGATCGGATGAAATTTGCTTCTCTTTTAGGCTCCGCAAGCCAAATCTGGGGATCGGTTTATATGGGGGCTATATATAATTATAGACCGATGTGGACCAATTTTTGCATGGTTGTTAGAGACCATATACCAACACCATATACCAAATTTCAGCCGGATCGGATGAAATATGCTTCTGTTAGAGGCTCCACAAGCCAAATCTGAGGGTCCCTTTATATGGGGGCTATACGTAAAAGTGGACCGATATGGTCCATTTTCAATACCATCCGACCTACATCGATAACAACTACTTGTGCCAGGTTTCAAGTCGATAGCTTGTTTCGTTCGGAAGTTAGCGTGATTTCAACAGACGGACGGACGGACATGCTTAGATCGACTCAGAATTTCACCACGACCCAGAATATATATACTTTATGGGGTCTTAAAGCAATATTTCGATGTGTTACAAACGGAATGACAAAGTTAATATACCCCCATCCTATGATGGAGGGTATAAACAAATTTTGTATTTTACTAATGGAATGTGTAGTAGAAAATACTTCTACGATACTACATACAATATTTGCAAATTGTGAATTTTGAAGGTACTCATAATCATTAAACCTACCTCGTTAGTGCTAACAAGAAGAGTGTTCCACTAGTTCGTCCATAATAACAAAAGCAATATGGCGTTTCGTTTACTTCCGTTCGCTTGACATGACCTCGCACAAATCGTTGCTTGTTAGCTGGTGTTTTCGACCTTCTTTCTTATAGAATAAGTGTAGTTTTTTAGAATTAATATACAAGCCGAAAATCCACATATGTTTACTTTTTGTTTTGTCGTAAAATAATTGCATTGAGGTCCTTGTTTGAGATCTTTTACCGCTGGTACTATGGTGTATGTAAAGATCTATTAAAGATACGAACAAATGGCAGTTACCCAAGAGGACAAAACAAGTACAACCTGAAACCATGAAATTTTTGGCCCTATGCCAAATCTAAGGTATATTTTTGGAGTGAAGTCATTTAATCAATTCCACCTATCGATAATATAGTTGAGCTATTTCACTATCTGATTAAAAGTTGCTTATGTTAATGTGTGTATGTGTGAAGGTAGAAGCCATGTAAATTGCAAATAGAACTATTATTTTTCTGAATGGAATAAATAAAAGTTTAGAAATACAATAGGGATATTATGAATGAATCGAAATAAACTTGAATATTACTCTATACTCATGTGTACGCGACTACTTTCATATGCTGTACCTTGTTAAGGTCTATTTTATATCTAGGTAACAGTAAATTTTAGAAAAAGTTCAACGAACAGGTCCTTCATATATTTCAGACGCATTTAGTAAGACAGACACTGATATTTTAATGCTATATTGCAACATTGGCTTAGCAAATATTGACAAAATAGTACTCGTAAATGACAACATCAGCAGCAATAAGACAACGAAAGCTATTGTTGTGATCGAAAACAGGTGGAATGGGGGATAACCGGCAAGAAATTTTTAATATGTATCCCAATAGTGGGTTTTGGCCCGGCCCGTGTAAAGAAATACTAGTGAAATTTGTACACATAGAGAAAATTTATTCAATTTTGTGCCATAGAAATGTTTTCATTAATAACTTCAGGTTGCTATTATTTCTCAACCGCTGTCAGATTTATTCCGGTGACATTTCGTTTTATTGTTTATAAACCTACAAAAGCATTATAGTATATTGCATTTAGAAATAAAGATTTTCGTGATTCAAGCGTGATAATGCGATTGCTTTATATTTGCCTGGAACACCACAAGTGCCAACATCTAAATGTTAATAAATATAAAATAAAACTTAATTTGCATCTTGGATTTAAAACAAAATAAACTTTAAATCCACAATGCAAAATAAGTCTTGGTATAAATTTGAAGCTGTTGTATTTTTTAAATGAACAGATTTGTAAATATATCGCAAAACGAGAACAAAAATTGTATTTTAATACTAAATAAAACAACAGATCAATAAAACATCCAAATAACATAACACATATTTCAAAGTAAACAAGTATATACGGCCGTAAATTGGGCCAGCCCGAACCTTATGTACCCTCCACCATGAATTGCGTAGAATGTTCTACTAAAGACTGTCATCCACAATCGAATTACTTGGGTTGTGGTAGATATTTTAAAATTTCTTAACATCGTCTTCTAAATTGTAAGTAAGTCCAAACGGGGTATATATTGTACAAAAAAGGCCGTTTAAATACGTATATAATTCAGTTGATCAGTATATATAGGGGAGTCTATAAATACCTACGAACCGATATGAATTGTTACGTGGTAATTAGAGAACCGGAAGTGAAATATGGGGGTCGAAAGAAACATCGGTTTATATCGGGGTTATAAACAATTATCAACTGATTTGGAACAATTTTGGCATGGTTGTTAACGGCCATATCCTTGCACAATGTACCAAATTTCAACCGGATCGGTTGGGGGCTATATATAATTATGGACCGATTTAAGCAATTATTGCATAGTTATTAGAGACCATATACATACACCACGTATCAAATTTCAACTGGATCGGATGAAATTTGCTCCTCCAAGAGGCTCCGGAGGTCACATCTGGGGATTCGTTTATATGAAGGCTATATATAATTATAGACCGATTTGGACCAATTTTCCCATGAGTGTTAGAGGCCATATATAAACACCACGTACCAAATTTCAACCGGATCGGAAGAAATTTGTTCTTCCAAGATGCTTTGGAGTTAAAATCTGGGGATCGTTTTATATGGGGGCTATATATAATTATGGACCTGTACGGACCAATTTTAGTGTGAAAATTAGAGACCATATACTAACACCACGTACCAAATTCCGACTAGATCGTATAAAATTTGCTTTCCTAAGAGGCTCCGCAAGCCAAATCTGGGGTCGGTTTATATGGGGTTGTATATAGTTCTGGACCGATTTGAACCAATTTTTGTATGAGCGTTAGAGGTCATATATCAACACCACGTACCTAATTTCAAGCGGATCGGATGAAATTTGTTCTTCCAAGGTGCTTTTGAGTTAAAATCTGGGGATCGGCTTATATGGGGGCTATATATAATTATGGACCTATACGGACCAATTTTGGTGTGAAAATTACAGACCATAGAAGAACAAATTACAGATCGTATGAAATTTGCTTTTCTAAGAGGCTCCGCAAGCCGAATCTGGGGTCGGTTTATATGGGGCTATACGTAAAAGTGGTCCGATATGGCCCATTTGCAATACCATCCGACCTACATAAATAGTAACTACTTGTGCCAAGTTTCAAGTCCATAGCTTGTTTAGTTCGGAAGCTAGCTAGCGGGAGCCACCGTGGTGTAGCATGCCCGCCTTGCATACACAAAGTCGTGGGTTCGATTCCTGCTTCGACCGAACACCAAAAAGTTTTTCAGCGGTGGATTATCCCACCTCAGTAATATAGGTGACATTTCTGAGGGTTTCAAAACTTCTCTAAGTGGTTTCACTGCAATGTGGAACGCCGTTCGGACTCGACTATAAAAAGGAGGTCCCTTGTCATTGAGCTTAACATGGAATCGGGCAGCACTCAGTGATAAGAGAGAAGTTCACCAATGTGGTATCACAATGGACTGAATAGTCTAAGTGAGCCTGATACATCGGGCTGCCACCTAACATAACCTAGCGTGATTTCCACAGACGGACGGAAAGCCGGACATACGGACGAACTTCGCCAGAATTTCATCACGATCCAGAATATATATACTTTATAGGGTCTTAGTGCAATATTTCGATGTGCTACAAACGGGATGACAAAGTTAATATGCTATGGTGGGAGGTATAAAAATTCTTAATTTCAGGAAAAAAAAACTTTTAACCCAAGATGCAAAATAAGTCTTGATCTATATTTGAAGCTGTTTTATTTTGTAAATACACAAATTTGTTAATATATCGCTATTTCAATCAATGAAATCTTAATCCTATTTTTAATTTTATAGGACCTAGATTTAAAGCTAAATAGCCCATTAAAAAGTCTTTATTTTATAGTAGCGGTATGTTTGGCTCGGAATCAGTAGCAAAATCCTTAACCGAAGGACAAATTCTGTTGATCCAAGTATTTATTTGTGTGTAGAATCTGCTTTAACTAGGGAGTTTTCGGCACTATGTATATTAAAATTACCCACAAAAGAAAAACAAGTGAGTAAAGTAGAAAGTCCGGCGGGGCCGACTATATCATACCCTAAACCACCCCTACTGAATTAGTAAACATAAGCATATGTTTACTAATAAGAGGTATCATTGGTATAGGTTTTGGAGAACATAAAGTGGGGTACATGTATATGGGTGTCTTGTCACAATCTGAGCAGAAATGTCTAATATTAGGAGCTATAGTTTATTTTGCACCAAAAGAGTTAGTATGCCACTAATATTGGGTCCATTATTAAAAAAGAGGACATCGATCAATTAGTTGTGGGTAATAAATCCAAATTTCTGCAAATAGGGCAATAGATTTATGTAAGAGCTACATGTAAGTCTGAATACGATCAGCTAGTACATCAACATTTGAAATTTGAATAACATAGTTTAATAGATAAGAGTATTATGGCTAAATATGACAAAATCGAGCGATGCATATATATGGGACCTATATCTAAATGTGAACCAATTTGTATAATATTTTGCAGGTATGATTGATACCACAGAAGGTCACTTTGTGTAAAATTTGATTACGATCAATTAATAAATTAGGCCCCTATGGTCAAAAATAAGGTTATTAGGGGCAAGGTTATATGGGAGCTATATCTAAATTTGAACCGATTTCGATGAAATTTTGCACATACAGTTAGTGCTATAGAAGATTACATTTAGCCAAACTTGGTTACGATCGGTTGATAAATAAGGGTTTTACGGCCAAATTTGGCAAAATCGGGCGATACATATATATGGGAGCTATATCTAAATCTGAACCGATTTCGATGAAATTGCGCACATACGGTTAGAGGTATAGAAGATTGTATTTTGCCAACTTTGAGCAGTGTCGGTTGATAAATACGGGTTTTACGGCCAAATTTGCCAAAATCGGGCGATACATATATATGGGAGCTATATCTAAATCTGAACCGATTTCGATGAAATGTTGTAAACTTAAAGGGTGATGAAAAAGTTTACTATGTGCAAAATTTGATGACGATCGGTTTGTAAAAAAGCGCAACGTAACTCCATTTGTCGAAATCGGGCGATACATATATATGGTATTTATATCTAAATTTGATCCGATTTCTTCCAAATTCAATAGCGTTCGTCCTTGTGCCCAAAAAACACCCTGTACCAAATTTCATCCAAATCGTTTAATAATTGCGACCGGAATCCTGTGAACAACAAACACATGGACAGACGGACACCAATCGCTAGATCGACTCAGGAGGTGATTTTGAGTCGATCGGTATATATTTTATGGGGTCTAAAATCAATATTTCTGGTAGGCACATTTTTTGGCCGACCAAACTTGGCGCTACGAATATGGGCCCCATGAAAATGAGCCCCACTGTGTCTAATGGAGATGAGCCCCAATAATTACGTGCGATACAACAACACGAAATTTGGTTAATTTTTAGGGTCGTATTTCATTTATTTTTTGGAGTTCTATTTCATAATGAAAATGGACCTTAAAATGTCATAATGAAAATGGGCCCTAAAATTTATTTGGGGCCTGTTTTCATTTAATGTGGGGCCAATTTTCAATTCTTAAGCTTAACATATGCGTAGTTTTTTTTTTTAATTTTAAAAATTAAACGTAAATGAAATCCGGTTTTATCGTTTTATTATATTTAATAGAAATATAATGATCAAAATTAACAAAAAAAAGTAATTCATTAATGAAATAAATCGCTTTCTGCGTTAAAAATTTGTACAGATAATTTAAACAAACACTTGCATTACAACCTGAACTACATGACGGCAACAAGGACATTTATAATCTTCTTCATGCCTTTCTATTGCATTCGCCTGCAGCTTTAAGTTACATTCATGGCATACAATTAAATGTTTGCAAGGTAAAAAAACTACACTAAAAAAAATATTGTCGTGAGGTCAAAGATTTCATGTCTTTAAAATACGAATACAAATTTTGCTTAGCATAGAAGACGCATTTCTCTAAAATAAAGTTATTTTCCTTGTCCAAAAGTCGATAAACTTTTCAATGAAGTCATATTGCCCTTATAATTAAGTGATTTGACTTAAAAATGGGTATCTTAACACGAAAGAAAAAATTTACAGGCTAAGGTCAACTTGACTTTAATAATTCAGAAAAATTCTTTAAATTTAATGAAATTGTCTTTAAATTTGTTGTCTTTTTGCATCTTGACTACAAAGCAATAAATCGTTCAAATATAGGACATGTTTTTCAAAACTTTATTTTAAAGAAGTTTTTTACTTCAAACATAGCATAATTTCTACTGGAAGTCGAGTCCTAATTTGGAAAATAAAGTTGCCGTTAACTCGTTTTTAAAGGACTTTGATAGCATATGAAGAAAAAAAGCTGAGAAAGCGAAAATTTAAAATTTGCTTCCTAGAAGCAAGTACACAAAACCTAAATTTAAAAGAGAATTGTGTCTTAAAAGTATCCTTACTTGTATTCTCCGCTTCTTTGGCTCGGAATCAATACCAAATTTTTTAAAGTAAAGACAAAATCTTTGGAACCGAGTATGCTTTCTTTTCAGTGTACATTGGGACTATTGCCCCGACAAACAACGCAGCTTCTGTTGCTTTCGTTTGACACTATCTGCTCTTCATCAGCAATTTCATCCTCGCTGTGGTCTGTTTCTGAATCTGTATTTACGTTCGTATTTTCGTAAGGAGTTGTTTCACGTAAGGTAGCACTTATACTTTTGTCAAAGACAATTCTTTCCATAAATTTCATAGCCGTAATTTTGTCATTTTCAAGGAGATGTGTAGAATCTGTAATAATAACTTCTTTACTACTACGTTTCTTTTTCTTCTTCACCGGTGCTCGACTATCGCACAACATTTGAAAAGAGCGGCTCTTAAAATATTCCTCTTTTCGAATGGCTTCGACGAATTTAAAAAAGTTCCCATTTTTTTCTATAAGCTTCCCCATTACTTCATTATATACCTCAACTGCAGACGTCGTACGTATATCCTTTTTATATACGCTTATGTTGTGATGTCAAACCTAAATGATAACATAAAATTATGATTATTAATAGTAAAATGATTATAAATAGCGAATTATTTACCTTTTTAACAAATGTCTTTCAAAATAAGCCAAAAAAGAACTGAATTTTTGCTCTCCTTCCATTAATAAAATTTTTGACTTTATATCATTGAATGTGTCAACTATTAAAGTCGGGGGGAGCATTATCTTTTTATATTCATTCATAGCTGCTTTTGAATTTTTTAAGTATTGAAACAATGGACGATTTTTTGACACATGCCTGCGAACTGCTTGGCAAAAATGGAACCTAAATAGAAATTCAAGTTCAATTAATAAATTCTTCCCTACAATTTTTGAAATATCAACAAACATAATTAAAAAAGAAACAAACTTGTATACTAGACTTGTGTTAGTGGGAGGAAATGGAAGCAAAAGATATTTTCCAAAAAATCGCGCGATTTTTTGGAAAAATATCTTTTGCTTCCATTTCCTCCCACTAACAAAAGTCTAGTATACAATTGAGCAAATAAAGCCTAAAAAGGATTGTAATATTAATTTTCAAATTTTTGTAGAACTGTTTAAAACTAACTATTTAAAAAAATCCCCCGCGATTTCGACATTAAAAATCTTTTAAATGTCGACCACACAGTTCTACAAAAATTTGAAAATTCTTTCTGGAAATTAAAAGTGTCAGCTTCTATTTAATTATATATTTTAATCACTCACCAGCATCCGACTAGGCTTACACTGGAAAATTGGTTTGTCAGTGCACGTCTCATTGCACATTCATAGTCAGTAACGAATATATTCGGTTCCATTTGAAATAAGTTTTCATTTATATATTTCAATAAACAAGCATATGCAATATATGACTTTTTATCCATTAACACTCAAATTAATACTGATCGCGTGTAACTAATGCAGATGAACGCGACAGAACCAATAACGGTAAACAAGTAGCTATGGGTAAAAAATCAACATAGCAAGTAGTCATAGAATACTTTTATGTGACCACATTCTTCATTAGGGCTCTCCGCAAATGGAGTACAGTGGAATAATAAGATTGAATTTTAGTGCATTGATGTAAACAATAATTTTTAAATACGCATTAAAATGTTGTATTTAAAAATACTCTTAGATGTACAAAATCTTTAATAATTACTTTGATACATGTTTTTAATTTTGGGGCACTCTTTCGTAATTTTGGGGCCCATCTTCCTACACCCAAAATTACTTAATGAAAATGGGCCCCAACGCTGTTTTTTGGGGTCCATCTTCGTTGCTATCATTCATAAAAATGGGGCCCATGTTCATGGGGCTTGTATTCATAATGAAGGAGGACCCCAAATTTGGGGTTCTGTTTCATTTACTATTTGGGGCTTATTTTCCTGGGGCCCATATTCGTAGCACCACCAAACTTATTATACCCTGACCACTATGTGGTTTAGGGTATAATGAAGTAGGATCCCAAAAAATGATATGGAAACACCAACTGCTTATCCTTTTTGGGTTGTAACCTCATTTTATTTTAGGAACCATTTGCATTATGAAAACAAACATCAATATTTCACATGAGAATTAACGGCAAGAAGGTCTTTGGGCCCTATTTTCGTTGTTTATGTCATTAAATCAAAATGACAATGTGCCCTAATTCTGCTCTGGGGTCGATATTTATGGTAGAGGTGTGCACGTGACACGAAATTGTCGTAACTCACGCGAGAGTCGTGAGTCACGCTGATGAAAACGGCGTGAGTGTATTTTTCGTGAGTCGTGACATTTTCGTGCGTGAGTACAAATTTTCTTTTAGTGTGTGTGCGTGATTTCTACCAAACAATATCGTGCGTGAGTAAGATTTTTCGTCGTGAGTGGCGAGAACGTGAGTAAAATATTACTCACGTGCACACCTGTAATTTATGGTTCAGTTACATTTTATTTGGGGCTTATATACATTATAGAGCGTTGTCCCACTTTTTGGGCCTTGGTTCATTTGGGGTTTTGGGGCTTATTTTCTAGCCACCGCGGCTTTCTTCCTATTATCAAAATTGAAAATTGAGCGTTTTCAACTATAAATATGTTTAGCAGTACTGCAATGCTGCAAAATATCGTCAGTATAAATTCCTTTGAAAAATGTGTTTGATGTTCTTACGGAGTCAATATTGAACCCTGATCCTCAGCAGGTAATTTTTGATCCTTGTGGATCCCAAGTAGCACAATAATAGAATAGTAGAACTACTCTATTACATAAGTTTCATGATAGGGTTGTTCGTAGGAATTCTCACTCATGCTCCATTGGCATCTTTGGATTATCTTGCAACAAAGTTGTTGTTTTTCGAACACGATTGTCAGAGAGTGAAGCAGGTGGTTATTTATTTTGTTTGTTTGGGTTTGTGCTTACTTTTAAGTGACTTTGATTTCATTTTCAATCTTTCATGCTGTCCATTCCTTTGTCGTAATAATTCGACCAACAAAAACAAATTGTCTGCACCCAGTTATTGTTTGTGGTTTTGGTCCATTTTTTGTTGGCTCACATCCATTCCTTCACATCTATTAACTATGGAGTCCTGTGTTTTAGAGTGGTGGATCAGCTTCGGGTGAATTGTGGTTTACATTTTATTATTGATGGCAATTCTCGATATGATGGTGGACTATGGAGAATTACAACAGCATCAACAGCAGAAGCGGCGATACCAACAACAACAACATATATTAACAGAAATAATAACAATCAATTGCATTTTAGTTGTTTTTGTTTTGGTGGCTTTTATTGGTATTCTTATCGGACAAAATCTATGACCACAAAAATAAAAAAATAAAAATAAAATGGAAAAGCATAACAGATTGAGCTAACGTTCAATCGAAATGTAACATTTCTTTTCTTTTTTTTACAAAATGGTGGGAGTCTGCAAGTATTGCCAACCATTATTATTCCTAAAATGTTATTGAGTTTTTGGTATATACATATCTCCATTTTTGTATCACATTTTTATCGATCACATATATATTGGTGTCATTGGTTTTACCATTTAGTAAGAACGACATGCTAAGACGGCGATATATGTCTGAATATGCGGAATAACCCCACATCCTAAACATTTCCACATCTCCATTTTTTCCAATAGACCTTTCAACTTCGACATGGTCTAATAGACCATTTTTATACCATCCACCATAGAATGGTGACGGGGGTATAATAAGTATGTCATACCGTTTGTAACACATCGAAATATCGATTTCCGACTATTAAATATATAACCATGTCCGTCTGTCTGTTGTAATCACGCTACAGTCTTCAATAATGAAACAATCGTGCTGAAATTTTGCACAAACTTGTCTTTTGTCTGCAGGCAGGTCAATTGCGAAGATGGGCTATATCGGTCCAGGTTTTGATATAGCCCCCATATAAACCGACCTCCCGATTTGGGGTCTTGGGCTTAAAGGGTGATACGGTCAAAATTTGGTCAAGGGAAAACGCGTGTAAATCGGTGAAATCGTTTATTTAAAAAATCAAATTAAATTTCTTTTTCAAGTTCAATTAGTACAAAATTCAGGAAAAATAATCAGTTAGGCTTTCGCTTTTCCAAATCCGAATTGCAGGGCCTCACGCTTGACACCTGCCATCAGATTTTGTACAACCACCTTGTCCACCTTCTTCGCCGCAGAAAACCAGTTTGCCTTGAACTGCTGCTCGTCCTTAGCAGTTTTTTGGTCTTCTTTAGGTTCCGCTTGACAATAGCCCAGTATTTCTCAATTGGGCGGAGCTCTGGCGTGTTGGGAGGGTTCTTGTCCTTGGGAACCACCTGCACGTTGTTGGCGGCGTACCACTCCATGGCCTTTTTACCGTAATGGCAAGATGCCAAATCCGGCCAAAACAGTACGGAACAACCGTGTTTCTTCAGGAAAGGCAGGAGACGTTTATTCAAACACTCTTTCACGTAAATTTCTTGGTTGACAGTCCCGGAAGCTATGAAAATGCTGCTTTTCAAGCCACAGGTACAGATGGCTTGCCAAACCAGATATTTCTTTGCGAACTTTGACAGTTTTATGTGCTTGAAAATATCTGCTACCTTTCCCCTTCCTTTTGCCGTATAAAACTCCTGTCCCGGAAGCTGCTTGTAGTCGGCTTTGACGTAGGTTTCGTCGTCCATTACCACGCAGTCAAACTTCGTCAGCATCGTCGTGTACAGCCTCCGGGATCGCGTTTTGGCCGTCGTATTTTGTTTATCATCGCGATTTGGAGTCACTACCTTCTTGTAAGTCAATAGTCCGGCTCGTTTTTTGGCTCGATGCACGGTTGTAGACGATACACCCAGCTTATTTGCGGCATCTCGGAGAGAGAGGTTAAGGTTTCGCTTGAAACTACCGGCAACTCTCTTTGTCGTCTCATCGGCTTCCGGTTTTCGATTTCCCCCCGATCCAGACTTCCTGGCTGTCGACAAACGTTCCCCAAACAATTTAATTACATTTGTAACGGTTGATTTGGCAACTTTTACGATTTTGCCAGCTTTGCGTGCGAGTACATCGGATATTCGCGATGCGCGAGCAAAATTTTGATACGCTGCTCTTCTTGCTTGGACGGCATTTTGACAACTGAAGAATGAATTCCAAAATCAAAATAGGAGCAACATTCTACACACACACACCTTCAAAATGAGGGGTTTCAGTTTTCTTAAATGCAAAATTGAAAGAAATACGTCAAGTATCACCCTTTATAGAAACCTTAGTTTTTATCCAATTTGAAATTGGAAATCTATAGGTATTTTAGGTGCGCCAAAAATTTTGAGTGTCGGCCCATGTTTTGGTATAGCCCCCATATAGACCGGTAGCCCGTTTTTACTTCTTGGGCTTCTAGATTATTTTATAATACTCTTGCACACTTACAAGAGATGTTATTGATTCCTCTAAAACTCAAACAAAAATGGTTCTTATAAATCCAGTCTGATACAGTCTTCATAGGTAATATCTTTAAATTTACCTTCGGGAAGTGTACTGGTTGAACTGCTCTGCTTGATCTGTCATCAAACCCCCCTGAAATTTCAAAGGAAACCATTATATTTGATTCATGGTGGTGCACGCTCACAAAAAATCGCTTCTGTAACATATACTCCTAAACATATTTTGCTTCAAGCATATACATTTTTGGGTATTGCACAAACATTTATATGTTTGATCTCTTCCAATATATAATATGTTTGAAAGCATATTGGTCTAAACAATATATGTTTGGGTAGTCTAAGTTCCAAACATTTTGTATTTTTGCATCCAAATTCAATAATGTTGTCTTCCAAAAAACAATATGTTATTATGTGAACATATAATATGTTTGGTAGCATTTTGCACCCAAAAATATTATATGCTTAAAAAAATTTCTCCCAAACAATATTGTGCTCAAAATTTTATTTATTTATTTATTTATTTATTTATATATAAATATATTTACAATCATAATGAATTATGAAAATAAACAGGTAATATAGGTGCTAACAACATAGGTTTTCGATCTGAATGCTCAAAATGTTGTTTCTGCCTAATTGTATATTCCTCCACATCTTTCTCACTTCCACGAGATTTTTTAGTTCTTAGCACCTTTTTCTGCAATGCAAACATTGTAGAAGAAATTGTTATATTTTATATTTTTTTTTTAATTTTACTTTTTGCCGGACGGGGATTCGAACAGCGGACCACACAGTTTGTAAGGATCAAAGAAGTAGCTGATCAATTGCCCAAGGAAAAATAAAATGTTAATTTTGTAATAACAAGCCACAACCACCAACTTAATTCAATATCGCTCCCTGTTAAATAGCGCTCCAAGCTACTAAACACATATATGTTTATAGGCTATTTCTAAATTAATATATGTTTGCATCCAAACATTTTATATTTACAAACATTTTATGTCCCAAACATAATATGTTCTAACATATTAACATATATGTCCCAAACATGTTATGCTAGTTTATGAACATTATATGCTTGCACTCAAAAATATTGTGTTTAAAAATTTGTGTTCCAAACATATAATGTTTATAGCCAAACATATGAAAAACAGTCTTTTTCAACCGTGTGGGTATTTAAGATTCGGCCCGGCCGAACTTACTGCTGTATATACTTGTTTTATATAAGCTGCTATTTACATTAAATTTTCCTTAAATTGGGAATCTTGGTCAAATTAGAACCTGACGGCAAACAACAGTAAAAATGTCGATTTGGGTTTTTGGAATCCTCTAAAAAAAATCGTATTCACGAGACCTGAAATTAGCACTCCTTGCACTGAAAAAAATATTGACCTAATATGGAAGATTATGCAAACTAAATTTTAGTACACGCAATTTACACGATAATACGAACAATTCCCTTTAACACATTGAGTGACATGGCTACACGTTTTCGTGCGTTCCGTCGTACGGAACCGTGCAACATAAAAACACCGTTATAAAATCCAAAATAAACCACAAAACCATCCAATATTGGTGCAGAACTCAATATTTTCTACTTTTACATCAGTTTATATCCAAACAAGTATGTACACGCTCACAAAAAATCGCTTCTGTAACATATACTCCCAAACATATTTTGCTTCAAGCATATACATATTTGGGTATTGCCCAAACATTTATATGTTTGATCTCTTCCAATATATAATATGTTTGAAAGCATATTGGTCGAAACAATATATGTTTGGGTAGTCTAAGTTCCAAACATTTTGTATTCAATAATGTTGTCTTCCAAAAAACAATATGTTATTATGTGAACATATAATATGTTTGGAAGCATTTTGCACCCAAAAATATTATATGCTTAAAAAAAATTCTCCCAAACAATATTGTGCTCAAAATTTTATTTATTTATTTATATATTTACAATCATAATGAATTATGAAAATAAACAGGTAATATAGGTGCTAACAACATAGGTTTTCGACCTGAATGCTCAAAATTTTGTTTCTGCCTAATTGTATATTCCCTCACATCTTTCTCACTTCCACGAGATTTTTTAGTTCTTAGCACTTTTTTTTCTGTAATACAAACATTGTAGAAGAAATTATTCAATTGTATGATTTTTTTTTTATTTTAATTTTACCTTTTGCCGGACGGGGATTCGAACAGCGGACCACACAGTTTGTAAGGATCAAAGAAGTAGCTGATCAATTGCCCAAGGGAAAATAAAATGTTAATTTTGTAATAACAAGCAATCACCACCAACTTAATTCAATATCGCTCCCTGTTAAATAGCGCTCCAAGCTACTAAACACATATATGTTTATAGGCTATTTCTAAATTAATATATGTTTGCATCCAAGCATATTATATTTACAAACATTTTATGTCCCAAACATAATGTGTTCTAACATATATGTCCCAAACATGTTATGCTAGTTTATGAACATTATATGCTTGCACTCAAAAATATTGTGTTTAAAAATTTGTGTTCCAAACATATAATGTTTATAGCCAAACATATGAAAAACAGTCTTTTTCATCCGTGCACGGCCGTAAGTTCGGCCAGGCCGAAGCTTATGTACCCACCACTATGGGCGTAGAAACTTTTACTGAAAACTGTCATCCACAACCGAATTACTTGGATTGTGGTAACACTTGCCGATGGCAAGGTATCTTAAAACTTTCTAACACCGTCTTCTAAATTGCAAGGTAGTCCACACGTGGTATATATTAAACTACAAAAATGCCGATTAAATACGTATATAATTAAGTTTGACAAAAATTTTTATAGAAATAAAATGTTGACAAAAGTTTGTATAGAAATAAAATTTTGAAAAATAAAATTTTGACAAAATTGTCTATAGAAGTAAAATTTGGACAACATTTTCTATAGAAGTAAAATTTTGACAAAATTTTTTATAGAAGTAAAATTTTAACAAAATTTTTTATAGAAATAAAATTTTGACAAAATTGTCTATAGAAGTAAAATTTGGACAACATATTCTATAGAAGTAAAATTTTGACAAAATTTTCTATAGAAACAAAATTTTGACAAAATTTTTTATAGAAATAAAATTTTGACAAAATTTTCTATAGAAATAAAATTTTGATAGATTATTTTTGGCTCATACGGCATGATTATGAACCGATAGTGACCAATTTTTGGTGTTATTGGGGATCGGCTATATATAACTATAGATCGATATGGACCAATTTTGGCATGGTTATTAGCGGCCATATACTAACACCACGTACCAAATTTCAACCGGATCGGATGAATTTTGCTTCTCCAAGAGGCTCCGGAGATCAAAACTGGGGAACGGTTTATATGGGGGCTATATATAATTATGGACCGATATCGACCAATTTTGGCATGGTTCTAAGAGACCATATAATAACACCACGTACCAAATTGCAACCGGCTCGAATGAATTTTGCTCCTCCAAAAGGCTCCGGAGGACAAATATGGGGATCGGTTTATATGGGGGCTATATATAATTATGGACCGATGTGGACCAATTTTGCATGTTTGTTAAAGACCATATACTAGCTCTATGTATCAAATTTCAGCCGGATCGGATGAAATTTGCTTCTCTTAGAGGCTCCGCAAGCCAAATCTGGGGATCGGTTTATATGGGGGCTATATTTAATTATGGACCGATTTGGACCAATTTTTGCATGGTTGTTAGAGATCATATACTACCATATACCAATTTCAACCGGATCTGATGAAGTTTGCTCCTCCAAGAAGCTCCGCAAGCAAATCTGAACGTCGGTTTATATGGGGGCTATACGTAAAAGTGGACCGATATGGCTCATTTGCAATACCATCCGACCTATATCAATAACAACGACTTGTGCCAAGTTTCAAGTCGATAGCTTGTTTCGTTCGGAAGTTAGCGTGATTTCAACAGACGGACGGACGGACAAGTTTAGATCGACTCAGAATTTCACCACGCTACCGTGACTCGAACCTGTGTTTTCTGCACCATACTCATTAACAGTCGCCTTAGCACATTGCACCACCGAGGGAGTTGCCATAATAACGTCTAACGATTATTT
Organism: Haematobia irritans; assembly: GCF_050003625.1. Classification (NCBI taxonomy): domain Eukaryota; kingdom Metazoa; phylum Arthropoda; class Insecta; order Diptera; family Muscidae; genus Haematobia; species Haematobia irritans. Next base: position 84,420,337 of record NC_134399.1, on the reverse strand, counting down.
TAAGACTTTTCATAGCCAAAGAAAAACGAATGCTGTTTATGAAATCGTGAACGCCCGTGGACGAAATTGTGAACATTCCGTTTTGATTTTTTGTGAACGTTTCCGTTTCATTGTGTCACCGTCCGTTCACGACTATGAAACGTATTTTTTTCTATTAGTTTAGATGTCATATATATGCATCGCTCGATTTTCCCAAAGTTTGCCATAATACTCTTACTTATTTACCAACGTTACATAAATTTAAATTTTTGATGTATTAGACGATCGTATGTAGCTATAAATGTAGCTTGTACATAAATATATTGGTCGATTTGCACAAATTTGGATTTAGTACCCAAACTAATTGAGCGATTTCCTCTTTTTTGTTAATCATGGAAGCAATATTAGTTTCATTCTAGCTCTGTAGGTTCGGAATCAACTATAGCTCCTAATATCAGACATTTCTGTTCAGATTGTGATAAAACTCCCATAACCATGTACCCCTTAATGTTCTTACATATGGAAATGCGGGTTATCTCCCAATCCTATACCATTCATACCCCACAAACAATGTTTACTAATTCAGTAGGGGTGGTTTAGGGTATGATATAGTCGGCCCCGCCCGACTTTCTTCTTTAGTCACTTGTTTTGATGTCATTATGATTTTTATTGAGTTTTTCAGGAAAATTTGTTTTAAGCAATATTGGTGACCACTCCCAAAATTCGTATCAAAAATCCTCAAATTCTCTAAAGTGGGGTTATACGTTGAATATTTGTCAGCTGTTTACCGGTAGGATGTTGACATCTTTTACAGTTAGTTAGTGGACACATGAGACTTTTTGGAAAAGAGATTGGCTTAGGAATCGGTGCTTTTATCACTTCATAATTTTGTAAAATAGAAAGTCAATCATTACACTTAGGCAGGTACTTAAAAAAAGAAAATAGTTCAAACTTCGACATTTTTTGAAAGCGTGAAAGGCTACAACTTTTAATCTATAGCACAAAAACACAAAATTTATTCTCTCAAAATTCATAGAATTTCGTAAAGAATGCAATCGGTCCATGTAGGTCCAAAATAATACCCCAATTTGTTAATATTCTGGGAAAAAATTATAAATCCTAAGACTATTAGAGGTATTCGTCTTGGAATCTTTAATTATGTTGAAGACCTATACAACTTAAATCTTTTAACAAAATTTAGTGATAAAATTTTCCTATATCTAATACGCGCAATGATTATATTAGAAGTTATTTGGCAATCCTAGCCAAATACGATTTTTTTTTACCGATTTACTATTTTCTTGACAAAATTTTCTATATAAATAAAATTTTGACAAAATTCTCTATAGAAATAAAGTTTTAACAAAATTATCTATAGAAATAAAATTTTGATAAAATTTTCTATAGAGACAAAATTTTGACAAAATTTTCTATAGAAATAAAATTTTGACAAAATTTTCAACAGAAATAAAATTTTGACAAAATTTTCAACAGAAATAAAATTTTAAAAAAACTTTCTACAGAAATAAAATTTTTAAAAAACTTTCTACAGTAATAAAATTTTTGTAGATTATTTTTGGCGATGTGGACCAATTTTTGTGTGATTGACCATTGGCTATATATAACTATTGACCCATATGGACTAATTTTTGCGTGGCTGTTAGCGGCCATATATTAGCGCAATGTACCAAATTTCAACCGAATCGGAATTTGTTAATATACTGGAAAAAAATTATAAATTCTAAGAACTATTAGAAGTATTCGTCTTGAAATCTTTAATTATGTTGAAGACCTCTACAACTTAAATCTTTTAACAAAATTTAGTGATAAAATTTTCCTACATCTAATACGCGCAATGATTATATTAGAAGTTATTTGGCAATCCTAGCCAAATAAATTTTTTTTACCGATTTACTATTATACAATGTTTGGCATTCAGTAGCAAATTGATTTCGTATTTCATAGATTTATTTATGCATCGCCAAGATATGTATTGTTTTGGGCAGGTTAGACGTTTTTGCTATTTCTTCTCCGGTTTTAAATCGCACTGTGTCTGCGAGTGGTAAGTCACAGAGATGTGATTACAAATTCGTTAAATAATTGACTTCGTATCAAAAGGATAACTGACATTTTAGCTAAATAATGCCTCAAGTGATTTTCATTTTTTGGACATGTGATTTTCAGTTTTTGTTTTGTGATATCTGTAACTTTTCTGCAGAAATTTTCTTGCATGTTGTAAAATTTGGAAATATGGTTAAATGTCCAAACTAGAGATGTGAGCGTGAGCGAATTCATGCTCACGGACATTCACAAAGGGAAAATTCATATTCATGTTTTATAATGCGCTACCGATGTTTAAAGATTGACGCTGATGCAAGTTTCATAATGATATTCGTTATTCACGACAATTATCGTGACACGAACCATTAGTGATTAAAAGTAAAAAGTATATACGTTCGTTGGAAGACACCGTGGTGCAGTGGTTAGCATGCCCGTCTTGCATACATAGGACCGTGGGTACAAGTCCAGTTTTATCACGAATTTTTTCTCAGCTCAGAAATAGATCGACATACTTTTGAAATATTTTACTTGGACATCTCTGTTATTTTATTTGTCTTTATTTTGTGTCATATCCGGTCAATTTCAATAAATTTTAATTTATTGGAAGAATTTCATAAAATTTCCGGAGGAAAGTATTTTTTCTTTGGGTGCAGTAGCTTTTTTGGTCTCAAAACAAAAAAAAAAAAAACAGCATGGTTTTCGAGACAATTAAATGCCTTAATAAGTATTTAGTGGCTGCTGTAAACAAGTCCAACCGTGTTTTTCCCTGCTTACATATAGAAAATAGCAACCACTTATGTAATATTACTATGCTAAATTTTTATACCCTGCGCCACACTGTGGAACAGAGTATTATAAATTAGTGCATATGTTTGCAACACCCAGAAGGAGACGAGATAGACACATGGTGTCTTTGGCAATAATGTCAGGATGGGTCCCTGAGTCGATCTAGCCATGTCAGTCTGTCCGTCCGTCTGTCTGTGAACACATTTTTGTGATCAAAGTCTAGGTCGCAGATTAAGTCCAATCGCCTACAAATTTGGCACAAGTTCCTGTTTTGGGTCAGAATAAACCCCTATTGATTTTGGAAGAAATCGGTTCAGATTTTTATATAGCTCCCATATATATCTTTCGCCCGATATGGACTTATATGATCCCAGAAGCCAGAGTTCTACCCTAATTTGCTTGAAATTTTGCACCAATAGAACTATAGGTACTATAGTCAGGTGTGTCAAATTTGGTTGAAATTGGTTCAGATTGAGATATAGCTCTCATACATATCTTTCGCCCCATATGGACTTATATGACCTCAGAAGCCAGAGTTTTAGCCCAACTTGGTTGAAATTTTGCACTAGGAGTAAAATTAGTAGTGTAATCAAGTGTGCTAAATTTTATTGAAATCGGTTCAGATTTAGACATAACTAGCTCCCATATATATCTTTCACCCGATTTTCCATCATATGAAAACAGACGTCAAAGTTGTAGTCCGATTTCTGTAAAATTTTGCACTGGGAGTATAATTAAAATACTAAATATGCATGTCAAATTTGATTGAAATCGGTTCAGATTTCTATATAGCTTCCATATATATGTTTTTCGGATTTGGGAAAAAATGGCCAAAATACCCACATTTTCCTTATAAAATCACACTGCTTAGCCGAAAACTTGTAAAAGTGACTCAAGTTTTCCTTTATTTCTAATACATATTTATCGACCGATAAATCATAAATACACTTTTGCGAAGTTGCCTCAACATTGGTTTAAATTAAAATTTTTCCCATATTTTTTTACTAACATAGTGTACCATCCCAGGGCTTGGGGTTAGCCGACTTAAATTGTAAGTCTATAGATTATAAATTTTGTTCAGATAGAGTCAGATTTAACTGTATGTATGTGGGACAAAAACCTTTATATATAGCCCCCAACACATTTGATTTGGTTTTGATATAGTATCGAAAATGCGGATTTACAAAGTGGTGCAGGTTATAATATAGTCGGCCCCACCCGATTTTAGACTTTCCTTTCTTATTTAATTATCACTTAATTCAGTCTGGGCTTTTTTTTTACTCTTTTACCTTTCTTCTACAAAAAATTATATTCAGGGCTATGACTAAAAGTTTTGTCTTTTCTAAAAGTCGTGTACAAAACGCCTCTTTCCAACAATTGCTATCTTATATAATGTGAATTCCTTTTCTTAGTTTACCTGCATTCTGATGCATTTAAAAGTGGTTGGTGTGTCTGCAATGCAGTTTGATTATAGAGAGCAATATCATGAATTGACCGCCAGCTAAATCATAATAGGGAGGTTAAAATCACTCGTAGTAAATGTCCTTTGTAGTTTTAAATTCGATGATGGATACCGCAATAATGGAAAACTTTAAATGCCTGTTGGTAAAATAAGTAGAAACACTTATGAAATTAATGATCAAGTGCAGTGATCTCTAGATCAATGTCCAAGGTCATATTTTGTCTAAATATGAACATTCGCTTATATTCTTTTTATACCCACCGCCATAGGATGGGGGTATATTAACTTTGTCATTCCGTTTATAACACATCAAAATATTGCTCTAAGACCCCATAAAGTATATATATTCTGGGTCGTGGTGAAATTCTGAGTCGATCTGAGCATGTCCGTCCGTCCGTACGTCCGTCCGTACGTCCGTCCGTACTCCGTCCATCCGTCTGTTGAAATCACGCTAACTTCCGAACGAAACAAGCTATCGACTTGAAACTTGGCACAAGTAATTGTTATTGATGTAGGTCGGATGGTATTGAAAATGGGCCATATCGGTCCACTTTTACGTATAGCCCCCATATAAACGGACCCCAAAATTTGGCTTGCGAGGCCTCCAAGAGAAGCAAATTTCATCCGATCCGGCTGAAATTTGGTACATGGTGTCAGTATATGGTCTCTAACAACCATGCAAAAACTGGTCCACATCGGTCCATAATTATATATAGCCCCTATATAAACCGATCCCCCGATTTGGCTTGCGAGGCCTCTAAGAGAAGCAAATTTCATCCGATCCGGCTGAAATTTGGTACGTGATGTTAGAATATGGTCTCTAACAACCATGCAAAAATTGGTCCACATCGGTTCATAATTATATATAGCCCCCATGTAAACCGATCCCCAGATTTGACCTCCGGTGCCTTTTGGAGAAGCAAAATTCATCCGATCTGCTTGAAATTTGGTACGTGGTGTTAATATATGGCCTCAAACTCCCATGCAAAAATTGGTCGATATCGGTCCATAATTATATATAGGCCCCATATAAACCGATCCCCAGATTTGACCCCCAGAGAAGAGCAAAATTCTTCCCATTCGGTTGGAATTTGGTACGTGATGTTAGTATATGGTATCCAACAACCATGCAGGAATTGGTTCCTATCAGTCCACAATTATATATAGCTCCCATATAAACCGATCCCCAGATTTGACCTCCGGTGCCTTTTGGAGAAGCATAATTCATCCGATCTGCTTGAAATTTGGTACGTGGTGGTAGTATATGATATTTAACAACCATGCCAAAAGTGGTCCATATCAGTCCATAATCGTACATAGTCCCATATAAACCGATCCCGAGATTTGGTTTTGGAACCTCTTGGAGGAGTAAATTTCATCCGAGTGAGTTGAAATTTGGTACATTGTGCTAGTATATGGTCGTTAACAACCATGCCTAACTAGGTCCATATCGGTCTATAGTTATATATGGCCCTCAGATAAATCGATCCCCAATCACACAAAAATTGGTGCATATCAAGTTCATAATTGTATATAGCCCCCATATAAGCGATCCCCATATTTCATTTCTGGACTCTACGTACAAAAAGTCCATATCGATTCGTAATTATTTGTAGACTTAACTATACATAACTTTTTATACCCACCACCATAGGATGGGGGGTATATTAACTTTGTCATTCCGTTTGTAACACATCGAAATATTGCTCTAAGACCCCATAAAGTATATATATTCTGGCTCGTGGTGAAATTCTGAGTCGATCTGAGCATGTCCGTCCGTCCGTCCGTCCGTCTGTTGAAATCACGCTAACTTCCGAACGAAACAAGCTATCGACTTGAAACTTGGCACAAGTAATTGTTATTGATGTAGGACGGATGGTGTTGCAAATGGGCCATATCGGTCCACTTTTACGTATAGCCCCCATATAAACGGACCCCAAAATTTGGCTTGCGAGGCCTCTAAGAGAAGCAAATTTCATCCGATCCGGCTGAAATTTGGTACATGGTGTTAGTATATGGTCTCTCAGTATATGGTTCATCCGATCCGGCTGAAATTTGGTACGTGATGTTAGTATATGGTCTCTCACAACCATGCAAAAATTGGTCCACATCGGTTCATAATTATATATAGCCCCCATGTAAACCGATCACCAGATTTGACCTCCGGAACCTCTTGAAAGACCAAAATTCATCTGATTCAGTTGAAATTTGGTACGTGGTGTTAATATATGGCCTCAAACTCCCATGCAAAAATTGGTCGATATCGGTCCATAATTATATATAGGCCCCATATAAACCGATCCCCAGATTTGACCCCCAGAGAAGAGCAAAATTCTTCCCATTCGGTTGGAATTTGGTACGTGATGTTAGTATATGGTATCCAACAACCATGCAGGAATTGGTTCCTATCAGTCCACAATTATATATAGCTCCCATATAAACCGATCCCCAGATTTGACCTCCGGTGCCTTTTGGAGAAGCATAATTCATCCGATCTGCTTGAAATTTGGTACGTGGTGGTAGTATATGATATTTAACAACCATGCCAAAAGTGGTCCATATCAGTCCATAATCGTACATAGTCCCATATAAACCGATCCCGAGATTTGGTTTTGGAACCTCTTGGAGGAGTAAATTTCATCCGAGTGAGTTGAAATTTGGTACATTGTGCTAGTATATGGTCGTTAACAACCATGCCTAACTAGGTCCATATCGGTCTATAGTTATATATGGCCCTCAGATAAATCGATCCCCAATCACACAAAAATTGGTGCATATCAAGTTCATAATTGTATATAGCCCCCATATAAGCGATCCCCATATTTCATTTCTGGACTCTACGTACAAAAAGTCCATATCGATTCGTAATTATTTATAGACTTAACTATACATAACTTTTTTTGTCTAATATATACCATGTATGGACTAAAGGTTGAGTTACATATCATGCGTTAATCCGTGCGTTGATGGATGGGTTGATATTTTTCAGTTTAAAGCACTCTAACAAAACTGTTGCTTTCAAAGAGAAAATTCAACTCTTCAATCAACGGACGCATTAACGCATGGTATGTAACTCAACCTTAAATCACAAAGAAAACGATGTTAAGTTTTAAGATACCACAACCCAAGTAATTCGATTGTCGATGATAGTCTTTCGTAGAAGTTTCTACGCAATCCATGGTGGTGGGTACATAAGATTCGGCCTGGCCGAACTTGCGGCCATATATACTTGTTTTTAATTTTTGTGATCAAAGCCATTTATGAGGAATTAATTTTTAAGCAACGCAAACATCCGTATGAATTGACAAGGTGAACCTTTTAATTCTCAGTAATATTGTGTAGTCGAGAAAATGTTTTTAAAAAAAAATATTTGAGTATTGTTATCAATATCAATTAAATTTTTAATTGAATCAATTAAAAAATTAATTGAAATTTTCAAATCAAATCAATTAATTTTTTAATAAAATATATTTTTACGCCCAATTGTGATTGATACTACCATTTTTGTAATTGAAGACAGTTCAATTAAAAAATTAATTGGATCAATTAATTTCGTAATTGAATCAGAAAAGAAATTTTTTGTGTTGCAAAATGTTGTTCAACAATTCGTGTAAATAATGATATAATTCACAATATATTGGAAAATATAATTTCAACTTATTTTTATCAAAACGAATAATACCACTCAAATCAACACTGCAATTTGTTTATCGTGTGGCCATGAATGGTTCCCTAATTTCCGTTCTGGAATTTTTTTTATGTGAAAAATACATCTCACTCTTATCAACCAATCGTTGCAATAGTCAATAAAATATGACAAAGATTGATAGCAAATGTTGGAAGACAAAAATTTAAAATTTATTTGGTTTAATAAAGTTCCGATGTAAACAAAATGTGTTTCGGGCAGAATTTTTTAAACTCAATATATTTAAGTGCAAAAATGTAATGCTCCAAAACTAGCATAAAACAAGTGAGTAAAGTAGAAAGTCGGGCGGGGCCGACTATATCATACCCTAAACCACCCCTACTAAATTAGTGAACATTGTTTGTGGGGTATCAATGGTATAGGTTTGGGGGAAACCCCGCATTTCCATATTTAATAATATTACGGGGTACATGGTAGTTTTATCACAATCTGAATAGAAATGTCTGATATTAGGAGCTATAGATGATTCTGAACCTACAGGCTTAGTATGCCACTAATAATGAGACCATTATTAAACAAGTATATACGGCCGTAAGTTCGGCCAGGCCGAAGCTTATGTACCCTCCACCAAGGATTGCGTAGAAACTTCTACTGAAGGCTGTCATCCACAATCGAATTACTTGGGTTGCGGTATCACTTGCTGATGGCAGGGTATCTTAAAACTTCCTAACACCGTCTTCTAAATTGCAAGGTAGTCCATATGAGGTATACATTAAACTAAACAAAGGCTGATTAAATACGTATATCATTAAGTTTGACAAAATTTTCTGTAGAAATAAAATTTTGATAAAAAGTTTCTATAGAAAAAAAATTTTGACAAAATAAAATTTTGACAACATTTTCTATAGAAATAAAATTTGGACAAAATTTTCCATAGAAATAAAATTTTAACAAAATTTTCTATAGAAATAAAATTTTGGCAAAATTTTCTATAGAAATAAAATTTTGACAAAATTTTCAATAAAAATGAAATTTTGACAAAATTTTCGATATAATTAAAATTTTGACAACATTCTCTATAGAATTAAAATTTTGACAACAATTTCTATAGAAATAAAATTTGGCGACATTTTCTATAGAAATAAAATTTTGCCAAAATTTTCTATAGAAATAAAATTTTGACAAAATTTTCGATAGAATTAAAATTTTATCTAATTATACAAAAATATAATTATACAAAAATTTTATCTAATATTACAATTAGATATAATGCATTTGGACATCAATTGCCTGTTTCGGTATCAGGCTAACATGAAATAGAATTAAAATTTTGACAAAATTTTCTATAGAAATAAAATTTTGTCAAAATTTTCTGTAGAAATAAAATTTTGATAAAAGTTTCTATAGAAATAAAATTTTGACAAAATAAAATTTTGACAACATTTTCTATAGAAATAAAATTTGACAAAATTTTCTATAGGAATAAATTTTTGACAAAATTTTATATAGAAATAAAATTTTGGTAGATTATTTTTGGCTCGAGAGGCAACCATGATTATGAACCGATATGGACCAATTTTTGTGTGATTGGGGATCGGCTATATATAACTATAAACCTATATGGACCAATTGCAAATTTCAACCGGATCGGATGAATTTTTATTCTCCAAGAGGCTCCGGAGATCAAATCTGGGGAACGGTTTATGTGGGGGCTATATATAATTATAAAGCCCCAATTTTCGCATGGTTTTTAGAAACCATATAACACCACGTACCAAATTTCAACCGAATCGGATGAATTTCGCTCCTCCAAGAGGATCCGGAGGTCAAATCTGGGGATCGATTTATATGGGGGCTATATATAATTATGGACCGATATGGACCAATTCTTGCATGGTTGTTAGAGACCATATACTAACACCACGTACCAAATTTCAACCGGATCGGATGAATTTTGCTTCTCCAAGAGGCTCCGGAGGACAAATCTAGGGATCGGTTTATATGGGGGCTATATATAATTATGGACCGATATGGACCAATTCTTGCATGGTTGTTAGAGACCATATACTAACACCACGTACCAAATTTCAACCGGATCGGATAACTTTTGCTCCTGCAAGAGGCCCCGCAAGCCACATCTGGGGATCGGTTTATATGGGGGCTATATATAATTATGGACCGATGTGGACTAATTTTTGCATGGTTATTTGAGACCATATACCAACCATGTACCAAATTTCAGCCGGATCGGATGAAATTTGTTTCTCTTTGAGCCTCCGCAGGCCAAATCTGGGGATCGGTTTATATGGGGGCTATATATAATTATGGACCGATGTGGACCAATTTTAGCATGGCTTTTGGAGACCATATACCAACACCATGTACCATCATGGGGCTATACGTAAGTGGACCGATATGGCCCATTTGCAATACCATCCGACCTACATCAATAACAACTACTTGTGCAAAGTTTCAAGTCGATAGCTTGTTTCGTTCGGAAGTTAGCGTGATTTGAACAGACGGACGGACGGACATGCTCAGATCGACTCAGAATTTCACCACGACCCAGAATATATATATACTTTATGGGGTCTTAGAGCAATATTTCGATGTGTTACAAACGGAATGACAAAGTTGAAAATCGGGCGCTACATATATATGCGAGCTATATTTAAATCTGAACCGATTTTGCACATAGAGTCAGTGCTACAGAAGATTAGAGTAAGCCAAATTTGAGTATGATCGGTTGATAAATAAGGGTTTTATGGCCAAATTTGTGAAACTCGGGCGATACATATATATGGGAGCTATAGCTAAATCTGAACCGATTTCGATGATTTTTTGCACATATAGTAAGTGCTACAGAAAATTAGATTCGGCCAACTTTGAGTCAGATCGGTTGATAAATAAGGGACTTATGGGCAATAAAGCGCCACATACCAAATTTCATCAAAATCGGTTAATAATTGCGACCGGAATCCTACGAACAACAAATACATGGACGGACGGACACCAAGCCCTAGATCGACTCAGGAGGTGATTCTGAGTCGATCGGTATATATTTTATGGGGTCTAAAATCAATATTTTCTGGTAGGCACATTTTTTGGCAGATCAAACTTATTATACCCTGACCAATATGTGGTTTAGGGCAGGGATCCGGAGCGGAGCGGAGCAAGACCTTTTTTAGCCGGAGCGGGAGCGGAGCGGGAGCGGAGCGGGAGCGGCATTTCTAAAATCCGGAGCGGAGCGGTTTTTCATTTGGAAACCGGAGCGGTTTTTCATTTGGAAACCGAATAAAATATTACTTGAATGAAATGTGTAACTTTGAAATTACACTGTGTAGGTAATTTCAAATTTAGCTAGTACTTAGCGTAGTGTGAGCAAACGTTTAAAATGTACGATATGTATTCTTGTACGTACGTACATTGGGGAAAACACAACGTGTTTTTTTAGTAATTGTTTTCAAAAACGGCAAATGTCAGAATATATCGCTAGTATGTGTTGAAAAAGTAACAACAGTACTTTCGATCAATTTCATCCCGTATTGCTACAAAGATGGTTGTAATGAACGTCAAATAAATGCAATTAAACGATCTTGTTTATATTTAATTTTTTAGTTTTCTACACTGAAAAAAATATTGTCGTGAAGTCAAAGATTCCATGTCCTTAGAATAAGAATGCAAATTTTGCTTAACATGGAAGACGCATTTCTCTAAAATAAAGTTTTTTTTTCTTGTCCAAAAGGCAATAAACTTTTGAATGAAGTTGTACTGTCCTTATAATTAAGTGATTTTACTTAAAAATGTGTATCATAACATGAAAGATAAAATTTTTGAGGTAAGGTCAACGTGACTTTAATAATTAAGAAAAATTCTTTAAAATTAATAAAATTGTCTTTAAATTTGTTTCCTTTTTGCATCTCAAAAATCGTTAAAAAATAAGACATATTTTTCAACACTTTATTTTAAAGACGCTTTTTACTTGAAACATAGCATAATTTCTACTGGAAGTCGAGTCTTAATATGGAAAAAATATAACTCGTTAACTCGTTTTTAAAGGATTTTGATAACAACTGACGAAAAAAATCTAAAAAAATGAAAAATTAACATTTGCTTCCTAGAAGCAAGTACATAACCCCCAAATCTAAAAGAGAATTACGTCTTTAAAGTATCCTTACTTGTATTCTCCGCTTCTTTGGCTCGGAATTAATACCCAAACTGTTAAAGTAAAGACAAAATCTTTGGAACCGGGCATGCTTTTTTCAGTGTAAGGACATTCATATTTGCTTTACTATTGTACTATATCCTAGCATTCTCTTATTTCTGATATTAGTTCTCGAAAATTTTATTAAAATTATGGATAGTTTCAATTTTGGTTGAAAAATGTGCGCATATACATTTATTATACAATAAAGGGGAAAAAGCGAAATTAGGTAACACTAGATTTGACTAAGAATATTCGTAGGTATACCACGGACTGATGTCGATGGAGGTTGTTGCAAACATAAACATACACACACACATTACAAATATAACAAAACCTCTTCTCTACGTCTGTTGCAAAACAAAAAAAAAACTTTCGGAGAGTAGTTACTTCTACTCTGTGTATAGACTTTCAATTCCAATCAGCGTTGCCGTTTTGGTCCGATCGGACCAAAATTGGTCCAAAAGATTTCTAATTTTTAAATTTGGTCCGATGGTCAGACCAAACAGAATTTGGTCCATTTTGGTCCATTTTCATAAATTTGGTTTCTATCACATATTAAATAGTAGATGGTGCACCGCAAACAATATTGTCGGGAGGCCAAATACTTCACATGCTTCAAATACGAATTTTGCTTAGAATAGAAGACGTATTTCTCTGAAAAAAAGTTTTTCCTTGTCTAAAAGTCTCTAAACTTTTCAATGAAGTCTGTTTATCCTTATAGCTAAATGATTCGACATAAAAATGTGTATCCTAACATGAATGCAAATTTCGTTTTAATGAAGTCAAAATGGATTTAATATTTCTGAAAAAATCTTCAAAATTAATAAAATGTTTCAACACATTGTTTTAAAGTCATTATACCCTAAACCACATAGTGGTTAGGGTATAATAAGTTTGATCTGCCAAAAAATGTGCCTACAAGAAATATTGATTTTAGACCCCATAAAATATATACCGATCGACTAAGAATCACCTCCTGAGTCGATCTAGCGCTTGGTGTCCGTCTGTCCATCCGTCCGTCTGTCCATGTATTTGTTGTTCACAGGATTTCGGTCGCAATTATTAACCGATTTTGATGAAATTTGGTACAGGGAGTTTTTTTGGGCACAAGGACGAACGTTATTGAATTTGGAAGAAATCGGATCAAATTTAGATATAGCTCCCATATATATGTATTGCCCGATTTCGACAAATGGAGTCACGTTGCACGTTTTTACTAACCGATCGTCGTCAAAATTAGCAGAAAATAATCTTCTGTATCACCCTTTATGTCTGAAAATTTCATCGAAATCGGTTAAGATTTAGATATAGCTCCCATATATATGTATCGCCCGATTTTGCCAAATTAGGTCATAAAACCCTTATTTATCAACCGATCTTACTCAAAGTTGGCGAAATGTAATCTTCTATAGCACTAACTATATGTGCAAAAAATCATCGAAATCGATTCAGATTTAGCTATAGCTCCCATATATGTACCGCCCGATTTTTCTAAATAAAATAAAACCCAATTGAACAAATAATACAATGTTTGTACTATAATTTTCTCGAAGAGGAGCGGAGCGGAGCGTGGAGCGGAGCGGAGCGATTTTTTTTTTCTCGGAGCGGAGCGTGGAGCGGAGCGGTTTTTTTTTCTCCGGAGCGGGAGCGGAGCGGAGCGAAAAAAATGGACCGCTCCGGATCCCTGGTTTAGGGTATAATAATGAATTATTAAAGTAACCGTGAAAAAATTTTAGAGCGATAATCGAATAAATTTTCTTGAATTTCTCGAAAATTATTTACTTAATTTTATGAAATCGGCGTGAAATCTGCTTTTCTAATACAATTTAATTAAAATTTTCAACAATTAACAAAACTTTTCTTTCCTGATCGGTTAACTGTTTTTTCAATGTAAAGATTTTGCAATTAAATGCGCCCAGCAAACAAAGCGTCGCCAAAAAGTAATGAAAATGTTCTTTTTGGATCCGGAAGTGGAGCAAAATTGACGCAGAAGCGATGAATTTAACATGGGCTTGTCATAGGACGGAAGTCCTCCATTTCAACACCCGTTGCACTGGATTTGCATCACTTCTTTAGGTGTGATCCGAATTCAATGTTTTGGGTGTAGGTTAGGTTAGGTTAGGTGGCAGCCTGATGTATCAGGCTCACTTAGACTATTCAGTCTATTGTGATACCATATTGGTGAACTTCTCTCTTATCACTGTGTGCTGCCCGATTCCATGATAAGCTCAATGACAAGGGACCTCCTTTTTATAGCCGAGTCCGAACGGCGTTCCACATTGCAGTGAAACCACTTAGAGAAGCTTTGAAACCCTCAGAAATGTCACCAGCATTACTGAGGTGGGATAATCCACCGCTGAAAAACTTTTTGGTGTTCGGTCGAAGCAGGAATCGAACCCACGACCTTGTGTATGCAAGGCGGGCATGCTAACCATTGCACCATTGTGGCTTGGGTGTAAATTAAAAAATTCGGTGGTATTTTGTCAAATAAATAATTTTTATAATTTTTCATAATTTTTAATGGATTCTAAACGGAAACGTTTGACCTTAAATATTTTCAAAAATTCACAAGAATTTCCTGGGTAGTTAAAATAAAGAACATCATTGGGAGTGCATCTTCTGAAAGTGCTTTTAAAGTTATGCCTTTGGAAGAACTTCCTGGGACATCTCAAGCATTTTTGATTTGGAATGGGTTTCAAGTTTATTTTCACTTTCTCTAATTAGATCTTTTGCGAATGCGCAAACATTCCCACATAATAAAAAAACCAAAATTTTATCTTATTTTTATATTTATTATTATTAATAACTACTTAAAACTTAAACAAATTTACATAATTCCTAATGACAAGTTTACTTTGACTTAATTAAGCGCGTTCTACGCATTTCTTTTGCAAGAGGACATTGTTTCTAGATCACTTTCAGGGGTTGCGAGGTAGTCGTCGGAATGAACTTAAACTCAAGGTCAGACATAAATACTTGGCCACTTTGTAGCCTTGGGAATATATGGTTATTTAAATTCCTCCTCATTTTTTGGCATTTTGCAACACCGATTTACATGGGCATAGCACCTTGCTGCATCATATATTGTTGATGATAGTGTATTTGTTGGATTTGTTGCTGTTGTCTCTGATAGGTGGACCAGGCTTGTTGTTCTCTTTGACTTTGTATTAAAGCGGTTTGTTGGGCCAAGCGTATTTCCTCAGGTGTAGGGAAGTATACAGCATTGGGTGTATAATGATGGGCATAAGCCATAGCATTTGTCATAGATTGATGATAGGGATGATGACCACCATAGGGTGAACCATAGTGCATAGCAGCTTTGGAACGCATAGCTCCAGCGCCAAAGGAACGACCCATCATGGCATTGTTGTTGCGTCTTAAACGTCCAGTCGTTTCACCAATTGTCAAATCTTCGGCAGAGGGATCCAAGGCCCAATAGTGACCTCGACCAGGATCATCTAAGGCTCGGGGTACCCGTACAAAGCAAGGATTCAAACTAAGATTGTGGCGTATGGAATTTTGCCAAACACTTTTGTTCTTTTGATAGTAGGCAAAGTTATCGGCTATCCATTCGCATATGCCACTGAGTGTTAGACGTTTTTCGGGACTACTTCTAATGGCCATAACGATTAAGGCACTGTACGTATAGGCTGGTTTGGCATCAGGTGATTTGCTGCTGGTCGATGAACCATCATCGCTGGATAATTCCTCAGATGATTGTGAGCCAGTGGGGCTAATGGGTGAATTGGGGATATATGATGTTTCAATATCCTCATAGCAGGCTTTTTTATCCGATAGCAGAGAGCGAATTGAGAAGTTAGACTGGAATACAGGAGCCATGTTTGTTGTGTTGCTTAAATTTAATTTGTCGTAGTAGGTTTTTGTCGTTTCGTTGTTCGTATATGGATGTGTGTTCACTAGGATAGCTGAGCTGTGACTGATACCCTTTCACTCCTTCTCGCAAGTACTTATAGTACTGTGCAAGCCATGGACAAATTCCTAAAATTTACAAATGTTTCTAATCAACGGATATAGGCATTTAATTCGCTGATTTGTTTGACATTCTCCAAATCTATAAGCAAAGAGCTCATGAGTGTGCGCGAGCTCTATCACAGTCGTGGGATTAATGAATCCAATGTCTTAACTCTGACAATTCTGGAAGCTAGCTTAGATTAAGAACAAGAACCAAGGAGTGAAGGGAGACCTCTTTATCAAATCCACAAACGTGGCCCACAATCCGCCTTCCTTTGTGCCTGTCTTTGAGTACCTGCCTGCATGTGGGCTATTTGCTAGGGGAATTTCTTCACCCTTTGATCGCTCAGATCAATGAAAGCCACAGGATTCATTCATTGATCCCATAGTCGATCCAATTTTAGCCATGCTAATGTGCTTGTGTTTGTGTCTTCGCGCATACACGAAAGTTATTGTCCTCTGACAAAGCTACCTGATGGCCCGCACATTTGATATTTTTGTTAATTTGCCAAATTATTAAATCCGGTTCCTTTAATCAGATTTCAACTCTTTCCGTTTTAATCTTTGGCAAAATATTTTTGTTCTCACTTTATCCTGTTTTAATCAGGTACCAGGAATTACTTATGTTGATGTTGAAGAACTGATGACTATGAGAAAGGGTTAAACACTTTAACAAATGTCTGTCCACCACTGTTCTTGAGGGAGTTTACAGTATTTTCGATGGAAAATTTACCAGGCCTTTTGGATGTCACATGAAAATCCCCTGGTGATTTGACCATAACAAGGACAATCGAACTAATGTGGACTAATTTAAGAGTTTTGCTTCAAAATTATTTTGTTTTGTTTGACATATTTAGCACAACAATGGTCTTCCTGGGAAGTTTGCAATGCAGATCATACGTCTATGCAAGAAAGGGTTAACAAGCATCATTCGGCAGTAACCCTTTTGTTTTGTATGCAAAACTGTAGTGTTGTAGCATTTATTAGTTATTAACGCCAACGCAGAGTCTAAATAGGAAGTAAAATTTGTTTCCTTGCAAAAATGTTAGTCTAAGAATTTATGGGACAAAAATTTATATTCGTATTAAAGGACAAAATATGCTAAAATTTAACTAAGGATAATCACAGCTGATTTAATGGAGCACAGTTTGACTTTAACTGTTTGTTAAAAGAAAGTAAATTGCAGATATATTCGTGTGGCCTAATATTAACTGAAAACCCGAAATTCATCGCACGCTGCATGAAAGTGGCTCTGTGGGTATTTTGGCCTATTCCTGAGGAAGCGCAATCTTAATATTGCTTTTCCAAAAATCAATGTATTGAGATGCGGAGATTTCCATGGCCATTGAAGCGAGGGACTTCCATTTTAAGATACTGTTGGTGGTGTCCATGGTCTGCGGCAGAAATGGTTGTCTTCCCAGAACTTCAATACTTTCTTTAAGCCTTTTTCCCGATAACAAAAATATGGTGGATGGTATGGTGGAGGGTGTAAAAAAATGTTTAAAAAATTGTCTATAAAATAAAATATTGACAAAATTATCTATAAATATAAAATTTTGACAAAATTTTCTATAAAAAAAAATTTTGACAAAATTTTGTATAGAAATAAAATTTTGACAAAATTATCTATAAAAATAAAATGTTGACAAAATTTTCCATAGAAATAAAATTTTGACAAAATTTAAATAAACTTTTTACAAAATTTTCTATAAAAATAAAATTTTGACAACATTTTCTATAGAAACAAAATTTTGACAAAATTTTCTATAGAAATAAAATTTTTACAAAATTTTCTATAGAAATAAAATTTTGAAAAAATCATTTATAATATAAAATTTTCTATAAAAATACAATTTTTACAAAATTTTCCATAGAAATAAAATTTTGACAAAATTTTCTATAAACATAAAATGTTTACAAAATTTTCTATAGAAATAAAATGTTGACAAAATTTTCTATAAAAATAAAATTTTGACAAAATTTTCTATAAAAATAAAATTTTGACAATTTTTTTATAGAAATATAATTTTGATAAAAGTTTCTATAGAAAAAAAATTTTGACAAAATTTTCTATAAAAATAAAATTTTTACAAAATTTTCTATAAAAATAAAATTTTGACAAAATTTTTCCATAAAAATAAAATTTTGACAAAATTTTCTATAGAAATAAAATTTTTACAAAATTTCCAATAGAAATAAAAGTTTGACAAAATTGTCTATAAAAATAAAATTTTGACAAAATTTTCTATAGAAATAAAATTTTTACAAAATTTCCAATAGAAATAAAATTTTTACAAAATTTTCTATAAAAATAAAATTTTGACAAAATTGTCTATAAAAGTAAAATTTTGACAAAATTTTCTATAGAAATAAAATTTTTACAAAATTTCCAATAGAAATAAAATTTTTACAAAATTTTCTATAACAATAAAATTGGGACAAAATTTTCCATAAAAATAAAATTTTGACAAAATTTTCTATAGGAATGAAATTTTAACAAAATTGTCTATAAAAATAAAATTTTAACAAAATTTTCTATAGAAATAAAATTTCGACAAAATTTTCTATAGAAATAAAAATTTGACAAAATTATCTATAAAATAAAATTTTGACCAAATTTTCCATAGAAATAAAATTTTAAGAAAATTTTCTATAGAAATATAATTTTGACAAAAGTTTCTATAGAAATAAAATTTTGACAAAATTTTCTATAAAAATAAAATTTGACAAAAATTTCTATAAAAATAAAATTTTGACAAAATTTTCTATAGAAATAAAATTTTTACAAAATTTCCAATAGAAATAAAAGTTTGACAAAATTGTCTACAAAAAAATTGAGACAAAATTTTCTATAAATATAAAATATTGACAATATTATCTATAAAAATAAAATTTGTACACAATTTTCTATAAAAATAAAATTTTGACAAAATTGTCTATAAAAATAAAATTTTGACAAAATTTTCTATAGAAATAAAATTTTTACAAAATTTTCTATAAAAATAAAATTTTGACAAAATTTTCTATAGAAATAAAATTTTTACAAAATTTCCAATAGAAATAAAATTTTTACAAAATTTTCTATAAAAATAAAATTGAGACAATATTTTCCATAAAAATAAAATTTTGACAAATTGTTCTATAGAAAAACAATTTTAACAAAATTTTCTATAGAAATAAAATTTTAACAAAATTTTCCATAAAAATAAAATTTTAACAAAATTTTCTATAAAAATAAAATTTTGACAAAATTGTCTATAAAAATAAAATTTTTAAAAAATTTCCAATAGAAATAGAATTTTTACAAAATTTAAATAACATTTAAATTTTAGTAGATTATTTTTGGCATGAGTGGCAACCATGCATGGAAACCGGAATTTTTATCCGATTTGTTATACCCTCCACCATAGGATGAGGGGGTATATTAACTTTGTCATTCCGTTTGTAACACTTCGAAATATTGCTCTAAGACCCCATAAAGTATATATATTCTGGGTCGTGGTGAAATTCTGAGTCGATCTGAGCATGTACGTCCGTCTGTTGAAATCACGCAAACTTCCGAACGAAAAAAGCTATCGACTTGAAACTTTGCACAAGTAGTTGTTATTGATGTAGGTCGGATGGTATTGCTAATGGGCCATATCGGTGCACTTTTACGTATAGCCCCCATATAAACGGACCCTCAGATTTGGCTTGCGGAGCCTCTAAGAGAAGCACATTTCATCCGATCCGGCTGAAATTTGGTACATGGTGTTAGTATATTGTCTCTAACAACCATGCAAAAATTGGTCGACATCGGTCCATAATTATATATAGCCCCCATATAAACCAATCCCCAGATTTGGCTTACGGAGCCTCTAAGAGAAGCAGATTTAATCCGATCCGGCTGAAATTTGGTACAGGATGTTGGTATATGGTCTCTAAAAGCCGTGCTAAAATTGGTCCACATCGGTCCATAATTATATGTAGCCCGCATATAAACCGATCCCCAGATTTGGCTAGCGTAGGCTCAAAGAGAAACAAATTTCATCCGATCCGGATGAAATTTGGTGCATGATGTTGGTATATGGTCTCTAACAACCATGCGAAAATTGGTCCACATCGCCCCCATATAAACCCCAGATTTGGCTTGCGGAGCCTCTAAGAGAAGCAAATTTCATCCGATCCGGTTGAAATTTGGAACATGGTGTTAGTATATGGTCTCTAAAAGCCATGCTAAAATTGGTCCACATCGGTCCATAATTATATATAGCCCCCATATAAACAGTTCTCCAAATTTTACCTCCGGAGCCTCCGGAGGAGCAAAATTCATCCGATCCGGTTCAAATGTGGAACATGGTGTTTGTATATGGTCTCTAACATCAATGCAAAAATGGTCCACAATCGGTCCATAATTATATATAGCCTCCATATAAAACGTTCTCCAGATTTGACCTCCAGAGCCTCTTGGAGAAGCAAAGTTTATCCGATCCGGTTCAAATTTAGAACGTGGTGTTAGTATATGGCCGCTAAAAACCATTCCAAAATTGGTCCATATCGGTCTTTAGTTATATATAGCCGATCCCCAATAACACAAAAATTGGACCATATCGGTTCATAATCATGGTTGCCACTTGAGCCAAAAATAATCTACCAAAATTTTATTTCTATAGAAATTTTTTTCAAAATTTTATTTCTATAGAAAATTTTGTCAAAATTTTATTTCTATAAAAAATTTTGTTAAAATTTTATTTTCATAGAAAATTTTGTTAAAATTTCATTCCTATAGAAAATTTTGTCAAAACTTTATTTTTATAGAAAATTTTGTCAAAATTTTATTTCTATAGAAAATTTTGTCAAAACTTTATTTCTATAGAAAATTTTGTTAAGATTTTATTTCTATAGAAAATTTTGTCAAACTGAATTATATATGTATTTAATCGGTCTTTTTTTCAATTTAATATATACCACGTATGGACGTACTTATAATTTAGAAGACGGTGGTAGGAGGTTTTTAGATACCCTGCCATCGGCAAGCGTTACCGCAACCCAAGTAATTCGATTGTGGATGGCAGAAGCTTCTACGCAATCCATGGTGGAGGGTACATTAGTTTCGGCCTGGCCGAACTTACGGCCGTATATACTTGTTTTAAATTTCAAATGTGTATAAATTTTCGATTTAAAAGCAGCTATGCCAAATATAGTTTATATCAATGTTTCGATATAATTCCATAATAGACCAATCTCCTGAGTTGACTTCTTGGACCCATAGAAACATCAATTTTCACCTGACAAGCCCACGGTTTAATTTGCGTCACATAAAGTACACTAAATCTAATTAGTACTATAATTTCTTGTGATATATCCTCTATATAGACTGATTTGGATCAATAACCGTCCGCAGTGTTAAATTACAGAATTTATCTTTCGAATCATACACTAAAAGAAGAGTTTTCTTTTGTAAGGAACGAATATCTCAAACATTTTTATCTTCAAAAGTCGATAAAAATCATTAAAGGCGATCGTTGCATTACTTGTCGTAAATTCGGATTTATTTGCTTTCAAAGGAAATGCTTATATTACAAAGAGAATTTCAGTTGTCTAAAACATAATAACTTCAATTGAGGGTTCTATGCCCTCAAGAATTCTGGAGTTTTGTTTGTGTAGCATTTGGTTTCTGATCAAAGTATTTTTTCTATAGGTGCATTCGTGATAGAACAAATTTCCAACTGATCTTCTGCACAGACTCATATTGCCTTCATACCGTTTTTGATTTAGAAGCGAATATAAAATATACCCTAACATACCCCCTTCGCAGTTTTCACTTGTCATCACGCCAATACACGCACGCTTTCATTCGGTCTCATCAACTCAGTTAATCATATAGCAGTACACAAAAGGACAGGATCATCACATTATAATAACTACCAAACACGAAAGTTCTCCAATGGTCAGGTAACTACAAGCAAGCCATTATCGTTCGGCTTAAGATATGGAAAAGTAGCGTTAAGAAAACAATTACTGGTTTCGCATGAGCATTAAAGAACCGTTCAATAATTTCGCTTAAGATCAGAAGATTTGTGTTGCAAAGCAGGATATACACTTAAATATAAGGTTTCATTTCGAAATTGGATCGCTTTTCAAATTTCACATGTCAATTATTTTTGGAGATGGTTCCACGATATTTTTTTCAATATGAACTTTACGAGCATTGGCTCTTGCAATAAATACAATTTTGTCCAAAAACAGGTGATATGGTATGCAAGGAATTAACCATGAAAAAAACAGTTAAAACAATTATTTTAAGTGTTGAGATGTTCTGAGAACAATTTTGAATGACTTTTATTACAAACCCATCACATACTCTTATATCAACTACCCATCAACAGTACGTCGATCCTCTCATCTCTTTCCAATTTTAATGTTTGGAACAATATAATAAAATGAATGATGCAAGAATTCGAGGACGAATTGAATGTGATAAATTTATAAAAGAATTGCGCGCGTGCGTAGTTTATGTAAATATTAGTATTTGCTTGTAGACATAAGATGGAACGACCGAAAAAGTGGCACATCATCTCCTTCATCCGTATTATTTATTATTTCAGTTACTGGGATGGAACACAAACAGACTGTATGACAAATCGGCTTCCATGATAGAGGTTTGATAAATTTCCGGCACACTTTCGCACATTAAGTATTCACTCATATGTTCCGATTTGGCAGATAATGCTATGTGTTCTTGGGGGACTTTGCGGAGCTTTTGGCATTGCAGCACTTTCAGTTAGTTCTCCTTAATTCTCTTTGCATTTTCATACAGACCACGAAATATGCACTGTCTTTTTGGTTACCGCATTTTTAATTAAATACTATATGTATTTTGTTAACAAAAAATGGGATTCGAAACTACTTCGTTTAGATCAGTTTTTGTTTCCATCCACAATAGAATTACTTGGGTTGTGGTAACACTTGCCAATGTAAAGGTATCTTAAAGGAGTCTATAAATAATAATTACGAACCGACATGAAACAATTGTTGCGCGGTATTTCGAGAGCCAAAAGAGAAGTATAGGGGTCGATTTATATGTGGGCTATATACAACTATGAATTGACGTGGACCAATTTGTGTGTGATTTGTACCAAATTTTAGCAATATCAAATGAAATTTGCTTATCCACACCCTCAATCGCTTCTGTAACCTATACCCCAACCACATTTTGCTTCAAGCATATATATTTTCAGGATGTTTATAGGCTATTTCTAAATTAATATATGTCCATACACACCAGGGACCAGTCCTAGAACGGTCCTGAGGTTGATATATTTCCCGTAGGGCATATACTAACACTATATACCAAATTTCAATAGAATCGGAAGAAATGTACCCCTCCAAGAGGATCCGGAGATCAAATATGGGGGCTATAATTTATAGTTCGATATAGGCCAATTTTTGGCATGGTTATTAGTGGTCATATACTAACTTCACGTAAAAAATTTCAAGCTGATCGGATGGACTTTGGTTCTATAAGAGGCTCCGGAGATCAAATACGGGGGTCGGTAGTCTGATATTGTGGTCTGACATGGACCATTAGCAATACCATCCGACCTATATCAACAATAACTGCTTGTGCCAAGTTTCTAGTCGATAGCTTGTTTTGTTCGGAAGTTAGCGTGATTTCCACAGACGGACGGCAGCCGGAAAGACGTTAATATGTTGTTTTATGTGAACATATTATATGTTTGGAAGCATTTGAGCCCGAAAATATTATATGTTTGGAAGCATTTTCCCGAAAGAAGATTGTGCTAATTCCCTCACATAATTTTCACTTCGACGAAATTTTTAAGTTCTTGGCACCTTTTTCTGTAATACAAATAATGTAGAAGAAATTATTCAATTTTATATTTTTATACCCTCCACCATAGGATGGGCGGTATATTAACTTTCTCATTCCGTTTGTAACACATCGAAATATTGCTCTAAGATCCCATAAAGTATATATACACTCAAAAAAAGTGAACTCTCTATTTCACTAAAGCCAATTTAACTTTATTTTAGTTCATGGAATTATTATGTTTAGAGAAAGTTTTCTTTACTTTAATAATTTTTTGTGTACGTTAGTTAAATTAACTAAACCCGAGGAAAAAAATATACTCCAATGAAGCATAAAGATGAACTAAATTCGTGTCTTCCACAAAATAGTTCAGAATTTCTTTAAATTTGTAAATTTTACCAAAAATGCGTCCATCATGCACTTCGTATGTCACTAAAGACATTCTTTCAATTTTGAACTCCAAGTTTTTCCTTCAAACTACAAAATTTTCCTTAACAAGTGAAAAAACTTAGTTATATCTAATAAATTTTCTTGAATTTGTCGAAAAATATGTACTTATTTTTATGACATCAGCGTTTGTAATACTGTTTAGTTGAAATTTTCTACAAATATTCAAATTTTTCTAAAATTAAACGAAAGCTTTCTTCCGGGTGGGTTCACTTTTTTTTTGAGTGTATATTCTGAGTCGTGGTGAAATTCTGAGTCGAATTGGGCATGTCCGTCCGTCCGTCTGTTGAAATCACGCTAACTTCCGAACGAAACAAGCTATCGACTTGAAACTTGGCATAAGTGGTTGTTATTGATGTAGGTCGTATGGTATTGCAAATGGGCCATATCGGACTACTTTTACGTATAGCCCCCATATAAACCGACCCCCAGATTTGGCTTGCAGAGCCTCTTGGAGGAGCAAAATTCATCCGATCCGATTGCAATTTGGTATGTGGTGTTAGTATATGATCTATAACAACCATGCAAACATTGGTCCATATCGGTCTATAATTATATATTGCCCCCATATAAACCGATCCCCAGATTTGACCTCCGTCCATTTAGAGGAACAAAATTCATCCGATCAAGTTGAAATTTGGTACGTGGTGTTAGTATATGGTATCTAACAACCATGCAAAAATTGGTCCATATCGGTCCATAATTATATATAGCCCCCATATAAATCGATCCCCAGATTTGACCTCCGGAACCTTCATCAGATTAGGTTGAAATTTGCTACATTGCGCTAATATATGGCCGCCAACAGCCATGCAAAAATTGATACATATCGGTCTATAGTTACCCAGCAAAAAAATTTGGAAGTTCTTCCAAAGGCACAACTTTAAAAGCACTTCCAGGCGATGCACTCCCAATGATGTTCTTAATTTAAACTACCCAGGAAGTTCTTTTAATTAAATTTTTTATAACTTGTTTTATTTTCATACTTTTAATGGGTAATTTTAACCTTTTTTGTTTCAAATAGGTTAAAAACAGAGTAAGAACTCATAAAATGGTACAAATCCTTTAAATTTTGTCGAAAAAAATGTTAAATCCAATCTGAAAAAAATGTGAATTTTTGAAAATATTTGAGGTCAAACGTTTCCGACAAGCGTTAAAATCCATTAAAAATTATAAAAAAAAAATTATTTGACAAAATATCACAGAATTTTTTAATTTACATCCAAAACATTGAATTCGGATCACACCTAAAGAATTGATGCAAATTCAGTGCAACGGCTGTTGAAATGGAGGACTTCCGTCCTATGACAAGCCTATGTTAAATTCATCGCTTCTGCGTCAATTTTGCACCACTTCCGGATCCAAAAAGAACATTTTCATTACTTTTTTGGCGACGCTTTTTTGCTGGGTATATATAGCCAATGGCCAATCACACAAAAATTGGTCCATATCGCCAAAACTAATCTACCAAAATTTTATTTCTATAGAAAATTTTGTCAAAATGTTATTACTATAGAAAGTTTTGTCAAATCTTTATTTCTGTAGAAAATTTTGTTAAAATTTTATTTCTATAGAAAATTTTTTCAAAATTTTATTTCTATAGAAAATTTTGTCAAAATTTTATTTCTATAGAAAATTTAGTCAACATTTTATTTCTATAGAAAATTATGTCAAAAATTTATTTCTATAGAAAATTTTGTCGAACTGAATTATATACGCATTTAATCGGCCTTTTTTTGTTGTTTATATATCCCCCGTATAGACTAACTTAGAATTTAGAAGACGGTGTTAAGGATATTTTAAGATACCTTGCCATCGGCAAGTGTTACCGCAACCCAAGTAATTCGATTGTGGATGACAGTCTTCAGTAGAAGTTTCTACGCAATCCATGGTGGAGGGTACATAAGCTTCGGCCTGGCCGAACTTACGGCCGTATATAACAGGTTGGCTGATAAGTCCCCGGTCTAACAAAGAAAAACTCATTTTTTTTTTTTGTCAAAATTCGTTTTTATTATTCAACATAGTTCCCTTCAAGAGCGATACAAGGATTATAACGACCTTCCAATTTTTTGATACCATTTTGGTAGTACTCCTTCGGTTTTGCCTCAAAATAGGCCTCAGTTTCGGCTATCACCTCTTCATTGCAGACAAATTTTTTCCCTGCGAGCATCCTTTTGAGGTCTCAACGCTCCAATAACGCCATATAATAGTCACTGTTGATTGACTATTATATGGCCATAATCATTGTCACATATCGACGGAAAAACTCGGGTGTATTACGAGGTAACAGCTGCAAACACCGTTCAGAATCATCAACACGTTGTTGTTTTTGGTCAAATGTGAGCTCGCGCGGCACCCATTTGGCACAGAGCTTCCGCATATCCAAATATTGATGAATGATATGACCAACACGTTCCTTTGATATCTTTAAGGCCTCTGCTATCTCGATCAACTTCATGTTACGGTCATTCAAAATCATTTTGTGGATTTGTTTGATGTTTTCGTCGGTAACCATCTCTTTCGGGCGTCCACTGCGTTCACCGTCCTCCATGCTCATTTCAGCACGCTTGAATTTTGCATACCAATCAATTATTGTTGATTATCCTGGGGCAGAGTCCGGAAACTCTTTATCAAGCCAAGTGTTTGCTTTCACCGTATTTTTCCCTTCAGAAAACAGTATTTTATCAAAACACGAAATTCCTTTTTTATACCCTTCACCACTACTGTGGTACAGGGTATAATAAGTTTGTGCATTTGTATGTAACGCCAAGAAATAATTGTCATAGACCCATCTTTTAGTATACCGATCGGCTTAGAATTAAATTCTGAGTCGATTTAGCGATGTCCGTCTGTCTGTCTGTCCGTCCGTCTGTCTGTATATGTAATTTTGTGCACAAAGTACAGGTCGCAGTTTTAGTCCGATCGTCCTCAAATTTGACATAACGTCTTTCTTCGGGTAGAAGACAATCGCTATTGATTTTGGAAAAAATCGGTTCAGATTTAGATATAGCTGTCATATATAGTTATCACCGATTTGATCATAATTCACGTATTTATGAACCGATGTTCTTCAAATTTTGTACATCTGAATGTTTTGTCAGTCGTGTAAAAACTGCCAAATATTAGCTAAATCGGTGCGGATTTATATATAGCTCCTATATATATTTCGTCCGATTTGGACTTATATGGCCCCAAAAGCGAGAGTTTTGCCCTGATTTGCTTCAAATTTTGCACAACGAGTACGTTTAATAGTATCGTTAATTGTGCCAAATTTAGTTTAAACCGGTTCAGATTTAGATATAGCTCCCCTATATATCTTTCGTCCGATTTTGACTTATATGGCTTCAAAAGCCAGAGTTTTGGCCTGATTTGATTAAAATTTTGTACAAGGAGTACGTTTAATTGTATCGTTAATTGTGCCAAATTTAGTTGAAATCGGTTCAGATTTAGATATAGCTCCCATATATATCTTTCGTCCGATTTGGATTTATATGGCCTCAAAAGCCAGAGTTTTGCCCTGAGTTGCTTGAAATTTTGCACAAGGAGTACGTTTTATAGTATCGTTAATTGTGCGAAATTTAATTGAAGTCGGTTCAGATTTAGATATAGCTCCCATATATATCATTCGCCCGATTTGGACTAATATGCCAACAGAGGCAAAAGTGCTACTCTGATTTACGTGAAATTTTGCAAAAGGGAGTAGAATTGAACTTGAAACTTTGCACAGGCAGTAGAATTAAGGTTCTGCATATTCGTGTTTATTTTGGTTGAAATCGGTTCAGATTTTGATATAGCTCCCATATATGTCTTTCGCCCGATTTTCGGTCATATGACCACAGAGGTCAAAGTTGTTATCCGATTTACGTGAAATTTTGCACAGGGAGTAGATTCAACATAGTAACTATGCATGTGAAATTTGATTGCAATCGGTTCAGATTTCGATATAGTTTCCATATATATGTTTTTCCTATTTAGGCAAAACTGGCCGAAATACCAGGCAGTAGAATTAAGGTTCTGCATATTCGTGTTTATTTTGGTTGAAATCGGTTCAGATGTTGATATAGCTCCCATATATGTCTTTCGCCCGATTTTCGGTCATATGACCACAGAGGTCAAAGTTGTTATCCGATTTACGTGAAATTTTGCACAGGGAGTAGATTCAACATAGTAACTATGCATGTGAAATTTGATTGCAATCGGTTCAGATTTCGATATAGTTTCCATATATATGTTTTTCCTATTTAGGCAAAACTGGCCGAAATACCTACAATTTCCTTATCAAATCGCCACTGCTAAGTCGAAATCTTATCAAAATGACTCAAATTTTCCTATTACTCTATTACACATCTATCGACCGATAAATCATAAATACACTTTTGCGAAGTTGCCTCAAAATTGGTTCATATTTAAATGTTTCCTATATTTTTTTACTAACATTGTGTTCAACCTCAGCGCATTAGCCGACTTAAATGTAAAATCTATAAGTATTGCAGAACTCTGTACAGATCTGCTCAGGTATACAGAATATATGTGTATGGATTCATATAGCATCCAACACATGGACGGATTTGATATGGTATCGAAAATGTGGACTTACAAAGTGGTGAAGGGTATAATATAGTCGGCCCCGCCCGACTTTAGACTTTCCTTACTTGTTTCACAATAAAAAAGTTGCTTCACAAAAGACGCTCTATCTCACAAACTAGTTGACTTACAGACGTCAAATTTTGACACGAATCGTTTGAAGGTTGGCACTATATAAAAATAATATGCATTTAATACTAGCGATGCCATCTATGTGTCAGAACGGGGACCTATCAGCCAACCTGTTACTTGTTTTTTTTTTTTAATTTTACCGCGGACCATACAATTTGTAAGCCAACACACTATCCACTGGGCTACGTAGCTGCTATTGTCATCAATAGACAATTATCGTTATAATTTATATTTATATAGTAGATGTCTGCACAATTCCATTTGTAAATGCAGAGTACACGTGTACTGGCTACGAGTACATGAGTACATTTAACATATTTGAGAGAGTCGCAAGACAATTGGTACACATTTTGATGAACACCAAAAGCCACGAGTAACTTCTTGTTGCTACTCTGATGTCTTCACTACCAACAAACACATATTCCTCTTTTTCTCTTATTGAGGCCAACTCCGAGTGATCATGTCGAGTATGTTGCGAGAACAAAACTTCATAGAGTACTCCATGTAGCACGTGCAGTTTCAGAAATACAAAAAACAGTTACTATCCCTAATATATACTTTCGGTTTGTTATAAAGAACGTCAAACGTTAAGATAAGTGTGTGACATACATAAATATATGAAATATGCGATATACATACATATCATATTATTAATCATAAATAGTGGAAAGTTTTGCTTCGCATATAACTGAGAAATACTTGTGGTACCATGTGAAGTGAAGAGAATTCATGTTGTACTTTTTCTCAAGTACTTACGTTTTTATTGTTCCTTTTTTTCGTAACACATATTGTTTCGGATAAGTACTTGGTGGTATTTGACAAGCAAGTGTTCTCTTCACTTTACCACTTGCGCTCTGAGAGAAAGACAGTGTATGTACTATATTCGAATATCGAATTGCATACATGTAGTGATAAGTTATTCGATGCAGACCTCTATTATATAGCATAGTTTGCGGCGTCCACGAGCCGATTAAACAAACTTTATTTAACAGAAACATACATTTAGTTGGGCACCGCTGAGCAATGGGTAGTACGTCCGCCTTGCATACCAAGGGTCGTGGGTTCGATCCTTGCATTGATCGAAAACTAAAAAGTGTTTTTTTTTTACATATATTCCAGATATGTTTGGAAGATTCCGAAAAGACATTCAACATTACGTACTACTATATTAAATTTTTACTATGAAAATGTAAAATGTGTCTTATTAAAGACTTAAAGTCAGAAAAAATAGTGCTTGATATAAACGAAATGGACTGTGTTGTTGATTCAAAAATAACTTTTTTATTAAAAAATACAAATTTTGTAACATATGAATTTTTTTGGTGATGAAAATTTCGAAGAAATTCAAAAAACTCTAACAAAAAAAACCGTTTTCGGTACAAGGTTTCCAAACATTTTGTACTGTATTAAATGTGTCTTATTTAAATATAAATCCTGAAAATAATATAAACGAAATGGACTGTGAAAGTCTCGTTTGGGAGGAAAGAATTTTGTTTATATCATTTTAGATAAGTTCCATAGCAAGTTGTAATATTCCCCATGATCCATGTTGTTTTTCAGGGGTTTCATTGTGATAAATATAACCAAATGTATGAAAGCCATTGCGACATCTGTCATCACAGAGTTTTATTTGGCCTTTAGGAATTAAGTTTAAAATAAAAAAAGGAAATAAAATATATGTTATTCATTTGTATACCATGAAATAGGCCTAATAAGTATTGCATCCAAATTATATTCCTTATATGACCAATCAATACTATACCCCTCTAACTGAAGTAGTTTACATAGCAATCAACGTCCTTTCTCCATTTGTTTGACTTATATCTCCTGCGATCTCAACGAAATGAAAAGTTGCAAAACCGAAATTCCTTTCAAGGCTATTATTGCATTAAACTCTAATCATATGTGCGGCAGCGATAGATTTTCCATTTCCATCTCTATAGCCTAGGAACCACAACAAATTTTCTTGCCAATCCAACGAATCAACCGAAAACATGGTATGGCGATATTAGCTCACAGAGCACCACCACCACCACCACCACTATCACCAACAGCAACAAAGTGCTCGTGGTAAGCCACTGAATAGTTCGTCATACATCCATTTTAAACATCCACCTTCTGGGAAACAAATGACTTTCAGTAAACACCCAAAGAGATTTTCCATGGAAAATCACTACTTATAACACAACACACTCCTCTTACTCTAAACAATAATCGCAGCCCAAGAGTTACTGGACAATCTCACAAAACGAACTCTTGACTCAAATCAACACAGCCCAACGAAAGTAGAGGAGGAAGGATTGTCCAATAGATGGTGGATCTAGAAGACAGACTGACTTGTCTTTCATACGGACTGCTATTGACTGTGGATGTTGGATAAGTCCAGCTTGAATGGTTAAGTCTGAATTTTAAGCCGGTCGTCGCGTTAATACCACACAGCTTCTGCTAAAATCAGTTGCGGCCTCAATCTCAGTTGTTTAGCTGAGACTATGGTGTTGTAAATACTGCTAAAAGCGAAAAATAGACACACGAAAAAACGCAACATATTGAATGGCAGTTGAATATGATGGATGTAAAGATAACCTAATGTGAGTGTATTGGTGTTACATACGGTGGTGTGTAAACAGGACTTGATGAATTGTAGGAGGACTAAAGCTTTACAAGGCTTTTGAGTACGAGGCCTTCTATTGGCTTCCGCTGCTGGAAGCTGGAAAAATAAAAAAATGCTCCTTCCACCACGGATTGCGAACAATGTTCTACTATACTGTCATCCACAATCGAACTACTTGCGATGTGGTAACAGTCGCCTATGACAAGGTATAGTTGTATTCCTTAACATTGTTTTCTAAATTGTAGAGCATATACTGACATCACGTACCAAACTTCAACCAGATCGTATGAAATTTGATTCTCCAAGAGGCTCCGGAAGTCAAATCTGGGGATCGGTTTGTATGGAACCTTATGTAATTATAGACCAGGGTTGATAAAATTTACACTTTTGTACGTTTTTTGATACATTTCGGCTGGCAAAAGCAGCGTGGAACGACCGCAAGCCATTTGGTACTTTTTCATCAAAATTACTCTATATTGAGTTATTCTGCCTTAATATTTCTCAGACTTATATATAGAAATAAAGAAATAAAATTAAAAAAAAAAAATTATATGAAAATAAAATTTTGACAAAATTTCCTGTAGAAATTTTTAAAAAATTTTCGCAGAACTAAACAAAATTTTCTATAGAACTACAATTTTAACAAAATTTTCTATAAGAAAAAAATTTTTCCTATAGAAATAAAATTTTGACAAAATTTTCTTTAGAAAAAAATGTGCAACAAATTTTTTTATAGAAATAAACTGTTGACAAAATTTTCTATAGAAATAAAATTTTTACAAAATTTTCTATAGAAATACAATTTTGACAAATTTTTCTATAGAAATAACATTTTGACAGAATTTTCTATAGAAATAAATTTTTGGTAGATTTTTTTTGGCGATATGGACCAATTTTTGTGTGATTGGGGGGTCGACTATGTATGACTAAAGACCGATATGGATCAATTTCGGCTTGGTTGTTAGCGGCCACATACTAGCGCAACGTACCAAATTTCAACCTAATCGGTGGAATTTTTCTCCTCCAAGCGGTTCCGGAGGTTGAATCTGGGGATCGGTTTAAATGATATTTTTATATAAAAATTAACATGTCAAATCACTTTTTCACTTGACGCGCATTAAAACAATTGACAATCAAGTCAAATCAGGCCCGTCTGGCAATGGTATATATAAAGAATAAAGGATTTTGACTTTTCATAGATATGTTGAAAATTAAGCGGGTATCAAAAATTTTGGTATACTTAGTGGTGAAGGGTATAATATAGTCGGCTCCGCCTGACTTTAGACTTTACTTACTT
The DNA here is from genome assembly GCF_050003625.1 of Haematobia irritans. NCBI lineage: Eukaryota > Metazoa > Arthropoda > Insecta > Diptera > Muscidae > Haematobia > Haematobia irritans. The sequence continues at coordinate 84,387,343 of NC_134399.1, read as the reverse complement.
GTTTTAACTTGATGTACTCATTATTCCGTGTGCTCCCAAAATTGCATTTTTTTGGCCCCATTTCAAAATTCTTATGTTTAATTTACTATTCGCCTGTGGATATAGGCGAGGTACATTATTATTATATTATCCTCTAACAAATTGTCTCCAAATCAGGTGCAAGATGTTTTACCACCAAAATGAGCAATTGGCGTTTTGCAATGAATTCAGATATATCTCTCAGACTAGATCAGTTCATATGTGGCAATACTATTGATCGGTATGGACCATTCTGTATCGATATAGCTATGTCCGTCCGTCTTAAGGCTGTTTCAATTGCAAGAATATATTTTTTTAAATTCTTCAATTTGTTAAAAAAAAAAAATAATTTATTCTAATTTATATTAGGCTTTTTGCTTTGCTGACAAGCAAAAGTTGTCATCGTTCTCTAATGTTCAAAATAGACACAGTTTCATTATTTTTTCATTTGTCTCAGTCACGAGTTTTTGACGTCAAACTAAACTTTATGACAGTTATGACAACTTCCCTGCAAGTTATTTAAATTATTTTCATTGTCGTTGATTTTGTATTTGGTCTATGGCTATTATTTGATGATGAATCGTGATTCCCAGTTGTATTTGTAAATCTTAACCTTAACATTCTAAGGAGGTGAGTGCAAATTGAATGGCAATAAAACGATTCGAGAAGCCAAATGGACTATCAATCGTTTAATTGACAGTAGGCGGTAATATTTGTTGAAACACTGTGAGACATTCAATTTGGCTACGGGGTATTTCCATGAATGATGTTCCATCCTTTATGATTTTATGTACTGTGATTATTGGCTAGTTGGAAATAATAGCAGAAATTGACGGTTGGAAAAGGTCATCGATGACACTTGGATTATTAATTGCTATTGAAAAGTTAATAAATTGTGTCTTTGGCAATAGTTTCTGACCGGCGATATTGTTGGTAAGCGAATCAAAACAAATTATTAGTACTGATAATAACATAACTCAATGTATTCAGCGTTATTTTGTTCCCTCTCGTTAGCATAAAATAACTTTTAGAATTATGAAGACTACAGAGCTTACGAAGCTAATTGGCGACTTGTACGAAAGTGTAATTTTCAACTTTAGAGTATTTGGAATACCTAAAGAGCTAAGATTTTGTGTCAACGTTAAGACTTCATGGTCTGCGTTCTTCTCATCCCTAAAGGAAATGCTTAATTTCACTTATATGAAATTTAAATTATTTACAAACTTGAAAGACATCGATGCTGTCAACGAAGAGTTGGATAAAAAAGTTTAAGCCGACACAAAATCATAATATTTTCCACACTCATTTGTTGCACGGTTGTCATCACGTACCAACTTTCAACCGGATCGGATGTAATTTGCTCTTCATAGACGCTCCGGAGGTCAAATCTTGTGATCGGTTTTCATGGGGGATATATATAGTTATGGATCGGTAGCATCACGTACCATATTTCTATCAGTCATCCAATCTACACCAATAACAATTTAGCGTGATTTCAACAGACGGACGGCCATCGCTAGATCGACTCAAAATTTCACAAAGACCCAGAATTTATAAAGTATATCTGGTGTGTGAGAACAATATTTTGATGTTTTAGAAACAGAATGACAAAGCTATTCGATCGTGGAGGATAGCTATTATCTAATATTTACAGTTTTTGAATTACAGCAATTGAATTACCACAGTTATTTCACTTTAAATTTTGGCACAAGTTGATACGGATACAGTTGATAAAAGAAAAAATATGTTGGACCTTTATAGACATAGGGAATTCAGAAAAATTTTAATTTTCTGATATTTACAATTTCTAAATTACAACAACATATATGGCCTTAACTTTTCAACATCTCAATGAAAAGTCAAAATCCTTGATTCATTATATATAGCGTTGCCAGACGGGCCTGATTTGACTTAGGTTAAAGTGGCAGCCCGATTAAATTTCAGGCTCACTTAGACTATTCAGTCCATTTGACTTGATTGTCAAGTTTTTTAATGCGCGTCAAGTGAAACAGTGATTTGACAAGTAAATTTTTATATAAAAATATCATTTAAACCGATCCCCAGATTTTACCTCCGGAACCTCTTGGAGGAGAAAAATTCCACCGATTCGGTTGAAATTTGGTACGTTGCGCTAGTATGTGGCCGCTAACAACCACGACGAAATTGATCCATATCGGTCTGTAGTTATACATAGTCGATCCCCAATCACACAAAAATTGGTCCATATCGCAAAAAAAAACCTGCCAAAATTTTATTTCTATAGAAAATTTTGTAAAAATTTTATTTCTATAGAAAATTTTGTAAAAATTTTATTTCTATAGAAAATTTTGTAAAAATGTTATTTCTATAGAAAATTTTGTCAAAATTTTATTTCTATAGAAAATTTTGTCAAAATTTTATTTCTATAGAAAATTTTGTCAAAATTTTATTTCTATAGAAAATTTTGTCAACATTTTATTTCTATAGAAAATTTTGTCAAAATGTTATTTCTATAGAAAATTTTGCCAAAATTTTATTTGTATAGAAAATTTTGTCAAAATTTTATTTCTATAGAAAATTTTGTCAAAATTTTATTTCTATAGAAAATTTTGTCAAAATTTTATTTCTATAGAAAATTTTGTCAAAATTTTATTTCTAAAGAAAATTTTGTCAAAATTTTATTTCTATGGAAAATTTTGTCAACATTTTATTTCTATAGAAAATTTTGTCAAAATTTTATTTCTATAGAAAATTTTGTCAAATTTTTATTTCTATAGAATATTTTGTCAACATTTTATTTCTATAGAAAATTTTGTCAAAATTTTATTTCTATAGAAAATTTTGTCAAAATTGTATTTCTATAGAAAATTTTGTCAAAATTTTGTTTCTATACAAAATTTTGTCAAAATTTTATTTCTATAGAAAATTTTGTAAAAATTTTATTTCTATAGAAAATTTTGTCAAAATTTGTTTCAAATTTATTTCGGCATAAGCCGGCTATCAATGTAAAACCTTTTTTCGGAGGGTTCAAGTGTGGGTTTAATAAATTGCCTGAATTTATTCTGATAATTGGTTGATAGTTTTGCTGCAAGTAGAGGATGCTGATGAGGAATGTGGTAATTCCGAAACGTGCGTCCATCCAACCATCTTGCAGTCTATAGGGCTTTGCCCAAATAAATTTGACAAACATTCTTTTCCTCTGTTGGTTAAGCTACACTTGTAGTTTAGTCAATGTATGGTTTTAAGCTGCAATAAAAAACAACAAAATTTTATTTCTATACAAAATTTTGCCAAAATTTTATTTCTATAGAAAATTTTGTCAAAATTTTATTCCTGTTGAAAATTTTATTTCTATAGAAAATTTTGTTAAAATTTTATTTCCATAGAAAATTTTTTCAAATTTTTATTTCTATAGAAAATTTTGTCAAGCTGAATTATATACGTTTTTAATCGGTTTTTTCTTGTTTAATATATACCCCGTATGGACTAACTTACAATTTAGAAGACGGTGTTAAAAAGTTTTAAGATGCCTTGCCATCAGCAAGTGTTACCGCAACCCAAGTAATTCGATTGTGGATGACAGTCTTTAGTAGAAGTTTCTATGCAATCCATGGTGGAGGGTACATAAGATTCGGCCTGGCTGAACTTACGGCCGTATATACTTGTTATTCGCAAGATGGTACCAATATTTTTTAACTAATGCCTATTTTTTTGTTAAATATAAAAAGACTGCCTCTTTATTATACCCTCCACCATTAGATGGGGTATATTAACTTTGTCATTCCGTTTGTAACACATCGAAGTATTGCTTTAAGACCCCATAAAGTATATATATTCTGGGTCGTGGTGAAATTCTGAGTCGATCTAAGCATGTCCGTCCGTCCGTCTGTTGAAATCACGCTAACATCCGAACGAAACAAGCTATCGACTTGAAACTTGGCACAAGTAGTTGTTATTGATGTATGTCGGATGGGTTTGCAAATGGGCCATATGGGTCCACTTTTACGTATAGCCCCCATATAAACCGACCCCCAAATTTAGCTTGCAATTGGTCTAAAAGAAGCAAATTTCTTCCGATCAGGCTGAAATTTGGTACATGGTGTTATTATAACAACCATGAAAAAATTGGTCCATATCGGTCCATAATTATATATAGCCCCCATATAAACCGATCCCCAGATTTGACCTCCGGAGCCTCTTGGAGGAGCAAAATTCATCGGATCCGGTTGAAATTTGGTACGTGGTCTAAGTATACGGTCTCTAACAACCATGCAAAAATTGGTCCATATCGGTCCATAATTATATATAGCCCCCATATAAACCGATCCCCAGATTTGACCTCCGGAGCCTCTTGGAGGAGCAAAATTCATCGGATCCGGTTGAAATTTGGTACATGGTGTTAGTATATGATCTCTAACAACCATGCAAAAATTGGTCCATATCGGTCCATAAATACCTATTACATATGGGCACTTCTAGTTTTAACCGCTGAACCTTCTTTATTATTTTCTTTTGTTGAACCAACCAGATTATTCCAAACACATTAACAGACTGCTTAAGTTAACGTTTTCCAGGTCCGCCATAATGTAAAGCTATATGCCCCAAAAATTTGCTTACGCCTTACACAAAATGCAGGATACTCACACAAGAGGCGTTTAATTGATTCCTTTCCTCCGCATCATGACAGCTCATACAATAGTTATTATACTTCGAACCAATAGTTTTTGCAAATTCGCCTATCAGGCAGCGACCCGTTATAGCAGATATCAGGAGTGATATCTGACGTATTGAGAACACTAGCATATCTAGTGTGCGGTTCACGTTTAAATGGGACAATATTTGCTTAGTGTCGTTACAACCCTTGCAATTCTCCCATCGAAGATTTGCCATCATGACAGCCTCCTCACGCAACAATAGCTTGCATTGTTGCGTGAGGAGGTTGTTCTCCCATCGAACATTTGCCATCATAACAGCCTTCTCACGCAGTAAGAGCTTGCAGGTGGCCAGAGGCATACCAACAGATTCTAGTTCCCCTGGAATATGTAAGGAAGTTCCTAGCCTTGCTAACACATCTGCTTCGCAGTTCCCCGGTATGTTCCTATGTCCAGGCACCCATATTAGGTGAATATTGTACTGCTCAGCCATCTCGTTGAGAGATTTGCGGCAGTCGATGGCCGTTTTCGAGTTACGTTACAAAGAGTCCAAGGATTTTATTGCAGGTTGACTGTCTGAGTATATATTAATGCCCACATTTTTTGGAACATTACTTCTCAGCCAATTCGCCACCTCTCTTATTGCCAATATTTCAGCCTGAAAACAACTACAGTGATTAGGTAATCTTTTCGCTATTCGAATTTCCAGATCTTTAGAATATACTCCGAACCCCACTTGTCCATTCAATTTGGAGCCATCAGTATAGAAATCTATATATCTTTTATTCCCCGGGGTCCGTGTACACCACGCTTTACTGTTGGGAATTAGAGTTTCAAACTTTTTGTCGAAAAGTGGTTTTGCCAGGGTGTAATCCACTACGTTAGGTTCATCTGGCATTACTTTGAGGACCGAACTGTGACCGTACATTTTTTCCGACCACAGCGATAGCTTGCGAAACCGCACAGCAGTTGTTGCAGCTGACTGTTTGGCTAAAATGTCTAAAGGCAATAGATGCAGCATGACATTAAGGGATTCTGTTCCTGTCTTACTAAATGCGCCTGAGATACATAAGTTCGCCATACGCTGAACTTTATCTAAACAAGTCGGTTTCTGAAGTGCCGGCCACCAGACTACAACACCATATAGTATTATAGGTCTAACTACTGCCGTGTATAGCCAATGCACAATTTTTGGTTTTAGTCCCCACTTTTTCCCTATTGCCTTTTTGCACGAGTACAAAGCTACCGTGGCTTTTGTCGCTCTCTCTTCAATAGTAAGCCTAAAATTCAGCTTCCTGTACAGAATAACGCCAAGGTATTTTGCACACTCACCAAAGGGAATATCAATACTCCTAAGGATATGGGCTTAACCGTGTGAGTTTTCGATCTTTGCAGTACATGACTAATTCTGTCTTCGAAGGATTTACTCCAAGAGCATTCTCTTTCGCCCATTTCTCGGTCATCTGGATGGCTCTCTGTATAACATCTCTGATTGTGGATGGGAATTTTCCCCTCACTGCTAGAGTCACATCGTCTGCGTATGCCACCACTTTTATCCTTTCTTTTTCTAGGGAAACCAGAAGGTTGTTTATAGCAACATTCCAAAGAAGAGGTGATAGAACTGCTCATTGGGGAGTGCCTCTGTTCACATACCTTTGTATGTTTGCTTGTCCTAGTGTGGCCGAAATACGTCTCCTCATTAGCAGTTCATCTAGCAGCCTAAGTATACCTGGATCAACATTCAGAGTTGCCAGTCCATTTAATATAGAGCTCGGATGGACGTTATTTAATGCCCCCTCGATGTCTAGAAACACCACGATTGTGTATTCATTGACAGATAGTGAGCTTTCAATAAATCTGACTAGTTCATGCAAAGCGGTCTCAGTAGACCTGCCTTTCGAGTATGCATGTTGTCGTTTCGAGAGCAAACTAGAATCGATGAGATCTAGAGCCAAGTTCAGTACAATTAGTCGTATATTCCAAAGGAAATAATAAATTTAGTAGAAGTATGTCAAAACGAGATAAGACCATAATTATAACAAGTATATACGGCCGTAAGTTCGGCCAGGCCGAATCTTATGTACCCTCCACCATGGATTGCGTACGAAAGACTGTCATCGACAATCGAATTACTTGGGTTGTGGTATCTTAAAACTTCTAAACATCGTTTTATAAATTGTGAGTTAGTCCATACGTGGCATATATTAGACAAAAAAGTTATGTATAGGTAAGTCTACAAATAATTACGAATCGACATGGACTTTTGCACGGTACGTAGAGAGCCAGAATTGAAATATGGGGGTCGCTTATATGGGGGCTATATGGAATTACGAACGTGATACGGACCAATATTTGTGTGATTGGGGATCGATTTATCTGAGGGCTATATATAACTATAGAACGATATGGACCTAGTTAGGCATGGTTGTCAACGGCCATATACTAGCACAATGTGCCAAATTTCAACTGACTCGGATGAAATTTGCTCCTCCAAGAGGCTCCAAAACCAAATCTCGGGATCGGTTTATATAGGGGCTATATATGATTATGGACTGACATGGACCACTTTTGGCATGGTTGTTAAATATCATATACTACCACCACGTACCAAATTTCAACCAGATCGGATGAATTTCGCTTCTCCAAAAGGCACCGGGGGTCAAATCTTGTGATCGGTTTATATGGGGACTATATATAATTATGGACTGATATGAACCAATTCCTGCATGGTTGGTGGATACCATATACTAACATCACGTACTAAATTTCAACCGAATCGGATGAATTTTGCTCTTCCAAAGGGCTCCGGAGGTCAAATCTGGGGATCGGTTTATATGGGGACTATATATAATTATTGACCGAATTCCACCAATTTTTGCGTGGGTGTTTGAGGCCATATATTAACACCACGTACCAAATTTCAACTGAATCAGATGAATTTTGGTCTTCCAAGAGGCTCCGGAGGTCAAATCTGGTGATCGGTTTATATGGGGGCTATATATAATTATGGACCGATGGGGACCAATTTTTGCATGGCCATTAGAGACCATATACTAACACCACATACCAAATGTCAGCCGTATCGAATGAAATTTGCTTCTCTTAGAGGCTCCGCAAGCCAAATCGGGGGATCGGTTTACATGGGGGCTATATGTAATTATGGACCGATGTGGACAAATTTTTGTATGATTATTAGAGACCATATACTAACACCATGTACCAAATTTCAGTCGGATCGGATGAAATTTGCTTCTCTTACCATCCGACCTACATCAATAACAACTACTTGTGCCAAGTTTCAAGTCGATAGCTTGTTTCGTTTGGAAGTTAGCGTGATTTCAACAGACGGACGGACATGCTCAGATCGACTCAGAATTTCACCACGACCCAGAATATATATACTTTATGGGGTCTTAGAGCAATATTTCGATGTGTTACAAAAGGAATGACAAAGTTAATATACCCACATCCTATGGTGGAGGGTATAAAAACACTAAAACTTTTGGTTTTAACGAATTATGCATAAAGTGCAAAACTGGATGCTGACTTATTCTTATTTCAGTTTAATTAGTACAGTAGTATGGGTATATAATACAATTTTGTTTGTCAGGAAATAAATTATAAACGAAATACATTTTGTAGCAATTGAACTCAATAAACGTTTTTTATTAAGTAAATAACGCATACTCCTAAGTGGTAACCATTTATTCGGTTTTACTCCCCACATATCATATTTATTTTATGAGAGTTGTTCAAATGATAAATTCCATCGGATCTCATATTACGATTCTAAAAAGAAAAACCAATGTGGCTTTAAAAACAATAACTTTGGTATGCTAAAACTGTCTAATTTGCAAGTGTTTGATTACAGCCAAAGCAAGTGATTCCCATACTTTCCGCTCAATTTTTTTCAAATATGTATTCTCAAGTTTTTGTGAAAATCCTTTCTGGCTTGGTGTTCATTACAGACATAATTTAGTTTCCACATTAGATTTCATATATCTCTAGGACCTTTCGTGTTCGCCCTAAACTCTCCTCTGCTACTTTCATTGAAAGAAAAAAATTCATTCTTAAGACAAAAAAGGTAACACTAAAAACATAAAATCATAAAAAATATATGACAATATTATCATTTGTAAACAAAACAGGTAAAATCCGAAAACACAAGGCATAGATCTACCTAAATCTTTGCGAACATTTGTACACCCCTAAGTAAATCCATATCCATGTATAATCAACTCGCGATTAAGAAATAATTGGGATTTTCCTATATACGTACATACACACTAACATATTGTCGTCAATACTTGAAAATACAGTCCATGGATTTTCTTGGTGAGACAAATACATTTAATCATATGCTAAAGATATTAAATCTAGAACAGATATTAAATCTGTTTTAGAGTTTCACGATTAATTTTGAATTGCTTGGTCGATGATTATTGGCTGAATCTGGTGGTGCTGCTGCTACGGCTTCTGGTTGGTTTAAGATTAATAAGCCGAAAGCAGAGAGGGCAAATACATATGAATTGGATTGGCTTGGTATGAAGAATAGCGATTGGCTCTCGTAGTCCATAGGACTGGACGTATGAAGTTTAACAGCTACTAATCTTATGATTAACTTGGCAGAAGGTGAACTTTGTGTTGAGATTAAAGATTCCAAGTATAAATTACAAATTAACAATCCGAGGTAGAGTATAACACTCAATAATAATCACTGCCAAATCAAGGAATTATTGGAAAAGCAATAGCATTGTGAACTAAATTTTCAAAGCCTTACTTTTTTTTTTGTTAAGTAACAACATTCCTTTGTAATGACCATAATTATTAAATGGTAACACAAACCAAATAACACAAGTCCCCCCAGCTTTAGTGTTTTGAACGTCACCTTAGAAATTGTTAACAGATCACATGCCACAGACTGATGTCAAGAAGAAACAAGTATATACGGCCGTAAGTTCGGCCAGGCCGAATCTTATGTACCCTCCACCATGGATTGCGTAGGAACTTCTACTAAAGGCTGTCATCCACAATCGAATTACACTTGCCGATGGCAAGGTATCGTAAAACTTTTTAACACTGTCTTCTAAATTGTAAGTTAGCCCATACGGGGTATATATTAAACAAAAAAAGGCCGATTAAATACGTATATAATCTAGTTTGACAAAATTTTCTATAGAAATAAAATTTTGACAAAATTTTCTATAGGAATGAAACCTTGACAAAATTTTCTATAGAAATAAAATTTTGACAAAATTTTCTATAGAAATAAAAATTTGACAAACTTTTCTATAGAAATAAAAACTTGACAAAATTTTCTATAGAAATAAAATGTTGACAAAATTTTCTATGGAAGTAAAATGTTGACAAAATTTTCTATAGCAATACAATTTTGACAAAAATTTCTATAGAAATAAAATGTTGACAAAATTTTGTATAGAAATGAAATTTTGACAAAACTTAGTATAGAAATAAAATGTTGACAAAATTTTCTACAGAAATAAATTTTTTACAAAATTTTCTATAGAAATAAAATTTTGACAAACATTTCTATAGAATAAACTTTTGACAAAACTTTCTATAGAAATGAAATTTTAACAAAACTTTCTATAGTAATAAAATTTGACAAAATTTTCTATGGAAATAAAGTTTTGGTAGATTTCAAAATTTTCTATAGAAATAAAATTTTTACAAAATTTTCTATGGAAATAAAATTTTGACAAACATTTGTATAGAAATAATCTTTTGACAAAACTTTCTATAGAAATGAAATTTTGACAAAACTTTCTACAGTAATAAAATTTGACAAAATTTTCTATGGAAATAAAGTTTTGGTAGATTATTTTTGGCGATATGGACCAATTTTTGTGTAATAAGTCATCGGATATATATAACTAAAGACCGATATGGACCAATTTTTACATGGCTGTTAGTGGCCATATATTGACAAAATGTACCAAATTTCAACCGTATCGGATGACTTTTGCTCCTCCAAGAGGTTCCGGACGTCAAATCTGGGGACGGTTTATATGGGAACTATATATAATTATGGACCGATATGGACCAATTTTTGCATGGTTGTTAGACACCATATACTAACACCATGTACCAAATTTCAACTGGATCGGATGAATTTTGCTCTTCCAAGAGGCTCCGGAGGTCAAATCTGGGGATCGGTTTATATGGGGGCTATATATAATTATGGACCGATATGGACCAATTTTTGCATGGTTATTAGAGGCCGTAAACTAACATCAGGTACCAAATTTCAACCGGATCGGATGAATTTTGCCCCTCCAAGAGGCTCCGGAGGTCAAATCTGGGGATCGGTTTATATGGGGGCTATATATAATTATGGACCGATATGGACCAATTTTTGCATGGTTGTTAAAAACCGTATACTAAGACCACGTACTAAATTTCAACCGGATCGGATGAATTTTGCTCCTCCAAGAGGCTCCGGTGATCAAATCTGGGGATCGGTTTATATGGGAGCTATATATAATTATGGACCGATATGGACCAATTTTTGCATGGTTGTTAGAGGCCGTATACTAACATCAGGTACCAAATTTCAACCGGATTGGATGAATTTTGCCCCTCCAAAAGTCTCCGGAGGTCAAATCTGGGGATCGGTTTATATGGGGGCTATATATAATCATGGACCGATATGGACCAATTTTTGCATGGTTGTTAGAGACCATATACTAACATCAGGTACCAAATTTCAATCGGATCGGATGAATTTTGCCCCACCAAGAGGCTCCGGAGGTCAAATCTGGGGATCGGTTTATATGGGGGCTATATATAATTGTGGACCGATATGGACCAATTTTTGCATGGTTGTTAGAGACCGTATACTTAGACCACGTACCAAATTTCAACCGGATCGGATTAATTTTGCTGCTCCGGGAGGCTCCCCAAGCCAAATTTGGGGATCGGTTTATATGGGGGCTATACGTAAACGTGGTCCGATATGGCCCATTTTCAATACCATCCGACCTACATCAATAACAACTACTTGTGCCAAGTTTCAAGTCGATAGCTTGTTTCGTTCGGAAGTTAGCGTGATTTCCACAGACGGACGGACAGCCGGACAGACGGACAGACGGACGGACGGACAGACGGACGGACGGACGGACATGCTTAGATCGACTCAGAATTTCACCACGACCCAGAATATATATACTTTATGGGGTCTTAGAGCAATATTTCGATGTGTTACAAACGGAATGACAAAGTTAATATACCCCCATCCTATGGTGGAGGGTATAAAAATCTTGAAATATCTCAAATGTAATTATATATGACCACAATAATGACTATTATTTGATACAAAAAAAAATATTGACCAAGATGACTGTACGCATGCGCTCTATATTTTCTTGTGGTTACTATGGGTACGGCATAATCAACTCCCGCATATTATAAAGATGTCAATGTAAATATTACACATACACATAATGTCGGGCGAAACCGACTATATTATACGCTTCATAAAAATATATACCAAAATGTTTAATAACAAATTTGTTGGGAGCTAAATAAAGGTTTATACAGTCATCAAAAAAAGAAAAGTTGCACACCTATCAATTTGCAGTAAATTGTGAAACGACATGAAAAATATGAATTAATATATATTATGTATTATACCTTAAATTAAACCTTGAATCCGGGCTACATTATAGAAAGAAAAATAATTTCGATTTAATTTAAATAACAAAAAAACAAAAGTTAATTTCACTTAGCCAAAAAAAGAAAAATGTATGTTACACTAAAAATAAATAAAAATTATTGGTTTAAACACTAAATAAATATTACACATTTTTAATATTTTGTATGGTAGCACTTAGTTGTTGTTGTTGTTGTTGTTGTAACAGTTTATTGTGATTGCATCCATTTTTTAGTTATGTTATACGCTCTGGTACTTCAGCTTGTGGCCAGATCGAGGAACTCTGCCACTAAGGTGGGTTGCGTCCAGAGTGATCTGGTGGTAAGTCGGGTTGGTTTAGCAGGGCAAGAGAAACGATGACGCGTGTCGTGTGGCCCTTGGTTGCAAATTGGACATACGTCAGCTACGCTGCTATCAATCACTGATAAGTAGGAATTGAGGCTGCTACACTTGCCTGATCTTAATTGGGATAAAACTACCCTAGTCTGCCGTGGGAGGTCTCTTTCCTCCGGTGCTATGGGCGGTGGACGGACTCCGAGAACAGGATTAACCTTGTAGCTTCTCACCGCTTCAGCTACAGTATCCTCATGAATCCTGTTCAAACCTGCCTGGAACGCTGCTTGATCTAGATGCTCTCTTTTGTAACGCTGGCTCTCGCGCTCTAGATGATGTATATCAACCCTTACGTTCCTGGGTGGTAGTTAAGTATCCATGAGATGGTGGTTTCGATGATTACTGCGATAACAACCCAGGAGATACTGCTTTGACAACATGTAATGGTGTCTTCGCACAGGGATGGTCTTTGTCTAAAGGTGATCCAGGCGTGTGCTGCGGAGACACCCAGTCGCAGTTCTAAGGGCAGCGTTCTGGCAGGTATGTATGTTATTCCACTGCGTGTCACTGGTCTGCGGTGTCCACACTGGCTCCTGGCTCTGCGGAGTGTGAGGTAATACTTTTCTGGGGTTTTTTTTAGTAAATATTCCTTAACAATATGGGACAAAAGCTTGGGGTCATTATCTGGGACAAAGGCAAATCCGTCTTCCAGGCCCATTTTTGTGGGCAGATTCGGTCAAATTATTCTTCGAATATTTAAATTATCTATTTTGTGTATATTTCCTTAAAAAATATGAGGTTTCCAACGCCATTTGAGCTCCGTTACATTCCCACCTACGTGGTTAACAGTATGTGTAATATTTCGTTTTTCCCCATTTTTCTCCCTTGTTTCTCCACGCATAGACTTAAATAAATTAAATTTGGACTCATCAGAAAACATAACTGTGTCCCAAAATGCATTGTATATAATAATAATAATTATTATAAATAATTTGATTTATACTTCGCATACTGTTAACCACACTGCAAAAACCGTGAACCCACCACAAACTTTTGGTTAATCTTAGAAAATTTTGAATATTTTTAGAAAATTTTACCAAAAAAGTATTTCTTTAAATTTGTAAATTTTACTACAAATGCGCCCATCATGAACTTCGTATGTCACTAAAGACATTCTTGCATTTTTGAACTCCAATTTTTTCCTTCAAACTACAAAATTTTCTTTAAAAACCCAGCAAAAAAGCGTTGCCAAAAAAGTAGTGAAAATGTCTTTTTGGATCCGGAAGTTGTGCCAAATTGGCGCAGAAGTGATGAATTTAACATGGGCTTGTGATAGGATGGAAGTCCACCATTTCAACAGCCGTTGCACTGAGTTTTCATCACTTCTTAAGATGTGATCCGAAATCAGTGCTTTGGATTTGAATTAAACAATTTTGCGATCTTTTGCCATATACATTTTTTTAAATGATTTTTAATACATCCTAACGCTTGTCGGAAACGTTCAACCTCAAATATTTTAAAAAATTCTCAATTTTTCTAGAATGGATTTAGCATTTTTTTCAATAAAATTTTAACAATTTGAACCGTTCTATTAATTCTTACTCTGGTTTTAACCTATTTGAAACAAAAAAGCTAAAATTACCCATTGCAAATTTGAAAATAGTGAATTATAAACAAGTAAAGGGTGATTCTTTTGAGGTTAGGATTTTCATGCATTAGTATTTGACAGATCACGTGGGATTTCAGACATGGTGTCAAAGAGAAAGATGCTCAGTATGCTTTGACATTTCATCATGAATAGACTTACTAACGAGCCACAACGTCGAATTTTCAGTGAATGGGCCCTAGAAAAGTTGGCAGAAAATCCGCTTTTTTATCGACAAATTTTGTTCAGCGATGAGGCTCATTTCTGGTTGAATGGCTACGTAAATAAGCAAAATTGCCGCATTTGGAGTGAAGAGCAACCAGAAGCCGTTCAAGAACTGCCCATGCATCCCGAAAAATGCACTGTTTGGTGTGGTTTGTACGCTGGTGGAATCATTGGACCGTATTTTTTCAAAGATGCTGTTGGACGCAACGTTACGGTGAATGGCGATCGCTATCGTTCGATGCTAACAAACTTTTTGTTGCCAAAAATGGAAGAACTGAACTTGGTTGACATGTGGTTTCAACAAGATGGCGCTACATGCCACACAGCTCGCGATTCTATGGCCATTTTTAGGGAAAACTTCGGAGAACAATTCATCTCAAGAAATGGACCGGTAAGTTGGCCACCAAGATCATGCGATTTGACGCCTTTAGACTATTTTTTGTGGGGCTACGTCAAGTCTAAAGTCTACAGAAATAAGCCAGCAACTATTCCAGCTTTGGAAGACAACATTTCCGAAGAAATTCGGGCTATTCCGGCCGAAATGCTCGAAAAAGTTGCCCAAAATTGGACTTTCCGAATGGACCACCTAAGACGCAGCCGCGGTCAACATTTAAATGAAATTATCTTCAAAAAGTAAATGTCATGGACCAATCTAACGTTTCAAATAAAGAACCGATGAGATTTTGCAAATTTTATGCGTTTTTTTTTTAAAAAAGTTATCAAGCTCTTAACAAATCACCCTTTATATACGGCCGTAAGTTCGGCCAGGCCGAATCTTATGTACCCTCCACCATGGATTGCGTAGAAACTTCTATCATCCACAATCGAATTACTTAGGTTGTGGTATCTTATAACTTCTTAAAATCGTTTAATAAATTGTGAGTTAGTCCATACGTGGTATATATTAGACAAAAAAGTTATGTATAGGTAAGTCTACAAATAATTACGAATCGATATGGACTTTTGCACGGTACGTAGAGAGCTATAATTGAAATATGGGGGGTCGCTTATATGGGGGTATATAGAATTATGAACTTGATATGGACCAATTTTTGTGTGATTGGGGATCGATTTATCTGAGGGCTATATATACCTATAGACCGATATGGACCTAGTTAGGCATGGTTGTTAACGGCCATATACCAGCACAATGCCCCAAATTTCAACTGACTCGGATGAAATTTGCTCCTCCAAGAGACTCTAAAACCAAATCTCGCGATAGGTTTATATGGGGGCTATATATGATTATGGACTGATATGGACCACTTTTCGCATGGTTGTTAAATATCATATACTACTATCACGTACCAAATTTCAACCAGATCGGATGACCAAATTTCTGCCGAATCGGAAGAAATTTACATTTCCGGGAAGCTCCGGATATATGGGTATCGGTTTGATATAGACCAATTTTGCACTGTTGTTAAAGGCCTTATAATGACATTACGTACAAAATTTCAAACGGATCGCATAAAATTTGCTTCTTCAGGAGGCGCAAAACGTAAGATCTGGGGATCGGTTTATATTGGAACCAGGGCTGTGGAGCAGAAGTCGGAGTCTTGGAGTCGGAGTCTGAAGATTTTGCTGGAGTCGGAGTCGTAAAAATTTTGCTCGACTCCGGCTAAACCAAATTTCTTAAAACACTTCACATTTTTGTAACTAAGCAAGTTTTTACACAAATTAGTTTCCATTGCGTTATTCATTCAATCAATGTACAGCATGATTGTAAATGAAAATCAACTTCCAATTACGGCTACATTTTTATGTTTCCTAGAATGTTAGACTTGTTAGATGGGCTGGATCGATCCATTTTAATACCCATATCAAGTTATTTGAAATATTTCGAACAATCGAAATTATTTTTTTTTTAATTTTATTTTAAGGCCACATACAATGCGGAATATTGACAGAAAATTTTTTCAAAGCTTTTTTTACAGAAAATTTTGTCAAAATATTATTTCTATAAAAAGTTTTGTCAAAATTGTATTACTATAGAAATATTTTTTTCTACACTCAAAAAAAAGTGAACTCTCTATTTCACTAAAGCCAATTTAACTTTATTTTAGTTCATGGAATAATTATGTTTGGAGAAAGTTTCATTTACTCTAATAATTTTTTGCGTACGTTAGTTAAATGAACTAACAAACGGGAAAAAATTATTCTCAAATTAAGCAAAAAGATATACTAAATTCGCGCTTCCCACAAAATAGTTAATTATTTCTTTAAATTTGTAAATTTTACCAAAAATGCGTTCATCATGAACTTCGTATATCACTAAAGACATTCTTGCATTTTTTAACTCCAAGTTTTTCCTTAAAACTATACAATTTTCTTTGACAAGTGAAAAAAATTAATTATGCCTAATAAATTTTCTTGCATTTGTCGAAAAATATTTACTTATTTTTGTGATATCGGCGACGTGTCAGCGTTTGTAATACTGTTTAGTTAAAATTTTCTAAAAGTATTCAAAATTTTCTAAAATTAACCAAAATTTTTCTTCCTGGTGGGTTCACTGTTTTTTCAGTGTATAGAAAATTTTGCAAAATTTTGTTTGTTACATAACATTTTTTTCTAAATTTTATTTCTATAAAAATTTAAGTCAAACTTTTATATCTATAGAAAATTTTGCCAAAATTTTATAGTAATAGATTTTTTTATTAGAAAATTTGGTCAAAATTTTATTTCTATAGAAAATTTTGCCAAAATTGTATAGATATAGTTATTTTTATTAGAAAAATCAAATTGTTCAAGGAATGAATCATAAATGCATTTTTGCGAAATTGTCTAAACAATTATAAATATTTCCCAAATATTGCCCGAGATTTTGTAGAAGTCTGATTTGAGATTGTATCAAAATGTAGATACAATTAAAATTGTG
The DNA here is from genome assembly GCF_050003625.1 of Haematobia irritans. NCBI lineage: Eukaryota > Metazoa > Arthropoda > Insecta > Diptera > Muscidae > Haematobia > Haematobia irritans. The sequence continues at coordinate 84,369,941 of NC_134399.1, read as the reverse complement.
TTTCGTCCCATAACGTTAGATTTAAATTTTAAGTACATAGGTTTTGTAGAAGTATATACAATTTTGTCTAAATCGATTCATATTAAAATTCATGCATATGGGAATATAAACCTTTATATAGCTCGCAACAAATTTAAAGGATTTGAGATAGTATCAATAATTTTGGTCCACAAATACACTATTGGTATCTTCTCATATTATGATGGGTATTTATATCATTATTTTATTTATTAAACATTGCCCTAAATTTGAAATATAGAGTTCAATTGGCATCTAATGTGAAATTAAGACCTTTTTTTGCACACATAAATAAATACGATACTTTATATCGATCCACTTACGGTACCTCCACAATAGAACTACAAATTAGTGGTATTAAAATGAGATTTAGTTATATTACCCGGAGTCGATTCCGGAGTCGGAGTCGAGCTGATGAAAAATGCTGGAGTCGGAGTCGGAGTCGAGCAAAATTGGCTCGACTCCACAGCCCTGATTGGAACTATATATATTTATGCACTGATATGGACCAATTTTGCCATATATTGACATCATGTACCAAATTTCAACCGGATCGGATGAAGTTTGATCCTCCAAGAGGATATGCAAGCGAAATCTGGGGGTCGGTTTATATGGGCGCTATATCTAAACCGGTCCGGTGTACCATCTGACCTACATCAATACCAAATACTTGTGCCAAGTTTCAAGTCGATAGGTTATAATAGACTCAATATTAGTGCTATACCAACTCTGTAGGTGTAAAATCAAGTATATCTCCTAATAAAATATATTTCTACTCAACTTGAGATAAAGCTCCCATAAACATGTACCACTTAATTTTCTTAAATATGGAAATGTGGTTTATCTCCCAATGATATTTCGCTGATACTCCACAAATTCGTATGTTTAATAATTTGGTACGACTGGTTTAGGATCGGCCCGCCCGACTTATGATTTCAACTTAAATTCAATTTTTATACCCTCCAAAATAGGATGGGGGTCATAAGCGTAGGAAGGCCTCTGGGGAGGGGGCTTAGACCCCCCAGAAAAATTTTAGCCCCCCCCCCCAGAATTTGAAACTCTATTTATGATTTTCCATTTTTCAGTAAATGTCAATAGTTTTTTTTAATTTTTATAAAAATTAAACAAGTATATACAATCGCACAAATTTCCGCTAAAGACTTTCATGAATAATCGAATTACTTGGGTTGTGGTAGCAGTTGCCGATGGCAATTTTTGAAATCAGATATTTATGAAATAAAGCTGTGGTTGAACTTATGATTGATTTAGTTTAGTCAATTTAATTAAAAAAATAGTAATTGATATTAAAACTATTCTTTCATAAATGAATATCTTAATAATGCTGCGAAAAAGCGTTGCCAAAAAAGTAGTGAAAATGTTCTTTTTGGGTCTAGAAGTGGTGCAAAATTGGCGGAGAAGCAATAAATGTAATATGAGCTTGTCATAGGACAAATGTCCACCGTTTCAACAGCCGTTGCAATGAATTTGCATCACTTCTTAAGGTGAGATCCGAATTCAGTGTTTTGAATGTGAATTAAAAAATTTTTTCCCAAATAAATAATTTTTATATTGTTTTTATGATTTTTAATGCATTCTGAAGCTTGTTTGAAAAATTATCGAGTTTTCTATAATGGATTTAGGAGTTTTGTGGCAAAATTTGAATAATTTGTACCAATTTATTTATTCTTACTCTTTTTTTAAACTATTTGAAAAAAAGAAAACAAAAAATTACACATTAAAATATGAAAAAAAATTAAGTAAAAAACTTGTTTGTCGAGTTATTTTGATGTCTAATTTTTTATTCAATTTTCAGTCTATAAATTTTAGCTAGGGGGGCTATAGCCCCCCCTAGGAAAATTGTCTAGCTACGCTAATGATGGGGGTATATTAGCTTTGTCACTCCGTTTGTAACATATCGAAATATTGCTCTAAGACCCCCATAAAGTATATATATTCTGGGTCGTGGTGAAATTCTGAGTCGATCTGAGCATGTCCGTTCGTCCGTCCGTCCGTCTGTTGAAATCACGCTAACTTCCGAATGGGCCATATCGGTCCACTTGTACGTATAGTCCCCACATGCCTTTTGGAGAGGCAAAATTCATCCCATCTGGTACAAATTTGGTACGTGGTGGTAGTATATGATATTTAACAACCATGCCAAAAGTGGTCCATATCAGTCCATAATGATATATAGCCCCCATATAAACCGATTCTGAGATTTGGTTTTGAAGCCTCTTGGAGGAGCAAATTTCATCCGAGTCAGTTGAAATTTGGTACATTGTGCTAGTATATGGCCGTTAACAACCATGCCTAACTAGGTCCATATCGGTTTATAGTTATATATAGCCCTCAGATAAATCGATCCCCAATCACACAAAAATTGGTCCATATCAAGTTCATAATTGTATATAGCCCCCATATAAGCGACCCCCATATTTCAATTCTGGCTCTCTACGTATCGTGCAAAAAATCCATATCGATTCGTAATTATTTGTAGTCTTACCAATACATAACTTTTTGGTCTGATGTATACCACGTATGGACTAACTCACAATTTAGAAAACGATGTTAAGAAGTTTTAAGATACCACAACCCAAGTAATTCGATTGTGGATGACAGTTTCTCGTAGAAGTTTCTACGCAGTTCATGGTGGAGGGTACATAAGATTCGGCCTGGCCGAACTTACGGCCGTATATACTTGTTTAAATTGGAAATATTTTGGTTTTTTTATTTCGAAAATTTCATCCAACTAGTAAAACAAGTGATTTTTTATGCAAGAATTATTTTACTCACATCTCCTAAAGTAATCATTGTAGAACGAAAAGAAGGTTGATTCGTGATCACTCATAAACAATCGAAAATTAGAACCAAATCCCCAATTAGAACCAAATTTTTAAATGAAAAACTTATTTTGCTCATATCTCATAAACTAAGCATCTTAGAGCAAATAGAAGGTTAATTCGCTGTCACCCAAAAAAAAATCGCAATGAAAAATTGTAGTTATATGATTGTGATCAACTATAGCTTTGTGCGTACAAAGGGAAAAGTAGCGAATTTTAAAATTTATAAACATGGCCCACCTCATTCATGTGAACACTTGAATGACCCAGAAGCTTCATTCGTTTCTAAACTCAATTATAATCTAACTCATTCTTATAGATGAGATGTAAAACCATAGTGTTAGCCTACGGTTGTTCATATTATCTTAGTGTTTAAATGCTGAGCATTATGCTAAAAGTCAATAAAATCTTCCCAAAGTAGCCTAGACCCTATTTTTAGAATTAAACCCCTTGTGTCGGCATTTTAAAAAATACAAAGCTCAAATATAACTGAAACGACGAATCTTAATTCAAATCACTCATAAATTGAGTAATGATAGTTGGTATAAATGAAACATCTATTAGATCCAATTATCGTACCACCCATGCTGCAGGCTAAAGAATGCTGTGCGCCCTATATACTAAAGCACGAAATCCAGAATGCGGACAAGAGATTCAAAACCTTAAAGATTACATTGTCAATGGAGAATGTTCGTCAACAAAGAAATCTGTAATCATATCAAAAGCACAAATATTATGGACAAAAACTTGTAGCATCCCTCATCATTAACTACATTGCATATGAGGGGAAAATGTATGCGTCTGCACATTTTGACCTCAGGCTGAATTATGATCGTTTGTCATGCGCCATAAAGTCTTGATCTGTGTTGCGGTTAAGAATAACAAATTTACGTGCTAAAGCGGGATTTACGAGAATATCTCAGATTTGGACTGCTTTGTGTTCTTTCTCATTCCATTTTAAAGACCATTGTCTTTTTAATCTGTATCTGTTGTGGGGATGGGTAATTAACGTGTCGCCGAATTTTTTTTGTCTTTTGGGAGTTGCGTGCACCCGAGGCTTTTTGTATTTTTGGGAAGGTATTTATTTATTTTGTTTAAAAAAAAAAATGAGTTTGCTCTGAGGTGACACTGAGGGAGGACTTAAAAAAATTGAATTTTCGAGAAACAGACGTTTTTGAGCATGGAAAAAGTAATCAACGAGAAAGTTAAATTATTATGGATATAGGCCTATATCAAGGAACGTTGAACGGTGGTAATATATAAGTGGAATTATGTACCAGGAATGGAAAATATAATTTTTAAGAAAGTACAAAAAAGTTTTTGTTTTTTTGAGCGAAAAAGTACTTTTCACTAAATTTCGGTTTATATTCAACAAAAACATACATTCGTCAAATTCTTTTCTAATGAGGCAGGCATTCTGCAAAAAATATTAACAGCATCATGTTTTAATTGGTTTAACATAATTAAGTTAAACGTGGAATTACGTTGTTTAACTTTTCTGATATTATATTTTTTAGATAAACTCAACATATTTGAAATTTTGGTTTCAAGGATTTTTCCATACTTTCTTATTTCAAAAATATTTCAGTATCCCAACAAATATTCCATTGGATCATTATTGTCACGAGCTCCTTAAGACCGCATTCCAAAGTTAATACTGTTCACAACTTTTCATATAAAAGAAAAAATCAAATTTTGTTAATCAACTCTTCAACTTGAAATTATTGCATTTAGTTCTAAATCCTCTTACCGATCAATAACTTCGTAATATAAAATTAAATGCTATTCCAGCCCAAAATATTTTTGAAATTCAAGAAAATAGTGTTTTTATACCCTCCACCATAAGATGGAGGTATATTACTTTGTCATTCCGTTAGTAACACATCGAAATAGTGCTCTAAGACCCAGGGATGGAAATGCAGTGATATAGTACTTTTTCCAATACTTTTTCACCCCGGTCAGTACCGTAGTACCCCCGCGAAGGATTTAGTACCTTTTGTGTAGACATTTTTGAGTCGATATCAGATTTATGGTACAATGGCTTTGACAAAATAATTTAATATTTTGAGAAAGTCTTTATCAACCTTATTTGCTAATAGTCTTTTAAAAATATGGCAAAACAGACATGTTCATGTGGGAAGAAAATCTCGATTTTGTAAAAGACATAGTCAAAAACAGGATTTTATTGAACATCAAGAATGTTTTAGTCGAAAAAAGAATGCGATTCTATATTATCGATTTTTTATTTCGGTAGAAAATGTTGTCAAAATTTTATTTCTATATAGAATTTTTGCAAAATTTTATTTTTATAGAAAATTTTGTCAAAATTTTATTTCAATTGAAAATTTTGTAAAAATTTTATTTCTATAGGAAATTTTTGCAAAATTTTATTTCTATAGAAAAAATTTTGCAAAATTTTATTTCTATAGAAAATTTTTGCGAAATTTTATTTTCTTTAAAATTCAGTCTCTTGACTATAATCTTCCAGTAAAATTTTTGTTGAAATTTAGTAAAAAGTACCTTTCCGCTCAAAAAATACCTTTTTTGTACTTTCTTAAAAATTGTATTTTCCATCCCTGCTAAGACCCCATAAAGTAGATATATATTCTGGGTCGTGGTGAAATTCTGAGTCTATTTAAGCATGTCCGTCCGTCCGTCTGTTGAAATCACGCTAACTTCCGCACGAAACAAGCTATCGACTTGAAACTTGGCACAAGTAGTTGTTATTGATGTAGGTCGGATGGTATTGCAAATGGGCCATATCGGTCCACTTTTACGTATAGCCCCCATATAAACGGACCCTCAGATTTGGCTTGCGGAGCCTCAAATAGAAGCAAATTTCATCAGACTTGGCTGAAATTTGGTACATGGTGTTAGCATATGGTCTCTAACAACCATGCAAAATTTGGTCCACATCGGTCAATAATTATATATAGCCCCCATATACACCGATCCCCCGATTTGGCTTGCGGATCCTCTAAGAGAAGCAAATTTCATCCGATCCGGTTGAAATTTGGTACATAGTGTTGGTATATGTTCTCTAACAACCACGCAAAAATTGGTCCACATCAGTCAATAATTATATATAGCCCCCATATACACCGATCCCCCGATTTGGCTTTCGGAGCCTCTAAGAGAACCAAATTTCATCCGATCCGGATGAAATTTGGGACGTGGTGTTAGTATATAGTCACTAACAACCATGCAAAAATTGGTCCACATCGGCCTATAATTATATATAGCCCCCACATAAACCGATCAACAGATTTGACCTCCGGAGCCTCTTAGAGGAGCAAAAGTCATCCGATCCGATTGAAATTTGGTACGTGGTGTTAGTATATTGTCTCTAACATCCATGCCAAAATTGGTCCATGTCGGTCCATAATTATATATAGCCCCCATATAAGCCGATCCCCAGATTTGACCTCCGGAGCCTCTTAGAGGAGCAAAATTCATCCGATCCGGTTGAAATTTGGTACGTGGTGTTAGTATATGGTCTCTAATAACCAGGCAAGAATTGGTCCATATCGGTCCATAATTACATATAGCCCCCATATAAATCGATCTCCAGATTTGTCCTTTAATGGCCACGCAAAAATTGGTCCACATCGGCCCATAATTATATATAGCCCCCATATAAACCGATCAACAGATTTGACCTTCGGAGCCTCTTAGAGAACCAAATTTCATCCGATCCGGATGAAATTTGGGACGTGGTGTTAGTATATAGTCACTAACAACCATGCAAAAATTGGTCCACATCGGCCCATAATTATATATAGCCCCCATATAAACCGATCAACAGATTTGACCTTCGGAGCCTCTTAGAGGAGCAAAAGCCATCCGATCCGATTGAAATTTGGTACGTCGTGTTAGTATATTGTCTCTAACAACCATGCCAAGATTGGTCCATGTCGGTCCATAATTATATATAGCCCCCATATAAGCCGATCCCCAGATTTGACCTACGGAGCCTCTTGGAAGAGCAAAATTCATCCGATCCGGTTGAAATTTGCAACGTGGTGTTACCATAAGGCCGCTAATAACCATGCCAAAGTTGGTCCATATCGGTCTAAAGGGTGATACGGTCAAAATTTGGTCAATATAAACTTGACGTATTTCTTTCAATTTTGCATTTAAAAAACCTGAACACCCCTCATTTTGAAGGTGTGTGTAGAATGTTGCTCCTATTTTGATTTTGGAATTCACTCTTCAGTTGTCAAAATGCCTTCCAAGCAGGAAGAGCAGCGTATCAAAACTTAGCTCGCGCATAGCGAAAATCAGAGCTACTCGCACGAAAAGCTGACAAAATCGCTAAAAGTTGTCAAATCAACCGTTACAAATGTAATTAAAGTGTTTGGGGAACGTTTGTCGACAGCCAGGAAGTCTGGATCGGGGGAAATCGAAAACCGGAAGCCGCTGAGACAACAAAGAAAGTTGCCGGTAGTTTCAAGCGAAACCGTAACCTCTCTCTCCGAGATGCCGCAAATAAGCTGGGTGTATCGTCTACAACCGTGCATCGAGCCAAAAAACGAGCCGGACTATTGACTTACAAGAAGGTAGTGACTCCAAATCGCGATGATAAACAAAATACGACGGCCAAAGCGCGATCCCGGAGGCTGTACACGACGATGCTGACGAAGTTTGACTGCGTGGTAATGGACGACGAAACCTACGTCAAAGCCGACTACAAGCAGCTTCCGGGACAGGAGTTTTATACGGCAAGAGGAAGGGGAAAAGTAGCAGATATTTTCAAGCCCATAAAACTGTCAGAGTTCGCAAAGAAATATCTGGTTTGGCAAGCCATCTGTACCTGTGGCTTGAAAAGCAGCATTTTCATAGCTTCCGAGACTGTCAACCAAGAAATTTACGTGAAAGAGTGTTTGAATAAACCTCTGCTGCCTTTTCTGAAGAAACACGGTTGTTCCGTACTGTTTTGGCCGGATTTGGCATCTTGCCATTACGGTAAAAAGGCCATGGAGTGGTACGCCGCCAACAACGTGCAGGTGGTTCCCAAGGACAAGAACCCTCCCAACACGCCAGAGCTCCGCCCAATTGAGAAATACTGGGCTATTGTCAAGCGGAACCTAAAGAAGACCAAAAAACTGCTAAGGACGAGCAGCAGTTCAAAGCAAACTGGCTTTCTGCGGCGAAGAAGATGGACAAGGTGGCTGTACAAAATCTGATGGCAGGTGTCAAGCGTGAGGCCCGGCAATTCGGATTTGGAAAAGCGAAAGCCTAACTGAATATTTTTCCTGAATTTTATACTAATTGAACTTGAAAAAGAAATTTAATTTGATTTTTTTAATAAGCGATTTCACCGATTTACACGCGTTTTCCCTTGACCAAATTTTGACCGTATCACCCTTTAGGCAAATTTTTTGGCAGATCAAACTTATTGTACCCTGACCACTATGTGATTTAGGGTACAATAAGTTTGATCTTTTATACAAAATTAGGTTTTTTTACGTAAGGTTTACGACTTTTGCGAATTCGTATCATGCAGTCGTAAATGTATGTCGCAAAAGTCACATTTTGCGACAGGCCAACCCTGATGATTTGCGGAAAGCATTAATTTTTATACCCTCCATCATAGGATGGGGGTATATTAACTTTGTCATTCCGTTTGTAACACATCGAAATATTGCTCTAAGACCCCATAAAGTATATATATTCTGGGTCGTGGTGAAATTCTGAGTCGATCTAAGCATGTCCGTCCGTCCGTCTGTTGAAATCACGCTAACTTCCGAACGAAACAAGCTATCGACTTGAAACTTGGCACAAGTAGTTGTTATCGATGTAGGTCGGATGGTATTGAAAATGGGCCATATCGGTCCACTTTTACGTATAGCCCCCATATAAAGGGACCCTCAGATTTAGCTTGTGGATCCTCTAACAGAAGCATATTTCATCCGATCGGGCTGAAATTTGGTACATGGTGTTGGTATATCGTCTCTAACAACCATGCAAAAATTGGTCCATATCGGTTTATAATTATATATAGCCCCCATATAAACCGATCCCCAGATTTGGCTTGTGGAGCCTCTAAGAGAAGTATATTTAATCCGATCCGGCTGAAATTTGGTGCATGATTGTTAGAGACCATATAATAACACCATGTACCAAATTTCAGCCGGATCAGATTAAATATACTTCTCTTAGAGGCTCCACAAGCCAAATCTGGGGATCGGTTTTATGGGGGCTATATATAATTATAAACCGATATGGACCAATTTTTGCAAAAATTGGTCGACATCGGTCCATAATTATATATAGCCCCCATATAAACCGATCCCCAGATTTGGCTTGCGGAGCCTCAAAGAGAAGCAAATTTCATCCGATCCGGCTGAAATTTGGTACATGATGTTGGTATATGGTCTCTAACAACCATGCAAAAATTGGTCCACATCGTTCCATAATTATATATAGATCCCATATAAAACGTTCTCCAGATTTGACCTCTGGAGCCTCTTGGAGGAGCAAAATTCATCCGATCCGGTTCAAATTAGGAACGTGGTGTTAGTATATGGTCGCTAGCAACCATACCAAAATTGGTCCAATCACACAAAAATTGGTCGATATCGGCTCATAATCATGGTTGCCACTAGAGCCAAAAATAATCTACCAAAATTTTATTTTTATAGAAAATTTTGTCAAAATTTTATTTCTAGAGAAAATTTTGTTAAAATTTTATTCGGTTCATAATAAAATTTTCATCATTGTCAAAATTTTATTTCTATAGAAAATTTTGTTCAAATTTTATTCGGTTCATAATCATGGTTGCCATTCGAGCCAAAAATAATCTACCAAGATTTTATTTCTATAGAAAATTTTGTCAAAAGTTTATTTCTATAGAAAATTTTGTTAAAATTTTATTTCTGCAGACATTTTTGTCAAAATTTTCTTTCTATAGAAAATTTTGTCAAAATTTTTATTTCTATAGAAAATTTTGTGAAAATTTTATTTCTAAAGAAAATTTTGTTAAAATTTTATTTCTGTAGAAAATTTTGTCAAAATTTTATGTCTACTTTGTCAAACTGAATTATATACGTATTGGATCGATCTTTTTTGATTTAATATATACCACGTATGGACTTACATACAATTTAGAAGATGGTGTTAGGAGGTATTAAGATACCTTGCCATCGGCAAGCGTTCCGGCAACTTAAGTAATTCGATTGTGGGTGGCAGTGTTTAGAAGAAGTTTCTACGCAATCCATGATGGAGGGTACATAAGCTTCGGCCTGGCCGAACTTACGGCCGTATATACTTGTTTATTTTCATTTGAAGAAAAGTGCTACAGAGTCGCATCGAATGCTTGTCGAGGCATATGGTGATCATGCTCTATCAGAAACAAAGTGCAAAAGATGGTTTCAACGGTTTAGAAATAATGATTTAGATGTGAGAAATGAAGAACGTGGAATACCATCAAAAAAGAGAGGACACTAAGAGTGAAAAGTATATGCCAGCAATGCTAAATGTTGTACAACAAACAATTTCTGACCGTTTAAATGCTACGCCCAGAGAAGGATTATGATCACCTCAAACATTTTTCAAGAGCACCATGTAACTTTTTCACAGCGACCATGTAGAATTTTTGTCGTAAATTTTGTCGTAAAAAAACACTGCTCCATGTTTTACTGGACCTGCTATATGATTCTATAACAATTTAAAACGTATATATGCAATTCAACACGTATTTATGGAAGTATATACAGTTAACTATACTAAATTAATTTCACATTTAGTTCGCGATTAAATTTTAAAAATAAAAATAAATGCTACCCCTTGTTTAAGCTAAATACGCGTAAGTAAAATAATCTACCCCATTTCAATATGTCTCGAACATAAACGGATAATTCCCTATGACTTAAAATTCCACCCATTTGAAATTCATTCAATTTTGATAAACAACACAAGTGATTTGGTTTAAAATTGCAAACATAATCGCTAAGATGGCATTCGTTTGCAAAAGCATTCTGCTTCCAGCAGGACAGACATGCAAAGGCAAAAGGTTAATGAATATTATGTTCCGCTGTCTACCGACAACGACTCCCATTACAGCTTCCGACAGAGAATCTGTTTAACCCCATCCCAGATTGACTAAAAAAACACTGAAACTGAAAACCATCCCATCCATGGTTACTTTTGCCACATAGAGTCTCCCCCACCAAAAAGGGTTTACATACTCCGAAAATTTCTCCTGTGAGATGATGATGATACTAAATGGCTAGTGCATAATATTGAAGCAAGCAAGTATTCAAGTTAGATGACTTGAATGTTTGCTTCGGTATTATAGCCAGTAAAAAACAACTGACAAAAATGGCAAGAAACACTACAAAAATATGTATTATTACTGGCTAGTGTAGGCGTAATTGTTTTTACGATTATGTTACCGCATTAAACAAATAATAGCACAAGACTGTCAGACCTAGTCCTTAACAGTGATCCCCATAGAATCACAGTGGAATGCGATTGAAATGGATAGACATATTTTTGAGTCTCTATCGGATATAATTTAAGACTTCCGTCTACTAATGGGATATCAAAGAATATTACCTTTTGTCAAATTTAAACCAGGTCGGTTTATATGTAAATTAGGGTTTTATGGTAAAATTTGTGAAAATAGGGATAATACTTCGGGATTGGGCAACCCTAGTCTTGCAATCTGCCAACGAAGAAATCTATCTTATAGCTAGACATATTGGAGGTTATAAGTATTCTGAATGTTTTGATATACACGCAGAGAAGGAATATGATCACCTCAAACATGTTTTAAGAGCAAAATGTTATTTTTGTATGGTGACCATGTAACATGTTTGTCACTAAAATGTTATTTTCTCCTCAAATATAACCTGCTTGCCGAAATCAGATACATGATTTCCGAGAAAATAACATGGTTGCGAAAACCATGTTACATGGTCACCACCCAAAAATAACATTTTGCTCTTAAAACATGTTTGAGGTGATCATATTCCTTCTCTGGGTGTACGAGCGCTATTTGTGTCGTTAACAGCAACTTAAAAAAATTCATCTCGCCCAAAAACCAAATCGTGATTAATTTTCGACATGGATTAACTCAATAATAGTGCATCGAATTAAAATTTTGGCGATGAAGCTCCATTAAGGATCAGTGTTTGTCAATGGTTTGGTGAATTCAACCACGGTCGTGGTTCACTCCAAAAAGATTTCGTTGATATTGTCCAAAATCAGTTGTTTTTCCAGAATTCCCCACCAAAAAAATTGGAAGTTGTTCCACAAACATTTCTTCTAAAGCCCATCCCAGAATCCCCCATCGATTTTTTTTTTTTCAACTTCCGATGCAGTCCTTTTGGAAAAGTCCACAAACATTTCTTCTAAAGCGCATCTTGGGATCCCCCAATGGTTTTTTATACCCACCACCATAGAATGGTGACGGGGGTATAATAAGTTTGTCATTCCGTTTGTAACACATCGAAATATCGATTTCCGACTATATAAAGTATATATATTCTTGATCAGGGAGAAATTCTAAGACGATATAACGATGTCCGTCTGTCTGTCTGTCTGTTGTAATCACGCTACAGTCTTCAATAATGAAGCAATCGTGCTGAAATTCTGCACAACCTCGTCTTTTGTCTGCAGGCAGGTCAAGTTCGAAGATGGGCTATATCGGTCCAGGTTTTGATATAGTCCCCATATAAACCGACCTCCCGATTAGGGGTCTTGGGCTTATAGAAATCGTAGTTTTTATCCAATTTGCCTGAAATTGAAAATCTAGAGGTATTTTATGACCATAAAGAGGTGTGCTAAAAATAGTGAGTATCGGTCAATGTTTTGGTATAGCCCCCATATAGACCGATCTCCCGACTTTACTTCTTGGGCTTATAGAAACCGCAGTTTTTATTCAATTTACCTGAAATTGGAAATCTAGAGGTACGTGTGCCAAAAATTGTAAGTATCGGTCCATATTTTGGTATAGCCCCATATAGACCGATCTCCCGATTTTACTTCTTGGGCTTATAGAAACCGCAGTTTTTATTCAATTTACCTGAAATTGGAAATCTAGAGGTATTGTAGGACCACAAATACGTGTGCCAAAAATTGTGAGTATCGGTCCATGTTTTGGTATGGTCCCCATATAAAACGACCTCCCGATTTGGGTCTTGGGCTTATAGAAACCGTAGTTTTTATCCAATTTGTCTGAAATTGGAAATCTAGGGGTATTTTCGGACCATAAAGAGGTGTGCCGAAAATGGTGAGTATCGGTCCATATTTTGGTATAGCCCCCATATAAACCGATTTTACTTCTTGGGCTTCTAGAATCCGAAGTTTTTATCCTATTTGCCTGAAATTGGAAATCTAGAGGTATTTTCGGGTCATAAAGAGGTGTGCCGGAAACGGTGAGTATCGGTCCATGTTTTAGTATAGCCCCCATAAGAACGATCTCCCGATTTAACTCCTTGGGTTTCTAGAAACCGTAATTTTTTTCTGATTTGCCTGAAATTGTAAATATTCTGGTATTTTAGGCTCGGTCCATTTGGTAATGCCTCCATATAGACCGATTTCACTTGAATTGCTTGAAACTCAATGTAAAATGTCCAGATTTTACTTCTACAGATTTAAGATTTCAAATCAAGACGTTATTTTATAATTTTCTTGCACACTTACAAGAGATGTTAATGATTCCTCTAAAACTAAAACAAAAATGGTTCTTATAAATCCAGAATCTGATATAGTCCTCATAGATGAAATCTTTAAATTTATCTTCGGGAAGTGTCCTCAAGTCCTCAAGCCCTCCTAAAATTTCAAAGGAAACCCTAATATTTGGTTCATGGTGGTGGGTATTTAAGGTTCGGCCCGGCCGAACTTAGTGCTGTATATACTTGTTTCTACTTCCGATGCAGTCCTTGTGGACATGTATTAGAAAGTACTCAATCAGGATATTTTAAGTGCAAATTTTAAACAGTTAAATTTTACAAAAAAAAAAAAAAAATAGAAAATTAATAAAAAAGTACAAAAATAATAATAATAACAAAAAATTTCATCCCGCTGTGATTTCAACCTGTGCCGTTTGACTTTTTCGCCATGGAAGATCTATTGAGAAAGTTTAGCAAATTACGAGAATTTTTAATTTTTTGTTGATTTTTAATATAAAATATATATTTATACGAAAACATATGCTGAAAATAAAAACGATGCATAACATAAAAAAAAATATTTGATAAAAATATTGCCGCTGGTGAGATTTGAACCAGCGTTTCTTATTTTTTTCGTTCATACTAATAAAGAACATCCCGAGAAGCAATTAGAATATTATTCCTTGGTGTCGTATTACGATCATATCACAAACATTTGAATTAACTTTTCAACGCGTTATGTTCAATGGCGTTTGTGGTTGAGTGTGCTAAGGCATTCTGTCGCCTTAGCGAGAGCACTACTTCCGGATCACAGATTGGGGATCCAAACTACTTTTTTGGAAGCTCTTTTTTGCTCGTACGCCAACTGATATTGCAACAACGTCATGTAACTTATTGTAGACATTTTTGGGACCAACATATATTCTATATTAGGTTAGGTTAGGTTATGTGGCAGCCCGATGTATCAGGCTCACTTAGACTATTCAATCCATTGTGATACTACATTGGTGAACTTCTCTCTAATCACTGAGTGCTGCCCGATTCCATGTTAAGCTCAATGACAAGGGACCTCCTTTTTATGGCCGAGTCCGAACGGCGTTCCACATTGCAGTGAAACCACTTAGAGAAGCTTTGAAACCCTCAGAAATGTTACCAGCATTACTGAGGTGGGATAATCCACCGCTGAAAAACTTTTTGGTGTTCGGTCGTAGCAGGAATCGAACCCACGACCTTGTGTATGCAAGGCGGGCATGCTAACCATTGCACCACGGTGGCTCCCCATATTCTATATTGCATGAACATTTGACCGTCGAAAAAATTTGTTCGCTTAGGATCCCACACAATCGCCCAAAGTCCAACAAAAGTCGCGTACGAAGCACTTTCAAGCAAATGATCGTTTTTTTTTGTTTTTAAGTGGACATGTCGCAATTGTTTGCCAGTTGTCTTCCACATTTAATGAGATCGATTAATAATTTCAACTTCTATGTTGTAAAAAACGTATCAGTTAATAGAAAAAGCTAGATCGGCCCAAACGATGATTCAGTGTCGATCAGGGTATGTAAATTCAAATAGGTGAGAGACGGAGTTTAAGATAGTTTTTATACTGTAAAAAAAACACTCGGATCGAAAGATTTTGCCTTTATTTTTATTATGCCCTAAACCACGTAGAAATATTAATTTTATTAATATTAATTTATATCGATCGACTCAGAATCACCTCCTGAGTCGATCTAGCGCTTGGTGTCCGTCTGTCCATATATTTCTTGTTCACAGGATTCCGGTCGCAATTCTTAACCGATTTTGATAAAATTTTGTACAGAGTGTTTTTTGAACTATTGCATTTGGAAGAAATCGGATCAAATTTAGATATCTAAATATATGTATCGCCCGATTTTGACAAATGGGGTTACATTGCGCTTTTTTACTAACCGAACTTTATCAAATTTGGCACGAAGTCATCTATTTCATCACCCTTCAAGCCAGCAAAATTTCATCGAAATCGGTTCAGAATTAGGTATAGCTCTCATATATATGTATTACCCGATTTTGCCAAATTTGGCCATAAATCCCTTATTTATGAACCGACCTTATTCAAAGTTGGCCAAAACTAATCTCCTATAGTACTTACTACTATATGTGCAAAAAATCATTGAAATCGCTTCAGATTTAGCTATAGTTCCCATATATACGTATAGGCCGATTTTCTCAAATTTGGCCATAAAACCCTTATTTTTCAATCGATCTTACTCAAAGTTGGTTTAATCTAATATTCTATAGTACTAACTATATGTGGCAAAAATCATGGAAATTGGTTCAGATTTAGATACAGCTCCCATATATATATATATATATATATATATATATATATATATATATATATATATATATATATATATATATATATATATATATATATATATATATATATATATATATATATATATATATATATATATATATATATATATATATATATATATATATATATATATATATATATATATATATATATATATATATATATATATATATATATATATATATATATATGCATCGCCCGATTTTCCAAAATTTGGTCATAGGCTTATTTATTAACCGATCTTACTGAAATTTAGCACAAAGTAACTTCCTGTAGTACCAACCTGCAAAATATCATCTAAATCGGTTCAGATTTAGATATATCTCCCATATACATGTAGCGCCCTATTTTGAAAAATGTCCTCTAATAACCTTATTTTGACCATCATTTATTAAATTTTGACTTGATTTATTAACCGATAGTACTCAAATTTATGAAAATATAATCTCCTGTAATATTAACTAAACCTACAAATATCATCCAAATCGGTTCAGATTTAGATATAGCTCCCATATATATGCATCGCTCGATTTTTTCAAAATTTGGCCATAATACTCTTATTTATTAACCAATGTTACTCAAATTTCAAATTTTGATGTACTAGCCGATCTTACTTGGACTTACATGTAGATCTTACATAAATATATTTCCCGATTTTCACATTTGGATTTTTTGCCCACACAAATTGAGCGAGTTCCTCTTTTTATATCCTCCACGATAGGATGGTGGGTATATTAACTTTGTCATTCCGTTTGTAACACACCGTCCGTCTGTTGAAATCACGCTAACTTCCGAACGGAACAAGCTATCGACTTCAAACTTGGCACACGTAGTTGTTATTGATGTAGGTCGGACTGTATTGCAAATGGGCCATATCGGTTCACTTTTACGTATAGTCCCCATATAAAAGGACCCCAAGATTTGTAGGTAGACTCATGTTCATAATTGTATATAGCCCTCATATAAAGCTACCCCGATATTTCAACTCTGGCTCTATAATTACCACACAAAAGTTCATATAGGTTCATAATTATTTCTTCCCTATATATAACGGTCAATAACTAAATATATACGTATTTAATGGACCTTTCTTTTGTCTACTATATATCCCGCATGGACTAACTTACAATTTAGAAGATAATGTTAAGAAGTTTTAAGATGCCTTGCCATCGGCCGCAACCCAAATAATTTAATTGTGGATGACCGTCTTTACTAGAAGTTTCTACGCAATCCATGGTGGAGGGTACATAAGATTCGGCCTGACCGAACTTACGGTCGTATATACTTGTTTTTGTATTGATTCGGAGCACAAGAAGCGTACATTTTGGTTATGTATACTTGATACTGGGACAAAAAATTTTTATTTTTAATGTTTATTTTTGTTTTATGTAAATTCGAAGTTCTTCATAGTTTCAATTGAATTCAATATATGAAAACAAAAACTAAATGTCGATGAACAGAGTTCAACAGTGTTAATCGGAACATAAAATTTCGAATTCAAATCGCCTGCATGTAAAAGTTAAAATCTTTAGAATCTTGAAAGACGTCTTTTTTTAGAATGGATTTTAACTTTGCAGTCAAGATAAATAGAATGATCGAATTTCAAGATGATATTTAAGCAGTTTTCAGAAATATTACATACAACACTGTTAGAAAAATATGTTTTTCATATGTTCCGATATAAACAAAATGTGTTTCGGGCACAATTTTTAAACACAATATATTTAAGTGCAAACATGTAATGTTCCTAAACTAACACAAAATGTTTGGGACACATATGTTAATATGTTAGAATATATTATGTTTGGGGCATGCATGTTTCATAAACATAATATGTGTGAATGTAAACATATATAAATTTACAAATTTCGAGTAAACATATATATGTTGTGATACTTTATTCAGAGAGCGACAGAGAGAGAGAGAGAGTTAGTATAGAGAAATAAATAGAGATGGAAACCGGGAGGGTTGAATAAAAAGATATCAACATAACACAGCGAGAGAATGAAATGAGAGCAATTTCTGTGAAACCGCTTGTACACACAAAAAAATTTTTTTCTGATTCAATCACGAAATTAATTGATCCAATTAATTTTTAATTGAAATATCTTCAATCACAGAAATGATAGTATCAATTAAAAAATTAATTGAAGGCCAATTAAAAAGTTAATTGATCCAATTAAAAAATTAATTGATACTATTATTTTTATGATTGATTTTTGTTTCGATTAAAAAATTTGTTGAATCAATTAAATTTTTAAATTGAATATTTTTTAAAACTCTATTAAAATTTTAATTGGAAAAACTTTCGTGAAATTTTTTTGTGTGTATGTTGTTTCGGAAAACTGTTTTATAATAAGGCCAAAAATTTGGTATGCTTAAGTCTAAATATTATTTAATTTGAATAGTAGAATAAGTATTCGGAATAAAGAGAATAGACATTCGGAACCAAGAGAATAGACATTTGAAAAAAAAACAGCATATTTGTATTACAGAAAAAGATGCAAAAAACTCAAAAATTTTGTGGAAGTGAAAATTATGTGAGGGAATGAACACAATCTTCTTTGGGGAATTCTTCCAATCATATACTATTTTTGGACTCAAAATGCTTCCAAACATATAATATGCTCACATAAAACAAACATATTAATGTTTCGGCGGTATCCAATAATATATGTGCTTCCTGCAAAATATGTTTGGAACATATGTTAGAGAAGCTATTTTTTTTAGGGTGAAGTTGTCCTCAGATCAATGGAATTATCTCTAATGTAAAGATGCTCGTTTTAAAATTGAATCACCTAAATCTTAGAGCAACATGACTTCAATTAAAATTTCATCAATTTTTCATCAAAAATATTTTAAAAATCAGCGAAATCTGTCGTTGTTCATCGCCCTTTTTTCTAATATTAAATTAAATTTTCATACAATATGTTTCAAATTTCAACTATATATTTAATGCACTTCGTGTTTTTCACTTCACTGTGCAAATACTGCAATGTGTTGATGTGACGTTGCTGGTGCACCTTCAAACTACTCTCAGTTTTGCCATTGAAGCTTCTCATGTAGCCTAAATGGCAAAGCTTAAAATTCGGCATCCTTCTTCAGTAGTACTATGTGGTGGCATGTGGTAGTTGTAGTCGGTTTCTTGGTTGAGCATTCAATGTTTCCCAATGTTCCCAAGCAATAGTGCAGTAGTGGTGGCATTGGTAGTAAATTTCAAGACGCACCCTTTGAAACCCACACCAATTTGCGATTTGCAGTCATTTCGTCGTACCGACCGACATCCATCCATATTCGAATCGTATTCATGGATTCATTCACAAAAACTCTCTATGTGATGTCAGTTTGAATTTTTGTTCGTTTTTTACTTCTTCCTTAGAGGGAGTTGGGCCAAATGCAATGAACGCGTTTTTTCTACAATTTTATGCTAATTAGCTTCGAAGAAACTTGGCAAAACTTGTTGAAGTAAGTCTGTCAGAGGTGCTAAAGTGTAAAACCAAGGAGGTGGGGCCAATACTACCAAAGACCATCTCTTTCTATAAAAATCAGTAATAAAAGTTATGGTTTGTTTTAACATTTAAGCTGATGGGTAATAGACAATTATTCAGTAAAGGAGACAGAGCAAATAGGTTTTATCGAAATAGACATTTTTGAAGAAAGAGACCTTATATATTTTCAAATTGGAAATCTAGAGCTATTCTAGTTTTTCAAAGAGCTATGTCAAATTTGGCATCTATCGGTGCAGGTTTAGCTATAGCCCTGATATAGACCGATTACCCGATTTGACTTCTTGACGGCATGTATGCCGTAATCTAAATTCGATTTGCCAATAACCTGCTCGAATCATTTAAACAGCGATATTTTCATAAGATTTTCTTGAAAGCTTTTTTATACATATCCTATAGAAATTAAGCAAAAAAGTTCCTACGAATCTAAAATCTAATACCACAAATTTAAAATTTTATTTTCGGATATCGTTCAATTTGAACCCAGCAAAAAAAAGCGTCGCCAAAACAGTAGGGAAAATGTTCTTTTTGGACCCGGAAGTGGTGCCAAATTGACTCAGATGCGATGAATTTAACATGGGCTTGTCATAAGACGGATGTCCACCATTTCAACAGCCTCTAAACTGAGTTTGCATCACTTCTTAAGGTGTGAGGCGAATTCAGTGTTTTGGATGTGAATTAATAAATTTTGCGATATTTGGACAAATAAATAATTTTTAATTTTTTTTATGATTTTTAATGCATTATAACGCTTGTCTGAAACTTTTGTGAACAAATATTTTCAAAAATTCGAAATTTTTCTACAAAGGATTTAGCATTTCTCGGCTGAATTTAAATAATTTGTACCATTTTATAAATTCTTAATCTGTTTTTAACCTATTTGAAACACAAAAAAATAAATTTTCCATTAAAAATATGAAAAAAGCGAGTTATAAAGAAATTGACTCAAATGAACTTCCTGTGCAGTTAAACTAAAGAACATCTTTGGGAGAGCATTTTTGGAAGTTCTTTTAAAGTAAACCTATCATATTGATGGAGAGGTATGTTCAAAAAATTATATAAATATTTCAATGTGTTACACACGGTGGAGGGTATAAAAATTTTTAAAATTTTTTTGTTCAAAGTTCACCACTGTGGCATCACAATGGACTGAATAGTCTAAGTGTGCCTGAAATATCGGGCTACCACCTAACCTTACCTAAGCGTTGTTCAAAATTAGGTTTTCTACTAAGTAAATGTATGTCGCAAAAGTCAAACTTTGCGACAGGTCAACCCTGGATGGGTACACAGAAAAAATATCTCGAAAAGTTTTCCAATTAAAGTCTTAATTGAGTTTAAAAAAATATTCAATTAAACGTTTAATTGATTCAACAAGTTTTTTAATTGAAACAAAAATCAATCACAACAATTAATAGTATCCATTAATTTTTTAATTGGATCAATTAATTTTTAATTGAATTTCAATTAATTTTTTAATTGATACTATCATTTAATTGATACTATAGATGACAGTAGAACTTTCTACGTAATCCATGTTAGAGGGTACATACGATTCGGCCTGACCGAACTTTCGGTCGTATGTACTTCTTTTATCTAGACTCCATATGAACTAACATGCAATTTAGAAACCAATGTTAAGAAGGTTTCAAATACCTTGCCATCGATAACTGTTACCAATACCGGAGTATTTAGATTGTGGGTGATAGGTTTAGTAGAACAATCAATGGCCTGGGCGAACTTTCGATATTTATATGCATATACAGATTGAACTTGATATACAGCTGCTCTGTCAATTCACGAACCAGGGAGGCTTTAAGGGCGCAATTTTTATAGTTCTAAGACCAATTATTCAAAATATTTGGTGAATCGTGACAATTTCTTTATTCAAGGAATGGATTTGGAAGCCACTGCCGAAATATTATGAAGTGGGGAAGCAATTCGACCTAAACAATATAAAATTTTTGACAACATCATTCACGAAATACGCAACTTAATATGCACATTAAATACTGGGATATGTCTCAATACTAGCAAATATTTTATCGCAAATTTCTCTTCTGCCGAGAAATGGATTAATAAATTTTTCAACTATTTTTATACTCTCCACCATAGGATGGTGGGTATATTAACCCAGCAAAAACTCTCATTACCTGGTAATCTTGTAGGTAAGCCTATTTAAAAATTAATAACCACTTATTAATTGGCATTGCTTCAGATTACATTTACATACGCATGTCCTAGAAGGAAAGTACTTCTCCCCAGGCATACTTTAGGCCATAAAATAAGTAGTGCAATTAAAGCATATAATCACCTAATATGTAATGACTTATTCGTAGATACACCAAAGCTAGCAAAATAGCCACTTATTGTCTCAGGCAACCAAATCTCGAAAATATTGATTTCTATCGCCGATTACAATGGATCAAAATATGGCGAGTGATGCTGCAATAGAAGAACTACTTGACTAGAAACGAATATTGTATAAACAAAAAATCTAATAAATAATCTAAATAAGATGCAAATTAATTTCACACTTAAAATAGAAATAAATGTAGGTTGTTTAAGGGAGTTGGATTCGTGAATTACGTTATAATATATGCAATAGCCAATTCACATAAGGTTCGAAATCTACTAAAAGTGGATTTTAAATCTCTTTTTCAATTGAAATTTAGTTTAAGCGCATTTTGGAAGTGTAATGTGAATGAGGTATAAAAAAGCATTTAATTAAAACATAATATGATAATGTCATTAAACACAATTATTATGAAATATTTGTGACAAAAATTTCTTAAGGGAAAATTTTTCAGAATTACCGTTACATTACATATTCTTTTTGATTTTTTATGTAAGTGCTCGATTATGTGAATAATTATACCTAATGGTACCATCATTTATTCTATTTTATTAATTCGTTAACTACAACTGCCTAAAAATTTGAGAATAACAATTCGAAAATTACCGAGAGGTATTTATTTTTGTCATTACAAGTTAGTCATTATAACTCGCCGCAATGTAATGCAACGTGTAATGACAGCTTTACTCCTGGTAATGCCAATTGTAATGAGATGTGGTTACCTAGTTTTTGGTGGGAACTTTGTCATTCCGTTTGTAACACATCGAAATATTGCTCTAAAACCCCATAAAGTATATATATTCTGGGTCGTGGTGAAATTCTGAGTCAATCTAAGCATGTCCGTCCGTCCGTCTTTTGAAATCACGCTATCTTCCGAACGAAACAAGCTATCGACTTGAAACTTGGCACAAGTTGTTGCTATTGATGTAGGTAAGATGGTATTGAAAATGGGCCATATCGGACCACTTTTACGTATAGCCCCCATATAAACCGACCTTCAGATTTGGCTTGCGGAGGCTCTTGGAGGAGCAAAATTTATCCGATCCGGGTGAAATTTGGTACATGGTATTAGTATATGGTGTCTCACAACCGTGCAAAAATTGGTCCAAATCGATCCATAATTATATATAACCCCCATATTAAGTGATCCCCAGATTTGGCTTGCGGAGCCTTTAAGAGAAGCAAATTTCATCCGATCCGTCTGAAATTTGGTACATAGTGTTAGTATATGGTCTCAAACTACCATACAAAAATTGGTTCACATCGGTCCATAATTACATCTAGCCCCCATATAAACCGATCCCCAGATTTGACCTCCGGAGCCCCTTGGAAGAGAAGAATTCACCCGATCCTGTTGAAATTTGGTACGAGGTGTTAGTATATGGTCTCTAACAACCATGCAAAAATTGGTCCACACCGGTCTGAATTATATATAACCCCCTTTTAAACCGATCCCCAGATTTGACCTCCGAAGCTAATATATTGGAGGAGCAAAATTCATCCGAGCCGGTTGAAATTTGGTACGTGGTGAAATTTGGTATATTGCGCTAGTATATGGCCGTTAACACCCATGCCAAAATTGGTCCATATCGGTCTATAGTTATATATAGCCGATCCCCAAAAATAATCTACCAAAATCTTATTTCTATAGAAAATTTTGTCAAAATTTTTTACTATAGAAAATTTTGTCAAAATTTGATTACTATAGAAAATTTTGTCAACATACATTTTATTACTATACCCAACAAAACTTATGATTACTGGTGGTACCTTCAACTTTTGTGGAAGTGGAAAATCTTACTCAGACTTCAAATCATTGTTGTTGTTGTTGCCATCAATCCCTGTAGTTGCTTTCTTCGGTTGTTGTTATTCTTTTTGGTACAAAAACTAATAATTTAGCTCATATTTAAGTGGTAAGAATTCCCCAGTCCTTCATTGGATTTTATTTCTATCGAAAGTTTTGTGAAAATTTTATTTCTATCGAAAATTTTGTCAAAATTTTATTTCTATCGAAAATTTTGTCAAAATTTTATTTCTATAGAAAATTTTGTTAAAATTTTATGGCTATAGAAAATTCTATCAAGATTTTATTTCTATGGAAAATTTTGTCAAACTGAATTATTTACGTATTTATTCGGCCTTTTTTTTTGTTTAATATATACCCCGTATGGACTATCTTACAATTTAAAAGACGGTGTTAAGAAGTTTTAAGATACCTTGCCATGGGCAAGTGTTACCGCAACCCAAATAATTCGATTGTGAATGACAGTCTTTAGTAGAAGTTTCTACACAATCCATGGTGGAGGGTACATAAGATTCGGCCTGGCTGAACTTACGGCCGTTTATATTTGTTTTTGTTTAATATATACCCCGCATTAAAATTTAAAAGACGATGTTAAGAAGTTTTAAGATACCTTGCCATCGGCAAGTGTTACCGCAACCCAAATAATTCGATTGTGAATGACAGTCTTTAGTAGAAGTTTCTATTTAATCATGGTGGAGGGTACATAAGATTCAGCCTGGCCGAACTTACGGCCATATATACTTTTTTTTTAATTTATATTATTTAGTTTATCCTTACTATAAATTTTTTAAAAATTCAGAATATTTAAATTTCATGTGACAAATGCTTAAAATAAAAGAGTTTTATATATCACCTTAAAAGAAGAAGAGCATTTTTGGTGAGCAATGACTTACGCTGAAAAAATAATGTTGTCGTAAGGCTAAAGATTTCATGTCCTTAAAACACGAATGCGAGTTTTTCTTAGCATAGAAGACGCATTTATCTGATGTAAATTTTTCCTTGTCGAAAAGTGGATAAACTTATCAATGAAGTCATTTTGTCCTTATAGTTAAGTTATAAGGCTTAAATCCTTACATGAAAGAAAATTTTGTTAGACTAGGTTCAACTTAACTTTAACCATTCTGAAAAATTCTTCAATATTAATGAAATTGTCTTTAAATGTTTAGAAGTTTTGTGTATATTAACTACAAAGGAAAAATTTTGTTTCCTGGAATCTAGTGCACAAAAATCTAATTTAAAAGAGAATTGTGTCTTTAATGTATTTTTTATTCAATACTCCGCGTCGTTGGTTCGGAATCAATACGAAAATTAATAGTGTAAAATCAAAACCTTTGAAGCCTTGCATGCTTTTGTCAGTGTAGGAAGAACTTCCAAATTATTTTGCTGGGTATTTTTGCTAGCGAAATTATAGTTAGAGCGATGTTATCGACTATTTGGCAATGTCGATTTTTATTTTTGCTACAGGTGCATATCGGCTTTAATACGAGGAAATTTCGCTAACATTGTAGAGGTGCATAACGGTCTTAACATCAATTTTGAATGTGCAATAATAATGCGTTCAGATTTATTCAACCTTATTTCAGATCCATATTAGTATGGTTTGTGACTATGATTATTGGCACTAAGCGCCATCTGTATGCACAGTTTGTTGGAGAGTTCGAAATAATAATTTCATATTAAATATTAAAATAAATGGTGAGAACAGCACTAGAAGAGTTTGTGTGAGAGTAATTTTTATGTGCAGAAAACAATGAGCTAGAATTCTCCGAGAAAAGATTTGTGTGTATTGCATATACATAAACATTCTTTATACTAAAAGAGAAAGAAAAAACGAACTTACCTATAGGATGCCATATTTATTCTATTTGTATGGGTGGGTATTCTTATATACATATAATTCAGTCACTAGCTCTATTCTATTGTGTGTTATATTATGCAGTATTAATATTTTGGTAAGTCATATAAACACACGCGAATATATAATGAAACGCAACTCTACTTACGAACACAAATAATGTGAGATGTTAAACTGTACAACAATAACTCACAAATCCAACCGATCAATACAAGCTAACAAATCGAACTAGGATTACTTGCGGTTGTTTCTTGGTTGTATTCCACCAAATAGTGGAAAACGGATATGAATCTCTTCGAATTTTATAGATTGGAAACGGAATTTCTCTCTCTCTCTCTCTCTTAGAACGGTATCTAAAGCTTAGTTTCCAAAGTAGGGATGGGACATTCATTATTTTAGCACTTTACACCTTTCTATTTGCCGCAAAATAGTACCACAATGAGTTTTGGATAATTAAAGGTGTGCGAACACATTCACAGCGATTGTCGGCGGAGGAGCTGACATATTTTCCTTATGGGAAACAAAAGGTATTGGCTATCAGATGTTGCGGTGGGCGACGAAAAAAGATAATAAATTGTAATTTCTTGGCCAACAGGATCCAAAGACTTTATCTTTACACTAAGAATTTTGGCATTGATTCAGAGCCCAGGAAGCGGAGATTTGAAGGAAGGACCAATATAAAACACAATTCTCTTTTACATTTAAGTTTTGCTAACTTGATTATAGGAAACAAAGTTTAATTTATTCGTTTTTTTTTCAGCTTATTTTCTCATGTACTATTAAAGTCCTTCAAAAAAAATGTGTTAACGAAAACTTAAATTTCCAAATTCAGACTCGACTTCAAGTAGAAATTTCAAGTAAAAACGTCTTTGAAATAAATAATTGCAAAATAAGTCCTATTTTATAATAATTCCTTTTTTGAATTGTAGTCAAGATACAATAAGTCAACAAACTTAAAGACCATTTCATTAATTTTAAAGAATTTTAAAGAATTATTAAATCCAAGTTGATCTCAGTCAAATAAAATTTTCTTTCATATAACGCTACCCAGTTTTAAGTCGAATAAGGACAAAATGACTTCATTGAAAAGTTTATAAACTTTTGGCCAACAAAAAAAATTGTATTATTATGTTATTTGTCATCCCTGGTTACGATTAGCGAATAAACAATTTTAAAGAACAAAGATAAAAAATTAACTTGAATAGAAATAACATTTATCCTATTTCTGTTAAAAATTTCCAGCGGATAACATCCCCCTTTGATTTAAGGGGCACTCTTCCACATTCGATTCGAAATTGGTATTGGAAAAGTCATTGTTTATATACGGAATTATTTTTGATACATGCACCCAGCAAAAATTGGAATGGAAATAAAATTAAAAATAAAAATTTTTTATAAAAATTTATGCTGAAAGTATCAAAATGAAAACTTATTAGATATAACATAGAAACAATCGTTTTAAATGTATTTGGAAAAAAAAATCCGCTAGTGAGATTTGAACCTGAGATTTTTATTTATAATAATAAAGCATGTCTCGATAAGTAGTCTGAATGCTATGTCTTGGTTTCATATTGCGTCAACATCGCAAACATTTGAATAGCATTTATGTTTGAGTACATTAAGGTTTTCTGTAATGGTTCCGAAATACCAAGGTTCAATCCCCGGTCGGCGCAAAGAACTTTTTTAATTTGTAAAATTTAGATAATAATTAAAATAAACTTCTAAGACAATATGGCAGGCATGGTGGCAAAGACATTTTTGCAATTTTGAACACAACTTTTTCCTTCAAACTACGAAATATATTAAGATTAATATATCAAGATTAAGGAATTGATAGTATTAATCTTTTGACAAGAAAATGCCAGATACTAACTCACAATTCTGACTATATATATTTTTCAGTGTTAGCTAGTACACATTTCCATAGTTTCTAGTAAAATCTGGCTAGGTGATATGATTCATTTTGGGTCTTATATGTGAATTTCTTATGAAAACTACACACGAGAATAATTTCTCACAAAATGAACTATTTCTTCACCACCATTGTGCATCATCTTCTATAATCTTTTAATTTTATTTTTATACCATCCGCAACACAGTGGTCCCAAATCGGTTTTTTCTGCAACTTTTGAACGGATAAAGATATCAACATAATTGTTTCCCTGTGTGAAATCTGTAGGCGTTGAAAGTTGGTCACCTTGGTGGTATGCAATATTGTTAACGCTATCAAATCTGCAATTATGAACGGAATTCGATGATTTGTGCGAATATCCCTTACAGGTTGCGAGATATGGGCCCACAATTGTGTTTTTTTTTTGTTTTTTTAGCAAAGTGGTCCGTTTTTGGGATCTGTGTTTTTTTTTTTCTTAACTGCATTCTCCACAAAATTCTACGCACTAAGGAGGAAAAAAGTGAGACCTATTTGCTTTAGATTAAAAGTTGTAGACTCCACAATTTGGAAGTATATAAATCTTCCGCTCGAGTTAAAATTATATGACCTCTGCAGAACAAATTTTCACTATGAGACCAAAGTTTCACCTCGATTTACATAAAATTTTGCACGGATAAGAATTATAATTCAAGCTATGTATACCGAATATGTTTGAAATCGGTTCATATTCAGATATAGATGCCATATATATCTTATGTCGGATATTCACTTATATCGCCACCGAATTGATAGTATCATCAAGTGTGCTAAGTTTGGTTTAAATCTGTTCAGATTTAGATAAAGCTGCCATATATATTTCACGTCCGATATGCACTTATACACTTTCCTCTTATTTGATTGAAAAAACGCGAATTATGAAAAATGGATTTTTTAGGGCAAGGAACATTTTTATACCCTCCACCATAGGATGGGGGCATATTAACTTTGTCATTCCGTTTGTAACACATCGAAATATTGCTCTAAGACCCCATAAAGTATATATATTCTGGGTCGTGGTGAAATTCTGAGTCGATCTGAGTATGTCCGTCCGTCCGTCCGTCCGTCCGTCTGTTGAAATCACGCTAACTTCCGAACGAAACAAGCTATCGACTTGAAACTTGGCACAAGTAGTTGTTATTGATGTAGGTCGGATGGTATTGCAAATGGGCCATATCGGTCCACTCTTTCTTATAGCCCCCATATAAACGGACCCCCAAAATTGGCTTGCGAGGCCTCTAAGAGACGCAAGTTTCATCCGATCCGGCTGAAATTTGGTACATGGTGTTAGTATATGGTCTCTAACAACCATGCAAAAATTGTTTCACATCGGTCCATAATTATATATAGCCCCCATATAAACCGATCCCCCCATTTGGCTTGCGGAGCCTCTAAGAGAAGCAAATTTCATCCGATACGGCTGAAATTTGGTACATGGTGTTAGTATATGGTCTTTGACGACCATGCAAAAATTTGTCTATATCGGTCCATAATTATATATAGCCCCCATATAAACCGATCACCAGATTTGACCTCCGGAGCCTCTTAGAAGACCAAAATTCATCTGATTCAGTTGAAATTTGGTACGTGATGTTAATATATGGCCTCAAACACCCATGCAAAAATTGGTCGATATCGGTCCATAATTATATATAGGCCCCATATAAACCGATCCCCAGATCATCCGATCTGGTTGAAATTTGGTACGTGGTGGTAGCATATGATATTTAACAACCATATGAGTTGAAATTTGTGGATGACAGTCTTTCGTAGAAGTTTCTACGCAATCCATGGTGGAGGGTACATAAGATTCGGCCTGGCCGAACTTACGGCCGTATATACTTGTTTAAATTCCGATTTTTTGGGCATAAAAATATCAATTGAAACCTTTAGAACTTTTGATATATCATTATGATTACTATTGAGTTTTGCAGGAAGATTGTTTTAAAAAATATTGCATATACCATTTCCAAAATTTGTATCAAAACTCCCCCAAAGAGGGGACATATTAAAAAAAAAAACTTTATTTTTTCGCAATTACACATTTCGCAGCAGTTTGCAAGTAGGATGTTGAAATATCTTACGATTAGTTGGAAGACATATAATTTCTGGTTTCTTTTAATCCCTTTTCTAATACAAGAGAGTTTCGTGCAATATTTTAAAAATCCAAACGTTCTAAGCCGTTCTAAGAATTTCGTCGGGCAAAACTGCCTAAATGGTCTCCAATTAAAAGGAATTTTATATAGATTGAAAATATCGCCCATTTTTCTCTTCCGCCTCTGAGTATATCATTTAAATTAATAAACAATTTCCAATTTTGGAAACGGTATTTGTGCTATTTTTTTCATTTCACCGCTTTTCGTGACAGGGTTGCTAAGCTCAACGCAGCTTAAACAACAATTCTCAAAGATTTTTTGCAGAGTGACCTAAACGTTAGTGCAAACATTTTTTTTCGTAGACAACGTTAACAATGCGATTATCGTAAAGAAATACAGAATCCCACTACTGAGATGTTGTCTACAAGGATTAAAAATATTTGTCCTATTCCCCTGTCACTGCTAATATCATAGTAACCCAAATCTCCCTTTCGTACATGTTGCGACAATACAGATTATTTTCGTACTAAAAAAAGTGGTCAATACCCGTAAATCGATAAACTTGGCAGCCCTCCTAATAGATACTAATGGGGTTCCGTTTCCATCAGTATACATTCGAAGAGATCTATATCCGTTTCCATTCGTTCTCAAATAATCTGTGGTATCCAACAAAAATGCAACCCCATCCATTCTCAGTACGGTTACTAAGCTCGCGTTGATCGGTTGTCGTTTATAGTTATGCGATTTATTTTTGTCTTGTGGTCTTTATTGATTTATATGTCGTTGCTTTCTACTCAAGAGACAATGTTTGCGTTTTATTTTTATTCGCGTGTGTATGTGCATTATTTGCTATATAGAACGATTGCAAAATTGTATAGAGCAAATAATGTGCAAGATTGTGTGTAGTGGTTAGCATTTGCTTTTATATGTACATAAAAAAGTGTGTGCCTCTCTATTGGTAAGTTTTTTTCTCCATTTTTCATAACACAATTGTTCTCGCTCACATAATGGAGTATTCAACATTCCGAAAAAATTTCGGAGTAGTATACATAATTCTCGAAAATATCTGCAAACCAAATTTATAGTCTCTTCCCAATTACCCCATGCAGCCATATTCTGAAGTCTTGATTTTAATTTGCATGTAGATGTCGCTAGTACAGTTGCGAATTATCCTAGTCACAAACCCTGCCGGTCAGAGTGTATTCGCAAGGTTGTTTTTATCAACAAGAACACAGTTTTATGTCTGTTATATTGTTATGTGGTTTGGATTTGTTTGGTATTATTGTTTTTTTGTTATAACTGCAGATGTGTTGCTATCACGGTTTCCACAATTGGTAGAATTTTTCAAAAAATTGTAGATTATTTACTCTTTGGCAGATTGGTAGAATTCTTGGTGTTTTGGTAG
Source organism: Haematobia irritans (assembly GCF_050003625.1). Lineage (NCBI taxonomy): Eukaryota > Metazoa > Arthropoda > Insecta > Diptera > Muscidae > Haematobia > Haematobia irritans. Next base: position 84,339,159 of record NC_134399.1, on the reverse strand, counting down.
ATTTTCCATAATGTTTCTCTGCATCTAAAATGGACTTCACAAATTTTCTATAGAAATAAAATTTTGACAAAATTTTCTCTGCACTGAAAAAAAAAAAACATACTCGGTTCCAAAGATTTTGTCTTTACTTTAAAAAATTTGGTATTGATTCCGAGCCAAAGAAGCAGAGAATACAAGTAAGGATACTTTTAAGACACAATTCTCTTTTAAATTTAGGTTTTGTGTACTTGCTTCTAGGAAGCAAATTTTAATTTTTCGCTTTCTCAGCTTTTTTTCTTCATATGATATCAAAGTCCTTTAAAAGCGAGTTAACGGCAACTTTATTTTCCAAATTAGGATCAACTTCCAGTAGAAATTATGCTATGTTTGAAGTAAAAAATTTCTTTAAAATAAAGTTTTGAAACACATGTCCTATATTTGAACGATTTTTTTTCTTTGTAGTCAAGATGCAAAAAGACAACAAATTTAAAGACAATTTCATTAAATTAAAAGAATTTTTTTGAATTATTAAAGTCAAGTTGACCATAGCCTATAAATTTTTTTCTTTCATGTTAAGATACCCATTTTTAAGTCAAATCACTTAATTATAAGGACAATACGACTTCATTGAAATGTTTATCGACTTTTGGATAAAGAAAATAACTTTATTTTAGAGAAATGCAAAATTTGTATTCGTATTTTAAAGACATGAAATCTTTGACCTCACGACAATATTTTTTTCAGTGTGGGATAAACTTTCGATAAAATATCCTATAGAAATAAATTTTTGACAAAATTTTCTAAAGAAATAAGATTTTGACAAAATTTTCGATAGAAATAAAATTGAGACATAATTTCCTATAGAAGTAAGATTTTGACAAAATTTTCTATAGAATAAAATTTTGACAAAATTTTCTATAGAAATAAAAAATTTTGACAAAATTTTCTATAGAAATAAAAAATTTTGACAAAATTTTCTATAGAAATATAATTTTGACAAAATTTTCTATAGAAATAAAATTTTTACAAAATTTTTTACAGATATAAAATTTTTGTAGAGAAATACAATTTTGACAAAATTTTCTATAGAAATAAAATTTTGACAAAATTTTAACAGAAATATAATTTTAACAAAATGTTCTATAGAAATAAAATTTTGATAAAATTTTCTATAGAAATAAAATTTTGACAAAATTTTCTACAGAAATAAAATTTTGACAAAATTTTCTATAGAAATAAAATTTTGACAAAATTTTCTATAGAAATAAAATTTTGACAAAATTTTCTATAGAAATAAAATTTTGACAAAATTCTGTATAGCAATATAATATTGACAAAATTTTCTTTAGAAATAAAATTCTTAAAAATGTTCTATAGAAATATAATTTTGATAAAATTTTCTATAGAAATAAAATTTTGACAAAATTTTCTACAGAATAAAAATTTTGACAAAATTTTTTATGGAAATTAAATTTTGACAAAATTTTCTACAAAAATATAAGTTTGACAAGATTTTCTATAGAAATAAAACTTTGACAAAATTTTCTATAGAAATATAATATTGACAAAATTTTCTATAGGAATAAAATTTTGAAAGAATTTTCAACAAAAATAAAATTGTGACAAAATGTTCTATATAAATAAAATCTTGACAAAATTTTCTATAGACATACAATTTTTTCAAAATTTTCTATAGAAATAAAATTTTGACGAAATTTTCTATAGAAATAAAATTTTGACAAAATTTTCTACAGAAAAAAATGTTGACAAAATTTTGTATAGAAATGAAATTGTGACAAAATTTCCTATTGAAGTAAGATTTTGACAAAATTTTCTATAGAAAATTTTCTATAGAAATAAAATTTTGGCAAAATGTTCTATAGAAATATAATTTTGACAACATTTTCTATAGAAATAAAATTTTGACAAAATTTTCTACAGAAATAAAATTTTGACAAAATTTTCTATAGAAATAAAATTTTGACAAAATTTTCTATAGAAATAAAATTTTGACAATATTTTCTATTGAAATATAATTTTAACAAAAATTTTCTAGTGAAATATAATTGTCACAGAATTTCCTATAGAAATATAATTTTGACAAAATTTTCAACAGAAATAAAATATTGATATAATTTTCTATAGAAATAAAATTTTGACAAAATTTTCTACAGAAATAAAATTTTGACAAAATTTTCTATAGAAATAAAACGTTGACAAAATTTTCTATAGAAATAAAATTTTGACAATATTTTCTATTGAAATATAATTTTAACAAAAATTTTCTAGTGAAATATAATTGTGACAGAATTTCCTATAGAAATATAATTTTGACAAAATTTTCTATAGAAATAAAATTTTTAAAAATGTTCTATTGAAATATAATTTTGACAAAATTTCCTAAAAAGTAAGATTTTGACAAAATATAGAAACTTTTCTATAGAAATAAAATTTTGGCAAAATGTTCTATAGAAATATAATTTTGACAACATTTTCTATAGAAATAAAATTTTGACAAAATTTTCTACAGAAATAAAATGTTGACAAAATTTTCTATAGAAATATAATTTTGACAAAATTTTCTATAGAAATAAAATTTTGACAAAATGTTCTATAGAAAGAATTTGTTGACAAAATTTTCTATTGAAATATAATTTTAACAAAAATTTTCTATTGAAATATAATTGTGACAAAATTTCCTATAGAAATATAATTTTGACAAAATTTTCAACAGAAATAAAATGTTGACAAAATTTTCTATAGAAATAAAATGTTGACAAAATTTTCAACAGAAATAAAATGTTGGCAAAATGTTCCATAGAAAAAAAAATTTTTGACAAAATGTTTGATAGAAATATAATTTAATTCAACAAAATTTTCTACAGAAACAAAATTTTTACATCATTTTCGATAGAAATATAATTTTGACAAAATTTTCTACAGAAATAAAATTTTGACAAAATTTTGTATAGAAATAAAATTTTGACAAAATTGTCTATAGAAATATAATTTTGATAAAATTTTCTATAGAAATAAAATTTTGACAAAATTTTCTATAGAAATAAAATTTTGACAAAATTTTCTATAGAAATATAATTTTGACAAAATTTTCTATAGAAATATAATTTTGACAAAATTTTCTATAGAAATAAAATTTTGACAAAATGTTCTATAGAAAAAATTTTTCGACAAAATTTTCTATTGAAATATAATTTTAACAAAAATTTTCTATTGAAATATAATTGTGACAAAATTTCCTATAGAAATATAATTTTGACAAAATTTTCAATAGAAATAAATTGTTGACAAAATTTTCTATAGAAATAAAATTTTGACAAAATTTTCTACAGAAATAAAATGTTGACAGAATTGTCTATAGAAATATAATTTTGACAACATTTTTACAGAAATAAAATTTTGACAAAATTTTCTATTGAAATATAATTTTGACAAAATTTTCTATTTAAATATAATTTTGACAAAATTTTCTATAGAAACAAAATTTTCTACAGAAATACAATTTTGACAAAATTTTGGATAGAAATATAATTTTGACAAAATTTGCTATAGAAGTAAAATTTTGACAAAATTTTCTATAGAAATAAAATTTTGACAACATTTTCTATATAAATAAAATTTTGACAAAATTTTCTATAAGAATACATTTTTTAAATAATTTTCTACAAAAATAAAATTTTGAAAAAAATTTTCATAGAAAAAATTTTGAAAATATTTTTATAGAAATAAAATTTTGAAAAAAAGAAATAAAATTTTAACAATAATTTGCAATAAAAATAAAGTGTTGACAAAATTTTCTACGGAAATAAAATATTCTATGCACTGAAAAAAAAGCATACCCGGTTCCAAAGATTTTGTCTTTACTTTAAAAAATTTGGTATTGATTCCGAACCAAAGAAGCGGAGAATACAAGTAAGGATACTTTTAAGACACAATTCTCTTTTAAAATCGGGTTTTGTGTACTTGCTTCTAGGAAGCAAATTTTAATTTTTCGCCTTTTCAGCTTTTTTTCTTCATATGCTATCAAAGTACTTTAAAAACAAGTTAACAACGACTTTATTTTCCACATTAAGACTCGACTTCTAGTAGAAATTATGCTGTGTTTCAAGTAAAAAACGTCTTTAAAATAAAGTGTTGAAAAACATGTCCTATATTTGAACGATTTTTTGCTTTGTAGTCAAGATGCAAAAAAAACAACAAATTTAAAGACAATTTCATTAAATTTAAAGATTTTTTCTAAATTATTAAAGTCAAGTTGACCTTAGCCCAAACATTTTTTCTTTCATGTTATGATATCCATTTTTAAATCAAATCGCTTAATTATAAGAACAATACGACTTCATTGAAAAGTTTATCGACCTTTGGTCAAGGAAAAAAACTTTATACTAGAGAAATGCGTCTTCTATGCTAAGCAAAATTTGCATTCGTATTTTAAAGACATGAAATCTTTGACCTCACGACAATATTTTTTTCAGTGTGGAAATAAAAATTTGAGAAAATTTTCTATATTGACAAAATTTCCATAAATTTTGCCAAAATTTTCTATAAAAATAAAATTTTCTACAAAGGGTTCGCCCTTCGACGAATTTCGATTTACTTATTTCTCATAAGACATCTAATGACAACATCTGATGAATTTAACTAATTGATCGAAGTCACACAAATCATTTCATATTTGGCGGTATCTCTTTGTGAAGTTTAGCAAAATAAAGGCTGAGATGAGAAAATAAATCAATTTGTGTAGATTATGTCATGAATTAGTGATGTGTTAGGATTGATTAATGATATTTGGAATGGATGTTTTCACTATTTAGCTAGTTTCATTACTAGCCCTTGAGCTAAAACACTTAAATCCCACATAGAGGCCTACCATAGTCACCCGATCATTGCCGCATATATTGCTTGATCTTTCTTTTATTAATCAAAATCAAAAGCTTTCACATCAATTTTGTGTTAACAATGTAACCTAAACGACGACGACGAAGACGGCAGTGAAGGAAAAACAACAACAACAACAAATAGACAAACGAAGAAGGTTGGTCACATTCCAATCACACGCATGCGTAGTAAGATTGCCAACCCCCCGAACAGTTTGAAATAGCCTGTCGTGTCGTAGTACACATAGTGACGAGTCATTCTAAAATAATTATCCATCATATTGAAAAGTGAACACACAGAAATGAGAATACTCGCCATCGTCGCCAATGGCGGCATAGCATAATCCAAATAATAAGAAACCAAGAAACGATCAAGTATAAGAAGAAGAAGAAACAAAATCACAAATGGCCCTATGAAATATTTACGAATTATGAAAGTAATTTATCACAGTGAACGCCTGCTGTTCATCATCATCATCGGCGTCGTTGTCGTGGTTGTTCACATTTGCCATCGTCGTCATTCTCATCGTCAGCATGATGATGTAAAGATTTGGATGATCGTGATCGTCGCCAACTTGGAGGTTACTTAGCAAAGACATAAGGAAGGCAATAAGAGAACTGAGACCATGCCACAACGTCAAATCATCGAGCAATGTCCGTCAAATAATGAACACCAAGATGGTCGAAGTTAATCAAAGATCACCAGCACATACAAACAGCCCAAAAAATAGGGTAAATGAAAAGGGGAGCAATGTAAGGTAGCCAGTGGTGTAATGTGAGATATCTTATCCTTTGAGGCCTCCATACCCAATTCGATATTATAACTGTAATTTTCAAAACAAAACATAATTAATAAAAGTTTAAAGTGGGGCGGGGCCGACTATATTATACCCTGAACCACTGTTTATCGTCAAATGTGTTGAGTGCTATATATAAAGGTTTATGTTCCCATATACATATATTTAAATCTGACCCGATCTGGACAAAATTTGTTAGACTTCTACAAAATCTATAGACTTAAATTTAAGTCGTCTAATGCCCTAGGATGGAACACAATGTTAGTAAAAATATGGGATACATTTGAATCCGAACCAATTTTGATGCAACTTCGCAAAAGTGAATTTATGATTTATCGGTCGATACATATGTATTAGAAGTATAGGAAAATTTGAGTCATTATACCCTTCACCACTACTGTGGTACAGAGTATAATAAGTTTGTGCATTTGTATGTAACGCCAAGAAGGAGTAATCATAGACCAACCTCTTAGTATACGGATCGGCCTAGAATTAAATTCTGAGTCGATTGAGCGATGTCCGTCTGTCTGTCTGTCTGTCCGTCTGTCTGTCTGTTGATGTATTTTTGTGTGCAAAGCACAGCTCGCAGTTTTAGTCCGATTATCCTCAAATTTAGTATAGGGGCCTGTTTCGGCTCAAAGACGATCCCTATTGATTTTGGAAAAAATTGGTTCAGATTTAGATATAGCTGCCATATATATTTTTCACCGATCTGGTCATAATTGGCGTGTATATCAACCGATCTTCCTCAAATTTCGTACATCCGAATATTTTATGAGTCTCGAAAAACTTGCAAAATATCAGCCAAATCGGTTCAGATTTAGATATAGCTCCCATATATAGCTTTCGCCCGATTTACACTCATTTGCCCACAGAGGCCAATTTTTTGCTCCGATTTAGTTAAAATTTTGCACAGGGGGTAGAATTAGCACTGTAGCTATGCGTGCCAAATTTGGTTAAAATCGGTTCAGATTTAGATATAGCTCCCATATATAGCTTTCGCCCGATTTACACTCAAATGACCACAGAGGCCAATTTTTGCTCCGATTTAGTTGAAATTTTGCACAGGGAGTATAATTAGCATTGTAGCTATGCGTGCCAAATTTGGTTGAAATCGGTTCAGATTTAGATCTAGCTTCCATATATAGCTTTCGCCCGATTTACACTCATATGACCACAGAGGCCAATTTTTAACTCCGATTTAGTTGAAATTTTGCACAGGGGGTAGAATTAGCATTGTAGCTATGCGTGCCAAATTTGGTTGAAATCGGTTCAGATTTAGATATAGCTCCCATATATATGTTTTTCTGATTTCGACAAAAATGGTCAAAATACCAACATTTTCCTTGTAAAATCGCCACTGCTTAGTCGAAAAGTTGTAAAAATGACTCTAATTTTCCTAAACTTCTAATACATATATATATCGAGCGATAAATCATAAATAAACGTTTTCGAAGTTTCCTTAAAATTGCTTCAGATTTAAACGTTTCCCATATTTTTTACTAACATTGTGTTCCACCCTAGTGCATTAGCCGACTTAAATTTTGAGTCTATAGATTTTGTAGAAGTCTATCAAATTCTTTCAGATCGAGTGATATTTAAATGTATGTATTTGGGACAAACCTTTATATATAGCCCCCAACACATTTGACGGATGTGATATGGTATCGAAAATTTAGATCTACAAAGTGGTGCAGGGTATAATATAGTCGGCCCCGCCCGACTTTAGACTTTCCTTACTGGTTTTTTACTAACATTGTGTTCCACCCTAGTCCATTAGCCGACTTAAATTTTGAGTCTATAGATTTTGTAGAAGTCTATCAAATTTTGTCCAGATCGAGTGATATTTAAACGTATGTATTTTGGACAAACCTTTTTATATAGCCCCAACACATTTGACGGATGTGATGCGGTATCGAAAATTTAGATCTACAAAGTGGTGCAGGGTATAATATAGTCGGCACCGCCCGACTTTAGACTTTCCTTACTTGTTTTTTACTAAAATTGTATTCCACCCTAGTGCATTAGCCAACTTAAATTTTGAGTCTATGGATTTTGTAAAAGTTTGGGACAAACCTTTATATATAGCACCCAACACATTTGACGGATGTGATATGGCATCGAAAATTTAGATCTACAAAGTGGTGCAGGGTATGATATAGTCGGCCCCGCCCGACTTTAGACTTTCCTTACTTGTTTTTACATATTTTCGACTTATTAGTGGCGATTTTTCAAGGAAAATGTGGGTGTTTTGGTCATTTTTGCCAAAACAAATATTTGGAAGCTATATCTAAATCTGAACCGATTTCAACCAAATTTGACATGCATACTTACTATGTTAATTGTACTCCCTTTGGTCATATTAGTGTAAATCGGGCGAAATATATATAGGAGCCATATCTATATCTGAACCGATTTCAATCAAATCAGACGATACTACTAATTTCATACCTTGTGGAAAATTTCAAGCAAATCAATATAAAACTCTGGCGTCTGGGACCATCTAAGTCTATATCGGGCGAAAGATATATAGGGAGCTATATCTATATCTGAACCAATTTCAATAAAATTGTGCAAAGTTTAAAACAAAACTATGGCTTCTGGGGCCATAAATTCATATCGGGCGAAAGATTTCTTCCGAAATCAATAAGGTTCTATTCTGACCAAAAACAGAAACCACAACAGAAGTCGATTTAACCAAAACAGAAGTCGATTGGAATAAAACTGCGAACTGGACTTTGATTACAAATGACCGATATTCTTCTAAGCAGATCAGTTCAACCAGTACGCTTCCCGATGATAAATATAAGGATTCTACCTACACTGAAACAAGTATATACAGCAGTAAGTTCGGCCGGGCCGAATCTTAAATACCCACCACCATGAATCAAATATAAAAGTTTCCTTTGAAAACTCTTCGTCATAGCGGGTTTCTTGATAATATATAGAATTTTAGGGGGTTTGTTGACAAATTGTCTCCCAAGAAAATCAGTTGATCCAGTACGCTTCCCGAGGATAAATTTAAAGATTCAATCTATGAAGACTAGATCAGATTCTGGATTTAGAAGCATGATTTTTGTTTGAGTTTTAGAGAAATTCTGCATATCGTGTGCAAATGATGAAATATCGTCTTGATTTGAAATCTTAAATCTGTAGATTTTTACCGCCATTATTTCGTTTGTCTAAAATTGCATTCTGGAGGAAAATATTTTTTCTTTGGATGTACCGTCAAGAAGAGAAATCGGTCTATATCGATGCCTTACCAAATGGACCGGTAAAAACAAATGCGATACAGATTTTTGAGTCTAAATAATATTTAGACTTAAATTAAATAATATTTAGACTTAAGCGTATAAAATGTTTGGCCTTATCATAAAGCAGTTTCCGAAACAACATATAAGCGGTTTCACAGAAATTGCTCTCTTTCGATTCTCTCGCTGTGTTAATTTGATATCTTTCGTCAACCCTCCCGGTTTTTATCTCTATTTCTTTCTCTATACTCTCTCTCTCTCTTACGCTCTCTGAATAAAATATCACAACATATATATGTTTAATCGAAATTTGTAAATTTATATATGTTTACATTCACACATATAATTTTTATGAAACATGCATGCCCCAAACATAATATATTCTAACATATTAACATATGTGTTCCAAACATTTAGTGTTAGTTTGAGAACATTACATGTTTGCACTTAAATATATTGTGTTTAAAAATTGTGCCCTAAACACATTTTGTTTATATCGAAACATATGAAAAACATATTTTTCTAACAGTGCACTTAAAAACAAAAAAACGATCATTTGCTTGAAAGTGCTTCGTACGCGACTTTTGTTGGATTTGGCTCATCTTGAAACACCCATACAGTCGACTGTTGCCTTTTTTCGGGCGATTGTGTGGGATCCTAAGCGAACAAATTTTTTCGACGGTCAAATGTTCATGCAATATAGAATATGGGGAGCCACCGTGGTGCAATGGTTAGCATGCCCGCCTTGCATACACAAGGTCGTGGGTTCGATTCCTGCTACGACCGAATACCAAAAAGTTTTTCAGCGGTGGATTATCCCACCTCAGTAATGCTGGTGACATTTCTGAGGGTTTCAAAGCTTCTCTAAGTGGTTTCACTGGAATGTGGAACGCCTTTCGGACTCGCCTATAAAAAGGAGGTCCCTTGTCATTGAGCTTAACATGGAATCGGGCAGCACTCAGTGATAAGAGAGAAGTTCACCAATGTGGTATCACAATGGACTGAATAGTCTAAGTGAGCCTGATACATCGGGCGGCCACATAACCTAACCTAACCTAACCTAAAATATCTCTAGATTTCAAATAGAAGTAACATCGGGAGATCGGTCTATATGGGGACTATATCGAAACATGGACCGAAAGGCACCATGTACGGCACACCTTTTTATGGTTCTAGAATACCTCTAAATTTCAAATTTCAGGCAAATCGGAAAGAAAATACAGTTTCTAGAAGCCCAAGAAGTAAAATCGGGAGATCGGTCTATATAGGGGCTATATCAAAAGATAGACCGATACGTCCCATTTTTGCCACACCTATTTGTGGTCTTAGAATACCTTTAGATTTCAAATTTTAGGCAAATTGGATAGTAGATACAGTTTCTAGATGCCCTTCATGGGGTAAATCGGCAGACCGGTCTATATGGGGGCTATACCAAAACATGGACCGATAGGCACCATTTGTGGCACAGCTATTTATGGTCCTAGAATACCTCTAGATTTAAAATTTCAGGCAAATCGGAAAGTAAATACATTATCTAGAAGTCCAAGAAGTAAAATCGGGAGATCGGTCTATATAGGGGCTATACCAAAAGATGGACCAATATGCGCCATTTGCGCTACACCAACTTTTGATACTAAAATATCTCTTGATTTCAAATTTCAGGTAAATCGGATAGTAAATACAGTTTCTACAAGCCCAAGAAGTAAAATCGGGAGATCGGTCTATATGGGGGCTATACCAAAAGATGGACTGATACGCCCCATTTTTACCACACCTATTTGTGGTCTTAGAATACCTTTAGATTTCAAATTTTAGGCAAATTGGATAGTAAATAAAGTTTCTAGATACCCAAGAAGTAAAATCGGCAGATCGGTCTATATGGGGACTATATCGAAACATGGACCGAAAGGCACCATTTTGGACACACCTATTTCTGATCTTAGAATACCTTAAGATTTCAAATTTTAGGCAAATCGGGCAGTAACTACAGTTTCTAGAAGCCCAAGAAGTAAAATCGGCAGATCGGTCTATATGGGGGCTATACCAAAAGATGGACCGATACGCCCCATTTTTGCCACACCTTTTTATGGTCATAAAGTACTTCTAGCTTTCCAATTTCAGGCAAATTGGATAAAACAATACGGTTTTTATAAGCCCAAGACCCCAAATCCGGAGGTCGGTTTATATGGGGACTATATGAAAACTTGGACCGATATAGCCCATCTTCGAACTTGACCTGCCTGCAGACAAAAGACGAGCTTGTGCAAAATTTCAGCATGATTGCTTTATTACCGAAGACTGTAGCGTGATTACAACAGACAAACAGACAGACAGCCATACAGCCAGACAGACAGACGGACATGGTTATATCGTCTTAGAATTTCTCCCTGATCAAGAATAATATACTTTATATAGTCGGAAATCGATATTTCGATGTGTTACAAACGGAATGAAAAACTTATTATACCCCTGTCACCATTCTATGGTGGTGGATATAAAAAAGCATGCCCGCTTCCAAAGATTTTGTCTTTACACTAATTATTTTGATTCCGAGCCAAAGGAGCGGAGAACTAAAGAAAGGATACTTCTAAGACAAAATTGTCTTTTAATTTTAAGTTTTGCGTACTTGATTCTAGGTAGCAAATTTTAATTTATTGTTTTTTCTGTTTTTTTCCTTCATACGCAATTAAAAATGTATTAACGACAACTTAAATTTTAAAATTCAAACCCTATTTCAAGTAGAAATTATGATATGTCTCAAGTAAAAATTGTCTTTAAAATAAAGTGTTGAAAAACATCTCCTATTTTTAAATGCGTTTTTGCTTTATTTTCAAGATGAAAAAAACAACAAATTTAAAGACAACTTCATTAATTTTAAAGAATTTTTCACAATTATTAAAGACAAGTTGACCTTAATCAAACAAAATTTTCTTTCATTTTAAGATACCCATTTTTAAGTTGATTCGCTTAAATATAAGCAGAAAACGACTTTATAGAAAAGTCTACCGTCTTTTGGACAAGGAACTAAACTTTATATAAGAGAAATGCATCTTCAATGCTAAACAAAAAACGCATTCGCATTTTAAGGACATGAAATCTTTGGCCTCACAACAATATTTTTTTTTCAGTGTACGAAGAATAAATCAGTTTCTGGATTTATAACAACCATTTCTGTTTGAGTTTTAGAGGAATCATAAACGCCTTGATTTGAAATCTAAAATCTGTACATTTTTCCCCCATTATTCAAATGATTAATGTAAAGATAAAATTTTTAGAACCAGGCGTGCTTTTGAAAGCAGTGATTAATAAAATTATACATGGAAAATTTTATTAATCACTGCTTTCATTTCAAATTTTTTTTTTTTCGCAATGCGGAACGCAGTTCGAACTTGGCTATAATTTTGTATTCTAATTACAATTCTTACACTGAATTCTTACCGGTTACAAAGGTTTTGTCTTTATACTAAAAATTTTGGTATTGTTTCCAAGCCAAAGAACACAATTCACTTTAAATTTGAGTTTTGCGTATTTTATTCTAGAAAGCAAATTTTAATTTACTGAAAATTCCCTCCTGGAAAAAATACACATTTTATAAAAGGCCTAACAAACTTGTACCATATTCTTTTATTTCCCTCATCGTGTTCAAATAATATGAGGCCACCATCACCGCCACCATGCCGTCATATAACGATTGACGCTCAATCACCAATAATGACCCTAACATTTCGTTTAAAGGTTCAAATCACACCATCGCCAAGTTAACTCACTTCCTCCAATGGGCCATATTTCATATGCATCAATCGTAAATTGGAACTTTTGTCAAGAAATTGAAAAAAACCAATCAAAGTAACATACTACAGAAGGGACATGAAAACAAAATGGACCCCAAGACAAGAAAACTAAGTCGCTACGCACTCTCGACTCCACATTATCAAAACTGTGACGAATTACATTGTGATGGTCGTCTGTCCCAACACCATGTGGTGGTAATCTTTCACCGCCAACACCAAGTGCTTGAGTTTAATTCGTGTGAATGAAACAAACCAATTTTAACTTGTATATGAGAAAACACTACTTAAAACGTAATGCTGTTTGGTAAAACTGCATCAAAGGAATGATGTTTTTTGGGAATTGGATGCAAGATTGTGTATAGTCGCACTTTATTATTTTATGCTCACTTAGCCCTATTCAATCCTTTTTGACAATACATACACTGAAAAAAATGCATGCCCGGTTCCAAAGATTTTATGTTTACACAAATGCTTTTGGTATTGATTCCGAGCCAAAGAAGCGGAGACTTGAAGTAAGGACACATTTGAGACACAATTCTATTTTAAATTTGGGATTTGTGTACTTGATTCTAGGCAAAAAATTTTAGTTTGTCAATTTTTTTCACCTTTTTTCTTCATGTGTTATCAAAGCCCACTACACTGAAAAAAAGCATGCCCGGTTCCAAAGATGTTGTCTTTACTTTAAAAACGTTGGTATTGATTCCGAGCCAGTAAGGATACTTTTAAGACACAATTCTCTTTTATATTTGGGTTTTGTGTACTTGATTCTAGGAAGCAAATTTTAACTATTGGTTTTTTCAGCTTTTTTTCTTCATATGCCATCAAAGTCCTTTAAAAAACGAGTTAACGGCAATTTTATTTTCCAAATTCAGACTCGACTTCCAGAAGAATTTATCCTATATTTCAATTAAAAATGTCTTTAAAATAAAGTATTGAAAAAACATGCCCTACTTTTGAACGATTTTTTGCTTTGTAGTCAAGATGCAAAAAGGCAACAAATTTAAAGACAATGTCATTAATTTTAAAGAGTTTTTCTGAATTATTAAAGTCAAGTTGACCGTACCCCAAAAAAAAAATTCTTTCATGTTATGATACCCAGTTTTAAGTCAAATCACTCAATTATAAGGACAATACGACTTCATTTCAAAGTTTATCGACTTTTGAACAAGGAGAAAAACTTTATATTAGAGAAATGCGTCTTTTATGCTAAGGAAAATTTGCATTCGTATTTTAAGGACATGAAATCTTTGGCCTCACAACAATATTTTTTTTTAGTGTAAAAAAGTGTTAACGACAATATAAATTTCCAAATATAAATTTCAGACTCGACTATAAGTATTTTTTTAACGGTTTTTTAGGTTTGTAGATAAGATGCAAGAAGTCAACAATTTTAAAGCCGATTTCGTACATTCTGAAGATTGTTTCGGATGTATTAAAGCCATGTTGACCTTAGTAAAACGAAATTTTCCTTCATGTTAGGGTAACCAAATTTAAGTCGAATCACTAAACTATAAGAACAAAACGACTTCATTGAAAAGTTTATCGACTTTTGGACAAACTTTATATCAGAGAAATGCGTCTACTATGCTAACACACAAACAAATTTTTTTCTGATTCAATCACCAAATTAATGGATCCAATTAAATTTTTAATTGAAATGTCTTCAATCACGAAAATGATAGTATCAATCACAGTTTTAATTGGGCGAAGAAAAAATTCTTGTTTTTTTGCAGCAAATTTCAATTAATTTTTTAATTGATTCATATAAAAATTTAAGTGATGCTGATTGCAAAACTCAATTAGTTTATTAATTAAAAAAAGTAACTATTTTTAATTACTTTCTTACCCCCATTTTCATAAAGCTCCGTTAGTGTTCCGTTAACTAACCAACTTTTAAACCGTATTATGGACAAAGCTGTCATCTTGCCTTAATATTCCATAGGCTAGTTAGGAACTTAACTGACGAAAATTTTTCAGTTAAAGTTAACCGGAGAGAAGATATTTGCAATTTACTTTCTGTTAACTGACAGTTAAAGCCTAACGGAGCTACATGAAAATGGCCGTTAGAGTATTTATTTGAATTAACAAATGATTGTTTGAAATACATTTTTAATTAAAAATTAAAAAAAAATCAGAACTTTTTTTTTAACTGAATTAGTCTTCCGAATTTGATTAAAAAGTTAATTGTATCAATTAATTTTTTAATTAAAAATTTTCAATCATTGACTTAATTAACTTACGGCCATTTTCATGTAGCTCCGTTAGGCTTTAACTGCCAGTTAACAGAAAGTAAATTGCAAATATCTTCTCTCCGGTTAACTTTAACTGAAAAATTTTCGTCAGTTAAGTTCCTAACTGACCTATGGAATATAAAGGCAAGATGACAGCTTTGTCCATAATACGGTTTAAAAGTTGGTTAGTTAACGGAACACTAACGGAGCTTTATGAAAATGGGGGTTAATGTTTCTATCATGATTAAAAAGTTAATTGTATCAATTAATTTATTAATTGAAATTTTTTCAACTTCAATTAACTGTTTAATTGGAAATATTTTGGTGATATTTTTTTCTGTGAAGGAAAATCCGTATTCGAATTTTAAGGACATTGTTTAAGCGACTTCTTTTAAACCGCTGCATGCACTAATACTGAACATCAAATACCCCACACCACCTGTATAACTGTGAATGCAAAAGAAGCATATGACTTCAATTCAGTAGTAACTTAGTTGTCATTAGAATCAACAATAAACCCAATAAATAAATAAAATTTGCCGCAAAGAAGTTTACGTGTTTAACATAAATGAGGTGTATGCCTCCAGAAATGTAGGAAGCCTTCAATAACCTGAGTTAAATAAATACAGTCCACTAAAAAGTTATTATCAGATTTGACCTCCTGTGCCTTTTGGAGAAGCAAAATTCATCCGATCTGGTTGAAATTTGGTACGTGGTGGTAGTATATGATATTTAACAACCATGCCAAAAGTGGTCCATATCAGCCCATAATCATATATAGCCCCCATATAAACCGATCACGAGATTTGGTTTTGAAGCCTATTGGAGGAGCAAATTTCATCCGAGTCAGTTGAAATTTGGTACATTGTGCTAGTATATGGCCGTTAACAACCATGCCTAACTTGGTCCATATCGGTCTATAGTTATATATAGCCCTCAGATAAATCGATCCCCAATCACAAAAATTGGTCCATATCAAGTTAATAATTGTATATAGCCTCCATATAAGCGACCCCCATATTTCACTTCTGGCTCCCTACGTACCGTGCAATAGTCCATATCGATTCGTAATTATTTGTAGACTTACCTACACGTACCTTTTTTGTCTAATATATACCACGTATGGACTAACTCACAATTTAGAAAACGATTTAAGATACGCTATCCAAGATTCGTCCTGGCCGAACTTACGGCCATATATACTTGTTCAGACATGAAATGATGACATTCTCTCTTATCAATGGGTCTTGCTCGATTCTACGTTTAGCTCACTTAACACTTAACAAAAAGTTTACTTGGATCCAAAGATTTTGACCTTCTCTTAAGAATTTTGGTATTGATTCTTTAAAATAAAGACATTTTTTAGCGACTTATCTCGCTTTATGATTTTTTGGGCGGTAAAAGAGAGGCAGAACTGAAATATGAGGTCGGTTTATATGGGAGCTATATATAATTATGAACCTATATCTATATGGTCCAATTTTTGTGTGATTAGTACCAAATTTTAGCAAAATCAAAAGAAATTTGCTTATCCTGGAATAAGTATAATCTGCACTGAAAAAAATATTGTCGTGAGGTCAAAGATTCCATGTGTTCAAAATACCAATGCAAATTTTGCTTAGCATAGAAAACGCATTTCTCTAATATAAAGTTTATTGCCTTGTCCAAAAGTCGATACACTTTTCAATGAAGTCGTATTGTCCTTATAATTAAGTGATTTCACTTAAAAATGGGTATCATAACATGAAAGAAAAAATGTTTGAGCTAAGGTCAACTTGACTTTAATAATTCAGAAAAATTCTTTAAATTTAATGAAATTGTCTTTAAATTTGTTGTCTTTTTGCATCTTGACTACAAAGCAAAAAGTCGTTCAAATATAGGACATGTTTTTCAACACTTTAATTTAAAGAAGTTTTTTACTTGAAACATAGCATAATTTCTACTGGAAGTCGAGTCTGAATTTGGAAAATAAAGTCGTCGATAACTCATTTGTAAAGGACTTTGATAGCATATGAAAAAAAGCTGAAAAAGCGAAAAAATAAAATTTGCTTCCTAGAAGCAAGTACACAAAACCCAAATTTAAAAAAGAATTGTGTTTTTAAACTATCCTTACTTGTATTCTTCGCTTCTTTGGCTCGGAATCAATACCGACACTTTTATAGTAAAGAAAAAATCTTTGGAACCGGGCATGCTTTTTTTCAGTGTGGGGATCGGTTTATATGGGGGCTATATATAATTATGGACCGGTATGCACTAATTTTTGTATGAATATTAGAGACCATATACTAACACCACGTACAAAATTTCAACCGGATGGGATGAAATTTGCTCTCCAAGTGGATCCACAAAGAAAATCTGAAGATCGGTTTATATGGGGGCTATATATAATTATAGACCGATATGGACCAATTTTTGGATGGGTTAGAGGTCACACTACGTACCAAATTTCTACCGGATCGGATGAAATGTGCTCCTCTTAGAGCCTCCTAGAGCAAGTCAAATCAGTTTATGGGGGCTATACGTAAACGTGGTCTGATCAATAACAACTACTTGTGCCAAGTTTCAAGTCGATAGCTTGTATAGTTAGCGTGATTTCCACAGACGGACGTACGGACATAGCTAGATCGACTCAGAATTTATACCACGACCCAGAATTTATATACTTTGTGGGCTCTTAGATCAATATTTCGATGATTTACAAACGGAGGGTAGAAAAAAAGCGAGTTGTAAAAAATTGAATTATAAGAACTTCCTGTGTAGTTAAAATAAAAACACATATTTGGGAGAACATTTTTGGAAGTGCTTTTAAAGTTGTGCCTTTAGAACGACCATAAGCGTAGGAAGGCCTCTGGGGAGGGGGCTTAGACCCCCAGAAAAATTTAAGAACCCCCAGAATTTGAAAACCTATTTACGATTTTGCATTGTGGTAGCAGCTGCCGATGGCAATATATAATTTTATTTCTTAACATTGTCCTCTAAATTGTAAGTTAGTTTCTTTATTACATGGTGAATTAAAAAATTTTGTGATATTTTCCCGAACAACATTTTTAAATAAGTTTTTATGATTTTTAATGCATTATTACGCTTGTCTGAAACATTTCACCTCGAATATTTTCAAAATTTATTAAATATTAAAATTTTCTAGAATTTATTTTGCATGGGTGCGGCAAAATTTGAAAAATTGGAACCATTTTATAAACTCTTACTCTTTTTTAACCTATTAAAAAAATTACCCATTAAAAATATGAAAAAACGACTTATAAAAAATTGAATTAAAACAACTTCCTGCGTAGTTAAAATAATTATCTTCTTTGTGAGGAGATTTTTGGAAGTGCCTTTAACAACACCCAAATTATTTTGCTGGGAAAAAGTGTGGATTTACTTTTGGTTGTTTGTTTTTATAAATCAATTGTCTAGTTATGTTGATTTTTTATTCAGTCTCTTAATTTTTTGCTAGATCCGCTATAGATCCGATCCGGCTGAAATTTGGTACATGGTGTTAGTATATGGTCTCTAACAACCATGCAAAAATTGGTCCACATCGGTCCATAATTATATACAGCACCCATATAAACCGATCCCCCGATTTGGCTTGCAATGCCTCTAAGAGAAGCAAATTTCATCCGATTCGGTTGAAATTTTTGTGGTCTCTAACAACAAAATTGGTCGAAATCGGTACATAATTTTATATAGCCCCCATATAAACCGATCCCCAGATTTCACCTCCGGAGCCCCTTGAAAGAGCAAAATTCATCCGATTTGGTTGAAATTTGGTACGTGATGTTAGTATATGGTATCCAACAACCATGCAGGAATTGGTTCATAGCAGTCCATAATTATATATAGCACCCATATAAACCGATCCCCAGATTTGACCTCCGGTGCCTTTTGGAGAAGCAAAATTCATCCGATCTGGTTGAAATTTTGTACGCGGTGGTAATATATGATATTTAACAACCATGCCAAAAGTGGTCCATATCAGCCCATAATCATATATAGCCCCCATATAAACCGATCCCGAGATTTGGTTTTGGAGCCTCTTGGAGGAGTAAATTTCATCCGTTAACAACCATGCCTAACTAGGTCCATATCGGTCTATAGTTATATATAGCCCTCAGATAAATCGATCCCCAATCACACAAAAATTTGTCTATATCAATAATTGTATATAGCCCCCATATTTCAATTCTGGCTCCCTACGTACCCTGCAAAAGTCCATGTCGATTCGTAATTATTTGTAGACTTACCATACACATACTTTTTTTGTCTAATGTATACCACGTATGGAGTAACTCACAATTTAGAAAAGGATTTAAGATACCACAACATAAGTAATTCGATTGTGGATGACAGTCTTTCGTAGAAGTTTCTACGCAATCCATGGTGGAGGGTACATAAGATTCGGCCTGGCCGAACTTACGGCCGTTTATACTTGTTTTAGGTTCAATTAGACTATTCACTCCATTGCGATACCGAAAGTGGTGAATTTCTCTCTTATAAATAAGAGCTTTAGCACTCTGACAACCTCCTCCTTTTTATAGCCGAGTCCAAATGGCATTTCACATTAAAAACACCTCGAGAAACTTTGAAATACTCAACAATGTCACCAGCATTACTGAAAGGGGATAATACATCGCTGAAAAACCTTTTGGTGTTTGATCGAAATTAGGATTGTATGCAAGGCATACATGCTAACCCTTGTACCAAGGTAGGCTTTTGCTAAAATAAAAGCCTCCTCATATCTAGCCGATTAATATTTTATCAATTTATCGATATATTGAGGTATTAACATACCCTCGTACTCACTCACCGTCTTTATCTTCAATCTCAGCTTTTCATACCCAATATCCATTCTCAAGCGTGGGACAATAAACAATAAAATTCTAGGCACATTATAAATTATTTCATTAAAAATTAGAAAATTTCATTTTCATTCAATTCCTTATGCACCCCATTGAAACTCATTCATTATTCGTCGGTTACCGCTGGTGAAAACTCCACTTTAATGAGATTTCAAGCAATTTAAGTCAAAACAATTTTGGCACGGTTGGATGTCTTAAAAGGAACGACAACAGCGAAGGTTATCGGTACATGCCTCCATATAAAGAAGCGCAGAATGAAATGTAACCACATCGACAGCAATAGCAACGACAATTGCGACGATGCCGGGAAGGTATACAGAGACAATAAAATCCATTTATTCAATTTCAATTCGATTTTACATTGCCCTGGTGGATTATTCGCAGACCATGGAGGACATTGGACACTTGGTCAAATGATGAACCGAAGTGAGGATAACTGCATGGAGGAAATGAAACATAAGATCAGAACACGTACCCTATACCAAACAGTAATTCACCACCAATAACAACAACAACAAATCGAAATTATCATGTACACTCTCGTAACGTGCATATGGCGGTAGTAAATTTTTGTTTAAAGAAAGCCCAAACAGGACGACAACAACGTAGATGATGACGATGACGACGGCAGCGATGTTGATCGGCGGCTTTGTGGCGTCTCCAACACAGTACGCGTTAATAACAACTCAACGTGAGAGCATGCTGTGTTTACTCGTCGCCAAAAAGCTTTACGAAGTCACAAAATTTCCCTTCAAAAGTCATTCATTCATGCAGTTGCACGTTACACTCAACAATGACACGTCCGTCCTTAGCTGATCATGGTTGCAAAAGGAAACGAGTAACATTTGCCACTAATCTGTAGAAATGTATTCCAGAGTTGCCATCAGGCATGAATGTGACATCGTTCATAATGAATGGGTAACAATTGACATAGTCGGAAACGGAAATGGCTAGGAATACTTGGAAACAGATTAATCGATTAGGCTAATCACTTGATTAGGCTACTAATATGAGTCCATTACTAAAAAAGATATAATATTTACAATTTTTGCTACTCAGCAGTGGTGATTTTACAAGGATATTTGTTAAATCTCGACAAGATATGTGGTCAATTGTGGGTTGTGATATATTATTTGGGCAATTCGGGCGATATTTCCACAAGTCGGAGGTTTATTGAAAATTCGACCATTTCGACTACGATATGGGGAAATCATCACAGAATTTTGTGTAAAATGTGGGTATTTTGGCCATATTAGATCAAGATGACACACTTAAATAGCATATTAAATGTATTCTATGTGGAAACTATCGAATCAATTGGAGGAAACTCCCATGGCTGAACAAGAAGGTTAAATCATGGGCCCATATGATTACAATTTTTTTATTTCGACAAAATTTTAAGATGTCAAAATCATATGTTTATGGTGATTGCAGCTCTCCAAATGACACGTACTCCTTGTGCAAAATTTTAAGCAACTCAGGGCAAAACTCTGGCTTTTTAGGCCATATTAGTCGAAATCGGACGAAATGTATATATGGGAGCTATATCTAAATCTGAACCGATTTCAACCAAATTTAGCACAATTAACAATACTATTAACCGTACTCCTTGTGCAAAATTTTAAGCAAATCAGGACAAAACTCTGCCTTTGAGGCCATATTAGTCGAAATCGGACGAAATGTATATATGGGAGCTATATCTAAATCTGAACCTATTTCAACCAAATTTAGCACAATTAACAATACTATTAAATGTACTCCTTGTGCAAAATTTTAAGCAAATCAGGACAAAACTCTGCCTTTGAGGCCGTATTAGTCGAAATCGGACGAAATGTATATATGGGAGCTATATCTAAATCTGAACCGATTTGGCTGATATATTGCACATCTTACGAAAGATGTGCTGGCCGAAATTTTAAGAAAATACGTTGATAAATACGTCAATTATGACCAGATCGATGATAAATATATATGGCAGCTATATCTAAATCTGAACCGATATTTTCCAAAATCAATAACGATTGTCTTTGAGCCAATATAAAACTCTGTGCCAAATTTGAGGACGATCGGATTTAAACTGCGAGCTGTACTTTGCACACAAAATTGCATATACAGACAGACGGACGGACAGACAGACAGACGGACAACGCTAAATCGACTCAGAATATAATTCTAAGACGATCGGTATACTAAACGATGGGTCCCAGACTTTTCCTTCTTGGCGTTACATACAAATGCACAAACTTATTATACCCTGTACCACAGTAGTGGTGAAGGGTATAAAAATGAAATTAAGTACAAAATTATTCCTTAATAAATATTTGTCGTATTTAGAAATACAAATAAATATCATATTTATTTGTATTTCTAAATACGACAAATTTTAAAAATTTTCGAAAATTTTAAACTTTTATATCAAAAAGATTTTTGCAATAAAAAATAATATTTTATCCATCAAAAATTTATATCGAAAATTTTAAACTTTTATACCAAAAACAGTTTTGCAATAAAAAATAATATTTTATACAAAAGCTCAGTCCATTTCGTTTATATCAAGCACTGTTCTTTTCGCAATGTAAATCTTTAATAACGAACATTTCGAAGTTTCATTGTAAAAATTTAATATAGTATTATATAAATATAAATATAAAAAATTGGTGTTTGGTCGGAGCAGGTATTGAACCTACGACCCTTTGCATGCAAGGCGGACATGCTAACCATTGCTCCACGTGGCCAAAAAATTTATGTTTCTGTTGAATAATATTTTGTTTGCATCGGCTCGTGGGAGCTGCAAACTATGCTACGAGGGCGGTTCGGAAATTTCTTAGTCTATCAATGAAAGAGAATAGTTAGTTTTTCAAAAATATTTTTATTTTTCAATATAAAGGGTGATACGGTCAAAATTTGGTCAATATAAACTTGACGTATTTCTTTCAATTTTGCATTTAAAAAACCTGAACACCCCTCATTTTGAAGGTGTGTGTGTGTGTAGAATGTTGCTCTTACTTTGATTTTGGAATTCACACTTCAGTTGTCAAAATGCCGTCCAAGCAAGAAGAGCAGCGTATCAAAATTTTGCTCGCGCATCGCAAAAATCCGAGCTACTCGCACGCAAAGTTGCCAAAATCGCTAAAAGTTGCCAAATCAACCATTACAAATGTATTTAAAGTGTTTGGGGAACGTTTGTCGACAGCCAGGAAGTCTGGATCGGGGGGAAAACCGGAAGCCGCTGAGACGACAAAGAGAGTTGCCGGTAGTTTCAAGCGAAACCCTAACCTCTCTCTCCGAGATGCCGCAAATAAGCTGGGTGTATCGTCTACAACCGTGCATCGAGCCAAAAAACGAGCCGGACTATCGACTTACAAGAAGGTAGTGACTCCAAATCGCGATGATAAACAAAATACGACGGCTAAAGCGCGATCCCAGAGGCTGTACACGACGATGCTGACGAAGTTTGACTGCGTGGCTATGGACGACGATACCTACGTCAGAGCCGACTACAAGCAGCTTACGGGACAGGGGTTTTATACGGCAAAAGGAACGGGAAACGTAGCAGATATTTTCAAGCACATAAAACTGTCAAAGTTCGCAAAGAAATATCTGGTTTGGCAAGCCATCTGTACTTGTGACTTGAAAAGCAGCATTTTCATAGCTTCCGTGTGTGTCAACCAAGAAATTTACGTGAAAGAGTGTTTGAATAAACGTCTGCTGCCTTTCCTGGAAAAACACGGTTGTTCCGTACTGTTTTGGCCGGATTTGGCATCTTGCCATTACGGTAAAAAGGCCATGGAGTGGTACGCCGCCAACAACGTGCAGGTGGTTCCCAAGGACAAGATCCCACCCAACACGCCAGAGCTCCGCCCAATTGAGAAATACTGGGCTATTGTCAAGCGGAACCTAAAGAAGACCAAAAAACTGCTAAGGACGAGCAGCAGTTCAAGGCAAACTGGCTTTCTGCGGCGAAGAAGGTGGACAAGGTGGCTGTACAAAATCTGATGGCAGGTGTCAAGCGTGAGGCCCGGCAATTCGGATTTGGAAAAGCGAAAGCCTAACTGAATATTTTTCCTGAATTTTATACTAATTGAACTTGAAAAAGAAATTTAATTTGATTTTTTAAATAAACGATTTCAGCGATTTACACGCGTTTTCCCTTGACCAAATTTTGACCGTATCACCCTTTAATCTCCTGAAACTTCAATACACTTAGTCCAACGCTTTTCTAGCAATTCCATCCCTCGATTAAAATAGTTTTCCTCAAGGTCTTCAAAATAGTGGTTTACAACTGTAATTGCATCTTCATTTGAGGTAAAATGCTTGCCAGCAAGGATTTTTTTTTAGATTTGGGAACAAGTAAAAGTCACTGGGAGCTAAATCAGGAGAATAAAGTGGGTGGTCAAGCAATTCGTAATTTAATTCGTTGATTTTAGCCATTGTTAAAACACTTTTGTGCGCTGGTGCGTTGTCTTGATGAAAAATTATTTTTTGTTGTTTTGTAAGCCAGGACGTTTTTCTCAAATTTGTACTTTTAATTGATCCAAAAGGTTGCAATAGTTCTCTGAATTTATTGTTTTACCCTTTTGCTGATAGTCAATCAATAAAATACCTTTGAAGTCCCAAAAAAACCGTTGTCATAACCTCACCAGCCGATTGAATTGTTTTTGTTTTGGGGCACTTCCTCCAGCTTCAATCCATTGTTTGGATTGTTCTTTTGTCTCTGGAATATGTTATAGTGGTGGATCCATGTCTCATCAACAGTTATGAAACGACGCTCAAAATCCATTTTATTTCGCTTAAAACGATCCAAACAAGCTTGAGAAATGTTCATTCTTATGCGTTTTCGATCGACTGTTAACAAATGAGGCATCCCATCTTGCAGAAAGCATTTTCATCTGTAGTTCTTTATGCAAAATTAAATGGACTCGATCATTTGAGATGCCCATGATATTAGCAATTTCACGCACTTTTATTCGTCGATCATTTAATACCATATCATGCACTTTGGCTACAATTTCTGTTGTTGTTGTTGCTGTTGTTGGACGTCCATTACGTGGTTCATCTTCAATGATTGTACGACCACGTTTAAATTCAGCAACCCAATTTTTTACTGATGAATATGAAGGAGCACTTTCACCTAACACATTAACCATATCATTATGAATTTCTTGTCCCGATAAATATTTAATGACAGTACTCATTTCTAATTTTTCCATTGTAAAAATTGCGGATGCGTCTTTTTTGAACACCTGTTTCTATATGAAGGAGTTGTCAGATCGAAACAAAATTTAACATGTGTTCATAACAGAGATGGAAGTTTCCAAAACACTTAACTTTTTTTCTGTTTATACCGCGCTTGTTGTGCTAGGCTAAGAAGTTTCCAAAGTGCCCTCGTATATAAATGTAACTTATAACGATAATTTTCTATTGGTGACTATAACAGCTACGTAGCCCAGTGGATAGTGCGTTGGCTTACAAACTGTATGGTCGTCGGCTCGATTCTCCGTCCAGACGAAAGCTAAAATTTAACAAATTTATAAAACTTAATAATTTCTTCAGCATTGTTTGCATTACAGAAAAATGCCCTAAGAACTAAAAAACCTCGTGGAAGTGAGAAAGATGTGAAGGAATATGCAATTAGGCAAAAATAAAATTTTTTGAGCACAATCTTCTTTAGTAGAAAATCCTTCCGAGCATAAAAATTGTTGGGCTCAGCATGCTTCCAAGCATATAATATGTTAACACAAGTAAGGAAAGTCTAAAGTCGGGCGGGGACGACTATATTATACCCTGCACCACTTTGTAGATCTACATTTTCGATACCATATCACATCCGTCAAATGTGTTGGGTGCTATATATAAAGGTTTGTCCCAAATACCTACATTTAAATATCACTCGATTTGGACAGAATTTGATAGACTTTTACAAAATCTATAGACTCAAAATTTAAGTTGGCTAATGCACTAGGGTGGAACACAATTTTAGTAAAAAAAATATGGGAAACATTTAAATCTGAAGCAATTTTAAGGAAACTTCGCAAAAGTTTATTTATGATTTATGGCTCCATATATATGTAGAAGTTTAGGAAAATTAGTGTGATTTTTACAAATTTTCGACTAAGCAGTGGCGATTTTACAAGGAAAATGTTGGTATTTTGACCATTTTTGTCGAAATCAGAAAAACATATATATGGGAGCTATATCTAAATCTGAACCGATTTCAACCAAATTTGGCACGCATAGCTACAATGCTAATTATACTCCCTGTGCAAAATTTCAACTAAATCGGAGCAAAAAGTTGGCCTCTGTGGTCATTTGAGTGTAAATCGGGCGAAAGCTATATATGGGAGATATATCTAAATCTGAACCGATTTCAACCAAATATGGCACGCATAGTAACAATGCTAATTCTACTCCCTGTGCAAAATTTCAACTAAATCGGAGTTAAAAATTGGCCTCTGTGGTCATATGAGTGTAAATCGGGCGAAAGCTATATATGGGAGCTATATCTAAATCTGAACCGATTTTGCTGATATTTTGCAAGTTTTTCGAGACCCATAAAATATTCGGATGTACGGAATTTGAGGAAGATCGGTTGATATACACGCCAATTATGACCAGATCGGCGAAAAATATATATGGCAGCTATATCTAAATCTGAGCCGATTTTTTCCAAAATCAATACGGATTGTCTTTGAGCCGAAGCAGGACTCTATACCAAATTTTAGGACAATCGGACTAAAACTGCGAGCTGTACTTTGCACACAAAAATACACCAACAGACAGACAGACAGACGGACATGGCTGAATCCACTCAGAATTTAATTCTAAGCCGATCCGTATACTAAAAGGTTGGTATATGATTACTCCTTCTTGGCGTTACATACAAATGCACAAACTTATTATACCCTGTACCACAGTAGTGGTGAAGGGTATAATAAAACAAACATAATAATGTTTCGGCAATATCCAATAATATATGTGCTTCCTGCAAAATATGTTTAGAACATACGTTAGAGAAGCAATTTTTTTTTGAGGGCCGGTACTGTGTTCGCTTTCCGCTGCGAAATCTCATACAAAACCAAAAAATGCAAATCTTGCGAAATTTTTTCCGTTTGTGGTACTTGGTTTTTTTTTAGTTAAAAACTGACGTTTATAGCATGGCGCTATTTGCAATGTGAATTCAGAAATAATTTATTTATTAAAATTATTTGTGTGGATTTATAACGCAAACACGGATCATATTTTTGTTCCGAAAATATATAAAGGACCCAAGGAGTAATCGGGCGATGGAAGCTATATCTAAATCTTAACCAATTTCGATGAACTTTGGAAACTTACATTGGTACATTAGATTACTTTGTGCCAAATTTGACTATGATCTGTTTTTAGAAAAGCGCCATGTGACCCAATTTGTCGAAATCGTACCAAATTTCAGAAAAATCGGTTAATAATTGCGACGGGATCGTGCGAACTACAAATACATGGACAGACGGACGGAAAACCGGACAGACGGACACCAAGGGCTAGTGGATTATCCCAACTCAGTAACCGTTCGGACTCGGCAATAAAAAGAAGGTCCCTTGTCATGGCTTAACATAACATCGAGCAGCACTCAGTGATAAGAGAGAAGTTCACCACTGTGGTATCAAAATGGACTGAATAGTGTAATGAGCCAGATATATCGGGCTGCCACTATACCTAACCTAACCTAAGGGCTAAAATCACCTCCTGAGTCGATCGGTATATATTTTAAGGGGCCTAAAATCAATATTTCTAGTAGGCACATTTTTTAGCAGATCCATGTCCATGATCTAAAGCACCAACTAATGGATGATACCGAACAAAACAAATTTCACACGGCCTAGATTTTATTCAAAATCACCGTCGCAAAAATTAGCACAGTTGGGCATATTTGTGGAGACACTCCAAACGTGTCATAATGGCAACCCTGATTAGTCTTCATCTCATTTAACCGAACGTTTGATCACCTATCTTTTCAGATGGCCCATATGATATCGAAATGTTGGTTGGTAGTGTTGCTTTCCTATAAATGTTGATGATGACAACATTGTGCGAGTAGTATGTTGTCAATGTTGGAGATGTCTTTTAAATATTGTCGATTGTAAGTTCTGTTGTCGATATGTTTGCATATGATCTGTTTGTGCTCCCTTGTGTTATTCTTGTTCGATGGTTGGTTGCTAAAACAACAACATTTGTGGAAAAAAATTAATAATTTCTTGTCAGTTTTTTTTTGATTGTGTTTTTCTTTTGCCCTTTGGTTGCATAAGCCGAATAGGGTTTCTTTCTACATTCCATAATATACGTGGAACATTATCGGAAATTCTAAGTTCATCAGACCTTCGTCATTCGATGAAAGCAAATATTTGCTGCTGGCCGAACATTTATAGTGCCTTACTAACCTACTATTGGATACATTTTTTCTGGAAATGGCACGTCTGAACTTTTAACGGATATTACCACAAAGAATTTTTTTATACCCTCCACCATAGGATGGGCGGTATATTAACTTTGTCATTCCGTTTGTAACACATCGAAATATTGGTCAAAGACCCCATAAAGTATATATGTTCTGGGTCGTGGTGAAATTCTGAGTCGATCTAAGCATGTCCGTCTGTTGAAATCACGCTAACTTCCGAACGAAACAAGCTATCGACTTGAAACTTGGCACAAGTAGTTGTTATTGATGTAGGTCAGATGGTATTGCAAATGGGCCATATCGGACCACTTTTACCTATAGCTCCCATATAAACCGACGCTCAGATTTGGCTTGCAGAGCCGATCCGCTTGAAATTTGGTATGTGGTGTTAGTATATGGTCTATAACAACCATGCAAAATTGGTCCATATCGGTCCATAAATATATAATAAATATATAAACCGATACCCAGATTTGACCTCCGGAGCCTCTTGGAGAAGCAAAATTCATCCGATCCGGTTGAAATTTGGTACGTGGTGTTAGTATATGGTATCTAACAACCATGCAAAAATTGGTTCATATCGGTCCATAATTATATAGACCCCATATAAACCGACCCCAGATTTGAACTCCGGAGCCTCTTGGAAGAGCAAATTTAATCTGATCCTGTTGAAAGTTAGTACGTGGTTTTAGTATATGGTATCTAACAACCATGCAAAAATTGGTCCATATCGGTCCATAATTATATATAGCCCCCATATAAATCGATCCCCAGATTTCACCTCCGGAACCTCTTGGAGAAGCAAAATTCATCCGATTCGGTTGAAATTTGGTACATTTCGCTAGTATATGGCCGCTAACAGCCATGCAAAAATTGGTCCATATATTACTATAGAAAGTTTTGTCAAAATTTTATTTCTGCAGAAAAAGTTGTCAAAATTTTATTTTTATAGAAAATTTTGTCAAAATTTTATTTCTATAGAAAATTTTATCAAAATTTTATTCCTATAGAAAATTTTATCAAAATTTTATTTCTATAGATATTTTGTCAAAATTTTATTTCTATAGAAAATTGTGTCGAATTGAATTATATACGTCTTTAATCGGCTTTTTGTTTTGTTTACTATATCCCCCGTATGGAATAACTCACAATTTAGAAGACGGTGTTAAGGATTTTTTAAGATACCTTGCCATCGGCAAGAGTTACCGCAACCCAAGTAATTCAATTGTGGTAGAAGTTTTTACGCAATCCATGGTGGAGGGTACATAAGATTCGGCCTGGCCGAACTTACGGCCGTATATACTTGTTTTTTTTTTTTAATATATTCCAGATGTTTACCAATGTGGTATCACAATGGACCGAATAGTCTAAGTGAGCCTGATACATCGGGCTTCCACCTATCCTAACCTAACCTAATATATTCCATATATGTTCGGAAGATTCCGAAAAGATGTTCAACATTACATACTACTATAATAAATTTTTACTATGAAAATGCAAAATGTGTCTTATTAAAGACTTAAAGTCAGAAAAGAATAGTGCTTGATATAAACGAAATGGACTGTGTTGTTGGTTAAAAAATATTTTTTGTTTATTGAAAAACTAAAAATTTTGTAACAAACCAATTTTTTTTTGGTTATAAAAGTTTAAAATTTTCGAAGAAATTAAAAAAAAAAAAAACTATAACAAAAGTAAAACGTTTTCGGTACACGTTTTCCAAATGTTTTTTGTTTCTTGGCGTGTAAGTAACGTAGAAAGTCGGGCTGGGCCGACTATATCATAATGCCGTTCGGACTCAGCTATAAAAAGGAGGTCTCTTGTCACTAAGCTTAACATAGAATCGGGCAGCAATCAGTGATAAGAAAGAAGTTCACCACTGTAGTATCACAATGGACTGAATATTCTAAGTGAGCCTGTCGGGCTGTCACTATATCTAACCTAACCTAGCACATATAGTTAGTACATAGAATATTAGAGTAAGCCACCTGTGAGGAAGATCGGTTGATAAATAAGAGTTTTACGACCAAATTTGCCTAAATCGAGCGATACACATATATGGGAGCTATATCTAACTCTGACCCGATTTCGGTAAAATTTTACAGATTTAAAAAAGCGATCGGCTTTTAAAAAAGCGCAAAGTGACCCCATTTGTCGAAATCCGGCGATACATATATATGGGAGCTATATCTAAATTTGATCCTATTTCTTTTAAATTCAATAGCGTTCGTCCTTGTGCCAAAAAATCACCCCGTACCGAATTTCATCAATATTTGGTAATGATTGCGACCGGAATTATATAAACAACAAATAAATGGACATACGTCTGACCAAGCGCTATATCGACTCAGAAGGTGATTCTGAGTCGATCGGTATATATTTTATAGGGTCTAAAATCTAAATTTCTGGTAGGCACATTTTTTGGCAGATCAAAGTTATTTATACCCTGACCACTATGTGGTTTAGGCTATTTTTTTTTATTGAATTTTTTCATTAAAATGAACTTCCAAGGCTTAGCTTCTAAAGCCCTGGAACCGAAAACGAAGTACTTCCGTCCTGTGACAAGTCCATATAAAATTCATTGGAGTTGATCCAAGTTTGCGCTACTTCCGGATTACAAGTTGGGGATCCAAACTACTTTTTTGGAAATTCTATTTTTATTTTGCTGGGGGCTTTACTGAAGTTTATCCACTTTTTGATAAGGGAAAAACTTGATAACGGAGAAAATAGTCTTCCATGCAAAACAAAATTCGCATTCGGTTTTAGGACAAAAAATCTTTGCATATATAACAGGTTGGCTGATAAGTCCCCGGTCTAACAAAGAAAAACACATTTTTTTTGTTAAAATTCGTTTTTATTATTCAACCTAGTTCCCTTCAAAAGCGATACAACGATTACAACGACCTTCCAATTTTTTGATACCATTTTGGCAGTACTCCTTCGGTTTTGCCTCAAAATAGGCCTCAGTTTCGGCGATCACCTTTTCATTGCAGCCATCCTTTTGAGGTCTGAGAACAAGAAAAAGTCGCTGGGGGCCAGATATGGAGAATACGGTGGGTGGGGAAGCAATTCGAAGCCCAATTTCATGAAGTTTTGCCATCGTTCTCAATGACTTGTGGCACGGTGCGTTGTCTTGGTGGAACAACACTTTTTTCTTCTTCATATGGGGCCGTTTTGCCGCGATTTCGACCTTCAAACGCTCCAATAACGTCAGTCACTGTTGATGGTTTTTCCCTTCTCAAGATAATCGATAAAAATTATACCATGAGCATCCCAAAAAACAGAGGCCATTACTTTGCCAGCGGACTTTTGAGTCTTTCCACGCTTCGGAGACGGTTCACCGGTCGATGTCCACTCAGCCGACTGTCGATTGGACTCAGGAGTGTAGTGATGGAGCCATGTTTCATCCATTGTCACATATCGACGGAAAAACTCGGGTGTATTACGAGTTAACAGCTTCAAACACCGCTCAGAATCATCAACACGTTGTTGTTTTTGGTCAAATGTGAGCTCGCGCGGCACCCATTTTGCACAGAGCTTCCGCATATCCAAATATTGATGAATGATATGACAACACGTTCCTTTGATATCTTTAAGGCCTCTGCTATCTCGATCAACTTCATTTTACGGTCATTCAAAATCATTTTGTGGATTTTTTTGATGTTTTCGTCGGTAACCACCTCTATCGGGCGTCCACTGCGTTCACCGTCCTCCGTGCTCATTTTACCACGCTTGAATTTTGCATACCAATCAATTAGTGTTGATTTCCCTGGGGCAGGGTCCGGAAACTCATTATCAAGCCAAATTTTTGCTTCCACCGTATTTTTCCCCTTCATAAAACAGTATTTTATCAAAACACGAAATTCCTTTTTTCCCATTTTTTTCACAATAACGTTCAAGTTGCTTCACAAAAGACGCTCTATCTCACAAACTAATTGACTTACAGACGTCAAATTTTGACACGAATCATTTGAAGGTTGGTACTATATAAAAATAATATGCATTTAATACTAGCGACGCCATCTATGTGTCAGACTGGGGACTTATCAGCCAAGCTGCTATTTTTAGCAGTGCACATTTCCTGTAATGATAGAAGCCTCTTTGAGTTTGCTGGGTTAACACTATTTTGTACAAACAAAATTGAGAAACTCCTTAAATCAGAAGCAAATCTGTAAGAAATGCAAAACACTTGCCATTGATATCTTGGTTCGTCCTCCTCTATTCGAAAGTCAATAATCATTGGATCGGAACGACATAAAGGGTTCATAGTGGGAATGTCTTTGTGCACAGATAGGCTGAGTTTTGTTTTTCTTGTTTCTTTTTGGGCCACATATGCCACAGACACATAACTATAGTATCGTGTCCAACATCAGTATTCCAAGCATATTTATGTAAATTATGATCATTTTCATATTTATTATTGAACTGTTCAGTGTGTCGTCTGGTTGGGCAACATTGATGTTTTGTCCTACACAAAGTAATGGACACCAGCCAATATTGTATTCGGCGTCTTTTTGGGGGCTTCCAAGGCTAGCCCATTTGTCTGGTTAGTGTTATGGCATTGATTTCTTTTTGGCGATTGCAAATGATGACTGCTTTGAATTTGTTATTCCCTCCAACATAAACTATAAACTACCTACCTCTTTTTTCTAATGCAACTACTATTCCTGACATGGAGATCCATGAGGGAAACCGAAAGAAAAACCAAAGTTGTAATATTCAAATTATTTTCCAGTGTTTCATCATATGCCGCCACCAGTGTCGAAATTTCTCTAAGACGATATTGTTGGAAAAGTTTTCATGTTTATTTTTGGACAAGTTGTATCCTTCTTTATTGAGTTAACTGAGACTACCAGCGATAACTAATTGTTTTGTTTATTTTGACTCTGACTCAGATTACATTTACCTCTTGACTTATGTGTCATTTGCTCCTTGACTTGACACGAAGTGAAAAGTTTACCAATCACTATTTCGTATGTGTTTTTGTACAAAGTCTGAGCGAAATATTACAATGGCACGCGATTTTGCTCTAAGTAAATCATTTTACAATCTAACACTCTAGAATTAGTTTTGAAAGGAAACGAGTGAGTGGTATCAAATTTTTTTTGTTTTAGAAAACGACACACAGTGATGCGTGATCAGTTGTGATGATTTTTCAAAATTTAATTCCGACTTCCTCCCACTTATGTGAACCCAGAAGCCAGGGTTTTACCCAGAGTAGCTTAAAATTTGCACAAGGAATACAATTGAGTGTGGTAAATTTGACTGAAATCGGTTCAGATTTAGATTTAGATATAGATCCCATACATAACAGATTGGCTGATAAGTCCCCGGTCTAACAAAGAAAAACACATTTTTTTGTCAAAATTCCTTTTTATTATTCAACATAGTTCCCTTCAAGAAGGATACTACGATTATAACGACCTTCCAATTTTTTGATACCATTTTGGTAGTACTCCTTCGGTTTTGCCTCAAAATAGGCCTCAGTTTCGGCGATCACATCTTCATTGCATCCCAATTTTTTCCCTGCGAGCATCCTTTTGAGGTCTGAGAACAAGAAAAAGTCGCTGGGGGCCAGATCTGGAGAATACGGTGGGTGGGGAAGCAATTCGAAGCCCAATTCATGAATTTTTGCCATCGTTCTCAATGACTTGCGGCACGGTGCGTTGTCTTGGTGGAACAACACTTTTTTCTTCTTCATATGGGGCCGTTTGGCCACGATTTCGACCTTCAAACACTCCAATAACGCCATATAATAGTCACTGTTGATGGTTTTCCCCTTCTCAAGATAATCGATAAAAAATTCTTCCATGCGCATCCCAAAAAACAGAGGCCATTACTTTGCCAGCGGACTTTTGAGTCTTTCCACGCTTCGGAGACGGTTCACCGGTCGATGTCCACTCAGCCGACTGTCGATTGGACTCAGGAGTGTAGTGATGGAGCCATGTTTCATCCATTGTCACATATCGACGGAAAAACTCGGGTGTATTACGAGTTAACAGCTGCAAACACCGCCCAGAATCATCAACACGTTGTTGTTTTTGGTCAAATGTGAGCTCGCGCGGCACCCATTTTGCACAGAGCTTCCGCATATGCAAATATTGATGAATGATATGACCAACACGTTCCTTTGATATCTTTAAGGCCTCTGCTATCTCGATCAACTTCATTTTACGGTCATTCAAAATGATTTTGTGGATTTGTTTGATGTTTTCGTCGGTAACCACCTCTTTCGGGCGTCCACTGCGTTCACCGTCCTTCTGTTATTTATCTTCTGAAAGATCAAAATATTTATAGTATTTATTTAACTCTTCACATAATCGGCGAACAGAAACGTGATTTTCAAAGTTTGTGCGAAAGTACTGAATGCGAAGCATTCTTTCTTCAATTCCAGGGAGCTAATCACGGCATTAGATATCTTTGTCGAATCACGGGAGTCTATATCGAGTTTTATTGATTGAAAATTTTTTTTCGATTGGTAAATTATTATCGTAAAACATTTTTTCCTTATTGTTTACACCTTTTTCGCCAATTAGGATTAGTAAATATTTTAGTTTTAGCTCGAATTGTTGCCCATTTGAAATAAATTTTGCATGTAATGAACATATTTTGAATATTTAGGACTCGAATAAAAGTTAAACAAAG
The DNA here is from genome assembly GCF_050003625.1 of Haematobia irritans. Classification (NCBI taxonomy): domain Eukaryota; kingdom Metazoa; phylum Arthropoda; class Insecta; order Diptera; family Muscidae; genus Haematobia; species Haematobia irritans. Next base: position 84,304,277 of record NC_134399.1, on the reverse strand, counting down.
GGAGCCACCCTGGTGCAATGGTTAGCATATCCGCCTTGCATACACAAGGTCGTGGGTTCGATTCCTGATTCGACCGAACACCAAAAAGTTTTTCAGTTGTGGATTATACCACCTCATTAATGCTGGTGACATTTCTGAGTGTTTCAAAGCTTCTCTAAGTGGTTTCACTAAAATGTGAAACGCCGTTCGGACTCGGCTATAAAAAGGAGGTGCCTTGTCATTGAGCTTAACATGGCAGCACTCAGTGATAAAAGAAAAGTTCACCACTATGGTATCACAATGGACTGAATAGCCTAAGTGAGCCTGATACATCGGGCTGCCACCTAACCTAACCTAAAGTTAAACAAAAATTGGTTATAGTCGAGTTTGGGAGCGAACTCGACCGGGATCAAAGAACCATATAAATAGTGCACAGGCAAGAGCGATATCCAAGAGATTGCGATCAATTACCGTACCACACCATGGAAACATAACGCTTCTTGTCCACCATATAAGAATATTGAATGATGGAAGATTCCAATGGCCAAAGGGTTTAAGACGGCAGACAGTTGTAATATCCACAGAATTGACGTTTACATGGTACCAAAACTTAAATTCCTCCAAGTAACAATTGAAAACTTCCTTCGTCAGCCGAAATTGTCAATTGAGCCTGCAAAAAGGACACTTTCTAACAGTGCGTACCATTTCAAACCCCTGATATTAACTTTGTCATTCGGTTTGTAACACATGGAAATATTGCTCTAAGACCCCATAAAGTATATATATTCTGGTGGTGAAATTCTGAGCCGACCTAAGCATGTTCGTCCGTCCGTCCGTCTGTTGAAATCACGCTAATTTCCGAACGAAACAAGCTATCGACTTCAAACTTGGCACACGTAGTTGTTATTGATGTAGGCCGGATGGTATTGCAAATGGGCCCCATATAAACCGACCCCCAGATTTGGCTTGCGGAGCCTCTAAAAGTAGCATATTTCATCCAATCTGTCTGAAATTAGGTACATGGCGTAAGTAACAGGTTGGCTGATAAGTCCCCGGTCTGACACATAGATGACGTCGCTAGTATTAAATGCATATTATTTTTATATAGTACCAACCTTCAAATGATTCGTGTCAAAATTTGACGTATGTAAGTCAATTAGTTTGTGAGATAGAGCGTCTTTTGTGAAGCAGCTTTTGTTATTGTGAAAAAATGGAAAAAAAGGAATTTCGTGTTTTGATAAAATACTGTTTTCTGAAGGGAAAAAATACTGTGGAAGCAAAAACTTGGCTTGATAATGAGTTTCCGGACTCTGCCCCAGGGAAATCAACAATAATTGATTGGTATGCAAAATTCAAGCGTGATGAAATGAGCACGGAGGACGGAAACACAAAAAATCCACAAAATGATTTTGAATGACCGTAAAATGAAGTTGATCGAGATAGCAGAGACCTTAAAGATATCAAGGGAACGTGTTGGTCATATCATTCATCAACTGAGGCCTATTTTGAGGCAAAACCGAAGGAGTACTACCAAAATGGTATCAAAAAATTGGAAGGTCGGTATAATCGTTGTATCGCTCTTGAAGGGAACTAAAAAAGAATTTTGAAAAAAATGTGTTTTTCTTTGTTAGACCGGGGACTTATCAGCCAACCTGTTAAATGGTCTCTTGCAACCATGCAAAAAATGGTCAATATCGGTCCATAATTATATATAGCCCCCAGATTTGGCTTGCGGAGCCCCTAAGAGAAGCAAATTTCATCCGATCCCCTTGAAATTTGATACGTGGTGTTAGTATACCAACCATACAAAACATGGTCTATATCGGTTCATAATTATATATAGCCCCCACCGAGCCCTAGATTTGACCTCCGGAGCCTCATGAAGGAGCGATTCGATTGAAATTTGGGACATGTCGCTAGTGTATGGCCGATAACAATCAAACCAAAATTGGTCCGATCGATCTATATTATATATAGCCCCCAAATAAACCGATCGCCAATCACAGAAAAATCACGATTGCCACTCGAGTCAAAAATAATCTACCACACTTTTATTGCCACAGAAAATTTTGTCAAAATTTTATATTTCTATAGAAAATTTTGTCAAAATTTTATATTTCTATAGAAAATGTTGTCAACATTTTACGTCTTTAGGAAATTTTGTCAAAATATAATTTCTATACAAAATTTTGTCAAAAATTTATTTCTATAGAAAATTTTGTCAAAATTTTATTTCTTTGGAAAATGTTGTCAAAATTTTATTTCTGTAGAAAATTTTGTCAAAATATTATTTCTATAGAAAATTTAGAAAGCATTTCATAGTTGGAGAGGAATATTTTGCAAAATCTTCTACAACATCAAGAATTCTTCCAATCTACCACACAGTAAAAAATCTGCCATTTTTGGTAGATTCGTTTTCATAATTGTATATAGCCTCCATATAAACCGAACCCCATATTTCAATTCTTGCTCTATAATTACCGCACAAAAGTTCATATCGGTTCGTAAGTATTTCTTCCCTATATATGCAGGTCAAGAACTGAATATATACGTATTTAATCGACCTCGATTCTTTTGTCTACTATATATCCCGGACTAACTTCATAAGCGTAGGAAGGCCTCTGGGGAGGGGGCTTAGACCCCCCCAGAAAAATTTTAGCCCCCCCCCCCCAGAATTTGAAAACCTATTTACGATTTTACATTTTTATAAAATTAACTCGTACAGCGCACAAAGTTTCACTAAAGACTTTCATGTACAATCGAATTACTTAAGTTGTGGTAGAAGTCTGATATTTATGAAATAAAGCTGTGGTTGAACTTATGATTTAGTTGAATAAAAAATACTAATTGATATTAAAACTATTATTTCATAAATTTATATCTTAACAATGTGAAAATGTTCTTTTTGGGTTTGGAAGTGGTACAAAATTGGCGGAGAAGCGATGAATGTAATATGAACTTGTCATAGAACGAATGTCCACCGTTTCAACAACCGTTGCAATGAATTTGCATCACTTCTTAGGGTGTGATCTGAATTCAGTGTTTTGAATGTGAATTAAAAATTTTGTGATATTTTCCCAAATAAATAATTTTTATACTTTTTTATGATTTTTAATGCATTCTAACGCTTGTTTGAAACGTTTTTTTTTTCAAATATTATCGATTTTTCTATAATGGATTTAGCATTTTTGTGGCAAAATTTGAATAATTTGTACCATTTTATTTATTCTTACTCTTTTTTTAAACTATTTGAAAAAAGAAAACAAAAAATTAAGCATTAAAATGTAAAAAAATTAAGTAAAAATCTTCCTGTGTAGTTAAAATAGTTAACTTCTTTGTGAGGACATTTTTGGAAGTGCTTTTAAAGTTGTGCCTTTAGAACAACTCCCAATTTTTTGCTGGGAAAAGTGTGGAACTACCCTACGGGAAATGGATCAACCACAGAAATGGTACAGGACTAGTCCCTGGTGTGTATGGACCAGTCCCAGTTCTGATCAAAATGTATGGAAGGGACCGTCCACTTTAACATGGGTTTGTCATTGACGGAGTAAACTTACATTTTAAGACGCGTCTTGGACTCATCCCAAAGGACACGTCCTGGGACAATTTAGCAGGAGCAACCCATAAACAGGTCCTCAGGAACCAGTCTCGGACAAACTCTTAGAAATCTCTTTCAATTTGGGCTCCTAATCGAACCCGAAATGAAAAAAAAAACTTTTGAAATATGTCGAACAAAAGGTTATTCTGATCATTTTATTTCACTAAATGTGAAAATTGCAACTAACTGGAGCACAGGTACCAGTCCGTCAGTGGCAATTTGCACCAATTTCCCGTGGGGTATTTTAGTTGCTTTATTGTAAATTGATTGTCGAGTTATTTTGATGTCTATTTTTATACCCTCCATCATAGGATGGGGGTATATTAACTTTGTCATTCCGTTTGTAACACATCGAAATATTGCTCTAAGACCCCATAAAGTATATATATTCCGGGTCGTGGTGAAATTCTGAGTCGATCTGAGCATGTCCGTCCGTCCGTCCGTCCGTCCGTCCGTCCGTCCGTCTGTTGAAATCACGCTAACTTCCGAACGAAACAAGCTATCGACTTGAAACTTGGCACAAGTAGTTGTTATCGATGTAGGTCGGATGGTATTGAAAATGGGCCATATCGGTCCACTTTTACGTATAGCCCCCATATAAAGGGACCCTCAGATTTGGCTTGTGGAGCCTCTAGCAGAAGCATATTTCATCCGATCCGGCTGAAATTTGGTATATAGTGTTGGTATATGGTCTCTAACAACCACGCAAAAATTGGTCCACATAGGTCCATAATTATATATAGCCCCCATATAAACCGATCCTCAGATTTGGCTTGCGGAGTCTAAAAGAGAAGCAAATTTCATCCGATCCGGCTGAAATTTGGTACATAGTGTTGGTATATGGTCTCTAACAACCATGCAAAAATTGGTTCACATCGGTCCATAATTATATATAGCCCCCATATAAACCGATCCCCAGATTTGGCTTGCGGAGCCTCAAAGAGAAGAAAATTTCATCCGATCCGGCTGAAATTTGGTACATGATGTTGGTATATGGTCTCTAACAACCATGCAAAAATTGGTCCATATCGGTTCTTAATTATATATAGCCCCCACATAAACCGATCCCCAGATTTGGCTTGTGGAGCCTCTAAGAGAAGCATATTTCATCCGATCCTGCTGAAATTTGGTACATGGTGTTGATATATGGTCTGTAACAATCATGCAAAAATTGGTCCACATCGGTCCATAATTATATATAGCCCCCATATAAAGCGATCCCCAGATTTGCCTTGCGGAGCCTCAAAGAGAAGAAAATTTCATCCGATCCGCCTGAAATTTGGTACATGATATTGGTATATGGTCTCTAACAACCATGCAAAAATTGGTCCACATCGGTTCATAATTATATATAGACCCCATATAAACCGATCTCCAGATTTGGCTTGCGAAGCCTCAAAGAGAAGCAAATTTCATCCGATCCGGCTGAAATTTGGTACATGGTATTGGTATATGGTCTCTAACAACCGTGCAAAAATTGGTCCACATCGGTCCATAATTATATATAGTGCCCATATAAAACATTCTCCAGATTTGACCTCCGGAGCCTCTTGGAGGAGCGAAATTCATCCGATCCGGTTCAAATTAGGAACGTGGTGTTAGTATATGGTCGCTAACAACCATACCAAAATTGGTCCAATCACACAAAAATTGGTCCATATCGGTTCATAATCATGGTTGCCACTAGAGCCAAATATAATCTACCAAAATTTTATTTCTATAGAAAATTTTGTCAAAATTTTATTTCTAGGGAAAATTTTTTTAAAATTTTATTCGGTTCATAATAAAATTTTCATCATTGTCAAAATTTTATTTCTATAGAAAATTTTGTCAAAATTTTATTTCTATAGAAAATTTTGTTCAAATTTTATTCGGTTCATAATCATTGTTGCCACTCGAGCCAAAACTAATCTACCAAAATTTTATTTCTATAGAAAATTTTGTCAAAAGTTTATCTCTATAGAAAATTTTGTTAAAATTTTATTTTTGTAGAAATTTTTGTCAAAATTTTCTTTCTATAGAAAATTTTGTCAAAATTTTTATTTCTATAGAAAATTTTGTGAAAATTTTATTTCTGTAGAAAATGTTGTCAAAATTTTATGTCTACTTTGTCAAACTGAATTATATACGTATTGGATCGATCTTTTTATACCCTCCATCATAGGATGGGGGTATATTAACTTTGTCATTCCGTTTGTAACACATCGAAATATTGCTCTAAGACCCCATAAAGTATATATATTCCGGGTCGTGGTGAAATTCTGAGTCGATCTGAGCATGTCCGTCCGTCCGTCCGTCCGTCCGTCCGTCCGTCCGTCTGTTGAAATCACGCTAACTTCCGAACGAAACAAGCTATCGACTTGAAACTTGGCACAAGTAGTTGTTATCGATGTAGGTCGGATGGTATTGAAAATGGGCCATATCGGTCCACTTTTACGTATAGCCCCCATATAAAGGGACCCTCAGATTTGGCTTGTGGAGCCTCTAGCAGAAGCATATTTCATCCGATCGGGCTGAAATTTGGTATATGGTGTTGGTATATGGTCTCTAACAACCACGCAAAAATTGGTCCACATAGGTCCATAATTATATATAGCCCCCATATAAACCGATCCTCAGATTTGGCTTGCGGAGCCTAAAAGAGAAGCAAATTTCATCCGATCCGGCTGAAATTTGGTACATAGTGTTGGTATATGGTCTCTAACAACCATGCAAAAATTGGTTCACATCGGTCCATAATTATATATAGCCCCCATATAAACCGATCCCCAGATTTGGCTTGCGGAGCCTCAAAGAGAAGAAAATTTCATCCGATCCGGCTGAAATTTGGTACATGATGTTGGTATATGGTCTTAACAACCATGCAAAAATTGGTCCATATCGGTTCTTAATTATATATAGCCCCCACATAAACCGATCCCCAGATTTGGCTTGTGGAGCCTCTAAGAGAAGCATATTTCATCCGATCCTGCTGAAATTTGGTACATGGTGTTGATATATGGTCTGTAACAATCATGCAAAAATTGGTCCACATCGGTCCATAATTATATATAGCCCCCATATAAAGCGATCCCCAGATTTGCCTTGCGGAGCCTCAAAGAGAAGAAAATTTCATCCGATCCGCCTGAAATTTGGTACATGATATTGGTATATGGTCTCTAACAACCATGCAAAAATTGGTCCACATCGGTTCATAATTATATATAGACCCCATATAAACCGATCTCCAGATTTGGCTTGCGAAGCCTCAAAGAGAAGCAAATTTCATCCGATCCGCCTGAAATTTGGTACATGGTATTGGTATATGGTCTCTAACAACCGTGCAAAAATTGGTCCACATCGGTCCATAATTATATATAGTGCCCATATAAAACATTCTCCAGATTTGACCTCCGGAGCCTCTTGGAGGAGCGAAATTCATCCGATCCGGTTCAAATTAGGAACGTGGTGTTAGTATATGGTCGCTAACAACCATACCAAAATTGGTCCAATCACACAAAAATTGGTCCATATCGGTTCATAATCATGGTTGCCACTAGAGCCAAATATAATCTACCAAAATTTTATTTCTATAGAAAATTTTGTCAAAATTTTATTTCTATAGAAAATTTTGTCAAAATTTTATTTCTAGGGAAAATTTTTTTAAAATTTTATTCGGTTCATAATAAAATTTTCATCATTGTCAAAATTTTATTTCTATAGAAAATTTTGTCAAAATTTTATTTCTATAGAAAATTTTGTTCAAATTTTATTCGGTTCATAATCATTGTTGCCACTCGAGCCAAAAATAATCTACCAAAATTTTATTTCTATAGAAAATTTTGTCAAAAGTTTATCTCTATAGAAAATTTTGTTAAAATTTTATTTTTGTAGAAATTTTTGTCAAAATTTTCTTTCTATAGAAAATTTTGTCAAAATTTTTATTTCTATAGAAAATTTTGTGAAAATTTTATTTCTGTAGAAAATGTTGTCAAAATTTTATGTCTACTTTGTCAAACTGAATTATATACGTATTGGATCGATCTTTTTTGATTTAATATATACCACGTATGGACTTACATACAATTTAGAAGATGGTGTTAGGAGGTTTTAAGATACCTTGCCATCGGCAAGCGTTACCGCAACTTAAGTAATTCGATTGTGGATGGCAGTGTTTAGATGAAGTTTCTACGCAATCCATGATGGAGGGTACATAAGCTTCGGCCTGGCCGAACTTACGGCCGTATATACTTGTTTTTTATTCAATTGTATGAAATAAAACATTAGTTGAACCTATAAGTTCAGTCTATAAAGTTTTAGCTAGGGGGGCTATAGCCCACCCTAGGAAAATTGTCTAGCTACGCTAATGACTAACTTACAATTTAGAAGATGATGTTAAGAAGTTTTGAGATGTCGAAATTTTTATCGACTCAAAACCCAAGAAATTTAATTGTGGATGACCGTCTGTAGTAGAAGTTTCTACGCAATCCACGGTGGAGGGTACATAAGATTCGACCTGGCCGAACTCACGGCCGTATATACTTGTTTTTTTTTTTTTTTTTTTAAATCGTCAAAACATATGTTTTATCTACATTCTATTTTGTGCCGCTAACTTAATTTTGTCAGAGAAATTGCATCAAATTTCGATCGAACGCCGTGATCCAAACTTTTAATCATATCAACAATTTTTCGATACGATTATGAATTCGATATCGAATGCCGTGATTAGCTCCAACGAATCGTTCTTTGTAACCGTGAATACTGTAAAATGTTTAATAGTTTCCAAAACAACTCACGAATATATTGTCAGCACTGCACAGTTTCACCAAACGTTTTTTTACCTTCTCGGGCAAATTAGTTGCAATAAAACATTCGAATAAAGGGGACATTTTCTAATGACCGACCGACAGTCATGCAAACTCTCATCGCACAATGACACACGGCCACCAAACATTCATGACAAACTTTACGAAATGCCGCAAAGCAATTTTCTATAATTATATCAAGTTTGAATGACGAAAATAAAATGCATGAAAATGGCGTGTCTAACATTGGGCCCAAGAAATGTTGTAGGTAGGTAGGTGGGAAGAAATAAATTGGCCAACAATAAAGGGAATACTCGCCGTCTGTGGGAAAGGGACAAATGGCAAAAGTTTTGTGACAATAATTACGCCAAATTTAAGAGGCGGAAAATGGTTCTGCTCCAAAAGCACACCACCATTAAACTGTGAAAGGGACACTTCAAATATGTTAGGCCAAATATAAGGGGCAAGGCTAACAGCCAATAAATAAGTGGTACTTCAGACTGTCAGCCATGTAAATAATTTTCTGAAAATTAATGGAATTATAGCAACATGCCCCAAGTTGAGATCCCTTAGAACCAAGGTTTAGATTTTTAATGCTCCTTCACTCCTTTGGCGTAAAAGAAGAAGAAGAATGTGTATAAAATGGTTATTTTATGTGTATGGTGTTTTTGTTCGTTCGTTTCGAAGGGAAGCTTAAAAAATTTTCAAAATTATTTGAAACTTAAACAAGTGCCATGGACTTTATCCGTGAATGGTTCTTTCTCTCTCTCTCACTCTAAGTATAGTGCATTTTGTTGATGTCTAAAATATCCGTGAGCATTAAAGATGTCAACTTGTCTGTCAGTATGACATTGTACGACGTTGTGTTAAGTCCGAAGACGCCTTTGCCAAAGGATACGGGACTTGTTAATGTGAAATGGCAGACAAATGCTATGTTAAATGGAGAAATTTATTTCTACTCGAAGACCAAGATGACGTATGTCCCTGTGCCAAAACGTTGAGATTTTTCAAGATGTCATTTTCGTACATTTTACATTTCGTTCAAGGTAATTTCCTGACAAACATATGTTGCATTTTGTATTATGCTTTATGTTTGGTGTCAAGGGATTAGGGTTGCCACATGTTTTTACTGGTAGCTGGTAACAGGGAGAGCGAGTTTCAGCTAAATTGCCTATGTGCAATATTCCACTTAAACGATGGAATAGACGAAATTTCAACCCTTGGCGCACTCGTAGTTTTGTTTAAACTTGAGTGTCCGCGGATTCTAGAAAACCGAAAAAAGAGTCATATCGGTAGGTGATTCAATTGGATACTTTTATGACAAGAGTAATAGGAACTCAGGATTTCTAATGGCGACGAATAGAGAGGATTTGAGGCCGTTGATAGGCATCATAACGGGACACAATACACTTCGGAAGCATATGGTGAGGATTGGCTTAATGACCGATGATATTTGTAGATGGTGCCTTGACCCAGAGGCCACAGAATACTCTTACCATTTTCTGTGGGAGCTACCGTGGTGCAATGGATAGCATGCCCGCCTTGAATATACAAGGTCGTGGGTTCGATTCCTGCTTCGACCGAACACCAAAAAGTTTTTCAGCGGTGGATTATCCCACCTCAGTAATGCTGGTGACATTTCTGAGGGTTTTAAAAGCTTCTCTAAGTGGTTTCACTGCAATGTGGAACGCCGTTCGGACTCGGCTATAAAAAGGAGGTCCCTTGTCATTGAGAGAAGTTCACCAATGTGGTATCACAATGGACTGAATAGTCTAAGTGAGCCTGATACATCGGGCTGCCACCTAACTTAACCTAACCATTTTCTGTGCTAGTGTCGGGCATTATCTTTTAGAAGAAACAAGATACTGGGCTCTTTTTTCTTTCAGGATATTACTGAGGTACGGGACTGTAATTTAAAGGATATACTCGCCTTTATCAAGGCTTCAGGATGGAAGACCTAGAGAACCGTAAAGGAGATGTGACCGACCCGGACAGAGGAAGACAGATGTCGAAGAGGGAAGAAACAACCATGAGGAATCACAATGGACCAGCATGGTCTAAGTGGACACCATTTTTCCGTTCTACGGATTTGGTTTCATCCTCTATAAGCTAACCTAACCTATCCCTCTCTTCTTCTCAATTTAGATGGCTACCATCGACAATACACACATAGAAAAAAGTCTGCTACAATCAGCACTCTATGCCTGCTGTTATATTTTTTTACACTGAGCATACCCGGTTCCAAAGATTTTGTCTTTACTTTGAAAATTTGGTATTGATTCCGAGCCAAAGAAGCGGAGAATACAAGTAAGGATACTTTTAAGACACAATTCTCTCTTTTTTCGATTTTTCAGCTTTTTTTCTTCATATGCTATCAAAGTCCTTTAAAAACAAGTTAACGACGACTTTATTTTTCAAATTAAGACTCGACTTCTAGTAGAAATTATGATGTGTATCAAGTAAAAAACGTCTTTAAAATAAAGTGATGAAAAATATGTCCTATATTTGAACGATTTTTTGCTTTGTAGTCAAGATGCAAAAAGACAACAAATTTAAAGACAATTTCATTATATTTAAAGGTTTTTTTCTAAATTATTAAAGTCAAGTTGACCTTAGCCCAAACATTTTTTCTTTCATGTTATGATATCCATTTTTAAATCAAATCATTTAATTATAAGGACAATACGACTTCATTGACAAGTTTATCGACCTTTGGTCAAGGAAAAAACTTTATACTAGAGAAATGCGTCTTCTATGCTAAGCAAAATTTGCATTCGTATTTTAAAGACATGTAATCTTTGACCTCACGACAATATTTTTTTCAGTGTACTTCAGGGTCTAACGAACAACAAATTATAAAATTTGTAAGTTATAAATTTTTCCGCAAAGCATATTTAAGAACCAAAAGTAGTTTTTCGTATATACTTATAAGCTCCTAAATACGATCAGCAAACATTTTGTTTGCTGTTATGCCTCAATTTGATAATATTCAGATTTTTGGGCAAATACTATAGATATTCATAAAATATTGGTTTAATTGTGTTAGGATACTTCCTAAGTTGAACCTTTTATTTGTTTCAGCCAAACTAAAATGTGTTTTGGTGTAATCGAGGTTAAACAGCAAACAGTGACTTCTTTCCATTTTTCAGCAGACTTTTCTGATGTCCCTACTAACGAATTTCTTTGGATGTTTCGTACCAATTTTTCATGAGCCAGACGATCTCACTAATTAAGTGCAACCCAAGAGAGTCAGCCTAGTTTCGTGACCGTCGAAGAAAACTCAATCCTCTGGAACAGTGAATGACATTCAGCAAAGTGCTTCGAAGAAAGCGAAGACTACCCTTTCGTTCGGAAAGGTAATTACAAGCGTTTACTGGTATTGAACAAGTGAGATGTAGATGGTACAGCTACGGAAACTCATTTTGCAGGACTCGCGAACACTTATATTATGTGATCAGCGTCGTCACAATAAAATTGGATTTTGAGTGAAATTGTTTCCAGAATTGGACCAAAATTACAACTAGCGGACCACTTTTCAATTGTTGTCCCTTTTTATATAGAATAGCGTGTAAAACTAAGCACATGATTTGTACTTTTCAGTTGAAATGCCTGTAAAAATATAACCAACGAACCAAAGTCAGTGTCTCTTTTTGGGCAGTTTTAATAGTTTTGCGCATACATTTAATAAGATTTTGTACCTTTTCGGTATTTTCTTATACGTTATTTCAGAATCGATTAGAAATCGATTTGATAGAGGTAGGGGGATCGTGCTGACCATGGATTGCGTAGAAACTTCTTCTAAGCACTGTCATCCACAATCGAATTACTTAAGTTGCCGTAACGCTTGCCGATGGCAAGGTATTCTGCAACCTCCTAATACCGTCTTCTAAATTGTATGTAAGTCCATACGTGATATATATTAAAATTTTAACAAAATTTTCTATAGAAATAAAATTTTCACAAAATTTTCTATAGAAATAAAATTTTGACAAAAATTTCTATAGAAATAAAATTTTAACAAAATTTTCTATAGAAAAAAAATTTTGACAAAATTTTCTATAGAAATAAAGTTTTGACAACATTTTCTATAGAAATAAAATTTTAACAAAATTTTCTATAGAAATAAAATTATAACAAAATTTTCTATAGAAATAAAATTTGGTAAATTATTTTGGCTCGAGTGGCAACCATGATTATGAACCGATATGGACCAATTTTTGTGTGATTGGAGATCGGCTATATATAACTATAGAACCATATGGACCAATTTTGGTATGGTTGTTAGCGGTCGTACACCAACACCACGTTTCAAATTTGAACCGGATCGGATGAATTTTGCTCCTCCAAGAGGCTCCGGAGGTCAAATCTGGAGAACGGTTTATATGGGGCTATATATAAATTATGGACCGATATGGACCAATTCTGGCATGGTTGTTAGAGAACATATACTAACACCATGTTCCAAACTTCAACCGGATCGGATGAAATACGCTTCTCTTATAGGCTCCGCAAGCCAAATCTGGGGATGGCTTATATGGGAGCTATATATAATTATTGACCGATGTGGACCAATTTTTGCATAGTTGTTAGAGACCATATATTAACACCATGTACCAAATTTCAGCCGGATCGGATGAAAATGCTTCTGTTAGAGGCTCCGCAAGCCAAATCTGAGGGCTATACGTAAAAGTGAACCGATATGCCCCATTTGCAATACCATCCGACCTACATCAATAACAACTACTTGTGCCAAGTTTCAAGTCGATAGCTTGTTTCTTTCGGAAGTTAGCTAGATTTCAACAGACGGACGGACGGACATGCTTAGATCGACTCAGAATTTCACCACGACCCATAATATATATACTTTATGGTGTCTTAGAGCAATATTTCGATGTGTTGCAAACGGAATGATAAAGTTAATATCCATCCTATGGTGGAGGGTATAAAAAATATTGAGTTTGGTAGGTAATATTTTTATAGGTACATCAACTCAAAGTATAAAACATGTGCATTTTGCACGTTACTGTATATCAGAAAACCGCGGTTGAACGGTAGGAGCTTCCAAAATCAAAACAATTCATTGACCTTTTATCCATTGACTTTCAAACCAATCAGAATGTACAAGTCCACGCCTTAAGCCAAAAAATTTTTCCAATTGGTATTTTTAGTGCAAAAATGCCACAGGCACAAAAGCCCATCGGACTGAGATGTGGTGGTCTTTGTGCAGAAGAAATTAAGCGACAACCATTTTTGGATGACGCGATACGATGAGGGAACGACCATCGGTCATTACGACAGCCCTCACCATTGGGCAATCGAAGGAGTCAATTTTCAACTGACCTATTTGGAACGTATTCCCGTATGTTAAAAAATCCTCTTCATATATGAACTGTCAGGATTTATTCCAGTGACAGTTCATATATGAAGGGATTTTGTCAGCTGTCAGACAAGCAATTTAGAAATGATAGCAACCTGCAGATGGTTACAATTCACATCAGCCACCCTGTAAATAAAATTTTAAAATTGCATATAAATTGGAGCATCTGTACTAGTCATGTGGTATATCCGTCAGAGGTAATTTGTAGCAATTTCCCTTAGGGAATGTCTTCAATGTCACCGTGAGCCAAATAGTCCACCTCACAACGACCTTACTGCCTCTTTTAGTTTCGCAATTTGACATTAAATTCTAGTACTGAACCGAAAACTGTATTTTTCAATGCTTCTAAAGTACAACGGCAACTCTGGCACTATTATTTATTTGACCGGCAAAAAGGGATGTAGTTTAAAACTTGTTTTCTGGACTGATTTATTTCAGTTGTTTTTTTTTTGTCGTCTTGTTGATGCTTTTGTTCTTCGCAATTCACATCAGCCACCCAGTAAATAAAATTTTAAAATTGCATATAAATTGGAGCATCTGTACTAGTCATGTGGTATATCCGTCAGAGGTAATTTGTACCAATTTCCCGTAGGGAATGACTTCAATGTCACCGTGAGCCAAATAGTCCACCTCCCAACGACCTTACTGCCTCTTTTAGTTTCGCAGTTTGACATTGAATTCTAGTACCGAACCGAAAACTGTATTTTTCAATGCTTCTAAAGTATAACGGCAACTCTGGCACTATTATTTATTTGACCGGCAAAAAGGGAAGTAGTTTAAAACTAGTTTTCTGGACTGATTTATTTCATTTGTTGTTTTTTTTTGTCGTCTTGTTGATGCTTTTGTTCTTCGCATTTGTGTTTTCTGTTTCTTAGGTTTAATCTCTGGCAGATTATCGTATATGTGTATCCATCACAAAATCATCTTCTTAGTGAGTTAATTTACGGACCACACAACAATTTCTGCATGCATTTTACTCCCATACGCAATGAGTGTTCCTCCCAATTGGTTCATCACTGGACATCATCGGCAGTGTCCGTGAACGAAAACTTTTAGTTGTTTTGCTACACTTCGTTAGCAGACAATCATCTAAAGTTTTGCACACATTATATCTGTCTCAGAGCACATTGTCATTAAGTTTCAACAGAAAGATGAATTAGCCTCCTTTCAAATAGATGGAGAGAATTGGGCAAAACCAGAATTTCATTCAAAACCTTTAGGTTTTTGTATAAGCCCAGTGGAAATTGTGTCTATACCATGCTGGTCATTTAAGGCTCGGCAAGATGTTTGGGCCATATTCAAACCGATTTGTGAGGGAAGGCTACGTCAATGTAGCTTGTTTTTGTAGTGATCGTCGTCATAGCCAAGGAACAGGTGATTATTATGGTCCAACGTCATGGCTAATTTTTGGCCGAAATTAGAGTCCGTTCTGCCATGTCATGTCATTCATCTTCTTTCTTTGGTTTATTGACAAACATTTATCACAAAAAAAGTGCAACGTAAAATATAATAAAAAAATAAAAAAAAACAGTATTATTTTGATACTTTATTTTTGAATGTTCTAATAGGACATTAAAACAAGTAAATACTGCGAAATTTCAGCCAGGCCAAATCTTATGCATCCTCCATCATGGATTGAGCACAAACTTCCACTAAAGACTGTCATCTACAAACAAACCAAATTTGGCAGGCATACTTACAATGTTAATTATACTCCCTGTGCAAAATTTAAACGGATTACAAATATGATCTCTGTGGTCATATAAACGCATATCGGACGAATGATATATATGAGAGCTATATTTAAATGTGAACCGATTTAAATTTAGCACACTTGGCGATACATCTAATTGTACTCCTTGTGTCAAATTTGAAGTAAATCTGGATAAAACTCTGGCTTCTGGGCCATACACCGAAAGAAAAAGCGTTCGTCACCTTGACGATTGAGTTTCATCAATGCGTTTTCGTCTATGCGATGAAAAGTTTCGTCCATGGGAGTATTTCGGTAGTCCACGTGACGAAATCAATCATCAAAGTCAATTTTTGTTCTTTTCATAGTTCGTCACATTGATGATCTAGTTTCGTCTATGTGACGAAATTATTTTCTTTCCGATTCAGCGAAAGTTAACCAAAATTAACATTTGATTTAAATTAATTTCGTTTATATGAAATCCCAATATATGAATTACACATATTAATAGAAGTTGGACAAAAGTTTTAAGTGTTTTATTTTCATGATGTATCAAGGATGCTGGTTTTCGTCAATGCGATGAAAGAATCTTCAAATTGATGAAACACACTTTTCTCTGAAATTTGTATCAAAAAATCTTAATGCTAACTAAAACATAAAACGATATACGGTGTATATAGTATACATATAGATGTTTGTAATTTACATTTTTCCATTAGTACTAATCAATAGTCAATGTGACGAAACAGTCTTCAATGTGATGATAAAATTCATACGTTCTGTAGATGTGTGTTTATTTCTCTACCTAAAAAAACACACACACAACCAAATGCGCTTGCTACGTAGCAAGCAAAATGTACATTTTGTTTTTAAAATAACTGTTCACAGCTTTTATTAATGAGAGCTAAGTTATTTTTTTTGGGTATTTCATGTTCTCTCCACATTTAACTTAACTCAAACGAGTAATTGAGCAAACATTTGTTCACATGTTTGGTTTTAAATTGGCTTACAAGACATATGAGAACAATAAAAGTCGTCAAAATGACGAAAATATTAATCAAATAGACGAAAAGTTTCATCTACTCCGTTGACATGTATTCAAATACTAATGCAATAACACATCCATACGTAGTTGTGTGGTAGAAATGTTGTTTTTTTTTCTGTGCGGTAAGAACATTTCAAATGGTTCCTCTCAGTTGTTGAGTTTAGTCCAAAGTGTAAAGGTGGTCGCGCGTGCCGAAAATAAAGAGCTAATGCTTAAAGATGTGAAAGTGAAAATAAAAACGTGAGTAAAATAAAAAAAAAACATGAAGTGTTATATATGGAAAAAAAAAATTAACCAAAATGACGATTTTTTTTTTATTTTTTGGTCAATTTACTTTTTTTTAACATTTATATGTTTATGGAAGTATTTCTAAATTTACAGATAAATGCCGCAACATTTTTCGTTCTGTGAAAACTGAATTCGGATAAAGAAATTAAAGAATAAAGATGAATTGGATGAGCAAACAATTCAAAACGAAAAGGAACAGTTGGGCACAAAAAGGGTGAGCTAAATTTTGTTCTAAAAAGATCGAATATATTTTACAATAATTTAAAATTTCAATTTTTAAATTCTTCTTTATAATTTTTTTACTCCACAGGATGAACCCATAAAACTTTTCATCCTTGGTGATCTAAACACTAATTAAGGTAACAGAATGTTTGTGTGTCTAGATGGTCAATTTATCAAAATCAACAGCTTTGGTAGATGTGTATGAAAATTTTTGTATACGTTTTTACTTCGTTAGTTGTACATATTTCAAATAAATAAAATTTAAATTTAATTAAAATAAAAAACAATATGGTTCTTTATTAAAAGTGTGGTAGAAAATATTTCTAATAATCAATTTATCAATTTGATGTTTACATGAATCTATTACATCATATTGATGAATGGATTACGTCAAATTTAGGAAAAGAGTTCATCGCTATGACGAAGGCCTTTGTAGCGATGACGAACGAGAATCGTACTTTTGAAGAATTGCATCATCGCATGGATGAAAGAGAATAATCGCAGATACGAAAAATATCATCACATAGATGAAATGCATTCATCATCTGGACGTAACATAGTCGTATATGGGATGTAAATAAGTTCATCACAGGGATGAATTCAATTCATCGCTATGACGAAAAAATCGTCAATGTGATGAAATGTTACGTTAGCTCATTTTTGACGAAAATTTCGTCACCGTGATGTAAAGATTCATCCTCATGACGTACTTTTTCCTTTCAGTGTATAAGTCCATATCGGGCGAAAGATATACATGGGGGATATTTCTATATCAATCAAATTTAGAACACTTTTTGAGCATGTTATTACTAATTGTGCTCCTTGTGTCAAATTTCAAGTAAATCAGGGTAAAACTCCGGCTTCTGGGCTCATATAAGTGAATATCGGGCGAAAGATATATATCTAAACCTGAACCGATTTCAATAAAATTGAGCACACGTGACTATAATACTAATTGTACTCCTTATGAAAATTTTCAAGTAAATTAGGTTTGAACTCTGGCTTCTTTGGCCATGTAAGTGAATATCGTGCGAAAGATATATATGGGAGCTATATCTAAATCTGAACCGATATTTCCCAAAATCAATAGGATTCTATTTTGACACAAAACAGAAACTTGTGCCAACTTTGAAGTCAATTTGACTGAAACTGCGACCTGCACTTTGATTACAAAAATGTGTTAGCAGACAGACGGCTATATCGACTTACTGACCGATTCTGAGCAATATTGCCAAAGACACCATGTGTCTATCTCGTTTCCTTTTGGTTGTTGCAAACATATGCACTAACTTATAATACCCTGTTCCACTGTGTGGCGCAGGGTATAATCAAAAACAAGTATATACGACCGTAAGTTCGGCCAGGCCGAATCTTATGTACCCTCCACCATGGATTGCATAGAAACTTCTACGAAAGACTGTCATCCACAAATTTCAACTCACTCGGATGAAATTTGCTTCTCCAAGAGGCTCCAAAACCAAATCTCGGGATCAGTTTATATTTATAATGATTATGGACTGATATGGACCACTTTTGGCATGGTTGTTAAATATCATATACTACCACCACGTACCAAATTTCAACCAGATCGGATGAATTTTGCTTCTCCAAAAGGCATCGGAGGTGAAACTTGCCGATCGGTTTATATGGGAACTATATATATTTACGGACTGATAGGAACCAATTCCTGCATGGTTGTTGGATACCATATACTAACATCACGTACCAAATTTCAACCGAATGGGAAGAATTTTGCTCTTCCAAGAGGCTCCGGAGGTCAAATCTGGTGATCGGTTTATATGGGGGCTATATATAATTATGGACCGATATGGACCAACTTTTGCATGCTCATTAGAGACCATATACTAACATCATGTACCAAATTTCAGCCGGATCGGATGAAATTTGTTTCTCTTAGAGGCTATGCAAGCCAAATCGGGGGATCGGTTTATATGGGGGCTATATATAATTATGGACCAATGTGGACCAATTTTTGCATGGTTGTTAGAGACCATATATTAACACCATGTACCGAATTTCAGCCGGATCGGATGAAATTTGCTTCTCTTAGAGGCTCCGCAAGTACTTGTGCCAAGTTTCAAGTCGATAGCTTGTTTCGTTTGGAAGTTAGCGTGATTTCAACAGACGGACGGACGGACGGACATGCTCAGATCGACTCAGAATTTCACCACGACCTAGAATATATATACTTTATGGAGTCTTAGAGCAATCGACTTTTTAATTGGAAATATTTTCGTGATAGTTTTTTCTGTGCACGAACCAAATTTCAAAGTTGCCCCTTTCCAGAGGTCAAATCTGGGGATTGGTTTACATATTGGAGATAGGTCCATAATTATGTATGACACCTATATTTAATTATGGGCTGATTTTGACTAGTTTTCGCATGGTTGTTAGAGGACATTACATCATGTACCAAATTTCAATCGGATAGTATGAAATTTTTCTCTTCCAAGAGCCTACAGAAGTCAAACCTACGTGTGGGTTTATAGGTCGGTTAAAGTGATACGGTTCCCGAAGTCATAGTTAAAGTTCCAAGATATGAACTACATCAGATTTTCAATTTATAGGAACCACTTGCGTTCGAGTTGTTGAGGAATCTCAAACATTTCGTCTAAGCGTGCAAGAAAATCCAAACGCCTCTCATATGATTTAAAATCTAACTACTCGGATGAATACGTGAAATAAAATCGCCTTCTACGAGTATTCCCTCAAGAAGCTGAATCGGTAGACCGGGGTACATTAGGATTATATCAAACCATTACCGATATACATATATCAAATTTGGCATATATTTTTATAGATTCAACATGCCTATAGATTTACAATTTGAGGACAATCGGATCGGCCTTATGGGACTATAACAAAATATAGACCGGTATAAACCAACTTAGTGTTTGTGCACCTAGAATACCTCTATTTCAATTGGAGAAAAATTGCGGTTTCTACAATTCCAATAAGTCCAATAGGGAAATCGGTCTATTAAATGGGACTTTACCAACATAAAACTAAATTCGGCACATTTATTTGGAGACCTAAAATATTTTTGAGATTTTGAGTTTTTTAAAAATTTCGCTTTTTAAAGGGTGATACGGTCAAAATTTGGTCAGTATAAACTTGACGTATTTCTTTCAATTTTGCATTTAAAAAAACCCGAACACCCCTCATTTTGAAGGTGTGTGTGTGTAGAATGTTGCTCCTATTTTGATTTTGGAATTCACTCTTCAGTTGTCAAAATACCGTCCAAGCAAGAAGGGCAGCGTATCAAAATTTTGCTCGCGCATCGCGAAAATCCGAGCTACTCGCACGCAAAGCTGGCAAAATCGCTAAAAGTTGCCAAATCAACCGTTACAAATGTAATTAAAGTGTTTGGGGAACGTTTGTCGACAGCCAGGAAGTCTGGATCGGGGGGAAATCGAAAACCGGAAGCCGCTGAGACGACAAAGAGAGTTGCCGGTAGTTTCAAGCGAAACCCTAACCTCTCTCTCCGAGATGCCGCAAATAAGCTGGGTGTATCGTCTACAACCGTGCATCGAGCCAAAAAACGAGCCGGACCACCGACTTACAAGAAGGTAGTGACTCCAAATCGCGATGATAAACAAAATACGACGGCCAAAGCGCGATCCCGGAGGCTGTACACGACGATGCTGACGAAGTTTGACTGCGTGGTAATGGACGACGACACCTACGTCAAAGCCGACTACAAGCAGCTTCCGGGACAGGAGTTTTATACGGCAAAAGGAAGGGGAAAGGTAGCAGATATTTTCAAGCACATAAAACTGTCAAAGTTCGCAAAGAAATATCCGGTTTGGTAAGTCATCTGTACCTGTGGCTTGAAAAGCAGCATTTTCATAGCTTCCGGGACTGTCAACCAAGAAATTTACGTGAAAGAGTGTTTGAATAAACGTCTGCTGCCTTTCCTGAAGAAACACGGTTGTTCCGTACTATTTTGGTCGGATTGGGCATCTTGCTATTACGGTAAAAAGGCCATGGAGTGGTACGCCGCCAACAACGTGCAGGTGGTTCCCAAGGACAAGAACCCTCCCAACACGCCAGAGCTCCGCCCAATTGAGAAATACTGGGCTATTGTCAAGCGGAACCTAAAGAAGACCAAAAAAACTGCTAAGGACGAGCAGCAGTTCAAGGCAAACTGGCTTTCTGCGGCGAAGAAGGTGGACAAGGTGGCTGTACAAAATCTGATGGCAGGTGTCAAGCGTGAGGCCCGGTAATTCCGATTTCGAAAAGCGAAAGCCTAACTGAATATTTTTCCTGAATTTTACACTAATTGAACTTGAAAAAGACATTTAATTTGATTTTTTAAATAAACAATTTCACCGATTTACACACGTTGTCCCTTGACCAAATTTTGACCGTATCACCCTTTAGATGCCCAAAGAGACAAATCGGGAGATAGGAGCGACCTACATCGGGTGGTATACAAAAGTCGATAGCTTCACTGAAAACGAATTACGAATTTGAATTTCCTTTAGCATAGAAAAAACATTTCTCTGATATAACAGCCTGTTTCTCTATGTCGAACGAGCTCTATCGATCGACTGAAGTTCATAGAAACAGCTGACTTTTAGTTATAAATTCAACTGTTTTTTCCCATCTCAGTCGATCGATATAGCTCGATCGACATACAGAAATAGGCTGTAAATTTTTTTCACTTATTTAAAAGTTGATAAACTTTTCAATGAAGTCGTTTTTTTAAAAATGGGTATTTTTACATAAAAGAAAATTTTGTTGAACTAAGGCAAATTTGACTGTAATAATTTTGTAAAAATTCCTCAAAATTAATGAAATCGTCTTGTTGTTGTTAAAGTTTTTAATGTAGTTTTATCAATTTTGTTCTATGCTTTGGTAGTTCAATTAGTAGTCAGATCAAGGAACTCCAGAGTGATCTGGTGGTGAGACAGGTAGGCTTAGCTGGGCAAGCAAAAAGTTGACGAGTATCATGTGGCCCTTGATTACAGATTTGACACACGTCAGCTACGCTGCTATCATTCACTGATAAGTAGGAATTGAAGCGGCTGCACTTGCCTGATCTTAGTTGGGCCAAAACTACCCTTTGTGCTCGAGCGCTGAGAACAGGATTAACCTTGTAGCTTCTCGCCGTTTCAGCTACAGTATCTTCATGATTCCCTTTCAATCCTGTCTAGTGTGCTGCTAGATCTAGAGGCTCTCTTTTATAACGCTGGATCTCGCGCTCTAGAAGGTGAAGATCAAGGTTGTTATCCACAAGAAGGTGATTTGGATGACAACTTCGATAGCAACCCATGAGGTACTGCTTTGACAACATGTAATTATGTCGACGCACTGGGATGATCTTGGTCTCCGCATAAAGGTCATCCAGGGGTGTACTGCGGAGACATCCCGTTGCAGTTCTAAGGGCAGTGTTCTGACAGGTCTGAATGTTATTCCACTGCGTGTAGCACGTACCACTGACCGGCCAGTTGCCTTATATGAAGTCAACAAAGTTTCTTTGTCCGCACCCCAAGTGCTACCCGCAAGCGACTTGAGAACCTTGTTTCTACCGCGGAGCTTATCACAAATTGCAGTGGCATGGGCAGACGACTTAAAAAGGCTGTCGAATGTGACCACGAGAATCTTGTCGAATGTGACCACGAGAATAATTTGTGTTCGGAATTACTTCGCCGTCGACTCTAACATTCAACTGCCTGCGTACTTCCGCCGTCCATGTAGTGAATAGTGTGGCTGAGGGTTTAATGGGAGATATCCAAAAATTTCTTGCAGTGAAATAACTGGAAAGATCAGCGAGGTAAAGGGTGATACGGTCAAAATTTGGTCAAGGGAAAACGCGTGTAAATCGGTGAAATCGTTTATTTAAAAAATCAAATTAAATTTCTTTTTCAAGTTCAATTAGTATAAAATTCAGGAAAAATATTCAGTTAGGCTTTCGCTTTTCCAAATCCGAATTGCCGGGCCTCACGCTTGACACCTGCCATCAGATTTTGTACAGCCACCTTGTCCACCTTCTTCGCCGCAGAAAGCCAGTTTGCCTTGAACTGCTGCTCGTCCTTAGCAGTTTTTTTGGTCTTCTTTAGGTTCCGCTTGACAATATACCAGTATTTCTCAATTGGGCGGAGCTCTGGCGTGTTGGGAGGGTTCTTGTCCTTGGGAACCACCTGCACGTTGTTGGCGGCGTACCACTCCATGGCCTTTTTACCGTAATGGCAAGATGCCAAATCCGGCCAAAACAGTACGGAACAACCGTGTTTCTTCAGGAAAGGCAGCAGACGTTTATTCAACCTCTCTTTCACGTAAATTTCTTGGTTGACAGTCCCGGAAGCCATGAAAATGCTGCTTTTCAAGCCACAGGTACAGATGGCTTGCCAAACCAGATATTTCTTTGCGAACTTTGACAGTTTTATGTGCTTGAAAATATCTGCTACCTTTCCCCTTCCTTTTGCCGTATAAAACTCCTGTCCCGGAAGCTGCTTGTAGTCGGCCTGTACGTAGGTTTCGTCGTCCATTACCATGCAGTCAAACTTCGTCAGCATCGTCGTGTACAGCCTCCGGGATCGCGCTTTGGCCGTCGTATTTTGTTTATCATCGCGATTTGGAGTCACTACCTTCTTGTAAGTCGATAGTCCGGTTCGTTTTTTTTGGCTCGATGCACGGTTGTAGACGATACACCCAGCTTATTTGCGGCATCTCGGAGAGAGAGAGGTTAGGGTTTCGCTTGAAACTACCGGCAACTCTCTTTGTCGTCTCAGCGGCTTCCGGTTTTCGATTTCCCCCCGATCCAGACTTCCTGGCTGTCGACAAACGTTCCCCAAACACTTTAATTACATTTGTAACGGTTGATTTGGCAACTTTTAGCGATTTTGCCAGCTTTGCGTGCGAGTAGCTCGGATTTACGCGATGCGCGAGCAAAATTTTGATACCCTGCTCTTCGTGATTGGACGGCATTTTGACAACTGAAGAGTGAATTCCAAAATCAAAATAGGAGCAACATTCTACACACACACACCTTGAAAATGAGGGGTGTTCAGGTTTTTTAAATGCAAAATTGAATGAAATACGTCAAATGTATATTTACCAAATGTTGACCGTATCAACCTTTAGACGTTCACTCGATCGCATATGTCATCAACAATGGGCCCGAATGCTATGATTGTACAATCGTCCGCATATGATACAATCTCGACGCCGTCACGAGGGTGTGGAATCGATGACAGATAGAGAGATCCCTCTTTGAATTTTGTATCTTGATTTCAAAGCAAAAAAGCGTTCAAAAATATAAGATGCTTTTCACAACATTATTTCAAAGACGTTATTTACTTGAAACATAGCATAATTTCTACTTAAAGTCAAGACTGAACTTGGAAATGTAAGTTGTCGTTAACACGTTTTTAAATGGACTTTCATAGCATATACAGAAAAAAACTGAAAAACGAATAAATTAAAATTTGTTTCCTTACATTTAAAAGAATTCTCCTCTTCTTTGGCTCGGAATCAATACCAAAATCATTAGACAAAATCTTTCGTTCGGATGTTAGCGTGATTTAAAGAGACAGCCGGACGGGCGGACTTCGCTAAATCGACGTAGAATTTCACCAAGACCCAGAATATAAATATTTTATGGGGTATTTTATGGGTCTCAGGACCAATATTTCGATGCGCTACTAACGGAATAACAAAGTCAGAATACCCCCCATTTTATGGTAAAGGGTACAAAAAATAAAATTAAATTGTATTTCTAAATTATGTTGTATTGTTGTAGATTGATGATGTATATGGATATTTTTAAAGGTTTGTTTGTGGCTATTGCAATAGTTTGTTTTTTGTATTTGTATTTGTCTTTTTTTATTATTTACTTGACGTTGGACCATACAGCTTAGGGCATTATTCGTGTATACTGGTGACCAATCAGAGACGCCAAATAAACTGGGAGACAAACAGATGGATGGATGGACAGACAGCCGAATACATTTAAATTGATTTGAAAAAATGTCTTCTAATTTATCATTATTTTTTTGTTTCATTGCTTCCTGAGCTAAGGAGGCATTATGGCTACGAAGGCATTTGATTTGTTTCGACTTACGACCGTCATTTTAATAAATGTCTTTCTTTTCAATGCTTTCAGTTTCAATTTAGATGAATTCTACCCTCATGCGGTGAAGCTATGTCGAATAAATGAAGGGGCGATTAAATTCTCTGTATGATTTGAGTTGTGAACTCTTCGTATTTTTAGGAAGGTCTTATGCAAAGACTTATTATGGCCTTTAATTGTTTGTTTACTTTAAGGCCAAATATCAGCTATTGTCTTTGTGAAAATGGTTTCGACCAACATTGGAAAAAAGGCGTTATAAGATGGAAGATTTGTTTATGATGAAGTCATCGCGCAAGAGTTCATTTCATCAATAGCATAATTCGTGGAAGTTTATAATTGTGAAAATTGTTTCCCACAATCAACAATATTGTATATTGTCAATTGTTAGTTTATAATATCTGTGATTCCCTCACACTGTAAGCCTAGACAAGTTTTTTTTTTTAATCTTGAAATAAAGGCTACAATTCAATGTGTGACATTTTATTCTCTCATCTGATATCCTTCATAGATGTGAAGACATTCTAGAAACACAACTTTCCACATTTCTCGCCTTGTAAACAGAAGGTCGATCTATAGTGGGGATTTAAAATTCATATATGTATATCTAATGAAAATTTCTATTTTTACACTGGAAAAAATATTGCTTGAATACCAATACGAAATCCATTTCTTTACACTGAAAGAATTACATTTTTTAGGGTTTATGGAACGGAATTTTAATTTGTTTTTTTTTCTCCATTCATGCACTGAAAAAATCTTATCGTGAGGTCAAATATTTCATGTTCTTAAAATATGAATGCAAATTTTTCTTAGTATAGAAGACACATTTCTTTGATATACAGTTTTTTTTCTAGTCCAAAAGTCGATAAACTTTTCAATAAAATCATTTTGTCCCTATAAGTGATTCAACTTAAAACTAGGTGTCTTCACATGAAAGAAAATTTTGTTTGATTTAGGCCAACTTGGCTTTAATAACCCAACAAAGAAAAAAATTGGAAGTTCTTCGAAAGGCACAACTTTAAAAGCACTTCCAGAAGATGTACTCCCAATGATGTTCTTTTGCTTCAATTTTTTTATAACATGCTTTTTTCATATTTTTATACCCTTCACCACTACTGTGGTACGGGGTATAATAAGTTTGTGCATTTGTATGTAACGCCAAGATGGAAAAGTCTGAGACCCATCGTTTAGTATACCGATCGTCTTAGAATTAAATTCTGAGTCGATTTAGCGATGTCCGTCTGTATGTATGTTCATGTATTTTTGTGCGCATAATACAGGTCGCAGTCCACAGTCCACAGTCCACAGTCCGATCGTCCTCAAATTTGGCATAGGGTCGTTTTGTGGAACGAAGATAATCGCTATTGATTTTGGAAAAAATCGGTTCAGATTTAGATATAGATGTCATATATAATTATCCCCGATCTGGTCATAATTGGCGAGTTTATTAACCGATGTTCTTCAAATTCCGTACATCCGCATATTTTATAAGTCTCGAAAAATTTGCAAAATATCTGCCAAATCGGTTAAGATTTAGATATAGCTCCCGTATATATCTTTCGTCCAATTTAGACTCATATGGCAACAGAGGCCAAAGTTTACTACCGATTTTCGTGAAATTTTGCACAAAGAGTAGAATTGACATTCTACCAATGCTTGGTAGATTTGATTGAAATCGGTTCAGATTTAGATATAGCTCCCATATATATCTTTCGTCCGATTTGCACTTATAATACCACAAAAGCCAGAGTTCTGCCCTGACTTGCTTCAAATTTGGCACGAGAAGTACGTTTAACGATGTCGTTATGTGTGCCAAATTTGATTGAAATCGGTTCGGATTTAGATATAGCTCCCATATATATCTTTCGCCCGATTTACACTCATATGACCACGGGGGCCAAAATTATACTCCCACACTGTTAGAAAAATATGTTTTTCATATGTTCCGATATAAACAAAATGTGTTTCGGGCACAATTTTTAAACACAATATATTTAAGTGCAAACATGCAATGTTCCTAAACTAACACTAAATGTTTGGGACACATATGTTAATATGTTAGAATATATTATGTTTGGGGCATGAATGTTTTATAAAAATAATATGTGTGAATGTAAACATATATAAATTTACAAATTTCGAGTAAACATATATATGTTGTGATATTTTATTCAGAGAGCGACAGAGAGAGAGAGAGTATAGAGAAAGAAATAGAGATGGAAACTGGGAGGGTTGACGAAAGATATCAACATAACACAGCGAGAGAATGAAAAGAGAGCAATTTCTGCCAAAAATTTTATATGCTTAAGTCTAAATATTATTTAATTTGAATATTAGAATGAGTATTCGGAGTAAAGAGAATAGACATTCGGAACGAAGAGAATAGACATTTGAAAAAAACAGCATGTGTTTTCGTCTTGAGAGTAGCATTTTATGTATGTGTGTTTTGTTTATCATTTTGGCATTATGGGCACATTTTTATACCCTCCACCATAGGATGGGGGGTATATTAACTTTGTCATTCCGTTTGTGACACATCGAAATATTGCTCTAAGACCCCATAAAATATATATATTCTGGGTCGTGGTGAAATTCTGAGTCGATCTGTGCATGTCCGTCCGTCCGTCCGTTCGTCTGTTGAAATCCGAACGAAACAAGCTATCGAAACTTGGCACAAGTAGTTGTTATTGATGTAGGTCGGATGGTATTACAAATGGGCCATATCGGTCCACTTTTACGTACGCCCCCATATAAACGGACCCCAAATTTGGTTTGCGAGGCCTCTAAGAGAAGCAAATTTCATCCGATCCGGCTGAAATTTGGTACATGGCGTTAGTATATGGTCTCTAACAACCATGCAAAAATTGGTCCATATCGGTCCATAATTATATATAGCCCCCTTATAAACCGATCCCCCGATTTGGCTTGCGGAGTCTCTAAGAGAAGCAAATTTCATCCGATCCGACACCGGTACATGGTGTTAGTATATGGTCTCTAACAACCATGCAAAAATTGGTCCACATCGGTCCATAATTATATATAGCCCCATATAAACCTATAACCAGATTTGACCTCCGGAGCCTCTTGGAAGAGCAAAATTCTTCCCATTCGGTTGAAATTTGGCACGTGATGTTAGTATAGGGTATCCAACAACCATATATATATCGCTCCCATATAAACCGATCCCCAGATTTGACCTCTGGTGCCTTTTGGAGGAGCAAAATTCATCAGATCTGGTTGAAATTTGGTACGTGGTGGTAGTATATGATATTTAACAACCATGAGAGTTGAAATTTGTGGATGACAGTCTTTCGTAGAAGTTTCTACGCAATCCATGGTGGAGGGTACATAAGATTCGGCCGGGCCGAACTTACGGCCGTATATACTTGTTTTTTCTTGGCCAACAAATGTATGTTTCTGTTAAATAATGTTATGTTTGCATGGGCTCGTGGGCGCTGCAAACTATACTATATAAATGTAACTTATAACGATAATTGTCTATTGGTGACTATAACAGCTACGTAGCCCAGTGGTAGTGTGTTGGCTTACAAATTGTGGTTCCCGGTTCGATTCTCCGTCCAGGCGAAAGGTAAAATTTAAAAAAATTATAAAATTGAATAATTTCTTCAACATTATTTGTATTACAGAAAAAGGTGCCAAGAACTAAAAATTTCGTGGAAGTGAAAATTATGTGAGGGAATAATCACAATCTTCTTGGGGAGAAAATTCTTCCAAGCATATAGTATTTTTGGGCTCAAAATGCTTCCAAACATATAATATGTTCACATAAAACAAACATAATAATGTTTCGGCAATATTCAATAATATATGTGCTTCCTGCAAAATATGTTTGGAACATGTGTTAGAGAAGCGATTTTTTTTTTTGAGGGTGCATTCACGTGAAATTTTGCAGAGATTGCAGAATTATTATTCTAACTGTGCATGTCAAATTTAGCCAAAATCTGTTCAGATTATATATAGCTCCCATATATACGTACACCAGAGTTGGGGAAATATGGTAGACTGTTTCATATTTTAGACCCATTTTCAATGTAATTTTCCTCCAATTGACTGGATAGTTTCCACAGAGAATATATTTAATATGATATTTAAGTGTGTCAAGTCTGAACTCATTTGGTTCAGATTTAGATAAAGCCTACATATATTCGTTTTTCCGGTTTATACAAATATGGCCAAAATTCCCAGACTTTACACAAAATTCTGTAATGATTTCCCCATATCTTAGTCACATCCTATACACTCTAAAGGCAGAATTGAGCTTTAAATAAGGCTCCAAGTCGCCCGACTTGACCAAATAATATATCTAACCAATATCCTTGTAAAATCGCCACTGATGAGTAGCTAAAATTGTAAATATTACTAAAATTGTCCTATATGTCGAATACATATGTATCGCCTGATAAATCATAAATGCTCTTTTGTACAATTGCATTCAAATTTCTCTCGCTTCATACGTCCCATATTTTTTTACTAACACGCAGAGAAGGAATATGATCACCTCAAACATGTTTCAATAGCAAAATGTTATTTTTGTATGGTGACCATGTAACATGTTTATCACTAAAATGTTATTTTATCGTCAAATATAACCTGCTTGCCGAAATCAGATACATGATTTCCGAGAAAATAACATGGTTGGGAAAACCATGTTACATGGTCACCACCAAATATAACATTTTGCTCTTAAAACATGTTTGAGGTGATCATATTCCTTCTCTGGGTGAACATTGTGTTCCATCCCAGGGCGTTATCCGATTTAAATTTTAATTCTAGAGATTTTGTAGAACTACAAAAAATTGTCTCCATTAAAAGTATTTGTATCTGGAAAAGCAAACCTTTATATAGCTCCCAGCAAATTTGAAGTAGTTGAGACGGTAACAAAAATATTTACAATTTAGAAGACGGAGTTTTTAAGATACCTTGCCATCGGCAAGAATTATCGCAACCCAAGTAATTCGATTGTGGTAGAAGTTTCTACGCAATCCATGGTGGAGGGTACATAAGATTCGGCTTGGCCGAACTTACGGCCTTATATACTTATTTGATCTTAAAAAATTCCATAAACTAAAATAGAATTTAGTTGGCTTCAGTGCCATATAGGGTTGACTTTTTATAACCACCACCATAGGATGAGGGGTATATTGCCCTAAGACCCCATGATATTCAGAGTCGATCTAGCCACGTCCGTTCGTCTATTGAAATCACGCTAACTTCCGAACGAAATAAGCTATCGACTTCAAAATTGGTACAAGTAGTTGTTATTGATTAGGCCATATCGGACCCCCATATCAACCGAACCCCAGATTTGGCTCGCGGAGCCTCTTAGAGAAGCAAACTTCATCCGATCAGGTTGAAATTTGGTACGTGGTGTTAGTATATGCACGCTTACAAAAAATCGCTTCTGTAACATATACTCCCAAACATATTTTGCTTCAAGCATATACATTTTTGGGTATTGCCCAAACATTTATATGTTTGATCTCTTCCAATATATAATATGTTTGAAAGCATATTGGTCTAAACAATATATGTTTGGGTAGTCTAAGTTCCAAACATTTTGTATTTTTGCATCCAAATTCAATAATGTTGTCTTCCAAAAACAATATGTTATTATGTGAACATATAATATGTTTGGAAGCATTTTGCACCCAAAAATATTATATGCTTAAAAAAATTTCTCCCAAACAATATCGTGCTCAAAATTTTATTTATTTATTTATATATTTACAATCATAATGAATTATGAAAATAAACAGGTAATATAGGTGCTAACAACATAGGTTTTCGACCTGAATGCTCAAAATTTTGTTTCTGCCCAATTGTATATTCCCCCACATCTTTCTCACTTCCACGAGATTTTTTAGTTCTTAGCACCTTTTTCTGTAATACAAACATTGTAGAAGAAATTATTCAATTGTATGATTTTTTTATTTTATTTTAATTTTACCTTTTGCCGGACGGGGATTCGAACAGCGGACCACACAGTTTGTAAGGATCAAAGAAGTAGCTGATCAATTGCCAAAGGAAAAATAAAATGTTAATTTTGTAATAACAAGCAACAACCACCAACTTAATTCAATATCGCTCCCTGTTAAATAGCGCTCCAAGCTACTAAACACATATATGTTCATAGGCTATTTCTAAATTAATATATGTTTGCATCCAAGCATATTATATTTACAAACATTTTATGTCCCAAACATAATATGTTCTAACATATTAACATATATGTCCCAAACATGTTATGCTAGTTTATGAACATTATATGCTTGCACTCAAAAATATTGTGTTTAAAAATTTGTGTTCCAAACATATAATGTTTATAGCCAAACATATGAAAAACAGTCTTTTTCATCCGTGTGGTCCCTAACAAACATGCAAAAATTAGTTAATAACGTTCCATAATCATATATAGCCCCCATATAAACCAATCCCCAGATTTGGTTTTGGAGGCTCTTGGGGAGCAAATTTTATCCGCTTCTGTTAAAAGTTTGTATTTTGTGCCCAAAATTTAGATGCGTTGTATAGGAAATTACTTCTGATAGGATGATTAAAATGATTTTTTTTTGACAACCTATTGCCTTGAACCTCACTACACTCATAGGTCTCATAGCAGACGACCAATTTTATAACTTCTCAAACAAACCACTTCAAAGTTCACTACTTCACTTGATTTCTTATGGTAAATAGGCATAAGAGTAAATGATTTTTTATGTTACCCTGCCATGATTTATTGTCCAATATGTCAAACATATATACATACTTCTATTTCTTTTCGATTACAATTGTATTTCGGTTATTGTTTTGCAAACTAAATTTTTCTAAATGATCTACGATTGGTTTTTCTTTTACCTCATCGACTTTTTGAGTGGGATTCATTGGTGAGCGGAATGTGAAAAGAACATTAATCATCGAACGGGGTGTTGATAGTGTAATGATTGATTTCTTTTGATTTTAGTTTCATATTTTTGCCTTTCATCACCCGAATGTCAATGAATTTTCTATGGTCTGCCATGTGTATAGGTCGTACTTTGTGTGATGGAAAGAATTAAATGATAAACAATATCTTAAGTGTCAACTTGTATGTTTGTATTTGATGATTTCTTGGGTGAAATATAAATGCTCTTGTACTTTGTCAAAAAAAGAAAGAAATTAAAAAAAATATTCACAATACAGATTTTGACACATGGTTGGTTGACTAATGGAAAAATTTTGGATGATAAATATCAAAAAGGGTGTTGACTCCAAAATGATATAAATGGCCGGGTACACTGAAAAAAACAGTGAACCCACCAGGACGAAAAATTTTGGTTAATTTTATTTAAAATTTTGGTTAATTTAATTTTTAGAAAAAAAAATTACAAACGTTGACATCACGCCGATATCACAAAAATAAACAAGTATATACGGTCGTAAGTTCGGCCAGACCGAATCTTATGTACCCTCCACCATGGATTGCGTAGAAACTTCTACGAAAGACTGTCTTCCACAATCGAATTACTTGGGTTGTGGTATCTTAAAACTGCTTAACGTCGTTTTCTAAATTGTGAATTAGTCCATACGTGGTATATATTAGACAAAAAAGTTATGTATACTCGTAGGTAAGTCTTCAAATAATTACGACCCAGCAAAAAAAGCGTCGCCAAAAAAGTAATGAAAATGTTCTTTTTGGATCCGGAAGTGGTGCAAAATTGACGCAGAAGCGATGAATTTAACATGGGCTTGTCATAGGACGGAAGTCCTCCATTTCAACAGCCGTTGCACTGAATTTGCATCACATCTTTAGGTGTGATCCGAATTCAATGTTTTGGATGTAAATTAAAAAAATCTGTGATATATTGTCAAATAAATAATTTTTATAATTTTTTATAATTTTTAATGGATTCTAACGCTTGTCGGAAACGTTTGACCTCAAATATTTTCAAAAATTCACAATTTTTTCAGATTGGATGTAGCATTTTTTTCGACAAAATTTAAATGATTTGTACCATTTTATGAATTCTTACTCTGTTTTTAACCTATTTGAAACAAAAAAGTCAAAATTACCCATGCAAAGTATAAAAAAACCATGTTATAAAAAATTGAATTAAAAGAACTTCCTGGGTAGTTAAAATAAAGAACATCATGGGGAGTGCATCTTATGGAAGTGCTTTTAAAGTTGTGCCTTTGGAAGAACTTCCAAATTTTTTTGCTGGGGAATCGATACGGACTTTTGCACTGTTCGTAGAGAGCCAGAATTGAAATATGGGGGTCGGTTATGTGGGGGCTATATACAATTATGAACTTGATATGGACCAATTTTTGTGTGATTGGGGATCGATTTATCTGAGGGCTATATATAACTATAGACCGATATGGACCCAGTTAGGTATGATTGTTAACGGCCATATACTAGCACAATGTACCAAATTTCAACTGACTCGGATGAAATTTGCTGCTCCAAGAGGCTCCAAAACCAAATCTCGGGATAGGTTTATATGGGGACTATATATGATTATGGACTGATATGGACCACTTTTGGCATGGTTGTTAAATATCATATACTACCACCACGTACCAAATTTCAACCAGATAGGATGAATTTTGCTTCTCCAAAAGGCACCGGAGGTCAAATCTGGGGATCGGTTTATATGGGGGCTATATATAATTATGGACTGATATGAACCAATTCCTGCATGGTTGTTGGATACCATATACTAACTTCACGTACCAAATTTCAACCGAATCGGATGAAGTTTTCTCTTCCAAGGGGCTCTGGAGGTCAAATCTGGGGATCGGTTTATATGAGGCCTATACATAAGTATGGACCGATTTCGGCTAATTTTTGCACGGGCGTTTGAGGCCATATATTAACACCACATACCAAATTTCAACTGAATCAGATGAATTTTGGTCTTCCAAGAGGCTCCGGAGGTCAAATCTGGTGATCGGTTTATATGGGGGCTATATACAATTATGCACCGATGTGGACCAATTTTGGCATGGTTGTTAGAGACCAAATACTAACATCATGTACCAAATTTCCGCCGGATCGGATGAAATTTGATTCTGTTAGAGGCGCCGCAAGTCAAATCGGGGGCTCGGTTTATATGGGGGCTATATATAATTATGGACCGATGTGGACCAATTTTTGCATGGTTGTTAGAGACCAAATACTAACACCATGTACCAAATTTCCGCCGGATCGGATGAATTTTGCTTCTTTTAGAGGCTCTGCAAGTCAAATCGAGGGATCGGTTTATATGGGGGCTATATATAATTATGGACCGATAAGGCCCATGTGCAATACCATCTGACCTACATTAATAGCAACTACTTGTGCCAAGTTTCAAGCTTGTTTCGTTCGGAAGTTAGCGTGATTTCAACAGACGAACGGACGGACGGACATGCTCAGATCGACTCAAAATTTCAACACGACCCAGAATATATATATACTTTATGGGGTCTTAAAGCAATATTTCGATGTGTTACAAATGGAATGACAAAGTTAATATACCCCCATCCTATGGTGGAGGGTATAATAAATAGAAAAAAAATTATTAGACAGAATTAATTTTTTGTCACTTGTTAAAGAAAATTTTATAGCTTGAATGAAAAAATTGGATTTCAAAATTGCAAGAATTTTTTTAGTGCCATACGAAGTTCATGATGGGTGCATTTGTAGTAAAATTTAGGAAACTTTCTCCAAACATAGTAATTCCAATGAAGTTAAATTGGCTTTAGTGAAATAGAGGGTTCACTTTTTTTAGTGTAGTAACAGGTTGGCTGATAAGTCCCCGGTCTGACACACAGATGGCGTCGCTAGTATTAAATGCATATTATTTTTATATAGTACCAACCTTCAAATGATTCGTGTCAAAATTTGACGTCTGTGAGTCAATTAGTTTGTGAGATAGAGCGTCTTTTGTGAAGCATCTTTTGTCATTGTGAAAAAATGGAAAAAAAAGGAATTTCGTGTTTTGA
The DNA here is from genome assembly GCF_050003625.1 of Haematobia irritans. Classification (NCBI taxonomy): domain Eukaryota; kingdom Metazoa; phylum Arthropoda; class Insecta; order Diptera; family Muscidae; genus Haematobia; species Haematobia irritans. The sequence continues at coordinate 84,269,212 of NC_134399.1, read as the reverse complement.
TAAAATACTGTTTTCTGAAGGGAAAAAATACGGTGGAAGCAAAAACTTGGCTTGATAATGGGTTTACGGACTCTGCCCCAGGGAAATAAACAATAATTGATTGGTATGCAAAATTCAAGCGTGGTGAAATGAGCACGGAGGACGGTGAACGCAGTGGACGCCCGAAAGAGGTGGTTACCGACGAAAACATCAAAAAAATTTACAAAATGATTTTGAATGACCGTAAAATGAAGTTGATCGAGATAGCAGAAGCCTTAAAGATATCAAAGGAACATATTGGTCATATCATTCATCAATATTTGGATATGCGGAAGTTCTGTGCAAAATGGGTGCCGCGCGAGCTCACATTTGACCAAAAACAACAACGTGTTGATGATTCTGAGCGGTGTTTGCAGCTGTTAACTCGTAATACACCCGAATTTTTCCGTCGATATGTGACAATGGATGAAACATGGCTCCATCACTACACTCCTGAGTCCAATCGATAGTCGGCTGAGTGGACAGCGACCGGTGAACCGTCTCCGAAGCGTGGAAAGACTCAAAAGTCCGCTGGCAAAGTAATGGCCTCTGTTTTTTGGGATGCGCATGGAATAATTTTTATCGTTTATCTTGAGAAGGGAAAAACCATCAACACTGACTATTATATGGCGTTATTGTAGCGTTTGAAGGTCGAAATCACGGCAAAACGGCCCCATATGAAGAAGAAAAAAGTGTTGTGAAGAGGTGATCGCCGAAGCTGAGGCCTATTTTGAGGCAAAACCGAAGGAGTTCTACAAAAATGGTATCAAAAAATTGGAAGGTCGTTATAATGGTTGTATCGCTCTTGAAGGGAACTATGTTGAATAATAAAAACGAATTTTGACAAAAAAAAAACAGTGTTTTTCTTTGTTAGACCGGGGACTTATCAGCCAACCGTTAGGCATTTTCGATGGATAGTCTGAAGTGAGCTAAGGTAATTTTAAAGTAAAATGTCCATATGGCTTTTTATGCTTCCTCAGTAACACATATTTAATTTTCCATTAGTTAGGGTTCATTTTCGCACAGTCGTTTAAATCAAGAGTGAAAATAAACTCTATGTTTTCTTTGAGGTCGATTTTCATGCTTCGGTTAAATTTTGTTGGGCGCATTTACATGGGGCTAATCTTCATTATGAAGGGTCGCTCCAATTTTTGGGGCCCTGTTTCATTTGGGTTTCTGAGGCAAATTTTCCTCGGGTCCATTTGCATACCGCCAACTAAGGCAAATAATGTTTTGGGAAAACCTCCCTTTCGTATTTAGTGTCGCACATGATAAATGAAGAAGTGCTTTATTCAAATCTTTACTAAAACCAAAGCAGACAACTTTGGTCAACCATTCAGATTGATAATGAACAAAAATGACATTTCAGAGTTTAAAAAGAAGAAAAACTAAACTTCAGAGAAATATTTAAAAAATGCTCTAACCAATGTATCTTAAGAAGATGTTTGCCATAAATCATTCTGGCTACTGTGTCTCATAGTTTGCCTCGTAAATGTGACAAAAGTCAATTTCTAAAGAAATTCGTAATGCGTGTGCACCCTAATAATCGGCTTAAATCACTAAAGAGCTTCTGGACGACATACTCAACAGAAAAAAAACACCAAGACAATTTTAACAAAAGGAAGACACCACGAAATACTTAAGGAATGATGATCTTCACAAACACAAAACAACAGCATTTCGATCCACTAGAGATTTGACCAGTAACTACCTACATGTCGCTGCTCTTTTTTTCTTCATACAGGGTAATCAATCAAAATTATTTGTCACTTAACAGTAGTAAAGTGTTATGACAAAATATTCAACGGCCCAAATGACGAAAATCTCTGGGCCAAACAAAAAGATATGAAATCTACACCGACTGTATCGTATACGCTGTGACCAAAGACCACAACGCATCTATGACAGATAAAAGTCATTTATAATGATAATGTACTATGACAAACTGACAAGAGATTGGAATAATAAAGGCTATGGTAATACGAATTGGTTATGGCTCTTTTATCAAAAAAAAAAAAAAAAAAAAAAAAACAATAAACAATAAACAAAAAAAAAGGAATGCATGCTCTAATGTACTTGACAATTGAATAAACCATGACAAAATTTCATAGAAAACAATCAGCCATATGAGTGATAATTGCAAAAATAACATTCGAATAGATTTGATTCCTTGGCTAGATCGATGCATATACATAAACATGTAATCGATTATTAATATTGCTTATTAATGTGCCGCCGAGCCTAAAATATTTGCTCTAATACCCTGCAAATTTTAATGGCAACTTTGACATTCTGTAAAACATCGAATATAAATTAAGTTGTAGTCAGGTATGGCCCTAGTAGCAAGATTTTAGATTTGCAACTGTCAAAAAGTTGTAAACGTCGGAAACGCCATATACCTACACGCACAGAAAAAAACGTTTGGAAAACATATAACGGAAACGCATTTCTTTTGTTAGAGTTTTTGAATTTCTTCGAAAATTTCAAACTTTTATCACTAAAAATGTTTTTTATATACAAAATTTTTTATTTGTGCAATAAAAAAAATAATTGTTGATCTAAAAGCACAGTCCATTTCGTTTACATCAAATAATGTTCTTTTCTGACCTTAAGTGTTTAAAAAGACACTTTTTGAAGTCTCATAGTAAAAATATAATAATGTTCTTTTTTGACCTCAAGTCTTTAAAAATACACTTTTGGAAGTCTCATAGTAAAAATTTAATAAAGTGGTTTGTAATGTCGATCATCTTTTGCAAACTTCCGAGCATTTTTGGAATATATGTAAAAAAAAAAACATTGTGTCTGTCGAAGCAGGGATCGAACCCACGACCCTTTGTATGCGAGGCGGGCATGCTAACCATTGATCAAACAAAGTTTTGTTTTACATCGGTTGATGGGCGTCGAAAACTATGCTTTATGAATATAACTGATTGACTATTTGTGTTACTTGTGCGTTGATGGCTATAGCGATAATTGTCTGTTGATGACAATAACAGATACGTAGCCCATTGGATAGTGTGTCAGCTAACAAATTGTATGGTCCGCTGTTCGATTCTCCGTCCAGGCGAAAGGTGAAACTTAATAAATTTATAAAATCGAATAATTTCTTCAACATTGTGTGTAACATATTACAAAAGAAGGTGCTAAGAACTAAAAAACTCGAGGAAGTGAGAACGATGTGAGGGAATATGCGAATAGCTGGCAAAAAAAAATGTAGTCTTTTTATACCCTCCACCATATGTTAGGATAGGGATATATTTACATTGTCATTCCGTTTATAACACATCGAAATATTGCTCTAAGACCCCATAAAGTATATATATTCTGGGTCGTGGTGAAATTCTGAGTCGATCTAAGCATGTCCGTCCGTCCTGTTAAAATCACGCTAACTTCCGAACGAAACAAGCTTGAAACTTGGCACAAGTAGTTGTTATTGATGTAGGTCAAATGGTATTGCAGATGGGCAATATCGGACCACTTTTACGTATAGCCCCCAATATAAACCGACGCTCAGAGTTGGTTTGCGGGGCCTCTTGGACGAGCAAAATTCATCCCATCCGGTTGAAATTTGGTACATGGTGTTAGTATATATATATATATATATATATATATATATATATATATATATATATATATATATATATATATATATATATATATATATATATATATATATATATATATATATATATATATATATATATATATATATATATATATATATATATATATATATATATATATATATATATATATATATATATATATATATATATATATATATATATATATATATATATATATATATATATATATATATATATATATATATATATATATATATATATATATATATATATATATATATATATATATATATATATATATATATATATATATATATATATATATATATATATATATATATATATATATATATATATATATATATATATATATATATATATATATATATATATATATATATATATATATATATATATATATATATATATATATATATATATATATATATATATATATATATATATATATATATATATATATATATATATATATATATATATATATATATATATATATATATATATTCTGGGTCGTTGTGAAATTCTGAGTCGATCTAAGCATGTCAGTCCCTCCGTCCGTCTGTTGAAATTACGCTAACTTCCGAACGAAACAAGCGACTTGAAACTTGACATAAGTAGTTTTTATTGATGTAGGTCGGATGGTATTGCAAATGGGCCATATCGGACCACTTTTACGTATAGCCCCCATATAAATCGACGCTCAAATTTGGCTTGGCGGAGCCTCTTGGAGGAGCATATTTCATCCGATCTGGCTGCATGTTGGCACATGGTGTTGGTATGTGGTCTCTAACAACCATGCAAAAATTGGTCCATATCGGTCCATAATTATATATAGCCCCCATATAAACCGATCCCCAGATTTGGTTTGCGGAGCCTCTAAGGGAAGCAAATTTCATTCGATCCGGCTGAAATTTGGTACGTGGTGTTAGTATATGGTATCTAACAACCATGCCAGATTTGGTCTATATCGCTCCATAATTATATATATCCCCTATATAAACCGATCCCCAGGTTTGACCTCCGGAGCCTCTTGGAGGAGCAAATTTCATCCGATCCGGTTGAAACATAGTACATTTCGCTAGTGTATAGCCGATAACAACCATGCCATGATTGATCCGTATCGATCTATATTATATATAGCCCCCAAATAAACCGTTCCCCAATCACAGAAAAATCACGATTGCCACTCGAGCCAAAAATAATCTACCAAAATTTTATTGCCATAGAAAATTTTGTCAAAATTTTATATTTCTATAGAATATTTTGTCAAAATTTTATTTCTATAGACAATTTTGTCAACATTTTATGTCTCTAGGAAATTTTGTCAAAATATAATTTCTATACAAAATTTTGTCGAAAATTTATTTCTATAGAAAATTTTGTCAAAATTTTATTTCTATAGAAAATTTTGTCAGAAAATTATTTCTGTAGAAAATTTTGTAAAAATTTTATTATAGAAAGTCTATGAAGCATTTCATAGTTGGAGAGGAGTATTTGGCAAAATCTTCCAAGAAATCTTATTTCTGTAGAAATTTTGTCAAAATATTATTTCTATAGAAAATTTATGAAGCATTTCATAGTTGGAGAGGAATATTTTGCAAAATCTTCCAAAACACCAAGAATTATACCAATCTACTAAACAGTAAAAATCTGCCATTTTTGGTAGACTCCTGTTCATAATTGCATATAGTCCCATATCGAGTAAAGCGACCCCCATATTTCAATTCTGGTTCTACAATTACGGCACAAAAGTTCATACTGGTTCGTAATTATTTCTTCCCTATATATACCGGTCAAGAACTGAATATATACGTATTTAATCGACCTTTCTTTTGTCAACTATATATCCCGCATGGACTCACTTACAATTTAGAAGATGATGTTAAGAAGTTTTAAGATGCCTTGCCATCGGCCGCAACCCAAGTTATTTAATTGTGGATGACCATCTTTAGTAGAAGTTTCTACGCAATCCATGGTGAAGGGTACTAAGATTCGGCCTGGCCGAACTTACGGCCGTATATACTTGTTACATCTTATAAAAGAATCAACGTTTATCACAGAAAGTATATACTTTTCTTACAAACAAACTTCCTTATAGCGAAAAGCAAATGACAAACGATAATTGTTTCGTTTGGAAGGAATGAATTATTTGTTTGGGTGTTCGGCTGGGCCGAATTTTATCTACCATCCTCCATGGATTGCGTAGAAACTTCTACTAAAGGCTATAAACAACAATCGAATTACATGGGTTATACTAAAACTTGCGAGGCAAAGTATCTTTAAGATTCTTAACACTGTGTTCTAAATTTTAAGTCAGTCCATATTAGACAAAATAGGCAGATAACTTACCTATATAATTCAGTTCTTGATCGGTATATAGAGGAGAGTCTATAAATAATTACGAACCGATATAAACCAATTTTTGCACGGTTTATATGGTGGCTATATATAATTATTGACCGATATGGACCGCTGTATGCATGATTGTTAGAGACCGATGTGAACCAATTTTTGCATGAATGTTATGGACCATATACTAACATCACGTAACACGAGATGAAAATATAATAATAAGGATAAGGATACAGATTGGATAATTAATTATGATTGTAAATATATAAATAAATAATATAAATAAGGATCATATCAATTCTTCTATCAAAGACCTTCCAACTGTGACTACACTCTCCGTTTGATAATTTTATCTTTTCTCAATAACGTTTATAAAAGCCCATTCGCTCACTCCTTCAGGAATAATATCATAAAAGAAAAAACAATCAACCACAGTGCCATACAAAATTTTTCATCATGAAATATTTTACAATACAAATGGACTATTAATCATTCAACATCAAAATCTCATATTTGTTTATCTCGATATCGTTCGAGTCAATTGTTCTCAATATGACAACGACACGAAATTAATGACGATGCCACTCAACCGATTGGTAATTTATAATAATTTCTAAAATCACAAAGTCACATGGAATACTACAGAGAACTCCAACCGACACTCACAATAAACTTCATTTTCGACAAATCCATCTGTCTTTCTCTTTCAAATGAAAATCGCTAACAAATGGTAGAAGAATAAAGAAGTGAGTCCTAAACATCAGAACATTGAATAAAACCTATGGTCAATTGACAAAACGATGATCATCACTAAAAAATCATTATCCCATCTACAGGACATCACATTTGGCACATACACACTCGCCTTATCTCAACCCAGTTGGATTGCATGAATACGCCATGTGAAAAGACAAGGGCACTAAATGTTACAAAATCGAAACTCTGCGGGCCTACTATCTGTCCTCTGAGCAATCAATCGGCATTTGTCTGCCTTTGAATTTTGTTTGGAATACCGTGAGAATGCTCATGGATTAGACAAGTGTACAGAATCGATATGATTAATGTAATTGAAGTGAGCAAGAGGCTGAGTTGTAGGCATTTCATGATTCGATTGTAAAAATAACAAGTAAGTAAAGTAGAAAGTCGGGCGGGTATCCAACACCACCCCTACTGAACTAGTAAACATAAGCATTTGTGGGGTGCCATTGGCATAGGTTTGAGAGATAAGCCGCATTTCCATATTCAAGAACATTAAAGGGTACATGTTTATGGGTGTTTTATCACAATCTGAAATTAGGAGCTATAGTCGATTTTGCAACTACAGAGTTAGAATGACACTAATATTGATTCCATTATTAAAATACAAAAAGAAGAAATCGCTTAATTCGTGTGGGTAATAAATCCAAATTTGTTAAAATAGGGCACAATACATTTATGTAAGAGCTACATGTAAGTCTATAGGGTCTCTAACATCCATGCAAAAATTGGTCCACATCGGTTCACAATTATATATAGCCCCATATAAACCGATCCCCAGATTTGGCTTGCGGAGTCTCTAGCGTATTTCATCCGATCCGGTTGAAATTTGGAACATGGTCTCTAACAACCGTGTCAGAATTGGTCCATATCTGTCCATAATTATGTATAGCCCCCATATAAACCGTTCTCCAGATTTGACCTTCGGAGCCTCTTGGAAGAGCAAAATTCATCCGATCCGGTTCAAATTTGGAGCGTGGTGTTAGTATATGGCCGCTAACAACCATACCAAAATTGTTCCATATCGGTCTATAGTTATATACAGCCGATCTCCAATCACACAAAAATTGGTCCATATCGGTTCTAATCATGGTTGCCACTCGAGCCAAACATAATCTACCAAAATTTTATTTCTATAGAAAATTTTGTCAAAATTTTATTTCAATAGAAAATTTTGTCAAAATTTTATTTCTATAGAAAATTTTGTCAAAATTTTATTTTAATAGAAAATTTTGTCAAAATTTTATTTCTATAGAAAATTTTGTCAAAATTTTATTTCAATATAAAATTTTGTCAAAATTTTATTTCTATAGAAAAATTTGTCAACATTTTACTTCTATAGAAAATTTTGTAAAATTTTATTTCTATAGAAAATTTTGTTAAAATTTCATTTGTATAGAATATGTTGTCAAAACTTTAATTTTGTCAAAATTTAATTTATTTAGAAAATTTTGTCAATTTTTTTTTTCTATAAAAAATGTTGTTAAAATTTTATTTCTATAGAAAAATTTTTCAACATTTTACTTCTATAGAAAATTTTGTAAAATTTTATTTCTATAGAAAATTTTGTCAAACTGAATTATATACGTATTTAGTCGATCTTTTTTGATTTATAGACTTACATACATGGACTTACATACAATTTAGAAGACGGTGTTAGGAGGTTTTAGGATTCCTTGCCATCGGCAAGCGTTACCGCAACTTAAGTAATTCGATTGTGGATGGCAGTGTTTAGAAGAAGTTTCTACGCAATTCATGGTGGAGGGTACATAAGCTTCGGCCTAGCCGAACTTACGGCCGTATATACTTGTTTTTATTTCAAATATGTTACAAACAGTGTAAGGATTAATAAAATGGTACAAATTATTTAAATTTCATAAAAAATTATAAAAAAAAATTATTTGGAAAAAAATCACAAATTTTTCTAATTCACATCCAAAACACTTAATTCGGATCACACCCTAAGAAGTGATGCAAATTCAGTGCAACGACTGTGGAAATGGTGGACATCCGTCCTATGACAAACCCATGTTAAATTCATCGCTCCTGCGCCAATTTTTCACCACTTGCGGATCCAAAAAGCACATTTTCACTACTTTTTTTGGCTACGCTTTTTTTTGCTGGGTAGTTAATAAATAAGAGTACGAGTATTATGGCCAAATTTATGGGAGTTATAACTGAATCTGGACCAATTTGGATATTTTGCAGGTTTGACTGATACGAGAGAAGGTCACTAAATTGGAGAGAAGGTGTACTAAATTTGAGTGACATTGACATTGACGGACACCAAGCGCTAGATCGACTCACCAGGTGATTCTGAGTCGATCGGTATATATTTTATGGGGTCTAAAATCAATATTTCGGGTAGGCACGTTTTTTGGCAGATCAAAGTTTTTATACACTGACCACTATTTGGTTTAGGATACAAAAATATATTTTCGAATGAATAATATTGAACAAGTAAATACGGCCATAAGTTCGGCTAGACCGAATCTTATGTACCCCCATCCATGGTGTGTGTACAAAGTTCTACTAAAAACTATTATCAACAATCGAATTAATTGGGTTGTGGTAGCAGTGACCGTTGGCAAGATGTATTAAACCTTCTTAACATTGTCTTCTAAATTGTAAATTAGTGAATATGGTGCATATAAGCCTCTATAGTTCTTAGTTGTTTTATATAGAGGAGTCTATAAATATTTATCAACCAATATGACCCAATTTTCACATTGTAATTAAAGGGTCAAATTTCAAATTTTGTTCCTAAATAAGGCTTCAGAAGTTAAACCTTGGGGGATCTGTTTGTATGGAAGCTATTTATTATTATGGACCGATATGGACCAATTTTTCCATAGTCGTTAGAGGGCATATATACTAACATCACCTACTGAATTCCAACCGGAACGGAGGAAACTTACTCTTGCAAGTGGCTCCCGAGAGATCGGTTTATATGGGGGCTATATATGATTATGGACCGATATAGACCAATTTTAGCGTAATTATTGGGGGGCATATAGTAGCATCACGTGCCAAATTTCAACCGGATCGGACGAGATTTGCTCTTCCAGGAGGCTCCGTAAAGCAAATCTGAGGATCGGCTTGTATGGGGGCTAGTTAGCGTGATATCAACAGACGGATGAACAGAATTCAACGTCATACACACGGATAAAAATTAACCATTAAACAACGACGAAGACTGATGGAATATATCTTTCACAATACTTCATATTACAACCCTACATCACTTTATTATCAGTGTATTATAATGTATTTTGATCTAATTTTTTAACACAATATTTTTAAGGAAACAGATTGAAACCAGGGATCCGGAGCGGTCCATTTTTTTCGCTCCGCTCCGCTCCCGCTCCGGAGAAAAAAAAAACCGCTCCGCTACACGCTCCGCTCCGAGAAAAAAAAATCGCTCCGCTCCGCTCCACGCTCCGCTCCGCTCCACGCTCCGCTCCGCTCCTCTTCGAGAAAATTATAGTACAAACATTGTATTATTTGTTCAATTGAGTTTTATTTTATTTAGAAAAATCGGGCGGTACATATATGGGAGCTATAGCTAAATCTGAACCGATTTCGATGATTTTTTGCACATATAGTTAGTGCTATAGAAGATTACATTTCGCCAACTTTGAGTAAGATCGGTTGATAAATAAGGGTTTTATGACCTAATTTGGCAAAATCGGGCGATACATATATATGGGACCTATATCTAAATCTGAACCGATTTCGATGAAATTTTCAGACTTAAAGGGTGATACAGAAGATTATTTTGTGCTAAATTTGACGACGATCGGTTAGTAAAAAAGTGCAACGTGACCCCATTTGTCGAAATCGGGCAATACATATATATGGGAGCTATATCTAAATTTGATCCGATTTCTTCCAAATTCAATAACGTTCGTCCTTGTGCCCAAAAAAAATCCATGTACCAAATTTCATCAAAATCGGTTAATACTTGCGACCGAAATCCTGTGAACAACAAATACATGGACAGACGGACGGACGGACACCTAGCGCTAGATCGACTCAAGAGGTGATTATGAGTCGATCGGTATATATTTTATGGGGTCTAAAATCAAAATTTGTTGTACACAGCAAAAAATTTGACGAAAATTTTTCCAATTAAAATCTTAATTGAATTTTAAAAAATATTCAATTAAAAATTTAATTGAATCAACAAATTTTTTAATTGAAATAAAAATCAATCACACAAATTAATAGTATCAATTAATTTTTTAATTGGATCAATTAATTTTTTAATTGACTGTCAATTAATTTTTTAATTGATACTATCATTTCTGTGATTGAAGACATTTCAATTAAAAAATTAATTGGATCAATTAATTTCGTGATTGATTCAGAAAAAAAATTTTTTGTGTGTAGGCACATTTTTTGGCAGATCAAACTTATTATACCCTAACCACTATGTGGTTTAGGGTATAATGACTTTAAAACAATGTGTTGAAACATTTTATTAATTTTGAAGATTTTTTCAGAAATATTAAATCCATTTTGACTTCATTAAAACGAAATTTGCATTCATGTTAGGATACACATTTTTATGTCGAATCACTTAGCTATAAGGATAAACAGACTTCATTGAAAAGTTTAGAGACTTTTAGACAAGGAAAAACTTTATTTCAGAGAAAAACGTCTTCTATTCTAAGCAAAATTAGTATTCGTATCTTAAGCATGTGAAATATTTGGCCTCCCGACAATATTCTTTGCGGTGCACCATCTACTATTTAATATGTGATAGAAACCAAATTTATCAAAATGGACCAAATTCTGTTTGGTCCGCCCATCGGACCAAATTCAAAAATTAGAAATCTTTTGGACCAATTTTGGTCCGATCGGACCAAAACGGCAACGCTGATTGGAATTGAAAGTCTATACACAGAGTAGAAGTAACTACTCTCCGAAAGTTTTTTTTTTGGTTTTGCAACAGACGTAGAGAAGAGGTTTTGTTATATTTGTAATGTGTGAGTGTATGTTTATGTTTGCAACAACCTCCATCGAAATCAGCCCGTGGTATACCTACGAATATTCTTACTCAGATCTAGTGTTACCTTATTTCGCTTTTTTCCCTTTATTGTAAAAATACATTTTCGAACAGCGTTTTTAAGAAATGTTCGTTCTCAAAAAAAGTAGATAACATGCAATAATACAAATCAAGTCATTAGTTTTCAATGTGAGAAAAAATTAAAATAAATGTATATGCGCACATTTTTCAACCAAAATTGAAACTATCCATAATTTGAATTAAATTTTCGATAACTAATATCAGAAATAAGAGAATGCTAGGATATAGTACAATAGTAAAGCAAATATGAATGTCCTTACACTGAAAAAAAGCATGCCCGGTTCCAAAGATTTTGTCTTTACTTTAACAGTTTGGGTATTAATTCCGAGCCAAAGAAGGAGAATACAAGTAAGAATACTATAAAGACGCAATTCTTTTTTAAATTTGGGGGTTATGTACTTGCTTCTAGGAAGCAAATGTTAATTTTTCATTTTTTTAGATTTTTTTCGTCAGTTGTTATCAAAATTCTTTAAAAACGAGTTAACGACAATTTTATTTTCCATATTAAGACTCGACTTCCAGTAGAAATTATGCTATGTTTCAAGTAAAAAGTGTCTTTAAAATAAAGTGTTGAAAAACATGTCTTATTTTACAACGATTTTTTGCTTTGTAGGCAAGATGCAAAAAAGGAAACAAATTTAAAGACAATTTTATTAATTTTAAAGAATTTTTCTCAATTATTAAAGTCACGTTGACCTTACCTCAAAAATTTTATCTTTCATGTTATGATACACATTTTTAAGTAAAATCACTTAATTATAAGGACATTACAACTTCATTCAAAAGTTTATTGGCATTTGGACAAGGAAAAACACTTTATTTTAGAGAAATGCGTCTTCCATTCTAAGCAAAATTTGCATTCTTATTCTAAGGAAATGAAACCTTTGACTTCACGACAATATTTTTTTCAGTGTAGAAAACTAAAAAATTAAATATAAATAAGATCGTTTAATTGCATTTATTTGACGTTCATTACAAACATCTTTGTAGTAATACGGGATGAAATTGATCGAAAGTACTGTTGTTACTTTTACAACACATACTAGAGATATATTTTGACATTTGCCGTTTTTGAAAAGAATTACTAAAAAAACACATTGTGTTTCCCCCAATGTACGTACGTACAAAAATACATATCGTACATTTTAAACGTTTGCTCACACTACGCTAAGTACTAGATAAATTTGAAATTACCTACACAGTGTAATTTCAAAGTTACACATTTCATTCAAGTAATATTTTATTCGGAGCGGAGCGGTTTTTCATTTGGAAACCGCTCCGCTCCCGCTCCGCTCCGGATTTTAGAAATGCCGCTCCCGCTCCGGCTAAAAAAGGGCTTGCTCCGCTCCGCTCCGGATCCCTGATTGAAACAACTAATATATAAATAATTTTAGATGTAGTATTTTCTGACTGTCTGTTGAAATCACACTAACTTCCGATCGAAACAAGATGTCATCTCCACTGGGCGATTTAATGCACGTAAGATCTATTTATAGCCAAGTGTTAATGCACACACAAAACGCATGTAAAGAAACTTCGTTTAAAGAAAACGTAGAACTTTACGAAGGTAGCTTTTTATTTGGCGGAGTTGGGCAGCGTTAATGTTGCCAACTGACAGCTCTAGCGTAAAGCTTGACATTTTTGAGCGCTATTTATATTACTTACTGCAACTTAAAAATTCATCTGGTCCATGAAATGGAATTAAATCATGAACATTGTCGTGCGATTATTTTTTACAACTTTCAACATAGATGATATCAGCAATAGAGCATCGATGAACATAATTAAATTTTTGGCGATGAAGCTCCATCAACGACCAGTGTTTATCGATGGAATGATGAATTCAACTGAGGTCAATACTGTGCGCCAACTTCTATTGCAAGATAGTTATGTGACCTATCGTGAGATTTAGACAAATTTAGGAATTTGCGGGACCAGCATGCATACATTATTTTATGAAAATCTGACCTTCACAAAATTTCTTCGTGTTGGATTCCACACAATTTGTCAATCGTTTAAATAAAAGGCTTATGTTGATTGGTCGAAAGAAATGCTCCTAAAATTCAATCGCGGTGATTCGAAACAAGTCGTGAATTTATGCGAATGAGCCCGAAAGTAAACAGCAGTCGACGTCATGGGTATTTCAAGATGAGCCAAATGCAACAAAAGTTGCTCGCACACGAAGCACTTCCACACAAATGATTGCAAGTTTTTTTCGCAAAAGCCGTAGGTGTCCCAATCGTAGCACTAGAAAAATGCAGAACAATCAATTCTGAGTTGTACACAACGATTTGTTTGTCATTTATCTTCCCAGAAATCAGAAAAAACAACCGCCGTAGACGGATCACACTTCACTACAACAATGCAAGCTCTCATGCATTGGCGCAAAAATCTGCATTTTTGAGCAATCAAAACATCCATTTCATGCGTCATATGCCGTATAATACTGATTTGGTATCGAATTACATACTTTTTTCCCGTACGTAAAAAATAAAATGAGATTAATGATTACTATTTGTTTTTATTCTCTAATCCCGAAATAAAAAAAAGGCAATTCGATCGGTGAAAAGCTTTCAATGCTTGGGACACTTTGAAATCAAAACTTATTTTGCACAATTATATTTCTGTACAAAATTATATCAAAATTTCATGACTATAGGAAACTTTGTCAAAATTTCATGACTATAGGAAACTTCGTCAAAATTTCATGTCTAAAGGAAATTTTGCCACTATTTCATTTACATACCCTCAAAAAAAATCGCTTCTGTAACATATACTCCCAAACATATTTTGCTTCAAGCATATACATTTTTGGGTATTGCCCAAACATTTATATGTTTGATTTCTTCCAATATATAATATGTATGAAAGCATATTGGTCTAACCAATATAATATGTTTGGGTAGTCTAAGTTCCAAACATTTTGTATTTTTCCATCCAAATTCAATAATGTTGTCTTCCAAAAAACTATATGTTCTTATGTGAACATATAATATGTTTGGAAACATTTCGAACCCAAAAATATTATATGCTTAGAAGAATTTTCTCCCGAAGAAGATTGTGCTCAAATTTTTTTCTGCCTAATTGTATATTCCCTCATATTTTTCTCACTTCCACGAGTTTTTAGCACCTTTTTCTGTAATACAAACATTTTAGAAGAAATTATTATATTTTATATTTTTTTTTAATTTTACCTTTTGCCGGACGGGGATTCGAACAGCGGACCAGTTTGTAAGCCAGCACACTAACCACTGGCCTACGTAGCTGTTATGGTCATCAAGAGATAATTATCGTTATAAGTTATATTTATATAGCATAGCTTGCGGCGCCCACGAGCCGATGCAAACATAACATTGTTTAACAACATAACATTGTTAAACATACATTTGTTGGCAGCGTGGAGCAGTGTCGTCCGCCTTGCGTGGCAGGGGACCTGGGTTCGATCCCTGCTTCGACCAACACCATTTTTTTTTAATAAATTTAAGTTTTAACATATATTCCAGATACGTTCGGAAGTTCCCGAAAAAGTGTTCAGCATTACATACTATTATATTAAATTTTTACTACGAAATTGTAAAGTGTGTTTTATAAAAGACTTAAAGTCAGAAAAGAAAAGTGCTTGATATAAACGAAATGGCTGAGTTCAAATCAAATATTATTTTTTATTGCAACAATAAAAATTGTGTAACAAATAAAGGTTTTTGTATAAAAGTTTAAAATTTTCGAAGAAATTAAAAAACTCTTACAAAGGAAGAACGTGAAGTCGAGTATATATAAATATTTTTCCATCGAATCCTGAGGTTAACGATAACCATTCAAAAGCACATTATATTTAAATTCTAAACAGTAATTTTAAAACAGCACATAAATTTATTTTGGTGTGAACAATTGTTTGCTAGCATGTTACACCATTAATTTAGAAATACAAATAAATATGAATTTTTATTAACGAATAATTTTGTACTTAATTAAATTCTTAAGGCTGGTATAAATTGGCATTATCACGTTAAAATTGCCATGTTTATCCTTTTACTTTTCTTTAATAATTTCTTTTAAAGAAAATAAACTTATTCAATTATTGCTTTGGATCTTTCCCCACCATGTGGTTTTGCCGCTAAAACGAGAAATAATTTTAGCGGCAAAACTCGAACTCAATGCCCACTTTTATTTTCGAAAAAATCCGTCAACTCTTCTTGGACTACTCATTAATAAAGAGGAACTAATCTTTGTTTTTATAGATCTTCAAAGGTCGATACTTTCAATGAAATCGTGTTGTCGTTATAATTAAGTGATTTGACTTAAAAATGGGTATCATAACATGAAAGAACAAATTTTGGACTAAGGTCAACTTGACTTTAATAATTCAGAAAAATTCTTTAAAATTAATGAAACTGTCTTTAAATTTGTTGCATTTTTGACTACAAGGCAAAAATCATTCAAATATAGGATATGTTTTTCAATACTTTATTTTAAAGACATTTTTTACTTGAAACATAGCATAATTTCTACTGGAAGTCTTGTTTTTAACGGACATTTTATAGCATATGAAAAAAAGCTGAAAAAGCGGAAAAATGAAATGTGCTTCGTAGAGTCAAGTACACAAAACCCCATTTAAAAGAGAATTGTGTCTTAAAAGCATCCTTACGTGTATTCTCCGCTTCTTTGGTTCGGAATCAATATCAAAATTGTTAAAGTGGAGACACAATCTTTGGAACCGGACTTGCTTTTTGTTCAGTGTATAGTGCCCTTTCGTTAGTTTTTATGAAGATCCCTTTAATTACCTTTGTTTGAATATTTTGACTTACTCGTCCTACGTTCCGATTTGTTTTGACGAAATAAAAAAATTGTGCCCGTAATGCGAAAATGATAAACAAAACTCATGTTCTTTTTTTCAAATATATTTTATCTTGGTTCCGAATGAATTTTCTCTCCGAATACTCATTTTAATATTTTACTTAAGTATATACAATTTTTGGCGAAGTCTTACATCACAACATATATATTTTTACTCATAATATGTAAATTTATACTTGTTTATATTCACACATTGTATTTTTCCTATATTTAATGAAATTTTCTTTGTGTATATATATTTGTAATGCGCCAATTGGTTACTTTCATTATTTTACTTCCAGCATACACTTTGTCTCTCTTTGTAAATACATATATGTTTATGGGCTATTTCTAAATTAATATATGTTTGCATCCAAGCATATTATATTTATGTCCCAAACATAATATGTTCTAACATATTAACATATATGTCCCAAACATATTATGCTAGTTTATGAACATTATATGTTTGCACTCAAAAATATTGTGTTTAAAAATTTGAGTTCCAAACATATAATGTTTATACCCAAACATATGAAAAACAGTCTTTTTCGTCCGTGTAGGAAATTATGTCAAAATTTCATTTGTGTAGGAAAATTCGTCAAAATTTCATTTCTATAGGAAATTTTGTCAAAACTTTATTTCTAAATATAAGAAATGTTGCCAAAGTATCATTTCTATAAAAATTTTGTCAAAATTTCATTTCTATAGGAAATTTTGTCAAAATTTCATTTCTATAGGAAATTTTGTCACAATTTCATTTCTATAGGAAATTTTGTCAAAATTTCATTTCTATAGAAAATTTTGCCAACATTTCATTTCTATAGGAAATTTTGCCAACATTTTATTTCTGTAGGAAATTTTGCCAAAATTTCATTTCTATAGGAAATTTTGCCAAAATTTCATTTCTATAGGAAATTTTGTCAAAATTTCATTTCTATAGGAAATTTTGTAAAAATTTCATATCTATAGGAAATTTTGTCAAAATTTCATATCTATAGGAAATTATGTCAAAATTTCATATCTATAGGAAATTTTGTAAAAATTTCATGTCTGTAGGAAATTTTGTCAAAATTTTATTTCTATAGGAAATTATCTCAAAATGTCATTTCTATAGGAAAGGATTTCTAAACAAATTTGTCAAAATCCTCTTTCGATAGAAAATGTGTTAAATACCTCTTAGTGGGAGAGGAATCGGGAGGGTTCAGCCGCAAAAACTAATGTTAGCCGAGTATAACAGCGGACTGAATGGTCTAAGTGAGCCTGAAAATAGAACGGGCAGCCACTTTAACCTAAGCTAACGTACTGTAAGCTATTGAAACTTATGAGCTGTGGATAAAAACATTATCTCACATTCTCGTGACATATCGTAGTATCAAATTTCCAATGATTTATTGCCTATCAACTGTAGTCAATTTACAACAAATTATAACTGTTTCACTGAAGATTTCTTCGATTTTTGTAATATTTTATGATATATTAAGGTATCAAATTACATATCATGGCATTTTGTGGATATTCCATGACATAAAGAACAAACAGCAAGGCGAATGAACAAAGTTGTCGGGTGTCAAAAGTTGTCGAAATTTTTATTTTAACTCCAGCAGCAACAACAACAACAGTCATCAGTCTTGCAATATGTATTTTATGATCGTGTTTCATATTTCAACAGGCTGTAATAAAGGAAGGAAGATGATAACCGACATGGACATGGACATAACATCCCAACTCTTCTACTATGTACATCGAGTCGAGCAACCAAGTGACCCAAACTAAACTCTGAAAAAAGCAACAACAAAAACTTTGAACAAGTGGGCGGACATTGAATTGAGTGAACTGTAGAGAATGAAGGCATCTCCCCCGGAGTTTTGTTTCCAACTATGAAAGTTACAACGAAAAGTGTGTTATTGCATGGCAAAACGACCTACCGCATGTTGAGAGGCAAGCGAATGAGAAACGCAATTGGCAAGCCGATCCATATGAATGGAAGGGAATGGAACCGAACGGAATACATATAACAATTCTTCCCGCTGTCAAATAATCCAAACAGATGCAGAAAAGGGGGCAAGTTGTTTTACTTACTACTGTCTTCCTACTCTTGCAAATTCCCCATCATCATCATCATCATCAGGACCAGCCAGAGAAAACGCACCGACCGCTCGGTCGTCAGAGAGATACACAAATTTTAATTGTTAACATTAATTGATTTAAAAAAAAACTCACCGACTCGCTCACTGTCCCATACAGGATAACTAAACGATTTGGGAGTATCTGCACACAAGATCTCATCAAATGATTGGTGCGATCTATGGCCAACTTGTCGACTACAATGATTAGTTGTGTGTAGCAAAGCAATGTTCTCCTTAATTGATTAGTGTTTGTGCTACATGTTCGATTAGAAACAAGTAATTCTAGACAATTGCTGCAATTGGAAAATTATGGTGATTCTGTATTATCTCAGGTATGGATTTAATTCGTTGAGAATATCGCTGGAACAACACTATCGAACGAAGAATACCAGACTGCTGGGAAAAATTGTATTACAAAAATTTATTTCTAGGCCGCCAAACTAAATGTTATACACAGATTACACAAAAATTACTGCATACTTATTTTGATGGTGATAAATATTTGTGGAATTATCTTTAGGTAATATTCCAAAACTTCTCAGTGTTTATACCCTAAACCACATAGTGGTCAGGGTATAATAACTTTGATCTGCCAAAAAATGTGCCTACCAGAAATATTGATTTTTGATCCCATAAAATATATACCATTCGACACAGAAATTCTGAATCACCTATTGAGTAGATCTAGCCCCTGGTGTTCGTCCGTCCGTCTGTCCACGCATTTGCTGTTCGCAGGATTCCGGTCGCAGTTATTACCCAATTTTTATAAAATTTGGCCCAAAATAATCTAATTTACCACCCTTTAAGTGTGCGAAATTTCATCGAAATCGGTTTAGAATTTATATAGCTCCCATATATTTGTATCGCCCAATTTTCCCAAATTTGACCATAAACCCCTTTTTATACCCTGCGTCACATTGTTGAACAGGGTATTATAAGTTAGTACATATGTTTGCAACACCCAAAAGGAGAGGAGATAGACACATAGTACCTTTGGCAATATTGCTCAGGATCGGCCCCTTAGTCGATATAGCCATTTCCGTCTGTCCGTCCGTCAGTCTGTGAACACATTTTTGTAATCATAGTCGAATATGTGGATTTACAAAGTTGTGCAGGGTATAATATAGTCGGTCCCGCCTGACTATAGACTTTCCTTACTTGTTTTAATTTAACTTACACACAAAAAAAATTTTTCTGATTCAATCACGAAATTAATTGATCCAATTAATTTTTTAATTGAAATGTCTTCAATCACAGAAATGATAGTATCAATTAAAAAATTAATTGACAGTCAATTAAAAAATTAATTGATCCAATTAAATATTTAATTGATACTATTAATTTGTGTGATTGATTTTTATTTCAATTAAAAAATTTGTTGAATCAATTAAATTTTTAATTGAATATTTTTTGAAACTCAATTAATATTTTAATTGGAAACATTTTCGTGAAATTTTTTTCTGTGTAGTTAGGCTCCCCGATAAAAGGGATGCAAAAAATGCTTTATATTGTTTTATTCAAAATTATACCAATTTTACATCTTTCATTCAATACTTCAAACTGTTTTTGGTCTGCGTGGTCCATAATGTCCATCCAAGCTTTACTTTATAATTTTGAAAATTTTAAATTATATGGAAATTGGCTCTATTAAGCCAAAAGTGATTTTATAAAATTCTCTCTAAACAGCAATTCGCTTATGGAAGACTTAAGTAGTTCTCCTTCCTTCGAGTTTCTGCAGAAATTTGTGAAAGGTTGAAAGGTGAGCGAGTACCGACCGTCACGTTTACTGCACCATCGAGTAGTTCCAATTGAAATAACTCTATTCTTAAGTTTTCCAACTCGTTAATAATTTTATGAACATTCCTGAGAATTGAAATTTCTTCGCTTGGATAGCACATTTGCAACTTTTTCTACATTTACGACGCGCTTGTGACGTTTACAACTTTGCGACAGTCGCAAACCTAAAAAAGTTTGATACAGACCATCTCTGGTTGAAACCAAATGTCATACCCACGCACGTGCATTTTGGGCATAAAAAAGTTGTACATCATATAACGGTAGCTCTCACCATTCACAGTTACGTACGTTACAACTCGCATTATCTTTCAAGAAGTACGGTCCCGATGATGGCACCAGCCCATAAACCGTACCAAACTGTGACTTTTTCTGGGTTCAATGATAGGTTTTGCAGTGCTTCCGGCTGATCTTGTCTAAAATCGACAACTCTGCTTATTTACGTACGCATTGAGCCAAAAATGAGCTTCATTGCTGAACACAATTTTTGCGATAAGAAGTTCACGACGAACATTCTTAATAGAGTAATTTTTTTTGATCAAAACTTGCATGTGTTGTTCGTTTGTAAAACGATTCATTGTTCAATTAGAGACAACCCTGAAAATGCTTGACAGTGAAACAAAACACGAAGCGTGCGTAGACCCCATATAAACTGATCCCATTTGGCTTCTTTAGAGAGCACATTTCATCCGATCTCGGTTAAAATTTGGTACGTGTTGTCAGTACATGATTTCATCTTACATCAGTAAAATCTGGTTGCTCGGAATCGGACAATGTATCATGGGTTCAATCCCAGTTTCAACCAAAGGCAGCGGTGGCATATCCTCTCTCAGTAAAGCTAGTGACATAAAAAGAACGCACCTTGTCCTCGAACTAAACATAGAATCGGGAAGCATACATTGATAAATGAGAAGTTTACCATAGGATCACAATGGACTGAATTGTCTAGAGGGTTACTGACGTAAATGCCGGAAATGATATCAAATTTCAGATTCATAACTGATTATCTTTGCACGATTTATGGTATCACAATGGACTGAATAGAATATATGAGTCTGAAATATACCTAACCAAGGTTAGGTTAGGTTAACCTAACCTAGCGAAGGGCCGTCTTGATATGGTCGATACTTTAGTATTTTTTAACGCCAACCTTACCTCAGACGCAAAAGTCCAACGGATTGATATCCAGAGATTTTGGTGGCCATTACGCGCTGGAAATGGAGCGAGCAACCTCCTTTCTGAACCATTCATGGTTGGCGCGTGCCGAGTGCGATTGTGTTGAATCCTGTAGCACAGGGTTTTTTTAGAATATTTTTCTGTTAATATTCGGCATTTACATCAAATTTTGGCACGAATTATTTCCTTCAAACGTCGACAAAGGCTTCAAACGCTGCACGAAATGGCTCTGCGGTATCTTGGTTCTGTCCTGGCAAAGCGCCGTCTTGAAATGGTCAACATTTTAGTATTTTTTAATGCCAATCTTACTCGCCAAAATACCTCACACACAAAAGTCCAACGGTTTGAGATCCTAAGAGCTTGGTGGTCATTGTGGGGTAGAAATGAAGCGAGGACGCTCTTTTTAAAGCTATACATAGTTGACGCGTGCTAAGTGCTATTGTGCTGTATCCTGTGGCGCAGGGCTACAATATTGTCTTTTGGACATATTCCCGATAATATTCGGCATTTATTTGGATCCCACGTTCGAAGAATACAAGCGAAGAGCGACCTTCTGCCGGTACGGGGACCCACACCTTTGCCATCGACGGCGCTTGAATTTTGGTTTTAACTTTCAGCTGACCTCTGTTATTTACATTTTAACTGACTTTAATCATTTTTTTTTTTTGTTAAAAAAATTCTCGATTTGCAATGCCTTCTCTTCGGAAAAAACCAAATTCGGTAAATGGCCATTTTCGTGCAAGCGCATCAACTCCAGGCTCGTTCGAGTTTAAGTTCTTTGTGCATCGGTGAGCTTTTTGGAACTTCATAAGCTTTAGTCCAAGCTCATATTTCACTATATGAGTTCTTACAACAATTAGCTCATATCGGTTCGAAATTATATATAGCATACATATGAACCGGAAGTCACAGTGGTACAATGGTCTTTATGCCCGCCTTGCATACATAGCGTTGTGGGCTCAGCCCCTATTTCAACCGAACACCAAAAACGTTTTTCATCGGTGGATTATATCCTCTAAGTAATGCTGGTGATATTTCTAAGTGTTCAAAGATTCTCTAAGTAGTTTTATCGCAATGTGGAACTCTGTTCAGAATCGGCTACAAAGAGCAGGTCCCTTGTTATTGACCTAGCTATGAATCATGTAGCACACAGTGATGAGAGAGAAGTTAACCATTGTGGTGTCGCAATGGACTGAATACTCTAAATGAGCCTGAAATATCGGACTGCCACTATACCTAACCTAACCTAACAAGGTTTGATTTCTTCACGCTAAAAGCTTCAGTAATGAAGCATTGTGCTAAAACTTTGTTTTTTGTTTACAGCAGGTCAAACATTGTCCCCATACAAACTGATTCTCCTATTTGACTTCTTGAGCCTATAGATGCTGGGCTGATCGATTCCATTTTGTCATTGAGCTAAACATGAAATCAGGCAGCACTTAGTGATAAGAAAGAATTTCAACACTGTGGCATCATTAGTGTACATCTCTGATTCTTTGGCTCGAAATCACTACCAAAATCAAGCAAGCTGAGAAAAACACAATGAAGCTAATTCAATATTGTTCCTGTTTTAGATAATTTTGATTTCTGTTTTATGCTACCAACATTTTGCCAACTCTTAAAATAAATTTTCATCCTTGTTTTACTTTTGGCATTGGAATTCCAAAACTTGTGGACACATCAAAATGATAAAGAAACCAAGAAGCATTTTATTGACATGGTAATCTTGAAGGCGATATATGGAAACTTTGAAAGCATCAAAGAAACAGTCATGTGTCAGTTAAGCTTAACATTTCTTTTAAATACCAACAACAACGATAGACACAGAAAAAGAAAGGTGTAATATGTCCAAGAGTCCTAGGATGCGTGCGAGAAAAATTTATGGAAATGAAAAACTGATAAGAAGACGTATGAAATTCTGAAGCAACCATATGTTTTGCGACCGTTTTTCTCTTTTGAGCATCTAAGGGGTTTAGTGTATACATACGTGTTCATAGTTTCGACAGTGTTAGGTCTATTAGGAAAATAAAATTATTTTGGGAGGGATGCTAAATTCATAGGCATATCATTAAATAAAAGTGTGATACAACAGCACATGACAACAATTAATGATGACACCAAATCGGGGCGGTTCTAGGTTGGCCAGAAAAGTATGTTTTTCATATGCTCATGCATGGACGAAAAATTCTGTTTTTCATATGTTTGGATGTAAAAATTATATGTTTGGAACTCAATTTTTTAACACATTATTTCTAAGTGCAAGCATATAATGTTCATAAACTAGCATAACATGTTTGGGACATCTATGTTAATATGTTAGAACATATTATGTTTTGGACATAAAATGTTTGTAAATATAATATGCTTAGATGCAAACAAATTTTAATTTAGAAATAGCCTATAAACATATATGTGTTTAGAAAGAGAGACCTAGAGAGTATGCTACAAGTAAAATAATGGAAGTAACCAATTGGCGCCTTAAAATATATCCACACAAAGAAAATTTTATTAAATTTTTTTCTCTACCAGTGTATGCCTAAGGTGAAACATAGTATGTTTGAACAATACAAACAATATTTTGTTTGGACCAATCCTGAAACTATATATAAGCTTGAAGCAATGTGTGTTTGGGATATATGTTACAGAAGCGATTTTTTTTAGGGTGTATGCACTACTATTCTGTGTAAAGCGAGTGCATCTTCCTTCGCTTACCGAGTTGCACTTCTGTAAGCAAGAGCTTTTTGTGCTTTTTTTATCACGACTTTTTACGAACGAACGATTTTGTGCGAAAATATTTTAGTAAAACTAAATTACTTGAATTCGTGTATTTGAAGAATAAAGATGTGTTTTGCGGATAATTCAACTCATTTTGTGTTCTCTTATTTTGTATATTTTTTAATTTAACCCTTTCACTACCGATGTCCACTTAGAAGGACATTCGAAAAAGACAACAAATTCTATTTTCCCACTTAGTTTCGATTTATTTCTCGATGTTATTTTAAAGTAGAGTCTTTAATCTAAATAAGCTATAAATATTTTCCATATTCACCACAAAAAAAAAATCGCTTCTGTAAC
Source organism: Haematobia irritans (assembly GCF_050003625.1). Classification (NCBI taxonomy): domain Eukaryota; kingdom Metazoa; phylum Arthropoda; class Insecta; order Diptera; family Muscidae; genus Haematobia; species Haematobia irritans. The sequence continues at coordinate 84,244,379 of NC_134399.1, read as the reverse complement.
ATATATACTCCAAACACATTTTGCTTCAAGCATATATATTTTCAGGATTGGTCCAAACAAAATATTGTTTGAATTATTCAAACATATTATGTTTCACCTTAGGACGTACACTGGTAGTAAAAAATTTTAATGATTTTTTTTTTTTGCGTGGATATATATTTTGTAAGGCGCTAATTGGTTACTTCCATTATTTTACTTGCAACATACTCTCTAGGTTTCTCATATATATATATTTATAGGCTACACATAACACATATATGTTTATAGGCTATTGCTAAATTAATATAAGTTTGCATATAAGCATATTATATTTACAAACATTTTATGTCCCAAACATAATGTGTTCTAACATATTAACATATATGTCCCAAACATGTTATGGTAGTTTATGAACATTATATGCTTGTACTTAAAAATATTGTATTAAAAAATTTGAGTTCCAAACATATAATTTTTACACCCAAACATATGAAATACAGTAGTTTTCGTCCGTGTTGGTGAGCACTAAAATAGTTCTTTAACAATAATCGAAAAATACGAAAATTTGAGACAGTTTTTCTACTAAATGGACATTCATACAAAAACTATAACTAATAATATTTCGGGTTCTTTTTTGTATTTTTTAACACTTTGGAAGATACGAGTATTATAGGCCAAATAGCGCTTATTTTCGTAAGGCCATTTGGCCACAATACAAGAATCAAGTTTTCAGAACAAGCCCATATAGCTCTTGAAGCAATTGAGGTACACGCAAAGAAAAAAAAACGTTTGGAAAACGTGTACCGAAAACGTTTTTCTTTTATTAGAGTTTTTTGAATTGCTTCGAAAATTTTAAACTTTTATCACCAAAAAAATTCGTTTGTTACAAAATTTTTATTTTTTCAATAAAAAAAGTTATTTTTGAAACAACAACACAGTCCATTTCGTTTATATCAAACACTGTTCTTTTCTGAATTTAGGTCTTTAATAAGACACATTTTACAGTTCAAAATTTAATATACTACAATGTAATGTTCAACATTTCTTCGGAATCTTCCGAACATATCTGGAATATATGTAAAAAAACAAGTATATACGGCAGTAAGTTCGGCCAGGCCGAATCTTATGTACCCTCCGCTATGGATTGCGTAGAAACTTCTACGAAAGACTGTCATTCACAATCGAATTACTTGGGTTGTGGTATTTTAAAACTTCTTAACATCGTTTTCTAAATTGTGAGTTAGTCCATACGTGGTATATATTGGACCAAAAAGTTATGTATAGGTAAGTCTACAAATAATTACGAATCGATATGGACTTTTGCACGGTGCGTAGAGAGCCAGAATTGAAATATGGGGGTCGCTTATGTTATATGGGGGCTATATACAATTATGAACTTGGTATGGACCAATTTTTGTGTGATTGGGGATCGATTTATCTGAGGGCTATATATAGCTATAGACCGATATGGACCTAGTTAGCCATAGTTGTTAAAGGTCATATACTAGCACAATGTACCAAATTTCAACTCACTCGGATGAAATTTGCTCCTCCAAGAGGCTCTAAAACCAAATCTCGGGATCGGTTTATATGGGGGCTATGTATGATTATGGCCTGATATGGACCACTTTTGGTATGGTTGTTAAATGTCATATACTACCACCACGTACCAAATTTCAGCCAGATCGGATGAATTTGGCTTCTCACCGAGGTCAAATCTGGGGATCGGTTTATATGGAAGCTATATATAATTATGGACTGAAATGAACCAATTCATGCATGGATGTTGGATACCATATACGAACATCACGTACCAAATTTCAACGGAATGGGAAGAATTTTGCTCTTCCAAGGGGCTCCGGAGGTCAAATCTGGTGATCGGTTTATATGGGGGCTATAGAGACCATATACTAACACCATGTACCAAATTTCAGCTGGATCGGATGAAATTTGCTTCTCTTAGAGGCCTCGCAAGCCAAAGTTTGGGGTCCATAGTAGTCAGACGTAGCAACCACTGCTCCACGGTGCCAAACTAAATGTTTGTTTCTGTTAAATAAACTTTGTTTATTTGGTTCGTGGGCATAGTCGCAAGCTATGCTATATAAATATAACATATATGGATATTTATCTATTGATGACCATAACAGGTACATAGCTCAGTGGTTAGTGTGTTGGCTTACAAAGTGCATGGTCCGCGGTTCGATTCTCCGTCCAGGCGAAAGGTAAAAAAAAATTTAAAAATTTCTAAAATCGTATAATTTCTTCTACATTGTTGGTATTACAGGAATAGGTTTTAAGAACTAAACAACCTCGTGGATGTGAGAAAGATGTGAGGGAAAATGCAATTAGCAAGAAAACAATGTTTTTTTATACCCTCCATCATAGGATGGGGGTATATTAACTTTGTCATTCCGTTTGTAACACATCGAAATATTGCTCTACGACCCCATAAAGTATATATATTCTGGGTCGTGGTGAAATTCTGAGTCGATCTAAGCATGTCCGTCCGTCCGTCCGTCCGTCCGTCCGTCCGTCCGTCCGTCCGTCCGTCCGTCCGTCTGTTGAAATCACGCTAACTTCCGAACGAAACAAGCTATCGACTTGAAACTTGGCACAAGTAGTTGTCATCGATGTAGGTCGGATGGTATTGAAAATGGGCCATATCGGTCCGCTTTTACGTATAGCCCCCATATAAAGGGTCCCTCAGATTTGGCTTGTGGAGCCTCTAACAGAAGCATATTTCATCCGATCGGGCTGAAATTTAGTATATGGTGTTGGTATATGGTCTCTAACAACCATGCAAAAATTGGTCCACATCGGTCCATAATTATATATAGCCCCCATATAAACCGATCCCCAGATTTGGCTTGCGGAGCCTAAAAGAGAAGCAAATTTCATCCGATCCGGCTGAAATTTGGTACATGATGTTGGTATATGGTCCTTAAAAACCATGCAAAAATTGGTCCATATCGGTCCTTAATTATATATAGCTCCCATATAAACCGATCCCCAGATTTGGCTTGTGGAGCCCCTAAGAGGAGCAAATTGCATCCGATCCGGCTGAAATTTGGTACATGGTATTGGTATATGGTCTCTAACAACCGTGCAAAAATTGGTCCACATCGGTTCATAATTATATATAGCCCCCATATAAACCGATCCCCAGATTTGGCTTACGAAGTCTCCAAGAGAAGCAAATTTCATCCGATCCGCCTGAAATTTGGTACATGGTATTGGTATATGGTCTCTAACAACCATGCAAAAATTGGTCCACATCGGTTCATAATTATATATAGCCCCCATATAAACCGATCCCCAGATTTGGCTTGCGAAGTCTCCAAGAGAAGCAAATTTCATCCAATCCGGTTGTAATTTGGAACATGGTGTTAGTATATGATCTTTAACAACCGTGCCAGAATTGGTCCATATCGGTCCATAATTATATATAGCCCCCATATAAAACATTCTCCAGATTTGACCTCTTGGAGGAGCAAAATTCATCCGATCCGGTTCAAATTGTCAAAATTTTATTTCTATAGAAAATTTTATAAAAATTTTATTTCTAGAGAAAATTTTGATAAAATTTTATTGTCAAAATTTTATTTCTATAGAAAATTTTGTCAAAATTTTATTTCTATAGAAAATTTTGTTCAAATTTTATTCGGTTCATAATCATGGTTGCCACTCGTGCCAAAAATAATTTACCAAGATTTTATTTCTATAGAAAATTTTGTCAAAAGTTTATTTCTATAGAAAATTTTGTTAAAATTTTATTTCCGTGGAAATTTTTGTCAAAAATTTCTTTCTATAGAAAATTTTGTCAAAATTTGTATTTCTATAGAAAATTTTGTGAAAATTTTATTTCTATAGAAAATTTTGTTAAAATTTTATTTCTGTACATAATTTTGTCAAAATTTTATGTCTACTTTGTCAAACTGAATTATATACGTATTGGATCGATCTTTTTTGATTAAATATATACCACGTATGGACTTACATACAATTTAGAAGATGGTGTTAGGAGGTTTTAAGATACCTTGCCATCGGCAAGCGTTACCGCAACTTAAGTAATTCGATTGTGGATGGCAGTGTTTAGATGAAGTTTCTACGCAATCCATGATGGAGGGTACATAAGCTTCGGCCTGGCCGAACTTACGGCCGTATATACTTGTTTTTTTTTTTTTTTTTTTTTTGAGTTAGTCTTTATGAAATTTTTTTTATATCCTGGAAAAGAATAAACGTTTATCACAAAAAGTATATACTTTTCTTCCAAATACACTTCCTTTCAACTTAAAGCAAATGAGAAACGAACTTTGTTTGTCTAAAATTTCGTTTGGGAGGAAGGAATTATTTTTTTGCGTGTAGGTTCTCAAAATTACAATTTATGTTCTACATGCTGTTAGTACAAATAGAAACAGAAGAAAAATTAAAGTTTTTAACATTAGGTTTATTTCGGTAGTGAAAGGGTTAATTCCAGCTAAGAATATTACTTGGGGCCAGCAACCTGCACATATATTCGAATTTTTTATATGCATTCTTAAGCGCACTAAAGTTGTAAATGATTTCCTCATATAAATTTACTGCTTCTGAAAGCTCTGAAATTCATACAAAGAAGTAGCACATTCAAGTGGGACATTTTCTTTTAAAATCATCAGTGAATTCCTCGCAGAAGTAAGCGATGATTGATTGTGACTTCCTACAAAGCTGCTGAAAATTCAGCAGGTCTTTTGCTGGTAGTAGAAATTGTGCTATGTTGCAAGTAAAAACGTCCTTGAAATAAAGTATCGAAAAACATATCATGTTGTTGAACGCTTTATTGCTTTGTTTTCAAAAAGATAACAAACTTAACGATTTCATTAATTTTAAAGAATCTTTCAGAATTATTAAAGCAAAGTTGACCTTAGACAAACAATATTTTCTTTCATATAAATTTACCCATTTTTAAGTCGAATCACCTGATTATCATAACAAACGATTTCATTGAAAAGTTTATCGAATTTTGAAAAAGGGGAAAAACTTTCTACCAAAGAAATATGTCTTCTAAAATATGTCTTTCAAAATTCGCATTCGTCTTTTTAAGGACAAGAAATCTGTGGCCTCAGGACAATATTTTTTTTTCAGTGCACCATATTCAGAACATCTATTTGTGGTTCTAAAATATATATATTTTTTTTACTTCAGGCAAATCCCATAAAAGTCTAGATGCTCAAAAAGTCAAATCTGCCAGTTTCTATTGGAGCTATATTAAAACCTGTACCTAAAAAATCCATCTTTGAATTTGACCTGTTTGCAAAATTCGCATTCAAAACAACCAAATATGTGCCAAATTTTAAAATCCCTCCCTCCCTGATTGAAGGCTGTAGCGTTATTACAACCGAGACGAATTTTGCTAGATTGTCTTAGAATTTCTCCCAGACATTAATGATGTGTTCGTTCACAGTCCACCAAATAACACCCTTTTACCATTGAAGGGCTTAAAGTACACATTCATTTTTACGCTTGTCAATTTAAATATCCTTTGACCAAAGGATTTGGCTTTTTTGTTTTCGTTCGAGAAGATGTTTTCCCCATGGGACTTAAACTTGTAAAGATTGTTTGTGTAACTTTTTGACATTTTGGTTTTAACGCTTCAGCAAATTTCTTCGATTTTTCTGGTCCAGCTTAAATTCACCTTTTTGTTTTTTGCAAAACCATAAGAAAATACAAGGAAATTGTAAAATGATGGAGAAAACCTTGCTACTTGTCCTTTGTTTATCCTTTCGTCATTGTTGGGTATTGATAAAGGATTACCAGATATATGTCTCGTGCCATATTTCATGAACGGCATACGTAAACTCAAAAGGTTTTTTTTTCTATCATGACTGCCTTTACATATTTTATATATAAAATGGACATTTGAGATGGATTGTTTCTACTTGCCACAAAGGTGCAAACCATTTATTATGGCAAGAAGTAGACAAGCGGTAGAAAGGGACAGGGGTTATTTTCATTTTTTCTAAGGTATTGTAAACAAGAGCTACTCATCCCCAGCCTTCCTACGCCATTTAATGATAGTCAAGAAAATTGTTCCGTTATTGGCTTTCCTTTGTAGAGAAGGTATTCAAATGGGACATTGGGTTATCCTTCATTTGATAAATTGCCTTCTAATCAATGTTGAAATGTTTGCCAATTCATCACATTATAGCAAAATTGAGAATATTTTTCGGCAAAAGAGTGGTATTTGTCCACGATTTCTTACGTGTTAATATATAAAGAAAGAAATTGTTTCGCTCTATGATGCATAGATTAGGAGATTTGAGCAAAAGAAGGTTTTCATATATAAAATTTCGATTTTTTTAGGATTGGGGTGGAATTTTGGATTTTCTAGGAGTGGTCATGCACTGAAAAAAGCATGCCCGGTTCCAAAGATTTTGTCTTTACATTAATGATTGACTTTTAAGACAGAATTATCTTTTAGATTTAAGTTTTGCGAACTTGATTCTAGGCAGCAAATTATAATTTATTCGTTAATTAATCCTTTAAAAGCGTGTTAACGACAACTTAAATTTTAAAATTCATTTTCGGCTTCAAGAAGAAATTTTGCTATGTCTCAAGTAAAAATCATCTTTAAAATATAGTGTTGAAAAACGTCTCCCATTTTTAAACGCTTTTTTGCTTTGCTGTCAAGATGCAAAAAGACAATAAATTTAAAGACAATTTCTTTAATTTTGAAGAATTTTTCATAATTACTAACGACAGTAAAATGAAAGAAAATTTTGTTTGACTAAGATCAAGTCAAACAAAATTTTCTTTAATTTTAAGATACCCATTTTTAAATGGAACCACTTAATTATGAAGAAACAAGTAAGGAAAGTCTAAAGTCGGGCGGGGCCGACTATATTATACCCTGCACCACTTTGTACATCTAAATTTTCGATACCATATCACATCCGTCAAATGTGTTGGGGGCTATATATAAAGGTTTGTCCCAAATACATACATTTAAATATCACTCGATCTGGACACAATTTGATAGACTTCTACAAATCTATAAACTCAAAATTTAAGTCGGCTAGTGCACTAGGGTGGAACACAATTTTAGTCAAAAAAAATATGGGAAACATTTAAAACTGAAGCAATTTTAAGGAAACTTCGCAAAAGTTTATTTATGATTTATCGCTCGATATATATGTATTAGAAGTTTAGGAAAATTGGAGTAATTTTTACAACTTTTGGACTAAGCAGTGACGATTTTACAAGGAAAATGTTGGTATTTTGACCATTTTTGTCGAAATCAGAAAAACATAAATGGGAGCTATATCTAAATCTGAACCGATTTCAACCAAATTTGGCACGCATAGTTACAATGCTAATTCTACTACCTGTGCAAAATTTCAACTAAATCGGAGTTAAAAATTGGCCTCTGTGGTCATATGAGTGTAAATCGGGCGAAAGCTATATATGGGAGATATATCCAAATCTGAACCGATTTCAACCAAATTTGGCACGCATAGCAACAATGCTAATTCTACTCCTTGTGCAAAATTTCAACTAAATCGGAGTTAAACATTGGCCTCTGTGGTCATATGAGTGTAAATCGGGCGAAAGCTATATATGGGAGATATATCCAAATCTGAACCGATTTGGCTGATATTTTGCAAGTTTTTCGAGACCCATAAAATATTCGGATGTACGGAATTTGAGGAAGATCTGTTGATATACATGCCAATTATGACCAGATCGGTGAAAAATATATATGGCAGCTATATCTAAATCTGAACCGATTTTTTCCAAAATCAATAGGGATCGTCTGTGAGCTGAAACAGGACCCTATACCAAATTTTAGGACAATCGGACTAAAACTGCGAGCTGTACTTTGCACACAAAAATACACCAACAGACAGACGGACAGACAGACAGACAGACAGACAGACAGACGGACATCGCTAAATCGACTCAGAATTTAATTCTGAGACGATCGGTATACTAAACGATAGGTTAGGTTAGGTTAGGTTAAAGTGGCAGCCCGATTAAGATTCAGGCTCACTTAGACTATTCAGTCCATTGTGATACCACATTAACTAAAAGTACCTATTACATATGGGCACTTCTAGTTTTAACCGCTGAATCTTCTTGATTATTTTTCTTTGTTGAACCAACCAGATTGTTCCAAAAACATTAGCAGACTGCTTAAGTTAACGTTTTCCAGATCCGCCAGTAATCTGAAGCTATATGCTCCTAAAAGTTGCTTGCGCTTTACACAAAATGCAGGACACTCACACAAGAGGTGTTTAATTGATTCTTTTTCCTCCGCATCATGACAGCTCATACAATAGTCATTATACTTCGCGCCAATAGTTTTTGCAAAATCGCCTATCAGGCAGCGACCCGTTATAGCAGATATCAGGAGTGATATCTGACGTCTCGAGAACATTAGCATATCTAGTGTGCGGTTTAAGTTGAAACGGGGCCATATTTGCTTGGTGTCGTTACAACCCTTGCAATTCCCCCATCGAACATTTGCCATCCTAACAGCCTTCTCACGCAGCATGAGTTTGCAGGTAGCTAGGGGCATACCAACAAATTCCAGTTCCCCTGGAATATGTAAGGTAGTCCCTAGCCTTGCCAACTCATCCGCTTCGCAGTTCCCCGGTATGTTCCTATGGCCAGGCACCCATATTAGGTGAATATTGTACTGCTCAGCCATCTCATTGAGAGATTTGCGGCAGTCGATGGCCGTTTTCGAGTTGAGGAACACAGAGTCCAAGGATTTTATTGCAGGTTGACTGTCTGAGTATATATTAATGCCAATATTTGTTGGAACATTACTTCTCAGCCAATTCGCCACCTCTCTTATTGCTAATATTTCAGCCTGAAAAACACTACAGTGATTAGGTAATCTTTTCGCTATTCGAATTTCCAGATCTTTAGAATATACTCCGAACCCCACTTGTCCATTCAATTTGGAGCCATCAGTATAGAAATCTATATATCTTTTATTCCCCGGGGTCTGTGTACACCACGCCTCACTGTTGGGAATTAGAGTTTCAAACTTTTTGTCGAAAAGTGGCTTTGCCAGGGTATAATCCACTACGTTAGGCACATCTGGCATTATTTTGAGGACCGAACTATGACCGTACATTTTTTCCGACCACAGCGATAGCTCGCGCAACCGCACAGCCGTTGTTGCAGCTGACTGTTTGGCCAAAATGTCTAAAGGCAATAGATGTAGCATGACATTAAGGGAGTACTAAACGATGTGTCTCAGACTTTTCCTTCTTGGCGTTACATACAAATGCACAAACTTATTATACCCTGTACCACAGTAGTGGTGAAGGGTATAAAAACGACTTTATAGAAAAGTTCATGTTCTTTCGGGCAAAGAAAAAAACTTTATATAAGAGAAATGTGTCTTCTATGCTAAGCAAAAAACGCATTCGTATTTTAAGAACACGAATTCTGGGTCTCACGACAATATTTTTTTCAGTGTGAATTAAGGTCACTTTCGCTCTAGGACGTATAGTTAGAAGTATGAAAAAACAAAGTTTTTTAATATAAAAACTTCGCATCTTTCGAGATTTGGGTGATAGTTTGGATTTTCTATGTGTGATCACGAATTAAGGTCCTTCTCGCTTTATGACGCATGTCAAGCAAAAAAAGAGCTTCCAAAAAAGTAGTTCAGATACCCAATCTATGGTCCGGAAGTGGTGCAAACTTGGATCATCTCCAATGAATTTTGCACAGGCTTTTACATGGGACTGAAGTCCATTTTTATATCCTTTGCATTGCTTTAGAAGTTGTGCCTTGAAAGTTCATTTGGATGAAGAAATTAAAAAAAAAAAAACTTAAAAACAAAAATTATTTCTCCAATTTCTCTTTTTATTTTTATCAGTACATATTTGTTGTTACACATTTATTATACCCTCCACCATAGGATGGGGGTATATTAACTTTTTCATTCCGTTTGTAACACATCGAAATATTGCTCGGTCCACTTTTACGTATAGCCCCCATATAAACGGACCCCCAAATTTGGCTTGCGATTGCTCTAAGAGAAGCAAATTTCATCCGATCCGGCTGAAATTGAGTACATGGTGTTAGTATATGGTCTTTAACAACCATGCAGAAATTGGTCCATATCGGTTCATAGTTACATATAGCCCCCATATAAACCGATCCCCCGATTTGGGTTGCGGAGGCTCTAAGAAAACCAAATTTCATCCGATCCGGGTGAAATTTGGCACATGTTGTTAGTATATGGTCTCTAACAACCATGCAAAAATTGGTCCACATCGGTCCATAATTATATATAGCCCCCATATAAACCCATCCCCCGATTTGGCTTGCGGAGCCTCTAAGAGAAGCAAATTTCATCCGATCCGTCTGAAATTTGGTACATGGTGTTGGTATATGTTCTCTAATGACCATGCAAAAATTGCTCCACATCGGCCCATAATTATATATAGCCCCCATATAAACCCATCCCCCGATTTGGCTTGCGGAGCCTCTAAGAGAAGCAAATTTCATCCGATCCGTCTGAAATTTGGTACATGGTGTTGGTATATGTTCTCTAATGACCATGCAAAAATTGCTCCACATCGGCCCATAATTATATATAGCCCCCATATAAACCGATCCCCAGATTTGACCTCCGGAGCCTCTTAGAGGAGCAAAAGTCATCCGATCCGATTGAAATTTGGTACGTGGTGTTAGTATATTGTCTCTAACAACCATGCCAAAATTGGTCCATATCGATCCATAATTATATATAGCCCCCGTATAAGCCGATCCCCAGATTTGACCTCCGGAGCCTCTTAGAGGAGCAAAATTCATCCGATCCGGTTGAAATTTGGTACGTGGTGTTAGTATATGGTATCCAACAACCATGCAGGAATTGGTCCATAATTATATATAGCCCCCATATAAACCGATCCCAAAATTGGCTTGCGGAGTCTCTAAGAGAAGCAAATTTCATCCAATACGGTTGTAATTTGGAACATGGTGTTAGTATATGATCTCTAACAACCGTGTCAGAATTGGTCCATAATTATATATAGCCCCCATATAAACCGTTCTCCAGATTTGACCCCCGGAGCCTCTTGGAGGAGCAAAATTTATCCGATCCGGTTCAAATTTGGAACGTGGTGTTAGTATATGGCCGCTAACAACCATACCAAAATTCGTCCATATCGGTCTATAGTTATCCCAGCAAAAAAAGCGTCGCCAAAAAAGTAATGAAAATGTTCTTTTTGGATCCGGAAGTGGTGCAAAATTGACGCAGAAGCGATGAATTTTACATGGGCTTGTCATAGGACGGAAGTCCTCCATTTCAACAGCCGTTGCATTGAATTTGCATCACTTTTTTAGGTGTGATCCGAATTCAATATTTTGGATGTAAATTAAAAAATTCTGTGATATTTTGTCAAATAAATAATTTTCATATCGGTTCATAATCATGGTTGCCACTCGAGCCAAAAATAATCTACAAAAATTTTATTTCTATAGAAAATTTTTGTTAAAATTTTATTTCTATAGAAAATTGTGTCAAAATTTTATTTCTATAGAAAATTTTGTCAAAATTTTATTTCTATTGAAAATTTTGTTAAAATTTTATTTCTATAGAAAATTTTTGTTAAAATTTTATTTCTATAGAAAATTTTGTCAAGATTTTATTTCTATAGAAAATTTTGTCAAAATTTTATTTCTATAGAAAATTTTGTCAAAATTTTATTTCTATAGAAAATTTTGTCAAAATTTTATTTCTATAGAAAATTTTGTCAAAATTTTATTTCTATAGAAAATGCAAAAATTCGTTCATATCGGTCCATATCGGGCTATATATAAAGCCCGTATAAGAAGCGATCACCAGATTTGACCTCTGGAGTAAATTTCATCCGATCAGGTTGAAATTTGGTCTAAGTATTTAGTATTTACAACCATGCCAAAATTCGTCCATATCGGTCTATAGTTATACAGAATCTCCAGATAAACCTTTCGCCAATCACACAAAAATCGGTCCATATCGGTTCATAACTGTATATAGCCCCCTTAAAAAGGGCCCCTATATTTCATTTCGGCTCTCTAATTACCGCGCAAAACTTCATTTCCGCTGGTAATTATTTTTACACTTCTCTATATTCCATATACCGGGTTAAGAACTTAATTATATTGTGGATGACAGTCTTAAGTAGAAGTTTCTACTCAATCCATAGGTTAGGTTAGGTTAAAGTGGCAGCCCGATTAAGATTCAGGCTCACTTAGACTATTCAGTCCATTGTGATACCACATTAACTAAAAGTACCTATTACATATGGGCACTTCTAGTTTTAACCGCTGAACATTCTCGATTATTTTCTTCTGTTGAACCAACCAGATTGTTCCAAAAACATTAGCAGACTGCTTAAGTTAACGTTTTCCAGGTCCGCCAGTAATCTGAAGCTATCTCCAGGCCCCTAAAATTTGCTTACGCCTTACAAAAATGCAGGACACTCACACAAGAGGTGTTTTATTGATTCCTTTTCCTCCGCATCATGACAGCTCATACAATAGTCATTATACTTCGCGCCAATAGTTTTTGCAAAATCGCCTATCAGGCAGCGACCCGTTATAGCAGATGTCAGGGGTGATATCTGACGTCTCGAGAACTCTAGCATATCTAGTGTACGGTTTAGGTTTAAATGGGGCTATATTTGCTTGGTGTCGTTACAACCCTTGCAATTCTCCCATCGAACATTTGCCATCATAACAGCCTTCTCACGGCAGTATGAGCTTGCACATAGCCAGGGGCATACCAACAGATTCTAGTTCCCCTGGAATATGTAAGGTAGCCCCTAACCTCGCCAACCCATCCGCTTCGCAGTTCCCAGGTATATTCCTATGGCCAGGCACCCATATTAGGTGATTATTGTACTGCTCAGCTATCTCATTGAGAGATTTGCGGCAGTCGATGGCCGTTGTCGAGTTAAGCTACACAGAGTCCAAGGATTTTATTGCAGGTTGACTGTCTGAGTATATATTAATGCCAATATTTGTTGGAACATTACTTCTCAGCCAATTCATCACCTCTGTTATTGCTAATATTTCAGCCTGAAAACACTACAGTGATTAGGTAATTTTTTCGCTATTCGAATTTCCAGATCTTTAGAATATACTCCGAACCCCACTTGTCCATTCAATTTGGAGCCATCAGTATAGAAATCTATATATCTTTTATTCCCCGGGGTCTGTGTACACCACGCTTCACTGTTGGGAATTAGAGTTTCAAACTTTTTGTCGAAAAGTGGCTTTGCCAGGGTATAATCCACTACGTTAGGCACATCTGGCATTATTTTGAGGACCGAACTGTGACCGTAACTTTTTTCCGACCACAGCTATAGCTCGTGCAACCGCACAGCCGTTGTTGCAGCTGACTGTTTGGCCAAAATGTCTAAAGGCAATAGATGCAGCATGACATTAAGGGAATTTGTTCCTGTCTTGCTGAATGCGCCTGAGATACACAAGCACGCCATACGCTGAACTTTGTCTACATTTGTCGGCTGGTGAAGTGCCGGCCACCAGACTACAACACCATATAGCATTATAGGTCTTACCACTACCGTGTATAGCCAATGCACAATTTTTGGTTTTAGGCTCTACTTTTTATACCCTTCGCCACTACTGTGGTACAGAGTATAATAACATAAGTTTGTGCATTTGTATGTAACGCCAAGAAGGAAAAGTCTCAGACCTATCGTTTCGTATACCGATCGTCTTAGAATTAAATTCTGAATCGATTTAGCGATGTCCGTCTGTCCGTCCGTCTGTCTGTCTGTCTGTTCATGTATTTTTGTGCGCAAAGTACAGGTCACAGTTTAAGCCCGATCGACCCTATTCCAGGTCGTTTTGTGGAACAAAGACAATCGCTATTAATTTTGGAAAACAACGGTTCAGATTTAGATATAGCTCCCATATATATCTTTCTTCCGATTTAGACTCATATGGCAACAGAGGCCAAAGTTTACTACCGATTTTCGATGAAATTTTACACAGAGAGTAGAATGAACATTCTACCAATGCTTGATAAATTTGATTGAAATCGGTTCAGATTTAGATATAGAAGTGGGTTAGGTGGCAGCCCGATGTATCAGGCTCACTTAGACTATTCAGTCCATTGTGATACCACATTGGTGAACTTCTCTCTTATCACTGAGTGCTGCCCGATTCCATGTTAAGCTCAATGACAAGGGACCTCCTTTTTATAGCCGAGTCCGAACGGCGTTCCACAGTGCAGTGAAACCACTTAGAGAAGTTTTGAGACCCTCAGAAATATCACCAGCATTACTGAGGTGGGATAATCCACCGCTGAAAAACTTTTTGGTGTTCGGTCGAAGCAGGAATCGAACCCACGACCTTGTGTATGCAAGGCGGGCATGCTAACCATTGCACCACGGTGGCTCCCAGATTTAGATATAGCTCCCATATATATCTTTCATCCGATTTGGCCTTACATGGCCTCAAAAGCCAGAGTTTTGCCTGAATTGCTTCAAATTTTTCACAAGGAGTATGTTTAATAGTATCGTTAATTGTGCCAACTTTAGTTGAAATCTTTCGCCCGATATGGACTAATATGACCACAGAGCCAAACTCTGATTTACATGAAATTTTGCAGAGGGAGTACAATTAACATTCTAAATACGCTTGCTATATTTTGTTTATATCGGTTCAGATTTAGATATAGCTCCCGAATACATCTTTCGACCGATGTAGACTCATATACACTGAATAAAATATTGTCGTGAGGTCAAAGATTTCATGTCTTTAAAACACGAATGCAAATTTTGCTTAGCATAGAAGACGCATTTCTCTAGTATAAAGTTTTTTTCCTTGACCAAAGGTCTATAAACTTTTCAATGAAGTCGTATTGTCCTTATAATTAAGTGATTTGATTTAAAAATGGATATCGTAACATGAAAGAAAAAATGTTTGGGCTAAGGCCAACTTGACTTTAATAATTTAGAAAAAATCTTTAAATTTAATGAAATTGTCTTTAAATTTGTTGTCTTTTTGCATCTTGACTACAATGCAAAAAATCGTTTAAATATATGACATGTTTTTCAACACTTTATTTTAAAGACGTTTTTTTACTTGAAACACAGCATAATTTCTACTAGAAGTCAATCTTAATTTGGAAAATAAAGTTGTCGTTAACTCGTTTTTAAAGGACTTTGATAGCATATGAAGAAAAAAAGTTGAAAAAGCAAAAAATTAAAATTTGCTTCCTAGAAGCAAGTACACAAAACCCGATTTTAAAAGAGAATTGTGTCTTAAAAGTATCCTTACTTGTATTCTCTGCTTCTTTGGCTCGGAATCAATACCAAATTTTTTAAAGTAAAGACAAAATCTTTGGAACCGGGTATGCTTTTTTTTCAGTGTACCCACAGATAAAGGGTGATTTGTTAAGAGCTTGATAACTTTTTTTTAAAAAAACGCATAAAATTTGCAAAATCTCATCGGTTCTTTATTTGAAACGTTAGATTGGTCCATGACATTTACTTTTTGAAGATAATTTCATTTAAATGTTGACCGCGGCTGCGTCTTAGGTGGTCCATTCGGAAAGTCCAATTTTGGGCAACTTTTTCGAGCATTTCGGCCGGAATAGCCCGAATTTCTTCGGAAATGTTGTCTTCCAAAGCTGGAATAGTTGCTGGCTTATTTCTGTAGACTTTAGACTTGACGTAGCCCCACAAAAAATAGACTAAAGGCGTCAAATCGCATGATCTTGGTGGCCAACTTACCGGTCCATTTCTTGAGATGAATTGTTCTCCGAAGTTTTCCCTCAAAATGGCCATAGAATCGCGAGCTGTGTGGCATGTAGCGCCATCTTGTTGAAACCACATGTCAACCAAGTTCAGTTCTTCCATTTTTGGCAACAAAAAGTTTGTTAGCATCGAACGATAGCGATCGCCATTCACCGTAACGTTGCGTCCAACAGCATCTTTGAAAAAATACGGTCCAATGATTCCACCAGCGTACAAACCACACCAAACAGTGCATTTTTCGGGATGCATGGGCAGTTCTTGAACGGCTTCTGGTTGCTCTTCACTCCAAATGCGGCAATTTTACACCAAGATCTTTGCGTAAAATCTTCCATGTGGTCGAATAACACAAACCCAATTGCTGCGAACGGCGACGAATCGACATTTCACGGTCTTCAGCAACACTCTCAGAAACAGACGCAATATTCTCTTCTGTACGCACTGTACGCATTCGTGTGGTTGGTTTAATGTCCAATAAAGTAAACTGAGTGCGAAACTTGGTCACAATCGCATTAATTGTTTGCTCACTTGGTCGATTATGTAGACCATAAATCGGACGTAAAGCGCGAAACACATTTCGAACCGAACACTGATTTTGGTAATAAAATTCAATGATTTGCAAGCGTTGCTCGTTAGTAAGTCTATTCATGATGAAATGTCAAAGCATACTGAGCATCTTTCTCTTTGACACCATGTCTGAAATCCCACGTGATCTGTCAAATACTAATGCATGAAAATCCTAACCTCAAAAGAATCACCCTTTATTTTTCGCCCGTTTTTCCGTCATAGGACCACAGAGGTCAATGTTGTAATCCGATTTACGTGAAATTTTGCACAGGGAGTAGAATTAACATAGTAACTATGCATGCGATTGAAATCGGTTTAGATTTCGATATAGCTTCCATATATATGTTTTTCCGATTTAGGCAAAAATGGCCAAAATACCCAAATTTTCCTTATAAAATCGCCACTGCTAAGTCGAAAACTTATCAAAATGACTCAAATTTTCCTATTACTCTATTACACATCTATCGACCGACAAATCATAAATACTCTTTTCCGAAGTTGTCTCAAAATTGGTTCAGATTTAAATGTTTCCCACATTTTTTAGTAACATTGTGCTTCTCTAGAACTAAAATTTAAACCGGCTGATGTCCATTCAGAGTTGTCAGTCCATTTAAAATCGAGCTCGCATGCACAGAAAAAAAAGTGTCTCGTAAATTTAAGAAAATTTTTACAATAATTTATTACAAGAATTTTCCAGAATTTTAGTTCATTTTTCGCATCTTCAACGAAAATTAACTACTCGGAAGGAAATTTTACAAATTCTAAGTAGCAATCGTTTAGTTCATGACCTACAAAATACGATGGAAATTTCCTTAAAAAATTTCTTAACTGGTAGTTAAAAATTCGTTTGTCATGCTATAAAACTACTTGTGAAATGTAAAGTATTTTCTAAATAATAAGTGCAATTTACTATAAGATTTTTTTGTATGAGAAAATATTTTTTTACGAAAAATGAACTTGAAAGTGGATAGCAATTTCTTACTGACAATTCCTATAGTTAATAATTGTTGGTAAAAAATTACCCAATGAAATATTTTTAGTTCACATGTAATTAAATTTATAGACATTTTCGTCAAAAATGGTAGATAACATTTCTTGAAAATTTTGCAAATTTTAAGTTAAACGTTTCATTGTTCGTAAACTGGTGTGCCTTTACGAATATTATTCTTAGAGTAAATTGTCAGCAGATGCGATGAACTAATGCATAGTACAGAGATCTTTATCGGCATAGTGGAATATGATTAATGTAAAGATGATGTTACTTGAGTTTTGTTGTGTATACATGAGCGTGGGGTTGTTTTTATTTTTGTTCATTTAGTGGTTTGTGTGTGTGTGTTTGTTATTCGCGGATGGTTTATTTGGCTGGATGAGGTGTTGTTTTCAATAAAGGCACATGTGTTTTTGTTGTTGTAGGAATGTTTTGGCTTTGCTTGGTTTTGTTTGGCATGCTTCAGTTGTATAGTTGGCGTTGGCGTGGGCTGTTGCATCTTTTAAGTAGGTATGCAACAAGGGAGTATAAAGGCATGGAATATTTTGGATTTTTGAGACATGTATTGGTGTTTGTTTATTAAACCTTTTAAATGAAAGTTATTAATATTTTATCGGTAGTTTAGAAAAAAGTTATTACGAATATTTAGGAAAATATGTTGAAATTGAAAGTGTATTGAAATTTTTATTATTCTATGTAAAAAATTAATATTCAATTCCAGATGAATTTGGAAAATTTTTGTTATATCTCAGCGTATAGTTTATTCATAAATTGGTAAGTATTTTTTTAATATGACTTTCTTTTAAAAAGAATATTTTTTATGTATATTATTATTTGTTAATTAATTTTTTTGGAAACCAGTTTAATGTTTTTCTTTGTTGTAAAAACAATATTTAATTTCAGAGCAACTCCAGACGGATTCGAACAAATAAAAAATAGAGAATTGGTAAGGTTTCTTTTAAAAATTGGCTTTATTTTAACTAGAATATTTACGTTTTTGTGACCTTTTTATCATCAAAATTACAGGTTTTTAATGCCTTATTTTAGTATTTCTTTAATCAAATTTTTTGGAAACCAATGTAATATTTTTAATGTAAAAACAAATATTTAATTTCAGAATAACGCCTTAAACATTTGGACAAATTTTTAGTACTCCTTTGCCTGTAATTTAATAGTGAATTGGAAAGGATTCTTTAACTTTCTTTTAGCCCTGGACAGTCATCCTTATTTTTTGTACATTAACGTCAGCCTTCGTCATTTTGACTACGGCTCATTTCAAGACGCTAAAATTTTCATCGTGAGCGAAAAAGTGAACCAAACTTGAGTTTATTTTCTTATTCAATTTGGTTTTAAGTAGTATAAAACAAAAATTCATAAAACGGTCGAATTAGTATAACTTAAATTCACCATTTCCCAATAGACTAAAATGCATTTTAAATCGAAAATGAAATTACGTGTCGTCATTTTGACGAATGATGACTGTCTAGGATTATCAAGAATATTTGGTTTTTAATGCATATTATTATTATACCCTCCATCATAGGATGGGGGTATATTAACTTTGTCATTCCGTTTGTAACACATCGAAATATTGCTCTAAGACCCCATAAAGTATATATATTCTGGGTCGTGGTGAAATTCTGAGTCGATCTGAGCATGTCCGTCCGTCCGTCCGTCCGTCTGTTGAAATCACGCTAACTTCCGAACGAAACAAGCTATCGACTTGAAACTTGGCACAAGTAGTTGTTATCGATGTAGGTCGGATGGTATTGAAAATGGGCCATATCGGTCCACTTTTACGTACAGCCCCCATATACACGCAAAAAAATAATTCTTTCCTCCCACACGAAATTTTAGACAAGCAAAGTTCGTTTCTCATTTGCTTTTCGCTGTAAGGAAGTGTATTTAGAAGAAAAGTTTATACTTTTTGTGATAAACGTTTATTCTTTTCCAGGATGTAAAAACAATTTCATAAAGACAAACTCAAAAAAAAAAAAACATTGTTTTCTTGCTAATTACATTTTCCCTCACATCTTTCTCACATCCACGATGTTTTTTTAGTTCTGAACACCTTTTCCTGTAATACCAACAATGTAGAAGAAATTATACGATTTTATAAATTTTTAAATTTTTTTTACCTTTCGCCTGGACGGAGAATCGAACCGCGGACCATGCACTTTGTAAGCCAACACACTAACCACTGAGCTATGTACCTGTTATGGTCATCAATAGATAAATATCCATATAAGTTATATTTATATAGCATAGCTTGCGGCGCCCACGAACCGAATAAACAAAGTTTATTTAACAGAAACAAACATTTAGTTTGGGAGTGGTTGCTACGTCCGACTTGCATGCCAAGGGTCGTGGGTTCGATCCCTGCTTCGGCCAAAGTTTTTTTTTTTTTGTTTTTTTTTTTACACATATTCCAGATATGTTCGGAAGATTCCGAAAAAATGTTCAACATTACATTGTAGTATATTAAATTTTGAACTGTAAAATGTGTCTTATTAAAGACCTAAAGTCAGAAAAGAACAGTGTTTGATATAAACGAAATGGACTGTGTTGTTGTTTCAAAAATAACTTTTTTTATTGAAAAAATAAAAATTTTGTAACAAACGATTTTTTTTTGGTGATAAAAGTTTAAAATTTTCGAAGCAATTCAAAAAACTCTAACAAAAGAAAAACGTTTTCGGTACACGTTTTCCAAACGTTTTTTTTCTTTGCGTGTAAAGGGACCCTCAGATTTGGCTTGTGGAGCCTCTAACAGAAGCATATTTCATCCGATCCGGCTGAAATTTGGTATATGGTGTTTGTATATGGTCTCTAACACCCATGCAAAA
Organism: Haematobia irritans; assembly: GCF_050003625.1. Classification (NCBI taxonomy): domain Eukaryota; kingdom Metazoa; phylum Arthropoda; class Insecta; order Diptera; family Muscidae; genus Haematobia; species Haematobia irritans. The sequence continues at coordinate 84,224,229 of NC_134399.1, read as the reverse complement.
ATTGGTCCACATCGGTCGATAATTATATATAGCCCCCATAGAAACCGATCCCCAGATTTGGCTTGCGGAGCCTAAAAGAGGAGCAAATTTCATCCGATCCGCCTGAAATTTGGTACATGGTGTTGGTATATGGTCTCTAACAACCATGCCAAAATTGGTCCAAATCGGTCCATAATTATATATAGCCCCCATATAAACCGATCCCCAGATTTGGCTTGCGGAGCCTCAAAGAGAAGAAAATTTCATCCGATCCGGCGGAAATTTGGTACATGATGTTGGTATATGGTCTCTAACAACCATGCAAAAATTGGTCCATATCGGTCCTTAATTATATATAGCCCCCATATAAACCGATCCCCAGATTTGGGTTGCGGAGCCTCTTGGAGGAGCAAAATTCATCCGATCCGGGTCAAATTAGGAACGTGGTGTTAGTATATGGTCGCTAACAACCATACCAAAATTGGTCCGATCACACAAAAATTGGTCCATATCGGTTCATAATCATGGTTGCCACTAGAGCCAAAAATAATCTACCAAAATTTTATTTCTATAGAAAATTTTGTAAAAAAAATTTTATTGCTATAGAAAATTTTGTCAAAATTTTATTTCTAGAGAAAATTTTGTTAAAATTTTATTCGGTTCATAATAAAATTTTCATCGTAGTCAAAATTTTATTTCTATAGAAAATTTTGTCAAAATTTTATTTCTATAGAAAATTTTGTTCAAATTTTATTCGGTTCATAACCACTCGAGCCAAAAATAATCTACCAAGATTTTATTTCTATAGAAAATTTTGTCAAAAGTTTATTTCTATAGAAAATTTTGTTAAAATTTTATTTCTGTAGAAATTTGTGTCAAAATTTTCTTTCTATTAAAAATTTTGTCAAAATTTTTATTTCTATAGGAAATTTTGTGAAAATTTTATTTCTATAGAAAATTTTGTTAAAATTTTATTTCTGTAGAAAATTTTGTCAAAATTTTATGTCTACTTTGTCAAACTGAATTATATACGTATTGGATCGATCTTTTTTGATTTAATATATACCACGTATGGACTTACATACAATTTAGAAGATGGTGTTAGGAGGTTTTAAGATACCTTGCCATCGGCAAGCGTTACCGCAGCTTAAGTAATTCGATTGTGGATGGCAGTGTTTAGAAGAAGTTTCTACGCAATCCATGATGGAGGGTACATAAGCTTCGGCCTGGCCGAACTTACGGCCGTATATACTTGTTTTTTTCATTAGATTTTTTGAAAACGTATTTAATAATTTTATTTAATATTTAATTTCAGAGTAACCCAAATAAATTTGGACAACTTTTTATATTTCCCCTCAGCGTACAATTTAATAGAGAATTGGTAAGTTTTATATTAAAACTTTGGCTTTCTTTCAACTAGAATATTTATTTTATTATATCCTTCACATCGATAACAACACAGTTTTATGAGTTTATTTAGAATACTTCATTATTTCTCTAATTGTTTCAGGTACAAATTTTATGAGATACGTTTTCCAAAGAAAAGTTGAATTCTTTACACCATTTGATAAGATGTCCCAAATATGGTAAGTTACAAGCTAAAATCAAGAATTAAAAATTATATTTCATTACATGGTGTTAATTTTTAACAATTTTCATTTTTGTTTCCCTTTTTTCCAGCAAGATATGTGAAAAAACTACCTACGATGAATAAAAAAAGGATAAGTCAAAATGTCCAAACAGCGTGGTCACAATTTTTATTCACAAAAAACATTGTATTAAGAACTTTCATCATAAGTTTTTATAATAAAGTACTTTTGCTTAAAGAAAGTTTAATTTTAATGTATGAAAATTTTCATAATAGTAAAACGATTTGTTGTTCCTTTAATTATTTAATTTCTCTGTACTGTGGAATGATCGATTTAAAAATAGTTTAGTCGTCGACATTTTAAAGAGACTGTTAACCAATTTTTATTATCGGGTTTCCCACAAAATAAGCAAGTAAACCAAAATAATACTGACTTTTTAACTTGGTAGGGGTATATAAATCTTATGGTGTTGTAAAACTGAACTAATCTACAATGTTATAGATGAACTAAAATTTCAGAGAATTATAAACTAGACAAGTTGAAAAAAATCTTAAGGGCTAAATCATGGTCAATATTACTACAGTTTAGTTCATTTTGCAATGGAAAAGGGTTCACTGTTTTTTCAGTGTGGATATTGTTGAACGCCCCTTCGATGTCTAGAAACGCCACGATTGTGTATTCTTTGACAGATAATGAGCTTTCATTAAAGCTGACTAGTTCATGTAATGCGGTCTCAGTACACCTGTCCTATCATCCTCTCCAGAGACTTAAGTAGCCCCTGTGGCACCGCCAGAACATGGCTGTCGACTGTCCGATTTCCAGGAAAATGTGTGTCCAATAGTACCTCCAGCGTCTCCTCACTGGACGTTGTCCAATTGCCCTCCGATGTTTTAATGAAACCTGGAGCGGTGGTGGAGGGTATATAAGATTCGGCCTGGCTGAACTTACGGCCGTATGTTATATACTGATTTCAACTCTTTTTTCTTTATATGCTATCAAAGCCTTTTGAAAACGTGTTAACAACAACTTTAATTTCCAAATTCAGAGTCGACTTCAAGTAGAAATTTTGCTAGGTTTCAAGTAAAAACCCTCTTTAAAATAAAGTGTTGAAAAACATATCTTATTTTTGAACGTTTTTGTGCTTTGTAGTGAAAATATAAAAAGTCTACAAATTTAAAGACAATGAAATCGTCTTTTTAAAGAATTTTCCGAATTATTAAAGCCAATTTGACCTTAGTCAAATGGAATTTTCTTTCACGTTGAGATACCCATTTTTATATGGAATCACTCAATTATAAGGAAAAAAACGACTTCCTTGGAATGTTTATCGACTTTTGAAAAAGGAAAACAAACTGTATATCAGAGAAATGCGTCTTCTATGCTAAGCAAAAATCGCATTCGTATTTTAAGGACATGAAATCTTTGGCCTCACGACAATATTTTTATCAGTGTAGGTCTACGAAACTCTAGGGTATAGAATCAATTTCTAGATTCTGGCCCCATCGTGTTTCAGTAAAATACATCAATAGGATATTTTCGGTAAAATACATCAATAGGATATTTTCTTCACTACTTAATGCAGGCTACAACTTTAACCTGTCTGCAACACCAACTGTATCCTACAATTCTTGAATTTCATATTTGGCATCTTAATTTAGGTTAGCTTGTAAATCATTTGGAAATTGCATTGTTGGCTCACAATGTTCTATGGCTAAATTGTGAATTAACTGAATTTGTTCACACCTTTCCCATATCCTCAGTTATGACCACAAAAATCCCCAAACACGCACATGGCCTTTGTTGGTTCCCTTGCAAGCCAACCAGAGTTTGGTATCAACACATAGTCAATGCACAGCGGTTGGTACGCATTTTGTTACATTTGTGGAAAATTTATGTTTGTAAAATATTTTGTCGCATTAAATAACAAACAAAACGCCAATGACACAGACATGAAAAAAAAAACACAAAAAATCGAAGAAAAAAAAATAACCCGCGATGTGTAAATAAGGAAAACACAACAGGCTTCACAATAATCGCAACTTAAGTCGTTCAACAGGAGATAAATTCAATTTTATTTGCCGAGGAGCCAACCTGGTTGTGAGCTTAATTTATAATTGAGTCTCCATAAACAAATGTTGGGCATTGATCATTTGTGTACATCCTGTCGTCAGATTCATTTAAACTGGAAGAACAGTTTGATCTTTTCTGTGCAAGAGGAGAAACGAGCACTGCAAACGCGAGACACAATCATAAACACAGACGGTACATCATAATGGGCCAGGGATGATGCCACCATAGGCACTTGTCCAGTATTGGATCCCTAAAGTAAAGCACAGCAAAAAAAGCTGATTACATTTCACGCAGTGCCACAGAAATGAGCAGTGTCCCTTCTTCTTTTACTTCTCCTTGGGAGTATGTGTTAAATTCATCCCATGGTCATCCTTGATTCTTTTTTTTTTTTTTTCTTGGCCATGGTTAAAGCCCGAGGCGCCAATGTCTTCAACGCCGCAGGGGTTATTTAAATTTTTTGCTTAATTTTTGGCTTTCATTGGCCACAGAGATAATCTTTACTGTGTTGAACACTGCGTAACATGTATGAGGATCATGTCCTCCGTTCAGGAACTACGAAATTGCATCTGCAATAAAAAAAGCTGCAAACAGTGCAATTTTTGGTCAACCAAATTTGGAGTTTTATGAATAGCCTAAGGGAAAATGCTTTGTCAATGAAAGGGTAATTAATTTTGTCGCCTATTTTGATTGAATTTTAAGATATCCCTTTAATATAAGTTTATATATATGATGTATAGAATTCATATCAATGGCAATATATACGATTTTTATCCATTAATGTGGGATGGATGGAAGATATAAAACTATAAGTTAAATTACCAGGTAGCTGATATTTCGTGCAACAAACTTCAGCTTGAAATGATATCCAGCCCGCATGTGAAAAAAAAATCTTCTTCTTTGCTCGTTACCGTGATATAGGCAGTGTTGTATTGTGTCCAAAAACTGGACGGAAAAATGCTAACAATACAAGAAATTATCCGAAAATTGAAGACCACGCCGCAGTAGCAGAAATATTGCCGGTGAGTTACATATCGCGAGAAAGGATACAACACATATTGAGAAAAAAGAGCAATAGATCACCAAAATAAAGTTAGACAGGAAAGAGCCAATGAGTTGCTTCGCTTGCACGAAAGTGTCAGTTACCGAATTTAGTTTTCTCCCACAAGAAGCCATTCCAAATTAAGCAGTTTGTGAAAAACAAAATCAGGGGGTGTACTTGCCAAATAAGTCGAATACAAATTTACACCTACGATTGACTATCAGAACTCAAGCGCCGTCGATGGTAATGGTGTGGGTCGCTATAACGGCCGATGGTCGCTCCCCACTCGTATTCATCGTCAAAATAAATTCGAATATTATCCTAAAGACAGCATAAAAGCCCTGGGCAAATACACATTTCGGCCGCAGACCATGGACATTCCAAAAGGAATCAGCACCATCGCACTCAACACGCGTCAATCATGACTTCTGCGGCAAAAGGCCATCAAAATCTTCGGATCAGTTGTAAAGGGTGATTTGTTAAGATCTTGATAACTTTAAAAAAAAAAAAACGCATAAAATTTGCAAAATCTCATCGGTTCTTTATTTGAAACGTTAGATTGGTCCATGACATTTACTTTTTGAAGATAATTTCATTTAAATGTTGACCGCGGCTGCGTCTTAGGTGGTCCATTCGGAAAGTCCAATTTTGGGCAACTTTTTCGAGCATTTCGGCCGGAATAGCCCGAATTTCTTCGGAAATGTTGTCTTCCAAAGCTGGAATAGTTGCTGGCTTATTTCTGTAGACTTTAGACTTGACGTAGCCCCACAAAAAATAGTCTAAAGGCGTCAAATCGCATGATCTTGGTGGCCAACTTACCGGTCCATTTCTTGAGATGAATTGTTCTCCGAAGTTTTCCCTCAAAATGGCCATAGAATCGCGAGCTGTGTGGCATGTAGCGCCATCTTGTTGAAACCACATGTCAACCAAGTTCAGTTCTTCCATTTTTGGCAACAAAAAGTTTGTTAGCATCGAACGATAGCGATCGCCATTCACCGTAACGTTGCGTCCAACAGCATCTTTGAAAAAATACGGTCCAATGATTCCACCAGCGTACAAACCACACCAAACAGTGCATTTTTCGGGATGCATGGGCAGTTCTTGAACGGCTTCTGGTTGCTCTTCACTCCAAATGCGGCAATTTTGCTTATTTACGTAGCCATTCAACCAGAAATGAGCCTCATCGCTGAACAAAATTTGTCGATAAAAAAGCGGATTTTCTGCCACTGATTTTGGTAATAAAATTCAATGATTTGCAAGCGTTGCTCGTTAGTAAGTCTATTCATGATGAAATGTCAAAGCATACTGAGCATCTTTCTCTTTGACACCATGTCTGAAATCACACGTGATCTGTCAAATACTAATGCATGAAAATCCTAACCTCAAAAGAATCACCCTTTACTTTTACACTTGTGGCATTTCGAGAGTAATTCCAAAACGCTGATCATCATTATCATGGGCCAAAATATGATGATTTTACCGCCTGTTTGAAGGCCATAATTAGTTCCAGAGGTACAGGCAAAAAAAAATAATTCGTTCCTTCCAAAACGACAAAACAGCCATTATTTACCTTTTGTTTTTCGCTGTAAGGAAATTTGTTTCCAAGAAAAATATATACTTTTTGTGATAAAGGTTGATTATGTTACACGATGTAAAAATCATTTGATCAAGACTAACTCACAAAAATTTGTTTATACCCTCCACCATAGGAAGGGGGTATATTAACTTTGTCATTCCGTTTGTAACACATCGAAATATTGCTCTAAGACCCCATAACGTATATATATTCTGGGTCGTGGTGAAATTCTGAGTCGATCTAAGCATGTCCGTCCGTCCGTCTGTTGAAATCACGCTAACTTCCGAACGAAACAAGCTACTGACTTGAAACTTGGCACAAGTAGTTGTTATTAATGTAGGTCGGATGGTATGGCAAATGGGCCATATCGGTCCACTTTTACGTATAGCCCCCATCAGGGTTGGCCTGTCACAAACTGTGACTTTTGCGACATACATTTGCGACGGTATAATACGTATGTCGCAAAAGTCGTAAACCTACTGTAGAAAACCTAATTTTGAATAGAAGAAATCCTGAACATTTTTTAATTTAGTTTGACAGCATTCGCTGTGAGTTTCTGTAGAAATTTGTGAAAGTTTTCCCACGGTTAAGCCTATTTTCTTATGTGGTATCGAAATTCCAGTTGGTGAGTGTGCAAAAAACCTTGGGATTATATTGGACAGGAGACTGAACTTGAAGCTAAGAAAGGACGAGAAAATCGACGGTTACCCTGTACTCGTGCCAAAGGCAATAGGGAAAATGTGGCGACTGTAACCGAAAATTGTGAACATTCCTAGGAATTGAAACTTCTTCGCACATACCATCGTCTTGGATATCATCGAATTCGCTGCCTAGCTGACGCGACTAAAGTATTTTGAGTTTGCGACTTTTTTTACTTTTTCTACATTTACGACGCATATGTGACGTTTACAACTTTGCGACAGTCGCAAACCTAGAAAAGTTTGATACAGACCATCTCTGGCCCCCATATAAATGGACCCCCAAATTTGGTACATGGTGTTAGTATATGGTCTCTAACAACCATGCAAAAATGGGTCCACATCGGTCCATAATTACATATTGCCCCCATATAAACCGATCCCCCGATTAGGCTTGCGGAACCGATCCGGCTGAAATATGGTACCTAGTGTTAGTATATGGTCTCTAACAACCATGCAAAAATTGGTCGAAAACGGCCAGTAATTATATATAGGTCCCATATAAACCGATCCCCAGATTTGACCTCCGGAGCCCCTTGGGAGAGAAAAATTCATCCGATACGGTTGAAATTTGGTACGTGATTTTAGCATATGGTATCCACCAACCATGCAGGAATTGATCCATATCAGTCCATAAGCCCATATAAACCAATCCCGAGATTTGGTTTTGGAGCCTCTTGGAGTAGCAAATTTCATCCGAGTTGATAAATCTATCCCCAATCACACAAAAATTGGTCCATATTAAGTTCATAATTCTATATAGCCCCCATATAAGCGGCCCCCATATTTCAATTTCCATGTCGATTCGTAATTATTTGTAGACTTACCTATATATAAATTTTTTGTCTAACATATACCACGTATGAACTAACTCACAATTTAGAAAACGATGTTAAGAAGTTTTAAGATACCACAACCCAAGTAATTCGATTGTGGATGGCAGTCTTTCGTAGGAGTTTCCACGCAATCCATGGTGGAGGGTACATAAGATTCGTCCTGGCCGAACTTACGGCCGTATATATTTGTTAATTTTATTATCTAATAGATAATAATTTATTTAGCTCTTACAACTTTTTTCTGTAATGCAGACAATGTAGAAGAAATTATTCGATTTTAAAATTTTTTCAATTTTTATTTCTTGCCCGGACGGAGAATTGAACCGCGGACCATATAGTTTGTCAGCCACTGGATACGTACACCCTCAGAAAAAATGGCTTCTCTAACATATGTTCCAAACATATTTTGCAGGAAGTACATATATTAGTGGATACTGCCGAAACATTAATATGTTTGTTTTATGTGAACATATAAGTTGTGAAGCATTTTGAGCCCAAAAATATTATATGCTTGGAAGAATTTTCCCCAAAGAAGATTGTGCTCATTCCCTCACATAATTTTCACTTCCACGAATTTTTTTAGTTCTTGGCACCTTTTTCTGTAATACAAATAATGCTGAAGAAATTATTCAATTTTATAATTTTACCTTTCGCCTGGACTGAGAATCAAACCGGGAACCATGCAATTTGTAAGCCAACACACTACCACTGGGCTACGTATCTGTTATAAAGGGTGATTCTTTTGAGGTTAGGATTTTCATGCATTAGTATTTGACAGATCACGTGGGATTTCAGACATGGTGTCAAAGAGAAAGATGCTCAGTATGCTTTGACATTTCATCATGAATAGACTTACTAACGAGCAACGCTTGCAAATCAATAGACAAATATCGTTATAAGCATAGTTTGCAGCGCCCACGAGCCGATGCAAACAAAACATTATTCAACAGAAACATATATTTGTTGGCCACGTGGAGCAGTGGTTAGCATGTCCGCCTTGCATGCAAAAGGTCCTGGGTTCAATCCCTACTCCGACCGAACACCAATTTTTTTTTTAATTTTTGTATTTATATTTTTATATTATTAAATGAAATTTTTACAATGAAACTTCGAAATGTGTGTTATTAAAGATTTACAGTCAGAAAAGAACAGTGCTTGATATAAACGAAATGGACTGAGCTTTTGGATAATTTTTTTTATTGCAAAAATAACAAATTTGTAGCAAAAACTGTTTTTGGTATAAAAGCTTAAAATGTTGGAAGGAATTCAAAAACTCTAACAAAAGAAGAACGTGGAGTCGAGTATAAACATACATAAATAATTTTATAATATACACATAAATTTAGTTAGCCGTGAACAGTTTTTTACTAGCATTTAACACCATTTTAAATGCATTTAAAACTTATCGTGTTTTGTACTTAATTTCATTTTTACCCTTAAGGCCGGTATTAAGTTGGCATTGTCGTTTTAAAATGACCCTGTTTTGCCTTTTACTTTTCTTTAATAATTCATTTTAAAGAAAATAACCTTTTTCAATTTTTTAACAAAACTCGAACTTAATGCCCGCTTCCGAATGTCTATTCTCTTTACACGAGTATTCAAATTAAATAATATTTAGACTTTCCGAAACAACATACAAGCAGTTTCACAGAAATTGCTCTCTTTTGATTCTCTCGCTGTGTTATGTTGATATCTCTCGTCAAGCCTCCCGGTTTCCATCTCTATTTCTTTCTCTATACTCTCTCTCTCTCTGTCGCTCTCTGAATAAAATATCACAACATATATATGTTTACTCGAAATTTGTAAATTTATATATGTTTACATTCACACATATTATTTTTATGAAACATTCATGCCCCAAACATAATATATTCTAACATATTAACATATGTGTCCCAAACATTTAGTGTTAGTTTAGGAACATTACATGTTTGCACTTAAATATATTGTGTTTAAAAATTGTGCCCGAAACACATTTTGTTTATATCGGAACATATGAAAAACATATTTTTCTAACAGTGTAGCTTTTATTGTCATCAACAGACAATTATCACTATAGCCATAAAAGCACAAGTAACCCATACAGTCAAGCAGTTATATACATAGATCACATTTGGGATCACATTTTGGGCAGTCCTCATGGACAAGTGCACAAACACTTCTAAAGCGCATCTTGGGACCCAATGATTTTTATACCCACCACCATAGGATGGGGGGTATATTAACTTTGTCATTCCGTTTGTAACACATCGAAATATTGCTCTAAGACCCCATAAAGTATATATATTCTGGGTCGTGGTGAAATTCTGAGTCGATCTGAGCATGTCCGTCCGTCCGTCCGTCTGTTGAAATCACGCTAACTTCCGAACGAAACAAGCTATCGGCTTGAAACTTGGCACAAGTAGTTGTTATTGATGTAGGTCGGATGGTATTGCAAATGGGCCATATCGGTCCACTTTTACGTATAGCCCCCATATAAACGGACCCCAAAATTTGGCTTGCGAGGCCTCTAAGAGAAGCAAATTTCATCCGATCCGGCTGAAATTTTGTACATGGTGTTAGTATATGGTCTCTAACAACCATGCAAAAATTGGTCCACATCGGTCCATAATTATATATAGCCCCCATATAAACCGATCCCCCGATTTGGCTTGCGAGGCCCCTACGAGAAGCAAATTTCATCCGATCCGGCTGAAAGTTGGTACATGGTGTCAGTATATGGTCTCTAACAACCATGCAAAAATTGGTCCACATCGGTCCATAATTATATATAGCCCCCATATAAACCGATCCCCCGATTTGGCTTGAGAGGCCTCTAAGAGAAGCAAATTTCATCCCATCCGGCTGAAATTTGGTACATGGTGTTAGTATATGGTCTCTAACAACCATGCAAAAATTGGTCCACATCGGTCCATAATTATATATAGCCCTTATATAAACCGATCCCCCGATTTGGCTCGCGAGGCCTCTAAGAGAAGCAAATTTCATCCGATCCGGCTGAAATTTGGTACGTGATGTTAGTATATGGTCTCTAACAACCATGCAAAAATTGGTCCACATCGGTTCATAATTATATATAGCCCCCATACAAACCGATCACCAGATTAGACCTCCGGAACCTCTTGGAAGACCAAAATTCATCTGATTCAGTTGAAATTTGGTACGTGGTGTTAATATATGGCCTCAAACTCCCATGCAAAAATTGGTCGATATCGGTCCATAATTATATATAGGCCCCATATAAACCGATCCCCAGATTTGACTTCCAGAGCCCCTTGGAAGAGCAAAACTCTTCCCATTCGGTTGAAATTTGGTACGTGATGTTAGTATATGGTATCCAACAACCATGCAGGAATTGGTTCCTATCAGTCCATAATTATATATAGCTTCCATATAAACCGATCCCCAGATTTGACCTCCGGTGCCTTTTGGAAAAGCAAAATTCATCCGATCTGCTTGAAATTTGGTACGTGGTGGTAGTATATGATATTTAACAACCATGCCAAAAGTGGTCCATATCAGTCCATAATCGTACATAGCCCCATATAAACCGATCCCGAGATTTGGTTTTGGAACCTTTTGGAGGAGCAAATTTCATCCGAGTGAGTTGAAATTTGGTACATTGTGCTAGTATATGGTCGTTAACAACCATGCCTAACTAGGTCCATATCGATCCCCAATCACACAAAAATTGGTCCATATCAAGTTCATAATTGTATATAGCCCCCATATAAGCGACCCCCATATTTCAATTCTGGCTCTCTGCGTACAAAAAGTCCATATCGATTCGTAATTATTTGTAGACTTAACTATACATAACTTTTTTGTCTAATATATACCATGTATGGACTAAATCACAATTTAGAAAACGATGTTAAGAAGTTTTAAGATACCACAACCCAAGTAATTCGATTGTGGATGACAGTCTTTCGTAGAAGTTTCTACGCAATCCATGGTGGTGGGTACATAAGATTCGGCCTGGCCGAACTTGCGGCCGTATATACTTGTTTTTTTGTTGATTTGTAATGGAAACAAGTATATAAAGTAGTAAATTCGGCCGGGCCGAATTTTAAATACCCACCACCATGAATCAAGTAAAATAGTTTACTATGAAAACTCTTCGTCGTAGTGGGTTACCTGATAATATATAGAATTGTAGGGGGTTTGATGACAAATCTTCTCCCAAACGAGCCAGTTCCCGAAGACAAACTTTAAAGATTCTACCTATGAAGGCCAGATAAGATTCTGGATTTATGAGAACCAATTTTGTTTGAGTTTTAGAGAAAATATAAACATATCGTGTATATGTTGAAATTACGCCTTGATTTAAAATCTTAAATCTGTAGATTTTTCCGCATTTATTTAAATACGATGAGTAAAATGTGGAACTTTTACTTTCAGTTTGAAGCAATTTTCATGATCAGTACGCATGCTATACCCTGAAAGAAGTGTTTTGTTTTTTGAGAAACATAATTTTAGACAAGCAAAGTTTTCTTTTGACACAAATTTTAGAGACAATCGTTGAATAAACGAAAACACTTTATAAGAAAAAGAAATTTCGTTTGTCTAAAAGTTTATTATAGATTACTAATTTCCAGCAAATCGCATAAAAACTACGTATTCTAGAAGCCCAAGAAATAAAGCCAGGGGATCGGTGTATATGGGGCTGTACCAAAACATGGACCGATAGGCACCATTTGCGATCTTAAAATACCTCCAGATTTTAAATTTCAAACAAATCGGCCAAAAAATATAGTCTCTAGACGCCCAAGAAGTAAAAATCGAGAGATCAGTCTATATGGGGGTTATACCAAAAAAAACTTTTATTTGTGGTCTAAAAATACCTCTAGATTTCGAATTTCAGGCAAATCATGTAATAAATACAGTTTATTGTAGCTCAAGAATTTCAGGCAAAGCGGATGGTAAATATAGTTTCTAGAAGCCCAAGAAAGAAAATGGAAGATCGGTCTATATGGGGGCTATACCAAAAAATGGACCGGTGGGCACCATTTTCGGCACACCTTTTTGTGGTCCTCAAATTGGATAAAAACTACGGTTTTTATAGGCCCAAGACTCCAAATCGGGAGGTTGGATTATATGGGGGCTATATCAAAACATGGACCGATGCGGACCACTTTCGACACACCTCTTTATAGTCCCAAAATACCTTTAGATTTTCAATTTCATACAAATCGGATAGAAAATACTGTTTCTAGACGCGTAAGAAGCAAAATCAGGAGATCGGTCTATATGGGGGCTATACCAAAACATGGACCGATATGGACCATTTTCGACACACCTCTTTATAGTCCCACAATACCTCTAGATTTCCAATTTCAGGCAAATCGGATGGTAAAAATAGTTTCTAGACGCCCAAGAAGCAAAATCGGGAGATCGGTCTATATGGGGGCTATATCAAAACATGGACCGATGCGAACGATTTTCGACACAACTCTTTATGGTCCTAAAATACCTCTATATTTTCAATTTCAGACAAATCGGATAGAAAATACTGTTTCTAGACGCCTAAGAAGCAAAATCGGGAGATCGGTCTATATGGGGCCAATACTAAAACATGGACCGATACGGACCATTTTCGACACACCTCTTTATGGTCCCAAAATACCTCTAGATTTCCAATTTCAGGCTAATCTGACAAAAACTACGGTTTTTATAGGCCCAAGACCCCAAATCGGGAGGTCGGTTTATATGGGGACTATATCAAAACTTTGACCGATATAGCCCATCTTCGAACTTGACTTGCCTGCAAACAAAAAACTAATCTGTGCCAAATTTCGGGACGATAGCGCCATTATTGAAGGCTGTAGCGTGATTACAAGAGACAGACGGACAGACGGACATGCTTATATCGTCTTAGAATTTCTCCCTGATCAAGAATATATATACTTTATATAGTCGGAAATCGATATTTCGATGTGTTACAAACGGAATGACAAACTTATTATACCCCATCACCATTTTATGGTGGTGGGTATAAAAATACGAAAATATATGCCGAAAATAAAAAATAACAAGTATATACGGCCGTAAGTTCGGCCAGGCCGAAGCTTATGTACCCTCCATCATGGATTGCGGAGAATCTTCTTCTAAACACTGCCATCCACAATCGAATTACTTAGGTTGCGGTAACGCTTGCCGATGGCAAGGTATCTTAAAACCTCCTAACACCATCTTCTAAATTGTATGTAAGTCCATACGTGGTATATATTAAATCAAAAAAGATCGATCCAATACGTATATAATTCAGTTTGACAAAGTAGACATACAATTTTGACAAAATTTTCTACAGAAATAAAATTTTAACAAAATTTTCTATAGAAATAAAATTTTCACAAAATTTTCTACAGAAATAAAATTTTAACAAAATTTTCACAAAATTTTCTATAGAAATAAAAATCTTGACAAAATATTCTATAGAAAGAAAATTTTGACAAAAATTTCTACAGAAATAAAATTTTAACAAAATTTTCTATAGAAATAAAATCTTGGTAGATTATTTGTGGCTCGAGTGGCAACCTGATTATGAACCGAATAAAACTTGAACCAAATTTTCTATAGAAATAATATTTTGACAAAATTTTCTATAGAAATAAAATTTTGAAAATGATGAAAATTTTATTATGAACCGAATAAAATTTTAACAAAATTTTCTCTAGAAATAAAATTTTTACAGAATTTTCTATAGAAATAAAATTTTGACAAAATTTTCTATAGAAATAAAATTTTGGTAGATTAGTTTTGACTCTAGTGGCAACCATGATTATGAACCGATATGGACCAATTTTTATGTGATTGGACCAATTTTGGTATGGTTGAGAACATTTTATATGGGGGGTAAATATAATTATGGACCGATATGGACCAATTCTGGCACGGTTGTTAAAGATCATATACTAACACCATGTTCCAAATTACAACCTGCTTGGATGAAATTTGCTTCTCTTGGAGACTTCGCAAGCCAAATCTGGGGATCGGTTTATATGGGGGCTATATATAATTATGACCCGACGTAGACCAATTTTTGCATGGTTGTTAGAGACCATATACCAACACCATGTACCAAATTTCAGCCGGATCGGATGAAATATGCTTCTGTTAGAGGCTCCACAAGCCAAATCTGGGGATCGGTTTATATGGGGTTTATATATAATTATGGACCGATGTGGAACAATTTTTGCATGATTGTTAGAGACCATATACCAACACCATGTACCAAATTTCAGCCGGATCGGATGAAATATGCTTCTCTTAGAGGCTCCACAAGCCAAATCTGGGGATCGGTTTATATGGGGGCTATATATAATTAAGGGCCGATATGGACCAATTTTTGCATGGTTGTTAAAGACCATATACCAACATCATGTACCAAATTTCAGCCGGATGGGATGAAATTTGCTTCTCTTTTAGGCTCCGCAAGCCAAATCGGGGGATCGGTTTATATGGGGGCTATATATAATTATGGACCGATGTGGACCAATTTTTGCATGGTTGTTAGAGACCATATACCAACACCATGTACCAAATTTCAGCAGGATCGGATGAAATTTGCTTCTCTTTTAGGCTCCGCAAGCCAAATCTGGGGATCGGTTTATATGGGGGCTATATATAATTATGGACCGATGTGAACCAGTTTTTGCATGGTTGTTAGAGACCATATACCAACACCATGTACCAAATTTCAGCAGGATCGGATGAAATTTGCTTCTCTTTTAGGCTCCGCAAGCCAAATCTGGGGATCGGTTTATATGGGGGCTATATATAATTATGGACCGATGTGGACCAATTTTTGCATGGTTGTTAGAGACCATATACCAACACCATGAACCAAATTTCAGCCGGATCGGATGAAATATGCTTCTGTTAGAGGCTCCACAAGCCAAATCTGAGGGTCCCTTTATATGGGGGCTATACGTAAAAGTGGACCGATAAGGCCCATTTTCAATACCATCCGACCTACATCGATAACAACTACTTGTGCCAAGTTTCAAGTCGATAGCTTGTTTCGTTCGGAAGTTAGCGTGATTTCAACAGACGGACGGACGGACGGACGGACGGACGGACATGCTTAGATCGACTCAGAATTTCACCACGACCCAGAATATATATACTTTATGGGGTCTTAGAGCAATATTTCGATGTGTTACAAACGGAATGACAAAGTTAATATACCCCCCATCCTATAGTGGAGGGTATAAAAAGAGCAAGAGGTAACCGAAACAAGTATATACAGCAGTAAGTTCGGCCGGGCCGAATCTTAAATACCCACCACCATGAACCAAATATTAGGGTTTCCTTTGAAATTTCATGAGGGCTTGAGGACTTGAGGACACTTCCCGAAGATAAATTTAAAGATTTCACCTATGAAGACTATATCAGATTCTGGATTTATAAGAACCATTTTTGTTTGAGTTTTAGAAGAGTCATTAACATCTCTTGTAAGTGTGCAAGAAAATTATAAAATAACGTCTTGATTTGAAATCTTAAATCTGTAGAAGTAAAATCTGGAAATTTTACATTGAGTTTCAAGCAATTTTCATGATCAGTGCGCCTTCTACACCCTCAAGAAGTGAAGTCGGTCTATATGGAGGCATTACCAAATGGACCGATAAAAACTTAATCCGATACACGTTTTTGTGAGCCTAAAATACCAGAATATTTACAATTTCAGGCATATCAGATAAAAACTACGGTTTCTAGAAACCCAAGGAGTTAAATCGGGAGATCTTATGGGGGCTATACTAAAATATGGACCGATACTCACCATTTTCGGCACACCTCTTTGTGACCCGAAAATACCTCTAGATTTCCAATTTCAGGCAAATAGGATAAAAACTTCGGATTCTAGAAGCCCAAGAAGTAAAATTGGGAAATCGATCTATAAGGGGGCTATAACAAAATATGGACCGATACCCACCATTTTCGGCACACCTCTTTATGGTCCTAAAATACCTCTAGATTTCCAATTTCAGACAAATTGGATAAAAACTACGGCTTCTATAAGCCCAAGACCCCAAATCGGGAGATCGGTCTATATGGGGGCTATACCAAAATATGGACCGATACTCACAATTTTTGGCACACATATTTGTGGTCCTACAAAACCTCTAGATTTCCGATTTCAGGTAAATTGAATAAAAACTGCGGTTTCTATAAGCCCAAGAAGTAAAATCGGGAGATCGGTCTATATGGGGGATATACCAAAATATGGACCGATACTCACAATTTTTGGCACACGTATTTGCGGTCCTGCAATAGCTCTAGATTTCCAATTTCAGGTAAATTGAATAAAAACTGCGTTTTCTATAAGCCCAAGAAGTAAAATCGGGAGATCGGTCTATATGGGGGCTATATCAAAACGTGGACCGATACTCGCCATTTTTGGCACACCTCTTTATGGTCATCAAATACCTCCAGATTTCAAATTTCAGGCAAATTGGATAAAAACTACGATATCTATAAGCCCAAGACCCCAAATCGGGAGGTCGGTTTATATGGGGACTATATCAAAACCTGGACCGATATAGCCCATCTTCGAACTTGACCTGCCTGCAGACAAAAGACGAGCTTGTGCAAAATTTCAGCACGATTGCTTCATTATTGAAGACTGTAGCGTGATTACAACAGACAGACAGACAGACAGACAGACAGACAGACAGACGGACAGACGGACATCGTTATATCGTCTTAGAATTTCTCCCTGATCAAGAATATATATACTTTATATAGTCGGAAATCGATATTTCGATGTGTTACAAACGGAATGACAAACTTATTATACCCCCGTCACCATTCTATGGTGGTGGGTATAAAAAAGTTAGACAGTTACCGAATTTGGTTTTTTCCCTCAAGAAGCCATTCCATTTAAGCAGTTTGTAAAAAAAACAAAATCATGGGGTGTACTTGCAAAATAGGTCGAATAATTTACACCTAGGTTAGGTTAGGTTATGTGGCAGCCCGATGTATCAAGCTCACTTAGACTATTCAGTCCATTGTGATACCACAGTGGTGAACTTCTCTCTTATCACTGAGTGCTGCCCGATTCCATGTTAAGCTCAATGACAAGGGACCTCCTTTTTATAGCCGAGTCCGAACGCCGATCCACATTGCTGTGAAATCACTTAGAGAAGCTTTGAAACCCTCAGAAATGTCACCAGCATTACTGAGGTGGGATAATCCACCGCTGAAAAACTTTTTGGTGTTCGGTCGTAGCAGGAATCGAACCCACGACCTTGTGTATACAAGGCGGGCATGCTAACCATTGCACCACGGTGGCTCCCTTTACACCTACGATTGACTATCAGAACTCAAGCGCCATCGATGGTAATGGTATGGGTCGCTATAACGGCCGATGGTAGCTGCCCACTCGTATTCATCATCAAAATAAATGCGAATATTATCGGAAAAATTTCCTAAAGACACGCTATCTTTAGGACATTTTTCTAGGCAAACAAACATTTCGGCCGCAGACCATGGACATTTCAACAAGAATCAGCATCATCGCTCAACACGTGTCAACCATGACTTCTGTCCCAAAAGGCCATCAAAAACTTCGGATTAGTTGTATTTTTACACTTGTGGCATTTTGAGAGTAATTCCAAAGTTCTGATTATTAGTCTTGGGCAAAATCGTTCACTGTAGTGATCCGGACTCATCGCTCCTTTTGTACAAAGGAATTAGTTCCTGGAAGGTTAGGTTAGATGGCAGCCCGATATATCGTTCCCGAACGACACAAGACTACTGATTTTCATGATGGCTTTGTCGCCCGTTTGAAGGCCATAATTAGTGCCAGAGGTACAGGCGAAACAAATAATTCGTTCCTCCCAAACGACATTTTAGACAAAATAACCATTGTTTACCATTTGTTTTTCGCTGCAATGACATTTGTTTCTAGGAAAAGCATATACTTTTTGTGATAAACGTTGATTATACGAAAGGAAGTAAGAAACATTTCGTAAAGCCTAACTCAAAAAAAAATATATATTTTATTATCTAATTGATAATAATTTCTTAGAATTCTTAGAACTTTTTTCTGTAATACAAAAAATGTAGAAGAAGTTATTAGATATTATAATTTTTTTCAACTTTTATCTCTTGCCCGGATGGAGAATCGAAACGCCGACCATACAGTTTGTAAGCCACTGGATACGTAACTTTTATTGTCATCAACAGACAATTATCACTATAGCCATAAACGCACAAGTAACCCATACAGTCAAGCAGTTATATATATAGATCACATTTTGGGCATCCACAAGTCGATGTAAAGAAACTTTATTTAAAAGAAACATACCGTCTGTCCCTTTCTCTACTTCCTTATAGTTAGGTTAGGTTAGGTTAGGTGGCAGCCCGATGTATCAGGCTCACTTAGACTATTCAGTCCATTGTGATACCACATTGGTGAACTTCTCTCTTCCTTATAGTTATTCGATTCCTTATAGTTATTCGACTTAAAAATGCGAAGCTTTACACGAAAGATTTTTTTTATGAAAAAGTCTTCAACATTAATGAAATTGTCTTTACATTTGTTGTCTTTTTGACTACAAAGCAAAACAACTTTCAAAAAATAGGACATGTATTTCAACACTTAATTTTAAATACGATTTTTACTTGAAACATAGCATCAACTCGATTTCAACTTGAAATCGAGTCTGAATTTAGAAATTTAAGTTGTCGTTAATATGTTTTAAAGGATTTTGGTAACACATGAAGAAAAACAAGTATATACGGCCGTAAGTTCGGCCAGGCCGAATCTAATGTACCCTCCACCATGGATTGCGTAGAAACTTCTACGAAAGACTGTCATCCACAAATTTCAACTCACTCGGATGAAATTTGCTCCTCCAAGAGGCTCCAAAACCAAATATCGGGATCGGTTTATATTGGCGCTATAAATGATTATGGACTGATATGGATCACTTTTGGCATGGTTGTTAAATATCATATACTACCACCACGTACCAAATGTCAACCAGATCGGATGAATTTTGCTTCTCCAAAAGGCACCGGAGGTCAAATCTGGCGATCGGTTTATATGGGAGCTATATATAATTATGGACTGATAGGAACCAATTCCTGCATGGTTGTTGGATACCATATACTAACATCACGTACCAAATTTCAACCGAATGGGAAGAATTTTGCTCTTCCAAGGTGCTCCGGAGGTCAAATCTGGGGATCGGTTTATATGGGGCCCATATATAATTATGGACCGATATCGACCAATTTTTGCATGGGTGTTTGAGGCCGTATATTAACATCACGTACCAAATTTCAACTGAATAAGAGTAATTTTGGTCTTCCAAGAAGCTGCGGAGGTCAAATCTGGTGATCGGTTTATATAGAGGCTATATATAATTATGGACCGATATGGACCAATTTTTGCATGGTCATTAGAGACCACATACTAACATCATGCACCAAATTTCAGCCGGATCGGATGAAATTTGTTTCTCTTAGAGGCTCTGCAAGCCAAATCGTGGGATCGGTTTATATGGGGGCTATATATAATTATGGACCGATGTGGACCAATTTTTGCACGGTTGTTAGAGACCATATACTAACACCATGTACCAAATTTTAGCCGGATCGGATGAAATTTGCTTCTCTTAGAGGCTCCGCAAGCCAAATCGGGGGATCGGTTTATATGGGGGCTATATATAATTATGGACTGATGTAAACCAATTTTTGCATGGTTGTTAGAGACCATATACTCACACCATGTACCAAATTTCAGCCGGATCGGATGAAATTTGCTTGTCTTAGGGGCCTCGCAAGCCCAATTTGGGGGTCCGTTTATATGGGGGCTATACGTAAAAGTGGACCGATATGGCCCATTTGCAATACCATCCGACCTACACCAATAACAACTACTTGTGCCAAGTTTCAAGTCTATAGCTTATTTCGTTCGGAAGTTAGCGTGATTTCAACAGACGGACGGACGGACATGCTCAGATCGACTCAGAATTTCACCACGACCCAGAATATATATACTTTATGGGGTCTTAGATCAATATTTCGATGTGTTACAAACGGAATGACAAAGTTAATATACCCCCAATCCTATGGTGGAGGGTATAAGAAGCGAAAAGAAACAAATAAATTCAATTTCGTTTCCTACAGAAAAAAAAATACGAAAAATTTTCCAATTAAAAAAAAATCAATTGATTCAACAAATTTTTTAATTGAAACAAAAATCAATCACAAAAATTAATAATATCAATTAATTTTTAAATTGACATTCAATTAATTTTTTAATTGATACCATCAGTTTTGTGATTGAAGACATTTCAATTAAAAATTAATTGGATCAATTAATTTCGTGATGAAGACAAAAAATATTTTTTTTGTATGTAGTATAAAGTATGCAAAAATCAAATTTAGAAGAGATTTGTGTCTTAAATGTATCCTTACTATAATTCCCTGCTCCTTTGACTCTAAATAAATAAAGGGTGATTCTTTTGAGGTTAGGATTTTCATGCATTAGTATTTGACAGATCACGTGGGATTTCAGACATGGTGTCAAAGAGAAAGATGCTCAGTATGCTTTGACATTTCATCATGAATAGACTTACGATCTGCCACAACGTCGAATTTTCAGTGAATGGGCCCTAGAAAAGTTGGCAGAAAATCCGCTTTTTTATCGACAAATTTTGTTCAGCGATGAGGCTCATTTCTGGTTGAATGGCTACGTAAATAAGCAAAATTGCCGCATTTGGAGTGAAGAGCAACCAGAAGCCGTTCAAGAACTGCCCATGCATCCCGAAAAATGCACTGTTTGGTGTGGTTTGTACGCTGGTGGAATCATTGGACCGTATTTTTTCAAAGATGCTGTTGGACGCAACGTTACGGTGAATGGCGATCGCTATCGTTCGATGCTAACAAACTTTTTGTTGCCAAAAATGGAAGAACTGAACTTGGTTGACATGTGGTTTCAACAAGATGGCGCTACATGCCACACAGCTCGCGATTCTATGGCCATTTTGAGGGAAAACTTCGGAGAACAATTCATCTCAAGAAATGGACCGGTAAGTTGGCCACCAAGATCATGCGATTTGACGCCTTTAGACTATTTTTTGTGGGGCTACGTCAAGTCTAAAGTCTACAGAAATAAGCCAGCAACTATTCCAGCTTTGGAAGACAACATTTCCGAAGAAATTCGGGCTATTCCGGCCGAAATGCTCGAAAAAGTTGCCCAAAATTGGACTTTCCGAATGGACCACCTAAGACGCAGCCGCGGTCAACATTTAAATGAAATTATCTTCAAAAAGTAAATGTCATGGACCAATCTAACGTTTCAAATAAAGAACCGATGAGATTTTGCAAATTTTATGCGTTTTTTTTTTAAAAAAAGTTATCAAGCTCTTAACAAATCACCCTTTACCAAATCATTAATGTAAAGACAAAATCGTTGGAACCGGGCAAATATTTTTTTAATGTAAAATTTACTAATTTTCTATTTTGTGGGAAATACAAATTTATTGTGATTTCAATTGATAAAAAAATGTGTTGCATATTTTACACCTTGCCCTATAAATCGAAATTTTTTGTTCGATTGTGCACGTTCGATTGACGGGGTGTAAGCCATCGCACACTAAAAAAATATTGTCGTGAGGCCAAAGATTTGAGCTCCTTCAAATATATGAATGCGAATTTTGCTTAGTACAGAAGACGCATTTCTCTGATCAGCGAAGGTTGAGTGCATGATCAAAAGTGTAAACCATTATGCAATGTGCAGATTTTTGCACATCGAAACAGCTGTTAAACACGCTTTTGTTTTTCGACATAAATAATAGAGTGTTTGAAAATACAAAGGAAGGTATATGAAGCCTGTATAAAGAAAATTATAGTTTAACAAGAAAAAAACTTCGTTGCAATAAAATTTCGTTTCCCAAAAAAAAAAAAAAAAATAATCTCCATACTTAATGGAGGAAGCAGATATAAATGGTGCCTTTTTTTATTAATTACGTATTTTACAAATATAGAAAGCTAAAAAAATATCTTAAACGTTTTTTAATGCTACAATTTTCATTTATTATCTTAGTATGAAATTCTAATCTTCTTCAGGATTTTACATTTTAGACGGGAAAATTTTACTCATGTCATGTGTACTCCAAATTAGTATGTTAGAAACTGTGATAAATGAATTAATTTCTAACTAAAACTATGATTAAATTTTAACGAACCGAAAATAACGATCTCAGCATAAGAGCAAAAACAAACCATAGTATACAATAACTACCTAGCAACCTAAACCCTTAATGGTGACTAACATACAATAAGCCATAACACTTTTTTGGTTCGCACGCATGCGCAGTAATTTGCATAAATTAAAACACTTAATACGTATATCCAGTAATGTATTCACCAATGTTAACATTAATTCTTTTGCAAATATAGAGATTGTAAGTATTTGAGGTTTATAGACTGTCAATTGTCCATAAAGCAAAATGCGAAAAACTAAAAACTAAAAAAAAAAAAACAAATGTACAAACTATAACCACTAAGTTTACATTCATTTGACGGGCTTCTATGTATTATAAGCAGGGTTGTGGAGTCGGAGTCTGAAGATTTTGCTTAAGTTGGATTCGTAAAAATTTTGCTCAACTCCGACTCCGGCCCAACCAACATTTGAAAACACTTATATTTTTGTAACTAAATATATATTTAAGAAATTTGAATTCATTCATCACACTGAAAAAATATTGTCGTGAGGTCAAAGATTTCATGTCTTTAAAATACGAATACAAATTGTGCTTAGCATAGAAGACGCATTTTTTTTATTTTTTTTTTTTTATTTTCATCTATGGATTAAACCCTTACAGACTAACAGTAATATATTACATTATATACATATTGTTTGTTAATATATCAAGTATTTAATAATAATGTTATCTTTTTCTTTACATTGTATTTCTCTTCTGACAAATCAAGATAATAATAAAATTTATTGAATTCTTTACAAAGACGGCGAAGTGGATCGTTGTTTTCAAAGTTCGTTCGAAAGTATTCAATGTGGAGCAGTTCAAAGTTGCGGGTAGGTCTAAAGGGTACATTGAATGATATGCTGTTAGTAAGGAAGTCAGATTTAAATCTTCCGTTAATTAAATCAACCATAAAACAGATATTCAGCATGGTACGTCTACTTTTCAGTGTAGGTAATTTGATGAGCGATAGTCTTTCTTTGTAAGACGGCAAGGTTTGAGGTGTCCAGTTATTCCGACGTAAACAAAACAGTAAAAATTGTTTCTGAACAGATTCAATACGATTGCAATGAATTTGGTACTGTGGGTCCCAAATTACAGATCCATATTCCAGGATAGGACGCACAAGTGAAGTATATAAGTTTCTTGTAACAAATGGGTCAGAAAATTCCTTACTCCAGCGCTTGACAAATCCAAATGATCCATAGGCCTTATTTACAGTCATAGAAATGTGAGATCTAAAATTTAGCATGCGATCCAAAAGTATTCCAAGATCTTTAAAGGATTCAACAGTTTCAAGCGTTGTGCCAAATAAAGTTATTTTCCTTGTCCAAAAGTCGATAAACTTTTCAATGAAGTCGTATTGTCCTTATAATTAAGTGATTTGACTTAAAAATGGGTATCTTAACATGAAAGAAAAAATTTATAGGCTAAGGTCAACTTGACTTTAATAATTCAGAAAAATTCTTTAAATTTAATGAAATTGTCTTTAAATTTATTGTCTTTTTGCATCTTGACTACAAAGCAAAAAATCGTTCAAACATAGGACATGTTTTTCAAAACTTTATTTTAAAGAAGTTTTTTACTTCAAACATAGCATAATTTCTACTGGAAGTCGAGTCCAAATTTGGAAAATAAAGTTGCCGTTAACTCGTTTTTAAAGGACTTTGATAGCATATGAAGAAAAAAAGCTGAGAAAGCGAAAAATTAAAATTTGCTTCCTAGAAGCAAGTACACAAAACCTAAATTTAAAAGAGAATTATGTCTTAAAAGTATCCTTACTTGTATTCTCCGCTTCTTTGGCTCGGAATCAATACCAAATTTTTTAAAGTAAAGACAAAATCTTTGGAACCGAGTATGCTTTTTTTTCAGTGCAATTACTGTAATTGCGGTGAAACTTCCAATAATGAAGAATATTCAGTGTTTTCTAGAAGGTTATACTGGCTGTACTAAAAGCTCTATAATTCTTTGCAAGTCTGAAATGTTCATTCCATTTGCCAGCATTTTGGATCCCTTTCGAAATTTGAATCCTGTCGGTCCATATATTGATATACCTGATGATACATAAACATATTCTTGAGCGCATAGAAGCCTCCACAGTCATTCGATTTGACTAAAATGATGATCGTAGGCTTAATTTGGGGCCACAAAATCATCGTTTTTATAGATATCGGCTATTTATACCTTGTGCCACAATTTGGGTGTATAAATACCCCTTAAATTGTAAATGCGTCGAATTTTGTTTTAATGATTTAACTTGCACCAACAAGGAAAATTACTACTTCTTTAAAAAGGAATAACTTACTTACAATCCACTTTAATTAAATGGACCAACATGAAAATTAAAAAAATATTGAATATGTAGAAAATTTTGTCAAAATCTTAGTTTCATAGAAAATGTTGCCAAAGTTTTATTTCCATTGAAAATTGTGTCAAAATTTTAGTTCTATAGAAACCTAAAAATTTTAAATTTTATTTCTATAGAAAATTTGGGCAAAATTTTATTTCTATAGAAAAATTGTTGAAAAATTTTATTTCTGGCAAAATTTTATTTCTATAGATAATTTTGCCAAATTTTTTGCCTATAGAAAATTTTGTCAAAAATTTATTTCTATAGAAAATGACAAAATTTTATTCTAAAGAAATACATAGAAATTTTAGTTCTATAGAAACCTAAAAATTTTAAATTTTATTCCTATAGAAAATTTTGGCAACATTTTATTTCTATAGAAAATTGTTGCAAAATGTTATTTCGGTAGAAAGGTTTGTCAAAATTTTATTTCTATAGAAAATTTTGTCAATTTTTTTGTCTACAGAAAATTTTGTCAAAAATTTATTTCTATCAAAAATTTTATCAAAATGTTATTTCTATAGAAAATGGCAAAATTTTATTCTAAAGAAATATATATAGCATTTTCACTTCAAATGAAATCTTTTACATTTCAAACGAAACCTTTTTCAAATCAAATGAATCATTTTTTAAATCAAATGAAACCTTTTTCAAATCAAATGAAACCTGATTCAAATCAAATGAGTACTTTTTCAAATCAAATGAAACTTTTTTCAAATCATACGAAACCTTTTACAAATGAAATGAAACGTTTTTCATTTCAAATGAAACTTTTTTTCAAATCAAATGAATCTTTTGTAATTTTTAATGAAATTTTGACCCATATTTTAATCCGATCATTGATAGTTAGGGTATAATTACTGTATACAAATGGATCGTCAAAAAACATATTTATAGCATTTTCACTTCAAATGAAACCTTTTGCAAATCAAATGAATTCCTTTCCAACTCAAATGAAACCTTTTTCAAATCAAATGAAACCTTTTTCGAATCAACTGAAACTTTTTTCAAATCAAAAGGAATCTTTTACAAGTGAAATGATACCTTTTCCAAATGAAATGAAACCTTTTTCAAATTTGGTTTGGAAAAGGTTTCATTTGAAGTGAAAATGCTATAGAAATTTTAGTTCTATAGAAACCTAAAAATTTTAAATTTTATTCCTATAGCAAATTTTGGAAAAATTTTATCTCTATAGAAAATTGTTGCAAAATGTTATTTCGGTAGAAAGTTTTGTCAAAATTTCATTTCTATAGAAAATTTTGTCAAAACTTTATTTCTATAGATAATTTTGTGAAAAATTTATTTCTATAAAAAATGTTATCAAAATTTTATTTCTATAGAAAATGTCAAAATTTTATTCTAAAGAAATAAATAGAAATTTTAGTTCTATAGAAACCTAAAAATTTTAAATTTTATTCCTATAGAAAATTTTGGCAAAATTTTATTTCTATAGAAAATTTTTGCAAATTTTTATTTCTGTAGAAAGTTTTGTAAAATTTTGTCAAATATTTATTTCTATGGAAAATTTTTTCAAAATTTTATTTCTATAGAAAATGTCAAAATTTTATTCTAAAGAAATAAATAAACATTTTAGTTCTATAGAAATTTTAAATTTTATTCCACCGAGGTGCAATGGTTAGCATGCCCGCCTTGCATACACAAGGTCGTGGGTTCGATTCCTGCTTCGACCGAACACCAAAAAGTTTTTCAGCGATGGATTATCCCACCTCGGTAATGCTGGTGACATTTCTGAGGGTTCCAAAGCTTCTCTAAGTGGTTTCACTGCAACGTGGAACGCCGCTCGGACTCGGCTATAAAAAGGAGGTCCCATGTCATTGAGCTTAACATGGAATCGGGCAGCACTCAGTGATAAGAGAGAAATTCACCATTGTGGTATCACAATGGACTGAATAGTCTAAGTGAGCCTGATACATCGGGCTGCCACCTAACCTAACCATTCCTATAGAAAATTTTGGCAAAATTTTATTTCTACGAGTACCATTATTTTAGAACCATAAAGAGGTGTGCACAAAATGGTGAGCATCGGTCAATGTTTTGGTATGGTCCCCATATAAACCGACATCCCGATTTGCGGTCTTGGGCTTATAGAAACCGAACTTTTTATCCAATTTGTCTGAAATTGGAAATCTAGAGGTATTTTTGGACCATAAATAGGCGTGCCGGAAATGGTGAGTATCGGTCCATGTTTTGGTATATCTCCCATATGGACCAATCTCCCGATTTTACTTCTTGGACTTATAGAAACTGTAGTTTTTATCCAATTTGCCTGAAATTGGAAATCTAGAAGTATTTTATGACAATAAAGTGGTGTGCCGAAAAGGGCGTGTATTGGGTCATGTTTTGGTATATTATAAAAACCGTAGTTTTTATCCAATTTGTCTTTATTTATTGGATCATAAAGAGATACGCCGAAAATGGTGGGTATCGGTCAGTGTTTTAGTATAGCCCCCATAAGAACGATTTCCCGATTTAACTCCTTGGGTTTCTAGAAACCGTAGTTTTTATCCGATTTGCCAGAAATTTCACTTCTTCTGCTCTGCTTGATGTGTTCTCAAACCCCCCTGAAATTTCAAAGGAACCCCTAATATTTGATTCATGGTGGTGGGTATTTAAAATTCGACCTGGCCGAACTTACGGCCGTATATACTTGTTTTTAGTTCTTAGCACCTTTTTCTGTATTACAAACAATGTAGAAGAAATTTTTTGATTTTATTTTGTTTTTTAAATGTTACCTTTCGTCATGACGGAGAATCGAACCGAAAAGCCAACCCACTAACAGGTTGGCTGATAAGTTCCCGGTCTGACACGTAGATGGCGTCGCTAGTATAAAATGCTTATTATTTTTATATAGTACCAACCTTCAAATGATTCGTGTCAAAATTTGACGTCTGTAAGTCAATTAGTTTGTGAGATAGAGCGTCTTTTGTGAAGCAACTTTTGTTATTGTGAAAAACATGAAAAAAAGGAATTTCGTGCTTTGATAAAATACTGTTTTCTGAAGGGAAAGAATACGGTGGAAGTAAAAACGTTGCTTGATGATGAGTTTCCGGACTCTGCCCCAGGGAAATCAACAATAATTGATTGGTATGCAAAATTCAAGCGTGGTGGAATGAGCACGGAGGACGGTGAACCCAGTAGACGCCCGAAAGAGGTGGTTACCGACGAAAACATAAAAAAAAAATTCCACAAAATGATTTTGAATGACCGTAAAATGAAGTTGGTCGAGATAGCAGAGGCCTTAAAGATATCAAAAGAACGTGTTGGTCATATCATTAATCAATATTTGGATATGCGGAAGCTCTGTGCAAAATGGGTGCCGCGCGAGCTCACATTTGACCAAAAACAACAATGTGTTGATGATTCTGAGCGGTGTTTGCATCTGTTAACTCGTAATACACCCGAGTTTTTCCGTCGATATGTGACAATGGATGAAACATGGCAGACGGTGAACCGTCTCCGAAGCGTGGAAAGACTCAAAAGTATGCTGGCAAAGTAATGGCCTCTGTTTTTTGGGATGCGCATGGAATAATTTTTATCGATTATCTTTAGAAGGGAAAAACCATCAACATTGACTATATGACGTTATTGAAGCGTTTGAAGGTCGCAATCGCGGCAAAACGGCCCCATATGAAGAAGAAAAAAGTGTTGTTCCACCAAAACAACGCACCGTGCCACAAGTCATTGAGAACGATGCCAAAAATTCATGAATTGGGCTTCGAATTGCTTCCCCACCCACCGTATTCTCCAGATCTGGCCCCCAGCGACTTTTTCTTGTTCTCAGACCTCAAAAGAGGTGATCGCCGAAACTGAGGCCTATTTTGAGGCAAAACCGAAGGAGTACTACCAAAATGATATCAAACAAGTATGTACGGCCGTAAGTTCGGCCAGGCCGAAGGTTATGTACCCTCCACCATGGATTGCGTAGAAACTTCTTCTAAACACTGCCATCCACAATCGAATTACTTAAGCCGATGGCAAGGTATCTTAAAACCTCCTAACACCGTCTTCTAAATTGTATGTAAGTCCATACGTGGTTATATTAAATCAAAAAAGATCGATCAAATACGTATATAATTCAGTTTGACAAAATTTTCTATAGACATAAAAAAATTTTAACAAAATTTTCTATAGAAACAAAATTTTCACAAAATTTTCACAAAATTTTCACAAAATTTTCTATAGAACGAAAATTTTGATAAAATTTTCTACAGAAATAAAATTTTAACAAACTTTTCTATAGAAATAAAATTTTAAAAATTTTCTATAGAAATAAAATTTTGACAACATTTTCTATAGAAGTAAAATTTGAAACAAAAAAATCTATAGAAATAAAATTTGAAAAAAATTTTCTACAGAAATAAAATTTTGACAACATTTTCTATAGAAATAAAATTTTAACAAAAATGTTCTATAGAAATAAAATTTTAACAAAATTTTCTATAGAAATAAAATTTTGGTAAATTTTTTTTGGCTCGAGTGGCAACCATGATTATGAACCGATATCATATGCTGACACCACGTACCAAATTTCAACCGGATCGGATGAAATTTGCTTCTCTAAGAGGCTCCGGAGGTCAAATCTGGGGATCGGCTTATATGGGGGCTATATATAATTATGGATCGATATGGACCAATTTTGGCATGGTTGTTAGATACAATATACTAACACCACGTACCAAATTTCAACCGGATCGGATGAATTTTGCTCCTCTAAGAGGCTCCGGAGGTCAAATCTGGGGGTCGGTTTATATGGGGGCTATATATAATTATGGGCCGATATGGACCAATTTTTGCATGGTTATTGGATACCATATACTAACACCACGTACCAAATTTCGACCGGATCGGATGAATTTTGCTCCTCTAAGAGGCTCCGGAGGTCAAATCTGGGGATCGGCTTATATGGGGGCTATATATAATTATGGATCGATATGGACCAATTTTGGCATGGTTGTTAGATACAATATACTAACACCACGTACCAAATTTCAACCGGATCGGATGAATTTTGCTCCTCTATGAGTCTCCGGAGGTCAAATCTGGGGATCGGTTTATATGGGGGCTATATATAATTATGGATCGATATGGACCAATTTTTGCATGGTCGTTAGAGAACATATACCAACACCATGTACCAAATTTCAGCCGGATCGGGTGAAATTTGCTTCTCTTAGAGCAATCGCAAGCCAAATTTGGGGGTCCGTTTATATGGGGGCTATACGTAAAAGTGGACCGATATGGCCCATTTGCAATACCATCCGACCTACATCAATAAAAACTACTTGTGCCAAGTTTCAAGTCGATAGCTTGTTTCGTTCGGAAGTTAGCGTGATTTCAACAGACGGACGGACGGACGGACGGACGGACGGACGGACATGCTCAGATCGACTCAGAATTTCACCACGACCCAGAATATATATACTTTATGGGGTCTTAGAGCAATATTTCGATGTGTTACAAACGGAATGACAAAGTTAATATACCCCCATCCTATGGTGGAGGGTATAAAAATTGGAAGGTCGTTATAATCGTTGTATCGCTCTTGAATTTTGACAAAAAAAACAATGTGTTTTTCTTTGTTAGACCGGGGACTTATCAGCCAACCTGTTATCCATTGGGCTACGTAGCTGCATAAGCGTAGGAAGGCCTCTGGGGAGGGGGCTTAGATCCCCCCAGAAAAATTGTAGCCCCCCCCCCCAGAATTTGAAAACCTATTTACGATTTGTTATTGCTTTTATATAATATTAAACAAGTAAATAAAACCGCACAAAGTTCCAATAAAGAATTTCATATCTTTAGCACAAAGTTCCGCTAAAGAATTTTCATTTCAATTGCCGATGGCAATATATAGCTTTATTTTTATATAAGTGAATTATTTATTATAAGTGAATGTTTGAAGTCTGATATTTATGAAATAAAACTTTGGTTGAACTTATGATTTAAGTTCCTAAATTTATGTTTAGTTTAATAACTAAAGCACCTTTATTAATTTGTTTAGTCAGAGTTTTAGTCGATTTAATTACAAAAATTGTAATTGATATTAAAACTATTCTTTAATAAATTAATATCTTAATAACGGTGCAAAAAAACAGAATCGCCAAAAAAGTTATGAACCTGTTCTTTTTGTGTCCGGAAGTGATGCAAAATTGGCGCAGAAGCGATGAATTTAAAATGGACATATCATAGGATGGATGCCCACCATTTCAACAACCGTTGCACTGAATTTGCATTACTTCTTAAGGTGTGATCCGAATTCAGTGTTTTGAATGTGAATTAAAAAATTCAAATTGATATTTTCCCAAATAAATAATGGGAAATGGGAACGTTTGACCTAAAATATTTTCAAAGCTTCGCAATTTGTCCAGAATGGAATTAGACTTTTTTCGACATCATTTAAATAATTTTTGTCATTTTATTAATTCTACTTTTTTTTATCCTATTTGAAACCAAAAATACCCATTAAGAATATAAAAAACGAGTTATAAAAATTGGGTTAAAATAATGAACTTCCTTGTGAGGAAGTGCTTTTAAAGTTATGCCTTTATAACAACTCCCAATTTTTTTGCTGGGAAAAAGTGTGGAACTATTTTTAGTTTCTTTATTATAAATTAGTTGTCTAGTTATGATCAAGTCTGATTTTTATTTAGTTTTATAAAATAAAACAGTAATTGAACCTATAACCATTAATTTTTAGCTAGGGGGGCTATAGCCCCCCCTAGGAAAATTGTCTATCTACGCTAATGCGTAGCTGTTATTGTCATCAACACTCAAACAGTTATATTTATACAGCATAGTTTTCTGAGCCCACTAACCGATTAAACAAACATTATTTAACAGAAATATACATTTTATTGGGCACCGTGGAGCAATGGTTATTACGCCCGCCTTCTATACCAAGGGTAGTGGGTTCGATCCCTGCTTCAACCGAACAGCAAAAAGTTTTTTGTTTGGTTTTTTTTTTGTTACATATATTCCAGATATGTTCGGTAGATTCCGAAAAGATGTTCAACATTACATGCTGCTATATTAAATTTTTACTATGAAACTATAAAATGTGTCTTATTAAAAATTTAAAGTCGGAAAAGAATAGTGCTTGATATAAACGAAATGGAATGTGTTTATGGTTCAAAAATAATTCTTAAATTTTTTTTGGTGATAAAAGTTTACAATTTTCGAAGACAAAAGAATCACGTTTTCGGTACACGTTTTCCAAACGTTTTTTTTTTTTTTTTGCTTTGCGTGTACCGAAAATTTATCAAGACACAAGAATCAATGATTGAATATGTGCGAAAATATCGGCTACATGAATGCAAATTGAATTATTACACTAATACTTCATAAATAATAATTAATACGTTCATATGCAAAGAATCAATAATGCCATGAATTCTTCACCAAATGTTGGGGCTCCAAAGACGCGTATAGCTTCCAGCTTGGTCCTAAGCGCTGCTAAATTTGTGTAAATATGGCTCAATTACCAATTGTTGTTATTTATAGCCTAAGGCTAGTATGTTCATATGCGAGTAAAATAAACAAAAACACGAAACCCTAAACAAAGTAATGGAAGAAAACTTCCAAGCAAACAACTCTTCAACGGTTGTTTGAAATGGTCGAACAACAAGCGCTTCTGTTCCATGCTCTAAACATAGTTGACCACGTTGAGCTAAATGAAAAGCCAACTCGACCACAGCCAAACAGTTAAGTACTACTGCCCATCATCAGCAACCAACAAAGAAACACTGAACCACTGAGTCTTTGCATGCAAACGTTGCGCATGCGCGCAAGTGCATAAATTGCTTTGGTATTGAGTTCGAGCTGATAGAGAAATCATACCGTGTACACATGTGCAATATTTGCAAAGTAGGCGCTAATATCACCTCCAGGCCAAATGATGTGCTCTCACTCACTTTTGTTTTTGGGTTTCTCTTATTGTTATGCTAAAAATCCGCAAATTTAAACCCGTAATGATCATCATCATATGTGACGAGCTATCAACACTATTTAATATGCAACTAAAGATTTTTATCCCATGCAGAGTATTACAATTGGTAATTGAATTGAATTGAACCATGGATCGCATACACGAAATTTTCCTAAAGGTTCCTCTTCATAGCGGCTTGTATAAACAACTGATCCCATGTGAGGATTGTAAATGATAAGAAAAAACTCCATAGAGAAGAAAGGTTCAAATGACACAGCTTCAGACTTATTAAAAAAATTGGAATATTTAGAGGCTACGTTTAGGATAGGTTAGGATAAATTGGCAGCCCGATTTATTATCACACTCGCTTAGACAATTCAGTCCACTGTGATACCTAAAAAAACTAAAAGTACCTAAAGGGTGATTCTTTTGAGGTTAGGATTTTCATGCATTAGTATTTGACAGATCACGTGGGATTTCAGACATGGTGTCAAAGAGAAAGATGCTCAGTATGCTTTGACATTTCATCATGAATAGACTTACTAACGAGCCACAACGTCGAATTTTCAGTGAATGGGCCCTAGAAAAGTTGGCAGAAAATCCGCTTTTTTATCGACAAATTTTGTTCAGCGATGAGGCTCATTTCTGGTTGAATGGCTACGTAAATAAGCAAAATTGCCGCATTTGGAGTGAAGAGCAACCAGAAGCCGTTCAAGAACTGCCCATGCATCCCGAAAAATGCACTGTTTGGTGTGGTTTGTACGCTGGTGGAATCATTGGACCGTATTTTTTCAAAGATGCTGTTGGACGCAACGTTACGGTGAATGGCGATCGCTATCGTTCGATGCTAACAAACTTTTTGTTGCCAAAAATGGAAGAACTGAACTTGGTTGACATGTGGTTTCAACAAGATGGCGCTACATGCCACACAGCTCGCGATTCTATGGCCATTTTGAGGGAAAACTTCGGAGAACAATTCATCTCAAGAAATGGACCGGTAAGTTGGCCACCAAGATCATGCGATTTGACGCCTTTAGACTATTTTTTGTGGGGCTACGTCAAGTCTAAAGTCTACAGAAATAAGCCAGCAACTATTCCAGCTTTGGAAGACAACATTTCCGAAGAAATTCGGGCTATTCCGGCCGAAATGCTCGAAAAAGTTGCCCAAAATTGGACTTTCCGAATGGACCACCTAAGACGCAGCCGCGGTCAACATTTAAATGAAATTATCTTCAAAAAGTAAATGTCATGGACCAATCTAACGTTTCAAATAAAGAACCGATGAGATTTTGCAAATTTTATGCGTTTTTTTTAAAAAAAAATTTATCAAGCTCTTAACAAATCACCCTTTATTATCTATGGAAACTTCTAGTTTTAACCGCTCAACCTACTAAATTATTTTCTTCCGTTGATCGAACCAGATTGTTGCAAAAACATTAGCAAACTTCTTAAGTTAAAATTTTCTAGTTTCGCCAGTAATTTAAAGCTGTATTCTGGTAAAATACGCTTACGCCTTACCTTGTTTTGGGATAATATTCCTTATTGATTCCAATGACAAACATATGAAGAAATGGTCTAAACTTTCTCGATGTGAAACATCTATGAATGTAACCAACGGCTTTTTTGGCCCATTCTGCTTCAATGGGTTTCTTCAGCGTGTCAACACAGGCTACCACTATAGAATGGGGAGCATAACAATATTGGCATTCTATTTTCAACGTACAAAAAAAATAGTAAACTGTTTTATAGTAATAATGAATTAGCTAATATTGAACTAAATTGTACACCAATTTTGATATTTCCCAGCACTGAAAAAATATTTACGTGGCATTAAAGATTACGCAACCTCAATTTTAGGATGCGCAATTTATACACTATAACAAGTATATACGGCCGTAAGTTCGGCCAGGCCGAAGCTTATGTACCCTCCATCATGGATTGCGTAGAAACTTCTTCTAAACACTGACATCCACAATCGAATTACTTAAGTTGCGGTAACGCTTGCCGATGGCAAGGTATCTTAAAACCTCCTAACACCATCTTCTAAATTGTATGTAAGTCCATACGTGGTATATATCAAATCAAAAAAGATCGATCCAATACGTATATAATTCAGTTTAACAAAGTAGACATAAAATTTTGACAAAATTTTCTACAGAAATAAAATTTTAACAAAATTTTATATAAAAATAAAATTTTCACAAAATTTTCTATAGAAATAAAAATTTTGACAAAATTTTCTATAGAAAGAAAATTTTGACAAAAAATTCTACAGAAATAAAATTTTAACAAAATTTTCTATAGAAATAAACTTTTGACAAAATAATCTATAGAAATAAAATCTTGGTAGATTATTTTTGGCTCGAGTGGCAACCATGATTATGAACCGAATAAAATTTGAACAAAATTTTCTATAGAAATAAAATTTTGACAAAATTTTCTATAGAAATAAAATGTTGACAATGATGAAAATTATATTATGAACCGAATAAAATTTTAACAAAATTTTCTATAGAAATAAAATTTTGACCAAATTTTCTCTAGAAATAAAATTTTGACAAAATTTTCTATAGAAATAAAATTTTGACAAAATTTTCTATAGAAATAAAATTTTGACAAAATTTTCTATATAAATAAAATTTAGGTAGATTATTTTTGGCTCTAGTGGCAACTATGATTATGAACCGATATGGACCAATTTTTGTGTGATTGGACCAATTTTGGTATGGTTGTTAGCGACCATTTAGTAACACCACGTTGCTAAAGGGTGATACGGTCAAAATTTGGTCAATATAAAATTGACGTATTTCTTTCAATTTTGCATTTAAAAAACCTGAACACCCCTCATTTTGAAGGTGTGTGTGTGTAGAATGTTGCTCCTATTTTGATTTTGGAATTCACTCTTCAGTTGTCAAAATGCCGTCCAAGCAAGAAGAGCAGCGTATCAAAATTTTGCTCGCGCATCGCGAAAATCCGAGCTACACGCACGCAAAGCTGGCAAAATCGCTAAAAGTTGCCAAATCAACCCTTACAAATGTAATTAAAGTGTTTAGGGAACGTTTGTCGACAGCCAGGAAGTCTGGATCGGGGGGAAATCGAAAACCGGAAGCCGCTGAGACGACAAAGAGAGTTGCCGGTAGTTTCAAGCGAAACCCTAACCTCTCTCTCCGAGATGCCGCAAATAAGCTGGGTGTATCGTCTACAACCGTGCATCGAACCAAAAAACGAGCCGGACTATCGACTTACAAGAAGGTAGTGACTCCAAATCGCGATGATTAACAAAATACGACGGCCAAAGCGCGATCCCGGAGGCTGTACACGACGATGCTGACGAAGTTTGACTGCGTGGTACGTCAAAGCCGACTATAAGCAGCTTCCGGGACAGGAGTTTTATACGGCAAAAGCAAGGGGAAAGGTAGCAGATATTTTCAAGCACATAAAACTGTCAAAGTTCGCAAAGAAATATCTGGTTTGGCAAGCCATCTGTACCTGTGGCTTGAAAAGCATAGCTTCCGGGACTGTCAACCAAGAAATTTACGTGAAAGAGTGTTTGAATAAACGTCTGCTGCCTTTCCTGAAGAAACACGGTTGTTCCGTACTGTTTTGGCCGGATTTGGCATCTTGCCATTACGGTAAAAAGGCCATGGAGTGGTACGCCGCCAACAACGTGCAGGTGGTTCCCAAGGACAAGAACCCTCCCAACACGCCAGAGCTCCGCCCAATTGAGAAATACTGGGCTATTGTCAAGCGGAACCTAAAGAAGACCAAAAAAAACTGCTAAGGACGAGCAGCAGTTCAAGGCAAACTGGCTTTCTGCGGCGAAGAAGGTGGACAAGGTGGCTGTACAAAATCTGATGGCAGGTATCAAGCGTGAGGCCCGGCAATTCGGATTTGGAAAAGCGAAAGCCTAACTGAATATTTTTCCTGAATTTTATACTAATTGAACTTGAAAAAGAAATTTAATTTGATTTTTTAAATATACGATTTCACCGATTTACACGCGTTTTCCCTTGACCAAATTTTGACCGTATCACCCCTTAATTTGAACCGGATCGAATGAATTTTGCTCCTCCAAGAGGCTCCGGAGGTCACACCTGGAGAACGTTTTATATGGGGGCTATATAAAGGGTGATTCTTTTGAGGTTAGGATTTTCATGCATTAGTATTTGACAGATCACGTGGAATTTCAGACATGGTGTCAAAGAGAAAGATGCTCAGTATGCTTTGACATTTCATCATGAATAGACTTACTAACGAGCAACGCTTGCAAATCATTGAATTTTATTACCAAAATCAGTGGCAGAAAATCCGCTTTTTTATCGACAAATTTTGTTCAGCGATGAGGCTCATTTCTGGTTGAATGGCTACGTAAATAAGCAAAATTGCCGCATTTGGAGTGAAGAGCAACCAGAAGCCGTTCAAGAACTGCCCATGCATCCCGAAAAATGCACTGTTTGGTGTGGTTTGTACGCTGGTGGAATCATTGGACCGTATTTTTTCAAAGATGCTGTTGGACGCAACGTTACGGTGAATGGCGATCGCTATCGTTCGATGCTAACAAACTTTTTGTTGCCAAAAATGGAAGAACTGAACATGGTTGACATGTGGTTTCAACAAGATGGCGCTACATGCCACACAGCTCGCGATTCTATGGCCATTTTGAGGGAAAACTTCGGAGAACAATTCATCTCAAGAAATGGACCGGTAAGTTGGCCACCAAGATCATGCGATTTGACGCCTTTAGACTATTTTTTGTGGGGCTACGTCAAGTCTAAAGTCTACAGAAATAAGCCAGCAACTATTCCAGCTTTGGAAGACAACATTTCCGAAGAAATTCGGGCTATTCCGGCCGAAATGCTCGAAAAAGTTGCCCAAAATTGGACTTTCCGAATGGACCACCTAAGACGCAGCCGCGGTCAACATTTAAATGAAATTATCTTCAAAAAGTAAATGTCATGGACCAATCTAACGTTTCAAATAAAGAACCGATGAGATTTTGCAAATTTTATGCGTTTTTTTTAAAAAAAAAGTTATCAAGCTCTTAACAAATCACCCTTTATAATTATGGACCGATATGGACCAATTCTGGCACGGTTGTTAAAGATCATATACTAACACCATGTTCAAATTTACAACCGGATTGGATGAAATTTGCTTCTCTTGGAGACTTCGCAAGCCAAATCTGGGGATCGGTTTATATGGGGGCTATATATAATTATGAACCGATGTGGACCAATTTTTGCAAGGTTGTTAGAGACCATATACCAACATCATGTACCAAATTTCAGCCGGATCGGATGCAATGTGCTTCTCTTTGAGGCTTCGCAAGCCAAATCTGGAGATCGGTTTATATGGGGGCTATATATAATTATGAACCGATGTGGACCAATTTTTGCATGGTTGTTAGAGACCATATACCAAATTTCAGCCGGATCCGATTCAATTTGCTTCTCTTTGAGGCTTCGCAAGCCAAATCTGGAGATCGGTTTATATGGGCGCTATATATAATTATGGACCGATGTGGACCAATTTTTGCAAGGTTGTTAGAGACCATATACCAACATCATGTACCAAATTTCAGCCGGATCGGATGCAATTTGCATCTCTTTGAGGCTTCGCAAGCCAAATCTGGAGATCGGTTTATATGGGGTCTATATATAATTATGGACCGATGTGGACCAATTTTTGCATGATTGTTGTTAAAGACCGTATACCAACATCATGTACCAAATTTCAGCCGGATCGGATGAAATATGCTTCTTTTAGAAGCTCCGCAACCCAAATCTGGGGATCGGTTTATATGGGGGCTACATATAATTATGGACCGATCTGGACCAATTTTTGCATGGTTGCAACACCATATACCAAATTTCAGCCGGATCGGATGAAATATGCTTCTGTTAGAGGCTCCACAAACCAAATCTGAGGGTCCGTTTATATGGGGGCTATACGTAAAAGTGGACTTATATGGCCCATTTTCAATACCATCCGACCTACATCGATAACAACTACTTGTGCCAAGTTTCAAGTCGATAGCTTGTTTCGTTCGGAAGTTAGCGTGATTTCAACAGACGGACGGACGGACGAACGGACATGCTTAGATCGGCTCAGAATTTCACCACGACCCAGAATATATATGCTTTATGGGGTCTTAGAGCAATATTTCGATGTGTTACAAACGGAATGACAAAGTTAATATACCCCCATCCTATGATGGAGGGTATAAAAATCGAGGTCGTAGAAGAAGCACAACATGTAAGAGAAGATTCGCGTTCATCCTTGGCCTAAATCGTTAGAGAGTCGTAAAACATACAAGCTGCTGGGTTGTAATTGTTACATGTGTTTTCATCGTGATGGATAGATGAGATTGGTTCAAAATTTTTATGCGGTGGTCTATCCCAATGTCAATAATGTTGGTGACAATTTTAGGTGTTCACATTTTGGTGAAAGACCGTTCGAATTCGTTTATAGAGCTTAATATAGAATCGAACTGCACTCAGTGATAACCAGAAGTTCACCACTGTGGTATCATAATTGACTGAAAAGTCTAAGTGAAAATTAAGTTATGGGTCGCCACTATACCTAACATAGATAACCAAGGTAGAAAGAGGGTCCAGATTTCCGTGTATCATATAGGCTGACATATACCAAAACCAGTTTTCAGCTTGTGGTACGCTCTTTCTTTCCATCAAACAGAATCATCTCCGATATGGCGTTTTCTATATCTTGTAAAAGCGCACAGAGTCCCAAGGTCTCTTTTTCGTCAAAATACGGCTGCACACACAATCATCTGCTGCTCTTACTCGGCACAGAGGTGCCACCATTGTTCCCGGTAATGATTTGTGTAACGTTTCTGTTCGTCATCCTCTTTTCTTTAAGTAGTTCTCCAGTCTTTTTCTTTTTGGGTCACCCCTTAGAAGTATCGTCGCCCTTCCGACCGTTACACTGTTCCACCGCCAAACGGTCCCACCTCTACAGAATCGCGTTCTCCAAGTTCACTTCCCTTTGTGTTAAATGCACAAATGCGGAACTAGCTGTGCATAAAAAACCGGAATTTATTTAGAATCCCAAAATATTGACTTTTAACATTGCACCCCGAGAAGGAATATTATCACCTCAAACATGTTTTAAAAGTAAAATGTTATTTTTCGGTGGAGAACATGTAACATGTTTGTCGCAACCATACTATTTTCTCGGAAATTATGTATCAGATTTTAGCAAACATTTTATCTTTGAAGAAAAAACATTTTTTTACCCACCACCATAGAATGGTGACTGGGGTATAATAAGTTTGTCATTCCGTTTGTAACACATCGAAATATCGATTTCCGACTATATAAAGTATATATATTCTTGATCAGGGAGAAATTCTAAGCCGATATAAGCATGTCCGTCTGTCCGTCTGTCTGTTGTAATCACTTTACAGCCTTCCATAATGGCGCTATCGTCCCGAAATTTGGCACAGATTCGTCTTTTGTTTGCAGGCTGGTCAAGTTCGAAGATGGGCTATATCGGTCCAAGTTCTGATATAGTCCCCATATAAACCGACCTCCCGATTTGGGGTCTTGGACTTATAAAAACTGTAGTTTTTATCCAATTTGCCTGAAATTGGAAATCTAGACGTATTTTAGGACCATCAAAAAGTGTACCGAAAATGGTGATTACCGGTACATTTTTTGATATAGCCCCCATATAAACCGATCTCCCGATTTTACTTCTTGGGCATCTAGAATCCGTAGTTTTTATCCAATTTGCCTGAAATTTGGAATCTAGAGGTATTTTAGGACTATCAAAAAGTGTACCGAAAATGGTGATTACCGGTACATGTTTTGATATAGCCCCCATATAGATAGATATCCCGATTTTACTTCTTGGGCTTCTAGAATCCGTAGTTTTTATCCAATTTGCCTGAAATTTGGAATCTAAAGGTATTCTAGTACCATAAAGACGTGAGTCGAAAATGGTGATTACCGGTCCATGTTTTGATATAGCCTCCATATAGACCGATCTCCCGATTTTACTTCTTGTGCTTCTAGAAACCGTAGTTTTTACCCAATTTGCCTGAAATTGGAAATCTAGAGGTATTCTAGGAAAATAAAGAGATGTGTCGAAAATGGTGATTATCGGTCCATGTTTTGATATAGCCCCCATATAGACCGATCTCCCGATTTTACTCCTTGGGCTTCAAGAATCGGTAGTTTTTACCCA
The DNA here is from genome assembly GCF_050003625.1 of Haematobia irritans. Classification (NCBI taxonomy): domain Eukaryota; kingdom Metazoa; phylum Arthropoda; class Insecta; order Diptera; family Muscidae; genus Haematobia; species Haematobia irritans. Next base: position 84,182,721 of record NC_134399.1, on the reverse strand, counting down.
ATTTGCCTGAAATTGGAAATCTAGAGGTATTCTAGGACCATAAAGGGGTGTACCGAATATATTGAGTATCGGTACAGTTTTTGATATAGCCCCCTTATAAACCGGCCCTCCGATTTGGGGTCTAGTTTCTAGAACTACAATTAAGTGCGCTGAATACGGTGTGTATCCTTCCATGTTTTGGTATAGCCCCCATTACACCGAACTCCCTATTTAACTCCTATGTTTTTTAGAAATTGTAGTTTTTATCCGATTCGCCACAAATTGAAAATATACTGGCATTTTATACCCATAAAAAAGTGTATATGATTTAGTTTTATTGGTCCATTTGGTAAGGCCTCCATATAGACCGATTTCATTCATTGAGGGTATGGAAGGCGCACTGATTATGAAAATTGCTTCAAACTGAATGCAACATTTCCAGATTTTACTTCTCGTAGTCATTTAAATAATTGGGGTGAAAATTCACAGATTTTAGATTTAAAATCAAGGCGTTATTTCGTCATTTTTTTTGCTCTTACAAGAGATGTTTATGTTTCCTCTAACACTCAAACAAAAAATGGTTTTTATAAATTCAGAATCTGATCTAGTCTTCATACGTAAAATCTTAACATTTATCTGTGGGGAGCGTACTGGTTGAACTGATCTGCTTGGGAAAATATCTGTCATCAAACCCCCCTGAAATTTTCAAAGGAAGCTATAATATTTGATTCATGGTTGTGGGTATTTAAGATTCGGCCCGGCCGAACTTACTACTGTATATACTAGTTTTTAATAAAAATATTCCATTTTCCCCATCCAACAATAAATTTATTCCCTAAAAACATATTTGATTTGATCATATTCCTCCCCTACGTGTCGTATCTAGAGATAACATGGTGTATTAAAGAAATTGATTATCTGCATGAAATTGCATATATGCAATGTTACGTAACTTTTCCTCCACTGATCGAAATTGAACGAAAATTGGTTTACTCCATATACAACAATTCTAACATACCAAAAAAATTTTAGCGTTACTCAAATTAAATCATGCAACGAAGGGTTAAATTAACTCAAATATTGAATCTTTAGATTTAAGATAAAAACGCTTCAAATATAGACTAAGACTTATTTTGACGACTTTGCATCTTTGGTTCAAAGTTTTTTTGGAATTAAGAAAATATTTTTTACCTCGAAGTATCCGTCATAATTTGGATTTTTAAACTGGCAATTGTTTGTACGTGAATAGCTTTATTAATATACCAGAAAATGAGATCTGTATCCTAATTTTAATTTTATAGATCCTAGATTTAAAGCCAGATAGGTCGCAAAAAAATGTTCTTATTTTAAAGAATCCGCATATTTGGCTCGGAATCAATAACAAATTCCTTAAAGGAAGGTCAAAATCTTTGGTTCCAAGTAAATGTTTTTTGAGTGTGGTGTACTTTTTAACTGCAATTCACGAAATTGCACTACTTTAAAGACCTATATTTTCGATACGCCATTTCAAATATTTAAAATTTGTTGAGTGCTTTAAATAAAGGTATATGTTTATGTCTGACCGAGTCTGGACATAATTTGTTCGACTTCTATAAAATTTTTAAATCTATAGACATATAATTTAAGACGGCTAATGGACTGTGTTGGAACACAATGTTATTAAACAAGTATATACAGTAGTAAGTTCGACCGGGCCGAATCTTAAATACCCACCACCATGAATCAAATATAATAGTTTCCTTTGACAATTTTTCGTCGGTGCGGGTATCTTGATAATATGTGTGGATTTAAGGGGGTTTGATGACAGATATTCTCCCAAGCAGATCAATTCAACCAGTACACTTCCCGAAGATAAATTTAAAGATTCTACCTATGAAAACTAGATCAGATTCTGTATTTATAAGAACCAATTTTGTTTGAATTTTAGAGAAATCATAAACATATCGTGTAAATGATGAAAAAAGCCTTGATTTGAAATCTTAAATCCGTAGATTTTTACCGCCATTATTTAAATGATAGGTTAGGTTAGGTTAAGTGGCAGCCCGATGTATCAGGCTCACTTAGACTATTCAGTCCATTCTGATACCACATTGGTGAACTTCTCTCTTATTACTGAGTGCTGCCCAATTCCATGTTAAGCTCAATGACAAGGGACCTCCTTTTTATAGCCGAGTCCGAACGGCTGTCAAACCACTTCGAAAAACTTTGAAACCCTCAGAAATGTCACCAGCATTACTGAGGTGGGATAATCCACCGCTGAAAAACTTTTTGGTGTTCGGTCGAAGCAGGAATCGAACCCACGACCTTGTGTATGCAAGGCGGGCATGCTAACCATTGCACCACGGTAGTGCAATCGTTAAATGATAACGAGGAGTAAAATCTGGAAATTTTACTTTTAGTTTCAAGCAATTTTTATGCACCCAATAAAAAGTGAACCCACCGTGGAAGAAAATGTAGGTTTATTATAGAAAATTTTAACTATATTTGTACACACAAAAAAATTTTTTTCTGATTCAATCACGAAATTAATTGATCCAATTAATTTTTTAATTGAAAAGTCTTCAATCACGAAAATGATAGTATCAAGCACAGTTTTAATTGGGCATAGAAAAAATTCTTGATTAAAAAATTAATTGATTTCATTACCAAATTTCAATTAAGTTTTTAATTGATTCAATTAAAAACTTAATTGTTGTTGATTGCAAAACTCAATTAATTTAGTAATTAAACAAAGGTAACTATTTTCCATTACATTCTGAATTGGCTTAGAATTTTTAGTTGGATTAACAATTGATTGTTTCAAAAAAAAAAAAAAAAATTAATCAAAAATTTAATCACTTTTATAACTGACTTAGTCTTCCGAATTTGATTAAAAGTTAATTGTATCAATTAACTTTTTAATTAAAAATTTTAAAATGTTCAATCATTGACTAAATTAACTTAATGTTTCTATCTTGATTAAAAAGTTAATTGTACCAATTAATTTATTAATTGAAAAAAATTTCAACTTCAATTAACTTTTTAATTGGAAATATTTTGGTGATATTTTTTTCTGTGTATACAACTTTTTTTCTTATTTTTAGTTCACGTCATTGAAGTTAGCAAAAAATTATTCAAATAAGGAACATTTACTCATATTGTGCAAAATTTAACTAAAATCAACTAATCTTCATGAACTAAAATAAAGTTCAGTTGGCATTAGAGCCCCTTTTTTCTGGGTGTAATCAGTGCTCCTGCTATACCCTCAAGAAGTGAAATCGGTCGATCGATCAATGTGTTACATAATGGACCGGTAGAAATAAATGCGATACAAATTTTTGAGGGTCTAAAATACCAGTATATTTACATTTTCAGGCAAAGTGGATAAAAACTACAGATTCTAGCAGCCCAAGAAATAAATCCGGGAGGTGGGTTTATATGGGGGTTATACCAAAACATGCACCAATACTCAAAAATACCTCTAGAATTCCAATTTCAGACAAATTGGGTAAAAACTACGAAATCTAAAATCGGGCGATCTATACCAAATTTGATAATTGGCTATACCAAAATTTGATAAAAACTACGGCTTCTTTAAGTCCAAGAAGTAAATTTCGGTGTTCGATCTATATGGGGGCTACAACGAAACATGGACCGATACAAAATACATCTCGATTACCAATTTTAGACAAATCGAATAAAAACTACAGTTTCTAGAAGCTCAAGACCCCAAATCGGGGGACCGGTTTATATGGCAGATATATCAAAACTTGGACCGATACTCCCCATTTTCGACACACCTATTTGTGGTCTTAAAATACCTCTAGATTTTCAATTTCAAGCAAATCGGATAGAAAATACACTATCTAGACGCCCAAGAAGTAAAATCGGGAGATCGGTCTATATGGGAGCTATACCAAAACATGAACCAGTACTCCCCATTTTCGACACATCTATTTGTGGTCTTAAAATACCTCTAGATTTCAAATATCAGGCAAATCGGATAGTAAATACAGTTTCTAGAAGCACAAGAAATAAAATTTGGAGATCGGTCTATATGGGGGCTGTCCGAAAACATGGACCGATACATCCCATTTTCGCCACACCTCTTTATGGTCCCAAAACACCTCTAGATTTCCAATTTAAGACAAATCGGGTTGTAAATACAGTTTCTAGACGCCCAAGAAATAAAATCGGGAGATCGGTATATATGGGGGTCTATATCAAAACATGGACCGATACACCCCATTTTCGACACACCAATCTTTGGTCCTAAAATACCTCTAGATTTTCAGTTTCAGGCAAATTGGATAAAAAATACAGTTTTTGGACGCCCAAGAAACAAAATCCGGAAATCGGTCTATATGGGGGCTCTACCAAAACATGGACCCAAAGGCACAATTTTCGGCACACTCTTTTGTGGTCTTAAAACACCTCTAGATTTCCAATTTCAGGCAAATTGGATAAAAACTACGGGTTTTAAAAGCCCAAGACCCCGATTTGGGGTCGATTTATATGGGGACTATATCAAAACTTGGACCGATATATCCCATCTTCGAACTTGACCTGCCTGCCAACAAAATACGAATCTGTGCCAAATTTCAGGACGATAGCGCCATTATTGAAGGCTGTAGCGTGATTACAACAGAAAGACAGACGGACATGCTTATATCGTCTTAGAATTTCTCCCTGATCAAGAATATATATATATACTTTATATAGTTGGAAATCGATATTTCGATGTGTTACAAACGGAATGACAAACTTATTATACCCCCGTCACCATTCTATGGTGGTGGGTATAAAAACGGGGGAAAATTATACACAAATGAAGCATAAAGATTTACAAAATTCGTAATGCTCACAAAATAGTTCATTATTTCTTTAAATTTGTAAATATTACTACAAATGCGCCCACCTTGAACTTTGTAATACACTAAAGACATTCTTGCAATTTTGAGGTCAATTTTTTTTCTTCCAACTATAAAATTTTCTTTGACAAGTGAAAAAAATCAATTATGCTTAATAAATTTTCTTGAATTTGTCTAAAAATATTTATTTTTGTGACGTCAGCGTTTGTTATACTGTTTAGTTAAAATTTTCTAAAAATAATTTAAATTTACTAAAATTAATCAAAATTTTTCTTCCTGGTGGGTTCACTGTTTTTCCAGTGTATATCAAATCTTAACCTATTTTTTCAAATCAATAGGGATCGTCTTTGAGCCGATATTATACTCTGAACCAAATTTGAGGATGATCGGATTTAAATTGCGAGAACACAAAAAACATGAACAGACAGACGGACATCGATAAATCGACTGAGAATTCAATTTAAGACGATCGGTATATTAAACGATGGGTCCCAGACTGGCGATACGTACAAATGCACATACGTATTATACCTTTTACCACAATAGAGGTGAATGGTATAAAAATCATTGATTTTATATATAGATTATATAAGTATATTTGAGAAAACCACAAATACACAATTTATCATAATTTGTTTTTACACCCAGAGAAGGAATATGATCACCTCAAACATGTTTTAAGAACAAAATGTTATTTTTGGGTGGTGACCATGTAACATGGTTTTCGCAACCATGTTATTTTCTCGGAAATCATGTATCTGATTTCGGCAAGCAGGTTATATTTGACGATAAAATAACATTTTAATGACAAACATGTTACATGGTCACCATACAAAAATAACATTTTGTTCTTGAAATATGTTTGATTGAGGTGATCACATTCCTTCTTTGCGTGTAGTTTTATTAGACCACGTTAAAAGGGAGCATGGCAGAGATAATTGCCTACATTTCGGAAATTCTATATCTTATGCAAAGAATATCATGCCATTGTTGTCTTCAAAATGATTTAGTACTGGTAATTCTATCGCAGAAAATCCAACGAAATTTTTAAATGTGTTACACGAAAGCCTTGGGCCAATGTAAACCACACCAAATTGGTACCTATTCAGAGATCTTACAATGAATGAATTCTAAATTAGCAGCACATACCAGAATAAACTTGATTTTTAGATGCTTTTTTCACATAACCTCTAAAATGGTTGCAGAAAAACCTATGACAACTCAATTAACCAAACGATGGATTACAAGGCTGCATGCAACTAATTTACATATGAACAAGATGATCATCGTATGCCATATGGTTTGAAAACCTACTCCATGATGATTATGATGGCAAGACTAGTGATTCAGTTTAACCACAGAAAAGTACGGGAAATACTTCCAAGATTATACATAGATATGATGGAGCAATTTGCATGCATTACACCCGAGCGTAATAAAAAGAGTTGACGATTTAACCCACCCAAGTGAATTTACACTTGTATGGGATTTTCTCACATAATCATTTAAGCAAGTGTTTATTGTTGTTTGTAATCGAAACAAACGTGTTGAGTAGTTTTTTCATACTAAGATTCCAAATGAATACTAATTACTTTATTGACTAAAACTTATATCTAGAATATTGAAAATCTTAACCTACTATAGAACAAGATAACAACAATCTGTTATCATTCTTCTAGCTCTCTTCATAAACACACATATGCCGCTGCGTTTCATTAGGATCTTCTTATGAAATAAGATCATAAAACACAACACACGCAAGGCACTGATAATAGACCACCCTAAGACAACTAGATGCACTTAACGTACGTTATCTCAAGTGGATAATGGCTAAAGTGCCCTTCATATCATTTTAGGGACATATTTTATTATCAGGAATATTAGCGATAGTGATATTCCATGTTCAAAGCATATTTGTTTTGAACATTCTGCCGGGGGCTTAGTGGACTGTATTATTATAATCTTAATTTGTATATCTAATGAAATATAAATCTACATAATTTCAGTTGGGAGTTACTTCGTAAATTACTTGGTACATTTGTTTTCTTTCTTTGCATAGGCTTACATTATATTTCAAGTGTTACTGAATCTAGATTTTTAATTAAAACATATAATCTTAATTAAAGCATACAATCATCTTAGATTGTTGATCAAATTGTACTTTACACATCGTGTCGGGCTCTTTCGGAGGCTTCTGCTTTTTGCCACTGCTTCTTGCTGGTAGAATTTTCGATTTCTTTTGTGTTTCTTCTGCAGTGTATCTAAGCCCATACTTTGATGGATTATGTGTTTTTTTATTAATGTCCAGCTCGGTCGCAATCTCCTCAATAACTTCGTCGGCTGAGGTAGCGTAAGCAAGTATGTTGTCCTCTGCTTTGTCGTCTTTTATGATGAGAATATCGGAACCATTTTTAGCAGGAAATTCTTCTTCGGCAATTGTTTTGACTTTTGCGATATCTTCAATTCTCGTTTCTGCTTCAACATCTTCAACATTTATTAGGACACCAACGTCAAGCTGTTCATCCTTTTGTGTATATGTTTCTTCATAATCTACTACATCATTTTCAACTGATTGTAGATTGTTAATTGTGGCGTCTTCATCTGATATTTCCTTCTTGCCTTCGTCCTCTGTATCCTTCTTAGCTTCGACTTCAAACTGTTTCTTGAATTTCTCCCAATTCGAGGAAATTATATGAGGCGTTGATTCCTTTTTATCTGCAACTTTAAACTGCTTTATGAATTCCTCCCAATTCGAGGAAATTCCATTAGGCGTTGCTTTTTCGGATGTATACGATTGGGCTGACACACTCGCCCCATTTCCTCCGAAGTGAGGAGCTGCCGGCGCAAATGAGATTGATGCGCTTTCCAACATTTCAGCTACATTGTGCTCTTCGGTTGCTTTCAACATCTCTCTTATTCTTCCAAACTGAGCAGTTTCATTTGTTGCCTCTCCCAAGTCAAGTTTCAACAATAGAGCGTATCTATTCTCTTCGTATAGCTCTTCCACCTCATTGAATACTCTGGTTAGATTAACGAGGGGTCCATCGTGATCAAAAATAAGCTGCCAGTACAGATTATCTAACTCCTTCATCCATACTTCCAAATATGTTTTTGCATTTTGGAGCAAAGCTTGGTCATCTTGTGTCTCCCATTGCAGCATTTTTGTTAATACCTTACGAATAAGATATTTTATTCTCTCCATCTTCAACACAAAGTCCATCTTTGTTTTTGATCTGGTATGGAGACTGTGTTTTTTTTTTTAATTTTGATTCGTTGTCAAAGCCACGAATTACGCTTTTACACTAAATATTTATATTTTAAGTGAGCTGTTTTTATATTAAAATATTATTTAATATATTATTTATTTTATTTTGTCGCTGTCTAAGCCGCGACATACGCTTTTAATTAAATTCCAATATTTGGCCTTGGAATACGCCTTATTCACTGTTTGGCCGTGAAAACGCCTTTCCTCTTGAATTGTATTCCTCAAGGATTAATTTTTAATTTTTGGTTCAACTGAGTTTCTTGCCTCTTATGGGAGAAATCTCAGTTTGTAATATGAACCAAAGTGAGTTCCATTTGAAATCTCAAATCAATCTTTTCTCGTTGAGTTTCAAATGAATACTAATTACTTTATTGACTAAAACTTATATCTAGAATTTTGAAAATCTTAACCTACTATAGAACAAGATAACAACAATCTGTTATCATTCTTCTAGCTCTCTTCATAACCACACATATGCCGCTGCGTTTCATTAGGATCTTCTTATGAAATAAGATCATAAAACACAACACACGCAAGGCACTGATAATAGACCACCCTAAGACAACTAGATGCACTTAACGTACGTTATCTCAAGTGGATAATGGCTAAAGTGCCCTTCATATCATTTTAGGGACATATTTTATTATCAGGAATATTAGCGATAGTGATATTCCATGTTCAAAGCATATTTGTTTTGAACAATTGTAATAGATAAACAAATAAAATAAAAAATTAACAAAACAAAAAATAATTTAAACAGTAAAAATATTATTTGTTTTAGGCACTCAATAACTTGTACACTGAAAAAACAGTGAACCCACCAGGAAGAAAACTTTCGGTTAATTTTAGAAAATTTTGAATATTTGAAGAAAATTTGAACTAAACAGTATTACAAACGTTGGCATCACGCCGATGTCATAAAAATAAGTAAATATTTTTCGACAAATACAAGAGAATTTATTAGACATAACTAAGTTTTTTCACTTGTTAAAGAAAATTTTGTAGTTTGAAGAAAAAACTTGGAGTTCAAAATTGCAAGAATGTCTTTAGTGACATACGAAGTTCACGATGGACGCATTTTTGGTCAAATTTACAAATTTAAAGAAATTCTGAACTATTTTGTGGAAGACACAAATTTAGTTAATCTTTATGCTTCATTTGAGTATATTTTTTTCCTCGGTTTTAGTCAATTTAACTAACGTACACAAAAAATTATTAGAGTAACGGAAACTTTCTCCAAACATAATAATTCCATGAACTAAAATAAAGTTAAATTGGCTTTAGTGAAATAGAGAGATCACTTTTTTTTTTTTGAGTGTAGTATGGAAGATTATCGCATTTGATATGTAGGCACATTACACGCAAAAAAATAATTCTTTCCTTCCAAACCACCGTGGGAGCCACCGTGGTGCAATGGTTAGCATGCCCGCCTTGCATACACAAGGTCGTGGGTTCGATACCTGCTTCGACCGAACACCAAAAAGTTTTTCAGCGGTGGATTATCCCACCTCAGTAATGCTGGTGACATTTCTGAGGGTTTCAAAGCTTCTCTAAGTGGTTTCACTGCAATGTGGAACGCCGTTCGGACTCGGCTATAAAAAGGAGGTCCCTAGTCATTGAACTTAACATGGAATTGGGCAGCACTCAGTAATAAGAGAGAAGTTCACCAATGTGGTATCACAATGGACTGAATAGTCTAAGTGAGCCTGATACATTGGGCTGCCACCTAACCTAACCTAACCTTCCTCCCACACGCTCACAAAAAATCGCTTCTGTAACATATACTCCCAAACATATTTTGCTTCAAGCATATACATTTTTGGGTATTGCCCAAACATTTATATGTTTGATCTCTTCCAATATATAATATGTTTGAAAGCATATTGGTCTAAACAATATATGTTTGGGTAGTCTAAGTTCCAAACATTTTGTATTTTTGCATCCAAATTCAATAATGTTGTCTTCCAAAAAACAATATGTTATTATGTGGACATATAATATGTTTGGAAGCATTTTGCACCCAAAAATATTATATGCTTAAGAAAATTCTCCCAAACAATATTGTACTCAAAATTTTATTTATTTATTTATATATTTACAATCATAATGAATTATGAAAATAAACAGGTAATATAGGTGCTAACAACATAGGTTTTCGACCTGAATGCTCAAAATTTTGTTTCTGCCTAATTGTATATTCCCCCACATCTTTCTCACTTCCACGAGATTTTTTAGTTCTTAGCACCTTTTTCTGTAATACAAACATTGTAGAAGAAATTATTCAATTTTATGATTTTTTTATTTTAATTTTACCTTTTGCCGGCCGGGGATTCGAACAGCGGACCACACAGTTTGTAAGGATCAAAGAAGTAGCTGATCAATTGCCCAAGGAAAAATAAAAAAATAAAATGTTAATTTTGTAATAACAAGCAACAACCACCAACTTAATTCAATATCGCTCCAGGTTAAATAGCGCTCCAAGCTACTAAACACATATATGTTTATAGGCTATTTCTAAATTAATATATGTTTGCATCCAAGCATATTATATTTACAAACATTTTATGTCCCAAACATAATATGTTCTAACATATATGTCCCAAACATGTTATGCTAGTTTATGAACATTATATGCTTGCACTCAAAAATGTGTGTTCCAAAAATATAATGTTTATAGCCAAACATATGAAAAACAGTCTTTTTCAACCGTGCAAACGAAATTTTAGACAAACAAAGTTCGTTTCTCATTTGCTTTTCGCTGTAAGGAAGTTTCTTTGGGAGAAAAGTATATACTTTTTGTGATAAACGTTTATTCTTTTCCAGGATTTAAAAACAATTTCATAAAGACTAACTCAAAAAACAATCTTTTCTGGTTAATTGCATTTTCCCTCACATTCACTTCCACGAGGTTTTTTAGTTCTTAGCACCTCTTTCTGTAATATAAACAATGTAGAAGAAATTATTCCATTTTATAAATTTTTTAAATTTTACCTTTCGCCTGGACGGAGAATCGAACCACGGACCATGCAATTTGTAAGCCAGCACACTATCCACTGAGCTACGTAGCTGTTATTGTAATCAATAGATAATTATCCATATACACTGAAAAAAAAAGCATGCCCAATTCCAAAGATTTTGTCTTTACTTTAAAAATTTTGGTATTGATTCCGAGCCAAAGAAGCGGAGAATACAAGTAAAGATACTTTTAAGACACAATTCTCTTTTAAATTTTGGTTTCGTGTACTTGCTTCTAGGAATCAAATTTTAATTTTTCGCTTTTTCAGCATTTTTTCTTCATATGCTATCAAAGTCCTTTAAAAACGAGTTAACGACAACTTTATTTTCCAAATTAAGACTCGACTTCCAGTAGAAATTATGCTATGTTTCAAGTAAAAAACGTCTTTAAAATAAAGTGTTGAAAAACATGTCCTATATTTGAACGATTTTTTGCTTTGTAGTCAAGATGCAAAAAGACAACAAATACACGCAAAAAAATAATTCTTTCCTCCCAAACGAAATTTTAGACAAACAAAGTTCGTTTCTCATTTGCTTTTCGTTGAAAGGAAGTGTATTTGGAAGAAAAGTATATACTTTTTGTGATAAACGTTTATTCTTTTCCAGGATGTAAAAGCAATTTCATAAAGACTAACTCAAAAAATTTTTTTCTGGCTAATTGCATTTTCCCTCACATCTTTCTCACTTCCACGAAGTTTTTTAGTTCTTAGCACCTTTTTCTGTAATACAAACAATGTAGAAGAAATTATACGATTTTATAAATTTTAAAATTTTTTTTTTACCTTTCGCCTGGACTGAGAATCGAACCGCGGACCATGCAATTTGTAAGGCAGCACACTATCCACTGAGCTACGTAGCTGTTATTGTCATCAATAGCTAATTATCCATATAAGTTATATTAATATAGCATAGCTTGCGGCGCCCACGAGCCGATTAAACAAAGTTTATTTGACAGAAAAATACATTTAGTTTGGGAGCAGTGGTTGCTACGTGGAGCAGTGGTTGCTACGTCGGACTTGCATGCCAAGGGTCGTGGGTTCGATCCCTGCTTCGACCAAAGTTTTTTTTTTTTTTTTTTACATATATTCCAGATATGGTCGGAAGATTCCGAAAAAATTTTATACATTACATTCTACTATATTAAATTTTTACTATGAACTGTAAAATGTGTCTTATTAAAGACCTAAAGTCAGAAAAGAACAGTGTTTGATATAAACGAAATGGGCTGTGTTGTTGGTTCAAAAATAACTCTTTTTATTGAAAAAATAAAAATTGTGTAACAAACGAATTTTTGTGATGATAAAAGTGTATACTTTTCGAAGCAATTCAAAAAACTCTAACAAAAGAAAAACGTTTTCGGTACACGTTTTCCAAACGTTTTTCTTCTTTGCGTGTATAAAGACAATTTCATTAAATTTAAAGAATTTTTCTGAATTATTAAAGTCAAGTAGACCTTAGTCCAAAAAAATTTTTCTTTCATGTTATGATACCCATTTTTAAGTGAAATCACTTAATTATAAGGACAATACGACTTCATTGAAAACTTATCGACTTTTGGACAAGAAAAAAAGCTTTATATTAGAGAAATGCGTCTTCTATACTAAGCAAAATTTACATACATATTTTAAAGACACGAAATCTTTGACCTCACGACAATATTTTTTTCAGTGTAAGTTATATTAATATAGCATAGCTTGCGCCGCCCACGAGCCGATTAAACAAACTTTATTCAACAGAAACAAACATTTAGTTGGACACCGTGGAACAGTGGTTGCTACGTCCGCCTTGCATGCCAAGGGTCGTGGGTTCAAGCCCTGCTTCGACCGAACTTTCTTTTTTACATATATTTTTTTACATCTTTTCCTAAAATTCCGAAAAATGTTCAACATTATATACTGCTATATTAATTTTTTATTATGAACTGTAAAATGTGTCTTATTAAAGACTTAAAGTTAGAAAAGAACAGTGCTTGATATAAACGGAATGGTCTGTGTTGTTGGTTCAAAAAAAAAATTTTATTGAAAAAATAAAAATTTTGTAACAAACTAATTTTTTTGGTGATAAAAGTTTAAAATTTTCGAAGAAATTCAAAAACCTCTAACAAAAGAAAAACGTTTTCGGTACACGTTTTCCAAACGTTTTTTTCTTTGCGTGTACATTTATTTCCATTTATTGGAAATAAAAAATCTAATAATCTAATGTACGGGAGATAATATCCTAAGTCGACTAATGCCCTGGGGTGGAATATAATGTTAGTAAAAAACAAATATATACGGCCGTAAGTTCGGCCAGGCCGAATCTTATGTACCCTCCACCATGGAATGCATAGAAACTTCTACTAAAGATGGTCATCCACAATTTAATTACTTGGGTTGCGGCCGATGGGAAGGCATCTTAAAACTTCTTAACATCATCTTCTAAATTGTAAGTTAGTCCATGCGGGATATATAGTAGACAAAAGAAAGGTCGATTAAATACTTATATATTCAGTTCTTGATCGGTATATATAGGGAAGAAATAATTACGAACCGATATAAACTATTGTGCGGTAATTATAGAGCCAGAATTTAAATATGGGGGTCGCTTTATATGGGGGCTATATACAATTATGAACACGAGTCTACCAAAAATGACAGATTTTTTACTAATTGGTAGATTGGTAGAATTCTTGATATTTTGGAAGATTTTGCAAAATATTTCTCTCCAACTATGAAATGCTTCATTAATTTTCTATAGAAATAACATTTTAACAAAATTTTCTAAAGAAATAAAATTCTGACAAAATTTTCTAAAGAAATTAAATTTTGACTAAATTGTCTATAGACTTTTCTATAGAAATATAAAATTTTGACAACATTTTCTATGACAACAAAATGTTGGTAGATTATTTTTGTCTCGAGTGGCAATAGTGATTTTTCTGTGTTTGGCGATCGGTTTATTTGGGGGATATATATAATGTAGATCTATATTGTTATTAGCCACACGGATGAAAAAGACTGTTTTTCATATGTTTGGCTATAAACATTATATGTTTGGAACACACAGTTTTAAACACAATATTTTTGAGTGCAAGCATATAATGTTCATAAACTAGCATAACATGTTTGGGACATATATGTTAATATGTTAGAACACATTATGTTTGGGACATAAAATGTTTGTAAATATAATATGCTTGAATGCAAACATATATTAATTTAGAAATTGCCTATAAACATATATGTGTTTAGTAGCTCGGAGCTCTATTTAACAGGGAGCGATATTGAATTAAGTTGGTGGTTGTTGCTTGTTATTACAAAATTAACATTTTATTTTTCCTTTGGCAATTGATCAGCTACTTCTTTGATCCTTACAGACTGTGTGGTCCGCTGTTCGAATCCCCGTCCGGCAAAAGGTAAAATTAAAATAAAAAAATCATAAAATTGAATAATTTCTTCTACAATGTTTGTATTACAGAAAAAGGTGCTAAGAACTAAAAAATCTCGTGGAAGTGAGAAAGATGTGGGGGAATATACAATTAGGCAGAAACAAAATTTTGAGCATTCAGGTCGAAAACCTATGTTGTTAGCACCTATATTACCTGTTTATTTTCGTAATTCATTATGATTGTAAATATATAAATAAATAAATAAAATTTTGAGCACAATATTGTTTGGGAGAATTTTTTTCAAGCATATAATATTTTTGGGTGCAAAATGCTTCCAAACATATTATATGTTCACATAATAACATATTGTTTTTTGGAAGACAAATTATTGAATTTGGATGCAAAAATACAAAATGTTTGGAACTTAGACAACCCAAACATATATTGTTTAGACCAATATGCTTTCAAACATATTATATATTGGAAGAGATCTAACATATAAATGTTTGGGCAATAGCCAAAAATGTATATGCTTGAAGCAAAATATGTTTGGGAGTATATGTTACAGAAGCGATTTTTTGTGAGGGTGCATGCACTAGCGAAATGTACCAAATTTGAACCGATCCGATGAATTTTGTTCCTTCAAGAGACTCCGGAGTTCAAATATGGAGATCGGTTTATATGGGGGCTATATATATAATTATGAACCGATATGAACCAATTGTGGCATGGTTGTTAGAGACCATATACTAACACCACGTATCAAATTTCAACCGGATCGAATGAAATTTGCATTACCCAGCAAAAAATACTTCAGCAAAAAATACTTACCCAGCAAAAAATACTTCAGTTTAGTTGCGCTTTTTGGTATACAATAAAGTAGGCAGTGCATCTACACTTCATGAATCGGTGGCAATAACGTAAACGAGTAATCAAACTAGTTTATGATCATTCGTTTACTTTATTGCAACCATGCAGTATAGACGTATGAAAGGTAGTGCTGTTCGTTCACGCTAACAATGCTATACTCAAGATTATATATCACTTCTGAGCAATATTTCTATTAAAATGAGCAATTAGTAGAATCTGCTCTAAATCGGGACATCGCCCAAAGAAATGAGCGCTGATTCGGTTGTTTTGTAAGCAGTTGGTACTGCCTCTCTTCCTTACAATCCTGCTGAAATAGTGCTCCATTTTTTGCTGGGTACACGCTCACAAAAAATCGCTTCTGTAACATATACTCCCAAACATATTTTGCTTCAAGCATATACATTTTTGGGTATTGCCCAAACATTTATATGTTTGATCTCTTCCAATATATAATATGTTTGAAAGCATATTGGTCTAAACAATATATGTTTGGGTAGTCTAAGTTCCAAACATATTGTATTTTTGCATCCAAATTCAATAATGTTGTCTTCTAAAAAACAATATGTTATTATGTGAACATATAATATGTTTGGAAGCATTTTGCACCCAAAAATATTATATGCTTAAAAAAAATTATCCCAAACAATATTGTGCTCAAAATTTTATTTATTTATTTATATATTTACAATCATAATGAATTATGAAAATAAACATGTAATATAGGTGCTAACAACATAGGTTTTCAACCTGAATGCTCAAAATTTTGTTTCTGCCCAATTGTATATTCCCCCACATCTTTCTCACTTCCACGAGATTTTTTAGTTCTTAGCACCTTTTTCTGTAATACAAACATTGTAGAAGAAATTATTCAATTGTATGATTTTTTTTATTTTAATTTTACCTTTTGCCGGACGGGGATTCGAACAGCGGACCACACAGTTTGTAAGGATCAAAGAAGTAGCTGATCAATTGCCCAAGGAAAAATAAAATGTTAATTTTGTAATAACAAGCAAAAACCACCAACTTAATTCAATATCGCTCCCTGTTAAATAGCGCTTCAAGCTACTAAACACATATATGTTTTTAGGCTATTTCTAAATTAATATATGTTTGCATCCAAGCATATTATATTTACAAACATTTTATGTCCCAAACATAATATGTTCTAACATATTAACATATATGTCCCAAACATGTTGTGCTAGTTTATGAACATTATATGCTTGCACTCAAAAATATTGTGTTTAAAAATTTGTGTTCCAAACATATAATGTTTATAGCCAAACATATGAAAAACAGTCTTTTTCATGCGTGTAGAGGCTCCGCAACCCAAATCTAGCGATCGGTTTATATGGGGGCTCTATATAATTATGAGTCGATGTGGACTAATTTTTGAATGGTTGTTAGAGACTATATACCAACACCATGTTCCAAATTTCATCTGGATCGGATGAAATTTGCTTCTCTTAGAGGCTCCGCAAGACAAATCTGGGGATCGGTTTATATGAGGCTATATATAAATATGGACCGATGTGCACCAATTTTTGCATGGTTGTTAGAGACCATATACCAACACCATGTACCAAATTTCAGCAGGATCGGATGAAATTTGCTTTTCTTAGAGGCTCCGCAAGCCAAATCGGGGGATCGGTTTATATGGGGGGTATATATAATTAATGACCGATGTGGACCAATTTTGCATGGTTGTTAGAGACTATATACCAACACCATGTACCAAATTTCAGCCAGATCGGATGAAACATGCTTCTGTTAGAGGCTCCGCAAGCCAAATCGGTGGCTCGTTTATATGGGGGCTAGTGGTCCGATATGGCCCATTTGCAATACCATCCGACCTACATCAATAACAACTACTTGTGCCAAGTTTCAAGTCAATAGACGGACGGACGGACGGACGGACAGAACATATACTTTATGGGGTCTTAGATCAATATTTCGATGTGTTACAAACAGAATGACAAGTTAATATACCCCCCATCCTAAGGTGGAGGGTATAACAAATATGGGAAACTAACACCATGTACCAAATTTCAGCCGGATCGGATAAAATTTGCTTCTCTTAGAGGCTCCACAAGCCAAATCGGGGGATCGGTTTATATGGGGGCTATATATAATTATTGATCGATGTGGGCCAATTTTAGAATGGTTGTTAGAGTTCATATGCTGACACCATGTACCTAATTTCAACCGGATCGGATAAAATTTGCTTCTCTTAGAGGATCGGCAAGCCAAATTTGGGGGTCCGTTTATATGGGGGCTATACGTAAAAATGGACCGATATGGCCCATTTGCAACACCATCCGACCCATATCAATAACAACTACTTGTACTAAGTTCCATGTCGATAGCTTGTTTCGTTCGGAAGTTAGCGTGATTTCAACAGACGGACGGACGGACATGCTTAGATCGACTCATAATTTCACCACGACCCAGAATATATATACTTTATGGGGTCTTAGAGCAATATTTCGATGTGTTACAAACGGAATGACAAAGTTAATATACCCCCCTTCCGATGGTGAAGGGTATAAAAATACATCCTAAACGGACGGTAAGAAAAAAGATATTCAATTTTGCACCACTAAAGAACATTTTCATTGCTTTTTGGCTAGGCTGTTTTTACTGTTTTTATTGTGTTTTGATAAGATGAGCTTAGAGAGATCCACATAATATTCTCATTTTGACTTTTCGAGAGTTTTCCTAAACGCCAATTAGTCGATTTGGTTCGCTGTCTAAAGTCGATTCGACGAATTTGAATATTTCAAAAAATCGTCTTTGATTTAAAAAAAAATGATTAGTCGATTTCGGCATTAATGGTATATAATAATTAGTAATCTCCGGTATCTTTAGCTTCTTTTTAAACCCGAATGATGATCCTGATTTTCATTTAGTCAAATTTTTCTGCAGCAGAGCTTTGTAATTCACATCCGTTGTGCTTTATACCTTCCCTATATGTTTCCCAAATTTCTCAATAAATTACAAAACCAACGTAAGATTTGGTCCATAACAAATCTTAGTTTGCAATAAAAAATTTACAAGTATCCAAAAAATATTTATGGCATAAATCACTATCAAGTCCTATTGTGTAGTCCCTTTGTGTATTCAAATAATAGTTCTACTTGATTTCTCCGATTACTAATTAGAATAATCTTTCATTCAAACACACAAAAATAAAAATACTAACGTAATATTCTTCAATCTCCATTTCCACAAACAAAAGATTTATAGTGTGTCATTTTCCGTAGAACTAAACATAAAACAATTCACTTTCAAAAGTGAACAGCAATAAATAAAAATCATTGATTTATTGCGGAAAATCAATGGCACATCTCTGTTTTGTCTCAAAGGATTCGAAAGGCGGAACACATGAACTAATGTTGTACAAGCTAATAGCAACTATCCTTTTTGCCGGACATTACCAGTGCCAAAACTAAAGAGAAAAGGATGTGTCCTGAACCCAGCTACACACGGTTATACGCACACACACACACACACACTCACAACACTATGACATTGCCACTACTTGTGTTCTTGCAATTGGGATATTCATTGGATGTAAATATTTAATGAGGTAAAATGAAAAGTGGTATTCTAGTCGGATTAGAAATATTAAAATATTCCCTATAAATAATTTAGTATTTGCCCGGATAATGAAGGAATCTCGGCATGGACTACAATCCGATAAATTAGACAAATAACAATTGTAGGGGTTTGGGTAAGTAAGGGGCATGGGAGTTGGAAATATTTATACATTTATATATTAATATTAGTACAGAGACATAATACAACATGAGGAACTTATTAATTCGTAACCTAATTTTTCTACAAAGGATTTAGCATTTTTTTCGGCAAAATTTAAATAAATTGCGCTATTTTATTAATTTTTAATATGTTTTTAACCCATTTGAAACAAAAAAAATTTTAATTTCCCTGTGCAGTTAAAATAAAGAACATCTTTGGGAGGACATATTTGGAAGTGCTTTTTAAAGTTGTGCCTTAAGAAGAACTTCCAATTTTTTTTGCTGGGATCTAAATATGGAGGAGTTAATATGGGCACCGTGTTAGGAATGGAGGAAAACTAAATCACAGGATGCTCAATAAATCAAATATACACTGAAACAATATTTGCTTGGTATTAAGGACTAATTTACACAATAATAAGGAACAATTTCTTTAAAATAATGAAATTTTAAATAAAATAAAGTTTATAATCTTTGCTTCAAAAGTTTTTTCATTAAATTTAGGACACAAATTTTCCGGGTTTGCGTCCCTCCGTTAAAGTCGCATGTCTTTGAACTAATTTTTTTAGATGATGAGTTATTTGATTCGAAATTGTTTTGTGTTTACCGTAAGGATAGAGATTATTTAAAAGCAAATTGTCTTAAAGGGGGTGGTGTTTTAATAGCAGTCAGAAGAGCGTTGTCAACCTCGAAATTGGTGCTTATGAATCCTGATACTATAATCGATCAAGTCTGCACTAAAAAAAAAGCATACTCGGTTCCAAAGATTTTGTCTTTACTTTAAAAAAGTTGGTATTGATTCCGAGCCAAAGAAGCGGAGAATACAAGTAAGGATACTTTTAAGACACAATTCTCTTTTAAATTTAGGTTTTGTGTACTTGCTTCTAGGAAGAAAATTTTAATTTTTCGCTTTCTCAGCTTTTTTTCTTCATATGCTATCAAAGTCTTTTAAAAACGAGTTAACGGCAACTTTATTTTCCAAATTAGGACTCGACTTCCAGTAGAAATTATGCTATGTTTGAAGTAAAAAACTTCTTTAAAATAAAGTTTTGAAAAACATGTCCTATATTTGAACGATTTTTTGCTTTGTAGACAAGATGCATAAAGACAACAAATTTAAAGACAATTTCATTAAATTTAAAGAATTTTTCTGAATTATTAAAGTCAAGTTGACCTTAGCCTATAAATTTTTTCTTTCATGTTAAGATACCCATTTTTAAGTCAAATCACTTAATTATAAGGACAATAGGACTTCATTGAAAAGTTTATCGACTTTTGGAAAAGGAAAATAACTTTATTTTAGAGAAATGCGTCTTCTATGCTAAGCAAAATTTGTATTCGTATTTGAAAGACATGAAATCTTTGACCTCACGACAATATTTTTTTCAGTGTGCATTGCAATAACAGGCAGGAATGGAATGCTCATTCTATCGGTTTCATGTGTTCCACCGAATAGTAGTGATTGCTTATACAATGCTCACATTCAAAATATAACTGATTTATATATGAAATATTCTCATTCTCAATTTCTATTGATTGGTGATTTCAATCTTAGCAATGTAATTTGGTCCTTAAAATTAGACGCTGATGTATTATGTCCACATAATGTAAACAAAACTTTTGAAATTGATGTTATTGATGGTTTATATTCTTTGAATCTAGTTCAAATTAACAAATTCTTCAATTGTTTATCTAAATTGTTAGATTTAGTATTCATAAGTGAGGATTTGAAATGTATCGTAGGTGAATGTTTAAATCCCTTTTGTAAGTCGGACATGCATCATGTGCCCCTAGAGTTAGAGGTTACATTTTATTCTTACTTTAAACTAAGCTCAGATAGTCTCAAGCTTGATTTTAATAAATGTAATTTTAATATCATAAATAGGTTGATTGGAGATATTAATTGGAGTCATATTTTTCATAACCGCAATCTTTCTGAGTGTTACGAAAAGTTTAAATCCATTCTTAATGATTTAATTGAATCCTATGTTCCGCGTATGAAGGCTAAAGTATATAAGTTACCTTGGTACACCAGTGGTTTAAAGGCATTAAAAAACAAACGCAATAAACTTTATAAGCGATATAATGCAAATAAAAGTACTGCGAATAGAGATCTCTATATTAATTCTCTTCGTGAGTTTAATTTCTAAAATAAGTTCTTATATAAACAATATATGCTCAATATTGAGAATGGAATTAAAGAGGATCCAAAAGCTTTTTGGCGTTAAGTTAATTCTAAAAGAATTCATTCTCATTATCCTTCTGTTATGTTTTTAGATTCTAAAGTTTCCACTTCAACTATGCAAGCTGTTAATCTCTTTGCTGATTTTTTTAGCTCAAATTTTGTCTCTAGTGACCTTTTATATAATTCTCAAGTAAATTATAATGCTGCTGTTGGCTTTTCTTCGCTTGATATAAGCAGAAATGATATACAGTTTGGGATTTCTAAACTGAAACCGTCATATCGTGTTGATTCTGACGGTTTTTGCGGATTTTTTCTTAAAAATTGTGCCAGTTCTTTGGTTGAACCATTGCTGATGTTGTTTAGAATGTCTTTAGAAGAAAGTATTTTTCATGACAGCTGGAAGTTGGCGTCGATTACTCCGATTTTTAAATCGGGTGCTAAGGATAATATATCCAATTATAGACCTATTTCTAAATTCTGTAATGTTAGTAAAATTTTTGAGCACATTGTGTTTGAGAAGCTATACTTTGCAGTAAAGTCCATTATTTCCCCCTTTCAGCATGGATTTGTCCGTGGAAGATCAACTACAACAAACTTAGCTTTATTTTCCCATTATTGTATCTCTAATTTTGAGCGTGGTTATCAAGTTGATACAATATATACTGATTTATCCAAAGCTTTTGATAAAGTGTCTATTAGAATATTTATCCAAAAATTAGCTGCTTTAGGTTTTCATTCTTTATTTCTACAACGAATTAAATCTTATTTGCTCGATAGAAATTATTTTGTGAATATTGATGACAGTTGTTCTTATGTGTATATTGCTACATCTGGGATTCCTCAAGGTAGTATACTGGGACCTTTGTTATTTGTTTTATTCATTAACGATGTTCCTTCTTGTCTGAAATGGTCTAAAATTTTGTTATATGCAGATGACCTGGAGTTATATATGCGCATAAGTTGTATCAGTCATATACGCCGTCTTTAAGAAGATCTAAATAGTCTTGCAGATTGGTGTTCTTCCAATTTCCTGACGATTAATGTCGGGAAATGTCGCAAGATCTCATTCTATAAATGTAAAAATCCAGTTTTCTATGACTACACCCTCAAAAAAAAACGCTTCTTTAACATATGTTCCAAACATATTTTGCAGGAAGCACATATATTATTGCATACTGCCGAAACATTAATATGTTTGTTTTATGTGAACATATTATATGTTTGGAAGCATTTTGAGCCAAAAATATTATATGCTTGGAAGAATTTTTCCCAAACACGACTGTGCTCATTCCCTAACATACTCGTAATTTTCACTTCCACGAAATTTTTTAGTTATTGGCACCTTTCTCTGTAATACAAATAATGTTGAAGAAATTATTCACTTTTATAATTTTTTTAAATTTTACCTTTCGCCTGCACGGAGAATCGAACCGAGGACCATACAGTTTGTAAGCCAACACACTATCCACTGGGCTACGTAGCTGTTATAGTCACCAGTAGATAATTATCGTTTTAAGTTACATTTATATAGCATAGTTTGCAGCGCCCACAAGCCCATGCAAACATAACATTATTTAACAGAAACATACATTTGTTTGCCACGTGGAGCAGTGGTTAGCATGTCTGCCTTGCATGCAAAGGGTCGTGGGTTCAATCCCTGCTCCGACCGAACATTTTTTTTTTTTTAATTTACACATTTATATTTATACTATATTAATTTTTTTAAATGAAACATCGAAATGTGCGTTATTAAAGATTTATAGTCAGTAACAGTGCTTGATATAAACGAAATTGAATGATTTTTGGATAAAATATTATTTTTTATTGCAAAAATAACAGTCTTTAATAAAAAACTGTTTTTGTACAAAACTTTAAAATTTGGAAGGAATTCAAAAACTAACAAAAGAAGAACGTGGAGTCGAGTATAAACATACATACATAATTTTATAATATAAACATTAATTTATTTAGGAGTGAACAGTTTTTTACTAGCATTTAACACCATCGCTCTAAAATTCCTTTTATTTTTCTTTAATAATTCATTTTAAAGAAAATAAACTTTTTAAATTGTTTTAGCTGTAAAAGTCGAACTTAATGCCCGCTTTTATATTTGATGGTGTCCGTCAACTCCTCGTGGACTACTTTTTAATAAAGAGAAACTAAACTTTGTTTTTTTACATTTTACTGTGTAATTTTTCACTATTTCCTCCTTATTTCATTTTACCGTCCCAACTCTCAAAAGAGTATAGTGCCCTTTCGTTATTTTTATGAAGACCCCTGATTTCTTTTAACGAACCAAGAAAAAAATAATGCCAAAATGATAAACAAAACACATGTCCACACATATATAAAATGCTGCTCTCAAGGTGAAAACATAAGCTGTTTGTTTTTCAAATGTCTATTCTCTTGGTTCAGAATGTATATTCTCTTTATTCAAATTAAATAATATTTAGACTTAAACATATCAAATTTTTGGCCTTATCATAAAACAGTTTTCCGAAACAACATACAAGCGATTTCACAGAAATTGTTCTCTTTTGACTCTTTTGCTGTGTTATATTGATATCTTTCGTCAAGTCTCCCGGTTTCCATCTCTATTTCTCTCTATACTCTCTCTGTCGCTTTGAATAAAATATCACAACATATGTATGTTTAGTTTAAATTTGTAAATTTATATATGTTTGTATTCACACATATGATTTTTATGAAACATTCATGCCCCAAACATAATATATTCTAACATATTAACATAGATGTCCCAAACATTTAGTGTTAGTTTAGGAAAATTACATGTTCGCACTTAAATATATTGTGGTTTAAAATCGTGTCCGAAACACATTTTGTTTATATCGGAACATATGAAAAACATATTTTTCTAACAGTGTATAAACTCAATGGATATAGTATTGAGAGAGTTGAGGAGGTTAAAGATTTGGGTGTTATATTTGATTTCAAATTTACGTTTGTTAGTCATATAAATACTATTATACCAAAAGCGTACTCCTTACTCGCTTTTATTAAGAGAAATTGTAAACATTTCAGGGATCCATATTCACTGAAATTAGTATATACAGCATTGGTACGATCTCATTTTGAATACTGCTCATGTATTTGGAGTCCTTTCTATGGTGTTTATTCGGGACGCATTGAAAGAATTCAAAAAAGATTTATTAAGTTCGCTTTACGCTTTATACCGTTTTCGGATCCTTTTCCTTCTTATATTGATAAATGTCGATTAATTCACTTAATGACTCTTGAAAATAGAAGAACATATTTATCGCAAGTTTTCTTGTTTAAAACAATCTCTGGTTTTATTGATTGTGCTCAACTTCTTTAGTTAATTTCATTTAATGTACCCGCAAGATCTTTGCGTAGTAGAGCTTTTTTTATACTTGTATACACAAAAGTAATTATTCAGCAAATGAGCCTATTTCTCGTGCCTTAAATGAATTTAATAATATCTCCAATTGTTATGAACTTGATTTTAGTTTAAGTTTATCAAAGTATTTAGCAATTCTAGAATTCATATATTTTTGATTTTGATATATGTATAATTTTTAAGTTTTTTTGTCTGTAAGGAATTCTTGTAATCCGAAGACAATGAATAAATAAATAAATAATGCAAATTTTCCTTAAAGTTAAGAAACACATTTTTGATCTAAGGAACTCATCCTTAAATTAACTGAGATATGGAATCTTTAGATTTGAGGTAAATACGCTTCAAATATAGGATAAGACTTCCCAGCAAAAAAAAAAGTATCTCCCAAAAAGTAGAGAAGATGTTCTTTTAGATCCGGAAGTGGTGCAAACTTGGCACAGAAGCAATGAAGTTCACTGAAAAAAATATTTACGTTATATTAAAGATTACTCAACCTAAATTTTAGTATGCGAAATTTACAAAATATTAAGGACAAATTTCTTTAAAATAATGAAATTTTAATTAAAATAAAGTTTATAATATTGGCTTCAAAAATTGTTTTCATTAAATTTAGGACACAAATTTTGTAACTTTGCGTCCCTCCGCTAAAGTCGCATGTCTTTGAATTAAGGCTAATTTTCCTTAAAGTAAAGAAACCCACTTTTGATTTAAAGATATTGTCCTTAAATTAACTGAAATATAGAAAACGTTGATTTAAGATAAAAACGCTCATAATATAGGCTAAGACTTATTTTGAGGATTTAGCGTCTTTGGTTTAAAATTTTTTTGGAATTAAGAAAACAATTTTTAATCTGAAGTATCCATTATAATGTGGATTTTAAAACTGGCATTTGTTTGTACGTGAGTACATTTATTAATAAACCGCGAAAAGAGAAAGGATCCAAGTAAACTTTTTTTTTGAGTGTTAACATGGACTTGTCATAGGATGGATATCCACCATTCCAACAGCCGATGCACTGAATTTGCATCACTCTTAAGGTGTGATGCGAATTCAGTGTTTTAGATGTGAATTAAGAATTTCTGTGATATTTTGACAAAAATAAATTTTAAAACTTTTTATGATTTTTAATGCATTCTAACGCTTCTCTGAAACGTTTGACTTCAAATATTTTCAAAAATTCGCAATTTTTATACCCTCCACCATATAATATTAACTTTGTCATTCCGTTTGTAACACATCGAAATATTGCTCTAAGAACCCATAAAGTATATATATTCTGGGTCGTGGTGAAATTCTGAGTCGATCTGAGCATGTCCGTCCGTCCGTCTGTTGAAATCACGCTAACTTCCGAACGAAACAAGCTATCGACTTGAATCTTGGCACAAGTAGTTGTTATTGATGTAGGTCGGACGGTATACGTATACCGTATTACGTATAGCCCCCATATAAACGGACCCCTAAATTTCATCCGATCCGGCTGAAATTTGGTACATGGTATTAGTATATAGTCTCTAAGAACCATTCAAAAATTGGTCCAGATTTGAACTCCGGAGCCACTTGGACGAGCAAAATTCATCCTATCCGGTTGAAAGTTGCAACGTGGTGTTAATATATGGCCGCTAATAACCATACCAAAATTTGTCCATATCGGTCTATAGTTATATATAGCCGATCCCCAATCACACAAAAATTGGTCCATATCGGTTCATAATCATGCTTGCCACTCGAGCAAAAATAATCTAGCAAAATTTTATTTCTATCGAAAATTTTGTCAAAATTTTATTTCTGTATAAAATTTTGTCGAAATTTTATTCCTATAGAAAATTTTGTCAAATTTTATTTCTATAGAAAATTTTGGCAAAATTTTATTTCTGTAGAAAATGTTGTCAAAATTTTAATTCTATAGAGAATGTTGTCAAAATTTTAAATCTTTCGAAAATTTTGTAAAAATGTTATTTCTCTAGAAAATTTTGTCAAAATGTTATTTCTTTAAAAAATTTTGTTAAAATCGTATTTCTATAGAAAATTTTGTCCAAATTTTACTTCTATGGAAAATGTTATCAAAATTTTATTTCTATAGAAAATGTTGTCAAACTTAATTATATACGCATTTAATCGGCCATTTTAAGTTTAATATATACCACGTATGGACTACGTGGTATATATTACGGTATTAGGAAGTTTTAAGATACCTTGTCATCGGCAAAAGTTACCGCAACCCAAGTAATTCGATTGTGGATGACAGTCTTCAGTAGAAGTTTCTACGCAATCCATGGTGGAGGGTACATAAGCTTCGGCCTGGCCGAACTTAGGGCCGTATATACTTGTTCTAGATTGGATTTTACATTTCTTCGACAAAATTGTAATTTGTACCCTTCTATTATTTTTAATATGTTTTTAACCCATTTGAAACAAAAAAAAAAATAAAATTACCCATTAAAAATATAAAACAGCGAGTTATACAAAAAATGAATTAAAAGAATTTCCTGTGTAGATAAAAAAGTACATCTTTGGGAGGAAATTTTTGGACGTGCTTTTAAAGTTGTGTCTTTTGCAGGGTTATTTTAAGGATTTTATATATTTGGCTTAAGGTTTTTTTATATCAAGTATCTGTTATGATATGGATTTTTAAACTGGCATTTGCTAGTACATTAATAGCTTTGTAAATATATTGTAATAAGAGAATGAAAACTCCATAAATGAGATCTGTATTCTAATTTTAATTTTATTGATCCTAGATTTAAAGCTAAATAGGTCCCTAACATTTTTCTTTATTTTATTGACTCGGATACCAAAATCTCAAAGGAAAGGTCAAAACTTTTGGATCCAAGTAAATTTTTTTGTTTTGAGTGTAAGGATCGGTCAATATGGGGGGCTATATCTAATTACGAATGGATATTGAAACTAAGTTTATAATTCGTGCTTTATAATTTTTTTTAACAAAATATAGGATTATAATATTCGAAATTTTCGTCTCTCCGTTAAAATCATTTGTCTTAGACGTAAAGTATATTTTCTTTAAAATAAATAAGTACATTTTTAACTGATGCATTAATCTTTATATTCAAAGTATGCCGAAGTTTGGCCAGGAAGAATCTTATGTACACTGAAAAAATATTGATTTATGTGAAAGATTATGCAACCTTAATTTTAGGTCACGCAATTTACAGAATACTAAGGACACATTTCTTTAAAATAAAGAAATTTTAATTAAAATAAAGTTACTAATCTTTGATTTAAAAATCTTCTTCTTTATTTTTAGGACACGTATCTTTAAAAGTCGCGTCCCTCTGTCAAAGTCGCACGTCTTTGAGGTAAGCAAATTTTCGTTAATGCAAAGAAAAACATGCTTGATTTAAAGAAATAGTCTTTAAATTAATAGTATTTGTTATAATTTAGATTTTTAAACTGAAATATGTTTCTACATGAATAACTTTGTTAATATATATCTGCATTCTAATTTAATAAAAAATATAATTTACAGAATACTAAGGACACATTTGTATAATAATATAAAGAAATTTTAATTAAAATAAAGTTACTAATCTTTGATTTAAAAATATTCTTCTTTATTTTTAGGACATGTATCTTTGAAAGTCGCGTCCCTCTGTCAAAGTCGCACGTCTTTGAGGTAAGCAAATTTTCGTTAATGCAAAGAAAAACATGCTTGATTTAAAGAAATAGTCTTTAAATTAACAGTATTTGTTATAATTTAGATTTTTAAACTGAAATGTGTTTCTACATGAATAACTTTGTTAATATATATCTGCATTCTAATTTAATAAAAAATATATGTATCTCTATCCTAATTTTAAATGTATAGAGCTTAGATTTAAAGACAGATAACTGCCTAAAAACTGTCTTTATTTTAAATCAAAATGCTTAGGGAAATCAAAATCCTTAGGGAAAGTCTAAATCTTTAGATCCACTTTTGTACCCGACAGCATCGATTGCGTACAAGGTTAGGTTACGTATAGTGGCAGCCAGATATTTCAGGCTCACTTAGACTATTTAGTTCATTGTGATACCACAATGGTGAACTTATTCTAACTTACGCGTAACCGTCAGTTCATTTCAGTACACAGAAAAAAATATCATCAAAATATTTCCAATTAAAAAGTCGATTGAAGTTGAAAATTTTTTTAATTAGTAAATTAATTGATACAATCAACTTTTTAATCAAGATAGAAACATTAAGTTAATTAAGTCAAAGATTCAAAATTTTAAAATTCTTAATTAAAAAATAATTCATGCAATTAACTTTTTAATCCAACTCAAAAGACTAAGTCACTTTAAAACAAGTATATACGGCCGTAAGTTCGGCCAGGCCGAATCTTATGTACCCTCCACCATGGATTGCGTAGAAACTTCTATGAAAGACTAACATCCACAATCGAATTACTTGGGTCGTGGTATCTTAAAACTTCTTAACATCGTTTTCTAAATTGTGAGTTAGTCCATACGTGGTATATATTAGACAAAAAAGTTATGTATAGTTAAGTCTACAAATAATTAGGAATCGACATGGACTTTTTGCACGGTACGTAGAGAGCCAGAATTGAAATATGGGGGTCGCTTATATGGGGGCTATATACAATTATGAACTTGATATGGACCAATTTTTGTGTGATTGGGGATCGATTTATCTGAGGACTATATATAACTATAGACCGATATGGACCTAGTTAGGCATGGTTGTTAACGGCCATAAACTAGCACAATGTACCAAATTTCAACTGAATCGGATGAAATTTGCTCCTCCAAGAGGCTCCAAACCCAAATCTCGGGACTGAATCTGATGGACTGATATGGACCACTTTCGGCATGGTTGTTAAATATCATATACTTCCACCACGTATCAAATTTCAAGCAGATCGGATGAATTTTGCTTCTCCAAAAGGCACCGGAGGTCAAATCTTGGGATCGGTTTATATGGGAGCTATATATAATTCTGGACTGATAGGAAACAATTCCTGCATGGTTGTTGGATACCATATATATACTAACATCACGTACCAAATTTCAACTGAATGGGAAGAATTTTGCTCTTCCAAGGGGCTCTGGAGATCAAATCTGGGGATCGGTTTATATGGGGCCTATATATAATTATGGACCGATATCGACCAATTTTTGCATGGGAGTTTGAGGCCATATATTAACACCACGTACCAAATTTCAACTGAATCAGATGATTTTTGGTCTTCCAAGAGGATCCGGAGGTCAAATCTGGTGATCGGTTTATATGGGGGCTATATATAATTATGAGCCGATGTGGACCAATTTTTGCATGCTTTTTAGAGACCATATACTACCACTATGTACCAAATTTCAGCCGGATCGGATGAAATTTGCTTCTCTTAGCGGCCTCGCAATCCAAATCGGGGGATCGGTTTATTTGGGGGCTATATATAATTATGGACCGATGTGGACCAGTTTTTGCATGGTTGTTACAGACTATACACTAACACCATGTACCAAATTTCCGCCGGATCGGGTGAAATTTGCTTCTCTTAGAGGCCTCGCAAGCCAAATCGGGGGATCGGTTTATATGGGGGCTATATATAATTATGGACCGTTATGGACCAATTTTTGCATGGTTGTTAGAGACCATATACTAACACCATGTACCAAATTTCAGCCGGATCGGATAAAATTTGCTTCTCTTAGAGGCCTCGCACGCCAAATCGGGGGATCGGTTTATATGGGGGCTATATATAATTATAGACCGATGTGAACCAATTTCTACATGGTTGTTAGAGACCATATACTCACACCATGTACCAAATTTCAGCCGGATCAGATGAAATTTGCTTCTCTTATAGGCCTCGCAAGCCAAATTTGGGGGTACGTTTGTATGGGGGCTATACGTAAAAGTGGACCGATATGGCCCATTTGCAATACCATCCGACCTACATCAATAACAACTACTTGTGCCATGTTTCAAGTCGATAGCTTGTTTCGTTCGGAAGTTAGCGTGATTTCAACAGACGGACGGAGGGACATGCTCAGATCGACTCAGAATTTCACCACGACCCAAAAGATATATACTTTATGGGGTCTTAGAACAATATTTCGATGTGTTACAAACGGAATGACAAAGTTAATATACCCCCATCCTATGGTGGAGGGTATAAAAATTATGTTTTTTTTTTAATTTTAAACAAAGATTTATTGCAAACAATATTGTTTTTCATCAAACTAAAAACTAAGTCAGTTAAAAAGTAATTGCTAAAGGAAATGTCGAAACGAGAGGAGTGCACGTGAGTAATAGTTTACTCACGCTCACGCACACTCACATCATACTCACGCACGAAAACGTCGTGACTCAAAAAAAGTACCGTGACTCACGAAAAATATCGTGACTCACGAAAAATTTTATGATTAATTTACCTTACCGAAGTGTCTGAAAACATGAGCATTAAAATCAAGAGTGTTATTAAACTCTTAACATCCTAGGTGTCACTAAAATTGTATTTGAATTCAACTCTTAAGAGTTTTATGTTGGTGAGCAGGAATATTTTCGTGAGTGTAATTCGTTACTCACGCACACTCACGAAGATATTATTTTCGTGACTCACGCTCACGCACGACATTTTGGTTTGTTTGCTCACGCACACTCACGCTGTTGTCATGAGCGTGACTCACGCACGAATCACGAAAATTTACGTGAGTCACTACAATTTCGTGTCACGTGCACACCTCTAGTCTTCCAAAATAGACGAATGTCTGGAACTCACAAGATGTAATTCAGTCCAGTTATTGGTCAAATTTGTCCCGTTGTACGAAATCGTGCCCGATCCACCTTTTTTGTTCCTTTATTGTTCCGTTTTATCCTATTACACACCAATGAAACATAGTAACCTTTTATAGTATAGGTGGGTGGTTACCATCTACTCCTTTAGTTAGGATTATTTAACCACCATTGCAACATACATAAATCAACCCATATTGAGGTTATTATCCCCACAATAGTATGACATTTTACCTTTAAGGAAATATGGAGAACCATTGGCTGGTCGAATGGCATAGTCCGAAGAGGACAGACCACAGAGGATAGTCTTAATATTTCATGTCATTAATATTTTAAACAAAATGAACTCCATGTCGTCTATTTTAATGTCATGGCATATGACAGACCCAATTCATAAAAATTGACGACACCACAAACACACGCACACATACTAAGGGAAACGCACTTACATAACCATAGCTATATGCGAACACAAATCGTTTACATGACCATAAAATTGCCCTCAAAATGACAGAGTTGACAGGCAACTGAAAGTGGGTGTCCTTTCGTGTGGCTCATCAAAAACAAAATGCATGACCATAGAAGACAGTGTGGAGAAACGCATTAATGTATCTGTGTATTTGCATGTGTATTGTTTATTTCATACACAAGATATTAAAGGGTTGACTTTGGGAATGATTATAAAGTTTGCAGTCTAGTTTAGTACTAAATGTGGGAGAACAATTTCATATATTACTTGTTTCCTTTTCGGTACTCGGATTAGAGGAGAGTACTATATTTTTGTTTCCCTGCCTCTTATTTTAAGGTTATTTTGCATAACTAATATAGAACTAAAAATTGTGTGTTCCGACTATATGACCAAACATAACCTACTGTATTAGTAAACAACCATATTTTTGAGGAATATAATATATTAAGAAACAAGTATATACGGTCATAAGTTCAGTCGGGCTAAATTTTAAATACTTACCACCATGAATCAAATATAAAAAATTTCTTGATAAAATATAGGATTTCATGTAGATTCGATTAAGCATACCCCCCCAGGAGATCGGTTGAATTTTTATAAAATTGGGCAAAATTTTCTATAGAAATAAAATTTTGACAAAATTCTCTATACAAATAAAATTTTGAGAAAATTTTCTATAGAAATACAATTTTGACAAAATTTCCTATAGAAATAAAATTTTGGCAAAATTTTCTACTGAAATACAATTTTGGTAAAATTTCCTATAGATATGAAATTTTAACAAAATTTCCTAAAGAAATAAAATTTTGTATAAAAATAAAATTTGACAAAATTTTCTATAGAAATAAAATTTTGACACAATTTTCTATAGAAATAAAATTTTGACACAATTTTCTATAGAAATAAAATTTTGTCACAATTTTATATAGAAATAAAATTTTAACAAAATTTCCTATAGAAATAAAATTTGGCAAAATTTTCTATAGAAATAAATTTTTGTATAGAAATAAAATTTTCACAAAATTTTCTATAGAAATAAAATTATGACACAATTTTCTATAGAAATAAAATAAAATGTTGACACAATTTTCTATGGAAATAAAATTTTGGCAAAATTTTCTACAGAAATAAAATTTTGGTAAAATTTCCTATAGATATGAAATTTTAACAAAATTTCCTACAGAAATAAAATTTTGGCAAAATTTTCTATAGAAATAATTTTTTTTTCGTTTTGTTTGTTATTGTTGGTTTATCTTCAATCATTATTGTTCTTTATGATCTCAGCTTAAAACCATGCATTGACTAAACTTCAAGTGTAGGTTAACCAACAGAGGAAAAGTATGCTTGTCAAATTTATTTAATCTACTCTTGTAGTTTAGTCAATACATGGTTTTAAGCTGAGATCAAAAACAACAGTAATGATTGAAGATAAACCAACAATAACAAACAAAACGAATGAAGATAGAGGAAGCACGCTCAAAAAAAAGCCCAGCCAACTACATTCAAATCGATGATTTGAGTTTGACAAAGGAAACAGATATGCTTGCAAATTTGTTTAGGCAGTAGCCGACTATCAAAACTTTTTTCGGAAGGTTCAAGTGTAGTTCACTTTGGGTTGAGTGAATTACCCGAATTTATTCTGATAATTGGTTGATAGTTTTGCTGCAAGTAGAGGATGCTGATGAGGAATGTGGTAATTCCGAAACAGCTGTACATCCAACCATCTTGCAGTCTATAGGGATTTGCCCAAATACATTTGACAAGCATAATTTTCCTCTGTTGGTTAACCTACACTTGTAGTTTAGTCAATGCATGGTTTTAAGCTGAGATCAAAAACAACAATAAGAAATAAAATGTTGACAAAATTTTCTATAGAAATAAAATTTTGGCAAAATTTTCTATAGAAATAAAATTTTGACATAATATTCTATAGATATGAAATTATAACAAAATTTCCTTCAGAAATAAAATTTTGTATAGAAATAAAATGTTGACAAAATTTTCTATGGAAATAAAATTTTAACACAATTTTATATAGAAATAAAATTTTGACAAAATTTCCTATAGAAATAAAATTTGGCAAAATTTTCTATAGAAATAATATATTGACACAATTTTGTATAGAAATAAAATTTTTACACAACTTTTTATAGAAATAAAATTTTGACAAACTTTTCTATAGAAATAAATTTTTTTGTTGTTTTAATTAGTTGACCTTTAAACTTTTAATTATATTTGCTTAGTTCGGCTTGAGGTCATGTGAATAAAAAAAATACATTTTTGATAAAATTTTCTATAGAAATAAAATTTGGACACAATTTTATATGGAAATAAAATTTTGACAAAATTTCCTATAGAAATAATATTTTGGCAAAATTTTCTATAGAAATATTTTTTTTTTCGTTTTGTTTGTTATTGTTGGTTTTGGCAAAATTTTCAATAGAAATAAAATTTTGGCAAAATTTTCTCTAGAAATAAAATTTTGGCAAAATTTTCTATAGAAATAAAATTTTGGCTAAATTTTCTATAAAAATAAAATTTTGATAAAACTTTCTGTAGAAATAAAATTTTGACAAAAATTTTTATACAAATAAAATTTTGACAAAATGTTCTATACAAATAAAATTTTGACAAAATTTCCTATAGAAATAAAATTTGGCAAAATTTTCTATAGAAATAAATTTTTGTATAAAAATAAAATTTTGACAAAATTTTCTATAGAAAATTTCCTACAGAAATAAAACTTTCTGTAGAAATAAAATTTTGACAAACTTTTTTATACAAATAAAATTTGGACAAAATTTCCTATAGAAATAAAAGTTGGCAAAATTTTCTATAGAAATAAATTTTTGTACAGAAATAAAATTTTGACAAAATTTTGTATAGAAAATTTCATACAGAAATAAAATTTTCTATAGAAATAAAATTTTGGCAAAATTTTCTATAGAAATATTTTTTTTTCGTTTTGTTGGTTATTGTTGGTTTTGGCAAAATTTTCTATAGAAATAAAATTTTGGCAAAATTTTCTATAGAAATAAAATTTTAAAATATTGTATAGAACTAAAATTTTGGCAAAATTTTCTATAGAAATAAAATTTAGACAAAACATTCTATAAAAATAGAATTTTGATAAAACTTTCTGTAGAAATAAAATTTTGACAAAATTTTCTATACAAATAAAATTTTGATAAAATGTTCTATACAAATAAAATTTTGACAAAATTGTCCATAGAAATAAAATTTTGACAAAATTTTCTATAGATATAAAGTTTTGACAAAATAGAATTTTGAGAATATGTTCTATAGAAATAGAATTTTCACAAAATTTTGTAAATTTTTTCTATAGAAACAAAATTTGTAAAATTTCTTGTAGAAATAAAATTTTGACAAAATTTTTTATAGAATTAAGATTTTGACAAAATTTTGTTAAGAAATACAATTTTGCAAATTTAGATTTTTTCGTTTGGTAGTTTTTTGGCGAAATGTGTTGAAAATTTTGGTAGTGGCATCCGTGTATATAACCCCACGAGACCATTCAATATTCACCGCCAATAGACATTTGTACTTTCTCCCTTTTTTATACCTACCAGCACAGAATGATGACGGGGTATAATAAGTTTGTCATTCCGTTTGTAACACATCGAAATATCGATTTCCAACTATATAAAGTATATATATTCTTGATCAGGGGAAATTCTAAGACGTTACAACCATGTTCGTCGGTCGGTCTGTCTGTCTGGCTGTCTGTTCTAATCACTCTACAGTCTTCAATAATGAAGCAATCATGCTGAAATTTTGCACAAACTCGACTTTTGAATGCAGGCAGGTCAAGTTCGAAGATTGGCTATATCGGTCCAGGTTTTGATATAGTCCCCATATAATCCGACCTCCCGATTTGAGGTCTTGGGCTTATAGAAACCGTAGTTTTTATCTAATTCGCCTGGAATTGGAAATCTAGAGGTGTTTTAGGACCATAAAGAGGTGTGCCAAAAATTGTGAGTATCGGTCAATGTTTTAGTATAGTCCCCATATAGACCGATCTGCCAATTTTACTTTTTGTTGTCCAATTTTTACTTAGTTGTTGTCCAATTTGTCTGAAATTAAAAATCTGGAGGCGTTTTAGGACTATAAATAGGTGTGCAAGAAATGATTTTATTGTTTGAGATTCTAGAAAGCGTAGTTTTTATCCAATTTGCCTGAAATTTGAAGTCTAGAAGTAGTTTAGGACCATAAAGAGGTTTGTCGAAAACGGTGAGTGTCGGTCCATGCTTTAGTATAGCCCACATAAGACCGATCTCCCAATTTAACTCCTTGGGTTTCTAGAAACCGTAACTTTTACCCGATTTGCCTGAAATTGTATTTTAGACTCACCATATAGAACGATTTCACTTCTTGAGGGTATAGAAGGCGCCCTAATCATGAGAATTGCTTGAAACTGAATGTAAATTTTCCATATTTCACTTCTCGTAATCATTTAAAAAATTGGGGTGAAAATCTGCAGATCTTATATTTCAAATCAAGGAGTTATTTCATCATTTTCTTGCACACTTACAAGAGATGTTAATGATTCCTCTAAAACTCAAACAAAAATGGTTCTTATAAATCCAGAATCTGATATAGTCTTCATAGGTAAAATCTTTAAATTTATCTTTGGGAAGTGTACTGGTTGAACTGCTCTGCTTGGGAAAATAACTGTCATCCAACCCCCCTGAAATTTCAAAGGAAACTATAATATTTGATTCATGGTGGTGGGTATTTAAGATTCGGCCCGGCCAAACTTACTGCTGTATACTTACTTGTTTCAATTAAAAATTCTATCATTCATAATTGAAATTAGTTTACCCATCTTTCCTACCTTCATTCATTTAGGTCGTTGTAAACGTTATTGTCTACATGTATGTACTTATGCCAGCTTACAAAATATTTATAGTTGGAACTAAAAAACTTTGTTGTGACACGAATATGTTCAGTTGAATATGTCTATGTCCTCAGATATTAGTACAGAATTGAAGTTTCTCTTTGGCATGGGTGACAATCCTTAAGATAAAATGGAACACGCAATCCCATTTAAAATACTTGCTTACGTATGCCAACAGGCCTACCAGACAGCCATCATGTTCATAGTCTTGGTCAAACCACGATATGTTGGGAAGGATCTTTATATGTTTCATATGTGTGCAATTATTATGTTTCTATATTCCTTAGACAATGTAGAATCTATGCTATAGAGCTAGCTTTCCTTAGATCAATAGAAAAGAAACATTTGAATCGTTTACTTAGTACACGGAAAAAATATTGTCCTAGCTTATAATTTAATGATACATAACATAACTGTTGTCTTTTTTATGGACAAGTAGATACGTAACGTTTGTGAAAGCCCATACCCAATATCTAGATAAGGTTAAAATCCGGTACATGTTACAATGTACAGTGAAACGTCTCAACCTGGGACACTCTGAAAGCCGTACACATCCCAAACATGGACAGTAGTCTCCATCTCACCACCTTCAAATTTTTTGGGATCTATATAAAGGTTTATATTCCCATATACAATTATTTAAATCAGAACCGACTTGGAGAAATTTAAATCGGCTAACGCTGTGAAACGAAACACAATTAAGTGAAAATAAGTAACACGCAGAGAAGAATTATGATTGTCACAATCATATTCGAAGGGCAAAATAATATGATAATATGATAACATTTTCAACTGCAACCATATTGAGTCAGTGAACATGGTTCTGAGAAAAATAATATTGTCCTCATCTAAAATTGATAAGAAGAATTTTGTTTCCATTAAAAGACAATGGTCACGATCTAAACTGTTATGGTATTCGTCGAAAATATTTTTCTTCCAGTTAAAATAACATGGACACAACCTAAAATGTTTTAATCTTTATGAAAAAACTTTTTTCGTCGTCGAAAAAAGGACGCCACTTGAGAAAAGAAACACACAAAATTTTATTTATTTGTTTTTATTTATTTATAATCTAAGTCATTGTTTATTTGTATTTATAATGTCGTGCAAGCAAACATCACATATTTTTACACACTCTATTTTGGTTCAATTTCAACAATAAATAATCATTCCATATTTACTTCGTGCACATCAAATATACCAACGCAGACATCATGTAACTGCAAATAAAAACAAGTATATACGGCCGTAAGTTCGGCCAGGCCGAAGCTTATGTACCCTCCACCATTGATTGCGTAGAAACTTCTACTGAACACTGTCATCCACAATCTAATTACTTGGGTTGCGGTAACACTTGCCAATGGCAAGGTATCTTAAAACTTCCTAACGTCTTCTAAATTGCAAGGTAGTCCATACGTGGTATATATTAAACTAAAAAAGGCCGATTGAATACGTATATAATTAAGTTTGACAAAAATTTCTATAGAAATAAAATTTTGACAACATTTTCTATAAAAGTAAAATTTGGAAAAAATTTTCTATAGAAAAAAAAAATTGGAAAAAAATTTTTATAGAAATAACATTTTGACAAAATTTTCTATAGAAATAAAATTTTGACAAAATTTTCTTTAGAAATAAAATTTTGACAAAATTTTCTATAGAAATAAAATTTTGACAAAATTTTCTATAGAAATAAAATTTTGACAAAATTTTCTAAAGAAATAAAATTTTGACAAAATTTTCTATAGAAATAAAATTTTGACAAAATTTTCTATAGAAATAACATTTTGACAAAATTTTCTATAGAAATAAAATTTTGACAAAATTTTCAATAGAATTAAAATTTTGACAACATTCTCTATAAAATTAAAATTTTGACAACATTCTCTATAAAATTAAAATTTTGACAACATTTTCTATAGAAATAAAATTTTGCCAAAATTTTCTATAGAAATTTTCCATAAAAATAAAATTTTGACAAAATTTTCTATAGAAATAAAATGTTGGTAGATTATTTTTGGCTCGAGTGGCAACCATGAATATGAACCGATATGGACCAATTTTTGTGTGATTGGGGATCGGCTATATATAACTATAGACCGATATGGACCAATTTTGGCATGTATATTTGCGGCCTTATACTAACACCACGTTGCAAATTTCAACCGGATCGGATGAATTTTGCTCCTCCAAGAGGCTCCGGAGATCACATCTGTGGAACGGCTATATATATAATTATGGACCGATATGAACCAATCCTTGCGTGTTTGTTAGAGACCACATTCTAACACCATGTTCCAAATTTCCTCCAAGAGGCTCCGGAGGACAAATCTGGGAATCGATTTATATGGGGGCTATATATAATTATGGACCGAATCGGATGAAATTTGCTTCTCTTAGAGGCTCCGCAAGCCAAATGGGGGGATCGGTCTGAAATTGAAATTCTAGATGTACTTGAGGACCATAAAGAGGTGTACCTAAAATGGTGCCCATCGGACCATGTTTTGGTATAACCGCCATATAGACCGATCTCTCGGTTTTACTTCTTGGGCGTCTAGAGACTATATTTTCTAGCCGATTTGCTTGAAATTGAAAATCTACAGGTATTTTAAGATCACAAATAGGTGTGTCGCAAATGGTGCCCACTGGTCCATATTTTGGTATAGCCCCCATATAGACCGATCGTAGTTTTTATCCAAATTGCCGGAAATTAGAAATAAAAACGTATTCTAGGACCATAAAGAGTGTGTCGAAAATGGTCCGTATCGGTCCATGTTTTGGTATAGCCCCTGTATAGAGCGATTTTACTTCTTGGACTTGTAGAATTCGTATTTTTCACCAATTCGTCTGAAAGTGGAATTCTAGAGGTATTTGAGGAACATTAAGAGGTGGTGAGTATTGGTCCATGTTTTGGTATATGCCCCATATAGACCTAACTCCCGAATTTATTTCTAGGACTTCAATTCAAGGCGTTATTTCATCATATACACGATATGTTTATGATTTCTCTAAAACTCAAACAAAATTAATTCTCAAAAATCCAGAATCTGATATGGACTTCATGGGTAGAATCTTTAATTTTTTTCTTCGGGAAGCGTACTGGTTGAACTGATTTGCTTGGGAGAATATTTGTCATCAAACCCTCTAAAATGCTATATATTATCAAGTAACCAGCTACGACGATGAGTTTTCAAAGTAAAGTAATATTTGATTCATGGTGGTGGGTATTTAAGATTCGGCCCTGCCGAACTTACTGCTTTATATACTTGTCTTTTTTTTTTTGTTTTTTGGTGTATTATTCGATCTTTTTCTTTCAATAAATGTAAATAGTTTTATTAAGCTTGAGATCTTAGTTTTTTTTTATTTATTTTTCATCCATCATTCCTAATATTTCGCAATTTTCAATGGAGCATCACTGCTCTCGTCTACTTTGCAATAGATAAAGTAGACGAGTGCAGTGATGCTCCATTATAATAAGAATTGTTTTGTGATCATTGTCTCATATATCAAATCCCCTCTGAAGAAGCAATTCAGTGAAAATTGCGAAATATTAGGAATGACGTACGCATAAAATAATTACTGTCAAGGAAACTTTCTCACAATATAATAATTCAATTAAAAATTTTGTAGATGCAAAAATTTTTTAATTGAAATAAAAATCAATTCCGAAAATTAATAGTATCAATTAATATTTTAATTGGATAAATAAATTTTTTAATTGACTTTCAATTAAGTTTTTGGTTGATACTCTCATTTCTGTGATTGAAGACACTTCAATTAAAAAATTAATTCGCCCAATTAATTTCGTGATTGAATCTGAATTGTTTTTGTGTATCATTTTCGTGATTGAAAACATTTCAATTAAAAAATTAATTGGATCGTGATTGAAAAAAAAAATTGTGTGTATATATCCGATTTCGGGAATAATTTTTTGTTTGGTGAGAAAACAAAATTTTTACGGCAAAAATGTTACCCATACAAAAAAAAACATTTTGCTCTAGAAACATGTTTGAGATGGTCATATTCCTTCTGCACAAATAGCACAATTTGTATGTAATTTTAAATCCATACACTGAATGAAGAATTTTCTTTTCTCATAGTCGAAAGTTGAGACAAACCATTTACCGAAAAAAAGTTTCAAGGAAAATTAAACATCATAGAGACAATCGTCTCATAAATCCGGAGCAAAGTATTTTTTCTTTGCATGTACACAAAAAAAGTCTGATTCAATCACGAAATTAATTGATCCAATTAATTTTTTAATTGAAATGTCTTCAATCACGAGAATGATAGTATCAATCACAGTTTTAATTGGACATTAAAAAAATACTTGATTATAAAATGAATTGATTTCATTAGCAAATTTCAAATAATTTTTTATTGATTCAATTAAATTTAATTGATGTTGATTAATTCAAAACGTAACTATTTTCAATTAATTCCTTAATTGACTTATCACCATGATCATGAAGCTCCGTTAGTGCCACGTAGCTAACGAACTTTTAAACCATGCTATGTACACATATGTCATCGTGCGTATATATTTCATATGCCAGTTAGGAACTTAACTGCTAAAAATTTTTAAGTCAAAGTTAACCGGAGTAAATATATTTCCACTTTTCTTTCTATTAACTGGCAGTTAAAGTTTAACGGAGCTACATTAAAAAAGATTCATTAGTTTTTTTTAGTTTGATTAAAAAATTCATTGTTTGAGATACATTTTTAATTAAAAATATTTATATCGATTTTGATTAAAATGTTAATTGTATCAATTAATTTATTAATTGAAAAAAATTTCAACTTCAATCAACTTTTTAGTTGGAAATATTGGTGATATTTTTGTGTTCTGTGTAGAGAATATAGTAAATTTAATTCTTAATCGATCGTGATCATGTTGGTAGAAATTGTAGTTAGCATTAAACCAATCTTTATTAGATTAGAGACTATCTTGATTCGGTCCATCCAAACCCATATTCGCCCGTATTGGGTAATTTCTCTATGTGTATAATGTCCATTTTGTGACAGAAATTATAATTTCCAATTATTTGCCACTTTATAATTTCTGATCCAATAACACTGCACAATTTAGCTCATGTTCTTGGTTCAAATTCTATCACAAAAATATTCCCACACTTTGGGGTAAATGCAACCAACATAAAATCATCAGCATCTAACC
Source organism: Haematobia irritans (assembly GCF_050003625.1). NCBI lineage: Eukaryota > Metazoa > Arthropoda > Insecta > Diptera > Muscidae > Haematobia > Haematobia irritans. Next base: position 84,140,738 of record NC_134399.1, on the reverse strand, counting down.
TACAATTGATTTGTTGTAGTTGAGAGAAAAAAAGGATAATTTCACAAATAACTGATAATAATGAGCCCCCAAGAAGTAATAATTTATGAATGGATCGATCCTTAAGATTAGCCAACAGCAAAGTCATTTAGCCATGACATGAGCCATGGCAAAAAGAAGTTCGGAGATTTATTACAAACTGACGCAACGTACATCACATCATACAAATTAAAAATCCTTAAAGCGTACCCCATAATGAAAGAGAGTTATTGAGGTTATACAGCAATCGAATTCTGTCCATATCATGGTAATTCCATTGCGCATACCAACCAACCTTACCACCAATTCAATCGCAGATGGTAGTGAGTACTCCAGCCTTATATCCACATGAATATAAATATGTGCAGTGTAGCAGTCATGTATTACATTGTGGCAAATGGTAAAGTCTTCTTAGAATCATCGTGATCACCATTGAATCACTTCTATAAAAGAAAGTCAAAAAGTCAATTCATAATGCTCTAGCATTATGTGTGTATAGAGAGAAAGAGAGAGAGAGAATAACCCGTCGATTACTGCAATTCAAACCAGAACTGCCATATTGATTTAATGTCAAAGTGTTTCGTTATGAATATTGGGCCGCCTTAACTGCTGACCCAAACTACATTTATTTCGATCCATGGCTCATCGAAGAAAACATAAATGAAACCTGCACCTTTGGAGCGTTAAGGCAATGAAACTCCTTTCTCAGTTAAGTGAACAACTCCCTTTTATTAATTGTAATTACTTAAATGAATGGCTTCTGGTCTTACCACATTTGCGTATGATGAGAATTTTTATTTGCTGTTTATTTTTCTTTTTTAACTTTATTCCAAAGTTTAAAATTTTTGTAAACAATCGTTTAAGAGTGGCCATCTGCAGCTTAAATTTCTACAACACAATATGTTACGCTTTTTATACCCAACACTTCTAACTTTGTCATTCCGTAACAGTTTGGCTGATAAGTCCCCGGTCTAACAAAGAAAAACAAATTTTTTTGTCCAAATTCGTTTTTCTTATTCAACATAGTTCCCTTCAAGAGCGATACAACGATTATAACGACCTTCCAATTTTTTGATACCATTTTGGTAGTACTCCTTCGGGTTTGCCTCAAAATAGGCCTCAGTTTCGGCGATCACCTCTTCATTGCAGCCATATTTTTTCCCTGCGAGCATCCTTTTGAGGTCTGAGAACAAGAAAAAGTCACTGGGGGCCAGATCTGGAGAATACGGTGGGTGGGGAAGCAATTCGAAACCCAATTCATGAATTTTTGCCATCGTTCTCAATGACTTGTGGCACGGTGCGTTGTCTTGGTGGAACAACACTTTTTATACCCTTCACCACTACTGTGGTACAGGGTATAATAAGTTTGTGCATTTGTATGTAACGCCAAGAAGGAAAAGTCTGAGACCCATCGTTTAGTATACCGATCGTCTTAGAATTAAATTCAGAGTCGATTTAGCGATGTCCGTCTGTCTGTCTGTCCGTCTGTCTGTCTGTTGATGTATTTTTGTGTGCAAAGTACAGCTCGCAGTTTTAGTCCGATTGTCCTAAAATTTGGTATAGGGTCCTGTTTCGGCTCAAAGACGATCCCTATTGATTTTGGAAAAAATCGGTTCAGATTTAGATATAGCTGCCATATATATTTTTCACCGATCTGGTCATAATTGGCGTGTATATCAACCGATCTTCCTCAAATTCCGTACATCCGAATATTTTATGAGTCTCGAAAAACTTGCAGAATATCAGCCAAATCGGTTCAGATTTACATATAGCTCCCATATATAGCTTTCGCCCGATTTACACTCATTTGCCCACAGAGGCCAATTTTTTGCTCCGATTTAGTTGAAATTTTGCACAGGGAGTAGAATTAGCATTATAGCTATGCGTGCCAAATTTGGTTGAAATCGGTTCAGATTTACATATAGCTCCCATATATAGCTTTCGCCCGATTTACACTCATTTGCCCACAGAGGCCAATTTTTTGCTCCGATTTAGTTGAAATTTTGCACAGGGAGTAGAATTAGCATTGTAGCTATGCGTGCCAAATTTGGTTGACATCGGTTCTGATTTAGATATAGCTCCCATATATATGTTTTTCTGATTTCGACAAAAATGGTCAAAATACAAAAATTTTGCTTGTTAAATCGCCACTGCTTAGTCGAAAAGTTGTAAAAATTACTCTAATTTTCCTAAACTTCTAATACATATATATCGAGCGATAAATCATAAATAACCTTTTGCGAAGTTTCCTTAAAATTGCTTCAGATTTAAATGTTTCCCATATTTTTTGTACTAACATTGTGTTCCACCCTAGCGCATTAGCCGACACAAATTTTGAGTCCATAGATTTTGTAAAAGTCTATCAAATTCTGTCTAGATCGAGTGGTATTTAAATGTATGTATTTGGTACAAACCTTTATATATAGCCCTCAACACGTTTGACGAATGTGATATGGCATCGAAAATTTAGATCTACTAAGTGGTGCAGGGTATAATATAGTCGGCCCCGCCCTACTTTAGACTTTCCTTACTTGTTTCTTCTTCATATGGGGCCGTTTTGCCGCGATTTCGACCTTCAAACGCTCCAATAAGGCCATATAAAGGGTGATACGGTCAAAATTTGGTCAATATAAACTTGACGTATTTCTTTCAATTTTGCATTTAAAAAACCTGAACACCCCTCATTTTGAAGGTGTGTGTGTAGAATGTTGCTCCTATTTAGATTTTGGAATTCACTATTCAGTTGTCAAAATGCCGTCGAAGCAAGAAGAGCAGCGTATCAAAATTTTGCTCGCGCATTGCGAAAATCCGAGCTACTCGCACGCAAAGCTGGCAAAATCGCTTAAAGGTGCCAAATCAACCGTTACAAATGTAATTAAAGTGTTTGGGGGACGTTTGTCGACAGCCAGGAAGTCTGTATGGGGGGGAAATCGAAAACCGGAAGCCGCTGAGACGACAAAGAGAGTTGCCGGTAGTTTCAAGCGAAACCCTAACCTCTCTCTCCGAGATGCCGCAAATAAACTGGGTGTATCGTCTACAACCGTGTATGGAGCCAAAAAACTAGCCGGACTATCGACTTACAAGAAGGTAGTGACTCCAAATCGCGATGATAAATAAAATACGACGGACAAAGCGCGATCCCGGATGCTGTACACGACGATGCTGACGAAGTTTGACTGCGTGGTAATGGACGACGAAACCTACGTCAAAGCCGACTACAAGCAGCTTCCGGGACAGGAATTTTATACGGCAAAAGGAAGGGGAAAGGTAGCAGATATTTTCAAGCACATAAAACTGTCAAAGTTCGCAAAGAAATATCTGGTTTGGCAAGCCATCTGTACCTGTGGCTTGAAAAGCAGCATTTTCATAGCTTCCGGGACTGTCAACCAAGAAATTTACGTGAAAGAGTGTTTGAATAAACGTCTGCTGCCTTTCCTGAAGAAACACGGTTGTTCCGTACTGTTTTGGCCGGATTTGGCATCTTGCCATTACGGTAAAAAGGCCATGGAGTGGTACGCCGCCAACAACGTGCAGGTGGTTCCCAAGGACAAGAACACTCCCAACACGCCAGAGCTCCGCCCAATTGAGAAATACTGGGCTATTGTCAAGCGGAACCTAAAGAAGACCAAAAAACTGCTAAGAACGAGAGCAGTTCAAGGCAAACTGGCTTTTTGCGGCGAAGAAGGTGGACAAGATGGCTGTACAAAATCTGATGGCAGGTGTCAAGCGTGAGGCCCGGCAATTCGGATTTGGAAAAGCGAAAGCCTAACTGAATATTTTTCCTGAATTTTATACTAATTGAACTTGAAAAATAAATATAAATTGATTTTTTAAATAAACGATTTCACCGATTTACACGTTTTCCCTTGACCAAATTTTGACCGTATCACCCTTTATATAAATTAATAATAAATTCAAGTTCAGTGTTTTTTATTAGAATATTTTATTTACTTTCATTCACGGTCTTATTACATAGAAATATTTTTAATTAAATGTACTAATAAATAACCCAGAGGCAATCTCCGCTTATGTTATTTCTCTATGAGAATATTTTAGCTCGGCTGCTATAACTGGACTACTCGCTTCATTCAAATTTCCAATTCATCACAACATTCATTCAATCTCTCTTTATGAATGAATTGTTGTTAGTGTTGTTGTTATTGTAATATTATATCAGTACATCGAATTGAACTTTATTACTTATTCAAATTCACCACTTTAACACTCATCTGCTCTTACGCTTTGGGAGACAAAGTATAGGCAGCTAAATATCAATGGGAGAATCTTTCTTCTGATTATTAACTTATATTCTGGGTCGTGGTGAAATTCTGAGTCGATCTAAGCATGTCCGTCCGTTCATATGTTGAAATCACGCTAACTTCCGAACGGAACAAGCCTCAGATTTGGCTTGCGGAGCCTCTAAGAGAAGCATATTTCATCCGATCTGGCTGAAATTTGGTACATGGTGTTAATATATTGTCTCTAACAACTATGCAAAAATTGTTCCACATTGGTCCATAATTATATATAGCCGCCATATAAACCGATCCCCAGATTTGGCGTGCGGAGCCTCTAACAGAAGCAAATCTCAACCGATCCGGTTGAAATTTGGTACGTGGTGTAAGTATATGGTCTCTAACAACCACGCCAGAATTGGTCCATATCGGTCCATAATTATATATAGCCCTTATATAAACCGATCCCCAGATTTGACCTCCGGAGCCTCTTGGAGGAGCAAAATTCATCCGATCCGATTGAAACTTAGTACGTGGTGTTAATATATGGTCTCTAACAACCATGCAAAAATTGGTCCATATCGGTTCATAATTATATATAGCCCCCATATTAACAGATCCCCAGATTTGGCTTGCGGAGCCTCAAAGAGAAGCAAATTTCATCCGATCCGGCTGAAATTTGGCACATGGTGTTGGTATATGGTCTCTAAAAACCATGCTAAAATTGGTCCATATCGGTCAATAATTATATGTAGCCCCCATATAAACCGATCCCCAGATTTGGCTTGCGGAGCCTCAAAGAGAAACAAATTTCATCCAATCCGGTTGAAATTTGGAACGTGGTGTTAGTATATGATCTCTAACAACCGGGCCAAAATTGGTCCATATCGGTTCATAATTATATATAGACCCCATATAAACCGTTCTCCAGATTTGACCTCCGGAGCCTCGTGGAAGAGCAAAATTCATTCGATCCGGTTCAAATGTGGAACGTGGTGTTAATATATGGTCTCTAACATCCATGCAAAAATTGGTCCACATTGGTTATATATAGCCCCCCTATAAACCGATCCCCAGATTTGGCTTGCGGAATCTCTAAAAGAAGCGTTTTCATCCGATCCGGTAGAAGTTTGGAACATGGTGTTAGTATATGGTCTCTAACAACCGTGCCAGAATTGGTCCATATCGGCCCATAACTTACATATATAGCCCCCATATAAACCGTTCTCCAGATTTGACCTCCGGAGCCACTTGGACGAGCAAAATTCATCCGTTCCGGTTGAAATTTGCAACGTGGTGTTAATATATGGCCGCTAATAACCATGCCAAAATTGGTCCATATCGGTCTATAGTTTATATAGCCGATGCCCAATCACACAAAAATTGGTCCATATCGGTTCATAATCATGCTTGCCACTCGAGCAAAAATAATCCAGCAAAATTTGTCGAAATTTTATTCCTATAGAAAATTTTGTCAAATTTTATTTCTATAGAAAATTTTGACAAAATTTTATTTCTGTAGAAAATGTTGTCAAAATTTTAATTCTATAGAGAATGTTGTCAAAATTTTAAATCTTTTGAAATTTTAGTAAAAATTTTATTTCTAAGAAAATTTTGTCAAAATGTTATTTCTATAGAAAATTTTTTTTAAATCGTATTTCTATAGAAAATTTTGTCCAAATTTTACTTCTTTAGAAAATGTTGTCAATATTTTATTTGGTCAAAATTTTATTTCTATAGAAAATTTTGTCAAACATAATTATATGCGTATTTAATCGGCCATTTTAAGTTTAATAAATACCACGTAGTCCATACGTAGTCCATACGGTATTAGGAAGTTTTAAGATACCTTGTCATCGGCAAAAGTTACCGCAACCCAAGTAAATCGATTGTGGATGACAGTCTTCAGTAGAAGTTTCTACGCAATCCATGGTGGAGGGTACATAAGCTTCGGCCTGGCCGAACTTACGGCCGTATATACTTGTTTTTTTTTTTCTTTCGTTCATATCGAAGTTATATACTTTATACCCTTTAGTTCATAAAATAATTGAGATATACATTAAAAAAGTAAGAGTTCATTAAACTGTGGAAAGGTTCGAGAACTATAATAAAATTTAACTGCGTTAGTAAAATAATTTTTTTCAATAAAAATAATTTAAACTTAGCGTTAGTTTTACTACGAAATTTTTTTCTGTGTAGCATCAATTTAACAACAGACTTTTTTCTGTGTATATCGTAAGAATGATGATCTTACTAAAGATGACATAAAAACCTCTTTTTATTTCCTATTATAAATCCCAGTCCAGCATATTGATCATTACAATGTAATGGTCACCCTAAATTGATTAAAATTAAATCGAAGAACTTCAACAAACGGTTTTGTGGGTTATCACAAAAGCAACTATGGTCAATCGTATCTGCACGCAAAGATTAATATAAGCGAAATACACAAATTGGTCATCCATTGGATGTCCCAGCATAAACGTAGTAATACTATCTCCACGAAATACAAGAGGGGTAAACATTAAATCACTTCCATAACCATATGTGTCCATGCCATGGCAGAGTATCCGCGTTAGTTTTAATATCAGAACGTAAATATTGCAAGAAAATCCAACTCATAAGAAGCCCATCTCCACGAAGATGGTGAAATGAAAAATTTTCTCAGGCTTTGGAGGATACCAAGTGAAGAAAAGCAGGAAAAAAGACCAGCTACAATATTAGTGTGGCATATCATTAAGTGGCAGTTACAGTCGTCGCCGACCAAGTCAATATCCAATCCATGTTTTCCACATGATTGGGTGAGGAAGGTGGACGATTGGAACCCAAGCACTCTGTGTGACCAAACACAACGACCACATGAGAGTTAAGATTATTATGACGTCTTATACAGCTCTGGTTTCTGCAGCTCATTCTCAATATCCAGTCAACCAACCACACCACATCAAATGGGGAGGATGGCTAGGACATGAACAAAATAGCCACAAAATCTGAAAATAACAACATAAACTCAAAAACAAAAACAAAATTTCAATTGTCTAATGGATGTTTCTCATTTACCATGAAGAATATTGAAAGACTTCGCCTTAAATGAGAAAAGACATTTTAGCCATAGTTTGGAACTCCCTTATACGAGAGTCTAGCAAATAAGTGAAGTTAATTGTGGGTTATATGGATCTTCGGAACATTGATAGAGTAACAAATATTGTTAAACCATGTTCGTTACTTCTGATGGCGAATGTCCGATGGGAGGATTGTAAGGGTTGCAACGACACTAATCAAATATGGCCCCATCTAAACTTAAAGCGCACACTAGATATCTTAGTGTTTTCAAGACGTCACATATCACTCCTGATATCTGCTATAACGGGTCGCTGCCTCATAGGCGAGTTTTCAAAAACTATTGGCGCGAAGTGCATGAGTTCTCATGATGCGGAAGAATCGGTTAAAGACCTCTTGTGTGAATGTTTTGCATTTTGTGAAAGGCTTAAGCGAATATTAGTAGCATATGTTACAACTTTAGATTACTTGCGGACCTGGAAAACGTTAACTTAAGCAGTCTGCTAATGTTTTTGGAACAATCGGGTGGTTCAACAGAAGAAAATAATCGAGTAGATTCAGCGGTTAAAACTAGAAGTGCCCATTGTTATTTTAGTTAATGTGGTATCACAATGGACTGAATAGTCTAAGTGAGCCTGACAATAATTAGGGCTGCCACTTTAACCTAACCTAACCTATTTCTTACATTGTGCAGTATAAGCCGACATAAAAACAAGAATATACAGATGAAAGTTCGGCCAGGCCGAGTCTTATGCACACTTAACCTTGGATTGCGTTCAAAGTTTTACTAAAGACTGCCATCCACAATCGAATTACTTGAAATATGCTCTTCCACGAGACTGCGGTTGTCTGATCTGGGGATTGGTTAATATGGGGGCTATATATAATTATGGACCGATATAGACAAATTTTTGCACAGTTATTAGATGATATAACACTGCTCTGGGATTGGTTTATTGGGGCGTTATGTCACTATAACATTGTTAGAGGGCGCGTACTTACGTCACGCACGAAACCATATCGGATGAAATTTGCTCTTCCAAGAGGCTCCGTAAGTGAATAATGTTGGTCGGTTTATAGGGCTATACCTAAAAGTGGTCCCATATGAGACATATTCAATCCCATCCGAGCTACATCAATAACAATTACCCAGCAAAAAAGTAATGAAAATTTTCTTTTTGGATCCGGAAGTGGTGCAAAATTGACGCAGAAGCGATGATTTTAACATGGGCTTGTCATAGGACGGAAGTCTTCCTGAATTTTCTTCACTTCTTTAGATGTGATCCGAATTCAATGTTTTGGATGTAAATAAACAAATTCTGTTATATTTTGTCAAATAAATAATTTTTATAATTTTTTATAATTTTAATGGATTCTAACGCTTTTCGCAAACGTTTCACTACAATTTTTTTCAAAAATTCACAATTTTTTTTTTAGATTGGAATTAGGATTTTTTTCGACAAAATTTAAATGATTTCTACCATTTTATGAATTCTTACTTTGTTTTTAACCTATTTGAAACAAAAAAGTTAAAATTAACTCTTAAAAGTATGAAAAAACCAAGTTATAAAAAATTGAATTAAAAGAACTTCCTGGGTAGTTAAAATAAAGAACATCATTGGGAGTGCATCTTCTGGAAGTGCTTTTAAAGTTGTGCCTTTGGAATAACTTCCAAATTTTTTGTATCATGTTACAAGTCGACATCATGTTTTTGCGGAAGTTAGCGTGATATCAACAGACGGACCGACATAGCTAGGCCGACTCAGAATTTCGCCACGACCTAGAATATACACTCAGAGAAGAGTGAACCCATTAACGAGTTAGTTTTAACTAACCAGTGTTAATATTGAACTTCGTATGTCGCTAAAGAAGCATGTACCCATAGTAAGTTCAACATTTTCCTATGCGTTAGTAATTTGTTTTAACTTTTGTCAAGTTAAAATTTAACTCTTCAGAAGTAACAAATTAACCAAATAATACATTTTTTAAAAACGAAATAAATTAATGTTCTGGATTTCCTAGACCACCTGGTGACTTGGAGCAAGGAGACATGAAGGGGAAAGATCCCCATTTCTACATGTCATATTATATTAATACAAACCACTTACTCTTCTGTAGTACAAATCCTTTAGAATCATTTATTATACCCTCCATCATAGGATGGGGGTATATTAACTTTGTCATTCCGTTTGTAACACATCGAAATATTGCTCTAAGACCCCATAAAGTATATATATTCTGGGTCGTGGTGAAATTCTGAGTCGATCTAAGCATGTCCGTCCGTCCGTCCGTCCGTCTGTTGAAATCACGCTAACTTCCGAACGAAACAAGCTATCGACTTGAAACTTGGCACAAGTAGTTGTTATCGATGTAGGTCGGATGGTATTGAAAATGGGCCATATCGGTCCACTTTTACGTATAGCCCCCATATAAAGGGACCCTCAGATTTGGCTTGTGGAGCTTCTAACAGAAGCATATTTCATCCGATCCGGCTGAAATTTGGTATATGGTGTTGGTATATGGTCTCTAATAACCATGCAAAAATTGGTCCACATCGGTCCATAATTATATATAGCACCCATATAAACCGATCCCCAGATTTGGCTTGCGGAGCCTAAAAGAGAAGCAAATTTCATCCGATCCGGCTGAAATTTGGTACATGGTGTTGGTATATGGCCTCTAACAACCGTGCAAAAATTGGTTCACATCGGTCCATAATTATATATAGCCCCCATATAAACCGATCCCCAGATTTGGCTTGCGGAGCCTCAAAGAGAAGAAAATTTCATCCGATCCGGCTGCAATTTGGTACATGATGTTGGTATATGGTCTCTAACAACCATGCAAAAATTGGTCCATATTGGTCCATAATTATATATAGCCCCCATATAAACCGATCCCCAGATTTGGCTTGTGGAGCCTCTAAGAGAAGCATATTTCATTCCATCCGGCTGAAATTTGGTATATGATGTTGATATATGGTCTCTAACAACCATGCAAAAATTGGTCCACATCGGTCCATAATTATATATAGACCCCATATAAACCGATCCCCAGATTTGGCTTGTGGAGCCTCCAAGAGAAGCAAATTTCATCCGATCCGCCTGAAATTTGGTACATGATATTGGTATATGGTCTCTAACAACCATGCAAAAATTGGTCCACATCGGTTCATAATTATGTATAGCCCCCATATAAACCGATCCCCAGATTTGGCTTGTGAAGTCTCCAAGAGAAGCAAATTTCATCCAATCCGGTTGTAATTTGGAACATGGTGTTAGTATATGATCTTTAACAACCGTGCCAGAATTGGTCCATATCGGTCCATAATTATATATAGCCCCCATATAAAACGTTCTCCAGATTTGACCTCCGGAGCCTCTTGGAGGAGCAAAATTCATCCGATCCGGTTCAAATTAGGAACGTGGTGTTAGTATATGGTCTCTAACAACCATACCAAAATTGGTCCAATCACACAAAAATTGGTCCATATCGGTTCATAATCATGGTTGCCACTAGAGCCAAAAATAATCTACCAAAATTTTATTTCTATAGAAAATTTTGTCAAAATTTTATTTCTAGATAAAATTTTGTTAAATTTTTATTCGGTTCATAATAAAATTTGCATCATTGTCAAAATTTTATTTCTATAGAAAATTTTGTCAAAATATTATTTCTATAGAAAATTTTGTTCAAATTTTATTCGGTTCATAATCATGGTTGCCACTCGACCCAAAAATAATCTACCAAGATTTTATTTCTATAGAAAATTTTGTCAAAAGTTTATTTCTATAGAAAATTTTGTTAAAATTTTATTTTCGTAGAAATTTTTGTCAAAATTTTCTTTCTATAGCAAATTTTGTCAAAATTTTTATTTCTATAGAAGATTTTGTGAAAATTTTATTTCTATAGAAAATTTTGTTAAAATTTTATTTCTGTAGAAAATTTTGTCAAAATTTTATGTCTACTTTGTCAAACTGAATTATATACGTATTGGATCGATCTTTTTTGATTTAATATATACCACGTATGGACTTACATACAATTTAGAAGATAGTGTTAGGAGGTTTTAAGATACCTTGCCATCGGCAAGCGTTACCGCAACTTAAGTAATTCGATTCTGGATGGCAGTGTTTAGAAGAAGTTTCTACGCAATCCATGATGGAGGGTACATAAGCTTCGGCTTGGCCGAACTTGCGGCCGTATATACTTGTTAGAATTTATTTTTATCATTTTATAAAATTTTACCTTTTGTCCGGACGGAGGATCGAACCGCGTACCATCAGTTTTCTAACTAAACACACTATCCACTGGGCCACTTAGCTCTTATACTCATCAACAACCAAATGTGACTTTGTTTATTCTTTTTTTTTTTTGGCAGTCAAGGGTGTCTACCAGTCAAGACCACACGAACACTTGTTTCGGAGACGAACTATTGTCTAGAAATTGATTCACTTAACGGTAGTTAGAATTGACATGCATCGTTAGTTTATTTATACTAAAAATGGAAATTTCGTGTCCAACTAGACTTCGTATATTGCACAGTAAAAATTCAGTAACGCTGAGAAACTTCTTCGTAAGTACGAGAAAATACGTATTCCCTATTATTATATTTTCTTCAGTCCATTTACGAACTTATTGGGAGTTCTTAACCATTTTGCTGGTAATGGCCATAAGTTCAATTTACTTCCACTGAGTTAAATTTAACTAACTGTGAGTAAAATTTTTAACTACTCAATATTATGGAATTTACTTGTAGTTACGACAGTGAGTGTATATACTTTTTGGGGCCTGAGACCAATATTTCAATGTGTTACAATCGAAATGACAAAGTTAGTATACCCCCATTCACACGCTCGTCAAGAACCAAAACAACAGGTTTTTTTCGACTTTTATACCTCAAACAGATGGTAGGAAGTAGTTGGCGATTTAATCGCCAACTTCATAAATCGACTATTCTATTTTAGTCAGCAATTGTTTTCATAGAGATCAAAAGTTCATTAGTACACTCAAAAAAAAATAATTCTTACCTCCCAAATGAAATTTCAGACAAACAAATATCGTTTCCCATTTGCTTTTCGCTATAAGGAAGTTTGTTCGGGAGAAAAGTGTATACTTTTTGTGATAAACGTTGATTCTTTTATAGGATGTAAAAACAATTTCATACAAACTAACAAAAATAAAATCTGCCTAATTGCATCTCACATCCCTCACATCTTTCTCACTTCCACGAGTCTTAGCACCTTTTTCTGTAACACAAACAATGTACAAGAAATTATTCGATTTTATATATTTTTTTTAATTTTACCTTTCGCTTGGACGGAGAATCGAACCGCGGACCATACAATTTGTAAGCCAACACATAATTCACTGGGATACGTAGCTGTTATTGTCATCAACAGACAAATATAATATAGCAATCAACGCACAAGCAAAACAAACAGTCGAGAAGTTATATTTATAAAGCATAGTTTTCGGCACCCACGAGCCACCGTGGATCTATGTTTAGCATGGCCGCCTCGCATACAAAGGTCGTGGGTTCGATCCCCGCTTCAACCAAACACCAAATATTTTATTAAAGGGTGATTTGTTAAGAGCTTGATAACTTTTTTTTTAAAAAAACGCATAAAATTTGCAAAATCTCATCGGTTCTTTATTTGAAACGTTAGATTGGTCCATGACATTTACTTTTTGAAGATAATTTCATTTAAATGTTGACCGCGGCTGCGTCTTAGGTGGTCCATTCGGAAAGTCCAATTTTGGGCAACTTTTTCGAACATTTCGGCCGGAATAGCCCGAATTTCTTCGGAAATGTTGTCTTCCAAAGCTGGAATAGTTGCTGGCTTATTTCTGTAGACTTTAGACTTGACGTAGCCCCACAAAAAATAGTCTAAAGGCGTCAAATCGCATGATCTTGGTGGCCAACTTACCGGTCCATTTCTTGAGATGAATTGTTCTCCGAAGTTTTCCCTCAAAATGGCCATAGAATCGCGAGCTGTGTGGCATGTAGCGCCATCTTGTTGAAACCACATGTCAACCAAGTTCAGTTCTTCCATTTTTGGCAACAAAAAGTTTGTTAGCATCGAACGATAGCGATCGCCATTCACCGTAACGTTGCGTCCAACAGCATCTTTGAAAAAATACGGTCCAATGATTCCACCAGCGTACAAACCACACCAAACAGTGCATTTTTCGGGATGCATGGGCAGTTCTTGAACGGCTTCTGGTTGCTCTTCACTCCAAATGCGGCAATTTTGCTTATTTACGTAGCCATTCAACCAGAAATGAGCCTCATCGCTGAACAAAATTTGTCGATAAAAAAGCGGATTTTCTGCCAACTTTTCTAGGGCCCATTCACTGAAAATTCGACGTTGTGGCTCGTTAGTAAGTCTATTCATGATGAAATGTCAAAGCATACTGAGCATCTTTCTCTTTGACACCATGTCTGAAATCCCACGTGATCTGTCAAATACTAATGCATGAAAATCCTAACCTCAAAAGAATCACCCTTTACATATATTCCAACCTACATTTCGTACTACTTACTACTACATTTTTACTATGAGACTTCAAAATGTGTCTTATTAAAGACTTGAAATCAGAAAAGGACATTGTTTGATATAAACGAAATGGACTGTGTTTTTGGATTAAAAATAATTTTTTGTATTGCAAAAATAAAAGTTTTGTAACAAAAAACAAGTATATACGGCCGTAAGTTCGGTCAGGCCGAATCTTATGTACCCTCCACCATGGATTGCATAGAAACTTGTACTAAAGACAGTCTTCCACAAACGAATTACTTGGGTTGCGGTAACACTTGCCGATGACAAGGTATCTTAAAACTTCTTAACACCGTCTTCTCAATTGTAAGTTAGTCCATACAGGGTATATATTAAACAAAAAAGGGCCGATTAAATACGTAAATAATTCAGTTCGTCAAAATTTACTATAGAAATACAATTTTGACAAAATTTTTTATAGAAATAAAATTTTGACAAGATTTTCTATAGAAATAAAATTTTGACAAAATTCTCTATAGAAATAATATTTTGATAAAATTTTCTATAGAAATAAATTTTAACAAAATTTTCTATAGAAATAAAATTCTGTCAAAATTTTCTATAGATATAAAATCTTGACAAAATTTTCTATAGTAATAAAATTTTGACAACATTTTTTATAGAAATAAAATTTTGACAAAATTTTCTATAGAAATAAAATTTTGGTAGATTAGTTTTGGGGATCGGCTATATATAACTATAGACCAAGCCAACGTGGTGCAATGGTTAGCATGCCCGCCTTGCATACAGAAGGTCGTGGGTTCGATTCCTGCTTCGACCGAACACCAAAAAGTTTTTCAGCGGTGGATTATCCCACCTCAGTAATGCTGGTGATATTTCTGAGGGTTTCAAAGCTTCTCTAAGTGGTTTCACTGCAATGTGGAACGCCTTTCGGACTCGGCTATAAAAAGGAGGTCCCTTGTCATTGAGCTTAACATGGAATCGGGCAGCACTCAGTGATAAGAGAGAAGTTCACCAATGTGGTATCACAATGGATTGAATAGTCTACGTGAGCCTGATACATCGGGCTGCCACCTAACCTAACCTTACTATAGACCGGTATAGACCAATTTTTGCATGGTTGTTAGAAACCATTTACTAACACCACGTTTCAAATTTGAAGCAGATCGGGTGAATTTTGCTCTTCCAAGGGGCTCCGGAGGCCAAATCTGGGGATCGGTTTATATGGGGGCTATATATAATTATTGACCGATGTGAACCAATTTTTGTATGGTTGTTAGACACCATATACTAACACAATGTACCGAATTTCAGCCGGATCGGATGAAATTTGCTTCTCATAGAGGCTCCGCAAGCCAAATCGGGGGATCGGTTTATATGGGGGCTATATATAATTATTGACCGATTTGGACCAATTTTTGCATGGTAGTGAGAGACCATATACTAACATAATGTACTAAATTTCAACTGCATCGGATGAATTTTGCTACTCCCAGAGGCTCCGCAAGCCAAATCGGTTTATATGGGGGCTATACGTAAAAGTGGTCCGATATGGCCCATTTGTAATACCATCTGACCTACATCAATGACAACTACTTGTGCCAAGTTTAAAGTCGATAGCTTGTTTCGTTCGGAAGTTAGCGTGATTTCAACAGATGGACGGACGGACATGCTTAGATCGACTCAGAATTTCACCACGACCCAGAATATATATACTTTATGTCGTCTTAGAGCTATATTTCGATATGGTGGAGGGTATAAAAACTTTTTGGTTATAAAAGATGGAAATTTTCGAAGAAATTCAAAAACTCTAACAAAAGAAAGACGTTTTCGGTGCACGTTTTTCAAACGGTTTTTTCTTTGCGTGTAGAGTTTGAAAATTGCAAAGAGTTGGTTTGGTCGAATAATTTAATTCGATTAATTGATTTTGGTTAACTTCAAAAGTCGATTATGTCCAACAAAAAGGGTGATTTTAGAAAAATTGTTTATGTTAACAAAATTTCAATTAGTCAAACTTGTAGTTTACAAAGATTCCATTTCGACTTTATTTTTCTACAAGTTAACGTTTCTGGCTCAAACTCAAACTCAATCTAGAAACTAGTTCTCCATAAAATCGAAAATCACTTACTTTTATTTTAGAAGAAATCGTTTACTTTAGTCAAGTGGATTTTGCAAAATATGAATTCTTTTTGTTATAGTTGTGTAGATTAATACGAAATCCTAAAATATTCCCTCTCAATAAAATCAAATACAAAACGAATTGGCGAACTTATTCATAATTTCATTAAACTAATGACACCAAGATTAGATTGCTCACAGTTGTGATCGAATATCTGCGATCAAACAATGGCTGAATCTATGTCTCGCTTTAATATGTTGATAAGTCGGAATTTTCACATCATCTCTTAGAGAAAGGAAGCAATCTGCAAAGTGGTATTCTACAGGTCCAACCTCGGGTCCCCTTCTGTTTGAATTTGATGATGCATTGATGAAAAAATCATGGTTTGGAATAAGAAATAGGGCTGAGCATAATGAATCAAAAACAAGTAAATACGGAATATTCAGAATAAAAGGAGTTGGCCTTTTCGTTAAAGGTCGATTTCTCGATTTTGGTCACTATAAAATGTGTTTTAAAGGGTGATACGGTCAAAACTTGGTCAAGGGAAAACGCGTGTAAATCGGTGAAAGCGTTTATTTAAAAAATCAAATTAAATTTCTTTTTCAAGTTCAATTAGTATAAAATTCAAAAAAAATATTCAGTTAGGCTTTCGCTTTTCCAAATCCGAATTGCCGGGCCTCACGCTTGACACCTGCCACCACATTTTGTACAGCCACCTTGTCCACCTTCTTCGCCCCAGAAAGCCAGTTTGCCTTGAACTGCTGCTTGTCCTTAGCAGTTTTTTTTAGTCTTCTTTAGGTTCCGCTTGACAATAGTCCAGTATTTCTCAATTGGGCGGAACTCTGGCGTGTTGGGAGGGTTCTTGTCCTTGGGAACCACCTGCACGTTGTTGGCGGTGTACCACTCCATGGCCTTTTTACCGTAATGGCAAGATGCCAAATCCCGCCAAAACAGTACGGAATAACCGTGTTTCTTCAGGAAAGGCAGCAAACGTTTATTCAAACACTCTTTCACGTAAATTTCTTGGTTGACAGTCCCGGAAGCTATGAAAATGCTGCTTTTCAAGCCACAGGTACAGATGGCTTGCCAAACCATGTATTTCATTCCGAACTTTGACACTTTTATGTGCTTGAAAATATCTGCTACCTTTCCCCTTCCTTTTGCCGTATAAAACTCCTGTCCCGGAAGCTGCTTGTAGTCGGCTTTGACGTAGGCTTCGTCGTCCATTACCACACAGTCAAACTTCGTCAGCATCGTCGTGCACAGCCTCCGGGATCGCACTTTGGCCGTCGTATTTTGTTTATCATCGCGATTTGGAGTCACTACCTTCTTGTAAGTCGATAGTCCGGCTCGTTTTTTGGCTCGATGCACGGTTGTAGACGATACACCCAGCTTATTTGCGGCATCTCGGAGAGAGAGGTTAGGGTTTCGCTTGAAACTACCGGCGACTCTCTTTGTCGTCTCAGCAGCTTCCGGGTTTCGATTTCCCCCCGATCCAGACTTCCTGGATGTCGACAAACGTTCCCCAAACACTTTAATTACATTTGTAACGGTTGATTTGGCAACTTTTAGCGATTTTGCCAGCTTTGCGTGCGAGTAGCTCGGATTTTCGCGATGCGCGAGCAAAATTTTGATACGCTGCTCTTCTTGCTTGGACGGCATTTTGACAACTGAAGAGTGAATTCCAAAATCAAAATAGGAGCAACATTCTACACACACACACACCTTCAAAATGAGGGGTGTTCAGGTTTTTTAAATGCAAAATTGGAAGAAATACGTCAAGTTTATATTGACCAAATTTTGACCGTATCACCCTTTAGTCGAGCATCAAAAGTGGATTAGTCAATTTGATACAACATATTTATATAGATTTTTTCTATATTTTTTACATAAACCGATTTTCAGCTTTTGGATACCTTTTCTTGCATTTATTACCCATACCCCCTATTTAAAAATTATCCGGATTTGAATATGAAAATTACACAACCATATTCACATATGTGAGAGTGTAACCACATAGCAAATTTTCTTTAATGTTTCAGTTACTGCTACTGTCAGGATGCTACTGTTTGCCTCCTCCCATTCATTTGGGAACTCTTTACCCTTTTGTGGAGGATCTTCTTCATGGTTTCTTGTCTTCAACTTATTTGAATTTGAATTTTTCTTTTTTTTTAATTTGATGACTGTAATTTGCGCTTTGGTTTTTTAGTCACTTTCAGTAAGGTGCTTGCATTTTGGTGGAGCTTTCTTTCTTGTTTTGTTTTTGGGAGAATATCGAATATTGGTGATGGCCTTGGTAGCTACCTGATGTGGTGTCCAAAGAAGACCTTTTTGCAAAATTTTCATAATGGGTGTCTTGATTTGTATTTTGCATGCAAGTAGCCAATCGAATGACGGCAATCAATTCTAACCACATTACCACCAGCACCACCGACCATATCCCGTGATTATTGTCAGATCTTTTGGTAGAATATGTAGATTTTATAAATTATATTGTTTGTCGTCGCAGAAGAGCAGAGACCCATCACCCATCTAAATAAGCACCTTCGGGGCAAAACGGAGGACGATGTATTAAATTAAAACCAATTTGGTAAAAAGTATCAATAATTTACATACTATCAAATGGTCCATAACAATTTGGTGGTAATCCTGTGAATTTTCGAGATTATTAAAAATCGAAGAACGACGCACACAAATTGCATTGTGGGAAAATGTAATTTTTGTTTTTTAAAATGGGCCTAATTAATTTTGTATCAAAAAAAATATTTTCCATTTCTGGAAATGTGATTATGGTTATGTGGTTTTGTTTAAGATCCATTTTGACATGCATTTCCTATCGGATATAGTAGTGTATGTGAAATCAGCCATGGTCTTTTGGTATCTAACATTTAATTGGATTTACTTCTATAGTTCATAATGAGTCTTGAAACTGCATGAAAACTACATCTGGAATTTCATCGAAAAATTATCTTGTCTAATAAGGCAATGCTTGTTAAAGGGCGTGAAATTTGCTAATCCAAGAGGCTCCATAAGTCAATAATTTGGGTCGGTTTAATTATGGGCCGATATGGCCAAATTTGCTTTGTTGTTAGAGACTATATTATCACCACGTACCACATTTAAACCGGATCGAATGAAATGTTCACCTCCAGGAAGATCCGGAAATCAATTTTCTGGATCGGTATAAAATTGTCTATAGAAATAAAATGTGGATACAATTTTTCATATAACGAAATTTTTGAAAACATTTTTTTTTAATTTCTACTGAAATAAGATTTTGGCAACATTTTCTATACAAATAAAATTTTGACAAAATTTTCTATAAAAAAAAAACATTTTGAACTATTATGCCAATACCTTTAGAAATCGTATTTAACGTGTTTTATATAACCAGAGACTAACAAAGTCCATTGTAAGTTCTCCCTTTTTGTCTTCAATCACGAAAGTACTCAATTAATTATACCCTCCACCATAGGATGGGGGGTATATTAACTTTGTCATTCCGTTTATAACACATCGAAATATTGCTCTAAGACCCCATAAAGTATATATAACATATTCTGGGTCGTGGACTATATTAACACCACGTACCACATTTAAACCGGATCGAATGAAATGTTCACCTCCAGGAAGATCCGGAATTCAATTTTCTGGATCGGTATAAAATTGTCTATAGAAATAAAATGTGACTACAATTTTTCATATAACTAAATTTTTGAAAACATTTTTTTTTTTTGAAAAAATTTCTACTGAAATAAGATTTTGGCAACATTTTCTATACAAATAAAATTTTGACAAAATTATGGTTATGTGGTTTTGTTTAAGATCCATTTTGACATGCATTTCCTATCGGATATAGTAGTGTATGTGAAATCAGCCATGGTCTTTTGGTATCTAACATTTAATTGGATTTACTTCTATAGTTCATAATGAGTCCTGAAACTGCATGAAAACTACATCTGGAATTTCATCGAAAAATTATCTTGTCTAATAGGGCAATGCTTGTTAAAGGGCGTATATTTACATCACGCCCGATAGCAGATGGGATGAAATTTGCTAATCCAAGAGGCTCCATAAGTCAATAATTTGGGTCGGTTTAATTATGGGCCGATATGGCCAAATTTGCTTGGTTGTTAGAGACTATATTAACACCACGTACCACATTTAAACCGGATCAAATGAAATGTTCACCTCCAGGAAGATCCGGAAATCAAATTTGGGGATCGGTATAAAATTGTCTATAGAAATAACATATGGATAAAATTTTTCATATAACGACATTTTTGAAAACATTTTTTTTTTGAAAAATTTTCTATTGAAATAAGATTTTTACAAAATGTTCTATACAAATAAAATTTTGATAAAATCTTCTATAAAAATAACATTTTGAACTATTATGCCAATACCTTTAGAAATCGTAATTAACGTGTTTTATATAGCCAGAGACTCACAAAGTCCATTGTAAGTTCTCCCTTTTTGTACACAGAGAAAAAATATTTTTTGTCTTCAATCACGAAAGTACTCAATT
Organism: Haematobia irritans; assembly: GCF_050003625.1. Classification (NCBI taxonomy): domain Eukaryota; kingdom Metazoa; phylum Arthropoda; class Insecta; order Diptera; family Muscidae; genus Haematobia; species Haematobia irritans. The sequence goes on along the minus strand of NC_134399.1, from coordinate 84,120,257 downwards.
AATTATACCCTCCACCATAGGATGGGGGGTAATTAACCCTTTCACTAACGAAATAAACCTAATGATAAAAACTTTTATTTTTCTTCTTTTTTTACTTGTATGTAGAACAAAATTTTTACAGCATGTAGAACAAAAATTGTCATTTGGAAAACCTACCTCAATTACTTCAAGAGCTATATGAGCTTGTTCTGAAAACTTGATTCTTGAATTGTGACCAAATGGCCTTACGAAAATAAGCGCTATTTGGCCTATAATATCTTTCAATGTGTGAGAAAAAATACAAAAAAAAAACCGTAAAAATATCAGCTATAGTTTTTGTATAAATGTCCATTTACTAGAAACATACAGTACAAAAATTGTCTCAAATTTTCGTATTTTTCGTTTCTTGTTAAAGAAATTTATACACCCTCAAAAAAATCGCTTCTTTAACATATGTTCCAAACATATTTTGCAGGAAGCACATATAATATTGGATACTGCCGAAACAATAATATATTTATTTTATGTGAACATATTATATGTTTGGAAGCATTTTGAGCCCAAAAATATTATATGCTTGGAAGAATTTTTCTCAAAGACGATTGTGCTCATTCCCTCACATACTCGTAATTTTCACTTCCACGAAATATTTTAGTTCTTGGCACCTTTTTCTGTAATACAAATAATGTTGAAGAAATTATTCAATTTTATAATTTTTTTAAATTTTACCTTTCGCCTGGACGGAGAATCGAACCGAGGACCATACAGTTTGTAAGCCAACACACTACCACTGAGCTACGTAGCTGTTATAGTCACCAGAAGACAATTATCGTTATAAGTTACATTTATATAGCATAGTTTGCAGCGCCCACGAGCCCATGCAAACATAACATTATTTAACAGAAACATACATGTGTTGGCAACGTGGAGCAGTGGTTAGCATGTCTGCCGTACATGCAAAGGGTCGTGGGTTCAATCCCTGCTCCGACCAAACACCAATTGTTTTTTTTTTTTTTAATTTACATATTTATATTTATACTATAAATTTTTATAATGAAACTTCGAAATGTGGGTTATTAAAGATTTACAGTCAGAAACAGTGCTTGATATAAACGAAATGGACTGAGCTTTTGGATAAAATATAATTTTTTTATTGCAAAAATAACAATTTTGTAATAAAAAACTGGTTTTGGTATAAAAGTTTGATATTTTGGAAGGAATTCAAAAACTTTAACAAAGGAAGAACGTGGGGTCGAGTATAAACATACATAAATAATTTTATAATATAAACAAATTAAATAATATTTAGACTTAAATTAAATAATATTTAGAATTAAGCGTATACAATTTTTGGCCTTATCATAAAGCAGTTTCCGAAACAACATATAAGCGGTTTCACAGAAATTGCTCTCTTTCGATTCTCTCGCTGTGTTAATTTGATATCTTTCGTCAACCCTCCCGGTTTTTATCTCTATTTCTTTATCTATACTCTCTCTCCCTCTGTCGCTCTCTGAATAAAATATCACAACATATATATGTTTACTTGAAATTTGTAAATTTATATATGTTTACATTCACACATATAATTTTTATGAAACATGCATGCCCCAAACATAATATATTCTAACATATTAACATACGTGTTCCAAACATTTAGTGTTAGTTTGAGAACATTACATGTTTGCACTTAAATATATTGTGTTTAAAAATTGTGCCCGAAACACATTTTGTTTATATCGAAACATATGAAAAACATATTTTTCTAACAGTGTAACACATCGAAATATTGCTCTAAGACCCCATAAAGTATATATAACATATTCTGGGTCGTGGACTATATTAACACCACGTACCACATTTAAACCGGATCGAATGAAATGTTCACCTCCATGAAGATCCGGAATTCAATTTTCTGGATCGGTATAGAATTGTCTATAGAAATAAAATGTGACTACAATTTTTCATATAACTAAATTTTTGAAAAAAATTTTTTTTTTTTTGAAAAAATTTCTACTGAAATAAGATTTTGGCAACATTTTCTATACAAATAAAATTTTGACAAAATTTTCTATAAAAAAAACATTTTGAACTATTATGCCAATACCTTTAGAAATCGTATTTAACGTGTTTTATATAGCCAGAGACTAACAAAGTCCATTGTAAGTTCTCCCTATTTGTCTTCAATCACGAAAGTACTCAATTAATTATACCCTCCACCATAGGATGGGGGGTATATTAACTTTGTCATTCCTTTGTAACACATCGAAATATTGCTCTAAGACCCCATAAAGTATATGTAACATATTCTGGGTCGTGGTGAAATCCTGAGCCGATCTAAGCATGTCCGTCCGTTCGTCTGTTGAAATCACGCTAACTTCCGAACGAAACAAGTTATCGAATTGAAGCTTGACACAAGTAGTTGTTATAGATGTAGGTCGGATGGTATTGCAAATGGGCCATATCGGTCCACTTTTACGAATAGCCCCCATATAAACGGACCCTCAGATTTGGCTTGCGGGGCCTCTAAGAGAAGCATATTTCATCCTATCCGGCTGAAATTTGTTACATGGTGTTGGTATATGGTCTTTAACACCCATGCAAAAATTGGTCCCAATCTGTCCATAATTATATATAACCCCGGAGCCTCTAAGAGAAGCAAATTTCATCCGATCCGGCTGAAATTTGGTACATAGTGTTAGTATATGGTCTCTAACAACCATGCAAAAATTGGTCCACATCGGTCCATAATTATATATAGCCCCTGTATAAACCGATCCCCCGATTTGGCTTGCGGAGTCTCTAAGAGAAGCAAAATGCATCTGATTCGGCTGAAATTTGGTATATGGTCTTAGTATATGGTCTCTAATGACCATGCAAAAATTGGTCCACATCGGTCCATAATTATATATAGCCCCCATATGAACCGATCACTAGATTTGACCTCCGGTGCCTTTTGGAGGAGCAAAATTCATCCGATCTGGTCGAAATTTGGTACGTGGTGGTAGTATATGATATTTAACAACCATGCCAAAAGTGGTTCATATTAGTCCCGATCCCGAGATTTAGTTTTGGAACCTCTTGGAGGAGCAAATTTCATCCGAGTCAGTTGAAATTTGGTACATTGTACTAGTATATGACCGTTAACAACCGTGCCTAACTAGTTCCATATCGGTCTATAGTTATATATAGCCCTCAGATAAATCGATCCCCAATCACACAAAAATTGGTCCATATCAAGTTCATAATTGTATATAGCCCCCATATAAGCGACCCCCATATTTCAATTCTGGCTGTCTACGTACCGTGTAAAAGTCCATATCGATTCGTAATTATTTGTAGACTTACCTACACATACCTTTTTTTGTCTAATATATACCACGTATGGACTAACTCACAATTTAGAAAACGATGTTAAGAAGTTTTAAGATACCTTGCCATCGGTAAGTATTACCACAACGCAAGTTATTCGATTGTGGATGACAGTCTTTCGCAGAAGTTTATACGCAATCCATGGTGGAGGGTACATAAGATTCGGTCTGGCGGAACTTACGGAACCATATTTATGGCCCTGTTTCATCTGGCTTTTGGGTCTCATTTTCTTAGCGCCGGTGAAATAGAAACGAAATGCGCAGTTTGAGCAGTCATTTATTTTTTGGAGTTTGAGAGATTCGTTATAGTCAATTCCAGAGCTTTTTCGTTAAAATTTAACCACACATTATATAGGGAATCGGGAAAATTTTGTAGAAAAAAAATTACGGAACCATAAGCGCATCAAACTCTAAAGGAAATTCTTTAGTTCTTATTCATTCATTTTGATGTCTTTCGACTAGAATGTAAATTGTGATGCAGGTTGTATGAATTAGCATCACGGCCCGATATCTCCCATTTCAAATGTTGACTTCAGGTTATCAATCAAATTCAATCGATTCGTCTATATTTATGTCCAAGAATCTTGTTTTTTCCTTCAATAAATATTTGGCCTTGAAAATGTTCCATTCGTTAAATGAAACCAACTGTAGATTTAAGCCCTTACAAAAAATTCCGTTAGCAACATCAGGTAAAACTAACTTTGTTATAGGCAATTTGCATAAATTTGAGGCACTAAAAAAATGTGAAAAAATTAGAACAGCAGGTATAATCTTGCAATTCAGTTAGCTGATCATTTCCATCAATTTCGTTTTACTCGTTTTTTTCCTTTTTGTAATTCAGACAAATTTTGACCGTCATTAAAATCATTAAATCGCCACTGAAAGCCTCACATCCAGGCAAAGCTCACCCAGTCAGTTGTCAGTCATGAAAGTCCCAAGGCAGTTTTTGCATTAGACTCTAAACATCAATACTCTCACTTCATCTCCCTCATACATTCATTTTTAAGGGTCAAGGCTTCTGGACACCAGGAAAATCAAAAGTTAATGCTCTAACTGATGTTTTGAAAAAAAAAAATGTATACGATATAGGTTTCAAACACGAAAGGATCGTGAATAATTTGACACAAATTATGATCAAAAGCTTATTGGAGTGGATGAATAGATATCAGAAGAAAACAAAAACTATGCTATGACTTTGACCCGTCTACTTGAAGTAAAATATATGCAGCGACAATGTCTAGACACAAAAGAAATTAATTTTGGTATTGTGGTTTCTTTATGCTAAATTTACTCAATTAATAATATACACTTAGTATGGCTTTTAGGCTTTATGTTTTATTCTTAAAAATGGCACATGCTCAACACCGGAAGTAGGATGGAATTCTCAAGATGCTATAATTCCCAAGCGGGCTTTTCTGAAGAGCAAATCGTCTCCTATTGGTAAGGTCGAGTCACACTGAGTACTCGAACTAGTTTGCTAGTGACACAAATCGACTAATCGAAAAGACAATTTTGAATTCAAACATGAATATGTGACCAAACACACTACAATATTTTTATTCTGACTACCCATAAAAAGATGCGACATCAAAACTTGACTTTTCAATCCAACTTAGGATGGGGGGTATATGAACTTTGTCATTCCGTTTGTAACACATCGAAATATTGGTCTCCGGCCCCATAAAGTATATGTATTCTGGGTCGATATGAAATTCACAGTCGATCTAGCGCTGTCCATCCGTCCGCCTGTTGCATTCACGCTAACTTCCGAACGAAACAAGCTATCGGCCTGAAACTTGGCACAAGTAGTTGTTAATGATATAGGACGGATGCTATTGCATGGGCCATATCGGAGCACTTTTAGGTATAGCCCCCATATAATCCGATCCCCAGATTTGGCTTGCAGAGGAACTATTTTCATCCCATCTGGTTGAAATTTGGTAGGTGATGTATGTAAGTCTGTGGACTGGTTGATGTAGTCCACAGACTTACATACATCACCTACCATCACCTACTTTTTCCCATTTAATGGTACTGTAAGGAAAAACGTCTCTTCTTTTTTCCTTTTGATTCAATCTACGAATTGATGGAACTGAATTATTTTGGGTTTTAAATTTCCTCTAATTTATAAGTGTCTTTCATTATTTGGGCAAATGCGAAATAAAGAGTCATTAAATCTCTGTAAATGTTAAAAAATTTACATTTTTATACATTATATATGTACGAGGGTGGTTCGGAAACTTCTTATTCTTATTTTTATTTTTATACCCACCACCATAGAATGGTGATGGAGGTATAGTAAGTTTGTCATTCCGTTTGTAACACATCGAAATATCGATTTCCGACTATATAAAGTATATATATTCTTGGTCAGAAGTTTCCGAACTGCCCTCGTATGTACATAACATATAAAAATATAATATTTTTAAAATGTACGGAGATTTAATAACACTTTGTTTCGCAATTCAATTCCACCAATTTAATATTTTATTTAATCAAATCAGAATTTTTATTCTTATTGGTAATGGAATTATATTAATAAAAATTAAGAAATATGAGCGGTCTATGTACTTTTCAATTCAAATGAAACCAAAATATTAATATCGATTTTTGATAGCCAAAAATAAGAAATAGTTGAAAATAAAAAATCTAAAATCGGCTTTGCGATTATTTTTATTTAAATAATCGATTTCGATTATTTCATAATCGATGAAGATTATTTCATACGAATGTTGTCCGCGACCGCCCCTCAATTGTTTCATCCGCTTAATCCAATTGTCGTATACTATTACCAACATTCGGCAGGTTTCTCATGAATGAATGCTTTAATGTTGCTTTCCACTGCGTCAATTAAAACGGACAGACCTGTATATACACAAGCTTTAACATAGTCCCACCAAATAGTATAAAGGCGCTAAATCGTATGATCTAGACGGCCAATTGACCAGTCCCGAACGTGAAATAAAATGTTCACCGAAATCGTCTCTCAATAAATCCATTGTTACGCGTGATGTGCGTCACGTGACACCGTGTTGGTAAAACCATATACCATGCAAGTGAAGGTCTTACATTTTTATCCAAAAAAGGTGAATATTATCTCACGGTAGTGCTCATCATTAACAACTCCGTTGCGATTCGCAAATTCTTTGAAGAAGTATGGCCCAATGACGTCATCAACCGATAAACCGCACCAAGCTGCGACTTTTTCTGAATGCATTGTTAGTATTTGCAATGCTTCTGGCTGATCTTCACTTCAAAATCGATAACTCTGTTTTATTACGTACCCATTGAGCCACAAAAATAGCTTCGTCACTAAACACAATTCACGCATTTTAATAATAAAATACAATAATTTGCAGAAGTTGTTCCTTCATTCATGGTTAAATTATAGACCAAACTGAAATTGTTTGACTGTAAAGCAAACAAGTATATACGGCCGTAAGTTCGGCCCGGTCGAAGCTTATGTACCCTCCACCATGGATTGCGTAGAAACTTCTTCTAAACACTGCCATCCACAATCGAATTACTTAAGTTGCCGTAACGCTTGCCGATGGCAAGGTATCCTAAAACCTCCTAACACCGTGATCTAAATTGTATGTAAGTGCATACGTGGTATATATTAAATAAAAAAAGATCGATTAAATACGTATATAATTCAGTTTGACAAAATTTTCTATAGAAATAAAATGATGACAAAATTTTCTATAAAAATAAAATTTTAACAATATTTTCTATAGAAATAAAATTTTGTCAAAATTTTCTATAGAATAAAATTTTGACAAAATTTTCTATAGAAATAAAATTTTGACAAAATTTTCTATAGAAATAAAATTTTGACAAAATTTTCTATAGAAATAAAGTTCACTTTGGGTTGAGTGAATTACCCGAATTTATTCTGATAATGGGTTGATAGTTTTGCTGCAAGTAGAGGATGCTGATGAGGAATGTGGTAATTCCGAAACAGCTGTACATCCAACCATCTTGCAGTCTATAGGGCTTTGCCCAAATAAATTTGACAAGCATATTTTTCCTCTGTTGGTTAAGCTACACTTGTAGTTTAGTCAATGCATGGCTTTAAGCTGAGATAAAAAAAACAACAATAAAAATAAAGTTTTGACAAAATTTTCTATAGAAATAAAATTTTAACAAAATTTTCTATAGAAATAAAATTTTGACAAAATTTTCTATAGAAATAAAATTTTGACAAAATTTTCTATAGAAATAAAATTTTGGTAGATTATTTTTGGCTCGAGTGGCAACCATGATTATGAACCGATATGGACCAATTTTTGTGTGATTGGAGTATAACTATAGACCGATATGGAACAATTTTGGTATGGTTGTTAGCGGCCATATACTAACACAACGTTCCACATTTGAACCGGATCGGATGAATTTTGCTCCTCCAAGAGGCTCCGGAGGTCAAATTTGGAGAATATAAAAAATACATCTATTTCATGAAAGAGTCCATAAATTTTCAAAAATGTACACATTTATGTACAAATTCATATTTTATTTTTTTGTGTGTACCCATAAAAAGATGCGACATCAAAAGTTGACTTTTCAATCCACCTTAGGATGGGGGGTATATTAACTTTGTCATTCCGTTTTTAACACATCGAAATATTGGTCTCCGGCCCCATAAAGTATATGTATTCTGGGTCGATATGAAATTCAGAGTCGATCTAGCGCTGTCCATCCGCCCGCCTGTTGCATTCACGTTAACTTTCGAACGAAACAAGCTATCGGCCTGAAACTTGGCACAAGTAGTAGAAATAAAATTTTGGTGGACTATTTTTGGCTCGAGTGGCAACCACCGGATCGGATGAATTTTGCTCCTCCAAGAGGCTCCGGAGGTCAAATTTGGAGAACGGTTTATGTGGGGGCTATATATAATTACGGACCAATTCTGACACGGTTGTTAGAGATAATATACTAACACCATGTTCCAAATTTCAACCGGATTGGATGAAATTTGGTTCTCTTAGAGACTCCGCAAGCCAAATCTGGGGATCGGTTTATATGGGGGCTATATATAATTATGGACCGATGTGGACCAATTTTTGCATGGTTGTTAGAGACCATATACCAACATCATGTTCCAAATTTTAGCCGGATCGAATGAAATTTGCTTCTTTTTGAGGCTCCGCAAGTCAAATCTGGGGATCGGTTTATATGGGGGCTATATATAATTATGGACCGATGTGGACCAATTTTTGCATGGTTTTTAGAGACCATATATCAACATCGTGTACCAAATTTCAGCTGGATCGGATGAAATGTGCTTCTGTTAGAGGCTCCGCAATCCGTTTAAATGGGGGCTATACGTAAAAGTGGACCGATATGGCCCATTTGCAATACCATCCGACCTACATCAATAAGCTGATGTGACGGTGGTTGAAAATTTGGATGGTTCTACGGTTCCTCCAGATAAATCTTCACCATTGTAAGGCCGCTTGTGCTGCCTTAAAAGTTCTCCTGATGAAAGGAGACATAGATATAGTTCTTATTCAAGAACCATACATATATAAGAACAAGATCTGTGAATTAAGCACTCCGGGTTTCAAACTTTTCCATAATACCGGTACTGATATAAATCGAGCATGTATAATTGCTAAAAACGAACTAAACTTGTTTCTGCTTCCTTCATTGAGCAATGCAGACACTGTCGTAGCCAGTCTAGAGATATCCACATGCAAATATTGGGTATCTTCGGTCTACATGGGACATGATAGGGAGATGCCACCCTGTGCCGTTAAGACCTTAGTTGAGGAGTCACTAAAAACAAAGACAAAACTCATTATGGGATGCGATGCAAATGCACATCATAGTATTTGGGGAAGTAGTGATACTAATGCAAGGGGAGAGTCGCTAATAGAGTTTATTTTGCGTAGTAACCTGGTAGTTTGCAATAAGGGAGATGCACCAACCTTCGTCACCAGGAACAGACAAGAGGTTTTGGACGTAACGTTGACCTCTCCGGAACTGAATGATAAGATATCTGAGTGGCAAGTTTTGAGGGAACATAGCTTCTCAGATCATCGCTACATCAGTTTCAGATTGGCTGTTCGTACTTCAAAGACCATATTTCCGCCAAATGTTAGGAAAGCTGATTGGAATAGGTATAGGGAATCGTTCAATTCGATGATACCGGAAATGCCGGAGACAAATATGAGCACTGTGCAAGATATCGAACACGCAGTGGAGCGGATTACTAAGGCCTTCAACATTTCACTGAAAGCTGCTTGCCCTAGAGGAAAGCCAAGGGGAAAAAATCGGCCGCCATGGTGGACTACGGAGTTAAGTAATATGAGGAAATCCTGCAGGAAGCTCTTTAACAAAGCAAAGTCCACAAGAGCTCCGGAGGATTGGGACACTTACAAGATGAATCTGAGAGAATATAAACGAGAACTGAGAAGGTCTCAACAAAACTCTTGGGATGATTACTGTAGCAGTATTGAGAATACGTCAGAGGCTTCCAGACTACGGAAGGTACTAGCATCCACTAACACCGCTCCAGGTTTCATTAAAACATCGGAGGGAAATTGGACAACGTCCAGTGAGGAGACGTTGGAGGTACTTTTGGACACACACTTCCCTGGAAATCAGACGGTTGAACCATGTTCCGGCGGTGTAACAGAGGCTCAGCGATCATTTCCTATCGAGGAAATTGTGTCGGAATCTAGAATAAAATGGGCTTTAAATAGCTTTGGACCATTCAAATCCCCCGGACCTGATGGAATTACTCCGGCGGAGTTACAGGCAGTGGCTGAAAGAGTTATCCCCTGGTTGACGGTGATATATAAACGATGTGTAAACTTAGCATATATTCCAGAAAAGTGGAGGGAAACAAAAGTCGTCTTCATACCTAAAGCAGGAAAAGCCTCTCACTCGAGTGCGAAGGATTTCCGACCAATCAGCTTATCCTCATTCCTACTTAAGACCCTGGAGAGGATGATAGACATGTATCTTAGAACTAGCGTGGATTCAAGTTTGCTCTCGAAACGACAGCATGCATACTCGAAGGGCAGGTCTACTGAGACCGCATTGCATGAACTAGTCAGCTTTATTGAAAGCTCACTATCTGTCAAAGAATACACAATCGTGGCGTTTCTAGACATCGAAGGGGCGTTCAATAATGTCCATCCGAGCTCGATATTAAATGGACTGACAACTCTGAATGTTGATCCAGGTATACTTAGGCTGTTAGACGAACTTCTAATAAAGAGACGTATTTCAGCCACACTAGGGCAAGCAAACATACAAAGGTATGTGAACAGAGGCACCCTCCAAGGAGGAGTTCTATCACCTCTTCTTTGGAATGTTGCTATAAACAACCTTCTGGTTTCCCTAGAAAAAGAAAGGATAAAAGTGGTGGCATACGCAGATGATGTGGCGCTAGCAGTCAGGGGAAAATTCCCATCCACAATCAGAGATATTATACAGAGAGCTCTCCGGATGACTGAGAAATGGGCGAAAGATAATGGTCTTGGTGTAAATCCAGCAAAGACAGAACTAGTCATGTACTGCAAAGATCGTAAAACTCCCACGGTTAGGCCTATTTCCTTAGGGGGTACTGAAATTCCCTTTGGTGAGTGTGCAAAATACCTTGGCGTTATTTTGGACAGGAAGCTGAATTTTAGGCTTAATATTGAAGAGAGGGCGAGAAAAGCCACGGTAGCTTTGTACTCGTGCAAAAAGGCAATAGGAAAAAAGTGGGGACTAAAACCAAAAATTGTGCATTGGCTATACACTGCAGTAGTTAGACCTATAATGCTATATGGTGTTGTAGTCTGGTGGCCGGCACTTCAGAAACCGACTTGTTTAGATAAAGTTCAGCGTATGGCGAGCTTATGTATCTCAGGCGCATTTAGTAACACAGGAACAGACTCCCTTAATGTCATGCTACATCTATTGCCTTTAGACATTTTGGCCAAACAGTCAGCTGCAACAACGGCTGTGCGGTTGCGCGAGCTATCGCTGTGGTCGGAAAAAATGTACGGTCATAGTTCGGTCCTCAAAGTAATGCCAGATGTGCCTAACGTAGTGGATTACACCCTGGCAAAACCACTTTTCGACAAAAAGTTTGAGACTCTAATTCCCAACAGTGAGGCGTGGTGTACACGGACCCCGGGGAATAAAAGATATATAGATTTCTACACTGATGGCTCCAAATTGAATGGACAAGTGGGGTTCGGAGTATATTCTAAAGATCTGGAAATTCGAATAGCGAAAAGATTACCTAATCACTGTAGTGTTTTTCAGGCTGAAATATTAGCAATAAGAGAGGTGGCGAATTGGCTGAGAAGTAATGTTCCAACAAATATTGGCATTAATATATACTCAGACAGTCAACCTGCAATAAAATCCTTGGACTCTGTGTTCCTCAACTCGAAAACGGCCATCGACTGCCGCAAATCTCTCAATGAGATGGCTGAGCAGTACAATATTCACCTAATATGGGTGCCTGGCCATAGGAACATACCGGGGAACTGCGAAGCGGATGAGTTGGCAAGGCTAGGGACTACCTTACATATTCCAGGGGAACTGGAATTTGTTGGTATGCCCCTAGCTACCTGCAAGCTCATGCTGCGTGAGAAGGCTGTTAGGATGGCAAATGTTCGATGGGAGAATTGCAAGGGTTGTAACGACACCAAGCAAATATGGCCCCATTTCAACTTAAACCGCACACTAGATATGCTAATGTTCTCGAGACGTCAGATATCACTCCTGATATCTGCTATAACGGGTCGCTGCCTGATAGGCGATTTTGCAAAAACTATTGGCGCGAAGTATAATGACTATTGTATGAGCTGTCATGATGCGGAGGAAAAAGAATCAATTAAACACCTCTTGTGTGAGTGTCCTGCATTTTGTGTAAAGCGCAAGCAACTTTTTGGAGCATATAGCTTCAGATTACTGGCGGATCTGGAAAACGTTAACTTAAGCACTCTGCTAATGTTTCTGGAACAATCTGGTTGGTTCAACAAAGAAAAATAATCAAGAAGGTTCAGCGGTTAAAACTAGAAGTGCCCATATGTAATAGGTACTTTTAGTTAATGTGGTATCACAATGGACTGAATAGTCTAAGTGAGCCTGAATCTTAATCGGGCTGCCACTTTAACCTAACCTAACCTAACCTACATCAATAACAACTACTTGTGTCAAGTTTCAAGTCGATAGCTTGTTTCGTTCGGAAGTTAGCGTGATTTCAACAGACGGACGGACATGCTTAGATCGACTCAGAATTTCACCACGACTTTATGGGGTCTTAGAGCAATATTTCGATGTGTTACAAACGGAATGACAAAGGTAATATACCCCCCATCCTATGGTGGAGGGTATAAAAACTAAATGTGCGCTATCTGTTAAATCATATTGCCGAAAGGATATAGTTAAAAAATCACTTTATATGCATATTTTTCATACCCCTTCGACTGTTGAAATCACGCTAACTTCCGAACGAAAGATATCGACGTGAAACTTGGCACAAGTAATTGTTATTGATGTAGCTAGGGATCCACCGTGGTGCAATGGTTAGCATGCCCGCCTTGCATACACAAGGTCGTGGGTTCGATTCCTGTTCGACCGAACACCAAAAAGTTTTTCAGCGGTAGATTATTCCACCTCAGTAATGCTAGTGGCATTTCTGAGGGTTTCAAAGCTTCTCTAAGTGGTTTCACTGTAATGTGGAACGCCGGTCGGACTCGGCTATAACAAGGGTCCCTTGTCATTGAGCTTAAGATGGAATCGGGCAGCACTAAGTGAGAAGTTCACCAATGCAGTATCACAATGGACGGAATAGTGTAAGTGAGCCTGATACATCGGGCTGCCACCTAACCTAACCTAGGTGGGATGATATTGCAAATGGGCCATATCGGACCACTTTTAAGTATAGCCCCTCCCTCTTGGATGATCAAATTTAATCCAACCCGGTTGAAATGTGTTACGTTATATTAGTCTATGGTCTCTACCAACCCTGCCCCTTTGTATGCTCCTAAAGTCTAAAGCCTGTCTTACAAAAGCACCAGATGTGTGTTGATTGATTCATTTTCCTCCGCATGGGATCCAGACATGCTGTAGTCATTGTACTTCACCGTTTTCTAGTCCATCCACTTTAACATACAGGCCTGTTCTGGCAAACGCTTTCGCAGAATTTTTTTTTTTGTGTTCCGGCTATCCAAACACGCAAAATTTTGCCGAATTGAAATCGCTCGTGTTTGAGCTTTCGAATTCAATATTATACGGTTTTTTTTTTTCATGCCATTAAGATAAAATATGTCCAAAACCAAAAGTTATATAATAGAAAATACGCTTAAGAGTTGATTTGTAGCAATCAAGTCCACATCCGAAATTTATTTCTGGGTAAAATTAATCATTTTCAAATACCATGTTGCATTTCATACACTGTTAGAAAAATATGTTTTTCATATGTTTCGATATAAACAAAATGTGTTTCGGGCACAATTTTTAAACACAATATATTTAAGTGCAAACATGTAATGTTCTCAAACTAACACTAAATGTTTGGAACACATATGTTAATATGTTAGAATATATTATGTTTGGGGCATGCATGTTTCATAAAAATTATATGTGTGAATGTAAACATATATAAATTTACAAATTTCGATTAAACATATATATGTTGTGATATTTTATTCAGAGAGCGAAAGAGAGAGAGAGAGAGAGAGAGAGAGTATAGAGAAAGAAATAGAGATAAAAACCGGGAGGGTTGACGAAAGATATCAAATTAACACAGCGAGAGAATCGAAAGAGAGCAATTTCTGTGAAACCGCTTATATGTTGTTTCGGAAACTGCTTTATGATAATGCCAAAAATTTTATACGCTTAAGTCTAAATATTATTTAATTTAAGTCTAAATATTATTTAATTTGTGTATATTATAAAATTATTTATGTATGTTTATACTCGACCCCACGTTCTTCCTTTGTTAGAGTTTTTGAATCCCTTCCAAAATATCAAACTTTTATACCAAAACCAGTTTTTTATTACAAAATTGTTATTTTTGCAATAAAAAAATTATATTTTATCCAAAAGCTCAGTCCATTTCGTTTATATCAAGCACTGTTTCTGACTGTAAATCTTTAATAACCCACATTTCGAAGTTTCATTATAAAAATTTATAGTATAAATATAAATATGTAAATTAAAAAAAAAAAAAAAAAAACAATTGGTGTTTGGTCGGAGCAGGGATTGAACCCACGACCCTTTGCATGTACGGCAGACATGCTAACCACTGCTCCACGTTGCCAACACATGTATGTTTCTGTTAAATAATGTTATGTTTGCATGGGCTCGTGGGCGCTGCAAACTATGCTATATAAATGTAACTTATAACGATAATTGTCTTCTGGTGACTATAACAGCTACGTAGCTCAGTGGTAGTGTGTTGGCTTACAAACTATATGGTCCTCGGTTCGATTCTCCGTCCAGGCGAAAGGTAAAATTTAAAAAAATTATAAAATTGAATAATTTCTTCAACATTATTTGTATTACAGAAAAAGGTGCCAAGAACTAAAAAATTTCGTGGAAGTGAAAATTATGTTAGGGAATGAGCACAATCTTCTTTGGGGAAAATTCTTCCAAGCATATAATATTTTTGGCTCAAAATGCTTCCAAAAATAGAATATGTTCACATAAAACAAACATATTAATGTTTCGGCAGTATCCAATAATATATGTGCTTCCTGCTAAATATGTTTGGAACATATGTTAGAGAGGCGATTGTTTTTGAGGGTGTAGAAAATAACATACATCCTGAGTATGTTTCAATGCAAGCTAATCTTGCGACATCGGCGACATCTAACGGCTAACATTTGCACCAAGCATAACTGGTTTGTGTCAATGGTGCAATGTGATTTGATTCGTTTTAGTATCCAAAGATGGCGACTCTTAGTATGGCGTTATTACATAGATCTTGTATAGAGGTGTGCTTGTAATATTTTACTCACGCTCACCCACGACGGAAGAATCGTGCTCACGCACGATATTGTGTGGTAGGACTCACGCACATTCCCGAATAGAAAAATTGTACTCACGCACGAAAATGTCGTGACTCAAGAAAAATGTCGTGACTCACAAATAGTTTTATGAGTAAATTACCTGAGAGACATGTCTGAAAACATGAGCATGATTAAAATCGAGATCGTTATTAAACGCTGAACATGCTGGGTGTCACTACAATTGTAAATGAATTCAACACGTAAGTATTTTACATCCGCGGACGGAATTTCTTTCGTAAGCGTATTTTTAATAAATCCGTTACTCACGCAAACTCACGAACGACATTTGGTTTGTTAATCACGATAACGCACACTTACGCCGTTGCCATGTTACGTGCACACCTCTAATCTACTATCCATTCCACCATAATATTCAGGGTAGAGGTGTTCATGTGCCACAAAATTTTCGTGCTTCACGCATCTACGCACTCTCACGAAGTAGATTTCAAACGAAACACACAATAGTCTTTCACTATAAGTTTCCGGAATGAGTTAAATGTCGTGTGACAGGAAATCGTTCATTAGTGAAGTCTTCCAAGTTTTCGTGAGTCACGAAGTTTTTATGCGGAAGTGCCGTTAACTAAACATAGAATCGGGCGGCACTCATTGTTAAGAGAGAAGTAGACCCAATAGTCTCAATGAGCCTAAAATAAAGCGTTGTCACTATACGTAATGAGTTTTAACAAGTATATACGGCCGCAAGTTCGGCCAGGCCGAATCTTATGTACCCACCACCATGGATTGCGTAGAAACTTCTACGAAAGACTGTCATCCACAATCGAATTACTTGGGTTGTGGTATCTTAAAACTTCTTATTCCTGCATGGTTGTTGGATACCATATACTAACATCACGTACCAAATTTCAACCGAATGGGAAGAATTTTGCTCTTTCAAGGGGCTCAGGAGGTCAAATCTGGGGATCGGTTTATATGGGGCCTATATATAATTATGGACCGATATCGACCAATTTTTGCATGGGAGTTTGAGGCCATATATTAACACCACGTACCAAATTTCAACTGAATCAGATGAATTTTGGTCTTCCAAGAGGTTCCGGAGGTCAAATCTGGTGATCGGTTTATATGGGGGCTATATATAATTAAGGACCGATGTGGACCAATTTTTGCATGGTTCTTAGAGACCATATACTGACACCATGTACCAAATTTCAGCCGGATCGGATGAAATTTGCTTCTCTTAGGGGCCTCGCAAGCAAAATCGGGGGATCGGTTTATATGGGGGCTATATATAATTATGAACCGATGTGGACCAATTTTTGCATGGTTGTTAGAGACCATATACCAACATCATGTACCAAATTTCAGCCGGATCGGATGAAATTTGCTTCTCTTAGGGGCCTCGCAAGCCAAATCGGGGGATCGGTTTATATGGGGGCTATATATAATTAAGAACCGATGTGGACCAATTTTTGCATGGTTCTTAGAGACCATATACTGACACCATGTACCAAATTTCAGCCGGATCGGATGAAATTTGCTTCTCTTAGGGGCCTCGCAAGCAAAATCGGGGGATCGGTTTATATGGGGGCTATATATAATTATGAACCGATGTGGATCAATTTTTGCATGGTTGTTAGAGACCATATACTAACACCATGTACCAAATTTCAGCCGGATCGGATGAAATTTGCTTCTCTTAGGGGCCTCGCAAGCCAAATCGGGGGATCGGTTTATATGGGGGCTATATATAATTATGGACCGATGTGGACCAATTTTTGCATGGTTGTTAGAGACCATATACTAACACCATGTACCAAATTTCAGCCGGATCGGATGAAATTTGCTTCTCTTAGAGGCCTCGCAAGCCAAATTTTGGGGTCCGTTTATATGGGGGCTATACGTAAAAGTGGACCGATATGGCCCATTTGCAATACCATCCGACCTACATCAATAACAACTACTTGTGCCAAGTTTCAAGTCGATAGCTTGTTTCGTTCGGAAGTTAGCGTGATTTCAACAGACGGACGGACGGACGGACGTACGGACATGCTCAGATCGACTCAGAATTTCACCACGACCCAGAATATATATACTTTATGGGGTCTTAGAGCAATATTTCGATGTGTTACAAACGGAATGACAAAGTTAATATACCCCCCATCCTATGGTGGTGGGTATAAAAATAATAAACAAGTTTGCTGTACTGTTTATTTCAGCGCCTTCTTCTATATTATTTGAAGTATATCAGTTCAATGCTTACGTTGACGTGTTCTATAGTATGTACAAAGACTTTAAACAATACAAATATTAGATTTAACATTTATTTTCAATTTACCTTTTGTCCAGATGGAAAATACAGCCAAAAATCACAACCAAGCATGCCTATATATAGACTAGACACTTCCTAAGGAGGAGTTCCATCACCTCTTCTTTGGAAGGTTGGTAAAAACAACCTTCTGGTTTCCCTAAAACAAGAAAGGGTAAAATTGGTACCATACGCAGATGATGTAGCTTTAGCGGTCAGGGGAAAATTCCCATCCAGCAGTCGACAAGTACAGCGAATGGCGTGCTTGTGTATCTCAGGCGCATTCAGTAAGACAGGAACAGATTCCCTTAATGTCATGTTGCATATATTGCCTATAGACATATTAGCCAACCAGTCAGCAGCAACAAAGCCAGTACAATTGAGTGAGCTATCGCTGTGGTCGGAAAAAACGAGCGGTGGCTCCAAACTGGATGGAAAAAGTGGGTATATTCTAAAGACCTGGAAGTAAAACTAGCGAAACGTTTGCATAATAACTGTAGTGTTTTTCAGGCTGAAATATTAGCAATAGGAGAGGTGGCGAATTAGCTGAGAAGTAATGTTCCAACAAATCTTTGCATGAATATATACTCAGAAAGTCAACCTGCAATAAAATCCTTGGGCACTGTTCCTAAACTCGACAACGGCCATCGACTGCCGCAAATCTCTCAACGATATGCCCAGCAAAAAATATTTCAGCAGTAAGAGTTTAGTTGCGCTTTTTGGTATACAATAAAGTAGGCAGTGCATCCACACTGCATTAATCGGTAGCAATAACGTAAACGAGTACTCTAACTAGTTTATGATCATTCGTTTACGTTATTGCAACCAATTCGTGCAGTATAGATGCATGAAAGGTAGTACTGTTTTCCTTCATGCCAACAATTCTATACTCAAGATTATGTATCACTTCTGAGCAATATTTCTATTAAAATGAGCAATTATATCATCGCTATGTAGAAGCTGTACCTTGCATATTCTGTTGGCATGCCTCTGGCTACCTGCAAGCTCTTACTGGGTGAGAAAGCTGTTATGATGGCGAATATGCGATGGGAGAATTGCAAGGGTTGCAACGACTCTAGGCAAATATGGTCCCATCTTAACTTAAACTGCATAGTAGATATGTTACTCTTTCAAGACGTCAGACATCACTCTTGATATCTGCTATAACGGGTAGCTGCTTGATAGGCGAGTTTGCAAAAACTATTGGCGCGAAGTATAATGACTGGAATCAACTCAACACCTCTTGTGTGAGTGTCCTTTTTTGTACGCGAATTTTAGGAGCGTACGCGAATTTTAGGAGCATACAGCTTTAGATTTCTGGAGACTTGGAAAATGTTTTTGGAACAGTCTGGTTGGTTCAGTAGTCGAATGGTGTTTTCTTTTCTGAAAAAAAACTGTTTTGCCTTCATTTTGTCTGTACAGAATGCGCATTTTGACAGCAACCTAAAAAATGCTATCGTTTCTGCGGGCAGAAAATAATTCAAAGGAGCAAACAGGGCAATCGCAGCACACTGGTTTGTCAGTAGTGCTGAAAATGCCCACAATTTGCCTCTATGCGTGGCACTATTTTCACAACGGCATTCGAAGCTTTTTCGCACTTTTTCCTGTTTTTATACCCTCCACCATAGGAGGGGGTTCATTAACTTTGTCATTCCGTTTGTAACACATCGAAATTTTGCTCCAAGACCCCATAAATACCCCATATTCTGGGTCGTGGTGAAATTCTGAGTCGATCTGACCATGTCCGTCCGTCCGTCTGTTGCAATGACGCTAACTTCCGAACGAAACAAGCTATCGACTTGAAACTTGGCACAAGTAGTTGCTATTGATGTAGGTTGGATAATATTGCAAATGGGCCATATCGGTCCACTTTTACGTATAGCCCCCATATAAACGGACCCCCAAATTTGGCTTGCAGACCCTCTAAGAGAAACAAATTTCATCCGATCCAGTTGAAATTTGGTACGTGGTGTTAGTCTATGGTCTCTAACAACCATGCAAAAATTGGTCCACATCGGTCCAAAATTATATTTAGCCCCCACATAAACCGATCCCCCGATTTGGCTTTCGGAGCCTCTAAGAGCAGCAAATTTCATCCGATCCGGCTGAAATTTTGTACATCGTGTTAGTATATGGTCTTTAATTACCATGCAAAAATTGGTCCACATCGGTGCATAATTATATATAGCCCCCATATAAACCGATCACCAGATTTGACCTCTGGAGCCTCTTGGAAGACCAAAATTAATCTGATTCAGTTGCTATTTGGTATGTGGTGTTAATATATGGCCTCAAACACCCATGCAAAAATTGGTCGGAATCGGTCCATAATTAGATATATTTAACAACCATGCCAAAAGTGGTCCATATCAGTCCATAATCATATATAGCCCCAAAATAAACCGATCCAGAGGTTTGGTTTTGGAGCCTCTTGGAGGAGCAAACTTAATCCGAGTCAGTTGAAATTTGGTACATTGTGCTAGTACATGGCCGTTAACAACCATGCCTAACTAGGTCCATATCGGTCTATAGTTATATATAGCCCTGAGATAAATCGATCCCCAATCACACAAAAATTGGTCCATATCAAGTTCATAATTGTATATAGCCATATAAGCGACCCCCATATTTCAATTCTGGCTCCCTACATACCGTGCAAAAGTCCATATCGATTCGTAATTATTTGTAGACTTACCTACACATACATTTTTTGTGTAATATATACCACGTATGGACTAACTCACAATTTAGAAAACGATTTAAGATACCACAACCCAAGTAATTCGATTGTGGATGACAGTCTTTCGTAGAAGTTTCTACGCTATCCATGGAGGGTACATAAGATTCGGCCTGGCCAAACTTACGCCCATATATACTTGTTTTTTTTTTTTTAGAACAGAACCTAAAAAGAACATTTTGCCGGGCAAAACGTAAAAGAAATGCGCATTTTTTAAAAGAAAAGAAAATAAATCGGGCTGCCACTTTAACCTAACCTAGACTAGTATTTAATGCAAACACAGGCGCATTTAAAGAAACTTCGTTCAAATAAAACAAGCCACTATAGATAGCTTTCCGGGAAGCACATATATTTTTGGGCATTGCTGTGACATTGTTGTTTGTTTTATGTGAACATAACATATAATATGTTTAAAATATTTTCGACCCAAAAAATACTCAATGTTTCTCCCAAACAAGATTGTGTTCTTTCTGAATTTACAAATTAGCAAGTCGAACATTAATATTTTTATACCCTCCACCATAGGATGGGGGTATATTAACTTTGTCATTCCGTTTGTAACACATCGAAATATTGCTCTAAGACCCCATAAAGTATATATATTCTGGGTCGTGGTGAAATTCTGAGTCGATCTAAGCATGTCCGTCCGTCCGTCCGTCTGTCCGTCTGTCCGGCTGTCCGTCCGTCTGTGGAAATCACGCTAACTTCCGAACGAAACTAGCTCTCGACTTGAAACTTGGCACAAGTAGTTGTTATTGATGTAGGTCGGATGGTATTGAAAATGGGCCATATCGGCCCACGTTTACGTATAGCCCCCATATAAACCGATCCCCAAATTTGGCCTGCGGAGCCTTCCGGAGCAGCAAAATTCATCCGATCCGGTTGAAATTTGGTACGTGGTCTAAGTATACGGTCTCTAACAACCATGCAAAAATTCGTCCATATCGGTCCATAATTATATATAGCCCCCATATAAACCGATCCCCAGATTTGACCTCCGGAGCCTCTTGGAGGGGCAAAATTCATCCGATCCGGTTGAAATTTGGTACCTGATGTTAGAATACGGTCTCTAACAACCATGCAAAAATTGGTCCATATCGGTCCATAAATATATATAGCTCCCATATAAACCGATCCCCAGATTTGACCTCCGGAGCCTCTTGGAGGAGCAAACTTCATCCTACCCGATTGAAATTTGGTACGTGGTGTTAGTATATGGTCTCTAACAACCATGCAAAAACTGGTCCATATCGGTTCATAATTATATATAGCTCCCATATAAACCGATCCCCAGATTTGACCTCCGGAGCCTCTTGGAGGGGCAAAATTCATCCGATCCGTTTGAAATTTGGTACCTGATGTTAGTATACGGTCTCTAACAAGCATGCAAAAATTGGTCCATATCGGTCCATAATTATATATAGCTCCCATATAAACCGATCCCCAGATTTGAACTCTGGAGCCTCTTGGATGAGCAAAATTCATCCGATCCAATTGAAATTTAGTACGTGGTGTTAGTATATGGTCTCTAACAACCATGCAAAAATTGGTCCATATCGGTCCATAATTATATATAGCTCCCATATAAACCGATCCCCAGATTTGACCTCCGGAGCCTCTTGGAGGAGCAAAAGTCATCCGATGCGGTTGAAATTTGGTACATTTCGTTAGTATATGGCCTCTAACAGCCATGTAAAAATTGTCAAATTTTACTACTATAGAAAGTTTTGTCAAAATTTCATTTCTATAGAAAGTTTTGTAAAAAGTTTATTTCTATAGCAATGTTTGTCAACATTTTATTTCCATAGAAAATTTTGTCAAAATTTTATTTCTATTGAAAATTTTGTAAAAAAAATTATTTCTGTAGAAAATTTTGTCAACATTTTATTTCTATAGAACATTTTGTCAACATTGTATTTCTATAGAACATTTTGTCAACATTTTATTTCTATAGAAAATTTTGTCAAAATTTTATTGCTATAGAAAATTTTGTCAACATTTTACTTCCATAGAAAATTTTGTCAACATTTTATTTCTATAGAAAATTTTGTCAAGTTTTTATTTCTATAGAAAATTTTGTCAAAATTTTATTTCTATAGAAAATTTTGTCAAACTGAATTATATACGTATTTAATCGGCCTTTTTTTTTTTTTGTTTAATATATACCCCTTATGGACTAACTTACAATTTAGAAGACAGTGTTAAAAAGTTTTACGATACCTTGCCATCGGCAAGTGTTATCGCAACCCAAGTAATTCGATTGTGGATGACAGCCTTTAGTAGAAGTTCCTACGCAATCCATGGTGGAGGGTACATAAGATTCGGCCTGGCCGAACTTACGGCCGTATATACTTGTTTAAACTTATTTTTTTAACGATAACCATTCAAAAAGTACACTATTTATAAATCTTAAACAATATTTTTCCAAACGTTACATAAATAACAAGTAAGTAAAGTCTAAAGTCGGGCGGGGCCGACTATATTATACCCTTCACCCCAATGTAGGCCAAAATTTGTGTTACCATCTCAACTACTTCACATTTGCTGGAAGCTATATAAAGGAGACAATAGTTGTGTTCCTTTACGTACTACTAGTTACTAAAGGGTGATTTGTTAAGAGCTTGATAACTTTTTTTTAAAAAAAACGCATAAAATTTGCAAAATCTCATCGGTTCTTTATTTGAAACGTTAGATTGGTCCATGACATTTACTTTTTGAAGATAATTTCATTTAAATGTTGACCGCGGCTGCGTCTTAGGTGGTCCATTCGGAAAGTCCAATTTTGGGCAACTTTTTCGAGCATTTCGGCCGGAATAGCCCGAATTTCTTCGGAAATGTTGTCTTCCAAAGCTGGAATAGTTGCTGGCTTATTTCTGTAGACTTTAGACTTGACGTAGCCCCACAAAAAATAGTCTAAAGGCGTCAAATCGCATGATCTTGGTGGCCAACTTACCGGTCCATTTCTTGAGATGAATTGTTCTCCGAAATTTTCCCTCAAAATGGCCATAGAATCGCGAGCTGTGTGGCATGTAGCGCCATCTTGTTGAAACCACATGTCAACCAAGTTCAGTTCTTCCATTTTTGGCAACAAAAAGTTTGTTAGCATCGAACGATAGCGATCGCCATTCACCGTAACGTTGCGTCCAACAGCATCTTTGAAAAAATACGGTCCAATGATTCCACCAGCGTACAAACCACACCAAACAGTGCATTTTTCGGGATGCATGGGCAGTTCTTGAACGGCTTCTGGTTGCTCTTCACTCCAAATGCGGCAATTTTGCTTATTTACGTAGCCATTCAACCAGAAATGAGCCTCATCGCTGAACAAAATTTGTCGATAAAAAAGCGGATTTTCTGCCAACTTTTCTAGGGCCCATTCACTGAAAATTCGACGTTGTGGCAGATCGTAAGTCTATTCATGATGAAATGTCAAAGCATACTGAGCATCTTTCTCTTTGACACCATGTCTGAAATCCCACGTGATCTGTCAAATACTAATGCATGAAAATCCTAACCTCAAAAGAATCACCCTTTACTTTTACTAGTTTTTACTAGAAACCGTTCCTCAACCCCAAAAAATAGTAAAAGTAGTAAACAATTTTAAGAGAACAATGTCAAAATGCATGTCTCTTTTAAATTTTTTTTACTACAAGTTACTCGACAAATTCTTTCGAGTAAAAGTTGTAGATATGTCATGACAAAAATAATTACTTGTTTTCAAATTTTCCAAACTAAAGTAGTTCCAAAAAGCTTTTTTTTGGAAATAATTCTGTAACTTTTTTATGGATTAAGATATCATCATAATTTTTTCTTTGTGCCAAAGCTGAAATGTTTTTCTCTATATATAGAGGTTTGTAGGTCCCTAGTAGATTCACGGGCTGGTCTATAGACGTTGGAAGTTGGACACCTCGGATGTATGAAATTTAGTGTTACTTGGCAAACGCGCAATTATGCACCGATTTTCATGATTTTTGCTTTGCTGGATAGAACTTATAAACTACCATAAAAAGATTGTGTATGTGTGCGAATTAAAGGTCTGCACAAGTATGCTTGAAAGCGATTTCAAATGGCTTGAATTTTTATAGAACATTCAAAACATCAGCGCTTCGCAAAACAAACCGAACAAATACATCGTTCGACGACAGCATGGCTTGAAAACACAAGCACAACAAAAGGCAATCGAAACCAAAGCAAGCATAACAAATATCAAATACATGTTGCATAGAACATGTTGCTACTTGGGTTATAAATGTTTTGCGTGGGTTATGCATGTTCTACAGAACCTCAAGCAGCACAGCACATTGGTGTGATTTAATTTTGATTATTTCTAGAGTCGAACTTTTAGGATTAAAAATGAAAATAAATTACATTGACTTTCAATTTTAACATAAAAGAATTTTTAATTTTATTTATAGGTTTATAGTAAAAAAATATAGTTATTTCATTTAAAATAAAGGAAAATAAAATACCATTTCATGGTTTCATTTAATAAAACTATCAGTTCTTTAAAAAAAAGACAATTGTTGTCTTTTTAGATATGAAATAAAATAAACATTATATGTTCGTTTACTTATACTTAAATACTTATACTAAAATGGAAAATCTAATATAGCTTGAAAGAAAATGGCATCACAAAATAAATGGTAAACTTAGTACCGCCTTTAATGAAAAAAAAACTTACGTTCGGGGAATCCATGGCTTGCAAAATTTTCCTTGCACACACACACAGTTCAACGACTACGCACCAACTGTCCCAGCATTTAATTTTTTGCTTTCAGCTCTTTTAGAAGATGTTTCAAGCATAACAAAATGTTGCAAACACTTCAGAACATGCATACTAAAGGTCTGCACAAGCATATTTGAATTTTCAAATTTCAAAATGTTCTGCAACATGAATAGAACTTTCAAAACATAGCTATAAGCAAAACATTCAAACATCAAATAAAACAAATATCAGAACATAACCTACCCATATTTGCTTGCAAACGAACGATGTTTTGAAGGTTCTATTCGAAACCAAGCATCAAAGTTGCAAGCATTATAGAACCTGTATGCATGTTCTGAAGTGTTTGCAACATTTTGTTATGCTTGAAACATCTTCTAAAAGAGCTGAAAGCAAAAAATTAAATGCTGGGACAGTTGGTGCGTAGTCGTTGAACTGTGTGTGTGTGCAAGGAAAATTTTGCAAGCCATGGATTCCCCGAACGTAAGTTTTTTTTTCATTAAAGGCGGTACTAAGTTTACCATTTATTTTGTGATGCCATTTTCTTTCAAGCTATATTAGATTTTCCATTTTAGTATAAGTATTTAAGTATAAGTAAACGAACATATAATGTTTATTTTATTTCATATCTAAAAAGACAACAATTGTCTTTTTTTTTAAAGAACTGATAGTTTTATTAAATGAAACCATGAAATGGTATTTTATTTTCCTTTATTTTAAATGAAATAACTATATTTTTTTACTATAAACCTATAAATAAAATTAAAAATTCTTTTATGTTAAAATTGAAAGTCAATGTAATTTATTTTCATTTTTAATCCTAAAAGTTCGACTCTAGAAATAATCAAAATTAAATCACACCAATGTGCTGTGCTGCTTGAGGTTCTGTAGAACATGCATAACCCACGCAAAACATTTATAACCCAAGTAGCAACATGTTCTATGCAACATGTATTTGATATTTGTTATGCTTGCTTTGGTTTCGATTGCCTTTTGTTGTGCTTGTGTTTTCAAGCCATGCTGTCGTCGAACGATGTATTTGTTCGGTTTGTTTTGCGAAGCGCTGATGTTTTGAATGTTCTATAAAAATTCAAGCCATTTGAAATCGCTTTCAAGCATACTTGTGCAGACCTTTAATGCATACAGGTTCTATAATGCTTGCAACTTTGATGCTTGGTTTCGAATAGAACCTTCAAAACATCGTTCGTTTGCAAGCAAATATGGGTAGGTTATGTTCTGATATTTGTTTTATTTGATGTTTGAATGTTTTGCTTATAGCTATGTTTTGAAAGTTCTATTCATGTTGCAGAACATTTTGAAATTTGAAAATTCAAATATGCTTGTGCAGACCTTTAGTGCGAATATATCTAATATTTGCTAGATAGGACCTTACAATTTATTTTTTTGCAAAATTTGAACAAAGTGGGGTCTGTATTTTGAGTCTAGAAGGACTACATTCCTTATAAAATTCTACGTATTCTGGAGGAAAATTTTGTGCACACCCTCAAAAAAAATCGCTTCTTTAACATATGTTCCAAACATATTTTGTAGGAAGCACATATATTATTGGATACTGCCGAAAGATTAATATGTTTGTTTTATGTGAACATATTATATGTTTGGAAGCATATTGAGCCCAAAAATATTATATGCTTGGAAGAATTTTTCGCAAAGACGATTGTGCTCATTCCCTAACATACTCGTAATTTTCACTTCCACGAAATATTTTAGTTCTTGGCACCTTTTTCTGTAATACAAATAATGTTGAAGAAATTATTCACTTTTATAAATTTTACCTTTCGCCTGCACGGAGAATCGAACCGAGGACCATACAGTTTGTAAGCCAACACACTATCCACTGGGCTACGTAGCTGTTATAGTCACCAGTAGATAATTATCGTTATAAGTTACATTTATATAGCATAGTTTGCAGCGCCCATGAGCCCATGCAAACATAACATTATTTAACAGAAACATACATTTGTTTGCTACGTGGAGCAGTGGTTAGCATGCCTGCCTTGCATGCAAAGGATCGTGGGTTCAATCCCTACTCCGACCGAACACTTTTTTGTTTTTTTTTTTTAATTTACACATTTATATTTATACTATATTAAATTTTTATAATGAAACTTCGAAATGTGGGTTATTAAAGATTTATAGTCAGTAACAGTGCATGGTATAAACGAAATTGACTGATTTTTGGATAAAATATTATTTTTTTATGGCAAAAATAATAATTTTGTAACAAAAACTGTTGGAAGGAATTCAAAAACTCTAACAAAAGAAGAACGTGGAGTCGAGTATAAACATACATAAAAATTTTATAATATAAACACAAATTTATTTAGGCATGAACACTTTTTTACTAGCATTTAACAACATCGCTCTAAAATGCCTTTTATTTTTCTTTAATAATTCATTTTAAAGAAAATAAACTTTTTAAATTGTTTTAGCTGCAAAACTCGAACTTAATGCCCGCTTTTATATTTGAAGGTGTCCGTCAACTCCTCGTGGACTACTTATTAATAAGGAGGAACTAAACTTTGTTGTTATACATTTTACTTTGTAATTTTTCACTATTTCCTCCTTATTTTATTTTACTGTCCCAACTCTAGAAAGAGTATAGTGCCCTTTTGTTATTTTTATGAAGACCCCTTTTTTCTTTTAACGAAAAATTGTGCCCATAGTGCCAAAATGATAAACAAAACACATGTCCACACATACATA
The DNA here is from genome assembly GCF_050003625.1 of Haematobia irritans. Lineage (NCBI taxonomy): Eukaryota > Metazoa > Arthropoda > Insecta > Diptera > Muscidae > Haematobia > Haematobia irritans. The sequence continues at coordinate 84,092,431 of NC_134399.1, read as the reverse complement.
AAATGCTGCTCTCAAGGCGAAAACACAGGCTTTTTTTCAAATGTCTATTCTCTTGGTTCCGAATGTCCATTCTCTTTATTCAAATTAAATAATATTTAGACTTAAGCATATCAAATTTTTGGCCTGATCATAAAACAGTTTTCCGAAGCAATATACAAGCGGTTTCACACAATTGTTCTCTTTTGATTCTTTTGCTGTGTTATGTTGATATCTTTCGTCAACTCTCCCGGTTTCCATCTCTATTTCTTTCTCTATACTCTATCTCTGTTGCTCTCTGAAAAAAATATCACAACATATGTATGTTTAGTCGAAATTTGTAAATTTATATATGTTTGCATTCACACATATGATTTTTATGAAGCATTCATGCCCCAAACATAATATATTCTAACATATTAACATGGATGTCCCAAACATTTAGTGCTAGTTTAGGAACATTACATGTTTGCACTTAAATATATTGTGTTTCAAAATTGTGCCCGAAACACATTTTGTTTATATCGGAACATATGAAAAACATATTTTTCTAACAGTGCACCTTTGTGCTTTAGATTTAACGTGTAGACTCCACAATTTGGAATTTCAAAACAATGCCGAACCAATACCACTTGTTTCGAAAAACAAGTACCAAAACATTGACCGACCAAATTCGGCACACCCTTTAATGGACCAAATGTACCTCTACGTTTTGAATTTCATGCAAATCGGATAAAAGTTTTAATGTCTATGTCATGAAGACCCCAATTGGGGGGTCGGTTCATATGGAAGCAAAATCGAAACTTAGGCCGAAGTAGTTCCATCTTCAAAATTGACCTGCATGTAGAAGAAAAACGTGTCTGGTAAAATTTCAGCACTATAGATTCATTATTGAAGCAAGTAGCCTGATTACAACAGATAGCCAGACAGAGAGACATCGTCTTATAATTTTTCCGTGATCAAGACTATATATACTTTCTATAGTCAGAATTCGTTATTTGTATGTGTTACCAACGGAATGAAAAACCCCACCTTATAAGATACTGATAATATGCGCTATTACTCTACTTTATGGCCCAGAAGCCAGAGTTTTACTTTGATTAAAAATTTTGCAAAAGGAGTACTTTTTATAAAAAAGTAAAAACCATAGCTTCTTTCTATCGTAATAAGGATTTCGAAGTTTCCTGCAAAAATCTGCGATTTGTCAAAAAAATTTCGATATAAAAGTATTTAATTTACCTACATGTTTTGAAAATATTTATTCAAATCACAATGCTTCTTTTGTTTTTTTGACATTTTTAAAATTTTTACTATATTTTCGTTCCTGTACATTTAACAAATATAGAAATCTGAGAGGATTTTCAATATTTCTCTCTTTTACTACTTTTTTCTACGAGTAAAGTAAAGGAACACACCTAATTTTTTCACTTCTACAAAATCTCTAGAATTAAAATTTAAATCGGCTAACGCTATCCAATGTGTAACAGTCTACCATATTTCCCCAACTCTGGTGTACGTATATATGGGAGCTATATATAAACTGAACCGATTTTGACTAAATTTGACATGTATAGTTAGAATAATAATTCTGCTATCTACACTGAAAAAAATATTGTCGTGAGGTCAAAGATTTCATGGCTTTAAAATACGGATGCAAATTTTGCTTAGCACGGAAGACGAAATTCTCTACCATAAAGTTTTTTCCTTGTCCAAAAGTCGATAAACTTTTCAATGAAGTCGTATTATCCTTATAATTAAGTGATTTCACTTAATAATGGGTATCATAACATGAAAGAAAAAATGTTTGGGCTAAGGTCAACTTGACTTTAATAACTCAGAAAAATTCTTTACATTTAATGAAATTGTCTTTAAATTTGTTGCCTTTTTGCATCTTGACTACAAAGCAAAAAATCTTCAAATATAGGACATATTTTTCAACACTTCATTTTAAGACGTTTATTACTTGAAACATAGCATACTTTCTACTGGAAGTCAAGTCTTAATTTGGAAAATAAAGTTGTCGTTAACTCGTTTTTAAAGGACTTTGATAGCATATGAAGAAAAAAAGCTGAAAAAGCGAAAAATTAAAATTTGCTTCCTAGAAGCAAGTACACAAAACCCAAATTTAAAAGAGAATTGTGTCTTAAAAGTATCCTTACTTGTATTCTCCGCTTCTTTGGCTCGGAATCAATACCAAAATTTCTAAAGTAAAGACAAAATCTTTGGAACCGGGCATGCTTTTTTTTCAGTGTATGCGAAATTTCACGTAAATGGGAGTATAACTTTGGCCTCCCTGGTCATATGAGTGCAAATCTGACGGAAGATATATATGGGAGCCATATCTAAATCTGATCCGATTTCAACCAAATTTGCCACAATTACCGATACTACTAAACGTACTCCTTGTGCGAAATTTGAAGCAAATCACGGCAAAACCCTGGATTTTGAGGCCATATATGTTCAAATCGGACGAAAGATATATATGGGAGCTATATCTAAATCTGAATCGATTTTGACCATATTTGGCACATGCAATAGTATCGTTAAAAGTACCGCTTGTGCAAAATTTGAAGTAAGCCAGGGCAAATCTCTGGCTTTTGAGACCATATAAGTCCAAATCGGGCGAAAGATATATATGTGAGTTATATCTAAATCTGAACCGATTTTAACAAAATTTGACACACTTAACGATACTATTAAACGTACCCCTTGTGCAAAATTTGAAGCAAATCACGGCAAAACTCTGGCTTTTGTGGCCATATAAGTTCAAATCGGACGAAAGATATATATGGGAGCTATATCTAAATTTGAACCCATTTCAATCAAATTTACCAAGCATTGGTAGAATGTCAATTCTACCCTCTGTGCAAAATTTCACGAAGATCGGTAGTAAACTTTGGCCTCTGTGGTCATATGAGTCTAAATCGGACGAAAGATATATATGGGAGCTATATCTAAATCTGAACCGATTTGGCTGATATTTTGCAAGATTTTCGAGATTCATAAAATATTTGGATGTACGGTATTTCAAGAAAATCGGTTCATAAACACGCTAACTATGACCAAATCGGGGATAAATATATATGGTAGCTATATCTAAATTTGAACCGATTTTTTCCAAAACCAATAGCGATTGTCTCTGCCCCAAGAAACGGCCCTATGCCAAATTTGAGGACGATCGGACTTAAATTGCGAGCTGTACTTTGTGCACAAAATTACATATACAGACAGACGGACGGACAGACAGACAGACGGGCATCGCTAAATCGACTCAGAATTTAATTCTAAGCCGATCGGTATACTAAAAGATGGGTCTATGACCACTATTTCTTGGCGTTACATACAAATGCACAAACTTATTATACCCTGTACCACAGTAGTGGTGAAGGGTATAAAAATCATTAAATTAATAAACCAAAATTTAGCAACTATGGTGTTTATGTCTTCGCTAGATTTATCGTTGTACGACTAGCCACCGCTAGATGTACACGCGGCTACAACGTTTTATGTCATCAGGGATGATTTTGTGTAATGGTTCGGCAGAATATAATGCCCAAAACCTCATTTATAAAATACTAATAACCTACGTTTTCGAAACTTGAGATTAAAATACATCCCAAAAACACAAACTTGTAAACAACACTAAAATTCAAAAATTTTTCAAGGGATTAGGGTAATATTCAAGTTGATAAATAGTTGAGAAAATCACATTCTCAAAAAAACAGACATTACCATCAACAGTAAAATTCAACACATAATCAATAATTTCTCAAATGCAATCCTGAAATTGAATTGAAATGCATTGCTACTCAAACAGCTTCAGATTTGAAGCAAATTTAAAATTAACATTATACCTGTTTTCTTTTAGTATTTAATGCAACATTTGTACGAGCTATCCAGAACATCCTTGCACTGGTGTTCTGTCCAGAACATCTCATCGTGCCAAATAGTTGATGAAAATAATTTTTCAATTTACATTGGTGCTTAATACTATCTATTGCTTGATTGAAGCAATTGCAATCAAAATTTAATTGGATCAACTAATTTTGTGATTAAAGGCAAAACATATTTTGTCCTTATAGTTAAGTTATAGATTCGACCAGGTATATTTACACGAAAGAAAATTTTGTTTGACTAAGGCCACTTCTAAAATTTTTTCAAAAGTAATGAAATCGTCTTTAAGTTTGTTGACTACAAAACAAAAATACCCTCATAAATAATTTATTTCAATGACGTTTTTTACTTGAAACATAGCATCATTTCTACAAATTCCGAGTCTAAATTTGGTAGTTGTCTTTAATAAGTTTATAAAGGCCTTTGATAGCATATGTAACTTGAAAAAAAAAACAAATTTATTAAAATTTGTTTTCTAAAATCAAGTACGTATAACTTAGATTCATAAAGAGAATTGTGTCTTAAATGTATCCCTAATTAAATTCTCTTAACTTCTTTGGCTCGGAATTAAAACAAAGATTATTAGTGTGAAAACAACATCTTTGGATTCGGACATGCATTTTCCCAGTGCACATGTAAAACTAACCTTAAAAACCCAGAAAAAAAGTAATCCAAAAAAGTTACCAATATGAACGAGTATATACGCCCGTAAGATCGGCCAGGCCGAATCTTTGTACCCTCCACCATGGATTGCGTACACCCTCAAAAAAAATCGCTTCTTTAACATATGTTCCAAACATATTTTGCAGGAAGCACATATATTATTGCATACTGCCGAAACATTAATATGTTTGTTTTATGTGAACATATTATATGTTTGGAAGCATTTTGAGCCAAAAATATTATATGCTTGGAAGAATTTTTCCCAAACACGATTGTGCTCATTCCCTAACATACTCGTAATTTTCACTTCCACGAAATTTTATAGTTATTGGCACCTTTTTCTGTAATACAAATAATGTTGAAGAAATTATTCACTTTTATAAATTTTTAAAATTTTACCTTTCGCCTGCACGGAGAATCGAACCGAGGACCATACAGTTTATAAGCCAACACACTATCCACTGGGCTACGTAGCTGTTATAGTCACCAGTAGATAATTATCGTTTTAAGTTACATTTATATAGCATAGTTTGCAGCGCCCACGAGCCCATGCAAACATAACATTATTTAACAGAAACATACATTTGTTTGCCACGTGGAGCAGTGGTTAGCGGTTAGCATGTCTGCCTTGCATGCAAAGGGTCGTGGGTTCAACCCCTGCTCCGACCGAACATTTTTTTTTTTTTTTTAATTTACACATTTATATTTATACTATATTAATTTTTTTTAAATGAAACTTCGAAATGTGCGTTATTAAAGATTTATAGTCAGTAACAGTGCTTGATATAAACGAAATTGACTGATTTTTGGATAAAATATTATTTTTTATTGCAAAAATAACAATCTTGTACTAAAAAACTGTTTTTGTACAAAACTTTAAAATTTGGAAGGACTTCAAAAACTAACAAAAGAAGAAAGTGGAGTCGAGTATAAACATACATACATAATTTTATAATATAAACATAAATTTATTTAGGAGTGAACAGTTTTTTACTAGCATTTAACACCATCGCTCTAAAATTCCTTTTATTTTTCTTTAATAATTCATTTTAAAGAAAATAAACTTTTTAAATTGTTTTAGCTGTAAAACTCGAACTTAATGCCCGCTTTTAAATTTGATGGTGTCCGTCAACTCCTCGTGGACTACTTTTTAATAAAGAGGAACTAAAGTTTGTTTTTTTACATTTTACTGTGTAATTTTTCACTATTTCCTCCTTATTTCATTTTACTCTCCCAACTCTAAGAAAGTATAGTGCCCTTTCGTTATTTTTATGAAGACCCCTGATTTCTTTTAACGAACCAAGAAAAAAATTGTGCCCATAATGCCAAAATGATAAACCCAACGCACGTCCACACATACATAAAATGCTGCTCTCAAGGCGAAAACATATGCTGTTTGTTTTTCAAATGTCTATTCTCTTGGTTCCTAATGTCTATTCTCTTTATTCAAATTAAATAATATTTAGACTTAAACATATCAAATTTTTGGCCTTATCATAAAACAGTTTTCCGAAACAACATACAAGCGGTTTCACAGAAATTGTTCTCTTTTGACTCTTTTGCTGTGTTATATTGATATCTTTCGTCAACTCTCCCGGTTTCCATCTCTATTTCTCTCTATACTCTCTCTGTCGCTTTGAATAAAATATCACAACATATGTATGTTTAGTCGAAATTTGTAAATTTATATATGTTTGTATTCACACATATGATTTTTATGAAACATTCATGCCACAAACATAATATATTCTAACATACTAACATAGATGTCCCAAACATTTAGTGTTAGTTTAGGAACATTACATGTTTGCACTTAAATATATTGTGTTTAAAAATTGTGCCCGAAACACATTTTGTCTATATCGGAACATATGAAAAACATATTTTTCTAACAGTGCGGGTATATATTAAACAACAAAAGGCCCATTAAATACGTGTATAATTCAGTTTGACAAAATTTTCTATAGAAATAAAATTTTGACAAAATTTTCTATAAAAATAAAATTTTGATAAAATTTTCTATAGAAATAAATTATTGATAAAATATCATATAGAAATAACATTTTGACCCAACTTTCTACAGTAATAAAATTTTGGCAAAATTTCATATAGAAATAAAATGTCGACAAAATTTCATATAGAAATAAAATTTTGGTAGATTATTTTTGGCGATTTGGACTAATTTTTGTATGATTGGCCATTGGCTATATATAACTATAGACCGATATGACCCATTTTTGCTTAGCGGTCCCATACTAGAGCAATGGTACCAAATTTCAACCGAATCGGATGAATTTTGCTCCTCCAAGAGGCTCCGGAGGTCAAATCTGGTTATCGATTTATATGGGGGCTATATATAATTATGGACCGATATGGATCAATGTTTGCATGGTTATTAGAGTCCATATACTAACACCACGTACCAAATTTCAACCGGATCGAATGAATTTTGCTCCTCCAAGAAGTTCATGAAGTCAAATCTGTGGATCGATTTATATGGGGGCTATATATAATTATGGACCGATATGGACCAGTTTTTGCATGGATATTAGAGACCATATACTAACACCACCTACCAAATTTCAACCGGATCGGATGTATTTTGCTCCTTCACGAGGCTCCGGAGGTCAAATCTGGGGATCGGTTTATATGGGGACTATATATAATTATGAACCGATATGGACCAATTTTTGCATGGTTATTAGAGACCAATACTAACACCACGTACCAAATTTCAAACGGATCGACCTACATCAATAAGCCATCGTGGTGCAATGGTTAGCATGCCCGCCTTGCATGCACAAGGTCGTGGCTTCGACCGAACACCAAAAGTTTTTCATCCGTGGATTGACCTACCTCAATAATACTGGTGACATTTCTGAGGGTTACAAAGCTTCTCCAAGTGGTTTCATTGCAATGTGGAACGCCGTACGGACTCGGCTATAAAAGGGAGGTCCTTGTCACTGAGCTTAACATAGAATCGGGCAGCAGTGATAAGAGAGAAGTTCACCAATGTGGTATCACAATGGACTGAATAGTGTAAGTGAGCCCGACACATCGGGCTATCACCTAACCTAACCTAACCTAACCTAAAACCTACATCAATAACAACTTCTTGTGCCAAGTTTCAAGTCGATAGCTTGTTTCGTTCGGAAGTTAGCGTGATTTCAACAGACGGACGGACGAACATGCTTAGATCGACTCAGAATTTCACCACGACCCAGAATATATATACTTTATGGGGTATTAGAGTAATATTTCGATGTGTTACAAACGGAATGACAAAGTTAATATACCACCCATCCTGTGGTGGAGGGTATAAAAAGGTCTAAAACTTAAAAAGAAAAACTTGCACAAATTGTTTTTTTAGTGTTTAACTTTCTGTACATTGTAATTTTATTTTAAGGCAGAATAACGATAACAGATTTGAATTTCCATTAACCCTTTAACTACCGCTGTCCACTTTGGAGGACATTCGAAAACGACAGCAAATTCTATTACCCCATATAGATTCGTTTTATTTCCCGATGTTATGTTAAAGTAGAGGCTTTAATCTAAATAACATATAAATATTTGCCATATTGGTGAGCACTAAAATGCATTTTTATAAACTACTTCAACAATAAACGTATGTCTCTGGTAAATGGACATTCATACAAAAACTATAGCTGATAGTTTTGTATTTTTTCTACCTCTCCGTAAGATATTATAGGCCAAATATCACTTATATCCATAAGGCCAATTGCTTACAAGTCAAGAATCAAATTTGCAGAACAAACTCATATAGTTCTTGAAGAAATATGCAGAAAGTCAACAATATGCAGAAAGTCAACAATTTTAGAGACGATTTTATTAATTTTGAAGAATTTTTTCGAATTATTAAGACCAAGTTGACTTTGGTCAAAAAATTTTTTCTTTCATGTAGGAAGCAGAGAATGAAGCCGACCCATTTTTGTTGGCTGCGGCTAACACTAAATTTTTGACTCCGGCGTCGGCGGCTTAACGGCTAATCCGATATAATTATATCTATTCGTCGGGGGGCAATTATCCATTACAAAATTAATTTGAAGTTATTCGAAGGGTAATGAGATTAGTTGTCCAACCAATCATACAATCAAATTTACATTCCATTCAAATTTTCTGAGCTAAATTTTTGCAAAATTATTATAGCAGCTTGTATTTGAGTGAATGTGGGTGAAAGGTTCTAAATTTTGGAAAAAGTAAGATAATTATTTATACATTTCTCCTATTTAAACCGATAATTTTAATTAATTGGCGATAAATTTGAGTCGAGAGGAGTCAACATATTCGGCGGCGGCGTCGATTGGCAAAAAATGTTCGGCTGCGACTGAAATCGGCGACTTCATTCTTTGGTAAGCGCACACAGTTCTAAGCCGAAACAGTTAACTATAAAGCAAAACAAGTATATACGGCCGTAAGTTCGGCCAGGCCGAAGCTTATGTACCCTCCACCATGAATTGCGTAGAAACTTCTTCTAAACACTGCCATCCACAATCGAATTACTTAAGTTGCGTAACGCTTGCCGATGGCAAGGTATCCTAAAACCTCCTAACACCGTTTTCTAAATTGTATGTAAGTCCATACGTGGTATATATTAAATCAAAAAAGATCGATTAAATACGAATATAATTCAATTTAACAAAATTTTCTATAGAAATAAAATTTTGGTAGATTATTTTTGGCTCGAGTGACACCATGATTATGAACCGATATGGACCAATTTTAGTATGGTTGTTAGCGGCCATATACTAACACCACGTTCCAAATTTGAACCGGATCGGATGAATTTTGCTGCTCCAAGAGGCTCCGGATGTCAAATCTGGAGAACGGTTTATATGGGGGCTATATATAATTATGGACCGATGTGGACCAATTTTTGCATGGTTGTTAGAGATCATATACTAACACCATGTTCCAAATTTCACCCGGATTGGATGAAATTTGCTTCTCTTAGAGACTCCGCAAGCCAAATCTGGGGATCGGTTTATATGGGGCTATACGTAAAAGTGGACCGATATGGCCCATTTGCAATACCATCCGACCTATATCCATAACAACTACTTGTGCCAAGTTTCAAGTCGATAGCTTGTTTCGTTCGGAAGTTAGCGTGATTTCAACAGAAGGACGGACATGCTAAGATCGACTCAGAATTTCACCTCGACCCAGAATATATATGCTTTATGGGGTCTTAGAGCAATATTTCGATGTGTTACAAACGGAATGACAAAGTTAATATACCCCCCATCCTATGGTGGAGGGTATAAAAACACTATTTGATTAAAAAGATTATCGACTTTTGGACAAGAATAAAACTTTATATGTGAGAAATGCGTCATCTATGCTAAGCAAAATTCGCAATCGTATTTTAAGGACGTGAATCTTCGGCCTCACGAAAATAGTTTTTTCGGTGTATAAAGTAAATCCTAAAAGAATTCGCTATTGCCTTAAATTTTTAATTGTCTTTTCAAAATCGATTTGTTATAAAGTATCCTATAAGAATTTTCTAATGTCCATATGTTGTGTGTTTTCAGACTTTCTTATAGCCGTTATATATTTTCTGATCCCGCAAAGATCTCTACTATATTTTTAATCAACCTCTATTACACGAAGTTTCAATGAATTTCGATATATTGGCAACTCTACTTTGTGCCGAATAAAACCATCAATTGATATTCTCTGCCTCCAATCAAAGCTCTCTAACTCGAAGAGGAGAAGAAAATAAAAACCAGTCTTGATTCGCCACAGATATGCACACCTACATAGGCAATTATGAACTCCTCTATGCAGAACAGCATTGTGGTTTAGATCAAAGCTCAGTCTCAGTTTGCTTCAAGCATTCTGTGAGATTGCATACGAAATATGACGGAGTAGCGAAATGCATTTGAGTTTGCTAAAAGAAACATAAAACTGTAAAAAAAACTAAGAAGCAAAACAGTAGGGAAGTGAATCAACAGACTTTTAAATAAAAACAAATAAAAAATCACAAAAAGTGTGTGTGTGTTTATGTTTTGACTACAAAAAAATTGCACGAAATTTTAAAGAATTTAACAAAAACGTTAATATCTTCATTAAAATATCAATTGGAATTACTGCAATGAAAAAAATAATGGCTTGCCAAACATTTTTGCGATAACAATCTTTGAAAAACGTTATTGTTTGTGTATACGGAAGCGCAAATTAGAGTCATGGCATAGAGGTAGACCCGAAAAACGTCTATACAAACGACAAACACAAAAAAACGCATCGCACAGTTTGCGGTTGTAATGCTGACAAAAACAGATAACCGAAAATACAAAAAAGACACTAACAACAATATCAGCTCTCAATTTGAAACCGGTTTAACTTTTTGTTGTCATCGTGATCTTTTGTGTTGAGTAAGCGATATTTTGTTTGGCTTGTGTGGGAATTTGTTTTAGCTCCAATATTCCATGGTTATGGGGTTTGGGTTAAAGAAGAAGGAGTAGAGAGTAGAGAGTACAGTGATTCTTATTTGAATTTATTTTTTATTGTTCTCCTCACACAATGGAGCAGTGCTGCCGCTAGTGAAAAATTGAGTGAAGTAGACTTTGGAAAAAAGTGGAGTAGATTGAATAAAATTGAAGTAGCATACATTTTTGAAAACAAAACAATAGAATTCATTTTATTATACCCTCCACCATAGGATGGGGGCATATTACCTTTGTCATTCCGTTTGTAACACATCGAAATATTGATCTAAGACCCCATAAAGTATATATATTCTGGGTCGTGGTGAAATTCTGAGTCGATCTGAGCATGTCCGTCCGTCCGTCTGTTGAAATCACACTAACTTCCGAACGAAAGAAGCTATCGACTTGAAACTTGGCACAAGTAGTTGTTATTGATGTATGTCGGATGGTATTGCAATGGGCCATATCGGTCCACTTTTACGTATAGCCCCCATATAAACGGACCCCCAAATTTGGCTTGCCAGCTGAAATTTGGTACATGGTTTCAGCATATGATCTCCAACAACCATGCAAAAATTGGTCCACATCGGTCCATAATTATATATAGCCCCCATATAAACTGATCCCCCGATTTGGCTTGCGGAGCCTCTAAGAGAACCAAATTTCATCCGATCCAGCTGATATTTGGTACATGGTGTAAGTATATGGTCTCTAACAACTATGCAAAAATTGGTCCACATCGGTTAATAATTCAATGATTAAAACCGCTATGTTCATCGTAATTAAAGGAATAGGAAAAACAATTAGGTAATATGGGGAAAAATTTAAAAATTTGAAGCAGAACAAAAAGTGAAGCAGATTTTTGGAAGAAGGAGTGACGAAGTAAATTTTGTGAAAATGAAGCAAAATACTTCGATTGAAGTAGTAGCGGCAGCACTGCAATGGAGTTGCGCGCGCGCTCTCTCTCTCTGTCTTGTTAAGTAAACATTTCTCTGCCTAAATGCATTTCAGTGTTACAATAACAAAGTGAAGATTTAAGAAATCAAAACAAAGCAAATAAACAAGAGGTGTAGCATAGTGAAGTGAAAAGAGTGAACAAGCAACAATGATCCAAACGTATCGTCAACAACAATAATCAACAACATTTACAATGAAACGGTTAAATGAGTATAGCTGCAATATGGCAACTTCAATTGAAAAAGGTAAGTACGTGTAGAGAAATACAACTTTGGTGTGTATGGCGCCAATTGAAAGTCTTTAAAATAGGACTTCCCAAACAAATTTTATCTTAAAGATGCGAGTTTAACCGCAAAAATCTAAAATAAATCAGTAAAATCTGAATAACAGGTGATTGATACAAATCCGGCCTTAAGATGCCAATTTACATTTTACTCAAAAACATAGTTTTTAAATTTTAGCTAAATTATAATATATGTAAAAAATTCGAGAATATTAAAAAAATAATTTTATTCTCGTTTAAAACAATTTCTTATTTCGTTGAATTAGATATACAAAGTTCAAGATGGACATATTTTTTTGAAATGTAGAAATTTTAGGAAATTCTGAACTGCGCTCAAATAAAACTAACTTGTGTCCAATATAAGGATTGTAGAAGAATTTGGTACTGTTTTATTATTCGAAAGCTTTTGACACTGTCAACTATCCGACCTTCTATTATAAACTCATCCCAATAAATCGAAGGCAATTTTGATTCATAAGAAGTCCACAAGTGTGGGCAATGTTAACATATTTCTGGGTAACGGACAAATAGAACTTGTCAAGAAAGTGAAGAATATTTGGAGTAACTTTCAATGAGAATTTAACTTGGTCAGATCACATTAATGCTAACTGCGGTAAAATATACGGTATGTTGCGTAATCTTTGGTATTCTCAATCGTTTACACCTTTTCGTATAAGACTGCTGTTGGCCAAATCCTACGTTCTGCCAACTTTGTTGTATTGTTGTGCAATCTGGATGTAACACTACTGACTTAAAAAGACTAACAACCACGTTCAACAACATTGCCCGCTATGTCTTCGGATTGAAACGTTACGATAGTGTGACACTTTTTGCGAACAAAATTTTTGGTATCCCGTTTGACAAATATGTTCAACTCAGAACTCTGATATTCCTCCAAAAAATTGTACACACAAAGGAATCATCATACGAACGATTACCGTGGTAACAATTTGATACAGACTAGACATAGAAGTCAGTTATCTGAGCGTCAGTTTTATATATATGCGACACGCCTCTGGAATCAGTTACCCAATCAGCTTCAACACAGCGCAGTTCAAGACGAAGCTAACAAAATATCTAATTCAGGGTTATTAATAAAAGAAAAAGAAATATGTAAAGGGTGATTCTTTTGAGGTTAGGATTTTCATGCATTAGTATTTGACAGATCACGTGGGATTTCAGACATGGTGTCAAAGAGAAAGATGCTCAGTATGCTTTGACATTTCATCATGAATAGACTTACTAACGAGCAACGCTTGCAAATCATTGAATTTTATTACCAAAATCAGTGTTCGGTTCGAAATGTGTTTATCGACAAATTTTGTTCAGCGATGAGGCTCATTTCTGGTTGAATGGCTACGTAAATAAGCAAAATTGCCGCATTTGGAGTGAAGAGCAACCAGAAGCCGTTCAAGAACTGCCCATGCATCCCGAAAAATGCACTGTTTGGTGTGGTTTGTACGCTGGTGGAATCATTGGACCGTATTTTTTCAAAGATGCTGTTGGACGCAACGTTACGGTGAATGGCGATCGCTATCGTTCGATGCTAACAAACTTTTTGTTGCCAAAAATGGAAGAACTGAACTTGGTTGACATGTGGTTTCAACAAGATGGCGCTACATGCCACACAGCTCGCGATTCTATGGCCATTTTGAGGGAAAACTTCGGAGAACAATTCATCTCAAGAAATGGACCGGTAAGTTGGCCACCAAGATCATGCGATTTGACGCCTTTAGACTATTTTTTGTGGGGCTACGTCAAGTCTAAAGTCTACAGAAATAAGCCAGCAACTATTCCAGCTTTGGAAGACAACATTTCCGAAGAAATTCGGGCTATTCCGGCCGAAATGCTCGAAAAAGTTGCCCAAAATTGGACTTTCCGAATGGACCACCTAAGACGCAGCCGCGGTCAACATTTAAATGAAATTATCTTCAAAAAGTAAATGTCATGGACCAATCTAACGTTTCAAATAAAGAACCGATGAGATTTTGCAAATTTTATGCGTTTTTTTTTTTTTAAAAAGTTATCAAGCTCTTAACAAATCACCCTTTATAAGAAACAATATTCTAATATTCAAATTTAGTGTCATATTATATCGATGTCTACATTTCAAAGTGCGCTAAGTCTAAAAAGTGAATTTTACAGGGAACAAGAAACAAGTTTTGTTTTTTGAAATTTCTCAAAACCCGTATACGATAGAAATTCCCTTATGTTATTAAGATAGAAATTCCCTTATTTTCGGTCTTAAAATCATATTTTTATAATTTTTTTTGTATGTACGAACTCAAAATAGTGATAATAGAACATAGCTAAAAATGACTTAGACCACTTTAGACCGAACAAACCTTTTTGCCTTCTTGGGTTGGACATTTTTTTAAAACTTTAGTCACAGGCTAAGTACAATATTAACCATAACTTTTGATAGAAATGTCCAATAAATTCGAACTTTTGACAGGATTCAATTCACATCAATCCGAATAAAACACAGCGAACTCCATCAAAACATGCTAAGTCGACTTAGCGCACTCTGGAATGAGGGCATCGATATGTAATCCCTAATCATTATTATTGTTATTAGCTTTATTAAATTATCTTTCTACTTATTATATTTTGTTATAACATTACTGATTCTAATACTCATTATAAGATATATATCTTTTGTATTAGGAAACCAAAATAAATAAATGAAATGAAAATTATTTGTACGGTATAAGTCTTTTAGAACCGTATATTTCATATTTTCTTTTACAATTTTTCGAGTTGTGCCACAACAATTTCCATAGCAATTTGAAAACGTGTTGCATTCAGACGTTTTTATGCCCGCAAATTATGCAAATTGCTTTTGAGTAAATATTTCAAAATATTATTATTATAAAAAATTGTAGATACTTCAATATGACGCCACCATGGTGTCCACATTGCATACAAACACCAAAAAGTTTTTCAGCGGTGGATTATCCCGCCTCAGTAATTCTGGTGACATTTCTGAGGGTTTCAAAGCTTCTCTAAGTGGTTTCACCGCAATATGGAACGCCTTTCGGTCTCGGCTATAAAAAGAAGGTCCCTTGTCATTGGGTTAACAAAGAATCGGGCGGCACTCAGTGATAAGGGAGAAATTCACCACTGTGGTATCACAATGGAGGATGATAACGTCCATCCGAGCTCGATATTAAATGGACTGACAACTCTGAATGTTGATCCAGGTATACTTAGGCTGTTAGACGAACTTCTAACGAAGAGACGCATTTCAGCCACACTAGGACAAGCAAACATACAAAGGCATGTGAACAGAGGCACGCCTCAAGGGAGAGTTCTATCACCTCTTCTTTGGAATGCTGCTATAAACAACCTTCTGGTTTCCCTAGAAAAAGAAAGGATAAAAGTGGTGGCATACGCAAATGATGTTAGAGATATTATACAGAGAGCTCTCCGGATGACTGAGAAATGGGCGAAAGATAATGGTCTTGGGGTAAATCCTGCAAAGACAGAACTAGTCATGTACTGCAAGGATCGCAAAACTCCCACGGTTAGGCCCATTTCCTTAGGGGGTACTGAAATTCCCTTTGGCGAGTGTGCAAAATACCTTGGCGTTATTTTGGACAGGAAACTGAACTTCAAGCTTAATATTGAAGACAGGGCGAGGAAACCAACGGTTGCTTTATACCCGGCACTTCACCAGCCGACAAGTTTATACAAAGTATGGCGTGCTTGTGTATCTCAGGTGCAATCAGTAAGACAGGAACAAACTCCCTTAATGTCATACTGCATCTATTGCCTTTAGACATTTTGGCCAAACAGTCAGCTGCAACAACGGCTGTGCGGTTGCGCGAGCTATCGCTGTGGTCGGAAAAAAGTTACGGTCACAGTTGGGTCCTCAAAATAATGCCAGACGTGCCTAACGTAGTGGATTACACTTTGGCGAGACCACTTTTCGACAAAAAGTTTGAGACTCTAATTCCAAACAGTGAGGCGTAGTGTACACGGACCCCGGGGAATAAAAGATATATAGATTTCTACACTGGTTTCTAAAGATCTGGAACTTCGAATAGCGAAAAGATTACTTGATCACTGTAGTGTTTTTCAGGCTGAAATATTAGCAATAAGAGAAGTGGTGAATTGGCTGAGAAGTAATGCTCCAAGCAATATTGGCATTAATATATACTCAGGCAGTCAACCTGCAATAAAATCCTTGGACTCTGTGTTCCTCAACTCGAAAACGGCCATCGACTGCCGCAAATCTCTCAATGAGATGGCTGAGCAGCACAATATTCACCTAATATGGGTGCCTGGCCATAGGAACATACCAGGGAACTGCGAAGCAGATGAGCTAGCAAGGCTAGGAAATACCTTACATATTCCAGGGAACTAGAATCTGTTGGTATGCCTCTGACTACCTGCAAGCTCTTACTGCGTGAAAAGGCTGCCATGATGGCAAATGTTCGATGGGAGAATTGCAAGGGTTGTAACGACACCAAGCAAATATGGTCCCATTTAAACTTAAACCGCACACTAGATATGTTAGTGTTCTCGAGATGCCAGATATCACTCCTGATATCTGCTATAATGGGTCGCTGCTTGATAGGCGATTTTGCAAAAACTATTGGCGCGAAGTATAATGTAGGAGCTGTCATGATGCGGAGGAAAAGGAATCAATAAAACACCTCTTGCGTAAGCAATTTTTAGGGGCATATAGCTTCAGATTACTGGCGGACCTGGGAAACGTTAACTTAAGCAGTCTGCTAATTTTTTTGGAACAATCTGGTTCGTTCAACAGAAGAAAATAATCGAGAAGCTTCAGTGGTTAAAACTAGAAGTACCCCTATGTAATAGGTACTTTTAGTTGATGTGGTATCAGAATGGACTGAATAGTCTAAGTGAGCTTGAATCTTAATCGGGCTGCCACTTTAACCTTACCTAACCTATCACAATGGACGGAAATGAACCGGTCACTGACCGAAAATGAACTAACTAACTGAACTAGTTCGTTGATCGATAAGGAGCTGAAGTGAGCGATCACTACACTAAACTATAGTGCCTAACACTATGACGAACTCAGTGATGTGAAAATAATTTCAAAAAAATTTCCGTGGCGGTCACTGTATTTAAGTGAACAAACAACGTTGCATATATTTGAATTTAGAGTAAATGGGAATTTCTAGTTTCCATCGTAAATGTCAAACTAAAACATCTCAAATCGTTGTGAGCGGTGAAATACTTTGGAAAAACGGGTGGGGAAAACGTCAGTGGGAAAATAGTATAAAGATCATGTAAGTATTTTTGACATTCACTACGTTTTATACAGGTATATGACGTCTTCAACGTTCACAACCTTTTGGCAGTAGAAAACCCATCTCTAGTCTAAAGATATCCACCTTCCTTTAAGGATCTCGGTCATTGAAATTTATAACCACGTTCAGTTCATAAAATTTTTAGACATATTTGGAACAAATAAAATTTCATTGGACTAGGAAAACTTTCTTAAAAAGATTTAAAAGCACATCAAAACTAAATATATTTTCAATAAGCATAAGCTAATACTAACATAAGTTTAACAAACTCTTTCTGTGTAAATGATTTTAAAAAACTTCATTATACTAATTATATTTCAATTAATTGCATTAAATTTAAGTAGAATTATGCAGTCCACTTACAAAAGTCCATCGTTAAACTAATGATAAATTCAAATTAATTTTTGAAAACCTAAACAAAAGTTCAATCTACGGCACTGTTCACTAGAGGTGTGCACGTGAGTAATAGTTTACTCACGCTCACGCACACTCACGACTGAAAAATCATACTCACGCACACTCACGCAATATATTTTTTTGGTAGGACTCACGCTCACGCACACTCACGAAAAGAAAATTTGTACTCACGCACACTCACGCACGAAAACGTCGTGACTCACGAAAAATACCGTGACTCACGAAAAATATCGTGACTAACGAAAAAGATCGTAACTCACGAATAATTTTATGATTAATTTACCTTACCGAAGTGTCTGAAAACATAAGCATTATTAAAATCGAAAGTGTTATTAAACTCTTAACATCCCAGGTGTCACTAAAATTGTAATTGAATTTAACTATTTAGCGTTTTATGTTGGAGAGCAGGAATATTTTCGTGAGTGTAATTCTTTACTCACGCACACTCACGAAGATATTATTTTCGTGACTCACGCACGACATTTTGGTTTGTTAATCACGCTCACGCACACTCACGCTGTTGTCATGAGCGTGACTCACGCACGAATCACGAAAATGTTCGTGAGTCAAGACAATTTCGTGTCACGTGCATACCTCTACTGTGCACTGCCCTCTACTATAATCTCGGTCTCTATCTATAACAGGTAATAAGTGCTAAGTCACTTATATACACCAATTAATCTTCTTTATTATCATGGGAAATTGCCTGTTCCGGAATTTCCACCACTCTTTTCTCCTTTTTGCCCAAGTCGTTTCTTGCAGCAAAACGTTTGGGTAAACATTTAACTGTCAACAAATAAAAATCGATTAACTTCGTTCGATCTTTTACCTGCGTTCCACAATTTACTTGCCAAAATTTCTGTTTGAAAATTTCCACAAATATACTTGACAATATTTTTGTTTGCTCTATACAAGATGCGTTATAACGAGATACTATTCTACTTTCAATACAATCTTCAAGGAGCCTTCGTCATGGCGAATCCAAACAGTGTGATACTAAATATTATCATAATCAACAGACAACTGATTAATTATTTTTCAAAATTTGGACAATATCTTTGGACTTGAACTTTTTCAAAAGTTAAAATTTTTTCAAAAGAGTTCACTCTTTTTCAAATTGAGAAGTTGACGTACGCAACACATCGAAATTTCTTGGTCAGGGAAAATTCTAAGACAATCAGACTACTTTATAACACGTCGAGATAATAGTCTCATGCCCCATAAAGTATATATGGTCGTGATGAAATTCTATGTCGATTAAGAATACCGTTCCGTCCGTCTGGTGAAATCCCGCTAACTTCCGAACGAAATAACTTTAAAATTAGTACAAATTCACATGTTCTGCTTCAAACAGATATTTTCAGAATATGTGAAAACAAAAAATTGTATGTGCTGTGCAAACATATTTTATGTTTCATCCTAAACATACCTTCCCAGCAAACAAAGCGTCGCTAAAAAAGTAGTGCAAATGTTCTTTTTGGATCCGGAAGTGGTGCAAAATTGGCGCAGAAACGATGAATTTATCATAGGCTTGTCATAGGACGAATGTCCACCATTTCAACAGCAGCACTGAATTTACATCGCTTCTTAAGGTGTGATGCGAATTCAGTATTTTGGATGTGAATTAAGAAATTTGGTGACATTTTTTATAAGTTTTAATGCATTCTTACGCTTGTGTGGAACGTTTGGCATCAAATATTTTCAAAAATTCCTGTACAGCTAAAATAAAGAACTTCCTTGGGAGGACATTTTTGGAATTTCTTTTAAAGTTGTGCTTTTAGAAGAACTTCCAAATTTTTTGCTGGGTGTTTTAAAGCTCCGAATACACAATTTAATGTGTAAATTGAATAATGTTTAGGTTTAAGCATTTAAAATTTTTGATGCTGAAGGATAAAAGCTCACTGTGTTACGTCGTCATCTTTATCTTTTTTCTTCATTCTCTCTTGACATTCCCAGCAAGCAAATTTGGAAGTTCTTCCTAAGGCACAACTTTAAAAGCACTTCCAAAAATGTCCTCCTAACACCCAGAGAAGGAATATGATCACCTCAACCATGTTTCAAGAGCAAAATGTTATTTTTGAATGGTGACCATGTAACATGTTTGTCGCAAACATTTTATTTTCTCGGAAATTATGTGTCTGATTTCGGCAAGCATATTATTTTTGGCGAGAAAAGAACATTTTTGCCATAAAAATGTTACATGGTCACCATCCAAAAATAACATTTTGCTCTTGAAACATGGTTGAGGTGATCATATTCCTTCTCTGCGTGAAAGATGTTCTTTATTTGAACTGCTCAGGAAGTTCTTTTAATTCAATTTTTTATAACACGCTTTTTTAATATTTTTAATGGGAAAATTAAAATTTTATTGTTTCAAATGGGTTAAAAACAGATTAAAAATTAATAAAATAGTACAATTTATTTAAATTTTGCCGAAAAAATGCTAAATCCTTTCTAGAAAAATTGCGAATTTTTGAAAATATTTAATGTCAAACGTTCATAAAAAATTTTAAAAATTATTTATACGTCAAAATATCACAAAATTTCTTTATTCACATCCAAATTACTGGATTCGCATCACACCTTAAGAAGTGATGGAAATTCAGTGCAACGTCTGTTGAAATGGGATGTCCCAAACATAATATGTTCGAACATATTAACATATATGTCGCAAATATGTTGTACTATGAACATTATATGCTTGCACCTAAAAATGATGTGCTAAAAATGTGTGTGCCAAACCTATAATTTTTACACCGAAACATATGAAAAACAGTCTTTTTCGGTTGTGTAGTTGTTTTTAATGTAGGTTAGATGGTATTGTAAATGTGCCATATTGGACCACTTTTAGGTATAGCTACTATATGGTGAAAGAGATCATCTCAAGAGACAGGCCTAGACGTTTCGATCCTGTGGACATTAGATCTAATATTGAACTGGAATCAATTCCAAAAAACTGATTATTAACACTTTCATTATTTATCAGAATATTTGTGCCAATAACTGGATAAGGGATATTTATGTTAGTAGTTTTAAATCATCATATTACTTTCTTGCTTTCACTGAGACATGACTTAAACCACATGTCCTTTACTTTGAAATAATATTTCCAGAAATGACCGATTGTCTCGAAGGGGTGGTGTTGTTTCGGTTGCAGTTCGTAACTCATTTCCTTCTTCCGTTGTTGATATTCCGTGTTTCTAACTTGAGAAATAGGTTGTATAGGAAATTCCTAGTGGCTATAAGTCTATAGATTTTCTTAACTACTCAGTTGCTAAATCCAATTTCGTTATTCTCAACAAGAATTGTTATCAAAGTTGTTTGATTAGAATGCGCTATACTTTTAAGTCCAATCCTAAAAGTTATTATGTTCGTTTGTTTATGTTTATGTGATTGTTGGAACAGAATATCCTCATTTCATTCCTTCGTTTACTACACCCAGAGAAGGAATATGATCACCTCAAACATGTTTTAAGAGCAAAATGTTATTTTTGGGTGGTGACCATGTAACATGGTTTTCGCAACCATGTTATTTTCTCGGAAATCATGTATCTGATTTCGGCAAGCAGGTTATATTTGACGAGAAATTAACATGTTAGTGACAAACATGTTACATGGTCACCATACAAAAATAACATTTTGCTCTTGAAACATGTTTGAGGTGATCATATTCCTTCTCTGCGTGTATATATTCCCATGTTACGTTGACGGAAACTGAAGTTCTTAACGGCTTAAGATAAATTATTGCCCTGGGCCTGATGGTATACCTTCTTTCATCCTGAAGGAATGTGCGGATTTCCTATGTATTCATCTGACGCACCTGTTTAACTTAATGTTTTCTGTAGAAACTACACGATTATTCGTCATCCTAATACCTTTTATTTAAGTACCAACAACGATATAATCGGTAATTTCTAACTCGAGATATAATTTGTTTAGTGAAAAAAGAGCGAAAAACATTCGCCGAATCTTATGTACCCTCCACCATGGATTGCGTAGAAACTTCTACGAAAGACTGTCATCCACAATCGAATTACTTGTGTTGTGGTATCTTAAAACTTCTTAACATCGTTTTCTAAATTGTGAGTTAGTCCATACGTGGTATATATTAGACAAAAAAGTTATGTATAGTTAAGTCTACAAATAATTACGAATCGCATGGTACGTAGAGAGCCAGAATTGAAATATGGGGGTCGCTTATATGGGGGCTATATACAATTATGAACTTGATATAGACCAATTTTTGTGTGATTGGAAATCGATTTATCTGAGGGATATATATAACTATAGACCGATATGGACCTAGTTAGGAATGGTTGTTAACGACCATATACTAGCACTATGTACCAAATTTCAACTCACTCGGATGAAATTTGCTCCTCCAAGAGGCTCCAAAACCAAATCTCGGGATCGGTTTATATGGGGCTATATATGATTATGGACTGATATGGACCACTTTTGGCATGGTTGTTAAATATCATATACTATCACCACGTACCAAATTTCAAGCAGATCGGATGAATTTTGCTTCTCCAAAAGGCACCGGAGGTCAAATCTGGGGATCGGTTTATATGGGAGCTATATATAATTATGGACTGAAAGGAACCAATTCCTGCATGATTATTGGATACCATATACTAACATCACGTACAAAATTTCAACCGAATTTTGTACGTGATGTTAGTATATGGTAACCAATAATTATATGGGGGCTATATGTAATTATGGACCGATGTGGACCAATTTTTGCATGGTTGTTGGAGACCATATACTAACACCATGTACCAAATTTCAGCCGGATCGGATGAAATTTGCTTCTCTTAGAGGCCTCGCAAGCCAAATCGGGGGATCGGTTTATATGGAGGCTATATATAATTATGGACCGATGTGGACCAATTTTTGCATGGTTGTTAGAGACCACATACTAACACCATGTACCAAATTTCAGCCGGATCAGATGAAATTTGCTTCTCTTAGAGGCCTCGCAAGCCAAATCGGGGAATCGGTTTATATGGGGGCTATACATAATTATAGACCGATGTGGACCAATTTTTGCGTGGTTGTTAGATACCATATACTAACACCATGTACCAAATTTCAGCCGGATCGGATGAAATTTGCTTCTCTTAGAGGCCTCGCAAGCCAAATTTGGGGGTCCGTTTATATGGGGGCTATACGTAAAAGTGGACCGATATGGCCCATTTGCAATACCATCTGACCTACATCAATGACAACTACTTGTGCCAAGTTTCAAGTCGATAGCTTTATTCGTTCGGAAGATAGCGTGATTTCAACAGACGGACGGACGGACATGCTCAGATCGACTCAGAATATCACCACGACCCAGAATATATATACTTAATGGGGTCTTAGAACAATATTTCGATGTGTTACAAACGGAATGACAAAGTTAATCCTATGGTGGAGGGTATAAAAATAACGGGATATCTCAAAAAATGTTCCATAAAATAATTAATAATTAATTAATAATTAATTTTTTTTTCGAATTCAGCAGATCAAAGTCACTCATCAATTGTACTTAAAAAAAATAGTTTGTAAACTAGTGTAATTATATATACATTGTGAAGAGAAGGGTGAAACCTCTCAAAGTTGAACATTCTGAAACCCGGACACCTCCCAAACATGGACAGTTGTCTGGGGACGTTTGCTATATTAACGAATTAAAATTAACCTCTCAAACCTGGATACTTCTCAATGGTGGACAAAATTTTTTATTTGTTAAATTTTACCTTTTACCCGCAAGGACCCATTTTCCAAAAGTCTTTTTCGTGTATATTTTAAAGAATTCTTTTTCCTTAATATTGTATACATTTTGTATGCTAAAATGTATGTTTCGTACTCTTTTTTGTTATTAGGTCAATATTGTTTAATTTTGTACGACTTTGTTCGTGAAGCGGAAGTTTCCATTCTGTGATTTTTGTGGGAAATATTTATGTAAATTGGAGTACGAGTGTTGTCGAGGAATAAATCATGATTGTAAAACTCTTTAAAAATCAATACAAATTTAAAACAGATTTGTCACAATTGAAGTACAAAATATCATAGTGCTGGACTTTAACAAGGGTTAGGCAAACAAGCAACTGAAGACATATTTGAATTCTTACATTTACATTTTGAAAACCCTCTTATTTTGAGTAGTTAATGAACCCTACGGCCTTTCGACTTGTCTATGGCTCTACAATATTTAAAACCTCTTTGAATGTTCAATAAAATTCTCAAACCAAAGACATTTGTTTAAATTATTTTTGTTGTTATCGAATATATGAAGGAAAGTCTGATTACAAGTGGATAATTAAAATAATTTTATGAGCATTTGTGCCACTTGTTGCGTGTGTGTAGTTCATTAAATCTACGAAGCACTAGAAGAAAACAACAGAAAGACCAGCGGCAAAACTGAATGGATGAAATATAAACAAATTCAAAATGGCAATAAACCAAGGCGCTCCGTATAAACAGCGTAACAAAACATTAGTGATGATGATGACGCTAGATGTTTGGAAACACTTCGAGTCCAAATGGTCGATAATAAAACCACTGGCTGCACCAAACACCTTTACGAGAAAAAATCTAAAATCCATTTTATTAGCTGTTTTCCTAGTTGGTCGTAAAAAAAAAGAATTTTTCTTTGATTGCATTTCTACGAATGCAACTCACAAAGAGGCAAATGCCTATGGACACGCAAGCGCACGGCAACCGATTATGACTTCCCTTTGAGCTTCCTCTTCTTTTTGTTTTCTAATGCTTAAATGTTTGAACATCCGCTAAAGACAAGTAGCGGTAAGCCACGAATAAGAAAATCGAATAAAATAACCTGAGTAATCTAATAAACGTAATCAACCACCACATTTTTCCTATTCGATTGAAAACCCACTTCAGGACATTGTTGCGTGTCTAGCACACATATCCATGCACTCACACACACACACACACGCATACAACAAGCCATATACAAAAAGGAAGTTTTGATTTATGATTCTTACACGACAACTGTCAAATAAATGTCAGCAGAATATTCATTTCCGTAAGGTGTGAGAGAATATGAGAATAAGAAATACATCAGCATGCAAGACAGTGTATTTTAATGCCATAGTACAGTGGCTAAGAGCAACAAATGTGAGATTTTATAGAAGCCATTTACCCTCACTAGCTACGAGTTAAAGTTCTTCGCTATAATTTAAGAAGGTTAGTACGGCTACGGTAAAATAATATTCACACAAGATTTCTTTACAAAATATAGTGTTATGAATTCGATATTTCTAGACTTAAGTTTATTTAAATTAATTTCTGTTAATTTTTAAAATTTCAAATTATAACGATAAAATTTCGCGATCACATCTTAGAATCGTCTATTCATGTTCTGGTACATTCCTAAACTTCTCTTGTGTTCTTTTTATTTGCTTATTTGCTTATTTTCATATCGAAATGTTGGTTTCTTACTCTCTCTTTGTAAAACAATCTCTTTATACCCTCAAAATTGCTTCAGATTTAAATGTTTCCCACATTTTTTACTAACATTGTGTTCCACCCTAGTCCATTAGCCGACTTAAATTTTGAGTCTATAGATTTTGTAGAAGTCTATAAAAATCTGTCCAGATCGAGTGATATTTAAATGTATGTATTTGGGACAAACCTTTATATATAGCCCCCAACACATTTGACGGATGTGATATGGTATCGAAAATTTAGATCTACAAAGTGGTGCAGGGTATAATATAGTCGGCCCCGCCCGACTTTAGACTTTCCTTACTTGTTTCGTTATTCTCATTGCCTATTGTTATTGTTGTTGTAGTAATGTGAGCATAACTACCCAGCAAAAAAACGTCGCCAAAAAAAGTAGTTAAAATGTTCTTTTTTGGTTTCGAAAGTGGTGCAAAATTGGCGCAGAAGCCATGAATTTAACATGAGCTTTTTATAGGACATCCGTCCACCACAATTTCAACAGTCGTTGCACTGAATTTGAATCACTTTTTAGGTTGTGATCTGAATTCAATGTTTCGGATGTGAAATAAACAATTTTGTGATATTTTGCCAAATAAATAATTATTATAATTTTTTATGACTTTTAATGCATTCTAACGCTTGTCTGAAACGTCTAACCTCAAATGTTTTCGCAATTTTTCTAGAATGGCATTTAGCATTTTTATCAACAAATTTGAATAATTTGTTTGTAAAATAAGAAATTTTCTACCATATTTCCCCAAATCAGGCGTATATATATGGGAGCTATATAAAACTCCTAACCAGTTTGAAGTAAAGTTGGCACACATTGGTAAAATGATAATTCTAGTCCCAGTGCAAAATTTTAAGTAATTCGAAATGAAACTAAGGCTTCCGGTCGTCCTATGAATCGAAATCGGGCGAAAGATATATATGGGTGCTATATCTTAATCTGAACCGATGTCAATCAAATTTGGCGTACTTTACAACACCATCAATTGCACTCATTGTGCAAAATTTAAAATCACGCTAACTTCCGAACGAAAAAAGCTATCGACTTGAAACTTGGCACAAATAGTTGTTATGTAGGTCAGATGGTATTGCAAATGGGCTATATCGGTCCACTTTTACGTATAGCCCCCATATAAACGAACCCCCAGATTTGGCTTGCGGGGCCTCTAAGACAAGCAAATTTCATCCGATCCGGCTGAAATTTGGTACATGGTGTTAGTCTCTAACAACCATGCAAAAATTGATCCACATCGGTCCATAATTATATATAGCCCCCGTATAAACCGATCCCCGGATTTGGCTTGCGGAGCCTCTAAGAGAAGCAAATTTCATCCGATCCGGCTGAAATTTGGTACATGGTGGTAGTATATTGTTTCTAACAAATTGGTCCACGTCGGTCCATTATTATATATATATTTGGCTCACCCAGAGAAGGAATATGATCACCTCAACCATGTTTCAAGAGCAAAATGTTATTTTTGAATGGTGACCATGTAACATGTTTGTCGCAACCATGTTATTTTCTCGGAGATTATGTGTTTGATATCGGCAAGCATATTATTTTTGGCGAGAAAAGAACATTTTTGCCATAAACATGTTACATGGTCACCATCCAAAAATAACATTTTGCTCTTGAAACATGGTTCAGGGTATCATATTCCTTCTCTGCGAGCTTGCGGAGTCTCTAAGAGAAGCAAATTTCATCCGATCCGGCTCCGGCCTCCGGAGGCCCTTTGGAAGAACAAAATTCATCCGATTCTGTTGAAATTTGGTACGTGATGTTAGTATATTGTATCCAATAACCATGCAGGAATTGGTTCATATCAGTCGATAATTATATAGCCCGCTTATAAACCGATTCTCAGATGGGACCTCCGGTGCCTTTTGGAGAAGCAAAATTCATCCGATCTGGTTGAAATTTGGTACGTAGTGCTATATGACATTTAACAACCATGCCAAAAGTGGTCCATATCGGCCCATAATTATATATAGCCCCCATATAAACCGATCCCGAGATTTGAGTTTGGAGCCTCTTGGAAGAGCAAATTTCATTCGAGTCAGTTGAAATTCGGTACATTGTGCTAGTATAGGGCCGTTAACAACCATGACTAACTAGGTCCATATCGGTCTATAGTTAATATAACCCTCAGATAAATAGATCCCAAATCACACAACAATTAGTCCATATCAAGTTCATAATTGTATTTAGGCCCCATATAAGCGACCCCCATATTTCAATTCTGGCTCTCTACGAACCGTGCAAAAGTCCATATCGATTCGTAATTATTTGTATACATAACATAACTTTTTTGTCTAATATATACCACGAATGGACTAACTCACAATTGAGAAAACGATGTTAATAAGTTTTAAGATACCACAACCAAAGTAATTCGATTGTGGATGACAGTCTTTCGTAGAAGTTTCTACGCAATCCATGGTGAAGGGTACATAAGATTCGGCCTAGCCGAACTTACAGCCGTATATACTTGTTTTTTTTTTTTTTTTGCTTAGAAAGAAATTATTATTAAAAAACAAGTATATACAGCAGTATATAAGATTCGGCCAACCACCATGAATCAAAGATAATAGTTTCCTTTGAAAATTTCAGGGAGGTTTGATGACAGATATTTTCCCAAGCAGATCAGTTCAACCAGTACGCTTCCCGAAGATAAATGTAAAGATTTTACCTATGAAGACTAGATCAGATTCTGGATTTATCAGAACCATTGTTTTTTTTTTTTTGGAGTTTGAGTTTTAGAGGAATCATAAACATTTCGTGTAAGTGTGTAAGAAAATAATAAAATAACACCTTGATTTGAAATCTAAAATCTGCAGATTTTTACCCCAATTATTTAAATAATTACGTGAAGTAAAATCGGGAAATTGTACATTCAGTTTCAAGCAATTTGCATGATCAGTGCACCTTCTGTCCCCTCAAGATCTGAAATCGGTCTATATGGAAGCCTTACCAAATGGACCGATAAAAACTAAATCATATACACTAAAAACTACAATTTTTAGAAACCCTAGGAGTTAAATCGGGAGATCGGTCTAATGGGGGCTATGCCAAAAACATGGAGGGATACACACAATATTCAGCACATCTAATTGTAGTTCTAGAATCTAGACCCCAAATCGGAGGACCGGTTTATAAGGGGGCTATATCAAAACTGTACCGATACACAATATATTCGACACACCTCTTTATGGTCCTAGAATATCCCTAGATTTCCAATTTTAGGCAAATTGGGTAAAAACTACGGATTCTAGAAGGCTAAGTAGTAAAAGCAGGAGATCGGCCTATATGGGGGCTATATCAAAACATGGACCGGTACTCCCCATTTTCGGCACACGTCTTTATGGTCCTAGAGTACCTCTAGAATTCCAATTTCAAGCAAATTGTATAGAAACTAATGATTCCAGAAGCCCAGGAAGTAAAATCGGGAAATCGGTCTATATTGGGGCTATATCAAAACATGCACCGATACTCACCATTTACGGCACACAATGGACTGAATAGTCTAAGTGAGCCTGAATCTTAATCGGGCTGGCACTTTAACCTACGGCACACCTCTTTATGGCCCTAGAGTACCTCTAGATATCCAATTTCAAACAAATTGGATAAAAACTACGGTTTCTTAAACCCAAGACCCCTAATCGGGGATCGGTTTATATGGAAGATATATATATATATATATATATATATATATATATATATATATATATATATATATATATATATATATATATATATATATATATATATATATATATATATATATATATATATATATATATATATATATATATATATATATATATATATATATATATATATATATATATATATATATATATATATATATATATATATACATGGACCGATATAGCCCATCTTCGAACTTGGCCTGCATGAAGACAAAAGACGATTCTGTTTTTCAGGACGATACCTACTTTATTGAAGACTATGGCGTGATTACAACAGACAGACAGACGGCCAGACGGACATGCTTATATCGTCTTACAATTTCTCCCTGATCAAGAATATATATAACAGGTTGGCTGATAAGTCCCCGGTCTAACAAAGAAAAATACATTTTTTTATCAAAATTCGTTTTTATTAATCAACATAGTTCCCTTCAAGAGCGATACAACGATTATAATGACCTTCCAATTTTTTGATACCATTTTGGTAGTACTCCTTCGGTTTTGCCTCAAAATAGGCCTCAGTTTCGGCGATCACCTCTTCATTGCAGCCAAATTTTTTCTCTGCGAGCATCCTTTTGAGGTCTGAGAACAAGAAAAAGTCGCTGGGGCCAGATCTGGAGAATACGGTGGGTGGGGAAGCAATTCGAAGACCAATTCATGAATTTTTGCCATCGTTCTCAATGACTTGTGGCACGGTGCGTTGTCTTGGTAGAACAACACATTTTTCTTCTTCATATGGGGCCGTTTTGCCGCGATTTCGACCTTCAAACGCTCCAATAACGCCATATAATAGTCACTGTTGATGGTTTTTCCCTTCTCAAGATAATCGATTGGACTCAGGAGGGTAGTGATGGAGCCATGTTTCATCCATTGGCACATATCGACGGAAAATCTCGGGTGTATTACGAGTTAACAGCTGCAAACACCGCTCAGAATCATCAACACGTTGTGGTTTTTGGTCAAATGTGAGCTCGCGCGGCACCCAATTTGCACAGAGCTTCCGCATATCCAAATATTGATGAATGATATGACAAACACGTTCCTTTGATATCTTTAAGGCCTCTGCTATCTCGATCAACTTTATTTTACGGTCATTCAAAATCATTTTGTGGATTGTTTTGATGTTTTCGTCGGGCGTCCACTGCGTTCACCGTCCTCCGTGCTCATATCACCACGCTTGAATTTTGCATACCAATCAATTATTGTTGATTTTCCTGGGCAGTGTCCGGAAACTCATTATCAAGCCAAGTTTTTGCTTCCAACGTATTTTTTCCCTTCAGAAAACAGTATTTTATCAAAATACGAAATTCCTTTTTTTCCATTTTTTTTTTCACAATAACGAAAGTTGCTTCACAAAAGACGCTCTATCTCATAAACTAATTGACTTACAGACGTCAAATTTTGACACGAATCATTTGAAGGTTGGTACTATATAAAAACAAGTATATACAGCACTAAGTTCGGCCGGGCCGAATCTTAAATACCCACCACCATGAACCAAATATTAGGGTTTCCTTTGAAATTTCAGGAGGGCTTGAGGACTTGAGGACACTTCCCGAAGATAAATTTAAAGATTTCACCTATGAGGACTATATCAGATTGTGGATTTATAAGAACCATTTTTGTTTGAATTTTAGAGGAACCATTAACATCTCTTGTAAGTGTGCAAGAAAATTATAAAATAACGTCTTGATTTGAAATCTTAAATCTGCAGAAGTAAAATGTGAAAATTTTACATTGAGTTTCAAGCAATTCTCATGATCAGTGGACCGATATAGCCCATCTTCGAACTTGACCTGCCTGCAGACAAAAGACGAGTTTGTGCAAAATTTCAGCACGATTGCTTCATTATTGAAGACTGTAGCGTGATTACAACAGACAGACGGACATCGTTATATCGTCTTAGAATTTCTCCCTGATCAAGAATATATACTTTATATAGTCGGAAATCGATATTTCGATGTGTTACAAACGGAATGACAAACTTATTATACCCCCGTCACCATTCTATGGTGGTGGGTATAATAATATGCATTTAATACTAGCGACGCCATCTATGTGTCAGACCGGGGACTTATCAGCCAACCTGTTATTTTATATAGTCGGAAATCGATATTTCGATGTATTACAAACGGAATGACAAACTTATTATACACCCATCACCATTCAATGGTGGTGGGTATAAAAACTGTATGTCCACAATTCCAATTTTGTGAATTTCATAATTTATTTTTTACTTTGAAACACTGTACAAATAAACAAATGATGAATAAGTGATGTAAGTTTGTTTGTTTTATACCAACAATCTAAAACAAAATTTATGAAATGCAAATCCGATATGCTTTAAATTAAATCCATAGGCTTAGGTTTTATGACTTAATGATGCTGTCTTAAAAGCAATAACAAAAGAATTTGAGAACAAAAAACCCAAAGATTAATTTGCAAATCACAGTTAGTAACGGAGTGAAACACTGTTAACAAACTACAAAGAGAGAGTGAGAGAGAGAGCAATGAACATCTGCCTGACGAAGAAGTGCCTAGGAAAAACAAAAACAAAAACCCAATTAGAGTTTGAAATGCCGCATGACAGTTAAGGGTTCATTTTCCACCATAGAATGAACACCAACAAAACACTCATACACACAAAAGAAAACGTAAACAAATGCACACAGACAGTTGGCCAGATACAATGAAAAGTATCTGTGAGATACATTCAGGCAACGATGAACATTCACCAGTGCGACGATATTGTTTAGTTTCGAGCTGTTTAGTTATTGACGAGAACTTGAACCGGTTGGTTGTCATAAAAAGTTGAACGAAAGAAAAATACGGATATTTTTATTTAGTTTTCAAAAAGAAAACAATATATTGTGATTTATTTTGAAAGAAAGCGCAAAATTTGAAAAACGTAATCGAAAAAATTACGATTGTGTTTATTAAGCAATTCTTGTTTGCCTATTAATCAACGAAATTTATTAAAAACCACAAAGTGTTATAAAATTTTGCTTTATTTACAAAAATTTGGAAAAAGGTGGTTGCTAACTGAAATATTTCGAAATAAAAGAATTTCGTATTCTACGGTCATTTTTGGGGTGGTTTTACTAACCAAAAATATCATAATCATCGAGCGAACGAGCGAGTTGTATATTTAATTGTTCTGAAACTAAAGGTAAATGTCATAGTGTTTGCCAAAATGTCACGTAAATAATTGTGAACGCTCAATGAGTTTGAAGTTTGGATTTCGTTGTCAGTTTTGACAATTCAACAATTAAACCTCGTGTTTATTTATGTTTTCAAAGTGACCACATTTTGAAATTGAAGTTGCTGGTGGTGGTAGCAATTAAATCTTTTTTTTTAATTATTTTCCCAGAATTTTTGTGCTTAACTAATGTGGAGTGGAAAATAATAAAATTAAAAAAAAAAAATAATTAAGTGAAATTTTAACTACTGCAAACCGAATGTGAGAAATGGAAGTTTTATAGAGCAAAACCATCATAAAATCTCAACTTTAATTACCAAATGGTAGCAACAGAGGAAAAAAAAGTTGTGTAAAAGAACGTGATTTGAATGATGCCTTTGGTTGTCGTTTTTGTTAAAATCTTAAATTGGCATAAAGTGTTAACTTACCATAAATGAAATCTTTGTGAAAATACACTGAAAAAAAAGAAGAAATGAAACAAATATCTTAAAAAAAAAATCCAAAGAATATTACAAAAAAATTAAGTGTAAATATTAATAGAATAAAAATGTGTGTTTTTCACAAAAACTAATATAAAAACTTTTTAAAATATAATTAACAAGTGAAAACGTGAACAAAAATAAAAGCTACAAGAATAATTGGAAATAAAAACTATTTTTATTTTTTATTATCAATACTTTAAACTACTGTCAATTTCAAATTAAAATAAAATATGTTGCATACATAACAAATTGAAAGTATAATTAACAATATTATATATTTGAACAATAGTGCTATAAGTCTAGCCGAATCTTTTTACAATCAAACACCGGAAATTATATTAAATTATAATTTTTTATACTCCACCATAGTATGATATACTAGCGTTGCCAATCCTTTTCCGAAGCATTGAAGTATTGGTCTCAGACCACTTGTATATATTCATGGCCGTAATTAAATTCTGATTCGATCTAGACATATCCGTCCGTCTGTTGAAATCGTGATTACTTCCGATCGAAACAAGGTATCCCCGAAACCTTGGCACAAGTAGTTCTTATTGCAATAGGTCGAAAAGTGTTGCACACCATAATGGATGATGCTTAACTAATGCACTCATATAAAAATATCCCAATTTTTGAATTCTTCAGCCTCTTAAGGGTGCAGAATAAGGGTGTTCCATATGCTGAGATTAGGAATTCATTCTCCTCAAAATATTGACTAAGTTTCCCTCAATCGCAGTTGCCAGGTTGATAATACCAAGCTCGGTATTACCAACCTGGCATGTCTTCTCCTAAATGAAGAAAATATTTCAAAGTGTCCTCGTTACATATTTTAATGGAATATTGGAGGTCACGTCAACCAGAGCCTTGAAGACGATACGGGTCTTAAGACCTAAAGAGGTTCAGTACAAAGGCGTAGCCGCCATTGTTACGATGCGATTGAAGATGATAGACGAAAATACGAAACACGACGAACCATCAGTGGATATTAGGGGAGCTGGTCGTAACTAATGGCGGATGCCACAACAATCCATTATCGTATACCTAAGGTG
This sequence comes from Haematobia irritans, assembly GCF_050003625.1. Taxonomy (NCBI): domain Eukaryota; kingdom Metazoa; phylum Arthropoda; class Insecta; order Diptera; family Muscidae; genus Haematobia; species Haematobia irritans. Next base: position 84,058,593 of record NC_134399.1, on the reverse strand, counting down.
ACCATAGCTGCCGAGTATGAGTGCGAGTGTGACATCAAAGGATATTAGGGGAGATGGTCGTAACTAATGGCGGATGCCACAACAATCCATTATCGTATACCTATGGTGACCATAGCTGCCGAGTGTGATATTCTGATGCCAGTAAGATGGCCCTGGCCAAATGGGATGGATCGAAGATGCGTGAGAAGACGGGATTGGATTCCGAGTACAGAACCACGGCATAATCTTGTAGCCAGAAGTGCGTACCATAACGGAATGTGGCTCGGAAATAACTCGAGGACATTTTCAGGAAAAGGCAGACATTACGGTTTGATCTCGAACCATATTGAAATACAAAAGCATGGTCAACGAATACTAGGAATATGACAGGATCAGCATCACATGGTTGCCCGGATATGCCGGAATAAGAGAGATCGCAAAGCCAATAGAAGAAACTCGGCACAAGTTGGATGAATAGGCACGGGAGGCCAAAGTAAGACAATGACCAGATATCTACTCAAGGAGCATAGGACGACAGTCAAGAAGATTGTGGGAATAATGACCGGACACTTAGAACGCCAACGACCTACATGCAGAGATTGGTGCACATAGGTCGTGTTTTGATGATGATGAAACGCTACCCTTGTCACTGTCCTGCTTTTACTAGGCAAAGAGTTAACTATATGGGTGAAGATGTGATTAGGGACGTGGCCCTCCTTAGAAACAGGGAATGAAAACATATTAGGGAAATCGTTAGAGACACAGAGTTCCTGCTACAAAAGAAGGGTACAATGGAAAGAAAAAGTTAGAGAGCATAACAAGCTGTATGAACAACCTGAATTATTTTTTCAGCCTAACCTAACCTAACCCTCCTCGTACTCGCTGCACAGTAGCTTTTGGTCTTCATACCAATTCGACATCAATGGGACCTCAACACTTTAACGGAGTTTATATAACAATTTTTGCGATCATCTCGCTATTCCAAACTTTCGTTATCATTTCTTAAACTCAGCTCGAGTGAAATTTATCCACTTAACGTTCTATAAGTTCACATTCCTTGAGAATAGGCCCAATACTCAAGTGGGCCTATTCTATCAGACTCTGACAAGTATCTGAGAGCTTTCTGCAATGGCCCACTTTGTTTTTCCGGTGAATAAATATTTCCGTCTTGCGCGGATTCACATGTAAGTCCATGCAAGCTTCTCTATGCACCTAGAGAAGAATGGTTCAAGAGAACAATGTTATTTTTGAATGTACCATGTTTGTTGCAACCATGTTACTTTCTGGAGAATTATGTATCTGATTTCGCAAGTACTTTATGCTTCGCGTGATATCAACATGTTTGCGGTAAAAATGTTATATGCTCTTCGACCAAAAATAACATTTTACTCTTGACTCAAAGATAGAAGTTAACCAATGTGGTATCACAATGGACTGATAAGTCTAAGTGACCCCGAAGTATCGGGCTGTCACTATACCTAACCTAACCTATTGTTGAATATGTGTGTGTCAGTGTTGCACGTCAAATGTAAACTTCTCGTGTCGATTTTCATAGACACCAAAGATGTTCAATTTGTCTCATCTACACGGGAAGAAAAAACTTCATTATATTAACGAACTGCGCCAACGAAAGAAAATCAGTAAATATAACGAACTTTTTCGTTATTATTACGAGTTTTTCGCTAAGCAACGAAATATTTAGTCCTATTACATTAATTTTCGTTGTGTCAACGAAATCAATGAAAAAAATCATTGGCTGAATTTTAAAGAAAATTTGTTTCCATCCAGTATGTTCTATTTGAAGCACCCGCCGATATTTTACAAAACAAGAATTTGTCCAAATTTTAAATCTATACTAAAAACCTGTCATTTACGGACGGCATCACCAGATCAATTCACAATTTCCAGATCATGAATACCTTAGCTTTTCAAGTAAAAAATTTGGAAGTTATTCTAAAGACACAATTTAAAAGCACTTCCAACAATATTCTCCCAAAGATGTTCTTTATTTTAACTGCACAGCAAGTTCATTTGAGTCAATTTTTTATAACTCGCTTTTTTCATATTTTTTATGGGAAATTTAATTTTTTTTCAAATAGTTTCAAAAAGATTAGGAATTAATAAAACGACACAAATTATTTAAATTTTGACGAAAAAAAAAAAACAAAATCCATTCCAGAAAACTTGCGAGTTTTTGAAAATATTTGATGTCAAATATTCCAGACAATCGTTAGAATGCATTGAAAACCATAAAAAGTTTTAAAATTAATTTATTTGTCAAAATATCACAGAAATTCTTAATTCACATCTAAAACACTGAATTCGCATCACACCTTAAGAAGTGATGCAAATTCAGTGCAACAGCTGTTGAAATGGTGGACATTCGTCCTATGAAAAGTCCATGTTAAATTCATCGCTTCTGCGCCAATTTTGCCCCACTTTCGGATACAAAAAGAACATTTTCACTACTTTTTTGGCGACGCTTTTTTGCTGTGTTTATGTGGTATCTTTTGTGGTATCTTTTACGATGGCTTATAAATTGAATACCAAGCCTACAATTGAATACAAAAATTTACAAAAAAAAAACACGTTTCAAATTACATATTCACTAAAATGACTCTCATTTTAGTAAATCATTTTAAATGCGTTTCTTATGCAAAAAACTTGTCTATAAAATCGTTTTTATAAACTGAAAAAAAAAAACAAAAATTAAATTATAAAATGACATAAATATTTTATTCGAAAAAGTTAAAGGGTATTTGTTACTCTATGCTATTAAAACTTTTGTATCAAATTTTCACCAGGTGTAAGGGCGAATATTGTTGCTATCTAAATTTAAATTAAAAAAAAAAAATAAAAAAAACACAAAAACAAAACAAAAATTTTTAGTAAAAGAAAAAATATTTTTTTATTTAATTAAAATCAAATAAAAAAATTTAACTACTCTATTTATTGATTTAAAATTTAATCAAAAATAATTCAAATTAAAATTCATGTGATTTCTGTCTGTATTTTCCAGGAATACAATAACCCACTTTAAAAAAATAAAACAACAAAAACTGTAACAATAAATTTTAGCACACATTTCGTTTCGCTATATCTCTCTCAAAACTTATCTTTCCAACCACATACATAAAACTAAGCGAGAAAAAAAATCAACAAAAATAAAATATCAAGCTATTTCAATAACAAAATCGACGAACAAAAAAAAACAGAAATACCCTTTTTGTTTCCCCGCATCACCGCCACCCTCTTGAGAATGCCGCAAAACTCCACTGCATGATAACTCTCTTACCTTTTTTCTGTGTTTCAATTTAAAACGAAAGTAAACTACACAACCGAACGTCAACCAACCGTCGTTATCAGTTCATATAGCTGTTTGAATGTCTGTGGAGAGATACATCGACAAATATACACAGATATGAACATTTAAACAACAATCATCAAGGTAAATACACTTAAACTTAAAAAACAATAACTAAAGATAGGGCCTGCGAATGTTTGTACAAAAATGTAGGGACAGACACTAGAAGGGGCAGATATTTCAAAAAAAAAAAAAGGTAAGCGACAGTCAACAGCCAATGCAATGGTAAGCAATGTGCAATTGGTTGACAACAGAGTTGCCACATTGTGCATTTTTTCTAATATGAATGAAGCTATTTTGAAGATATCTTTAAAACGAAAATTTTGTGTACTATATCTAGCATATTCTCGTTTAGCACCGAAGATCTTAGGCTCCATTCCATGTTTCGACAAACCAGAAATTGTTTTCAATATTCCTTTATACGCTCAGTAATGTTAGTGGTATTATTTTGTTTTGCCATCCGTGTGGAATAAGTATTAAATGCCTGTATCATTTCTCATTATTGCTATTGTTTAAATACTGAAATCATGAAAGAAAAATTGATATTTTATAAACATTGCTACGTATACCTCTGGAGTCATGATACAACTTTATAAAGATCGTGAAACACTTGTGCATTGTCTAAATAATTCCATTGCATTGCTAGCCCGAAATAACTAACGATGGGTACTTCTTGCATGAACAACAAAAATGAAGCAATGAACAGCAAAAGAATCAACAATTCAACACTGTCCAATTAGGTTGAGAAGGAGACAGTGGGCAATGTGGTTGGAAAAATGTGTTTTCTTTTGTTTCTTATTTCTTTTTTTTTGATAAAAAAATTAAATAATTAAAAAAAAAAAACAAGTGTATAAGGCAGTTCGGCTAGGCCGAATCTTATGTACCATCCACCATAGATTGTATAGAAACTTGTACTAAAACTGTCATCCACAATCGAATTACTTGGGTTGCGGTAACACTTGCCGATGAGAAGGTATCTTAAAACTTATTAACATCGTCTTCTAAATTGTAAGTTAGTCCATACGGGATATATATTAGACAAAAAAAGTATATACGGCCGTAAGTTCGGTCAGGCCGAAGCTTACCATGGATTGCGTAGAAACTTCTACTGAAGACTGTCATCCACAATCGAATTACTTGGGTTGCAGTATCACTTGCCGATGGCAAGGTAACTTAAAACTTCCTAACACCGTCTTCTAAATTGCAAGGTAGTGCATATGTGGTATATATTAAACTAAAAAAGGCCTATTAAATACGTATATAATTAAGTTTGACAAAATTTTCTATAGAAATAAAATTTTGATAAAAGTTTATATAGAAACAAAATTATGACAAAATAAAATTTTGACATTTTCTATAGAAGTAAAATATAGACAAAATTTTCTATAAAATAAAATTTTAACAAAATTTTCTATAGAAATAAAATTTTAAAAACATTTTCTATAGAAATAAAATTTTGACAAAATTTTCTATAGAAATAATATTTTGACAAAATTTTCAATAGAAATAAAATTTTGCCAAAATTTTCAATAGAATTAAAATTTTGACAACATTCTCTATAGAATAAAAATTTTGATAACATTTTCTATAGAAAGAAAATTTTGATAAAAGTTTCTATAGAAATAAAATTATGACAAAATAAAATTTTGACAACATTTTCTATAGAAGTAAAATTTAGACAAAATTTTCTATAGAAATAACATTTTGACAAAACTTTCTAAAGAAATAAAATTTTGACAAAATTTTCTATAGAAATAAAATTTTGACAAAATTTTCTATAGAAATAACATTTCGACAAAATTTTCTATAGAAATAAAATTTTGACAAAATTTTCAATAGAATTAAAATTTTGACAACATTCTCTATAAAATTAAAATTTTGACAACATTTTCTATAGAAATAAAATTTTGCCAAAATTTTCTATAGAAATTTTCCATAAAAATAAAATTTTGACAAAATTTTCTATAGAAATAAAATTTTGGTAGATTATTTTTGGCTCGAGTGGCAACCATGTTTATGAACCGATATGGACCAATTTTTGTGTGGTTGGGGATTGGCTATATATAACTATAGACCTATATGGACCAATTCTTGCATGGTTGTTAGAGACCATATACTAACACCACGTACAAAATTTCAACCGTATCGGGTAAATTTTGCTCCTGCAAGAGGCTCCGGAGGTCAAATCTGGGGATCAGTTTATATGGGGCTATATATAATTATGGACCGATTTTGACCAATTTTTGCATGGGTGTTTAAGGCCATATATTAACACCACGTACCAAATTTCAACTGAATAAGATGAATTTTGGTCTTCCAAGAGGCTCCGGAGGTCAAATCTGGTGATCGGTTTATATGGGGGCTATATATAATTATGGACCGATATGGACCATGTTTTGCATGGTCATTAGAGACCATATACTTACTCCATGTACCACATTTCAGACGGATCGCACGAAATTAGCGTCTCTTAGAGACTCCGCAAGCCAAATCTGGGGATCGGTTTATATGGGGGCTATATATAATTATTGACCGATGTGAACCCCACAAGCCAAATTTGGGGTCCCGTTTATGTGGGGGCTATACGTAAAAGTGGACCGATATGGCCCATTTGCAATACCATCCGACTTACATCATTAACAACTACTTGTGCCAAGTTTCAAGTCGATAGTTTGTTTCGTTCGGAAGTTAGAGTGATTTCAACAGACGGACGGACGGACATGCTCAGATCGACTCAGAATTTCACCACGACCCAGAATATATATACTTTATGGGGCCTTAGAGCAATAATTCGATGTGTTACAAACGGAATGACAAAGTTAATATACCCCCATCCTATGGTGGAGGGTATAAAAATTCAGGCACCAGGTCGCTAAGTCGGCGACCTTTTTGACCAAAAATGGATGTCAGACTGATACATCCTGGCGCTATATATAAATCTACAAACTTATTACCACAGTAGTAGTGGAAGGTGTAAAGATTAGATATACTCGTTGCATGGCTCTTCATAAATTCGGTTTAATTTAATTTTAATGGTAATACTTTATAACATAAAGCGGAACTTTCGATATTATTTTGACAATTTTCACACGAGCTTATTGGACATAAGGATTAAGGAATTGGTACTACGAAGTTATTGAAAAACAAATGCCAGATACCAATCTCTACGCAGAAAAAAATTTCCATTTTTAAACTAACGCTAAATTTAACTTATTTTTATTGTAAAAAAATTTATTTGCTTGTAGTTAAATTTTATTATTTTTATCGAAATTTTCCACAGCTTAATGAAATTTTACTTTTTTAAGTATGTCTCAAAATGTTATGAACTAAACGTGAGTATAAAGTTCAATGACCATACACATAAGTTCAATATAAACTTAAGCAAAAGAAGATTTTCGTACGATTCCCAAAAATAGTAAGAATGAACTACTGTATGGGTAAAATGGTCATGATTTGGCGCCAATGATTTTCTTCTTTACTTTTAGTTAATTTTTTCTTCTATGAGATGATGTAATTTCGTAAACTGCAGTTAAAAAGTACAACAGGGCATTAAAATTTCCTGGTTTTAACAACGCTTTGTGGAAATCTCAAAATGTGGAGTAAAATTTAATTCAATTTTCGTACGAGGTAGTTCATTCTTCCTATAAAACAGTTCACTTTTTTTCGGTGTACAAGTCTAACTAAACACATGTTTCATCTCTGGCTTAGTCGAATTTCCATAGTCTTTTTTCCGTAGTACAGATCTGTCTAAGTGAGATGATTGGGTCGTATATGTTAATTTCTTATGGAAAGTACATACGAGAATTATTCCCCTTCCCATAATCTTCCCATATAACTGCAATCCCTTAACCTAATTTTTCGACTTCGGTTTGTTACTACGAGTACACTAACGCAACAACAAATCGAAATCTATTTTTAGAGACATTGCTGATTTCTCCTGATTGGTGAACCATCATTTTTGTTTTTCTAACATTTTGATCTAGGAGAAAGTATGTTTTCTTTGCGTGTAAATTATATGGGATTGTGTCTGCATACCTGTTAAAGATCTCCTTTAATAGAAAATTATTGCAAAGATTTTTATGGAAATATCCTTGAGATTTCAGTGATACCTTTCCCTGAATCATTATGAAGCCTCCATCATCAATTGGATTTGCTACCTGATTGATGTTTACTTGTTCTTGGAATTAATATCGAATTAATCATTTATTTAAAATGACAATAGTAGAGTAATCAACATTTACATTTTGTGGCAATCTCACAATCTTCTTTATAAATATTACTTAAGCATAAAATTATGAAGGACTACATCAATTCTAAATAATCAGTCATATTTCAATGAACGTTAAATGTACATAGATATACATTTCATAATGTCATCGATATATTTTTGTCACATTATTCAAAGAATAGAAAACTCAACACAATATCATCAACGGTTTTCTGTTCAAGGCCATAACTTAATGTCAAACAGTGACAGTGACAAATAAGGTTGGAAAACTCAAGAGATATGTAATATATGAAGAACATTTTCACAATCAATGACTATAAAGATCAAATAATCACGAAAAACATCTTCTCTTTAGTACTGTTATAATATTAAATTCCTTCTCATCCCACAGTGCATAGGGTGCTATTTGTTCATTTATTTAACAATTTCAAATGTTTACATTGCACCCAAATGAATCGAGCAATAAAACGAGAGCAAACTGGGGAGCAGATAACCAAACAAAAACTAAATTCTTTCACTAACCATTTTGCCTTTTATCATTCATTAGCTGTGAAATTGTTTCAGCTTAAAGAAGTTTGAGATGGGAGGAGTGGGGGATGAAAACAATCACAATTGGGTTAACCAAATTAATTAAAATGAAATCTATTTGCTTAATCTTTCTCTCACTCCTCGCATTCAATGTCCAAATTGGGTCAAACTGCAGACGTAAAAATCCTTAAACATTGAAGATTTGGATACAGCAATTAACTCTCCCAAAAAAGAAAAGAAAGATGTTAAACATTTTTCGCACTTCTTGTTTTGGGTTCAATTCAAACATCTGCTAGCATTTGGTTTGTTATGAAATTGTATTGGATTCGAATCTAAAAATAGTCCAATGCATTGTGCACCCACAATCGAATCGGGTATTTGAATTTGAAAATTCATAGAAGTTTCACTAATCTTTCGTTGTGAGTATGCCGTTGTATGGTTCACGGATAGGCTCACACTCTTCCGGCAAAATGGGAAGAATCGTTTTGGTGGAGATTTTTGTTTTTGGTTCTGAAGTGACAGCTGACAACTTCCAGCAGGATGGTGGTTGTCTGCTTATGTTACTTATGAGGCATTAAGAAAATACTTAAAGCTGATGTTAGTTTCGAGATGAATGAAATTGGAGTTGAGGCATGCAATTATTACCATAATCTATAGATGATTGCTATCCATATTCGGGGAAACAATGGCGTGATGGACTATTTAGCTATAATTATGGATATATGATTATGCAAAGAAAACCACAAGAACGTCCGAATTTTTGAAGGTTGAGTGTTGATATCACGGTTCCAACTCGAGCCATAAATAATCTACCAACATTTTGAGAAAATTTTACCAAAAAACTATAAACAAACAAGTAAGGAAAGTCTAAAGTCGGGCGGGGCCGACTATATTATACCCTGCACCACTTTGTAGATCTCAATTTTCGATACCATATCACATCCGTCAAATGTGTTGGGGGCTATATATAAAGGTTTGTCCCAAATACATACATTTAAATATCACTCGATCTGGACAGAATTCAATAGACTTCTACAAAATCTATAGACTCAAAATTTAAGTCGGCTAATGCACTAGGGTGGAACACAATTTTAGTAAAAAAATATGTGAAACATTTGAATCTGAAGAAATTTTAAGGAAACTTCGCCAAAGTTTTTTTATGATTTATCGCTCGATATATATGTATTAGAAGTTTAGGAAAATTAGAGTCATTTTTACAACTTTCGACTAAGCAGTGGCGATTTTACAAGGAAAATGTTGGTATTTTGACCATTTTTGTCGAAATCAGAAAAACATATATATGGGAGCTATATCTAAATCTGAACCGATGTCAACCAAATTTGGCACGCATAGCTACAATGCTAATTCTACTCCCTGTGCAAAATTTCAACTAAATCGGAGTTAAAAATTGGCCTCTGTGGTCATATGAGTGTAAATCGGGCGAAAGCTATATATGGGAGCTATATTTAAATCTGAACCGATTTGGCTGATATTTTTCAAGTTTTTCGAGACTCATAAAATATTCGGATGTACGGAATTTGAGGAAGATCGGTTGATATACACGCCAATTATGACCAGATCGGTGAAAAATATATATGGCAGCTATATCTAAATCTGAACCGATTTTTTCCAAAATGAATAGGGATCGTCTTTGAGCCGAAACAGGACCCTATACCAAATTTTAGGACAATCGGACTAAAACTGCGAGCTGTACTTTGCACACAAAAATACACCAACAGACAGACAGACGGACAGACAGACGGACATCGCTAAATCGACTCAGAATTTAATTCTAAGTCGATCCGTATACTAAAAGGTGGGTCTATGATTACTCCTTCTTGGCGTTACATACAAATGCACAAACTTATTATACCCTGTACCACAGTAGTGGTGAAGGGTATAAAAATAGTACGTTGCAAAATTTTATTTTTATAGAGAATTTTTTAAAAATTTTATAGCTATTGGAAATTTTGCCAGAATTTTATTTCTATATATTTTGTAAAAAAAAAAAAATTCTATAGAAATTTTGACAAAATTTATATATGTAGAAAATTTTGTCAAAATTGTATTTCAATATATTTCGTCAAATTTTATTTCTATAGAAAATATTGTTACAATTGTATTTCTATAAAAGCAATTTGGTTAAAATTTTATTTCACAAAATGGATTTATTATAGAAAATTTTGTCAACGTTTTATTCCTATACAAAATTATTCCTATAGAATGTTAAAATTTGATTTCTCTAGAAAATTTAGTCACAATTTTATTTCTATTGAAAATTTTGTCAACATTTTATTTCTATAGAAAAATTTATTTCTATAGAAAAAATTGTCAAAATTTTATTTCTATAGAAAATTTTGTCAAAATTTTATTTCTCTAGAAAATTTAGTCACAATTTTATTTCTATTGAAAATTTTGTCAAAATTTTATTTCTATAGAAAATTTTGTCAAAATTTTATTTCTATAGAAAATTTTGTCAAAATTTTATTTCTACAGAAAATAATATTTCTATAGAAAATTTTGTCAAAATTTTATTTCTACAGAAAATTTTGTCAATGTTTTACTTTTATAGAAAATTTTGTCAAAATTTTATTTCTATAGAAAATTTTGTCAAAATTTTATTTCTATAGAAAATTTTGTCAAAATTTTATTTCTATAGAAAATTTTGTCAAAATTTTATTTTTATAGAAAATTTTGTCAACATTTTATTTCTACAGAAAATAATATTTCTATAGAAAATTTTGTCAAAATTTTATTTCTACAGAAAATTTTGTCAATGTTTTACTTTTATAGAAAATTTTGTCAAAATTTTATTTCTATAGAAAATTTTGTCAAAATTTTATTTCTATAGAAAATTTTGTCAAAATTTTATTTCTATAGAAAATTTTGTCAAAATTTTATTTCTATAGAAAATTTTGTCAAAATTTTATTTCTATAGAAAATTTTGTCAAAATTTTATTTCTATAGAAAATTTTGTCAAAATTTTATTTCTATTGAAAATTTTGTCAAAATTTTATTTCTATAGAAAATGTTGTCAACATTTTATTTCTATAGAAAATTTTGTCAAAATTTTATTTCTATAGAAAGCTTTGTCAAAATTTTATTTTTGTCAAAAATTTATTTTATGACTATCATTTAATTTCCGCGATTAAAAAAATTTACTGGGTCAAGATGTAACATCTTTGGGGCAAAAATGTTGTTTTCTCGCCAAATATAAAAAAGTTGAAAATTCCAATTAATTTCCGTGATTAAAAAAATTTACTGGGTCAACATTGAACATTTTAGGGACAAAAATGTTGTTTTCACGCCAAATATAAAAAAGTTGAAAATTGCAATTAATTTCCGTGATTAAAAAAATTTACTGGGTCACCATGGAACATTTTCGGGGCAAAAATGTTGTTTTCTTGCCAAACATAAAAAAGTTGACCGAAATCAGGTACATAATTTCAGAGAAAATAATATGTTTGCGACAAACATGTTACATGTTTCCCGTCCATAAATAACATTTAGCTCTTGAAACATGTTTCAGATGATCATATTTTTTGTCTGGGTGCTGAAGTGAATGTCAAAGTCTTTGCATCCAAGCAATTTTTTTTGAGTGCACATATGTGTCCTAAAAATCCATTTATTTTTTTTTCTGTCTGCTTTAACAGCTAAACTACCATAGTGGTATAACATATTTGTTTGTTATTCTACAGTTTTTGGTGTCATTATAAATAAAACGTTATTGTTAAGCTGTATAGCGATAAGATTGCAAAGTGCTAAAATTCAATTGAGATTATTTTTTAAGGTTAAGGTAGGCTAGTCTCAAAGCAAAAAATAATGTAAACCAATCAAACCTATGTACTTATTACAACACTTTCGTTAACATTAATAAACCTCTTCGAATGGGCCTAATCATGTAAATTGAACTTGAAAGATTAATGACAAACACAGAAAAAGTACTTTGATAAACAATAAATTATTAAAATTACTTATACAAACATAACTAATTCACAATAATATTTGAGATAATAACGGCGTGAAATTATATTTAAAATTTAATATCTTAACATCAAAATGTTGTTTTTCTTGAAAAACTGACAAGGTAGGTTTTGAAGTGTTGTAGAATTTTGCAAATAACTTAAATCAATTTTTGTCTGTTCTATATTTTGATGTGCTGGTATAAGTGGGGTTGATGTCTAAATGATTGACATTGATTGTTTGCTTAAATTATATATCTTTTAGTATTATAATAATACACTGAAAAAGAAATATTGTCGTGAGGTCAAAGATTTCTTGTGTCTAAAATATGAATGAGAAATTTTCTCAGCATATAAGACGCATTTCTTTGATGTAAAGCTTTTTTTTTCTTGCCAAAAAGACGATAAACTTTTCAATGAAGTCATTCTATGGAAATCCAAAACAGTTGCCTTCCCAATCATTTTGGACAAAATTTTTACCATTCCATACGCCATATAAAAAGAAAAACCAACAATGATAGGCTAATAAATAAGCCATTATATTATAACATGTACTATGGTACACTATGTGCACTTCCTTTAACTAACAGTCTTGAATGTGGACCACAGAAGATAAATGCATTTTAAAGAATTAATCTTTAAATTAATTGAGATATTGAATCTTAGGATTAAATATAACAAGTATATACGGCCGTAAGTTCGGCCAGGCCGAAGCTTATGTACCCTCCACCATGGATTGCGAAGAAACTTCTGAAGACTGTCATCCACAATCGAATTACTTGGATTGCAGTAACACTTGCCGATGGCAAGATATCTTAAAACTTTCTAACATCGTTTCTAAATTGCAAGGTAGTCCAAACGTGGTATATATTAAACTAAAAAGGCCGATTAAATACGTATATAATTAAGTTTGATAAAAATTTCTATAGAAATAATAGTTTGACAAAAGTTTCTATAGAAATAAAATTTTGGCAACATTTTCTATAGAAGTAAAATTTGGACAAAATTTTCTATAGAAATAAAATTTTGACGAAATTTTCTATAGAAATAAGATTTTGACAAAATTTTCTACAGAAATAAAATTTTGACAAAATTTTCTATAGAAATAAAATTTTGAATTTCTATAGAAATAAAAGTTTGACAAAAGTTTCTATAGTAATAAAATTTTGACAAAATTTTCTATAGAAATAACATTTTGACAAAATTTTTTATCGAAATAAAATATTGACAAAGTTTTCTATGGAAATAAAATTTTGACAAAATTTTTAATAGAATTAAAATTTTGACAACATTCTCTATAGAATTAAAATTTTGAAAACATTTCCTATAGAAATAAAAATTTGCCAAAATTTTCTATAGAAATAAAATTTGACATATATAATTATGGACCGATATGGACCCATTTTTGCATGGTTGTTAGAGACCATATACTAAGACCACATACCAAATTTCAACCGAATCGGATGAATTTTGCTCCTCCAAGAGGCTCCGAATTAATTTCTTAAAACGTCATATCCTTAAAATTTCAAAAATGTCATATTCTAAAAATAAGTTTTAGCTTGTTTTTAAATCTTTTTATACCCTCCACCATAGGATGGGGGATATATTAACTTTGTCATTCCGTTTGTAACACATCGAAATATTGCTCTAAGACCCCATAAAGTATATATATTCCGGGTCGTGGTGAAATTCTGAGTTGATCTAAGCATGTCCGTCCGTCTGTTGAAATCACGCTAACTTCCGAACGAAACAAGCTATCGACTTGAAACTTGGCACAAGTAGTTGTTATTGATGTAGGTCGGATGGTATTGCAATATCGGGCCACTTTTACGTATAGCCCCCATATAAACCGACGCTCAGATTGGGTTGCGGAGCCTCTTGGAGGAGCAAAATTTCATCCGATCCGGTTGAAATTTGGTATGTGGTGTTAGTATATGGTCTATAACAACCATGCAAAAATTGGTCCATATCGGTCCATAATTATATATAACCCCCATATAAACCGATCCCCAGATTTGGATTGCGGAGCCTCCAAGAGAAGCAACTTTCATCCGATCCGGCTGAAATTTGGTACATGGTGTAAGTATATGGTCTCTAACAACATCAAACCATTTACCGTGCTAGGCCCATAAATTTCGTTTATCGAACCAAACGCGTATACGACAAGTAAAATGCAAATAAAACGAAATTAAGTGCAGGAAATAAATTTCCATAAACGGGAAAATGTAATTTTTTTGTTGTTGCCTAAATTTTAACGTTGTTTCATTAAGAAAATTAAGTTTTTCAATTAAATAATAACGAAAAACAACAAAAACAATTACAAACATGTGTGGAACTAGCACCGTCAATGCAACATTTTGAGTGACGCATGCCAATTTCCCATCTTCCTAGCTGTATTATCTTTGATATTAGTGGTGTTTCTATTTTTGCATTTGTATTAATGAAGAAGATCGCATGATAATTGGTGTCTTACTCACTTAATTAATTAATTTTTAATTGAAGGGTATTCAATCACAGAAATGATAGTATCAATTAAAAAATTCATGGGAAGTCAGTTAAAAAATTAATTGATGCATTAACTTTTTGATTGATTTTTGTATCAATTAAAAATATTGTTGAATCAATTAAACTTATAATTGAAAATTTTTTAAAACTCAATTGGAAATTTTTTCGTGAAATTTTTTTCTGTGTACACATTTCAATTTATTTAGTAAAAAAAAGGAGTGGGTCAAAATGACCCCAACATAACATGAGTTTTTTATAACAGAGTAACAGGGTTAAGAAACCACTTGAAGCCTATGTTACAATTTGCATTTTTAAATGCACTTATTTCTAGATGAATACCTTTGTCCATATAACGCAAAAACGAGTACCAACATTCGATAAATGAGATCTGTATCCTAATTTTATAGAGCATAATTTTGAAGCTTGATAGCTCCATAAAACTGTCTTTACTATTTTAAAGAAACCGCATTTTTGGCTCGGAATCATGCAAATCCTTAATTGTTTAACTGAGTAAACTTTTTTTGAGGGTTTCACGCTTGAATTCCATCACGAATAATCTTATATCTGAATACAATAAAGGGTGATACGGTCAAAATTTTGTCAAGGGAAAACGCGTGTAAATCGGTGAAATCGTTTATTTAAAAAATCAAATTAAATTTCTTTTTCAAGTTCAATTAGTATAAAATTCAGGAAAAATATTCAGTTAGGCTTTCGCTTTTCCAAATCCGAATTGACGGGCCTCACGCTTGACACCTGCCATCACATTTTGTACAGCCACCTTGTCCACCTTCTTCGCCGCAGAAAGCCAGTTTGCCTTGAACTGCTGCTCGTCCTTAGCAGTTTTTATACCCTCACCATAGGATGGGGGTATATTAACTTTGTCATTCCGTTTGTAACACATCGAAATATTGCTCTAAGACCCCATAAAGTATATATATTCTGGGTCGTGGTGAAATTCTGAGTCGATCTGAGCATGTCCGTCCGTCCGTCCGTCTGTTGAAATCACGCTAACTTCCGAACGAAACAAGCTATCGACTTGAAACTTGGCACAATTAGTTGTTAATGATGTAGGTCACATGGTGTTGCAAATGGGCCATATCGGTCCACTTTTACGTATAGCCCCCATATAAACGGACCCCCAAATTTGGCTTGCGATTGCTCTAAGAGAAGCAAATTTCATCCGATCCGGCTGAAATTTAGTACGTGGTGTTACTATATGGTCTCTAACAACCATGCAAAAATTGGTCCATATCGGTCCACTTTTACGTATAGCCCCCATATAAACGGACCCCCAAATGTGGTTTGCGATTGCTCTAAGAGAAGCAAATTTCATCCGATCCGGCCGAAATTTGGTACATGGTGTTAGTATATGGTCTCTAACAACCATGCAAAAATTGGTTCACATCGGTCCATAATTATATATAGCCTCCATATAAACCGATCCCCCGATTTGGCTTGCGGAGCCTTTAAGAGAAGCAAATTTCATCCGATCCCGCTGAAATTTGGTACATGGTGTTGGTATATGTTCTCTCATGGGCCCCATATAAACCGATCCCCAGATTTGACCTCCGGAGCCTCTTAGAGGAGCAAAAGTCATCCGATCCGATTGAAATTTGGCACGTGGTGTTAGTATATGGTATCCAACAACCATGCAGGAATTGGTCCATATTGGTCCTTAATTATATATAGCCCCCATATAAATCGATCCCCAGATTTGGCTTGCGGAGCCTCTAAGAGAAGCAAATTTCATCCGATCCGGTTGAAATTTGGTACGTGGTGTCAGCATATGATATCGGTTCATAATCATGGTTGCCACTCGAGCCAAAAATAATTTTATTTCTATAGAAAAGTTTGTTAAAATTTTATTTCTATAGAAAATTTTTGTTAAAATTTTATTTCTATAGAAAATCTTGTCAGAATTTTATTTCTATAGAAAATTAGTCAAAATTTTATTTCTATAGAAAATGTTGTCAAAATTTTATTTCTATAGAAAATTTTGTTAAAATTTTATTTCTATAGAAAATTTTTGTTAAAATATTATTTCTATAGAAAATCTTGTCAAAATTTTATTTCTATTGAAAATTTAGTCAAAATGTTATTTCTATAAAAAAATTTGTTAAAATTTTATTTCTATAGAAAAGTTTGTTAAAATTTTATTTCTGTAGAAAATTTTATCAAAATTTTCTTTCTATAGAAAATTTTGTGAAAATTTTATTCGATTGTGGGTGGCTGTGTTTAGAATAAGTTTCTACGCAATCCATGGTGGAGGGTACATAAGCTTCGGCCTGGCCGAACTTACGGCCGTACGTACTTGTTTTGGTCTTCTTTAGGTTCCGCTTGACAATAGCCCAGCAAAGGCAGCAGACGTTTATTCAAACACTCTTTCACGTAAATTTCTTGGTTGACAGTCAAGGAAGCTATGAAAATGCTGCTTTTCAAGCCACAGGTACAGATGGCTTGCCAAACCAGATATTTCTTTGCGAACTTTGACAGTTTTATGTGCTTGAAAATATCTGCTACCTTTCCCCTTCCTTTTGCCGTATAAAACTCCTGTCCCGGAAGCTGCTTGTAGTCGGCTTTGACGTAGGTTTCGTCGTCCATTACCACGCAGTCAAATCGTCGTGAACAGCCTCCGGGATCGCGCTTTGGCCGTCGTATTTTGTTTATCATCGCGAGTTGGATGATACTTCTTGTAAGTCGATAGTCCGGCTCGGTTTTTTGGCTCGATGCACGGTTGTTATTTGCGGCATCTCGGAGAGAGAGGTTAGGGTTTCGCTTGAAACTACCGGCAACTCTCTTTGTCGTCTCAGCGGCTTCCGGTTTTCGATTTCCCCCCGATCCAGACTTCCTGGCTGTCGACAAACGTTCCCCAAACACTTTAATTACATTTGTAACGGTTGATTTGGCAACTTTTAGCGATTTTGCCAGCTTTGCGTGCGAGTAGCTCGGATTTTCGCGATGCGCGAGCAAAATTTTGATACGCTGCTCTTCTTGCTTGGACGGCATTTTGACAACCGAAGAGTGAATTCCAAAATCAAAACAGGAGCAACATTCTACACACACACCTTCAAAATGAGGGGTGTTCAGGTTTTTTAAATGCAAAATTGAAAGAAATACGTCAAGTTTATATTGACCAAATTTTGACCGTATCACCCTTTATCCCATTTGTAAGCTTGTAAACAATAAATCTGTCAGCTGACAGACGACCAACATAAAGTTGGTGGCAGCGCTATGAATTAAATACTTCGCTCTCCCGAACTTTAGCTCGGTTGATATTTCAGACAAATAGTATCACAAGTTCATGTATCCTACGTTCAAAGCTATATAGTCCCATAAGAAATCGATTCTTTGGCTCGTAATCACTTCCAATATCCTTAAGTGTAGCTTAAATGCCAAGCAATCGTTTTATTTTATTTTTTATTTTGTGAGTGTATGCACCATTGAACAATTATAATAGCAAATATTGGGCTAAATTTGTCTGAGTGTTTGCAATATTCAACAGTTATAATTGCAATTATTGTTCTAGATTTTGATTGAAGGCAACTATTGAAAATCAACTGAAACCATTAAAAACCGCAAACCAAAATTAAGCTATATTCAAAACCAAAATTGTTATGCTTATATCGAATAAATCTAAATTACGCTAACATATTGTTTTCCCATAACTTTGCTTTTGCTACATCATTAGGAAGTTTCTGTAGCCAATGGCGAATGAATTATTTACCAACCATACAAATGCTTTTTTACAGACTTCGTATAGAGAACAATCATCATCGTTTGTATATATAGAAGAATTGTGAAAAAAAAAATTCTATAAAGTCCCAGCACTATGAAGGTATCTAAGTCTCCAACTCCCATTTCCTATAGCAGACGAGCCCATTGTAGTTAGCAAAAGAAAATGCCTTTGTGCCTTTGTGAGTTTTTACAGCTATTATCGATATTTATCATTATCATTGACATGTTTCCTATTATCAGCATGTGTATGTGTGTGTGTGTATAAGTGTGCTAATTACAGTTGTTAGATGTTGTGTGAAATATATGAACATACAAAGCCATATACTATTGTGGGCAAAAAATAGTACGACTATTTAAAGCCTGTTTCTGTATGTCGAACGAGCTCTATCGATCGACTGAAATGGAAACAAACAGCTGAATGTATAACTAAAAATCAGCTGTTTCTATGCATTTTAGTCGATCGATAGGGCTCGTTCGGCATACAGAAACAGGCTGTTAATTTAATTTCGAAGCGGAATCCATTCATCGTAATTTGTTTGCTACATTGGCGGTACTGTCAGTGACATCTTTGGCAAATCAGGGTTAAGTTAGGTATCGTGGTAGCCTGATTTCTCTTTAATGAATGAGTGCTGACCGATTCTATGTTTAGCTCAATGACAAGGGACCTCATTTTTATAACCGAGTCCGAATGGTGGAAATGTAACCAGCTAAAAAAAGTTCTTGGATCCAGAAGATTTTTAAATTCCCTTAAGGATGGTGGTATTTTGCCTTACTTCAAAGACATACGACTTTAAGAAGTGATGCAAATTGCAAAGATTCGTGTCCTAAAGTAAAAGAAGAACAATTCTTAATCAATGATTATGAACTTTCTTTAAATAAAAAAAAAAAACGATAAAAACCTGTTTGGTGTTAGGTCGAAAATGGTATTGAACACACTGGTATTGTATTCCTATTTTTTGCCCACAGTAGTATGCCTGATTATTGCAACTACAACACATTTAAATACTCTGCAATGTTTTGTTATGCCAACAATGTTCTTGTTTGTATTTCGTTGTTTTTTTTTCTGTTGGTGTTCATCAATACTGCAAGTGACATCCATGTTATTAATGATAATGGCAATAGTACATTTTTTTTTCTAACGAAAATATGTGGATATGAAAATAACAAAAGGAATATAGTGAATATAAATAAATATTATGTTATTGTTCGAGTTGATAATCGTTGTTCCCTATCTTCAATCAATGCAAAAATATTTCTACTTTATTATAATCATGCAAGTGTTTATTTTTTGGCCCAAGGACAATCCTAATATTGAAGTAAAAAACTGGTAAAAAAGACGTAGAAGGGTATACTCCATAGAACTGGGTGTATACTAATGTTGCCATACCGTTTGTAATGTAATTTAACAAAATGTTGACAAAATTTTATTTCTATGGAAAATTTTGTCAAAATTTTATTTCTATAGAAAACTTTGCCAAAATTGTATTCCTATAAAAAATTTTGTCAAAATTTTATTCCTATAAAAAATTTTGTCAAAATTTTATTCCTAAAAAAATTTGTCATAATTTTATTTCTACAAAAATTGGTCAACAGTTTCTTTTTATTGAAAATTTTGTCAGTCTATATAGGGACTATACCAAAACATGGACAGATACGGACCATTTTCGACACATCTATTTATGGTCCTAAGATACGTCTATATTTCTAATTTCTGGCAATTTGGATAAAAACTACGGATTCTAGAAGCCCAAGAAATAAAGTCGGGAGATTGGTCTATATGGGGGCTATACCAAATAGGTACCATTTGCGACACACCTATTTGTGATCTTAAAATACCTGTAGATTTTCAATTTCAAGCAAATCGGCTAGAAAATATAGTCTCTAGACGCCCAAGAAGTAAAACCGAGAGATCGGTCTTATGGGGGTTATACCAAAAAATGGACCGATACACCTCAATTTCGTCACACACATTTGGGGTCCCAAAATACCTCTAGATTTTCAATTTGAGGAAAATCGGATAGAAAATACAGTTTCTAGACGCCCAAGAACCAAAAACGGGAGCTCGGTCTATATGGGGGCTATACCAAAACATGGACCGATACGTACCATTTTCGACACACCTCTTTAAGGTCCCTCTAAATTTCCAATTTCAGGCAAATCGGATAGTAAATACAGTTTCTAGAAGCCCAAGAAGCAAAATCGGGAGAGCGATCTATATGGGCGCTATACCAAACCATGGACCGATACGGACCATTTTCGACACACCTCTTTATGGTCCTAAAATACCCCTAGATTTTCAATTTCAGGCAAATCGGATAGAAAATACAGTTTCTAGACGCCCATGAAACAAAATCGGAAGATCGGTCTATATGGGGGCTATACCAAAACATGGTCCGATGAGCACCATTTTCGGCACACTTCTTTATGGTCCTCAAGTACCTCTAGATTTTCAATTTCAGGCTAATTGGAAAAAACTACGTTTTTTATAAGCCCAAGACCCCAAATCGAGAAATCGGTTTATATGGGGACTATATCAAAACTTGGACCGATGTAGCCCATCTTCGAACTTGACCTGCCAGCAACCAAACGAATCTGTGCCAAATTTCAGGACGATAGCGCAATTATTGAAGACTGTAGCGTGATTACAACAGACAGACAGACGGACATACGGACATGCTTATGTCGTCTTAGAATTTCTCCCTGATCAAGAATATATATACTTTATATAGTCGGAAGTCGATATTTCGATGTGTTACACACGGAATGACAAACTTATTATACCCCCATCACCATTCTAGTGGTGGTTATAAAAACTTGTCAAAATTTTATTCCTATAGAAAATGTTGTTAAAATTTTATTGCTAACATAGAGAAAATTTTGTTAAACTGTTATTCCTAGTGAAACTTTTGTCAACAATTTATTTCGATGGAAAATTATGTCAAAATTATATTTCTATAGAAAATTTTATCAATATTTTATTCCTATAGTAAATTTTGTCAAAATTTTATTTCTATAGAAAATTTTGTTAAAAATTGATTTCAATAGAAAATTTTGTTAAAATTTGATTTCTATAGAGAATTTTTAAAAATTTTATTTCTATAGAAAATTTTATCAAAATTTGATTTCTATAGAAAATTTTGTCTAAATTTTATTTCTATAGAAAATTTTGTCAAAATTTTATTTCTATAGAAATTATAGAAAATTCATATAGAAAATGTTGTCAAATAATTTTTTCAAAATTGTGTTCCGATAAAAATTTTTTCAAAATTTAATTCCTTGAGAAAATTACGTAAATATTCTATAGAAGATTTTGTTAAAAATTTACTTGTATAGAAAATTTTGTCAAAATTGTATTTCTATAGAAAATTTTGTCAAAAATTTATTCATTTATTCAATTTGGAAAATTTTAATTACTAGACAAAATTTTGTCAAAATTGAGAGAAAATTATGTGAAGATTTTATTTCTATAAGAAATTTTGGTAGTGGAACATATTGCAAAATCTACCAAAACATAAAGAATTCTACCAATCTACCAAGCAGTAAAAACTAGATTTTTTTGTAGAATGCTACCAACTAGAGGTGTGCACGTGACAGGAAATTATCGTGACACGCATGATTCACGTGAGTCGTGAACAAAATCTGCAGCAACTCTCGTGAATGTGCGTGAATGGGACTGAAGCAAATATGTCGTGCGTGAAAAATAAGATCGGTTCGTGAATGTGCGTGAATAAAATTTCTTTAAAATCACGCTTACGAAAAAAATTAGGATTTAATTTTTATTCGTATGTTAACTGAAATTAATTTAGCTGCCGAACTATATTCTATTCATGAATCTTGTTATCTTTGCTCACTCACGGTTGGAAAATGTCGTTAGTCTCGTGAATTTGTCGTGAGTCAATTGAATTGTCGTGAATCGTGAGTCTTTAAAAGTAGTTCGCTCGTGAGTGTGCGTGAGTACTGGTTTTCATTTCGTCAATGTGCGTGAGTGAGTGGTTACCCCTCGTATCGCATTGCATGAATAAACATTTTGCTTCGTTAATGTGCGTGAGTGTGAGTGAAATTTCACTCACGCGCACACCGCTACTACCAACTGTGCTCAGCGTGATTCGATCAAGCGATGTCCGTCTGTCCGAAGCAGTAATGCCATGTGTAGGGAAATATCCTGTTTTGTAGGGATTTTTTCCTAAAATTACAACTGTAGGGAAAAAAGGACAGATTTTTCACTTTTTATACAAATGTAGGGAATTTTTCTAATTTTCAGATTTTACTATATTTTGCAACAAGAAGAGTACTTTTGCTTAATATTTCAAATATTATAAGATCCAAAATATATGGTAGTCAAGGCATCAACTAATTGAATACGTAATTCACCGTCAGCGATGTTATTGTAATGTTACTATTTAGAAAAGGTCAGCGGTATCGTTAAGATTTTTTTGCCTTGGTATTTAATAACATGAAATAGATTTACTTTTGCTGGAATGAACGCTTGCATTTAGGAACATAAACAGGAGATGGCTTCCCCAATTTGTCATATTTGTTTGAATTTAGTCAATTTTTTACCGTATCGAAAAATTTAAGGAACAATTTTTTGGGGTAGGGAAAAAAGGAATTTTTAGGAGCCGCGTAGGGAATTTTCAAAAAACTTCCTGGCATCACTGGTCCGAAGGGAGCCACCATGGTGCAATGGTTAGCATGCCCGCCTTGCATACACAAGGTCGTGGGTTCGATTCCTGCTTCGACCGAACACCAAAATGTTTTTCAGCGGTGGATTATCCCACCTCAGGAATGCTGGTGACATTTCTGAGGGTTTCAAAGCTTCTCTAGTGGTTTCACTGCAATGTGGAACGCCGTTCGGACTCGGCTATAAAAAGGAGGTCCCTTGTCATTGAGCTTAACATGGAATCGTGCAGCACTCAGTGATAAGAGAGAAGTTCACCAATGTAGTATCACAATGGACTGAATAGTCTAAGTGAGCCTGATACATCGGTCTGCCACCTAACCTAACCATCACTGGTCCGAAGGAATTAAGTTATCGTCGTGAAACTTATTAATGTAGGTCGGATGGGATTGCAAATGGAAATGTGTGAACGTTTATTTATGTTGTTTTTCCCTATAAGGGATTAAGTACACTTCAGTAAATTTTTTAAATTTCAAATCAATCTAAAACATTTTGAAGTTTTAGATTTTTAATATATAATGCAAAGAACAACATAATAACAACTTCTCATAATAGCTTAAACTTAGGATATTTTACAAATTTACATATTTAAAGCTTAAAATACGTACACGGATGAAAAAGACTGTTTTTCATATGTTTGGCTATAAACATTATATGTTTGGAACACAAATTTTTAAACACAATATTTTTGAGTGCAAGCATATAATGTTCATAAACTAGCTTAACATGTTTGGGACATATATGTTAATATGTTAGAACATATTATGTTTGGGACATAAAATGTTTTTAAATATAATATGCTTGGATGCAAACATATATTAATTTAGAAATAGCCTATAAACATATATGTGTTTAGTAGCTTGGAGCGCTATTTAACAGGGAGCGATATTGAATTAAGTTGGTGGTTGTTGCTTGTTATTACAAAATTAACATTTTATTTTTCCTTGGGCAATTGATCAGCTACTTCTTTGATCCTTACAAACTGTGTGGTCCGCTGTTCGAATCCCCGTCCGGCAAAAGGTAAAATTAAAATAAAAAAAAAAATCATACAATTGAATAATTTCTTCTACAATGTTTGTATTACAGAAAAAGGTGCTAAGAACTAAAAAATCTCGTGGAAGTGAGAAAGATGTGGGGGAATATACAATTGGGCAGAAACAAAATTTTGAGCATTCAGGTCGAAAACCTATGTTGTTAGCACCTATATTACCTGTTTATTTTCATAATTCATTATGATTGTAAATATATAAATAAATAAATAAAATTTTGAGCACAATATTGTTTGGGAGAATTTTTTTTAAGCATATAATATTTTTGGGTGCAAAATGCTTCCAAACATATTATATGTTCACATAATAACATATTGTTTTTTGGAAGACAACATTATTGAATTTGGATGCAAAAATACAAAATGTTTGGAAGTTAGACTACCCAAACATATATTGTTTAGACTAATATGCTTTCAAACATATTATATATTAGAAGAGATCAAACATATAAATGTTTGGGCAATAGCCAAAAATGTATATGCTTGAAGCAAAATATGTTTGGGAGTATATGTTACAGAAGCGATTTTTTGTGAGCGTGTATGTATCACTACAATTGGACTGCATTCGAGCTGCACTATGAAAAATCTACCAATTGTAAATATATTCAATTCATTGATCTGGTTTCAGAAATATATAGCAATCATTTTCATTCAATTAGAACTAGTAGTACACACATAAATGTTATTCATTTTTCATTGGCAATATTTTATTTGGAAGTTAAGTTTTATTACTATATTAAATTCAATCAAAATAACATATACATTTAATTTAATGGCAAAATGGCCATATTTGGCAAATAAATATCCAAAACTAGGTCATTTTATGGCTACACACAAAAACAACTGAATTATTCCCATATTCCCATGTCAATGAAACTACACCTGATAAAATATGCAGAGTTCTGTTTGCTTCCGCATATTGTCGTATTGAAAAAGACCATTGGTGTAATAGTAAACAAATGAAAGACCAAAAACTGAAAGACTTTCTTTAACCGGATGTCCCAAATGGTAGGTTGGCTCATTAAACACATCATGCACGAGTATGTTATATTAAACAGTTGTTGTTAACACAATCCATATGGCAATATCTCTTTGTTTTTAATGATATTTGTATAGTAATCGTAATCCACAAAAATATTTCACATAAAATATCAAGTGAGTCATTAATATGGTCAAAATTCACAAACCGAGAATAAACACAAAAATGATGTGTATTTGTGGTAGTTATATATGCTAAAGCAAATATACATATATGATATACGGTAGTATCAATAAACGCATATTGTAGTTGAAAACGAGGGTAGTTAATACAAGGTAATACATTTGAAAACGTATTATATTATACATCTTTCCCATGGACCACATAGAAAACTCTACAGTATCAACAGTGAATATATAGCTTGGACTAAGATACTTTAGTCGGCTTAAGATAGTTTTCTTTCGGCCCGCGACATGCTTGACACCAGACATCATTTTAAAAATACTTTTTACTTAAAACATAGCATAATTTATACCTGAAGTCAACAGTGAATTTGGAAATTTAAATTGTTTTCAAAACGTTTAAAAACCGAAGGAATTCAAATTTCGCTTTTAGTATAGAATAAGCAAAATAAAATTTAAAAGTATATTACGTCTTAAAAAATACTCAGCTTCTTTGGCTCGGAATCAATATGAAAATCACTAGTGTAAAGACAAAATCTTTGGATGCAGCTTGAAATGCGGGCATTTTTGGGGAGCTGTGTAGCTTTAAACTCAGGATCTATAAAATTAAAATTAGGAAACAAGTCTGATTTATTCAATTTTTATTCTCTTTTTGCGATTTATTAACAAAGCTATTCATGTCTAAATAAAAATCCTTTAAAAAATTTGCATTATGGCAGATACTTCAAAGTTAAAAGATGCAAAATCCTCAAAGTAAATTTTAGCCTATATTTGCCCGGCCTATACAGCCTATATTTGTCTTACTTCAAAGATATACGAGGGCGGTTCGGAAACTTTTTAGCCTAGCAATGAAAGAGAATAGTTAGTTTTCCAAAAATATTTTCCAAATATATTTTTCAATATAATCTCCTGAAACTTCAATACACTTAGTCCAACGCTTTTCTAGCAATTCTATCCCTTGATTAAAATAGTTTTCCTCAAGGTCTTCAAAATAGTGTTTTACAACTGTAATTGCATCTTCATTTGAGTTAAAACGCTTGCCATCAAGCAATTCTTTTAGATTTGGGAACAAGTAAAAGTCACTGGGAGCTAAATCAGGAGAATAAGGTGGGTGGTCAAGCAACTCGTACTCGTGCGCTGGTGCGTTGTCTTGATGAAAAATTATTTTTTTGTGTTGTAAGCTACGACGTTTTTCTCGAATTTGTACATTTAATTGATACAAAAGGTTGCAATAGTACTCTGAATTTATTGTTTTACCCTTTTGCTGATAGTCAATCAATAAAATACCTTTGAAGTCCAAAAAAAAAAACCTTTGCCATAACCTTACCAGCCGATTGAATTGTTTGTGCTTTCTTTGGGGCACTTCCTCCAGCTTCAGTCCATTATTTGGATTGTTCTTTTGTCTCTGGAGTATAGTGGTGGATCCATGTCTCATCAACAGTTATGAAACGAAGCTTAAAATACATTTTATTTCGCTTAAAACGATCCAAACAAGCTTGAGAAATGGTCATTCTTATGTGTTTTTGATCGACATTTAACAAATGCGGCACCCATCTTGCAGAAAGTTTTTTCATCTGTAGTTCTTCATGCAATATTAAATGGACTCGATCATTTGAGATGCCCATGATATTAGCAATTTCACGCACTTTTATTCGTCGATCATTTAATACCATATCATGCACTTTGGCTACAATTTCTGTTGTTGTTGCTGTTTTTGGACGTCCATTACATGGTTCATCTTCAATGATTGTACGACCACGTTTAAATTCAGCAACCCAATTTTTTACAGTTGCATATGAAGGAGCACTTTCACCTAACACATTCACCATATCATTATGAATTTCTTGTCCCGATAAACCTTTTTTATGTAAATATTTAATGACAGCACGCATTTCTAATTTTTCCATGGTAAAAAATTGGGGATGCGTCTTTTTTGAACACCTGTTTCTATATGAAGGAGTTGCCAGATCTAAAAAAAATTTAACATGTGTTCATAACAGAGATGGAAGTTTCCAAAAACTTAACTTTTTTCTGTTTATACCGCGCTTTTTGTGCTAGGCTAAGAAGTTTCCGAACTGCCCTCGTAACATAGGACGCAAATTTCTAAGACGCGTGTCCTAAATTTTCTTTTAATTAAAATTTCTTTTTTTTTGAAAGAAATTTGTCCATAATGCTGTGTAAATAGCGTATCCTAAAAGTTTGAAAAATAATGAATTTTTAATTAAAATGAATTTTAAATTTTAATTAAAATAATGAATTTTTAGTTAAAATTTATAATCTTGGCTTCAAAAAATTTTTTATATTAAATTTAGGACACAAATTTTGGTATGTTGCTTCCCTTCGTTAAAGTTGTATATCTGTGAACTAATGTAACGTTTACTTAAAGTAAAGAAACCCATTTTTAATTTAGAGAAATCGTTCTTAAATTCACTAAAATATTTAATCCTTAGATTTAAGATTAAAACGCTTCAAATATAGGCTAAGACTTATTTTGAGGATTTATCATCTTTGGTTTAAGTTTTTTTTTGGAAGTAAGAACTCATTTTTACTTTGAAGTAGCTTTTATAAGAAATGTCTTTATTTTAAAGAAGCCGTATCTTTGGCTCGGAATCAATAACAAAATCCTTAAGGGAAAGTAAAAATCTTTGGATCCAAGTAGATTTTTTCTGGTGTATTTAATTTCATATTTCATTTAATCCGTTGCGATTCGTTATCTCAAGGTTCAGCCTGACATAAAAGATCTCATTTATCGAATTTCCGCATATGCTTTTTATAACCTGCGCCACACTGTGGAACAGGGTACTATAAGTTAGTGCATATGTTTGCAACACCCAGAAGAAGGCGAGATAGACACAAGGTGTCGTTGGCAATAATGCTCAGGATGGGTCTTTGAGTCGATCTAGCCATGTCCGCCTGTCCGTCCGTCTGTCTGTGAACACACTCTAGTTGCAGTTTTGGTCCAATCGGCTTCAAATTTGGCACAAGTATGTTTTTTGAGTCAGAATTGAACTCTATTGACAACTTGATTCAGATTTACATATAGCTCCCATATATATACTTTCGTCCGATAAGCACTTATATTGCCCTAGAAGCCAGAGTTTTATTCCGGTGAACGAGAAGTTTTCCATATGATAAAGGGGGAAAACAAAATATGGCGCATACTGTTAACCACGTAGGTGGCAATGTGATGACATGCAAAAGGCGTTGGAAACCTCATATTTCTTGAAGGAAATATACACAAAATAAATAATTTATATGTTTTGAAGAATAATTTGTCAGAATCTGCCCAAAAAATGGGTCTGGAAGACAGATTTGTGTTTGTCCAAGATAATGATCCCAAGCATTCGTCCATATTGTTAAGAAATACTTGCTATACAACACCAGAAAAGTATTACCTCACCCTCCGCAGAGCCCGGACATGAATCTAATTGAACACCTGTGGACATATATGACAACAAAGCTGAAGAACATTTTTAGCAAAGAAACTCCCAATAACGTCCTTGTGGATATATGGAGCCCAATTTCCGTAGATTTGACGAAAACCCTAAGCCACCGTGGTGCAATGGTTAGCATGCCCGCCTTGCATACACAAGGTCGTGGGTTCGATTCCTGCTTCGACCGAACACCAAAAAGTTTTTCAGCGGTGGATTATCCCACCTCAGTAATGCTGGTGACATATCTGAGGGTTTCAAAGCTTCTCTAAGTGGTTTCACTGCAATGTGGAACGCCGTTCGGACTCGGCTATAAAAAGGAGGTCCCTTGTCAGTGAGCTTAACATCGAATCGGGCAGCACTCAGTGATAAGAGAGAAGTTCACCAATGTGGTATCACAATGGACTGAATAGTCTAAGTGAGCCTGATACTTCGGGCTGCCACCTAACCTAACCTAACCCACTCAAAGCCAAATAGATTCTAGCCCTGTGAACATTTTCAATCATCCAATATGAGTGTTTATAAAAACGAGTGTTAACTTCTTCTTTTGAAAGATTAAACAATGTTTACTCGCAGAGAAGATTCAAATTTTAGTCTTATATTAGTCTAAACAATGATTGTTTCTAACTGTTTCATTTAAATCATGAGAAAGACTCGAATATTACCTTTTTATTTCTCTATTCTAATATTGTTAATATTGAAACAATTTACTGGGTAATATAAAACTCGTAACTCTTAAATTACGCATGTGGGCAGAGTCATTTATAACTCCGTTTCCTGTTCGTTTCCATTAGAGGACGAAACTCTTTTATGAGTCAATGAAAAGAATCATTTTGAGACACAACTACTTTAGACTGGGGAAGCATAAATGACTCACAGATTCGCTCTTCCGCAACCGTTTGAACATAAACATTATTCAAAGAAGACTCATTCGTAATCGAAAATGTTTGCAGGGAGGCAGTATAAAACACTAAGGGCTACCATACAAAATATTAAAAATTTGTAATATTTAGTGTTTAAACAAATAATTTTTATTTATTTTTAGTGTACAAGTTTTTTTGCTAAGTGAAATTAACTTGTTTTTGCTATTTATTTCCCTAAAGAGAGAAGTTCACCAATGTGGTATCACAATGGACTGAATAGTCTAAGTGAGCCTGATACATCGGGCTGCAACCTAACCTAACCTAACCTTTCCCTAAACAGAATTAAATCTGGATTAATTTAAGGTATAAATAACACATATATATTTAGTTCATATTTTTCATGTCGTTTCACAATTTACTTCAAATCAGCGTTGCCAGAATTGTTTCACCAAAAACCGCTAGATTTGCCAAAAAAACTAGCCAAAAAAAGCTAAAAAATTCTAAAAAATAGCTAAAAAAAAAAGCTAAATTTTTTTGTAACAAAAGTCACATTTTTGATTGAAATTTAACAAACTTAAAGGCTTTATTTCACTTAAAATGCATATTATTTTAATTGTATTCATATTAATTCAATATATGTGAGACTGTAAGAAAATCTAAGTCATATTAGCTCTGTTTGCGTACTCGATACATTTTGATTACTATAGCAAATTTTTACTGTAAGTCCTTCGTTTATATTTCCTAGTAAAAACATTTTTCCCAATAAACTTGCAATTGTCAGCTGGTTAATCATCAGCAAGTCCCATGTGCGATATATTGCAGAATGTCACATAGAACTGCATTAGAAAATATCAATATATTTCGTTTTAACTGAATTAATGATAAATTCGAAACCCATTCTAACTGTCTTGCAAGTTTATATTGAATAACTTTTATTCGAAAATTTCCCATACAAACCTATTTTTATCCAATTTTCGTAAATGTAAATCCATTCCATTAATATAAAGCAGATTTGTTTTGATCCTATCAATACGAATTTTTTATTGCATTTTTTGATGTTAAAAAAATAATACCACATTCAAAGCTTTATTTCCTTAATTATTTCTATGTTCGCTTCCAAAGATTTTGTACACTAATGATTTTGGTATTGATTCCGAGTCAAATTTGAATTTATTCGTTTTTTCAGTTTTTTCTTCATGAGCTAACGACAACGTGCTAACGACAACTTAAATTTCCAAATTCAGACTCGACTTTAAGTACAAATTATTCTATGTATACGTTTTTAAAATAAAATGTTGGAAAACCTCTTCTATTTTTGAACGCTATTTTGGTTTGTGGTCAAAATACAAAAACTCCACAAATTAAAAGACTATTTAATTAATTTTAGGATTTTTTTAGAATTGACCCTAGCCTTCTTTCATGAAAAGATAGGCATTTTTAAGTTGAATCACTTAACTATAAGGACGAAACGACTTTATCGTCTTTTGGACAAGGACAACAGTTAATATAAGAGAAATTCACAAATGCTATTATAACCAAAATTCGCGTTCGTATTTTAAGGACATGAAATCTTTGGCCTCACGACAATATTTTTTGCAGTGTACAAAGCAATTCACATCTACTATTTTAATTTAGTAATATCATACTTTAGAATATTATAATAACATAAAAAGGATAAACGAGTCAAATGCTAATATTCCTAATAATTTACTGACAGTTTATAGAAGGAATTTGTATGGTAATAGTAGATTTAAAGTTTATAACTTTTTATAACTTTTATGAATACGAGGGAAAGCTTTACAACAAGGTGTATTTGCTGCCAAAAATGCCCGCATAATAGCTGGAATAATTATTAATGTTTCAATTGAGCTTTGAAATATGTTGAAAACCTTATTCTGGCAGCAAGGCTTAGATAAGTACGATGTTTTATCCATATTTCAATAGGAACATGTCGAAAATAAAAAAGCCAAAAATAGCTAAAAGGGACATGAAAAAAAGCCAGAAAAAAAGCTAAAAGCTAAATGCATTTTCTTCCCGCTAAACGTCTTCAAAAAAAGCCAAATCTAGCGGGAAAAAAGCTAAATTGGCAACGCTGCTTCAAATTGATAGGCGAACAACTTTTTTTTTTTTTTTTGCTGACTGTATATAAAATTCAACAAATTTGAAGGTTTTGAGGTGGTGTAGACTTACAAATGGTGCAGGATAGATGTAAATGTACAAAGTGGTGCAGACTTTCCTTACTTGTTTTTGACATAAAATAGCATATTTTTATCTCATCTGACTGAGAAAATTATCACTATTCTACACTCGTATATTTGTGTATAATTTAATTACATATTCTGCACTTAAAATCGAGCAAATACTTTTAACAAGTTTGTGTGTAATTTTTCTTGACCCTCAAAACTCATTCACAATAAAGTGGAACATTCATGTACGAGACACGTATAATAGTGCTATACATAAGCACATACACGTGTATACAACACAACTAGATATATATGTGTGTTTGTGTGTAATAATCAATAATGTATGAATGCGACCAAATTAATGAATTTGTACAGCAAGTGTTTTATTGACACTCGAAGCTAAAGATCTATAGACAGGTCAAATTAATTAGTATGGCATGGCATGACAGCAACAAAGTACTCACACCCACAATGTTGGGGCATCACAAAAACAAAAAAAAAAAACACACATACACATCCACCCCCCAAAATGTTTATTGGTGGCAACGAAGATGTTCGAAAAGCAATAACTGAGTGTATATGACAATACTCTTATAGTACCAACATAAGCAAAAGAGGAAAGACATATTACTTACATTAATAATGGGAGAACATTCTCATCATGATTAGGTTTAAACTTTATGCAGAGAACATAGTGCAAAATTCAGACAACATTTTAAAATAGTAATATTGTAAAATTTTGCATAGAAGAGGGTTGTAGTTCTTGTTTTACAATGAAAAATGCATGGTTAAGGTGAAACTTTAAATATTTTTTTCATGTTAGCCTGATACTGAAATAGGCGATTAACGTCCAAGTGTATGATATTTTAATTTACAATTAATTATTATTCGAGCTTTATGGACAAAGTAGATTAAGGAACTTGATCAATAAATAGAGTCATTGAAAAGAAAACGCCATATACAAGTCTATACAAATCTGACAGTACATGTTTCAGTTCGGGCGAATGAATCTTTCCGCAGCCTTTTGTAAGGATCTGGCTGGGATATTGATAGTCTCGGTGAACATATAGATTGTCAGCTGCGTCTAGGAATGTAGAAAGATGTCGATGATGCATAGGCAATTTAGTCCAATGATGCATAGGCAATTTGGTAGTCCAATCTCTCTTCTTGACTAACATATTTCGAGCAACTGCACTTTACTGGCACCTCACCA
Source organism: Haematobia irritans (assembly GCF_050003625.1). NCBI lineage: Eukaryota > Metazoa > Arthropoda > Insecta > Diptera > Muscidae > Haematobia > Haematobia irritans. The sequence goes on along the minus strand of NC_134399.1, from coordinate 84,025,712 downwards.
AATCGCTTAAATTTCCAGTATGTTACGTAATTTGGTGTTTGATTCCAACAAAGTAAAAATTTTGGCCCGGAAGTACCCGGGTCTTGAGAAATAAACTTGTAAAAGTCATTCAAAATTGTGCTATATTTCAGTCATTTATGTTTCAATTTGAACAAACTTGGTGGCATTGTAAAGCTATTAACCACAAACGTAAATATCTACTAAAGTTTATGAGATATAAATTTAAAATGTTGACCCTAATTTTATGAAACATTGTATGTAACATAAAAGTCCATCGAGTATGGCCTATATCCTCCAGTATATGAAAGACCCTCTTCTGCCCTTTCATTTGAGGTACAACTTGTAACTATACCTTAAGTTTTAGCAAAGTTATTAAGGTTTTATTCTGCATATAAACAAACAATATTGATTTTAGGGCTGTTGAGAAAATTATGTACTTGTTGTGGCTAATTATTTGTGCTATTTACTGTTTGTTTAACTTATTTTGATGCAACCGTATAAGTCAATGTTGGACAGAATCCAAAGTGGGCTAACGCGAAGGCAATAGGTGACTGTGGCCGGGATTTGAGACTTTCTCCTATGGACAGAATCCAAAGTGGGCTAACGTGAAGTTAAAGCGACAAGGGTGGCCGGCCTTCGGCCGGGGTTTGAGACTTTCTCCTATGGACAGAGTCCAAAGAGTGTTAACTCGAAGGTAAAGTGACATGGGTGGCCGGCCTTCGGCCGGGGCGTGAGACTTTCTCTTGTGTACAGAGTCCAAAGAGGGCTAACGGAAAGTAGTGACATGGGTGGCTGGCCTGTGGCCGGGGTTTGAGACTTTCTCCTATGGACAGAGTCTAAAGTGGGCTAACGCGAAGTAAAGTGACATGGGTGGCTCTATGGACAGAAGAAAGCCACCGTGATGCAATGGTTAGCATGCCCGCCTTGCATATACAAGGTCGTGGGTTCGATTCCTGCTTCGACCGAACACCAAAAAGTTTTTCAGCGGTGGATTATCCCACCTCAGTAATGCTGGTGACATTTCTGAGGGTTTCAAAGCTTCTCTAAGTGGTTTCACTGCAATGTGGAACGCCGATCGTACTCGGCTATAAAAAGTAGGTCCCTTGTCATTGATCTTAACAAGGAATCGGGCAGCACTCAGTGATAAGAGAGAAGTTCACCAAAGTGGTATCACAATGGCCCGAATAGTCTAAGTGAGCCTGATACATCGGGCTGCCACCTAACCAAACCAAACCATGGACAGAGTCCAAAGTAAAGTGACATGGGTGGCAGGCCTTCGGCCGATATTTGAGACTTTCTCCTATGGACAGAATCCAAAGTGGGCTAACCCGAAAGTAGAGACATGGACGGCCTTCGGCCGGGGGTCGGGACTTTCTCGTATGGACAGAGTTTGAAATGGACTAAAACAAACCCAAGTTGGAGTGGGTGGACAGTCTATATGTAGCATTGACATATATGGTTGCACTAAAATTAGTAAAGAACACAAATAAGTGCCCATAACATAGTATATAATTTTCTCAACGGGCCAAAAATCTATATTTTTGTATATATTTGGAATAAAACCTTGATAACTTTGCTAAAGTTTTTGCTGTATTTACGAATTATAACTAAAATAAAAGAGCACAAGAAAAAGTATAGGTCATAATCGAAGGACTTTTGAGATACATACAATTTTTCACAAAATTAGGGTAAAAATTTTAAATTTGTTGTTATATCTCATAAAATTTAATAGATATGTACATAAAGTGGTTAATAGAACTTGGGATCAGCTTTACAATGACACCAAGTTTATTGAAATTGAGTCACAAATGACTGAGATATAGCAAAATTTTGAATGACTTTTACGAAGTTATTTTTCAAGACCCGGGTACTTCCGTGCCAAGAATTTTACATTGTTAGAATCAGAACACCAAACTACGTAACATACGTAAAATTCAAGCGATTTGGTGAGGTGCCAGTAAAGTGCCGTTAAGCCTTAGTGTCTATACTTGAAATTAGTATCTACATTAATTTTGTAAAAGTGCATCCAAAAAAAAAAATACTTTCTCCTGGAATGACATGTAGACAAACGAATTACCCGTTTCTTATAAAGTACTTTACTTAACCCGAATATGTTATGTATTTCAAACCCCGAATATGTTATTTATTTCAAAAGAAAACTTTTTCTACATCATGGATTGTGTAGAAACTTCTACGAAAGACTGTCATCCACAATCGAATTACTTGGGTTGTGGTATCTTAACATAAAACTTCTTAATATCGTTTTCTAAATTGTGAGTAAGTCCATACGTGGTATATATTAGACAAAAAAAGGTATGTATAGGTAAGTCTACAAATAATTACGAATCGATATAGACTTTTGCACGGTACGTAGAGAGCCAGAATTGAGGGGCTCCGGAGGTCAAATCTGGGGATTGGTTTATATAGGGGCTATATATAATTATGGACCGATTTCGACCAATTTTTGCATGGGTGTTTGAAGCCATATATTAACACCACGTTCCAAATTTCAACTGAATCAGATGAATTTTGGTCTTCCAAGAGGCTCCGAAGGTCAAATCTGGTGATCGGTTCATATGGGGGCTATACATAATTATGGTCCGATGTGGACCAATTTTTGCATGGTCATTAGAGACCATACTAACACCATGTACCAAATTTCAGCCGGATCGGATGAAATTTGCTTCTCTTAGAGGCTCCGCAAGCCAAATCGGGGGATCGGTTTATATGGGGGCTATATATAATTATTGACCGATGTGGACCAATTTTTGTATAGTTGTTTGAGACCATATACATACACCATGTACCAAATTTCAGCGGGATAGGATGAAATTTGCTTCTCTTAGAGGCTCCGCAAACCAAATCGGGGGATCGGTTTATATGGGGGCTATATATAATTATGAACCGATGTGGACCAATTTTTGCATGGTTGTTAGAGATCATATGCTGACATCATGTACCAAATTTCAGCCGGATCGGATGAAATTTGCTTCTCTTAGAGGCTCCTCAAGCCAAATCGGGGGATCGGTTTATATGGGGGCTATATATAATTATTGACCGTTGTGGACCAATTTTTGCATGGTTGTTAGAGACCATATACTAACACCATGTACCAAATTTCAGCCGGATCGGATGAAATTTTATTCTCTTAGAGGATTCGCAAGCCAAATTTGGGGGTCTGTTTATATGGGGGCTATACGTAAAAGTGGACCGATATGGCCCATTTGCAATACTATCCGACCTACATCAATAACAACTACTTGTGCCAAATTTCAAGTCGATAGCTTGTTTCGTTCGCAAGTTAGCGTGATTTCAACAGACGGACGGACGGACGGACGGACATGCTCAGATCGACTCAGAATTTCACCACGACCCAGAATATATATACTTTATGGGGTCTTAGAGCAATATTTCGATGTGTTACAAACGGAATGACAAAGTTAAAATACCCCCATCCTATGGTGGAGGGTATAAAAATAATAAATTCAATTTGCTAATTTTTGTTAAGACTTTTATTGTTAAGACTTATTTTGCTAATAATCGGTTAAAACACACTCCTTTCTGTTTTCAACAAAATAGGCCCGAATAAAAATTTAAATACAGATTATGCTACTCATATTTCAGATCACAACAAGAAGAAAAACAAGTTTCAACGAAAATCCCCAACAACCATCATAATTATTGAACCTCAAAGAGGTTACGCAGCTACTTTGGACAAAACGCACCAGTATTGAAGTTCATTGAAATACGTTTGTCTTCTTCCACATCCACCCACATAAGATATGGGAGTCAGTTGGAAGATATGCGGTTGAACAGCGGTCATTTCCGTCTGTCTGTTTTATTTTAGACCATTTTTCTTCTCCTCTTCCTTGTTGTTATGAAGCTAATAAATATTACTTCAAGCATTATTTTAAAATGAATAACCGGATATCTGGAACGAAAACAATACTAACAACACCTATATAATCCAGCCATAGTATTTTTATTATCATTTCTTATTAACTTTTAACAATTTCAACAGCCCACAGTTAGAATTTCCTACCCGCATTTTAGTTATTTAAATAGACAACAGAATGATCAGCGGTATAGAGACAACTGCTTAGAGCTGACTGCATGGCTTTGCATAGTATGCAGGGCCAATGCCAACGGAAAACCTGTGTTTTCTAACAGGTGTTTCATTCATATTTTTTTTTGTAGAAAAACACATGGCCAATGAGTAGACATAAATGTAGAATTGTGAAATGTATATTCTAAAGGCATGCAAGCAAGGAAATATGCAGTCAACACCCCAAAACAAGTGACTACCAAGTGTATTTGAGTTATGATTTATTACTCATAAACTAATCATTGATAATTATAAAACAGATCACAATAAAAATTTATCCATATATTATTAAATGAAAAAATTTAAAAAATATAATATAAATAATAATTTAATTTAATTTAATTTTAGCTCTCTATACATTAAAAATATTTGCATTTTTCTTTAATTGATATTTGATATTACTTTTAATTAACACCTCTACGCTAAAGCATTCACATTGAATTCCTTAAAAGCATTATTCATTTCTACACTTCCCATTTAAGTGCTTCATTATATCGAACGAGTGATACCTGTTTTACTTACAAATTACGTGATTATCGATATCAATCGTTTATCCTCGTAATTGTATGTTTTCATTTATGTTCACTTGTTTTGTTGGCTTTTTTGCACTTTGTATTGGGGTGAGAATACTAAAACCCGCTTAAGCTCATGTAAAAACTGAGAATATTACACAAAACTGGCCAGTGTAGAGAATATTGCGCAAAATGTTAATTTGTGGCGCGTTTGGTGAGTGGACATAGCATGGGAGGATTTTGCCAATAAACAAGGCAGAAAAATCAGCATATTTTGTTGCTATCTATATTACGATTGTTGGTGATTCAAAGTATGGTTGATAAGACAAAGGGGGTGATATACATATGGAAAAAAAATTGTTATCAATCGATATATTATAGTCATATTAAATATTACTATGAATATTGGAAATGTGCATCAAAAAATTGGTTCGTAATGTTGGTATATTAATACGTACAATTTCGCTATTCAAATTCCTGCAATATTCAATTTATTTCACTGCGTTCATGCGATTTCTTTAGGAAAACAGGATAAAGTTAATTAGTTTTTTTTTTTGTATTGTTACATTTTAACTGTGTTGTTGTTACATCTTGCTCTCTTCATCCAATTGCTGTTTCTACACCCTCAAAAAAATCGCTTCTCTAACATATGTTCCAAACATATTTTGCAGGAAGCACATATATTATTGGATACTGCCGAAACATTAATATGTTTGTTTTATGTGAACATATTATATGTTATGTTACATTTATATAGCATAGTTTGTAACGCCCACGATCCCATGCAAACATAACATTATTTAAAAGAAACCTACATTTGTTGGGCACGTGGAGCAGTGGTTAGCATGTCTGCCTTGCATGCAAAGGGTCGTGGGTTCAATTCCTGCTCCGACCGAACCAATTTTACTACTATATTAATACTATATTAAATTTTTATAATGAAACTTCGAAATGTGGGTTATTAAAGATTTACAGTCAGAAACAGTGCTTGATATAAACGAAATGGCTTTTGAATAAAATATTATTTTTTATTGCAAAAATAATAATTTTATAACAAAAAACTGTTTTTGGTATAAAAGTTTGAAATTTTGGAAGAAAATCAAAAACTCTAACAAAAGAAGAGTATAAACATACATAAATAATTTTATAATGTACACATAAACTTATTTAAGCGTGAACCGCTTTTTGCTAGCATTTAACACCATTTTAAATGCCTTTAAAACTTATCGTGTTTTGTACTTAATTTTAATTTTGCCTTTAAGGCCGTTAAAAAATGTGTGTCCATAATGTCAAAATGATAAACAAAACACTTGTCCACACATAAATAAAATTCTCCTCTCAAGGCGAAAACACATGCTGTTTTTTTTTCAAATCTCTATGCTCTTGGTTCCGAATGTCTATTCTCTTTACTCCGAATACTAATTCTAATATTCAAATTAAATAATATTTAGACTTAAGCATATCAAATTTTTGGCCTTATCATAAAGCAGTTTTCCGAAACAATATACAACCGTTTCACAGAAATTGTAAACATATATATGTTTACTCGAAATTTGTAAATTTATATATGTTTACATTCACACATATTATTTTTATGAAACATTCATGCCCCAAACATAATATATTTTAACATATTAACATATGTGTCCAAACATTTAGTGTTAGTTTTGGAAGATTACATGTTGGCACTTAAATATATTGTGTTTAAAAAATGTGCTCGAAACATATTTTGTTTATATCGGAACATATGAAAAACATATTTTTGTAACAGTGTATGAGCCTGTGTTCCTACCAGGGCTGTGGAGTTGAGCCAATTTTGCTTGACTCCGACTCCAGCATTTTTCATCAGCTCGACTCCGACTCCGGAGTCGACTCCGGGTAATATAACTAAATCTTATTTTAATACCACTAATTTGTAGTTCTATTGTGGGGGTACCGTAAGTGGATCGATATAAAGTATCGTATTTATTTATTTGTGCAAAAAAAGGTCTTAATTTCACATTAGATGACAATTGAACTCTATATTTCAAATTTAGGGCAATGTTTAATAAATAAAATGATGATATAAATATCCATCATAATATGAGAAGTATATGTATTTGTGAACCAAAATTATTGATACTATCTCAAATCCTTTAAATTTGTTGCGAGCTATATAAAGGTTTATATTCCCATATGCATGAATTTGAATCTGACTCGATTTAGACAATATTGTATATACTTCTAAAAAACCTATGTACTTAAAATTTAAATCTAACGTTATGGGACGAAACACAATTTTAATTGTATCTTCATTTTGATACAATCTCAAATCAGACTTCTACAAAATCTCGGGCAATATTTGGGAAATATTTATAATTGTTTAGACAATTTCGCAAAAATGCATTTATGATTCATTCATTGAACAATTTGAAAATTTGAGCCATTTGTACAAGTTTTCGACTTAGCATTGAGTATCAGTGAGCATACAATTTTGGAAAAATTTTTGTCTAGTAAATAAAATTTTGGCAAAATTTTCTATAGAAATCAAATTTTGACCAAATATATAGAAATAAAATTTTAAATAAAATTTTTATAGAAATAAAATTTCACAAAATTTTTTATAGAAATAAAAGTTTGAAAAAGTTATCAATAGAAATACAATTAAAAAAAATTGTGTAGCAAACAAAATTTTGCAAAATTTTCTATAGAAATAAAATTTTGCAAAAGATTCTATAGAAAAAAAATGTTGACTAAATTTTCTATAGAAAACAAATTTTGACTAAATTTTATATAGAAAATAATATTTCTATAGTAATAAAATTTTGAATACATTTTTTATAGCAGTGAGTATCAGTGAGCATCAGTAAGAAAAAAAATTTTGAGAAAATTTGCTATAGAAATAAAATTTGACAATTTTTTCTTATTTAAATAAAATTTTGAAAAAATTATCAATAAAAATACAATTTTAGACAATTTATTGGGTAGTAAATAAAATTCTGCAAAATATTCTACAGAAACAAAATTTTGACTAAATTTTCTTTAGAAATAAAATTTTGACAAAATTTTCTATAGAAATAAAATGTTGACCAAATTTTCTAATAAAAAATCTATTACTATAAAATTTTGGCAAAATTTTCTATAGAAATAAAATTTTGACTTAAATTTTTATAGAAATAAAATTATCAATAGAAATAAAATTTTGAAAAAATTTTATGTAACAAACAAAATTTTGCAAAATTTTCTATAGAAATAAAATTTTTCAAAATATTCTATAGAAACAAAATTTTGACTCAATTTTCTATTAAACAAAAATATTTCTTTAGTAATAAAATTTTGAATAAATTTTTTATAGAAATAAAATATTGACAAAATTTGCTATAGAAATAAAATTTTGACAATACTTTTTATAGAAATAACATTTTGACAAAATTTTCTGTAAAAAACAGCTTTGAAAAAAAAATTATCTGTCAATATTCCACATATGTATATGGCTTTAAAATAAAATTAAAAAAAAAATTATTTCGATTGTTCGAAATATTTCAAAAAAATTGATATGGGCATTAAAATAGATCGATCCAGCCCATTTGCTAGTCTAACATTCTAGGAAACATAAAAAGATAGCCGCAATTGGAAGTTGATTTTCATTTACAATCATGCTGTACATTGATCGAATGAATAACGCAATGGAAACTAATTTGTGTAAAAAATTGCTTAGTTACAAAAATGTGAAGTGTTTTTAATAAATTTGGTTTAGCCGGAGTCGGAGTCGAGCAAAATTTTTACGACTCCGACTCCAGCAAAATCTTCAGACTCCGACTCCAAGACTCCGGCTCCACAGCCCTGGTTCCTACCCCTTAACATCTATTGTTCCTGCTCTTTCGTTTACTGTTACTCTTTGCTGATCCTGTTCTCTTCGTATCGTATTGCTGTTTATGTGATCCCGTTGTTTTCATCATGTTACTGTTATTGTGATTCTATATTCTTCGTAAATTTTTGCTGTTTTCCTCGTTCTTAACTTTTACTGTTTTTGCTCTTGCTATTCCTGTTTTGCTCATCCTGTTCTCTTTACCCGGTTGCTGTTATCCTGTGTTTCTCGTCCATAACTTTTACTGTTCCTGCTTTCGCTCCCAGTCTCTGTATCGTTCCGTTTTCATATGTCCTTGCTCTTGCTGTTTGATTGCTTGCGTAATTTAAATTATCTGACATGTTTTATTGTTCATCATATTGGATCTGGTCCTGGTCATGGTCATGCGGGAAGTCTATCCACTGCACCACGGTGGCTCAATTCATCAATATTTCACACATATTTGTCTATATTTCCGAACAAGGTGGCTATGCCAACTACCGCATCACTGTGGCCCAATTTATCATTACTTTATCCAAATTTGTTTATATTTCCTAAATTTCTATAATATGCAAATTTTAAATAATATTTTAATTTTTTTCCTCTGTGTATAAGTCATAGTAAAATTGTTTACATTCATATAATTGGCAGCCAGTGGCTCTAGCAATAGTTTGCAATGTTCACTTGCGTCACAGATGATTTCATTTATCGCTGATGTGGAGGCAGTAACAAGCTGACGCTGCCACAGCAGAATTCGCTTCAAGTGGTATTCTACGTTGTTTGTTTCATTGTTGATTGTTGCTTTCGCTTTTTAGCATTTAATTGAATGCAATTAATTTATATTTCTTGTTGTTGAGTTGCTTGTGAGCATATTATGCGACTTAAACACAAAGCCGAATAGTCTTAGAATATAATCCGAGACGCCGCCACCTTCGGGCAACAAGTATGCATCATGGTCAAATGCATACATCAAAAGCTAGACATAGACTCATAATTAGTGAGATGAAAAAAATGTAGAAATTGGATTTTGCATATAAACAATTTTAATACCATTTGATAGATCAAATAGACAAACATATGGAGGCTATAGTGCAATTGATTTGTTTTTTTTTTTTTTCATAAAAATTTCTTATGATGTGCGAATATTTCAGCCTTAGGTTAGTGGTTGTCTGTTGTTTCCGACACATATAGGCTATATTGTTTGTTGTGATACCACGGGTCCCCTTCTTCACACAAAAAATATCGCCAAAAATTCTCCAATTAAAATTTTAATTGAATTCTAAACAATTTTCAATTAAAAATTTTTATTGCTTCAATAATTGAAACCAAAATCAATCACGGAAATTAATAGTATCAATTAAATGTATAATTGGATCACTTAATGTTTCAATTGACGTTGCTGATAGATACTATCATTTCTGTGATTAAAGAAATTTAAATTAAAAACCAGTAAGGAAAGTCTAAAGTCGGGCGGGGCCGACTATATTATACCCTGCACCACTTTGTAGATCTAAATTTTCGATACCATATCACATCCGTCAAATGTGTTTGGGGCTATATATAAAGGTTTGTCCCAAATACATACATTTAAATATCACTCGATCTGGAAGAATTTGATAGACTTCTACAAAATCTATAGACTCAAAATTTAAGTCGGCTAATGCACTAGGGTGGAACACAATGTTAGTAAAAAAATATGGGAAACATTTAAATCTGAAGCAATTTTAAGGAAACTTTGCAAAACTTTATTTATGATTTATCGCTCGCTATATATGTATTAGAAGTTTAGAAAATTAGAGTCATTTTTACAACTTTGCGACTAAGCAGTGGCGATTTTACAAGGAAATTGTTGGTATTTTGACCATTTTTGTCGAAATCCGAAAAACATATATATGGGAGCTATATCTAAATCTGAACCGATTTCAACCAAATTTGGCACGCATAGCAACAATGCTAATTCTACTCTCTGTGCAAAATTTCAACTTAATCGGAGTAAAAAATTGGCCTCTGTGGTCATATGAGTGTAAATCGGGCGAAAGCTATATATGGGAGATATATCCAAATCTGAACCGATTTCAACCAAATTTGGCACGCATAGTTACAAGATAATTCTACTCCCTGTGCAAAATTTCAACCAAATCGGAGTTAAAAATTGGCCTCTTTGGACAAATGAGTGTAAATCGGGCGAAATCTATATATGAGAGCTATATCTAAATCAGAACCGATTTGGCAGGTATTTGGCAAGTTTTTCGAGACCCATAAAATATTCGGATGTACGGAATTTGAGGAAGATCGGTTGATATACACGCCAATTATGACCAGATCGGCGAAAAATATATATGGCAGCTATATCTAAATCTGAACCGATTTTTTCCAAAATCAATAGGGATCGTCTTTGAGCCGAAACAGGATCCTATACCAAATTTTAGGACAATCGGACTAAAACTGCGAGCTGTACTTTGCACACAAAAATACATCAACAGACAGACAGACAGACAGACAGACAGACAGACAGACAGACAGACAGACGGACAGACAGACGGACAGACAGTCAGACGGACATCGCTAAATCGACTCAGAATTTAATTCTAAGCCGATCCGTATACTAAAAGGTTGGTCTATGATTACTCCTTCTTGGCGTTACATACAAATGCACAAACTTATTATACCCTGTACCACAGTAGTGGTGAAGGGTATAAATATGGGAAACATTTAAATCTGAAGCAATTTTAAGGAAACTTTGCAAAAGTTTATTTATGATTTATCGCTCGCTATATATGTATTAGAAGTTTAGAAAATTAGAGTCATTTTTACAACTTTGCGACTAAGCAGTGGCGATTTTACAAGGAAATTGTTGGTATTTTGACCATTTTTGTCGAAATCCGAAAAACATATATATGGGAGCTATATCTAAATCTGAACCGATTTCAACCAAATTTGGCACGCATAGCAACAATGCTAATTCTACTCTCTGTGCAAAATTTCAACTAAATCGGAGCAAAAAATTGGCCTCTGTGGTCATATGAGTGTAAATCGGGCGAAAGCTATATATGGGAGATATATCCAAATCTGAACCGATTTCAACCAAATTTGGCACGCATAGTTTCAATGCTAATTCTACTCCCTGTGAAAAATTTCAACTAAATCGGAGTTAAAAATTGGCCTCTGTGGTCATATGAGTGTAAATCGGGCGAAAGCTATATATGGGAGATATATCCAAATCTGAACCGATTTCAACCAAATTTGGCACGCATAGTTACAATGCTAATTCTACTCCCTGTGCAAAATTTCAACCAAATCGGAGTTAAAAATTGGCCTCTTTGGGCAAATGAGTGTAAATCGGGCGAAAGCTATATATGAGAGCTATATCTAAATCAGAACCGATTTGGCTGGTATTTGGCAAGTTTTTCGAGACCCATAAAATATTCGGATGTACGGAATTTGAGGAAGATCGGTTGATATACACGCCAATTATGACCAGATCGGCGAAAAATATATATGGCAGCTATATCTAAATCTGAACCGATTTTTTTCAAAATCAATAGGGATCGTCTTTGAGCCGAAACAGGATCCTATACCAAATTTTAGGACAATCGGACTAAAACTGCGAGCTGTACTTTGCACACAAAAATACATCAACAGACAGACAGACAGACAGACAGACAGACGGACAGACAGACGGACAGACAGACGGACAGACAGACAGACGGACATCGCTAAATCGACTCAGAATTTAATTCTAAGCCGATCCGTATACTAAAAGGTTGGTCTATGATTACTCCTTCTTGGCGTTACATACAAATGCACAAACTTATTATACCCTGTACCACAGTAGTGGTGAAGGGTATAATTAATTGAATCAATTAATTTAGTGATTGAAGACAAAAAATTGTTTACCTCCATATCTCTCAGATACTTGAAACCATCTCTGAAAAATTTGTGGTCTTCGACCAACGCATTTGATTTGCAGTTTCAATTACGCGAACACTGAATGGTTAAGTTATCTCGTTGAGATATATTGCAGCTTACTGTTTGGCTAATATATTTACGGGCAAAAGATGCAACATGACATTATGTGAATCTGTACCGGCTTAACTGAATGTGCTTGATATACAATTTATTCGCTAAACTTTTCCAAACTCGCCCGACGTTTTGAGGATCTAACCATTGCCGTATACTCCAATGAATAATTCATGAGTAAAGGTGCCACTTTCTCACTTTTCTAGCCCTTTATTATACCTATACCCTACACCATAGGATGGGGGGTATATTAACTTTGTCATTCCGTTTGTAACACATCGAAATATTGCTCTAAGGCTCCATAAAGTATATATATTCTGGGTCGTGGTGAAATTCTGAGTCGATCTGAGCATGTCCGTCCGTCCGTCCGTTTGTTGAAATCACGCTAACTTCCGAACGAAACAAGCTATCGACTTGAAACTTTACACAAGTAGTTGTTATTGATGTAGGTCGGATGATATTGCAAATGGGCCATATCGGTCCACTTTTACGTATAGCCCCCATATAAACGGACCCCCAAATTTGGCTTGCGAATCCTCTAAGAGAAGCAAATTTCATCCGATCCGGATGATCTCTAATGACCATGCAAAAATTGGTCCACGTCAGTCCATAATTATATATAGCCCCCATATAAACCGATCACCAGATTTGACCTCCGGAGCCTCTTGGAAGATCAAAATTCATCTGATTCAGTTAAAATTTGGTACGTGGTGTTAATATATGGCCCCAAACACCCATGCAAAAATTGGTTGAAATCGGTCCATAATTATATATAGGCCCTATATAAACCGATCCCCAGATTTGACTTCCGGAGCCTTTTGGAAGAGCAAAATTCATCCGACTGGGTTGAAATTTGGTACCTGAAGTTAGTATATGGTATCCAACAACAATGCTGGAATTGGTTCATATCAGTCCATAATTATATATAGCCTCCATATAAACCGATCCCTAGATTTGACCTCTGGTGCCTTTTGGAGAAGCAAAATTCATCCGATCTGGTTGAAATTTGGTACGTGGTGGTAGTATAAGATATTTAACAACTATGCAAAAAGTGGTCCATATCAGTCCATAATCATATATAGCCCCCATATAAACTGATCCCGAGATTTGGTTTTGGACCCTCTTGGAGGAACAAATTTCATACGAGTCAGTTGAAATTTGGTACATTGTGCTAGTATATGGCCGTTAACAACCATGCATTAACAACTATGTCCATATCGGTCTATAGTTTTATATAGCCATCAGATAAATCGATCCCCAATCACACAAAAATTGGTCCATATGAAGTTCATAATTGTATATAGCCCCCATATAAGCTATATATAACTTTTTTGTCTAATATATACCACGTATGGACTAACTCACAATTTAGAAAACGATGTTAAGAAGTTTAAGATACCACAACCCAAGTAATTCGATTGTCGATGACAGTCTTTCGTAGAAGTTTCTACGTAATCCATGGTGGAGGGTACATAAGATTCGGCCTAGCCGAACTTACGGCCTTATATACTTGTTAAGTTTAAATTCCATATTTCCATTCAGAACAATTCCGAGTTATTATGTGCACTCTTCAAAGAGAATTTCGCATGCCACTCGTACGTCACTGATAGTCAATAACTCGCCGATTTTACAGGCATTCGAAAAAAAGACTGAATATACCAAAACTCCATATTAAAGATGCGCCCAAAGAAAACATTCTTTCCCACGGAACGGAAGTTTTTTCTTTGCCTTAATTTGACTGAAAATTCGTTCGTAAGAAAAGAAAACTTTTCTTTTAGTGTGACCAAGGGAGCCATCGTGGTGCAATGGTTAGCATGTTCGCCTTGCATACACAAGTTCGTGGGTTCGATTCCTGCTTCGACGGAACACCAAAAAGTTTTTCAGCGGTGTATTATCCCACCTCAGTAATGCTGGTGACATTTCTGAGTGTTTCAAAGCTTCTCTAAGTGGTTTCACTGGAATGTGAAACGCCGTTCGGACTCGGCTATAAAAAGGAGGTCCCTTGTCATTGAGCGTAACATGGAATCGGGCAACACTCAGTGATAAGAGAAAAGTTCACCACTGTGGTATCACAATGGACTGACTAGTCTAAGTGTGCCTGATACATCGGGCTGCCACCGAACCTAACTTTAGTGTAACCAAATCCTCCCTCTAACGCTCACTTTTTATACCCTCCATCATAGGATGGGGGTATATTAACTTTGTCATTCCGTTTGTAACACATCGAAATATTGCTCTAAGTCCCCATAAAGTATATATATTCTGGGTCGTGGTGAAATTCTGAGTCGATTTAAGCATGTCCGTCCGTCCGTCCGTCCGTCCGTCCGTCTGTTGAAATCACGCTAACTTCCGAACGAAACAAGCTATCGACTTGAAACTTGGCACAAGTAGTTATTATCGATGTAGGTCGGATGGTATTGAAAATGGGCCATATCGGTCCACTTTTACGTATAGCCCCCATATAAAGGGACCCTCAGATTTGGCTTGTGGAGCCTCTTACAGAACCATATTTCATCCGATCCGGCTGAAATTTGGTATATGGTGTTGGTATATGGTCTCTAACAATCATGCAAAAATTGCTCCACATCGGTCCATAATTATATATAGCCCCCATATAAACCGATCCCCAGATTTGGCTTGTGGAGCCTCTAAGAGAAGCATATTTCATCCGATCCGGCTGAAATTTGGTACATGGTGTTGGTATATGGTCTCTAACAATCATTCAAAAATTGGTCCACATCGGTCCTAAATTATATATAGCCCCCATATAAACCGATCCCCAGATTTGGCTTGCGAAGCCTCAAAGAGAAGCAAATTGCATCCGATCCGGCTGAAATTTGGTACTGGTATTGGTATATGGTCTCTAACAACCGTGCAAAAATTGGTCCACATCGGTCAATAATTATATAAAGCGCCCATATAAACCGATCCCCAGATTTGGGTTGCGGAGCTTCAAAGAGAAGCAAATTGCATCCGATCCGCCTGAAATTTGGTACATGATATTGTTATATGGTCTCTAACAACCATGCAAAAATTGGTCCACATCGGTTCATAATTATATATAGCCCCCATATAAGCCGATCCCCAGATTTGGCTTGCGAAGTCTCCAAGAGAAGCAAATTTCATCCAATCCGGTTGTAATTTTGAACATGGTGTTAGTATATGATCTTTAACGACCGTGCCAGAATTGGTCCATATCGGTCCATAATTATATATAGCCCCCATATAAAACGTTCTCCAGATTTGACCTCCGGAGCCTCTTGGAGGAGCAAAATTCATCCGATCCGGTTCAAATTAGGAACGTGGTGTTAGTATATGGTCGCTAATAACCATACCAAAATTGGTCCAATCACACAAAAATTGGTCCATATCGGTTCATAATCATGGTTGCCACTAGAGCCAAAAATAACACTAGGCAACAAATAACAAACTTTTCTCTGTGAATTGTTTCTAGCATATTTTTTCTTATTGATTATGACCTACTAAACACGAAAATGATTTTTAAAAAATTTTCTGTCGATTGGTTTTCGAGATATAAATTTTTAATTTTTTTTTTTTAATTTTTGGAGGTACACCTATAATTTTGAGCATATCTTTCGTCTTCTTTGACCTTTTTGATCCTATTACTACTCAAATTAAAGAAAATTGAGCCGTCTAGAACTCATTCTCAGAAAATTTTCAAATCGGGTATGTAGTTTGGATGTTAGCGGCTTAGAAAGGTAAAAAAACGGCGTTTTTTAAGTAAAAATGTGGCAAAAAAACATATAAAAATTCATATAAAATATAAAAAACGGCAATTTTTTGTTTTTTTACGTGTAGCTGGAATCTCTACAAAGAAATTAAGCCCTTACTTAACAAAACAAAAAAATCATTTTCGTGTTTAGTAGGTCATAATCAATAAGAAATAATCAATAAGAAAAAATATGCTAGAAACAATTCACAAAATGGTTGTTGGCTAGTGTAATCAACCAAAATTTTATTTCTATAGAAAATTTTGTCAAAATTTTGAGAAAGATTTTCAAAATTTTATATCTATAGAAAATTTTGTTCAAATTTTATTCGGTTCATAATCATGGTTGCCACTCGAGCCAAAAATAATCTACCAAGTTTTTATTTCTATACAATATTTTTTTTCAAAAGTTTATTTTTATAGAAAATTTTGTCAAAATTTTTATTTCTGTAGAAAATTTAGTGAAAATTTTATTTCTATAGAAAATTTGGTTAAAATTTTATTTCTGTAGAAAATTTTGTCAAAATGTTATGTCTACTTTGTCAAACTGAATTTTATACGTATTGGATCGATCTTTTTATACCCTTCACCACTACTGTGGTACAGGGTATAATAAGTTTGTGCATTTGTATGTAACGCCAAGAAGGAGTAATCATAGACCAACCTTTTAGTATACGGATCGGCTTAGAATTAAATTCTGAGTCGATTTAGCGATGTCCGTCTGTCTGTCCGTCTGTCTGTCCGTCTGTCTGTCTGTCTGTCTGTCTGTCTGTTGATGTATTTTTGTGTGCAAAGTACAGCTCGCAGTTTTAGTCCGATTGTCCTAAAATTTGGTATAGGATCCTGTTTCGGCTCAAAGACGATCCCTATTGATTTTGAAAAAAATCGGTTCAGATTTAGATATAGCTGCCATATATATTTTTCGCCGATCTGGTCATAATTGGCGTGTATATCAACCGATCTTCCTCAAATTCCGTACATCCGAATATTTTATGGGTCTCGAAAAACTTGCCAAATACCAGCCAAATCGGTTCTGATTTAGATATAGCTCTCATATATAGCTTTCGCCCGATTTACACTCATTTGCCCAAAGAGGCCAATTTTTAACTCCGATTTGGTTGAAATTTTGCACAGGGAGTAGAATTAGCATTGTAACTATGCGTGCCAAATTTGGTTGAAATCGGTTCAGATTTGGATATATCTCCCATATATAGCTTTCGCCCGATTTACACTCATATGACCACAGAGGCCAATTTTTAACTCCGATTTAGTTGAAATTTTTCACAGGGAGTAGAATTAGCATTGAAACTATGCGTGCCAAATTTGGTTGAAATCGGTTCAGATTTGGATATATCTCCCATATATAGCTTTCGCCCGATTTACACTCATATGACCACAGAGGCCAATTTTTTGCTCCGATTTAGTTGAAATTTTGCACAGAGAGTAGAATTAGCATTGTTGCTATGCGTGCCAAATTTGGTTGAAATCGGTTCAGATTTAGATATAGCTCCCATATATATGTTTTTCGGATTTCGACAAAAATGGTCAAAATACCAACAATTTCCTTGTAAAATCGCCACTGCTTAGTCGCAAAGTTGTAAAAATGACTCTAATTTTCTAAACTTCTAATACATATATAGCGAGCGATAAATCATAAATAAACTTTTGCAAAGTTTCCTTAAAATTGCTTCAGATTTAAATGTTTCCCATATTTATACCCTTCACCACTACTGTGGTACAGGGTATAATAAGTTTGTGCATTTGTATGTAACGCCAAGAAGGAGTAATCATAGACCAACCTTTTAGTATACGGATCGGCTTAGAATTAAATTCTGAGTCGATTTAGCGATGTCCGTCTGACTGTCTGTCCGTCTGTCTGTCCGTCTGTCTGTCTGTCTGTCTGTCTGTCTGTCTGTCTGTCTGTCTGTCTGTCTGTCTGTCTGTCTGTTGATGTATTTTTGTGTGCAAAGTACAGCTCGCAGTTTTAGTCCGATTGTCCTAAAATTTGGTATAGGATCCTGTTTCGGCTCAAAGACGATCCCTATTGATTTTGGAAAAAATCGGTTCAGATTTAGATATAGCTGCCATATATATTTTTCGCCGATCTGGTCATAATTGGCGTGTATATCAACCGATCTTCCTCAAATTCCGTACATCCGAATATTTTATGGGTCTCGAAAAACTTGCCAAATACCTGCCAAATCGGTTCTGATTTAGATATAGCTCTCATATATAGATTTCGCCCGATTTACACTCATTTGTCCAAAGAGGCCAATTTTTAACTCCGATTTGGTTGAAATTTTGCACAGGGAGTAGAATTATCTTGTAACTATGCGTGCCAAATTTGGTTGAAATCGGTTCAGATTTGGATATATCTCCCATATATAGCTTTCGCCCGATTTACACTCATATGACCACAGAGGCCAATTTTTTACTCCGATTAAGTTGAAATTTTGCACAGAGAGTAGAATTAGCATTGTTGCTATGCGTGCCAAATTTGGTTGAAATCGGTTCAGATTTAGATATAGCTCCCATATATATGTTTTTCGGATTTCGACAAAAATGGTCAAAATACCAACAATTTCCTTGTAAAATCGCCACTGCTTAGTCGCAAAGTTGTAAAAATGACTCTAATTTTCTAAACTTCTAATACATATATAGCGAGCGATAAATCATAAATAAAGTTTTGCAAAGTTTCCTTAAAATTGCTTCAGATTTAAATGTTTCCCATATTTTTTTACTAACATTGTGTTCCACCCTAGTGCATTAGCCGACTTAAATTTTGAGTCTATAGATTTTGTAGAAGTCTATCAAATTCTTCCAGATCGAGTGATATTTAAATGTATGTATTTGGGACAAACCTTTATATATAGCCCCAAACACATTTGACGGATGTGATATGGTATCGAAAATTTAGATCTACAAAGTGGTGCAGGGTATAATATAGTCGGCCCCGCCCGACTTTAGACTTTCCTTACTGGTTTGATTTAATATATACCACGTATGGACTTACATACAATTTAGAAGGTGGTGTTAGGAGGTTTTAAGATACCTCGGCATCGGCAAGCGTTACCGCAACTTAAGTAATTCGATTGTGGATGACAGTGTTTAGAAGAAGTTTCTACGCAATCCATGATGGAGGGTACATAAGCTTCGGCCTGGCCGAACTTACGGCCGTATATACTTGTTATTTCTTGAAATTTCTAACACTAATTTAGGCATATTCTAGATTTTCTCTAATGAATGTGCGTGAGTGAAATTTCTCAAACATTTTCATGGCCAAGAGTGGGAAAAATATATTATTTTGCAATTCGTGCAAGAGCCCCTATATACCATGATCAACGTTTCAAGTCGGATTTATTTCGAATTCACGTTAGTGAACGATCCGCAGCCACAATTGTATATTTATCGAAATAGGGTGAGCCTATCCGTTCATGCAGTCTTCATAGAACAGCTCTTTGAGTAATTTGAAAAAAAAAAACATTAAACACAATATACTCGATTTCGAAACGTAATGTGAAACACCGATCGGACTAGGCTATAAAAATTAGTACCCTTGTCATTGAACTAAACATAGCATTGGTCATTGATAAGAGAGAACTATACCACTTGTGGTATCACATTGAACTAAATATTCTTAGTTTGCCCCAAAATTACGGGATTCCACTATACCTAACCTAAGAACCAGATACACTATCTATACTACTATATAAATTCGGTTCCAGTATAGCGCAACATTGGGAGTTTTACTCTTGTACCACATGTTTCAAGTAATTATAACTTTTTGTTTTGTGGAAACACTAAATACCGTAATTTTTCATTTTTGTGAAACCTTTTTCATATAGCGTGCTACCTGATAATCAATGTCTTTCATACTGCCATATTTTTTCTCAAAACAATAGCGAATCCCATTATGATTACGGATGTGATCTATATCTCAACAAATAATCGAGTTTAACTATAAAATACTATAGGACTATCTCCTGAATTGTCAAGGGCTGTTTGAAAATATATAAAAATAAAATGTTTGTTAAGGCAATTGAGACAAAGTCTGTAAAACAGATTATGAAATGGATTTGTGCCAATTCTTCTAACACGTTCACGTTTTCGTGAAGTTTCAGAACGATAACTCCCATTTAATTAGACAACATTTTCGTAGCGAAAATTTTATTTATTCTTCCTCAAATGTGTAGTCCAGTGATATGTGTTTTCAATGTATTCTAGACAAATGACTTCACTTGAACAAACTAATATGATATATTGTTCATTCGTTCTCTTAAAAAGTAAAACACTTTCTTTCACTTTGAAAAACATTACGTGACTTTTTCCAACGAAAGAAATAAAGGCAAACAATGCATGTATTATGCAATTGATTTGCGGTCTCACACGACAAACTACTCCACCTTTACCACATGAGATTTAATGTAAACAGTACATTTTCCTAAAATTGCATGTCGAAAATAATTATTCACTTGTTAGTTAGAAATGAAAAGTTGGAAATTGTAGCATATGAATTTGAATATAAAATTTGCTTTTCAGAGTCGGGGAACTAAACAATTAAAATGAGTACTTAAATTATTTTCACACTTGGAATAACAAAGTGTCGTGACAATGGAACTAGAACTAGAAAATTTAGTTTATTTTTTTTTTTTATTTATGAAAATTTCTTATCAGGTTATGATCATAAATGTTTTTGTAGGCACATGAAACATAAACGTAATAGGAGATATATGGGACTTCAATTTAAAACACGAATAAGAAAGACATAAAATCGGGCTAAAAGTCATTTAGAAATTTCATATGAAAAAGTGCGCCACATTTTTTTGTGAAAGACACATTTTGCGCCACTTTTTAGTGCAGGGTATAATGTAGGCGGTCCCGTCGCGCATTCCTTACATGCATGCCTTGTTATACCCTCCACCATGGGAGGGTAACACATAAAGTATATATATTCTGGGTCGTGATGAAATTCTGATTCGATCTAGCGATGTCCGTCCGTCTGTGGAAATCACGCTAGCCCGATGTATCAGGCTCACTTAGACTATTCAGTCCATTGTGATACCACATTGGTGAACTTCTCTCTTATCACTGAGTGCTGCCCGATTCCATGTTAAACTCAATGACAAGGGACCTCCTGCAGCACGGTGGCTCTAATGGTGTTGATATGTAGCCTCTAATACCCATGCAAAAATTGGTCCAAATCGGTCCAAAATATATATAGCCCCTATATAAACGGATCCTGGATCCTCTTGGAGGAGCAAATTTCATGCGATCCGATTGAAATTTGGTACGTGGTATAAGTATACGGTCTCTAATAACCATGCAAAAATTGCTTCATATCGGTCCATAATTATATATAGCCCCCATATAAAAAGATCCCCAGATTTGACCACTGGAGCCTTTGGGAGGAGCAAATTTCACTGGATTCAGTTGAGTCAGTATGCAGCGTTAGTATATGGACGCTAAAAACCGTGTAAAAATTATTCCATATCGGTCCATAATTATACCCTGCGCCACACTGTGGAACAGGGTATTATAAGTTAGTGCATATGTTTGCAACACCCAGAAGGAGACGAGATAGACACATGGTGTCTTTGGCAAAAATGCTCAGGGTGGGCTCCTGAGTCGATATAGCCATGTCCGTCTGTCCGTGAACACATTTTTGTAATCAAAGTCTAGGTCGCAGTTTTAGTCCAATCGACTTCAAATTTGGCACAAGTATGTGTTTTGGCTCAGAATAGAACCCTAGATATAGCTCCCATATATATCTTTCGCCCGATATGGACTTATATGGCCCCAGAAGCCAGAGTTTTACCCTAATTTGCTTAAAATTTTGCACAAGAAGAAAAATTAGTACTATAGTCATGTGTGCCAAATTTTATTGAAATCGGTTCAGATTTAGATATAGCTCCCATATATATTTTTCGCCCGATATGGACTAATACGTTCCCAGAATCCAGAGTTTTACCCCAATTTGGTTGAAATTTTGCACTAGGAGTACAATTGTTAGTGTAGTCAAGTGTGCCAAATTTTATTGAAATCGGTTCAGATTTAAAGGGTGATACGGTCAAAATTTGGTCAAGGGTAAATCGGTGAAATCGTGTATTTAAAAAATCAAATTAAATTTCTTTTTCAAGTTCAATTAGTATAAAATTCAGGAAAAATATTCAGTTAGGCTTTCGCTTTTCCAACTCCGAATTGCCGGGCCTCACGCTTGACACCTGCCATCAGATTTTGTACAGCCACCTTGTCCACCTTCTTCGCCGCAGAAAGCCAGTTTGCTTTGAACTGCTGCTCGTCCTTAGCAGTTTTTTGGTCTTCTTTAGGTTCCGCTTGACAATAGCCCAGTATTTCTCAATTGGACGGAGCTCTGGTGTGTTGGGAGGGTTCTTGTCCTTGGGAACCACCTGCACGTTGTTGGCGGCGTACCACTCCATGGCCTTTTTACCGTAATGGCAAGATGCCAAATCCGGCCAAAAAAGAGTACGGAACAACCGTGTTTCCTCAGGAAAGGCAGCAGACGTTTATTCAAACACTCTTTCACGTAAATTTCTTGGTTGACAGTCCCAGAAGCTATGAAAATGCTGCTTTTCAAGCCACAGGTACAGATGGCTTGCCAAACCAGATATTTCTTTGAGAACTTTGACAGTTTTATGTGCTTGAAAATATCTGCTACCTTTCCCCTTCCTTTTGCCGTATAAAACTCCTGTCCCGGAAGCTGCTTGTAGTCGGCTTTGACGTAGGTTTCGTCGTCCATTATCACGCAGTCAGACTTCGTCAGCATCGTCGTGTACAGCCTCCGGGATCGCGCTTTGGCCGTCGTATTTTGTTTATCATCGCGATTTGGTGTCACTACCTTCTTGTAAGTCGATAGTCCGGCTCGTTTTTTGCCTCGATGCACGGTTGTAAACGATACACCCAGCTTATTTGCGGCATCTCGGAGAGAGAGGTTAGGGTTTCGCTTGAAACTACCGGCACTCTCTTTGTCGTCTCAGCGGCTTCCGGTTTTCGATTTCCCCCCGATCCAGACGTCCTGGCTGTCGACAAACGTTCCCCAAACACTTTAATTACATTTGTAGCGGTTGATTTGGCAACTTTTAGCGATTTTGCCAGCTTTGCGTGCGAGTAGCTCGGATTTTCGCGATGCGCGAGCAAAATTTTGATACGCTGCTCTTCTTGCTTGGACGGCATTTTGACAACTGAAGAGTGAATTCCAAAATCAAAATAGGAGCAACATTCTACACACACACCTTCAAAATGAGGGGTGTTCAGGTTTTTTTAAATGCAAACTTGAAAGAAATACGTCAAGTTTATATTGACCAAATTTTGACCGTATCACCCTTTAGATATATCTCTCATATATATCGTTACCCGATTTACACTCATATGACCACAGTGGCCAATCTTTTACTCCGATTTAGTTGAAATTTTGCACAGTGAGTAGAATTAGCATTGTAGCTATGCGTGCCAAATTTGGTTGAAATCGGTTCAGATTTATATATATCTCCCATATATATTTTTCGCCCGATATGGACTACTGCGGTCCCAGAAGCCAGAGTTTTACCCCAATTTGGTTGAAATTTTGCACTAGGAGTACAATTAGTAGTGTAGTCAAGTGTGCCGAATTTGGTTGAAATCGGCTCATAATTATATGTAGCCCCCATATAAACGTATCCAAATATTTTGTTTGCGGAGCCTCTTGGAGAGCCAAACGTAGTTTATATTG
Organism: Haematobia irritans; assembly: GCF_050003625.1. NCBI lineage: Eukaryota > Metazoa > Arthropoda > Insecta > Diptera > Muscidae > Haematobia > Haematobia irritans. The sequence continues at coordinate 84,001,793 of NC_134399.1, read as the reverse complement.
ATCCAATAACACACAACTTGGTCCATATCGGTTCATAATTGTACGAGTATATAGCCCCCATATTTCATTTCTGACTCCCTAATTACCACGCAACAGTTCATATCGGTTCGTAATTATTTATAGACTACCCTATTTATAGTGATCAAAAACTGAATTATATACGTATTTAATCGGCCTTCGTTTTGTCTAATATATACCCCACATGGACTAACTTACAATTTAGAAGACGGTGTTAAGAAGCTTTAAGATACCTTACCGTCGGTTAGTATTACCACAACACAAATAATTCGATTGTGGATGACAATCTTTAGTACAAATTTCTATGCAATCCATGGTGGAGAGTCCATAAAATTCGGCCTGGCCGGACTTACGGCTGTATAAACTTGTGTTTATATTTAAATTGAACTACAACAACTTTCGCTTTTATATAAGATCTTATGTTAAAATATTTGTTCCGCCCACCATAGTCAAATATATCTTTCTATTTGCGTAATCCACTGAAAAAATGCAAGTACACAGTATATCAATTTTATTATATCAACTCATGTGAGCTAATTTTCAACGCCTTAAGTTGTGAGCATTTGACCATAACGATCAATTGTTTCTTAGACAGACAGTAGCGGTGCAACTAAACACAAGGCTGTACCCTTTAATATGTAATCTTACAAAAATTATTAAAAAAAAAAAACATTAATTAAAAAATTGCATTTTGAACAAGCTTCGACCTGGCCCAATGATTTCTTTTGTATTGATGGATATTTATCGTTTGTTTCACTGTTTTGAATTAATTATAAATATATAAAATAGAAATTAAAAAAATATATTTTTGATATAAAATAACGAATGTTTTTATTTCTCTTTTTAGGTGAGTTACAATATCGTCAACTTTTACCATTCGAGGTCGTAAGTTATTAGTCCTAAAACCTTCATCCCGTAAGTTATTATTCCTAAAACATTCATCCTAATACAGTTTTTTTTCATTTTATGCAAAAACTGAAACTAAAGGGTGATTTTTAAGAGCTATAGGAAATTTTTTCAAAACAAAAGCACATAATTTCAGATAAACTGGCATTTGTTTGTTCGTGACTACCTTTATTAATAAACCTCGAAAAGAGAATGCAAATTTGATAAATGAGATCTGTATCCTAATTTTAATTTTATTGATCCTAGATTTAAATACAGATAGGTCGCTAAAAAATTTATTTATTTTAAAGAAGACGCATCTTTGGCTCGGAATCAATGCCAAAATCTTTAATGGAAGGTCAAAATCTTTGAATCCAAGTAAACTTTTTTTTTGAGTGTAGACGGCCGATTGACCGCTTCCGAACGTGACATAAAATGTTCACCGAACTCACCTCTCAATAACTTCATTTTTACGCATGGTATGTGGCATCGTCATGAACCGCACCAATCGTTTCCAGTGATGCCAAAAATAGAATAGCTAAAAAATCACCCTTTATGTTTTATGTTTAATGTTCATAACAACCGTTATTGAAGCCAAATACAATTAATTCCAAATCTTGATTAAAAAAATTATCTCCCATCTCTTTTAAACGGGGTTCCGTATAGGCAAAATTATCGCATGATAATGGATAAATATTTCCATGCTTGCCTCAAAGCATTTATTCCATGCCAACAAAGAGCTGCCAAGAATATCAATGTCAGCCACTTAAAAGCCCATTTAACCCCCATTCTGACCATCTGACTAATTGTTGTCCTCGATGCAATGGTGGTGTCCGTCCACTCACTCCATATGCTCCATAGTCGTCTAAAATAATTCAAATTTCCATACACGGTATTTATGCATAAATTTTCGAGAAAAACAAATTTACCTTTACAACTACTCCCAAGCTGCTCGCAAAGTGCATGACGACAGCTCCAGGTTGTGGTGGCGCACGACTCCATGAGGCACCATAACAACATGATGACCAAATAAAGTCACAACAGAGTTAAAAGTGATCAATAATCACAAGGTGATTGTGCTTAGCCATGCAGCTATACCTGGGAGCTAGGGAAGTGGGTTGGTTGGCTTGCTAGCTAGATGAGTGAAAAGACAGACAAGAAGACACTGTCTTTGTGAAAAATGCATTTTAAGCGGTAATCATAGTAGCGACAGAAATGATTCCAAAAACCCTAACAACGGCATGTTTACCGGCATTGGCAAGCTAACACCGGTACCGGTTTATTAGTAAGCATAGCATCATAGTTCACTGACACACTTTTGTCCCAGTGACAGACTGACTAGTCGAGCGTGTGAGCGAATGAGTAATGAGGGAACCAGCAAACAAACTGACTTGAGTTTAAACAACAAAAAGAAAAAGAAAAACTTTTGTTTTTTGTTTCTGTCTCTCCGCTGGTTCTTTGGGTAATTTATTTTCTTTTTAGATTAAATTATTTGCTTTTTTCGTTATAGTTAAGCTGGAGCAGTTTAATTTTAAGACACTAATGGTCATTGGCGTTATGAAATCTGGCGCCGGTCTAAAATGATACAGCATTTAATTGTCGAAACTTAAGCTTTATTTTTAAAATGGCACGGTGGTTTAGACAGAGTTTGCTTTTTTTGATAGACTTTTTCTAACTTGTGATCCGGCAAGAGAGCAAATATGGATCATTTCCAATGATTTTTACATAGGATGAAAGAACTCAGTTTTCGGATCCTTTGCATTGTTTTAGACGTTGTGCCTTGGAAGTTAACTTTAATAAAAAACAAGTATATACGGCTTTAAGTTCGGCCAGGCCGATGCTTATGGACCCTCCACCATGGATTGCATAGAAACTTGTACTAAAGATTGTCATCCACAATCAAATTACTTGTGTTGTCGTAATACTAACCGACGGTAAGGTATCTTAAAGCTTCTTAACATCGTCTTCTAAATTGTAGGTTAGGTTAGGTGGCAGGCTCACTTAGACTATTCAGTCCATTGTGATACCACATTGGTGAACTTCTCTCTTATCACTGAGTGCTGCCCGATTCCATGTTAAGCTCAATGACAAGGGACCTCCTTTTTATAGCCGAGTCGGAACGGCGTTCCACATTGCAGTGAAACCACTTAGAGAAGCTTTGAAATCCTCAGAAATGTCACCAGCATTACTGAGGTGGGATAATCCACCGCTGAAAAACTTTTTGGTGTTCGGTTGAAGCAGGAATCGAACCCACGACCTTGTGTATGCAAGGCGGGCATGCTAACCATTGCACCACTGTGGCTCCCAAGTCTCTAAATTGTAAGTTAGTCCATATGCGGTATACAAATGTTTATATATATGTTTATAAAACCCCGCCAGGCCGAATCTTATGGACCCTCCACCATGGATTGCATAGAAACTTCTTCTAAACACTGCCATCCACAATCGAATTACTTGAGTTGCGGTAACGCTTGCCGATGGCAATGTAATTGTAAGTCCATACGTGGTATATATTAAATCAAAAAAGACCGATTAAATACGTATATAATTCAGTTTGACAAAATTTTGTATAGAAAAAAAATTTGACAAAATTTTCTATAGAAATAAAATTTTCACAAAATTTTCTATAGAAATAAAATTTTCACAAAATTTTCTATAGAAAAAAAATTGACAAAATTTTCTACAGAAATGAAATTTTAACAAAATTTTTTATAGAAATAAAATTTTAACAAAATTTTCTATAGAAATAAAATTTTGATAAAATTTTCTACAGAAATAAAATTTTAACAAAATTTTCTATAGAAATAAAATTTTAACAAAATTTTCTATAGAAATAAAATGTTAACAAAATTTTCTATAAAAATAAAACTTTGACAAAATTTTCTATAGAAATAAAATTTTGGTAGATTGTTTTTGGCTCGAGTGGCAACCATGGTTATGAACCGATATGGACTAATTTTTGTGTGATTGGAGATCGGCTATATATATATATAACCATAGACCGATAAGGACCAATTTTGGTATGGTTGTTAGCGGCCTTATACTAACACCACACGGATGAAAAAGACTGTTTTTCATATGTTTTGCTATAAACATTATATGTTTGGAAGACAAATTTTTAAACACAATATTTTTGAGTGCAAGCATATAATGTTCATAAACTAGCATAACATGTTTGGGACATATATGTTAATATGTTAGAACATATTATGTTTGGGACATAAAATGTTTTTAAATATAATATGCTTGGATGCAAACATATATTAATTTAGAAATAGCCTATAAACATATATGTGTTTAGTAGCTTGGAGCGCTATTTAACAGGGAGCGATATTGAATTAAGTTGGTGGTTGTTGCTTGTTATTACAAAATTAACATTTTATTTTTCCTTGGGCAATTGATCAGCTACTTCTTTAATCCTTACAAACTGTGTGGTCCGCTGTTCGAATCCCCGTCCGGCAAAAGGTAAAATTAAAATAAAAAAAATCATACAATTGAATAATTTCTTCTACAATGTTTGTATTACAGAAAAAGGTGCTAAGAACTAAAAAATCTCGTGGAAGTGAGAAAGATGTGGGGGAAACAAAATTGGGCAGAAACAAAATTTTGGGCATTCAGGTCGAAAACCTATGTTGTTAGCACCTATATTACCTGTTTATTTTCATAATTCATTATGATTGTAAATATATAAATAAATAAATAAAATTTTGAGCACAATATTGTTTGGGAGAATTTTTTTTAAGCATATAATATTTTTGGGTGCAAAATGCTTCCAAACATATGTTCACATATTGTTTTTTGGAAGACAACATTATTGAATTTGGATGCAAAAATACAAAATGTTTGGAAATTGACTACCCAAACATATATTGTTTAGACCAATATGCTTTCAAACATATTATATATTGGAAGAGATCAAACATATAAATGTTTGGGCAATAGCCAAAAATGTATATGCTTGAAGCAAAATATGTTTGGGAGTATATGTTACAGAAGAGATTTTTTGTGAGCATGCACGTTCCAAATTTGAACCGGATCGGATGAATTTTGCTCCTCCAAGAGGCTCCGAAGTTCAAATGTGGAGAACGGTTTATATGGGGGCTATATATAGTTATGGACCGATATGGACCAATGCTGGCATAGCTGTTAGAGACCATATTCCACCATGTTTGTAAAAATTGTGTTTCTAAACAAACTTTGTAAAAATTTTATAGCTTAGAACATTTTGTCAAAATTTTGTTTATATAAAAAAAATTATTTCTATAAAAAATTTTGTCAAAATGTTACTTCAAAATTTAACTTCCTTGTCAAAATTTTATTTTGTATAGAAAATTTTGTAAAAATTTTATTGCTTAGAAAATTTTGTTAAAAATGTACTCGTATTACGTAGAAAAAATTTTGTTAAAATTTTATTTGTATAGAAAATTTTGTTAAAATTTTATTTTTATAGCAAATTTTGTCAAAATTGTATTTCTATAGAAAATTTTGTCAAAATTGTATTTCTATAAAAAATTTTGTTAAAATTTTATTTCTATAGAAAATTTTGTCGAAATGCTATTGCTATAGCAATCGAAATGCTATTGTCAAAATTGCAAAATTTTATTTCTATACAAATTGTGTTAAAAATGTATTTCTTTAGAAAATTTTGTTGAAATGTTATTTGTATAGCAAATTTTGTCAAAATTGTATTTAAAAAAAAATTAATTTTATAGCTTAGAACATTTTGTCAAAATTTTGTTTATATAGAAAAACTATTGCTATAGAAAATTTTGTCAAAATGTTACTTCAAAATTTTATTTTTTTGACAAAATTTTATTTTCTATAGAAAATTTTGTCGAAATGCAATTGTTATAGAAAAATTTCTCAAAATTTTATTTCTTTGTTAAGTGCTTCTTAGTTCGAAAGAAATGTTTTGCGAAACCTACACTGAAAAAAATATTGTCGTGAGGCCAAAGATTTCATGTCCTTAAAATACGAATGCAAATTTTGCTTAGCGTAGAAGACGCATTTCTCTAATATAAAGTTTTTTTCCTTGTCCAAAAACTTTTCAATGAAGTCGTGTTGTCCTTATAATTAAGTGATTTCACTTAAAAATGGGTATCATTAAATGAAAGACAATTTAGTTGGGCTAAGGTCAACTTGACTTTAATAATTCAGAAAATTTCTTTAAAATTAATGAAATTGTCTTTAAATTTGATGTCTTTTTGCATCTTGACTACAAAGCAAAAAATCGTTCAAAAATAGGACATGTTTTTCAACACTTTATTTTAAAGACGTTTTTACTTGAAACACAGCATAATTTCTACTGAAAGTTGTGTCTGTATTTGGAAAATAAAGTTGTCGTTAACTTGTTTTTAAAGGACTTTGACAGAATATGAAGAAACAAGTATATACGGCCGTAAGTTCGGCCGGGCCGAAGCTTATGTACCCTCCACAATGGATTGCGTAGAAACTTCTACTGAAGACTGTCATCCACAATCGAATTGCTTGGGTTGCGGTAACACTTGCCGATGGTACCCTAAAACTTCCTAACACAGTAATATATACCACATAGTCCATACGTGGTATATATTAAACTAAAAAATGCCGATTAAATACCTATATAATTTAGTTTAAAGTTTCTATAGAAATAAAATTTTGACAAAATAAAATTTTGACAACATTTTCTATAGAAGTAAAATTTGGAAAAAATTTTCTATAGAAATAAAATTTGGATAAATTTTTCTATAGAAATAAAATTTTGACAAAACGTTCTATAAAAAAATAAAATTTTGACAACATTTTCTATAGAAATAACATTTTGACAATGTTTTCTATAAAAATAAAATTTTGGTAGATTATTTTTGGCTCGAGTGGCAACCATGATTATGAACCGATAAGGACCAATTTTTGTGTGATTGGGGATCGCTTACATAATTATGGACCGATATGGACCAATTCTTGCATGGTTGTTAGAGACCATATACTAACACCACGTACCCAATTTCAACCGGATCGGATGAATTTTGCTCCTCTAAGAGGCTCCGGAGGTCAAATCTGGGAATCGGTTTATATGGGGGCTATATATAATTATGGGCCGATGCGGACCAATGTTTGCATGGTCATTAGAGAACATATACCAACACCATGTACCAAATTTCAGCCGGATCGGATGAAATTTGCTTCTATTAGAGGCTCCGCAAGCCAAATCGGGGGATCGGTTTATATGGGGGCTATATATAATTATGGACCGATGTGGACCAAGTTTTGCATGGTTGTTAGAGACCATATGCTAACACCATGCACCAAATTTCAGCCGGATCGGATGAAATTTGCTTCTCTTAGAGGCTCCGCAAGCCAAATCGGGGGATCGGTTTATATGGGGGCTATACGTAATTATGGACCGATATGGACCAATTTTTGCATGTTTATTAGAGACCATATACTAACACCATGTACCAAATTTCAGCCGGATCGGATAAAATTTGCTTCTCTTAGAGCAATCGCAAGCCAAATTTGGGGGTCCGTTTATATGGGGGCTATAAGTAAAAGTGGACCGATATGGACCAATTTTTGCATGGTTGTTAGAGACCATATACTAACACCATGTACCAAATTTCAGCAGGATCGTATGAAATTTGCTTCTCTTAGAGCAATCGCAAGCCAAATTTGGGGGTCCGTTTATATGGGGGCTATACGTAAAAGTGGACCGATATGGCCCATTTTCAATAACATGCGACCTACATTAATAACAACTACTTGTGCCAAGTTTCAAGTCGATAGCTTGTTTCTTTCGGAAGTTAGCGTGATTTCAACAGACGGACGGACGGACATGCTCAGATCGACTCAGAATTTCACCACGACCCAGAATATATATACTTTATGGGGTCTTAGAGCAATATTTCGATGTGTTACAAACGGAATGACAAAGTTAATATACTCCCATCCTATGGTGGAGGGTATAAAAAGCTGAAAAATCGAAACATTAAAATTTGCTTCCTAGAGTCAAGTACACAAACCCCAAATTTAAAAGAGGATTGTGTCTTTGAAGTTTCCTTACTTGAATTGTCCGCTTCTTTGGCTCGGAATCAATACCAAAGTGTACCAGAACATCAAGAATCTACTTAACAATAATAACACTAGCCAACAGTCGTTTTGTGATTTGTTTCTAGCATATTTTTTCTTATTGATTTTGACCTACGAAACACGAAAATGAGTTTTAAAAAATTTTCTGTCGATTGGTTTTAGAGATACAATTTTTTTAATTTTTTTTTTTAAATTTTTGGAGGTACACCTACAATTTTGAGAATATCTTTCGTTTTCTTTGACCTTTTTGATCCTAATGCTACTCAAATTAAAGAAAATTGAGCCGTCTACAACTCATTCTCAGAAAATTTTCAAATCGGGTAAGAAGTTTGGATGTTGGTGGCTTAAAAAGGTTAAAAAACGGCGTTTTTTAGTAAAAATGTGGCAGAAAAAACCATATAAAAATTCATATAAAATATAAAACACGATGCTAACAGCAATTTTGGTTTTTTACATATAGCTGAAATTTTTACGTGTTTAGTAGGTCAAAATCAATAAGAAAAAATATGCTAGAAACAAATCACAGAGAAAATTTTGTTATTTGTTACCTAGTGTAACCAAACAAAATAATAATAACCCTTTAACCTAACCTAACCGAACCAAAGTTGTAGCCCACAAATAAACCGATCTCTAAATTATTTCATTCTGCTCCAAACCACAGTGAGTAATTTCAAGAATATGCGATGTTTAATCAGACGTATTTGCGGTAATTTTTTAATGCTTCCCGCTGTTGCATTGGCTCCATTCAACTTCATCTAATGTTTCAAATACGAAAGATAGAAAACTGCAAGCGGAACATGCAATTGACATTTGATACCGCCGCATGTCCAAGCAACGTAATGTTGTTAAGAGTCTTTTAGTGTTTCGCATGTCCATCAGATCTAAGATGAGATCATAAATTTTTGTAGCTAACTTTTTTATGCACTTTGTGATTTTGGTTTTTGTTGAAGTTTTGTCGTGAACCAAAAAAAGAGTACGTGAAAAGCTTAATTGACAATTGAGTTGACAGCAATGCTGGCTACTTGCATTACAGCGTAGTCAAGCATTCACTTTCGAATACAGGAGCCCAACGCTGTATAAGCTTTGAAAGTGTCACGCTTCAAGAGGGTATTCTGGGGTTACCATAGGTTAACTAAAATGTCAATAGTAAGATTAAAAGAATTTTAAGATTTATTTTTTGTTTTTGATTGGTCATTTATTGCCAATTTGGGGGGTATGATTGATTGAGATAAGCTCAACATTGGAAATCCATTAGGAAAATGTATTTGAACATCCCACCAATGATTTTCTCACAATTTTATTGAAGATTCCATGGAGTTTCCATCCCACATGTTGAAATCTCCTTGTTATTCTTCTTCATTGCTATAATTCAATTACATCATATTTTAAATTCATCGCCATAAATCTGGTCACCTCTTTTAGCCTGAAGTCAAAAGCATTTTCTTAAAGATCAATAATTTATCAAAATTGGGCATCAGGAACAAGTAGTCATGGCGCTTGGGGTTTCTATACGACCGAAAGCGACTACAGCGAGCATTATGACCATGATGCTGATGATGCTGTTGATGGCTGATGCATGATGGACGGATGTGATTATTTGCGAATGCATCACTAATGGTTGTTCGCACAAAATTTTACCCTCGAGGGAGAATCGATTTAGTGTGAATTATGCGAGAGATGGACCACCGCAGTCTTTCAAACACACACACTACTCTCTTACAAGTGTCGAGACGTGCATAAACGCTTTAATTTCAACTGTTAAATTATTTGCTAAATATGCAAATTTTTCTGTTTTTCAGCATACAAAATAAAACCATAATAAGCAATATTGAGAATATCACACAACAGACAGATGGACAGACGGACGAACTAACTATAGAGCGGAATAGACAACAATTGGTTGTTGTCGTATGCCGTGTTGAGATTTGGTTTTGTTACAATTATCATCCAGGATATGCATTGGCAAGGCCTAACATGAGAATAGGCTAAAACCAAACAAGTATATGCGGACGTAAGTTCGGCCAGGCCGAAGCTTATGTACCCTCCACCATGGATTTCGTAGAAACTTCTACTGAAGACTGTCATCCACAATCGAATAACTTGGATTGCGGTAACACTTGCCGATGGCAAGGTATCTTAAAACTTCCTAACATCGTCTTCTAAATTCCAAGGTAGTCCATACGTGGTATATATTAAACTAAAAAAGGACGATTAAATACGTATATAATTAAGTTTTACAAAATTTTTTATAGAAATAAAATTTTGACAAAATAAAATTTTTACAACATTTTCTATAGAAGTAAAATTTGGACAAAATTTTCTATAGAAATAAAATTTTGACAAAATAAAATTTTGACAACATTTTCTATAGAAGTAAAATTTGGACAACATTTTCTATAGAAATAAAATTTTGACAAAATTCTCTGTAGAAATACAATTTTGACAAAATTTTCTATAGAAATAAAATATTGACAAAATTTTCTATAGCAATAAAATTTTGACAAAATTTTCTATAGAAATACAATTTTGACAAAATTTTCTATAGAAATACAATTTTGACAAAATTTTCTATAGAAATAAAATTTTGACAAAATTTTCTATAGAAATAAAATTTTGACTATTTTTTTATAGAAATAAAATATTGACAAAATTTTCTATAGAAATAAAATATTGACAAAATTTTCTATAGCAATAAAATTTTGACAAAATTTTCTATAGTAACACAATTTTCACAAAATTTTCTATAGAACAAAAATGTTGACATTTTTTATAGAAATAAAATTTTGGTAGATTATTTTTGGCTCGAGTGGCAACCATGATTATGGACCGATATGGACCAATTTTTGTGTGATTGGAGATCGGCTATATATGATTATTAGCGGCCATATACTAACACTACGTTCCAAATTTCAACCGCATCGGATGAATTTGGCTTCTCCAAGAAGCTCCGGAGATCAAATCAGGGGAACGGTTTATAGGTGGGCTATATATAATTATGGGCCGATATGGACCAATTTTTCATGGTTATTAGAGACCATATAATAACACCACGTACCAAATTTCAACCGGTTCGTATGAATTTTGGTCCTCCAAAAGGCTCCGGAGGACAAATATGGGGATCGATTTTATGGGGGCTATATATAATTATGAACCGATGTGGACCAATTTTTGGCACAGTTGTTAGAGACCATATACTTACACCATGCACCAAATTTCAGCCGGATCGGATGAAATTTGCTTCTCTTAGAGGCTCCGCAAGCCAAATTTGGGGATCGGTTTATATAGAGGCTATATATAATTATGGACCGATGTGAAAAAAATTTTTGGCACAGTTGTTAAAGTTGTTAAATTTCAGCCGGATCGGATAAAATTTGCTTCTCTTAGAGGCTCCGCAAGCCAAATCTGGGGATCGGTTTATATGGGGCTATATATAATTATGGACCGATTTGGACCAATTTTTGCATGGTCGTGAGAGACCATATACTAACACCATGTATCGAATTTCATCCGGATCGGATGAATTTTGCTCCTCCAAGAGGCTACGCATGCCAAATCTGAGCGTCGGTTTATATGGGGGCTATACGTAAAAGTGGTTCGATATGGCCCATTTTCAATACCGTCCGGCCCACATCAATATCAACTATTTGTGCCAAGTTTCAAGTCGATAGCTTGTTTCCTTCGGAAGTTAGCGTGATTTCAACAGACGGACGGACGGACATGCTTAGATCGACTCAGAATTTCACCACGACCCAGAATATATATACTTTATGGGGTCTTAGAGCAATATTTCGATGTGTTACAAACGGAATGACAAAGTTTATATACCCCCATCCTATGGTGGAGGGTATAAGAATAAATTTCTGATTCAATCACGAAATTAATTGACTTAATTATAATTTTATATTGAAAGTTCTTTAACACTCTAATGCCCCAATTTTTTTGCCAGCTGATTAAATATATTACTATGTTAACGATACAAAATCAAGAAAACGAAACAAGAAATATTTATACGGTAAAATTCAGTATATGCTGCAAAGCCTCTAGATCCGTTTTAACAAAGTTTTCTTTTTATTTTACTCATTTTTGTTGTCTTAAGGTGTGTTTTACGAAAAGCTTCCGATTTAAAGACGGGGTTGGGCATTAGAGGGTTAATGACGAATATGACATTATCCATAATATGGACCGGTCCTAAACTACCTGTAGATTTCAAATTTCAGACAAATCTCATAAAAAGTACTGTTTATAGAAACCTCAAGACCCCCAACCGGGAGGTTAGTTTATATTGGGGCTATATCAAAATTTGGACAAAAAACGTTTGCAAATTTCCGGACGATACCGCCATTACTGAAGGCTGTAGCGTGATTACAACACAGAGACCTCCTCCAAGACAATCATGTATATCATTACTGTATAGTGCAAATAACAGCGGTGACAATATGCATCCCTGTTTAACCCCCGATGTCGTCTAAAAATATTCTAATAAACCATCTCCCGTCCACACTGAACTTTGTGTATTACTATAACAGGTTGGCTGATAAGTCCCCGGTCTAACAAAGAAAAAAACATTTTTTTGTCAAAATTCGTTTTTATTATTCAACATAGTTCCCTTCAAGAGCGATACAACGATTATAACGACCTTCCAATTTTTTGATACCATTTTGGTTGTACACCTTCGGTTTTGTCTCAAAATAGGCCTCAGTTTCGGCGATCACGTCTTCATTGCAGCCAATTTTTTTCCCTGCGAGCATCCTTTTGAGGTCTGAGAACAAGAAAAAGCAGGGGGGGCCAGATCTGGAGAATACGGTGGGTGGGGAAGCAATTCGAAGCCCAATTCATGAATTTTTGCCATTGTTCTCAATGACTTGTGGCACGGTGCGTTGTCTTGGTGGAACAACACCTTTTTCTTCTTCTTCATATGGGGCCGTATTGCCGCGATTTCGACCTTCAAACGCTCCAATTACGCCATATAATAGTCACTGTTGATGGTTTTTCCCTTCTCAAGATAATCGATAAAAATTATTCCATGCGCATCCCAAAAAACAGAGGCCATTACTTTGCCAGCGGACTTTTGAGTCTTTCCACGCTTCGGAGACGGTTCACCGGTCGCTGTCCACTCAGCCTACTGTCGATTGGACTCAGGAGTGTAGTGATGGAGCCATGTTTCATCCATTGTCACATATCGACGGAAAAACTCGGGTGTATTACGAGTTAACAGCTGCAAGCACCGCTCAGAATCATCAACACGTTGTTGTGTTTGGTCAAATGTGAGCTCGCGCGGCACCCATTTTGCACAGAGCTTCCCCATATCCAAATATTGATAAATGATATCACCAACCCGTTCCTTTGATATCTTTAAGGCCACTGCTATCTCGATCAACTTCATTTTACGGTCATTCAAAATCATTTTGTGGATTTTTTGATGTTTTCGTCAGTAACCACCTCTTTCGGGCGTCCACTGCGTTCACCGCCTTCGGTGCTCACTTCACCACGCTTGAATTTTGCATACCAAACAGTTATTGTTGATTTCCCTGGGACAGAGTCTGGAAACTCATTATCAAGCCAAGTTTTTGCTTCCACGGACTTCAGAAAACAGTATTTTATCAAAATATGAAATTCCTTTTTTCCATTTTTTTCACAATAACAAAAGTTGATTCACAAAAGACGCTCTATCTCACAAACTAATTGACTTACAGACGTCAAATTTTGATACGAATCATTTGATGGTTGGTACTATATAAAAATAATATGCATTTAATACTAGCGGCGACATCTATGTGTCAGACCGGGGACTTATCAGCCAACCTGTTATATACACCCATAGAGGATGGTCACCATCCAAAAATAACATTTTTCTCTTGAAACATGTTTGAGGTGACCATATTCCTTCTCTGGGTGTATATTCCTTATTAAATTAACCAGCTTGTATGAAACACCCATTTGGAACAATTTAAAAACGAAAACTTGCCTGGTTACATTATCGAATTCAGCTTTAAAATCTACGAAAAACGCATATAATTTCTGTTTTCTTCAAATTTTATACTTGCAATTGCTGATAAGTTGTATATATTGTCGTGTGGAATATCTCCTTCGGAAACCAGCTTGGTTCTCATTCAGAATATCTTCAGATTCCGCCCATTTCATTCCGAAAATCGATATTTCGATGTATTGCCAACGGAATGACAAACTTATTATATCGCCATTCCATGGTGACGGGTATAAAAAAAGATCGGCCATAACATTGGACCATCTTTTTGTCTAATAAAGGCCCCTCTACTAAATTACTCCACCGATTGCTTCATTCGATTCTTCTCAGTAGAAACAAATGAATGGCGAAAAAAAAATTGCAAAAGCATGTGCTCACATATTCATTGACTATCGCGCCAACATCAACAGTCACCAATAGCCCAAAGAATCTGAGAAAAAAACCCGAGGAGGGAAAAAATCGACAAAATCAGTATTGTCTTACAACCCCAATTTATTTTTTTTTCGTTGTAGTATTTTGCATCATATTGCAATGAAGGGGACCCAACACCAAAAACAAAAACTGCAGTTTTGTGTTCAATTGATATCACAACGGCTGCAATATCAGCTACCGACCGCTGTCATACTTCAAGAATTGACATTAATTTGCATTACAATGTGCCTGTAAAGAAGCAAAACAAAAAATGCGAAATACAAAAAAAAAACGGTGCATTTGCTGTGAATAAAACCCAGTCGTAGCATTTGATTTGAAAGCAAAATTCAAATTTCAAAGATAATAACAATTAGCTTGACATGCTTTTCATATTGCCAACAATAACTGCTGGCAACGCACATCGTATCGTTATGTTGAAATACTCGTGAAGTAACGAATTTGCATTTCAATTCTTTGTGATGTTCTCCATATACGGAAGGGGTTAATGTTGTTTGTTTTTCATAAAAAGGGTTGACACGCGGTTTGAAAGAGTACCCGGTGATTTGGAATGTCTGAATTGTTTAATGGATGGGATTTACCATATTAGCTCGATGAAGTGATAAACGACTTTGACAAAGGAATTAGACCCATTGATTGATTTTGTTTTGTTGGTTCCGTATATTTTTCCACAAGGGTTTGAATCTATTGATCCCATGTCATGATATAAATATTGCAATGCAAAATTCAAAATGCCGGGTCGGTCTATATGGACGCCTTACTAAAACATGGACCAAAACACACCATATTCGTCACGTCTTTTTATACCCTAAACCACATAGTGGTCAGGGTATAATAAGTTTGATCGGCCAAAACATGTGCCTACCAGAAATATTGATTTTAGACCCCATAAAATATATACCGATCGACTCAGAATCACCTCCTGAGTCGATCTAGCGCTTGGTGTCCGTCCGTCTGTCCATGTATTTGTTGTTCACAAGATTCCGGTCGCAATTATTAACCGATTTTGATGAAATTTGGGTTTTTTGGGCACAAGGACGAACGCTATTGAATTTGAAAGAAATCGGATCAAATTTAGATATAGCTCCCTTATATATGTATCATCCGATTTCGACAAATGGGGTCACGTTGCGCGTTTTTTCCAACGGATCGTCACTAAATTTGGCAAAAGGTAATCTTTTCCATCGTCCTTCAAGTCTGCAAAATTTCATCCAAATCGGTTCAGATTTAGATATAGCTCTCATATATATGTATCGCCCGATTTTCCCAAATTTGGCCACAAAACCTTTATTTATCAACCGATCTTACTCAAAGTTGGCTAAATATAATCTTCTATAGCACTAACTATATGTGCAAAAAATCATCGAAATCGGTTCAGATTTAGCTATAGCTCCCATATATATGTACCGCCCGATTTTTCTAAATTTGGCCATAAAACCCTTATTTATCAACCGATCTTACCAAAATTTGGCTAAATGTAGTCTTCTATAGCACTAACTATATGTGCAAAAAATCATCGAAATCGGTTCAGATTTAGATATAGCTCCCATATATATGTATAGCCCGATTATCCCAAATTTGGCCATAGAACCCTTATTTATTAACCGATCTTACTAGAAGTTGGCTAGATCCAGTCCTCTATAGTACTAACTATATGTGCAGAATTTCATCGAAATCGGTTCAGATGTAGATATAGCTCCCATATATGTATCACCCGATTTTGAAAAATTCGCCCCTAATAACCTTATGTTTGACCATACAGGCCTCATTTCTTAACTGATCTTACTCAAATCTTGTACAAGGTAACCTTTTGTGGTATTAATCAAACCCGCAAAATATTATGCAAATTGGTTCAGATTTAGATGTAGCTTCCATATATATGCATCGGTCGATTTTCCCAAATTTGGCCATAGTACTCTTATTTATTAACCGATGTTACTCAAATTTCATATTTTGATGTACTAGCCGATCGTACTTATAGGTACTTGTAGCTCTTACATAAGAATATTGCTCGATTTTTACAAATTTGTATTTATTACCCACACTAATTTAACGATTTTCTCTTTTTATACCCTTCACCACTACTGTGGTACAGGGTATAATAAGTTTGTGCATTTGTATGTAACGCCAAGAAATAGTGGTCATAGACCCATCTTTTAGTATACCGATCGGCTTAGAATTAAATTCTGAGTCGATTTAGCGATGTCCGTCTGTCTGTCCGTCTGTCTGTCTGTCTGTCTGTCCGTCCGTCTGTCTGTATATGTAATTTTGTGCACAAAGTACAGCTCGCAATTTAAGTCCGATCGTCCTCAAATTTGGCAGAGGGCCGTTTCTTGGGACAGAGACAATCGCAATTGGTTTTGAAAAAAATCGGTTCAGATTTAGATATAGCTGCCATATATATTTATCCCCGATGTGGTCATAGTTAGCGTGTTTATCAACCGATTTTCTTGAAATACCGTACATCCAAATATTTTATGAATCTCGAAACTCTTGCAAAATATCAGCCAAATCGGTTCAGATTTAGATATAGCTCCCATATATATCTTTCGCCCGATATGGACTTATATGGCCCCAGAAGCCAGATTTTTGGCCGAATTTGGTTGAAATTTTGCACTAGGAGTACAATTAGTAGTATAGTCAAGTGTGCAAAATTTGATTGAAATCGGTTCTGATTTAGATATAGCTCCCATATATATCTTTCGCCCGATATGGACTAATATGGTCCTAAAAACCAGAGCTTTGGCCCAATTTGGTTGAAATTTTGCACAGGGAGTAGATTTAGCATTGTAGCTATGCGTGCCAAATTTGATTGAAATCGGTTCAGATTTAGATATAGCTTCCATATATATTTTTCGCCCGATATGGACTTATATGGCCCCAGAAGCCAGAGTTTTGGCCCAATTTGGTTGAAATTTTGCACTAGGAGTACAATTAGTAATACAGTCATGTGTGCCAAATTTGACTGAAATCGGTTCAGATTTAAATATAGCTCCCATATATATGTTTTTCTGATTTCGACAAAAATGGTCAAAATACCAACATTTTCCTTGTCAAATCGCCACTGCTTAGTCGAAAAGTTGTAAAAATGACTCTAATTTTCCTAAACTTCTAATACATATATATCGAGCGATAAATCATAAATAAACTTTTGCAAAGTTTCCTTAAAATTGCTTCAGATTTAAATGTTTCCCATATTTTTTACTAAAATTGTGTTCCACCCTAGTGCATTAGCCAACTTAAATTTTGAATCTATAGGTTTTGTAAAAGTCTATCAAATTCTGTCCAAATCGAGTGATATTTAAATGTATGTATTTGGGACAAACCTTTATATATAGGATGTGATATGGTATCGATAATTTAGATCTACAAAGTGGTGCAGGGTATAATATAGTCGGCCCCGCCCGACTTTAGACTTTCCTTACTTGTTTTAATAATGGGATCAATATTAGTGGCATACTAGCTCCGTAGGCGCAATATCAACACAGCCAGTGTTGCTAGAAGCAGGGGAAATTCCCTATATGTAGGGTTTTTCTAATATTTAGCGTCTTGTAGGGACGTAGGGCCACAATGTAGGACATTTTCACTCAACACAATTTGTAATATTTTTTATATTTTGGTGGCTCTAGAGGAGGAAATTAGAAGCCGGCAAGGCTTGATCTTTGTCAATGTGTGGTAAACTTTATTCCTGTAGAAAATTTTGTCAACATTTTATTTCTATAGAACATTTTGTCAAAATTGTATTTCTATAGAAATTTTTTTCAAAATATTATTTCTATAAAAAAATTTCTCAAAATTTTATTTCTGTGGAATTTTTTCCCAAAATTTTATTTCCATAGAATTTATTGTCAAAATTTTATTTCTATAGAAAAATTTCTCACAAAAATTTGTTTATAGAAACTTTTCCCAAAATTTGATTTTTATAGAGATTTAACAAAAAGGGTTACTAATTTGGGTAGAATTACCAACTGTGGCAACAGTGGTGATAATACAAATTTATATTCTAAGTTATATACGTTGCATATTCATGTTTTAAGATAATAAAGAACTTAGAACCATTTTTGTTTTGTAAAATTTTTTAAATTTAACGAAAAATATAGTAGGGAAAATTGTTTGGGAATGTATGGAAAAGTAGGGAACTTTTTTTGTCCTTGTAGGGTAAACCGAACATTTTTCCTGGCAACATTGACTATGAGTTATAGTCAGATTGACACAAAGCACCCATAGACATGTACCCCTTAATTTTCTTAAATATGTAACTGCGGTTTATCTCCCAGACCTATATGTTACCCCACAAATGCTTATGGTTACTAATTCTGTAATGGTGGTTTAGGGTATGATATAGTCGGACCGCCCGACTTTCTACTTTACTTACTTGTTTTGAATGTAATGTATCCCTAGCAAGGCTTGATCTTTAACAATGTGTGGTAACGCGGTTACCACTCGTGCCAAAACAAAAATCTACCAAAATTTTAAGAAAATCTTACCAAACAAATATTTCGATAGAAAATTTTGTCAAAATTTTATTCCTATAGAAAAGTTTGTCAAAATTTTATTTCTATAGAAAATTTTGTCAAAATTTTATTCCTATAGAAAAGTTTGTCAAAATTTTATTTCTATAGAAAATTTTGTCAACATTTAATTTCTATAAAAAATTTTGTCAATATTTTATTTCTATAGAAAATTATTTAAAGATTTTATTTTCTATATATTCTATAGAAGTTTTTCTTAAAATTTTATTTCTATAGAATTTTTTGTATAATTTTATTTCTATTCTGTTCTATTCTACCAAAATTTTAAGAAAATCTTACCAAACAAATATTTCGATAGAACATTTTGTCAAAATTTTATTTCTATAGAAAATTTTGTCAAAATTTTATTCCTATAGAAAAGTTTGTCAAAATTGTATTTCTATAGAAAATTTTGTCAAAATTTTATTTCTATATAAAATTTTGTCAACATTTAATTTCTATAAACAATTTTGTCAATATTTTATTTCTATAGAAAATTATTTCAAGATTTTATTTCTATAGAATTTTAATTTTATTTCTATATTTTATTTCTTAAAATTTTATTTCTATAGATTTTAGTAAATTATTAGGAATATTAGCATTCGACTCGTTTACGGTGTCCTCTTTATGTTATTATAATATTATCAAGTTATTATGTTATTACTAAGTTAAAATAGTAGATGTGAAATGCTTTGTATATATTGTCGTGAAGCCAACGATTTGTGAATTCTCTTATATAAACTGTCTTTAAATTTGTGGAGTTTTTGTATCTTGACCACAAACCAAAAAAACGTTCAAAAATAGAAGATGTTTTCCAACATTTTATTTTAAAGACGTATTTTACTTAACACATAGAATAAATTCTATTTGAAGTCCAGTCTGAACGGGTGGAGGCCTATGAAGATTAATTTATTGTGAAGTCTACGACTGATGCTGCTAGTCACAATTTCTTTTTGTAGCTAAGTCATAACTGAAGCTCATATTGGTGTCATATTCGATATTCTTCGATACGAGTTGCTTCAATAGATCCCAAACATACTACAGAACAATGGATACAAGATGGTGCAACACCGATGGAAAAAATCATGAACGGCGATGTCATTTCAAAACGATCCACGAGTGATTTTTTATACCCTGCGCCACACTGTGGAACAGGGTATTATAAGTTAGTGCATATGTTTGCAACACCCAGAAGGAGACGAGATAGACACATGGTGTCTTTGGCAATAATGCTCAGGGTGGGTCCCTGAGTCGATCTAGCCATGTGTCTGTCTGTGAACACATTTTTGTGATCAAAGTCTAGGTCGCAGTTTTAGTCCAATCGACTTCAAATTTGGCTGAAGTTTCTGTTTTGAACTGGTTTCTTCTAAAATCAATAGGGTTCTATCTATTGATTTTGGAAGAAATCGGTTCAGATTTAGATATAGCTCCCATATATATCTTTCGCACGATATGCACTTATATGGACCCAGAAGCCAAAGTTTTACCCTGATTTGCTTGAAATTTTGCACAAAGAGAATAATCAGTCCTATAGTCAAGTGTGCCAAATTTGATTGAAATCGATTCAGATTTAGATATAGCTCCCATATAACATATATATTTCGATCGATATGGACTTATATGGCCACAGAAACCAGAGTTTTAGTTCAATTTGATTGAAATTTTGCACTAGGGGTACAATTAGTAGTGTAGTCAAGTGTGCTAAATTTTATTGAAATCGGTTCAGATATAGCTCCCATATATATTTTTCGCCCGATTTTCCGTCATATGACCACAGAGGTCAAAGTTGCAGTCCTATTTACGTGAAATTTTGCACAGGGAGTAGAATTAAAATACTTAGTATGCATGTCAAATTTGGTTCAAATCGGTTCAGATTTCGATATAGCTTCCATATATATGTTTTTCCGATTTGAGCAAAAATGGCCAGAATACCCACATTTTCCTTATAAAATCGCTTCTGCTAAGTCGAAAACTTGTAAAAGTTACTCAAATCTTCCTTTATTTCTAATACATATCTATCGACCGATAAATCATAAATACGCTTTTGCGAAGTTGCCCCAAAATTGGTTCAGATTTAAATGTTTCCCATATTTTTTTCCTAACTTTGTGTTCCACCCTAGGCCATTAGCCGACTTAAATTTAAAGTCTATAAATATTGTAGAACACATTTGACGGATTTGGTATGGTATCGAGAATGTGGATCTACAAAGTGGTGCAGGGTATAATATAGTCGGCCCGCCCGATTTTAGACTTTCCTTACTTGTTTTTTTTTTTTTGATTTTGTGTGAACATTTCCGTTTCATTTTGTCACCGTCCGTTCACGATTTTGGCGCGCAATTTTTTCTATCAGTGTATGGACTGATTCGTACCACTTTTATTGATATTCCATCACCTGCCCTGTAATAAGTAGGTATACCACTTGTACGTGCTATACATGTCTCCACAGTCATTATGAACACTGTCAAAGTTATCGATAGCAATAGATTTTCCCCTAATAAGCTCGTTGACTTTGTTGTTCGGCTTTTGCACAAAGGGTGTTGGCAATTCTTTCATGCTAAATACCTTGTCAAATGAGTTTTAACTTTCCTTTAAACTTTTTGATTTATTACTTCTGAAAGTGAATATGCCCTAGTAATATCTTTGACATACAAATCATTAGAGTAGATATGCAAGCGTGATGTGCATTTTGTTGACTTTTTGATTTTTCCAATTGTCAATTGTTGAAAAAAAAAAACATTTTTTTGACAAAATGTCGTACGTACAAAATTTGGTTTTAGACTTTTTATATCTAGAGAGTGGCTGACACGCATTGCAACCAACATTGCTATCATTTCTCAAACGCTTGTCTGACAGTTCACTCGCGAGCTGAACATATGTTGAGATCCAATGCAACACATATTGAAAAATTAGCTAGCACTAAAGCCACTGAAGTTCCAAAAAGTGTAAGATTGGAAAGATTCAAAGAATTGCTTCGCATGCTCAAAAGTGGTCAGTTACCGAATTAGGTTTTCTCCTATTCTAAGCTATTCTAAATTGAGTAGTTTGTGAACAAACAAAATTATTAGGTTTATTTGCAAAATATGTCAACTGATTCGATTGGGTACCAGAAATCAAGCACCACCGATAGTAAATAATGGTTTTGGGTGCCCTAACGGCCGATGGTCGCTATCCGCTTGTGTTAGTCGACCGTGGTGTTAACATAAATATTGAATATTAGAAGGAAAATGTCTTATACACAGTATTGAAGAGCCCCAGCTCCGTTTTCTTTGGGTTAATACGTAAACCACAGTTCCATGCCCAGTCGGATAGAATTTGTAAGGCCTCAGTCATTATATCAGATATCGTGTCCTGATACCATTATGACAATATCATCCGCATACCCCACTATTCGTATCCATTTGTTGTGCGGAAAAGTCAGTATCTCATCTACTATGAGTGAGAGACTCAAAATTTAGTGTTTATGTGTAATGTTTCGGTGTTAAGTAATTAATCGTGAATTCTCTTTAGGCGTTTCATATTATGGACAGGGGATGAAAATCCTTTTGATCAAAAATAGGATTTATCTTTATTGAGTGACTATTTATGTATTGCAGTAGTATTTTTTTAATCGTGACTACGTTTCAAAGTGATTGTAAAATTCACTCACCTACATATCTCTAGAGTAAAGTATTTACAATGAAGCTCCACCATAATCAAGTAAACTAATATGGCCTCATTTTCTAAAGAGGCCACATGAAAGGGAAGACACATTAAAGGGGGGATTTGAAATACTGTCGATGGCTCTAAGCCTTGTGAGATATCATAATTGACCCAGTACCAAAGGCAAGTAAGTAAGTAAATATCCAGTTAAAAGGTATAAAATTGCTAATGTAATTCAAAACCAAATAGCATAATTTCTTTTTTCTTTCTCTGTAATGGATTTCTGCACAGAAATAAAGGGCATCAGATGAGGAATAAATAAACAGTACATTGAAACGATACGAAGAAAGAGCTAAACAAAACAAGTAGGCAACAAAGCAAACAAAAACAATACAACCTAATAGGGGAAAATATAAATAAAAAATTCCAACAACAAGAAAGAAAAAAGTTATTTCAACCGGTTTGCAAAAAAAAAAAACAGATATGATAATTTGAGACAAAGCGACCAACTAAACTGTATTCAATGTTAGAATGGAATAAGGGTTTGCAGTTGCCCGCGTTTTTTATAGGTTCCGTCAGATCAGTTTCAGTGGAGACCGGTGTGTAAACTACCACAATGCAAGAAGAAAGACATTGACTCGAGAATATATGATAAGTAGTTCATTAAAACGAAGTTTTTGGTCCAACGAACATCGTTTGGAATTATCCTTTTGCATTATTTGCAAACTCACACAAGTAATTCCTACAGCATGTCTATTAATAGATCGGTGTGTAACACACACAAACGCATTTAAAGGAACTTCGTTTGTAGGAAACAAACAACGTCTGATGTTATGTTTCTTATGAATTTTTGGGTTGAATAGAAACAGAAAAATTTAATTTTAAATTTAATCCACATTTGTGCAAAATTTCGAAAGACATAAAGCTATTTTTACGTCAGAAATAAACAGTGCTTATTACATAGTACAATAAAAATGTCTTTATTTACGGCAAACATAAAAAAAAATTATAGCGAACATATTTTTTTTGTGTTGGAAATAACATCAAATATTAGAATCAGTTTAGATTTGCTCAGCAGTATTCGCCCATTCCCGGCGAAGCGCTGTCCTAAGATGATCGATACTTTGGAATTTTATCAAAAATGACACAAAATTAATCAGAAAATTTTGGTGGCAGTAGAAATGAAGTGGAGAACCTCAGTTTTAACCCACACTAGGTTGACTCACCTAACCTAACCTAACCTGTCTTAAGGTTATTTTCTCTATAACTTATTTTGACCACATGGTAAATTACCATCAGCAACCCATAAAGTAAAGGGTGATTTGTTAAGAGCTTGATAACTTTAAAAAAAAAAAAACGCATAAAATTTGCAAAATCTCATCGGTTCTTTATTTGAAACGTTAGATTGGTCCATGACATTTACTTTTTGAAGATAATTTCATTTAAATGTTGACCGCGGCTGCGTCTTAGGTGGTCCATTCGGAAAGTCCAATTTTGGGCAACTTTTTCGAGCATTTCGGCCGGAATAGCCCGAATTTCTTCGGAAATGTTGTCTTCCAAAGCTGGAATAGTTGCTGGCTTATTTCTGTAGACTTTAGACTTGACGTAGCCCCACAAAAAATAGTCTAAAGGCGTCAAATCGCATGATCTTGGTGGCCAACTTACCGGTCCATTTCTTGAGATGAATTGTTCTCCGAAGTTTTCCCTCAAAATGGCCATAGAATCGCGAGCTGTGTGGCATGTAGCGCCATCTTGTTGAAACCACATGTCAAGCAAGTTCAGTTCTTCCATTTTTGGCAACAAAAAGTTTGTTAGCATCGAACGATAGCGATCGCCATTCACCGTAACGTTGCGTCCAACAGCATCTTTGAAAAAATACGGTCCAATGATTCCACCAGCGTACAAACCACACCAAACAGTGCATTTTTCGGGATGCATGGGCAGTTCTTGAACGGCTTCTGGTTGCTCTTCACTCCAAATGCGGCAATTTTGCTTATTTACGTAGCCATTCAACCAGAAATGAGCCTCATCGCTGAACAAAATTTGTCGATAAAAAGCGGATTTTCTGCCAACTTTTCTAGGGCCCATTCACTGAAAATTCGACGTTGTGGCTCGTTAGTAAGTCTATTCATGATGAAATGTCAAAGCATACTGAGCATCTTTCTCTTTGACACCATGTCTGAAATCCCACGTGATCTGTCAAATACTAATGCATGAAAATCCTAACCTCAAAAGAATCACCCTTTATATATATTCTGGGTCGTGATGAAATTCTGTGTCGATCTAGCGCTGTCAGTCCGTACTTTTGTTGAAATCACGCTAACTTCCAAAGAAGATATCGACTTGAAACTTCACTAATAGAAAAAGTTTCGTTATATCAGCGAAATGTGTCGTTAAAATTCAGCCAATGAAACAAATTCGTTAATACAACGAATTGTTTTGTTCATATTACGAATTTTTTCACTGTATTATTGAAAATGTTTCGTTATATCTATGAAAATATTTCGTTGGCTGACTTTTAATGAAATTTTCTTTGTGTGTTGACACAAGTAGTTGTTAGGTAGATCGGATGGTTGAATTTTGGTACGTGGTGTTAGTCTCTGTCGTCTATGCAAAATTTTGTCAACATCGGTCAATAATAATATATAGCGCCCATATAAACCGATCCCCAGATTTGGTTCGCGGAGCGGGAGAAGCAAATTTCATCCGGTCCGGTTGCCTTTGTGTTCGCCTTTTCTAACAACTATACAAAAATTGGTTCATATCGGTCAATAATTATATGTAGCCCCAATATAAACGGATCACCAGATTTGATCTCCGGAGATACCTGAAGATGCGATCCGGTTGAAATTTGTTATGTGATCTCAATACATGGTCTCTAAGCACTATGCAAAAATTGATTCATATCGGTCCATAATTATATATAGCCTCCATATAAACCGATCACCAAATTTGGCTAGCGGAGCCTTTTCGAGGAGCAAATTTCATCCGATCCTGTTGAAAATTGGTTCGCTGTATTAGTATGTGGCTTCTAACAACTCTGCAAAAAAGGGTCCATATCGGTGCATAATTACATATAGCCCCTATAAAAACTGATCTCCAAATTTTGTTTGCGGTTTCTCTATAATGGAGGGTACATAAGATTCGGTCTAGTCGAACTTACGGCCGTATATACTTGTTCTTGCTTAGTTTGGAATGATTTTTGATCGGAGAAAGCCAAATTCGTTAACTGGCCACTTTCATGCACACAAAGTTAAATTATTAACTTGTTTTTGTGCATTGTTGAGCTCTTGCACTTTTTGGAACTTTAATAGTTTTAGTCCAAGTTCATTTTTCAATATGTCTGGCATCGTGAGCAAGTTTTCTACATTCCAGCGTGGATGTCGATCAAATATGGCCTACACTTTTTGTATCATTTTTCGTCCACTTTCAGCACATGAGTTAATCACGACAAAGAGCAATTTTAAGAGAAACAAAAAACGTATTCATATTTAAATGCTGGCGAGATCTAATGATATCCACTACACACAAAAAATATCAATTAATTTGATTGTCAATACAATTAAAATTATGTTTAAATTTGAGCTAACAACGTATTTTGTAAATACAATTACGATTTTAGTCACTTTAGCAACTAATTTTGTTATATCAACAAAAATTTAGTTGAACTTCAAAATTTTCTGTAACAACAATTTATTGTTAGCTCAAAAATTATAATATTTTTTTGTGTGTAGTCTTGTGTCGTTCCGGAACGAACTAGTTCCAATGAACGGTTCACGAAAAGGAACGATTGACACTAGTTCCATCTCTTTCGCTCTCATCGTCCCTTTTGTCATTTATTTTTATTTTCACACCATCGTTCCGCGGATCGCAGTTTAATTTTTTAACTTTTGTTCGACAAGTAGTTATTGCTAATTCGTTCATTTTGGCGCTTAGTTACTTTCTTAAAATCTCCATTTCATTCTTTAATTTTTCTTCTAACTATTTGAAGAAAATTCACTCAATTTTCCATATTTTTCGTATCTTTCATTTGACCACGAACTTCGTTGCACAAAGTAAACAAACAATGTCATGTCTGTCTTTAGTAGAAGGCAAGTATAAAAAGCCGGAACGAAAAGGCACGATTTGAAGGAACTAGTTCCTTTCTACAAAAGGAACGATGAGTCCGAATCACTACGGTGAATGATTTTGCCCAAGACTAATATCCACTTGTGGTTCTCCAGCCAAATATAAAGCAATCACGCTTGAATTCCATAGCGAATAA
Organism: Haematobia irritans; assembly: GCF_050003625.1. NCBI lineage: Eukaryota > Metazoa > Arthropoda > Insecta > Diptera > Muscidae > Haematobia > Haematobia irritans. Next base: position 83,974,999 of record NC_134399.1, on the reverse strand, counting down.
CTTCATTTCTGAATGAAAGATATGGAAATCCTTTTGTATGCTTGTAAATAATAAAATGAACTGTCACTGGAATAAATCTGTCCGCTTTCGGAAGAGTGTTTTAGAAATGATAGAAAATTTAAGTTCACGCAGAGAAGGAATATGATCGCATCAAATATGTTTCGGAGACAAAATATTATTTTTTGATGGGGAATATGGAACATGTTGCTTGCCGAAAAAAAGACAAAAAATGTCCTAGAAAATAACATTGGTGCCATAAACGCGTTAAATACATATTCTCCACACACAAAATAACATTTGGCTCTTGAAACATATTTGCGATGATCTTAGTCCGCCATGGTGGACTACGGAGTTAAGTAATATGAGGAAATCCTGCAGGAAACTCTTTAACAAAGCAAAGTCCACAAGAGCTCCGGAGGATTGGGACACTTACAAGATGAATCTGAGAGAATATAAACGAGAACTGAGAAGGTCTCAACAAAACTCTTGGGATGATTACTGTAGCAGTATTGAGAATACGTCAGAGGCTTCCAGACTACGGAAGGTACTAGCATCCACTAACACCGCTCCAGGTTTCATTAAAACATCGGAGGGAAATTGGACAACGTCCAGTGAGGAGACGTTGGAGGTACTATTGGACACACACTTCCCTGGAAATCAGACGGTTGAACCATGTTCCGGCGGTGTAACAGAGGCTCAGCGATCATTTCCTATCGACGAAATTGTGTCGGAATCTAGAACAAAATGGGCTTTAAATAGCTTTGGACCATTCAAATCCCCCGGTACTGATGGAATTACTCCGGCGGAGTTACAGGCAGTGGCTGGAAGAATTATCCCCTGGTTGACGGTGATATATAAACAATGTGTAAACTTAGCATATATTCCAGAAAAGTGGAGGGAAACAAAAGTCGTCTTCATACCTAAAACAGGAAAAGCCTCTCACTCGAGTGCGAAGGATTTCCGACCAATCAGCTTATCCTCATTCCTACTTAAGACCCTGGAGAGGATGATAGACATGTATCTTAGAACTACCGTGGATTCAGGTTTGCTCTCAAAACGACAGCATGCATACTCGAAGGGCAGGTCTACTGAGACCGCATAGCATGAACTGGTCAGCTTTATTGAAAGCTCACTATCTGTCAAAGAATACACAATCGTGGCGTTTCTAGACATCGAAGGGGCGTTCAATAATATCCATCCGAGCTCGATATTAAATGGACTGACAACTCTGAATGTTGATCCAGGTATTCTTAGGCTGTTAGACGAACTTCTAATGAAGAGACGTATTTCAGCCACACTAGGGCAAGCAAACATACAAAGGTATGTGAACAGAGGCACTCCCCAAGGAGGAGTTCTATCACCTCTTCTTTGGAATGTTGCTATAAACAACCTTCTGGTTTCTCTAGAAAAAGAAAGGATAAAAGTGGTGGCATACGCAGATGATGTGGCGCTAGCAGTCAGGGGAAAATTCCCATCCACAATCAGAGATATTATACAGAGAGCTCTCCGGATGACTGAGAAATGGGCGAAAGATAATGGTCTTGGTGTAAATCCAGCAAAGACAGAAATAGTCATGTACTGCAAAGATCGCAAAACTCCCACAGTTAGGCCCATTTCCTTAGGGGGTACAGAAATTCCCTTTGGTGAGTGTGCAAAATACCTTGGCGTTATTTTGGACAGGAAGCTGAATTTTAGGCTTAATATTGAAGAGAGGGCGAGAAAAGCCACGGTAGCTTTGTACTCGTGCAAAAAGGCAATAGGGAAAAAGTGGGGACTAAGACCAAAAATTGTGCATTGGCTATACACGGCAGTGGTTAGACCTATAATGCTATATGGTGTTGTAGTCTGGTGGCCGGCACTTCAGAAACCGACTTGTTTAGATAAAGTTCAGCGTATGGCGAGCTTATGTATCTCAGGCGCATTTAGTAAGACAGGAACAGACTCCCTTAATGTCATGCTACATCTATTGCCTTTAGACATTTTGGCCAAACAGTCAGCTGCAACAACGGCTGTGCGGTTGCGCGAGCTATCGCTGTGGTCGGAAAAAATGTACGGTCATAGTTCGGTCCTCAAAGTAATGCCAGATGTGCCTAACGTAGTGGATTACACCCTGGCAAAACCACTTTTCGACAAAAAGTTTGAAACTCTAATTCCCAACAGTGAGGCGTGGTGTACACAGACCCCGGGGAATAAAAGATATATAGATTTCTATACTGATGGCTCCAAATTGAATGGACAAGTGGGGTTCGGAGTATATTCTAAAGATCTGGAAATTCGAATAGCGAAAAGATTACCTAATCACTGTAGTGTTTTTCAGGCTGAAATATTGGCAATAAGAGAGGTGGTGAATTGGCTGAGAAGTAATGTTCCAACAAATATTGGCATTAATATATACTCAGACAGTCAACCTGCAATAAAATCCTTGGACTCTGTGTTCCTTAACTCAAAAACGGCCATAGACTGCCGCAAATCTCTCAACGAGATGGCTGAGTAGTACAATATTCACCTAATATGGGTGCCTGGTCATAGGAACATACCGGGGAACTGTGAAGCAGATGTGTTAGCAAGGCTAGGAACTACCTTACATATTCCAGGGGAACTAGAATCTGTTGGTATGCCTCTGGCCACCTGCAAGCTCTTACTGCGTGAGAAGGCTGTTATGATGGCCAATATTCGATGGGAAAATTGCAAGGGTTGTAACGACACCAAGCAAATATGGCCCCATTTAAACTTAAACCGCACACTAGCTATGCTAGTGTTCTCAAGGCGTCAGATAGCACTCCTAATATCTGCTATAACGGGTCGCTGCCTGATAGGCGAATTTGCAAAAACTATAGGTGCGAAGTATAATGACTATTGTATAAGCTGTCATGACGTGGAGGAAAAGGAATCAATTAAACACCTCTTGTGTGAGTGTCCTGCTTTTTGTGTAAGGCGTAAGCGAATTTTAGGAGCATATAGCTTTAGATTACTGGCTGACCTGGAAAACGTTAACTTAAGCAGTTTGTTAATGTTTTTGGAGCAATCTGGTTGGTTCCACAAAAGTAAATAATAGAGAAGGTTCAGTGGTTAAGACTAGAAGTGCCCATATGTAATAGGTACTTTTAGTTAAATGTGGTATCACAATGGACTGAATAGTCTAAGTGAGCCTGAAATTTAATCGGGCTGCCACTTTAACCTAACCTAACCTAACCTAACCTTAGTCCTTCTCTGGGTTGCAAATCTATATCAGTTATCCTCTATAGTATGTAATCAGTTTCTTTCCTTTCTGCAAATGACACTTCCAATTTTGTTTTCTGAATTGAAATATTGCCAAAAAATTTCTAATACAGCTAAAGTTTCGCCAGTGTAATCTTAGTATTTCTGCTTCAAATACCAGCCATACCCGATTCCTAGGATTGATAATGCTATTTTACAGCATCCTTTCTTTTCTAACCGGTAAGCTAAAATTTATATTCAATATCCAAACCCTAAATGTAATAGATTCGCAAGTGATTACCAGGCACTAGAAAAAGATACCATTTCGCATTACAGACATTTACAACCTGGAATGGTTCCTTTGTTTCTTTCGCCTCTTGGAACCATAATGGCCTATTGGCTATTGTTGTTACCATTGTAAATCAGCTGGCATACAAATTGCAACAACATTAGTACAACAATAGCAGCAACAAAAACAAATTGCAATAATAACATCAACAACATTTATATAGAGAAAATAGACTATCCGTATTGAATTTATTATATGGATGAATGGAATGGTTGATATGGACGTGGACGCTTGCGCTCATTCGATTGTCGTCCGTTGGTGTGATGAGTTTCTTGGCTGTATGAAATGGTTCAAATAACCACTGTGAAGAGACTACCTACCCATAGGTATATAGATGGACGGATGGATGAGCGGACTTCGATTCGATAGCTTCATAAGGACAGACATACGTAGATATTAAATCAATGATAGTGGCTAGTGAATGGATTGCTAGCCTTCTATGCCGTAACGGTATTAGTCTTCTATGGCTGCCACATTTATACACGTGGTGGAACATTGAGTGATAGATCACCACCTATCCGCTGCCTTTTATTTGATGCCAACAAAATGATACGTGTGTCGTTTTGTCCTCCCCATCAACGGGGCGAGGATTGTATGTCAGTCAGTTATGCCATTTGAATTTTTATTTCAATATTAGCAAATAATCGCAAACCTACAACTGCGATGATTGTTAGCTAATCAGCAATGCAATGCAACATACATTCATGTCAAATATCAATGGCAGCAACAATGGGTAATTCTAGTACACACAAAAAAAAAATTTTCTGATTCAATCACGAAATTAATTGATCCAATTAATTTTTTAATTGAAATGTCTTCAATCACGAAAATGATAGTATCAATCACAGTTTTAATTGGGCATAGAAAAAGTTCTTGATTAAAAAATTAATTGATGTTATTAGCAATTTTCAATTAATTTTTTAATTGATTCAATTAAAAATTTAATTGATTTTGAATGCAAACCCCAATTAATTTTTTATTTAAAAAGTTAACTATTTTCAATTACTTTCTGAAATGTTCATCACTTTTTTTAACTGACTTAGTCTTCCGAATTTGATTAAAACGTTAATTGTATCAATTAATTTTTTAATTAAAAATTTTAAAATTTTCAATCATTGACTTAATTAACTTAATGTTTCTATCTTGATTAAAAAGTTAATTGTATCAATTAATTTATTAATTGACAAAACATTCAACTTCAATTAACTTTTTAATTGGAAATATTTTGGTGATATTTTTTTCTGTGTATGGAGCATAATAGCACATAATCATTGATTAAATATTGCATTGTTTTAGGGCGATGGAGTAGCATTTGGGGAAGTACTGGTTCACCATTTGTTAATGGCATGGTAACTGGCAAAACCAGGTTTTATGACATTGGATGTATAGTCCTGGATTAATGATGTCACCATAGATCATGAAAAATAGTTATATGGACAGATCAAGAGGAGAAACAGGCAGAGGCATGTATTTCGGGCATACTGTTTCCATGTAACTTCGGGCATACTGTTTCCATTCTAAGACTTACGGGCCTGTAGTTTCTTATTTGACACCTGTGTGTCTACCGTTTTTCACGTTTACAGTACCCATACTGAGACCATCGGCTCTACACTTCATCCACTGAGGCGTTCAGTTTTACAGTTCCCCTTCCGAAACTTTCGAACTTATACCTTCGAGCATAGTATTACCACAATGACACTTTCCGACCTACGGTTTCTTCACTTGGACCATCTGCCCTACAGTTCCATTGTTCGGCCAGAGATAAACAGAAACGCAAGGCTTTATATCATTAACCGGTTTGCAGTTAGGAGTTCATCGTTCTGCTTATAAATCGGTGTTAATATTTACCCCATACTGAAAACTTCGGGCATACAGTTTCCATACTAAGACTTTCAGACAGTCGGCTCCTCAACAGAGAATGAAGCCGAGCCATTTTTGTCGGCGGCGGCTGACAATAATTTTTTGCCTTCGGCGGCGGTTGGTTGAAGGCTAAGCCGATATAAATTATCCCTTTTAATATCAATTTAAAGTTATCCGAATGGTAATGAGATTAGTTGTACAGCCAATCTTACAATAACATTTAAATTACATTCAAATTTTCTGAGCTAAATGTTTGCAAAATTATTATAGCAACCTTATGCTGACGGATTTTGTATGGAAAGTTAAACATTTTGACAAAAAATACAACAATTATTAATATTTTTTCTGATTTAAATTAATATTTTTGATTAATTGGCGGCTAATTTTGAGTCGAGATGAGTCGATATATTCGGCGGCGGCTGACAATAATTTTTTGCCTTCGGCGGTAGGTGTTGAAGGCTAAGGCTATGACTGGCAAAAACTGGTCGGTGGGGGCTAAAATCGGCGGCGCGACTCGGCGGCTTTATTCTCCCCCTCACAACTCACCCACTTAGGCATTTGATCCTACTGTGTACCTACTGAAATTTGCGGGTCTACAGTTCCCCTACTTATACTTCGGGTATCGTGGTATTCCCACAATGACACTTTCGGACCTAACTATACTTTTTTCACAGAGACCACCTGCCCCCTAGTTCTTCGAACCGACAATACTCACATTGAGATATGAGGGCCTACAGTTTTCAAACTGACCTTTGGATCTACAAATCTCCCAACTGACAACTTCACAGGTACAGTTCTCACACTGAAGCCTTACACTGAGCCTACAGTTCCTTAACTAAGTCAATGGGCTCCATGGTATTCCAACAATGACATTTTCTGGCCTACAGTTTCTTGACGAAGACAATCCGTCTTCCAGTAACCGACAGTATAAACATTGAGACATTCTTGTCTTCTTCTGATATCTTCACGGATACAGTTCTCAAACTGAGACCTTTAGGCTTGCAGTTACCAAACTGAGACCTGCAAGCGTAGTATTTCCACAATAAGATTTTCAGGCATAGCTTTCCCCCAATGAGACTTTCGGGACTACAGGTTCTTCACTAGGATCATCGGTCCTACAGTTCACCAACTTGGGTCTTTTGAACCTACAGTTGCTCACAGAGACAATCGTCCTTTGTGTACACTCACTTTTGACTGTTTCCCTTAGGGTCTCATACCTTCGCTGAGACCTTTGGGTTCTCTCCACTATTCTTCGGGCGTAATTTTCCCACTCTTAGACTTTCGGGCCTACAGATGCTTCACTGAGACCATCGATCCTACAGTTCACAAATTAAGACATTCTGGTCTAAATTTCCCCTGAGATCTAAGAGCCTACAGTTCTCACATTAAGACCTTTGTGTGTAGTGTGCCCCTAAAGAGACCTTCGGACCTGCAGTTCTCATAAAAATACCTTCCGGATAGAGTTTCCCTCTTCCCGCACTGAGACCTTTAAGACTAGAGTTCCGTAACGGATGACTTCGTTTTTTTTCAAGTTCCCCTACTGAGCCTGTAGTGGCCATAGTTGCCACACGTATCAGCGACCTTCCAGTTCCCTCATTGAGATCCTCAAGCTTGCCGCTGTCACACTAGGACCTGTGGATTTACCATTCTTTCATTGAGATATTTTTCCCACTCAAACCTTCGGGCCAATAGTTACTAATCCCCTTTTACGATATATCTCCGAGGCAATAATAGCAACGAATTGTGGCCAAACGAAGCATTTGGAAGCCAAAAAGTTCATCAACTTCCGATCACGTCAGAGAACACATTAGTTCTCGATAAATTAGGTTATGGGTGGTGGGTAGTGGCACTCAGGCTATTCAGTCCATTGTGATAAAACACGGTGACAAACATCTCTTTTATCAATGAGTGTTGTTCGATTCTATGTTTAACTCAATGACAAGCAGGGTTGCCATTTTGGTCCGATCGGACCAAAATTGATCCAAAGAATTATCAATTTTAAAATTTGGTCCGACGGTCGGACCAAATGGAATTTGGTTGATTTTGCTCCATTTTCGTCAAATCGGTATTTTTTTTCAAAATTTTCGATTGAAATAACATTTTGACAAAATTTCTGTAGAAATTAAATTTTGACAAAATTTTCTATAGAAATAAAATTTTGACAAAAATTTCTATAGGAATAAAATTTTAACAATATTTATAATAGAAATAAAATTTTGCCAAAATTTTGTACAAAAATAAACTTACAAAAAATAAAATTTTTGCAAAAATTTTGTATAAGAAGAAAATTTTGTAAAAATTTTATATAGAAATGAAATTTTGAGAAAATTTTCTATAGAAATAAAATTTTGTGAAAATTTTCTGTAGAAATACATTTTAGAGACAATTTTTCTCAAAATTTTATTTCTACAGAAAATAAAATTTTGAGAAAATTTTCTATAGAAATAAAATTTTGACAACATTTTCTATAGAAATAAATTGTTTACAAAATTTCCTAAAGAAATGAATTTTTGACAAAATTTTCTATAGAAATAAAACTTTGACAAAATTTTCCAAAAGAATAAAATTTTCGATACAAATAAAATTTTGACATAATTTTATATAGAAATAAAAATTTGACAAAATTTTTTATCGAAGTAAAATTTTGGAAAATTTTTAACTTTTAAATGTTTTTAATTTAATTGGGAAAAATGGTCCGCTGGTACGAATTTTTGTCCAATTTTGGACAAACGTTAGTCCAAAATAAAAATTCATTAAGGCAACGCTGATGACAAGGGACCTCCTTTCATGTAACTGTGTTCAACATTTTCTGATCATTTATTATCATAACCTACCAATCAGCTGACCAACATATATTCAACTGCAAACCTCAAAGCTTATAAACATTCGGTCATCTTTACCTTAGAGAAGACAGCAATTCACAAACAAATCGACGACTTATTCCGGAATATTCGTATTGTGCACAAATTTGCTTTCTCGAGTGACAAAGGATAGAAAATGTATGAAGGGTTGCAAAGGCGAAACTTTGAATCATTTTCTCTGTTATTGCCTTGTCTCCACAACATACAAATATTGCTATTTTTGTCTTGCGATCCTACTGCACTTTTCAATCTAACCTAACATACTGCCCAACAAACAATGCATCGCCAAAAAAGTAGTGAAACTGTTCTTTTTGGATCCGAAAGTGGTGCAAAATTGGCGCAGAAGCGATGAGTTTAACATGGGCTCGTCATAGGACAGATGTCCACCATTTCACCAGCCATTGCACTGAATTTACATCACTTAAGTTGTGATCCGAAATCTCTTTTTTGGATTTGTATTAAACATTTTTTTTTATATTTTGCTAAATAAATAATTGTTATAATTTTTTATGATTTTTAGTGCATTCTAATACGTGTCTGAAAGTTTTCAAAAATATGCATTTTTTCCAGAATGGATTTCGCATTTTTATGGACAAAATGGACAACAAAAAAGTTAAAATTAGCCATTGAAAATATCAAAAAAGCGAATTATAAAGAATTGAAATAAAAGAACTTCCTGTGTAGTTAAAATAAAGAACATCTTTGAGAGGACATTTCTGGAAATGATTTTTAAGTTGTGCCTTTAGAATAACTTCCAAATTTTTTTGCTGGGTTGTCATAGGACGGATGTCCACAATTTCAACAGCCGTTGCACTGAATTTGCATCACTTTTAAGGGGTGATCCGAATTCAGTATTTTGGATGTGAATTAACAAATTTTGTGATATTTTGCCAAATAAATAATTTTTATACTGTTTTAAGACTTTTAATGCATCCTAAAGCTTTCCTGAAATGTGCAACCTCGAATTTTTTTTCAAAGATTTTCAATTTTTCTAGTACGGATTTTTTCGTCAAAATTTTAATAATTTGTGCCATTTTATAAATTCTTACTCGGTTTTTAAGCTATTTCAAGCAAAAAAAGTTAAAACTACTCTTTAAAAATATGAAAAATTGAATTAAAAGAACTTCATGTGTAGTTAAAATAAAGAACACCTTTGGTAGGACATTTTTGGAAGTGCTTTTGAAGTCGTGCCGTTAGAAGAATTTTTTTGCTGGGTTATTTATTGTAGAAAGCTAACTCAATTTTCAAGGTATATGCGAAATACGATGGTTGCCTTTTTTTTTGGTATGATTGGACAACCCTAGTTTTGCTATTTGTTGCATACTGACAGCTCTATCGTAAAGCTTGATATTTTTGAGGTTCTACGTACTCAGTGCTATTTGTATTGTTTATAGCAACTTAAAAGATTCATCTCACCCACAAAAATGGAAATAAATCGAGAACATTTTCGTGCGATTATTTTTTAAAATTTTCGACGTGGATTAACTCGACTTAAAAAGAAACGCCAAGTTGATGAAGCCAGCGTCGGGATCCCTTATAAAATCCCAATAATATCAAATATTGTTGTATATTTCAATCTGAATATTTTTTTTGTTTTTTTTTTTCAGGTAAATTTTGCTAAATACTTCCCTAGTATTTGAGAGTAAGTAGACACAATACCAAAGTTACCTAGAATTATATTAGTCGATGTCAATATGGAAGCTTTGTAATTGGTACTCAAATATGAAAAACTAGTTCATTTATAAATTTTGTAAGTTTTATTTTTTTCTATCGAAAACTCATTAGCTCGGTTCGACAATGACCTCCTTTCAAGCAGGTAAAATGTAATTCAAAACATTAACTCATTGACTGACATTTTGAATTGCTTCAAAATGACCTCGTGTTACAATCTTTCAATTTCCCAGAAATTGTAACATAATTACAAAATCAGAAAAAATAAGCTTACAATTAAGCACTTTGAAACAGTTTTGCTAAATTCTAGTTTTTCCAAGACAATGAAATGAACAGAACAGTTTTACTGGTCATGAATTTTTAGTCCATTCGAATCAGAAAGGCAAGGAAAACTAAAGAAGATAACCAAAAACATACTGCACGAACAATTTGCATGGATGGTCAATTATTCTTGTTTTTTGGGTGAGCAATTTTTCAATGAAGGCATCGAAGATATTCACATTTCATGGGAATTTAAAACGTACTAAAGGGAATTCCAAAGAACAGTCACAGTCGCAATATAAAAACGAGACCTGAAATCGTTTCGTTCTCATGCCTTGTTGGATAAGAACCGCTAATAAAAATCGACCTGAGAAAAGAACGATTTTGAACTTCAATCTGAAAAAGGAATGGTTGAGAAATATTTCAACAATTAATGGAGATGCATTTCTTTCACACCATCTAACCTGATTGCCAATGAAATTCGTGAAAATTACATTATGCAAAAGCAATAAATTCAGTTTTATTATCAGAGTTCAGGACAGAAATTTACCCACTATCATTGTGCTAGGACTGGGAATCATTGATATGCTTATAATTGATCATCCATCAATGCACAATGGGATCAACTCTAAGTTTAGCTGATGTTCATGTATCCTTCACCAAGGATTTGAAATCTTGAGTCAGTAGGGATATCTGGCAGGCAAAATTAATTTACAGTTTAAGACTAATACGTGGTTCAATGGTTATCATGCCCAAATTGCATACAAAGGGTCGTGGTTTCAATACCAATTACGACTAAACACCAAATTTTTTTCTCAGCGGCTATAAACACATCAACTCTAATCGATTTTCCCTATTTTAATTGACTTTTGGCCTAAGATTTTTCCTTTCATTAATTTTCGTCAGTTTAGAGTTGTTCGAATTCGCTATTTTTGGCACAATTTTTTTTGCAAAAAACAAATGTTGACAACATTCTTCTATAAAAATAAAATTTTGACAAAACTTTCTGTAGAAACAACATTTTGGCAAAAATTTCTATAGTAACAAAATTTTGAAAATTTTTCTATAGAAATTAAATATTAACAAAATTTTGTATAGATATTAAATATACACCAAATTTTCTATAGAAGTAAATTTTTGACAAAATTTTCTATAGAAATAAAATTTTGACACAATTTTCTATAGTAACAAAATATTGATAAAATTTTCTTTAGAAATAAAATTTTGATAAAACTTTCTATAGAACAAAATTTTGACAAAATTTTCAATAGAAATTATTTTTACAAAATTTTTTATAGAAATAAAATTGTGGCAAAATTTTCTATAGAAATAAAATTTTGACAAGATTTTCTATAGAAATAAAATTTTGACAAAATTTTCTATAGAAATAAAATTTTGACAAAATTTTCTAGATAAATAAAATTTTGACACAATTTTCTATAGACATAAAATTTTGATAAAATTTTCTAGATAAATAAAATTTTGACAAAATGTTTATATAGAAATAAAATGCAATTTTTACAAAGTTATCTATGGAAATAAAATGTTGATAAAATTTTCTATAGAAATAAAATCTTGGCATTTTCTATAAAAATGAAATTTTAACAAAATTTCCTATAAAAATTAAATGCTGATAAAATTATCTATAGAAATAAAATTTTGACAAAATTTTCTATAGAAATAAAATTTTGACAAAATTTTCTATAGAAATAAAATTTTGACAAAATTTTCTATAGTAATAAAGTTTTGATAAAATTATCTATAGAAATAAAATTTTGACAAACTTTTCTATAGAAATACAATTTTGCTAAAATTTTCTATAGAAATTAATTTTGACAAAAATTTCTATAGAAATGAAATTTTAATAAAATTTCCTATAAAAATTAAATGTTGATAAAATTATCTATAGAAATAAAATTTCGACAAAATTTTCTATAGAAATAAAATTTTGGCAAAATTTTCTATAGAAATAAAATTTTGGCAAAATTTTCTATAGAAATAAAATTTTAACAAAATTTCCTGTAAAAATTAAATGCTGATAAAATTATCTATAGAAATAAAATTTTGACAAAATTTTCTATAGAAATAAAATTTTGACAAAATTTTCTATAGAAATAAAACTTTGACAAAATTTTCTATAGAAATAAAATTTTGACAAAATTTTCTATAGAAATAAAATTTTGATAAAATCATCTATAGAAATAAAATTTTTACAACATTTTCTATAGAAATAAAATTTTGATAAAATTTTCTAGATAAATAAAATTTTGACAAAATTTTCTATAGAAATAAAATTTTTACAAAATTTTTCATACAAATTAAATTTTGACAAATTTTTCTATAGAAATACAATTTTGACAAAATTTTCTATAGAGATAAAATTTTGATAAAATTATCTATTGATATAAAATTTTGGGAAAATTTTCTATAAAAATAAAATTTTGACAAAATTTTCTATAGAAATAAAATTTTGACAAAATTTTCTATAGAAATAAAATTTTGAGAAATTTTCTATAGAAATAAAATTTTGAGAAATTTTTCTATCGAAATAAAATTTTGACAAAGTTTTCTATAGAAACAAAATTTTAGTAAAATTTTCTATAGAAATAAAGTTTTGACAAAATTTTCTATATAGGTAAAATTTTAGCTACATTTTCTATAGAAATAAAATTTTAACACAATTTTCTGTAGAAATAAAATTTTGACAAAGTAACATTTTGATAAAATTTTCTATAGAAATAAAATTTTGAAATTTTTTTTTTTATAGAAATAAAAGTTTGACAAAATTTCCCATAAAAATGCAATCTCTACAAAATTACCTATAGAAATAAAATTTTGACAAAATTTTCTATAAAAATAAAATTTAGAGAAATTTTTCTATAGAAATAAAATTTTGAAAAAATTTTCCATAGAAATAAAATTTTGACAAAGTTTTCTATAGAAATAAAATTTTAGCAAAATTTTCTATAGAAATAAAATTTTGAGAAATTTTTCTATAGAAATAAAATTTTGAAAAAATTTTCTATAGAAATAAAATTTTGACATAATTTTCTATAGAAATAAAATGTTAGTAAAATTTTCTATAGAAATAAAGTTTTGACAAAATTTTCTATACAGGTAAAATTTTAGCTAAATTTTCTATAGAAATAAAATTTTAACAAAATTTTCTGTAGAAATAAAATTTTGACAAAATAACATTTTGATAAAATTTTCTATAAAAATAAAATTTTGACAAAATTTTCTATAGAAATAAAATTTTGACAAAATTTTCTATAGAAATAAAAGTTTGACAAAATTTCCTATAAAAATGCAATTTTTACAAATTTACCTATAGAAATAAAATTTTGACAAAATTTTCTATAAAAATAAAATTTTGACAAAATTTTCTATAAAAATAAATATTTGACAAGATTTTCTATAGAAATAATGTATGGTTTTAAGCTGAAATAAAAAACAACAACAATGCTTAAAGAACAAAACCAACAATAACAAAACAAAACAAATGGAAAAAGAAGAGGAGGCACGCTCAAAATAAACCCAGCCATGTGAATTCAAATCGATGATTTGACAGTGGCATAGGAAAAGAGATATGTTTGTTTCGAATTTATTTCGGCATAATCCGGCTATCAATGTAAAACCCTTTTTTCGGAGGGTTCAAGTGTGGTTTTTGTTGGGTTTAATAAACTGCCTGAATTTATTCTGATAATTGGTTGATAGTTTTGCTGCAAGTAGAGGATGCTGATGAGGAATGTGGTAATTCCGAAACGTGCGTCCATCCAACCATCTTGCAGTCTATAGGGCTTTGCCCAAATAAATTTGACAAACATTCTTTTCCTCTGTTGGTTAAGCTACTCTTGTAGTTTAGTCAATGTATGGTTTTAAGCTGAAATAAAAAACAACAACAATGCTTAAAGAACAAAACCAAAAATAACAAAACAAAACAAATAGAAATAAAATTTGGACAAAATGTTCTATTTCTATAAAATTTGACAAAATTTTCTATAGAAATAAAATTTTGACAAAATTCTTTAGAAATAAAATGTTTAAAAAATTGTCTATAAAATATATATTTTGACACAATTTTGATTTGCAAAATGTTACAGAGAATAGTATAGTCGCGCCCGCCCTGCTTTAGAGTTTCCTTACTTGCTCTTTTCATTCCATTGTGCAATGTTGAACATTTGCAGTTCAACGATGGTCTTCGCTTTATTGGGCCATTTTCCATATCGATACTAAATACCATGGGTACGTACATATACAGCTATTGAGACATCACTTGCACTTTCTGGTAAACAGAGAAGTTTCCAATTTACATGAGCAATTATAGCAACCCCATTTCTTAAATTATATTTTATAATATGATTGATACAAATTAACGATTGATGCCTTTGATACAATACCAGGTTACATGTGGTATTGTTCTCAGTGACAAAATATTGTCGCCAACTGTGAAGCTTTCCGCAGCCAGATTGATTACCTATCAATGTCCAGGCGGTAGGAAAAACAAACTATTTAATTAAGTTGTGCAATTGTGTTTAGATCACAATATCAACACGTTGAACTAATTTTCTAGTAATTGTATTTTTGTTTTCATTTACATAAGTCTATTTGAATACCAAAATAGCTATTGGTTTGCTCGACCGACTTACATATGTATATAAATATCGCATTTGAATATTGATAATACAAATTGTAAGCTGAAAGGCACCGATTGTACATCTGTTTAATTTTTGTATTCAACTGAGAAATTGCTAAAGCCGCGAAATTTTCCTACAACAAATCATTTGAGGGAAATTATATTACCGCGGATTTGGAATTCAAGTTCAGGAGATGACGTTTAGCAATAATTAGGTTTTATTGCTGGATATTTTATCATTTAACATTGCTTTCGTTTACAAGAAAACACAGAACTTATGGTGCTTCGGCAATCGGAACAGGATATCGATGAATATTTTTCATGTTTTAAACCCTTGGGCTTTTTGCCAAGGTTGGATTCACAACCCAGCCAAGTGTGATAAATTTGATTGAAATCGGTACAGATTCCGATATAGCTACCATATATATCTTTCGACCGATATGCTCTTATATGGCCCCAGAAGCTAGAGTTTTACCCTGATTTGTATAGCCAAGTGTGCTAAATTTGATTGAAATCGGTTCAGATTTAGATATAGCTCCCATATTTATGTTTTTCCGTATTTGCCCAGCAAAAAAATTGGAAGTTGTTTCACAAACATTTCTTTTAAAGCCCATCCCAGAATCCCCCATCGAGTTTTTTCAACTTCCGATGCAGTCCTTTTGGGCACAAACATTTCTTCTAAAGTGCATCGTGGGATCCCCCAATAATTTTTTTCCACTTCCGATGCAGTCCTTTTGGACAAGTGCACAAACATTTCTTCTAAAGCGCTTCTTGGGATCCCCCAATGATTTTTTCTACTTCCGATGCAGTGCTTGTGGACAAGTATTAGAAAGAACGCAATCAGGCTATTTTAAGTGCAAATTTTGCATAATTAA
Organism: Haematobia irritans; assembly: GCF_050003625.1. Lineage (NCBI taxonomy): Eukaryota > Metazoa > Arthropoda > Insecta > Diptera > Muscidae > Haematobia > Haematobia irritans. Next base: position 83,959,288 of record NC_134399.1, on the reverse strand, counting down.
ATTTTACAGAAAAATAGAAAACTAATAAAAACTAAAAAAATAGAAATTAATAAAAAAAGTAAAAAAAGTAATAAAAAAAATGTCATCCCCGCTGGGATTTGAACCTGTGTCGTTTGAATTTTTTGCTGCCATGGAAGTTCTTTTGATTTACGAGAATTTTTAATTTTTTTGTTGATTTTTAATGGCAAAAATATATTTATACGAAAATATATACCGAAAATAAAAAATAACAACTATGCATGACATACAAAAAAATATTTTTTTAGAAAAATATTTGATAAAAAAATTGCTGCTGGTGAGATTTGAACCTGTGTTTCTTATTTTTTCGTTCATACTAATAAAGAACATCTCGAGAAGCAATTAGAATGTTATTACCTGGTGTCGTATTACGATCATATCACAAACATTTGAATTGACCTTTCCACGCTTTATGTTCAATGGCGTTTGTGGCTGAGTGTGCTAAGGCGTTCTGTTATGGTGCCAGCAAACCCAGGTTCAACCCCTGCTCGGAGCGAAAAAGTTTTTCAAATTGTAAAAATTAGATAATAGGAAAATAATTGTGTAATAAAACATATTGATGAAAAAAGTGAAATTGGTTGACAAATTTTTTTTTCGCTTTTTAAATTGCTTCATTCAAATTAACTTCCAGGTCACAACTTCTAAAGCAATGCAAAGGATCCAAAAAGGGAGTACTTCCGTCCTATGACAAGCCCATGTAAAATTCATTGGAGATGATCCAAGTTTGCACTACTTCCGGATCACAGATTGGGGATCCAAACTACTTTTTTGGAAGCTCTTTGTTTGCTGGGTGGTTAATATAGCCCAAATTTACTTGTAAAATCGCTATGTTACGCCATGTGTGAAAAATAGAGATAAATCAAATCTTTCACAGACGTCATCAACCGAGCTGAGAGAAAACGAATCACTCAGAAAAAAATTAATCTAAAAACTGGATCATTTGTTTGCAAATACACTTAAATTTTATTTACTTTATGTGTTGGAGAGTTATACGAACACATTTACTAGACTTCGGAAATGCATATCCCAGGAATAATTTTAAAGTAAACAAGTATATACGGCCGTAAGTTCGGCCAGGCCGAAGCTTATGTACCCTCCATCATGGATTGCGTAGAAACTTCTTCTAAACACTGCCATCCACAATCGAATTACTTAAGTTGCGGTAACGCGTGCAAGGTATCTTAAAACCTCCTAACACCATCTTCTAAATTGTATGTAAGTCCATACGTGGTATATATTAAATCAAAAAAGATCGATCCAATACGTATATAATTCAGTTTGACAAAGTAGACATAAAATTATGACAAAATTTTCTACAGAAATAAAATTTTAACAAAATTTTCTATAGAAATAAAATTTTCTATAGAAATAAAAATTTTGACAAAATTTTCTATAGAAAGAAAATTTTGACAAAAATTTCTACAGAAATAAAATTTTAACAAAATTTTCTATAGAAATAGACTTTTGACAAAATATTCTATAGAAATAAAAACTTTGTAGATTATTTTTGGTTCGAGTGGCAACCATGATTATGAACCGAATAAAATTTGAACAAAATTTTCTATAGAAATAAAATTTTGACAATGATGAAAATTTTATTATGAACCGAATAAAATTTTAACAAAATTTTCTCTAGAAATAAAATTTTGACAAAATTGTCTATATAATAAAATTTTGGTAGATTATTTTTGGCTCTAGTGGCAACCATGATTTTGAACCGATATGGACCAATTTTTGTGTGATTGGACCAACTGTTGTATGGTTGTTAGCGACCATATACTAACACTACGTTCCTAATTTGAACCGGATCGGATGAATTTTGCTCCTCCAAGAGGCTCCGGAGGTCAAATCTGGAGAACGTTTTATATGGGGGCTATATATAATTATGGACCGATATGGACCAATTCTGGCACGGTTGTTAAAGATCATATACTAACACCATGTTCAAAATTACAACCGGATCGGATGCAATTTGCTTCTCTTTGAGGCTTCGCAAGCCAAATCTGGAGATCGGTTTATATGGGGTCTATATAAATATAAGTATGGACCGATGTGGACCAATTTTTGCATGGTTGTTAGAGACCATATACCAACATCATGTACCAAATTTCAGCCGGATCGGATGAAATTTGCTTCTCTTTGAGGCTCCGCAAGCCAAATCTGGGGATCGGTTTATATGGGGGCTATATATAATTATGGACCGATGTGGACTAATTTTTGCATGATTGTTAGAGACCATCTACCAACACCATGTAGCAAATTTCAGCTGGATCGGATGAAATTTGCTTCTCTTAGAGGCTCCACAAGCCAAATCTGGGGGTCGGTTTATATGGGGGCTATATATAATTATAGACCGATGTGAACCAATTTTTGCATGATTGTTAGAGACCATCTACCAATACCATGTACCAAATTTCAGCCGGATCGGATGAAATATGCTTCTCTTAGAGGCTCCACAAGCCAAATCTGGGGATCGGTTTATATGGGGGCTATATATAATTATGGACCGATGTGGACCAATTTTTGCATGGTTGTTAGAGACCATATACCAACACCATATACCAAATTTCAGCCGGATCGGATGAAATATGCTTCTCTTAGAGGCTCCACAAGCCAAATCTGGGGATCGGTTTATATGGGGGCTATATATAATTATGGACCGATGTGGACCAATTTTTGCATGGTTGTTAGAGACCATATACCAACACCATGTACCAAATTTCAGCTGGATCGGATGAAATATGCTTCTCTTAGAGGCTCGGTTTATATGGGGGCTATATATAATTATGGACCGATGTGAACCAATTTTTGCATGATTGTTAGAGACCATCTACCAACACCATGTACCAAATTTCAGCCGGATCGGATGAAATATGCTTCTCTTAGAGGCTCCACAAGCCAAATCTGGGGATCGGTTTATATGGGGGCTATATATAATTATGGACCGATGCGGACCAATTTTTGCATGGTTGCTAGAGACCATATACCAACACCATATACCAAATTTCAGCCCGATCGGATGAAATATGCTTCTGTTAGAGGCTCCACAAGCCAAATCTGAGGGTCCCTTTATATGGGGGCTATACGTAAAAGTGGACCGATATGGCCCATTTTCAATACCATCCGACCTACATCGATAACAACGACTTGTGCCAAGTTTCAAGTCGATAGCTTGTTTCGTTCGGAAGTTAGCGTGATTTCAACAGACGGACGGACGGACGGACATGCTTAGATCGACTCAGAATTTACCACGACCCAGAATATATATACTTTATGGGGTCTTAGAGCAATATTTCGATGTGTTACAAACGGAATGACAAAGTTAATATACCCCCATCCTATGATGGAGGGTATAAAAATACCAATGCTTTCATGGAATCTTACGGATATAGGTAAAGGTTAATAACCCTTATGGGATTTATGTACAAAAATATTTCCGTTAAAAAGTTACCAAAAATATTACGAATATAATCGAAAAGCATAAAAACCAATTTCATCTTAAGTTTATTGCCAGAAATTTAAGCAATGTTGTGTCTCTGACGAAACAACAAACTTAAGAAGGAAGCCACCACCCTAACACAAGAGGCAAACATAATTTGTCCAAAACCTCCTATGGGGATCACTTATTGGGCTGCTGATGAAGAGGGATACCCATGAACATGAACAGATCTAGAATGTTGACCCAATGTTAATGAACCCTTAAGTATCATTCGCATACGTTTGTGGTTAAATAAAATTCCCCATTGCGTTTTATGTAAGAGAAGAAAATGACGAAGACCGTTTTTGGTGGTTATTGTGGATTCTTTCGTTTGCTCATTCGATTCGATTGGATTGTGAAGTTGTGTAGTTTATCGTGTGTTATGTGTTGTGATTTTGGCAGCTTTCGACAGTTTTACCTGAGATGTTTTTCTTCTGTGATTTATGTACCCTGATGAAGAGACCAGCAGCACAAATAAAATATTTTTTTTGCCTTTATCATTGATTGTTTTGTGCCAGCTCTTTATATGCAGGCTTGTTTTCAATTCTCTTTCAAGTTTTATTTACTGTGGTAAGCAAATGTATTTTCGTTTACCTTTTATACACTGAACAAAACTTAATAGGTAACGGTAAAGTTGTGGTAATAGTGCCCAAAAAGTTTGGGGTAAATATGTATAGTACACAGATCCCAGAATTTGCAATAGGGAAAACCACAAAGGTTAAATTTTATTCATATCTCTGAAATAAATGACCGATTTTAGAGCCGTCTCCATCTGTCTGTCTGTTGTAATCCTGACACAGCTGTCAATAATAAAGCTATAGTTCTGAAACTTTACTCAGATTCTTTTTTTGTCTGCAAGCAGGCCAAGTTCATGGATGGGCTATATACACAGACCGATTACTCGATATGATATATATAGGGCGTCAGGCACCACAATTTTTATCCAATTGTTCTGTAGTTGGAAATCGTGTGATATATTCGGTCCATAAAGAAATGTAAAATTTTGTCAAGCAAAAAATACTTCAGCAGTAAGAGTTTAATTGCGCTTTATGGTATACAATAAAGTAGGCAGTGTATCGACACTGCATGTATCGGTGGTAATAACGTAAACGAGTAATCAAACCCAGCAAAAAAAAATGGAGCACTATTTCAGCAGGATTGTAAGGGAGGGAAGCACTATCAACTGCTTACAAAACAACCGTATCAGAGCTGATTTTTGTGGGCGATGTCCCAATTTAGAGCAGCTTCTAAATAGCGCTGATATAATTGCTAATTTCAATAGTAATATTGCTCAGAAGTGATATATAATCTTGAGTTTCCTATTTAATAGCATAGTTGGCATGAAGGAAAGCAGCACTACGTTTCATGCATCTAAAGGGTGATATGGTCAAAATTTGGTCATGGGAAAACGCGTGTACATCGGTGAAATCGTTTATTTAAAAAATCAAATTAAATTTCTTTTTCAAGTTCAATTAGTATAAAATTCAGGAAAAATATTCAGTTAGGCTTTCGCTTTTCCAAATCCGAATTGCCGGGCCTCACGCTTGACACCTGCCATCAGATTTTGTACAGCCACCTTGTCCACCTTCTTCGCCGCAGAAAGCCAGTTTGCCTTGAACTTCTGCTCGTCCTTAGCAGTTTTTTTGGTCTTCTTTAGGTTCCGCTTGACAATAGCCCAGTATTTCTCAATTGGGCGGAGCTCTGGCGTGTTGGAAGGGTTCTTGTCCTTGGGAACCACCTGCACGTTGTTGGCGGCGTACCACTCCATGGCCTTTTTACCGTAATGGCAAGATGCCAAATCCGGCCAAAACAGTACGGAACAACCGTGTTTCTTCAGGAAAGGCAGCAGACATTTATTCAAACACTCTTTCACGTAAATTTCTTGGTTGACAGTCCCGGAAGCTATGAAAATGTTACTTTTCAAGCCATGAAAAGTAACATACAAGTAGAAGACAACACGCAGGGAAGGAATATGATCACCCCATATTTATATTTCAAGAGCACAACGTTATTTATAGATGGAGAACATGGAACATGATTGTCCCAAAAATTTTGTTTTCTCATCAAAATTGTACATGGTTGCCGAAATCAGATACATAATTTCTGAGAAGAAAATATGGTTGCGACAAACAAATTACATATTGCCCGTCCAAAAATAACCTTTTGCTCTTGAAACATGTTTGAGGTGTCATATTCCTTCTCTGGGAGAATATGAAGAAGGTTTAATATACCTTGCAATCGGTAACTCGGTAACCACAACCCAAGTAAATCGGTTGTGATTAGTAGAACTTTGTACGCACACCATGGTGGACGGTACATAAAATTTGGCCTGGCCAAACTTTCTACTGTATTTACTTAATTTATTTTCGTAATTTGGAATTTATCGATAACTAAATCCTAAAATGAGCTATTCTGGCATCAATATTGTTTTTGGGATTTTATAGCAATCAATCAATTGTAGAGCTAAATTGGTTATGATTCCCTTTTAAAATAATAAAAATCAATAAATGATTTCCCTAACTGGATTACTGATTATATTATTATTTTATTCCTTGGTCCACGATATTAATATTGCTTAGCTTTACACTTTATTGACTCACAAACTTGACGCAAAACTTTTCGATTTCTTGAAGTGTAGTTAACTTCTTGGAACTTGCTCAAATATTTACTCCCATTATTGCCAGCCTATTCATTTGAATTGAATTACGTACTTTTTTGCATCATTTATGGACTAGGCATGATTGAACTGCATGCTGGGAGCTCCATTTTTATTTGAACAAAAACCAAACAAATTCAACGTTTTTTTCTTGTTGTATAATCAACAAAATGGCCTTAACGATTGAATGATACCTCTTTTGTGGTGGCGATTTGAAAGAAATCAAAAACTCAACTAAAAATCAAGAATTCAGTTTGAGGTATATTTGGAAAAACAACAAACTTTGCTGACATTGTTTGATTGATGCCTTAGGAATTGGAAATGTGAAATCCTAATGATATGATGAGTTGGTATTGAATAGATTCAATTAGTGACAAATATCCTTTGGATCCGGTGATTATATTTTTTGGAAGAAAACTCTTTGGGAGAAGAGAAATGGAAACGAGCAGAAAAGGGGGATGGTCACATATGATTATCCAATTTTCTAGAGGCTCATGATCGACTACAGACGCCATTCTACACGGACGAAAAAGACTGTTTTTCATATGTTTGGGTGTAAAAATTATATGTTTGTAACTCAAATTTTTTAACACAATATTTTCAAGTGCAAGCATATAATGTTCATAAACTAGCATAACATGTTTGGGACATATATGTTAATATATTAGAACATATTATGTTTGGGACATAAAATGCTTGTAAATATAATATGCTTAGATACAAACGTATGTTAATTTAGAAATAGCCTATAAACATATATGTGTTTAGAAAGAGAGACCTAGAGAGTATGCTGCAAGTAAAATAATGGAAGTAACCAATCGGCGCCTTAAAAATATATCCACACAAAGAAAATGTCATTAAAATTTTTTACTACCAGTGCATGCCCTAAGGTGGAGCATAATATGTTTGAACAATACAAGCAATATTTTGTTTGGACCAATCCTGAAAAAATATATACTTGAAGCCAAATGTGTTTGGGGTATATGTTACAGAAGCGATTTTTTTGAGGGTGTACATTGGAGCAATCCTAAAAAAATATATGCTTCAAGCAAAATGTGTTTGGGGTTAACATATACCCCGAGAAGCGATTTTTTGAGGGTGTACCAGAACTAAAAATGTTTAAATCGGTCCAGAGGTTCACATGATCTGACATTACATGGCAAATTTTTTCATACGACACTTTGGCTTGATAGCACCCAGTATTCGTCGCTGATCATATCTTGAATATTTTTATGTATTTTTTATTTTTACGTATAATGTCGTCGTAAAATAAGCATCTTACCCTGACCCCAAAAACAAAGAAACCCCAATTTGTCCAACATCAAAGGCATTCATAAATGGCAAATAATTTTCAGTAATCAGTTAATGTCCAATTATGCGGAGTGTTAAAATTACTTAGCCCTGAGTCACAGTAGGAGGGATGCTTTCGCCACCAGTGTCCCACATAAAAATTTATGATATTTTTCTTAGTTCATCCGAAAAATTATTTTCAAAAATGTCATGAACTTTGAGTGAGATTGCGTGTGTGTGTGTTGGTTTAGTAACAAAAATAATTCCTTTTGGAAGCTATCACTTCGACAAAAGATCAATTACATTGAAAACAGTAGATATCCATACAATGTCTGTCTGTCCGTCTGTCCAAAGTAAACAAAAAAATTTGTATAATGGAAACATTCAAAATAAGCTTGTAGTTCAAGTACATCTATCCATCGTCATGACAATAATCATTATCATCATTGTCATGATCATTACCATAATCGTAGTCGTCGTCATTATCGTCATCAGTGCTATTGTCAGTTCTCAAATCAACTTCAATATCGCATGAAGCCTGCCGAGACGAGACCAGACCAGGCTAGACGACCACCAAGGTTAAGTTTACATACTTGAAATTCTACGCAAATAAAACAAAAATTTCAAAAACTACAGTTGTTGTGTGGTGCGCCACGATATGACCAAAATTGAATAACGTCTAAAAAAATTACCACCAAATTAAATAGAAATTAAATAAATAAAATTGAGAATAAGTACAATAAAAATGTATCCAATATTCACGCGCATTCTTGCAACACGTTTTATTATGGTGTCCATATCGACGTGGATAAAAAATGTCCGCCTATTTTCATGGATTTTAAAAGTAGCGGCTTTTCTGAGAATTTGGGATCCGTCTGTCTGTCCATTTGTCCGTCGGTTCTCAAGTGTGTTTTTCATTGTGTATGTTTTTTTTTTCAAATGTTTTTTGCATAACAATTGTTAGTGGATTTACTTTTCTTTCTGTTTAGCAACTTAAGTGGTAACTTTGAAATTCGTAGAGACAGATACAATTGTAGGTAATTCATAATAAACAAGCATATATGGTCGCAAGTTCGGCCAGGCCGAATCTTATGTACCCTCCACCATGCATTGCGTAGACACTTCTACGAAAGATTGTCACCCACAATCGAATTACAACCCAAGTAATGGTATCTTAAATCGTTTTCTAAATTGTGAGTTAGTCCATACGTGGTATATATTAGACAAAAAAGATATGTATAGGTAAGTCTACAAATAATTACGAGTCGATATATTACGAGTTGCACGTTACGTAAGGAGCCAAAATTGAAAAATGGGGGTTGCTTACATGGGGGCTATATACAATTATGAACTTGATATGGGCCAATTTTTGTGTGATTGGGGATTGATTTACCTGAGGGCTATATAGACCGATATGGATCTAGTTAGGCATGGTTGTTAACGGCCATATACTAGCACAATGTACCAAATTTCAACTGATTCGGATGAAATTTGCTCATCCAAGAGGTTCCAAAACCAAATCTCGGGATCGGTTTATATGGGGGCTATATATGATTATGGACTGATATGGAATGGTTCTTAAATATCATATAGTAAACCCACGCACCAAATTTCAATCAGATCGGATGAATTTTGCTTCTCCAAAAGGCACCGGGGGTCAAATCGGTTTATATGGGGGCTATATATAATTATGGACCGATGTGGACCAATTTTTGCATGGTTGTTAGAGACCATATACTAACACCATGTACCAAATTTCAGCCGGATCGGATGAAATTTGCTTCTCTTAGAGGCCTTGCAAGCCAAATCGGGGGATCGGTTTATATGGGGGCTATATATAATTATGGACCGATATGGACCAATTTTTGCATGGTTGTTACAGGCCATATACTAACACCATGTACCAAATTTCAGCCGGATCGGATGAAATTTGCTTCTCTTAGAGGCCTCGCACGCCAAATCGGGGGATCGGTTTATATGGGGGCTATATATAATTATGGACCGATATGGACCAATTTTTGCATGGTTGTTAGAGACCATATACTAACACCATGTACCAAATTTCAGCCGGATCGGATGAAATTTGCTTCTCTTAGAGGCCTCGCACGCCAAATCGGGGGATCGGTTTATATGGGGGCTATATATAATTATGGACCGATATGGACCAATTTTTGCATGGTTGTTAGAGACCATATACTAACACCATGTACCAATTTTCAGCCGGATCGGATGAAATTTGCTTCTCTCGCAAGCCAAATTTGGGGGTCCGTTTATATGGGGGCTATACGTAAAAGTGGACCGATATGGCCCATTTGCAATACCATCCGACCTACATCAATAACAACTACTTGTGTCAAGTTTCAAGTCGATAGCTTGTTTCGTTCGGAAGTTAGCGTGATTTCAACAGACGGACGGACGGACGGACATGCTCAGATCGACTCAGAATTTCACCACGACCCAGAATATATATACTTTATGGGGTCTTAGAGCAATATTTCGATGTGTTACAAACGGAATGACAAAGTTAATATACCCCCCATCCTATGGTGGAGGGTATAAAAAGGATAAACGAGTCAAATGCTAATATTCCCAATAATTTACTGACAGTTTATCTAACAAATTTGAATGGTAATAGTAGATTTAAGGTTTACGATAACTTTTATGAATACGAGGAAAAAACTTTACAACAAGGTGTATTTGCTACAAAAATGCCCGCATAATAGCTGGAATCATTATTAATGTTTCAACTGAGCTTTGAAATATGTGGAAACCCTTATTCTTGCAGCAAGGCTTAGATAAAAACGTCGTTTTATCCATATTTCAATAGAAACATGTCGAAAATAAAAAAGCCAAAAATAGCTAAAAGGGTCATGAAAAAAAGCCAGAAAAAAAGCTAAAAGCTAAATGCATTTTTCCCGCTAAACGTCTTCAAAAAAGCCAAATCTAGCGGGAAAAAAGCTAAATTGGCAATGCTGGTCCATTGTATACAACAATTCTTCATAGGTTTGAGATTATACAAATTAGCTTTTATTTCATTACATGTGAACTTAACATTTTTGTAGATCTAATTGAGCAACGTTTCAATTAGTTTTCTGATGAAAATTTACTGAATATTGTGATGATATCATTGTAATCTCAAAAGCTCTCTCAAAAAAACTATTAAAATATATCCCATTCCCTGCAATGATTTTTGACACAAATTAGCATAAATTGAACATTCCTTAACATGAGCTTTGTTCTCCTTGAAATAATTCAATTTTGCTTGTTTTTATGCCAATAGCCGGCCTAAAAGCCGTAAAGTTTTGTTGTGAATCCATTTGAAATCTTTAGACATTACATTTCCATATTTTAGAAATAATACATGATTTTAAAGTCCATTATACCAAATTACTATAGTGTAGTTTTTTGTTTGAAACCATCATGGCATGCCATAAAACATAAACAAATTGCGACTATTTCGAATAGAAAACAAAACAAAAAACAAAACAAAACAAAACACAAAAAATGTATGGAAAATTAGAACAAATAGAAAAGTGAAAATATTCACGAGAAAATTACAACATCTGAGATGAAATCGGCCAAAAAAACAACATACTAAAATGAAAATATATGTAAATTATACCATATGCGAGTAAGTAGTATTTATGCAAATCAATGAAATGACAACCAGCCACTAACAAACAAAAAAAAAAAGAGCTCCGGAATAAAACCGAAAATAACGCACATAAACAATGAAACCGAAAAAAATCATGAGGAAAATGGGGGTATTTTTTTATTATTATTGAGACTCAAATTAACAAATGGACGGTATTGTTAGCTGTTCGTTTTTTTATGTGAAGAATGTTTATGCATAAATAGAAGGAGTATATTTGAGCTGTGTCCCTCTCGCATGGGACATTAACATTAATTAGCATGAACCCGAACTAGAAAACACAATACCAAAATAAAGGGATATTTTGCATATTTCATTAGTTTGTTTTGTAGTAAAATACACTGCTTCTCTCCCTCACCCTGGCTTGATGAAGTGCCACCCCATAAATGTACCAAAACGAATGTGATATACACCTGAAAAATTGAAATTAATGTGTGTGATACTCTTAATTGACAGACAGTTAAACAAATTACATGAACGCAACCACAATAAAAAGACAACCTAATCAATGGCGACAAATGATGGGAGGGCTTTCTTGAATAGGGAAAATAAATTTCCAACAGTTTTCTTCTTCTTTGAAATTTTCAGTTGGAGTGGTAAACATCAAATTGAGAACAAAGGAATATGTATACAAAAGTCGAAAATTGACTCACAGACTTTTTGTACAAAAAATCGACAATTGGATTTTTGATAGATAAAAAATTGAAAATCCGACTTTGAATTGAGAGACGATTGAGATTTAAGAAAAATTGACTTTTAAAAAATTTTTAAAAATTTTGGAAAAAGCCAAAAAACATTTTTTCATTTTTTGATTTAATTTGATCTCATTTAGTTGTTCGTCTAGTATATTTGAGTTTTGAAATATATACTAATATTAGTGGCAAGTTTCCACGCATGAATGTGAAGCAAAGAGTCCTAAAAAGGTGGACTGCTAATAATGTTCGCCAAGCAAACATTTCAACATGTATACGCTTTTATATCTGACATAGTGTGAGGAAAAATACAAAAAAGAATCTGAAATAATATCAGTTATAGTTTTTGTATGAATGTTGATGCGTAGGAATTTTAAAGAATTTTTGGCATATTAGTGCTTTCCAATATGAAAAATACGTAAAACATATTAAGATTGCAGCCTCTACTTTAAAATAACATCACGAAATAAATCGAAACTAAGTGGAGAGTTAGAAATTGATTTCATTTTCGTATGTCCTCTGTAGTGGACAGCAGTAGTCAAAGGATTAAGATCATAAATAAATCTAGCGTACCCGTTAAGTATGGATGTAGCCAAAATTTCGTGGTGTCCTTGAAGCCGCTTCGAATACGCAACTTCAAACTTTTCTAATTCTAAGATTCGTTGTATTTTCCAATTAGTAGGAATTAATTTAAGGTGAATTGAAACCTCTCAACCATATTGTTGGGAGATTTTACGTATATCTTGCGGATCCTCTTGGAGGAGCAAAATTCATCCCCTCCCGTTGAAATTTGGTACGTGGTGTAAATATATGGTCTCTAACAACCATGCAAAAATTGGTCCTTATCGGTCCATAATTATATATAGCCCCTATATAAATCGATCCCCAGATTTGAACTCCGGAGCCTCTTCGAAGAGCAAATTTCATCCGATTCGGTTGAAATTTGCTACGTGGTGTTAGTATATGGCCGCTAACAACCATGCAAAAATTGGTCAATATCGGTCCATAATTATATATAGCGCCCATATAAACCGATCTCCAAGTTTGACATCCAGAGCCTCTTGGAGGAGCAAAATTTATCCGATCCGGTTGAAATTTGGTACGTGGTGCTAGTATAGGGTCTCTAACAACCATGTAAAACTTGGTCCATATCGGTCCATATTTGTATATAGCCCCCATATAAACCGATCCCCAGATTTGAACTCCGGAGCCTCTTGGAAGAGCAAATTTCATTCGGTCCGGTTGAAATTTGATACGTGGTTAGTTTATGGCCGCTAACATCCATGCAAAAATTGGTCCATATCGGTCTATAGTTACATATAGCCGATCGCCAATCACACAAAAATTGGTCCATATTATTTCTATAGAAGATTTTATCAAGATTTTATTTCTGTAGAAAATTTTGTCAAAATTTTATTGCTTTAGAAAATTTTGTCAAAATTTTATTTCTATAGAAAATTTTGTCAAACTGAATTATATACCTATATTATCGGCCTTTTTGGGAAAGTTGGCACAGATTCGTCTTTTGTTTGCAGGCAGGTCAAGTTCGAAGATGGGCTATATCGGTCCAAGTTTTGATATAGTCCCCATATGAACCGACATCCCGATTTGGGGTCTTGGGCTTATAAAAACCGTAGTTTTTATCCAATTTGTCTGAAATTGGAAATCTAGAGGTATTTTAGGACCATCAAAAAGTGTACTGAAAATGGTGCCTATCGGTCCATGTTTTGGTATAGCCCCCATATGGACCGATTTCCCGATTTTGCTTCTTGGGCCTCTAGAAAGTGTATATTCTATCCGATTTGTCTGAAATTTAATATCTAGAGGTATTTTAAGACCACAAATTGGTGTGTAAAAAATGGGGTGTATCGGTTCATAGCCCCCATATGGACCGATTTTGCTTCTTGGGTGTCTAGAAAGTGTATTTTCTATCCGATTTGTCTGAAATTTAATATCTAGAGCTATTTTAAAACCACAAAGTGGTGTGTCAAAAATGGGGTGTATCGGTTCATAGCCCCCATATGGACCGATTTCCCCATTTTGCGTCTTTGGCGTCTAGAAAGTGTATTTTCTATCCGATTTGTCTGAAATTTAATATCTAGAGATATTTTAAGACCACAAATTGGTGTGTCAAAAATGGGGTGTATCGGTCCATGTTTTGATATAGCCCCCATATAGACCGATCTCCGATTTTACTTCTTGAGCTTCTAGAATCCGTAGTTTTAATCGAATTGACCTGAAATTTGAAATCTAGAGGTACTCTAGAACCCTAAAGACTTGTGCCGAAAATGGTGAGTACTGGCCCATGATTTGATATAGCCCCCATATAAACCGATCACCCGATTTTACTTCTTGGGCTTCTAGAATCCGTAGTTTTTATCAAATTTGCCTGAAATTGGAAATGTAGAGGTATTCTAGGAAAATAAAGAGATGTGCTGAAAATGGTGATTATCGGTCCATGATTTGTATATGATTTAGTTTTATCGGTCCATTTGGTAAGGCCTCCATATAGACCGATTTCACTTCTTGAGGGTATAAAAGGCGCACTGATCATGAAAATTGCTTGAAACCTGAATGCAAAATTTCCAGATTTTATTTCTCGTAATCATTTAAATAATTGGGGTAAAAATCTACAGATTTTAGATTTCAAATCAAGGCGTTATTTCATCATTTTCTTGCAAACTTACAAGAGATGTTTATGATTCCTCTAAAACTCAAACAAAAAATGGTTCTCATAAATCTGATCTAGTCTTCATAGGTAAAATCTTAACATTTATCTGTGGGTAGCGTACTGGTTGAACTGATCTGCTTGGGAAAATATCTGTCATCAAACCCCACTGAAGTTTTTAAAGGAAACTATTATATTTGATTCATGGTGGTGGGTATTTAAGATTCGACCCGGCCGAACTTACTACTGTTTTGTTTTGTTTAATATATACCCCGTTTGGACTATCTTACAATTTAGAAGGTGTTAAGAAGTTTTAAGATACAGTGCCATTGGCAAGTGTTACCGCAACCCAGGTAATTCGATTGTGGAGACAGTCTTTAGTAAAAGTTTCTACGCAATCCATGGTGGAGGGTACATAAGATTCGGCCTGGCCGAACTTACGGCCGTATATACTTGTTTTCTTTAAACGGCCAGAAGGTCTTTCAAATCAAAGGAAATAAGCTCTAATTTCATTTTTAGGTAGATTTCATGCTTCAGTTACATTTTGTAGGGGTTCATTTTAATGGGGCCCATATTCATAGGGCCGTTATGGAGTAGCCCTCCAAAAATCACCATAGAAAAATTCGTCATATTTCTTCCGAATCTGGAACTTAAAAATAGTTGCTCTGCGTGCAAGCTTACCAGTTTAAATATTGCTTTTCACAATTACACTTCTTTGCCAACCATTCACAAGAGCTTTTAAGAAAATAATCCAGACACATCATTGATTTCTCCATCTAATGAAGACGCATTATTGGAACTGTCAAATAGCCATTGATTTTGTAGTTTCCCTTTTGTTAAACCTCATCATCTTCCGGTCACATTTGCATTATAATGACATATACTTACTTCCATGACAACTTCAGTGGCAAATAATGGTGCGAATAACAAATAGACGCAAATTTGAGAAAATATTTGTTTATGATATTTTCATTGTACTGTCTTTTTGTGTTTTCTAATGGCATAGCTGCCTGTTAGTTAAATATTACGTTGTGGCTAAAGAACAAAAAAAAAATAAAAATAAAATAAAACATAATTTGTTTAAAACAATAATTAACACGCACATTATTATTGGTTGTTATAATTAACAACGGTTGGTTATTTGTTAAAGAAAAAAAACCAAAGAGAAAAAGAAACAACGCAAAATATTTTTTTGTTTCGTGCTGTTTTTGAGTCTTTGTTATTTTAGATAGGCCGACCAACCAACAAAAGGTTGCGAGTTCATTCATTCATTCATTGAATTTTTTAACTCTTCTATAATATGGGGGTATACTATAAAATCGAGCTTTGGAGGCTAAAGGAAATACTTGGTCACGCCTCCCCGATGGGGTAATGAAATACAAGGCATATACACAGAAGAGAAAAACGTTTGTGTTTAGTATCTTCGGAGTTTTTCAAAGAGAAGCGCCATGAAAAAAAAAACAACAAGTCAAACCAATTGCAAATCATCATATTAGTCGTTTTGAAGAAGCTTGTTAGTAACAACAGCATGTTGTAATATTGACTTCAAAAGAAAATGACGAAAATTAATATATTTTTCACAATAATTTCGTAGAAATTAATATATCATATGTTAATTTGTTTACGAATTTGGACTAAATTCATTTACTAAAAATAAGAGAAATGTTTATAATTTGTATTGAAAAAAGATATTAAGTAAATAATTAAAACAAAGAAATTAAACATCTGCTGGATCCATGCTTCGTTATGCTTTATGGATTTGAATAGTTTGACGATATATATGGGGGCTTGTATTCAAAATGGACTGATATGCTTAAACCGATCACAACTTTAAGGCAAATCGGAGGTACGTCGGCAAATTGTCTTATACACCCTCAAAAAAAATCGCTTCTTTAACATATGTTCCAAACATATTTTGCAGGAAGCACATATATTATTGGATACTGCCGAAACATTAATATGTTTGTTTTATGTGAACATATCATATGTTTGGAAGCATTTTGAGCCCAAAAATATCATATGCTTGGAAGAATGTTTCCCAAAGACGATTGTGCTCATTGCCTAACATACTCGTAATTTTCACTTCCTCGAAATATTTTAGTTCTTGGCACCTTTTTCTGTAATACAAATAATGTTAAAGAAATTATTCACTTTTATAAATTTTTTAAATTTTACCTTTCGCCTGCACGGAGAATCGAACCGAGGACTATACAGTTTGTAAGCCAGCAAACTACCAGTAGATAATTATCGTTATAAGTTACACTTATATAGCGTAGTTTGCAGCGCCCACGAGCCCATGCAAACATAACATTATTTAACAGAAACATACATTTGTTTGCCACGTGGACTCTCCCGTCAACTCTCCCGGTTTCCATCTCTATTTCTTTCTCTATACTCTCTCTGTCGCTTTGAATAAAATATCACAACATATGTATGTTTAGTCGAAATTTGTAAATTTATATATGTTTGCATTCACACATATGATTTTTATGAAACATTCATGCCCCAAACATAATATATTCTAACATATTAACATAGATGTCCCAAACATTTAGTGTTAGTTTAGGAACATTCCTTGTTTGCACTTAAATATATTGTGTTTTAAAATTGTGCCCGGAACACATTTTGGTTATATCGGAACATATGAAAAACATATTTTTCTAAGAGTGTAGGGATACTTTAATCTGTATCCAGTAAAATCTCTCATTACCCTTTGTGTTTTGTTGCCACAAAATTGTTAAGCAATTACTATTAAAGGGTAATCTTATTTACTTTTCGCAAATGACTCAAATACAAAAACAAGTATATACGGCCGTAAGTTCGGCCAGGCCGAAGCTTGTGGTACTCTCCACCAGGATTGAGTAGAAACTTCTTCTAAACACTGCCCTCCACAATCGAATTACTTGAGTTGCGGTAACGTTTGCCGATGGCAAGGTATCTTCATACCTCCAAACGTGGTTATATTAAATCAAAAAAGACCGATTAAATACGTCTATAATTCAGTTTGAAAAAATTTTCTATAGAAATCAAATTTTAACAAAATTTTCTATAGAAATAAAATTTTAACAACATTTTCTATTGAAATAAAGTGTTAAGAAAATTTTCTATAGAAATGAAATTTTAACAAATTTTCTTAGAAATAAAATTTTAGCAAAATTTTCTATAGAAATAAAATTTTGACAAAGTTTTCTAGAGAAATAAAGTTTTAAAAAATTTTTCTATAGAAATGAAATTTTAACAAAATTTTCTATAGAAATAAAATTTTAACAAAATTTTCTATAGAAATAAAATTTTAACAACATTTTCTATAGAAATAAAGTTTAACAAAAAATTTCTATAGAAATGAAATTTTAACAAAATTTTCTTGGAAATAACATTTTAACAAAATTTTCTATAGAAATAAAATGTAGATACATTATTTTCGGCTCGAGTGGCAACCATGATTATGAACCGATGTGGACCAATTTTTTGTGATTGGAGATCGGCTATATAAAGGGTGGTTAAATTGAAAGGGCCGATGTTGAATGTGAACAACACCTTTTCCGAATTTTATTTGACATTTCTCTATTTCCGACTTACTCAATTTGAACCATGGAGAGATACACAATCAAACAACGTGTTAAATGGTTCCAAGAAATGGCAACAGTGGATGAGCAATTTTAGAAGAAAATCATCTTCAATGATGAGGCACATTTTCACCTCAGTGGATTCGTCAATAAACAGAATTGCCGCATTTGGGCGAATGAGAATCCAAGAGTGATTGTCGAAAAACCAATGCATCCACAAAGAGTGACTGTTTGGTGCGGTTTATGGGCTGGCGGCATTATCCACTGAGGCCGTATTTTTTCCAAAATGAGGCCGGTCAGGCAGTTACTGTGAATGGTGTTCGCTATCGTGAGATGATAATGAACTTTTTATGGCCCGAATTGGAAGATATGGATGTGGACGATATGTGGTTTCAGCAGGACGGTGCCACTTGCCCCACACTATAGACCGATATGGACTAATTTTGGTATGGTTGTACGCGGCCATATACTATCACCACGTTCCAAATTTGAACCGGATCGGATGCAATTTGCTTCTCTTAGAGGCTCCGCAAGCCAAATCTGGGGATCGGTTTATATGGGGGCTATATATAATTGTGAACCGATGTGGACCAATTTTTGCATGTATGTTAGAAACCATATACTAACACCACGTTCCACATTTGAACCGGATCGGATGAATTTTGCTCCTCCAAGGGGCTCCGGAGGTCAAATCTGGAGAACGGTTTATATGAAGGCTATATATAATTATGGACCGATATGAACCAATTTTAGCACGGTTTTTAGAGACCATATACCAACACCATGTACCAAATTTCAGCCGGATCGGATGAAATTTGCTTCTCTTTGAGGCTCCGCAAGCCAAATATGGGGATCGGTTCATATGGGGGCTACATATAATTATGGACCGATATGGACCAATTTTTTTATGGTTGTTAGACCATATACCAAAACCATGTACCAAATTTCAGCCGGATCGGGTGAAATTTGTTTCTCTTTGAGGTTCCGCAAGCCAAATCTGGGGATCGGTTTATATAGGGGCTATATATAATTATGGACCGATGTGGACCAATTTTTGCATGGTATTTAGAGACCATATACCAGCAAGATCGGATGAAATTTGCTTCTCTTTGAGGCTCCGCAAGCCAAATCTGGGGATCGGTTTATATGGGGGCTATACGTAAAAGTGGACCGATATGGCCCATTTTCAATACCATGCGACCTACATCAATAACAACTACTTGTGCCAAGTTTCACGTCGATAGCTTGTTTCGTTCGGAAGTTAGCGTGATTTCAACAGACGGACGGACGGACATGCTTAGATCGACTCAGAATTTCACCACGACCCAGAATATATATACTTTATGGGGTGTTAGAGCAATATTTCCATGTGTTACAAACGGAATGACAAAGTTAATATACCCCCATCCTATGATGGAGGGTATAAAAAAAGTCCAACTAGAATTATAATCGTAAAATACATAAGAATGTGCTAAATTACATGAAAACTATTATAAATAAATAAATTGTATCAATTAAAAAATTAATTGAGTTCTGCGATCAAAAAAAAAATCATTGAAGTTGAATAGTTTTTCAATTATTAAATTAATTGATATAATTAACTTTTTAATCAAGATATAAACATTAAGTTAATTAAGTCAATGAGTGAAAAATGTTTAATTAAAAATTAATTGGTACAATTAACTTTTTAATCAAATTTGGAAGTCAATTTAAAAAGTGATGGATTTTTTTTTTTTAATTTTTAACTAATTTTTGTTTTGAACAATTAGTTTTTTAATCAAACTAAAGACACTAAGTTAGTTAAGAAAGTAATTGGAAATAGTTTTAAATGAAAAAAATTTTAATTGAATCAATTTGAATTAAATTTGCTAAAGATATAAATTAATTTTTTAATCAACTATTTTTTAATGTCCAATTAAAACTGTAATTGATGCTATCATTTGATATTGACATTTGACGTGATTGAAGACATTTCAGTTACAAAATTAATTTGATCAATTAATTTAATTACTTGAATCAGATTTTTTTTGTGTGTAAATGCATCCCCAATCCAATTTTCCGCTTCTGTGCCTCTGAATTAATACCAAGATACAAACAAGACACAATATTCGACCAAGCTTTTGTTTCAGTGTACATGACCTATCGGTGTGTCGCAGGACCTTAGTGCTGTTTTTAAAGCAATATCAGATACTCTGCTAACTATTTTTTAACATTTACTCAAAAACTATGAAACTCTTCCTTGGGAGAACGGTGGCCAGGTGCAGGCCAATGTTTAGAATCGATTCGTTGTTGCATTGTCTCAGATTGAACTTGAAATGCATAAATCACCGCTCAGAAAAGGTTTTTTAGGTTGTTACTCGGAGTGAGCAAAAGTGGCATCAATTGTGCTGACAGTTTTCTTATGGTTAAAATTTCCCTATGATATTCCTACTGTCTCAGCTATCCTAATACAATCAAATCTGCTGTCTGCCAATATGAAATCGTGAATTTGTCTTATGATTGCTGAGATATCGACCGAAATATTGCAAATTAAAATGGTTTTTCATAATTTGATTTGTTTTTTATTTTTTTGCAAACTTTTCCTATATCTCTTAAACCCTCACCCTTCATAATGTTATGCGAATATACTCTCCTTATTTGGCAAGGACATAAAAATTGCATTGTAAATTAAAATTTTTTGTTCATGTGGACTTAACAGTCTTTTTTTTCATTCCTCATAAGCCACCTTCTGTGGGAGACCAAAAAAATCTCATACGAAGAAATCGTGCACTGAAAGTGAATTGCACTTTAATGTGAATGGTTTACGTGGGTTTTGTCATTCATCACGTTTTCCACAGCAAATGAAAAATGGGTCTGTTGTAATGATACTTCAACTTTTGTTCATTTTTTATGTGTTAAGCCTAAAGTTTTGTGATTTTTTTTTGTGACTATTAAATGCTCCATTTACTATAAACAAATCCAAAATTAATTGGCAAAGAAAAAATGATTTTGTAATCAAAAAGAAAACATGACACATTCACACTCTCCGCAACTTATAAAAAATGTTTGTACCAAGCTTATGGATAAACATTATGGATACAATTTTGTTTGAAAGGAAAATATTATCAAACTATTATTTTTCCCATGAATAGTAGGTGGAATTTTGTGAAATATTTATATTCGTAAAGTGATAGATTAAACTACAAATCTTATCTTGATATCCCCACCTTTCTCACTATTATAAATTATCTAAATATAGGCGTTGGAAAAAAGACGTTGTCATAACATTTTATATTTTGGGAAATTTTCTTGAGTCTTAGAGTTTTTTACGAAAATGTATGATTTACAGACCAGATATAAGTGTGGTTGCTTGCAATTAGTACTTGGTAGTGGTATGGCCAACTCACTCAAATATCCTCTGGTTTTATAGCCAGCCTTAAGTAAACTCATCGCGAAAGTAACTTAAGTGTACAATTTTGTTTATCGGTCTCTTACTGTTATAGCTTTTGCTATTTTTGTCTGAATTCAAGTAAACAATTTAGACAAAAGAACGAACAAAAAATAAGGACTTAATCACATAATACATGTAAACAAAAATAACTTATCATCGCTGTGATTATCATCCATATTATGAAGCTTAACTGTATACGAGGGTTGTGACTCCCAAGATATGACATAGGTATACAAATCTGAGGGAAAATGAAGTGAAGAAATTCTTCCATTTCACTAGCGGAGCGGAAATTTAAAATTTGCTGCAAAATTATGTTACAGTCAATGTAGTATCTCTAAACATGTTATATCGATATTTCTTATCTAAGTCAAATATTACCAACAAAAAGGAAATCAAACCCTCTTATTGCAGGTGTGTTACTTTAGTGGGCCAAAAATTATAATTCCCCTTGGAATACTTTAGAATGTACTCATATATGTAATTGTGTAATATCCCCAGAACTTGATGTAAATAGTAGAAACCAGTTCTCATTTTATTAAATTAATTTTATTTAATTATATGAACTATTAAATTTTTTTCGGTATCTAATTCTAATTCCGTCCGTCTGAGTTTGTTTTTCGCAGGATTTGGTGCAATTTGGTACAACATGTTTTCATGGCAAAAGGACAAACGCTGTTGAATTTGACAACGGTTAGATATAGAGCCCATATATACACAGAAAAAAATTTCACGAAAATGTTTCCAACTAAAGTCTTAAGTTCTAGTAGTAGTAGTAGTACTCTCTTTATTTTCTTAAGTAATACATTTACAAATCAATACAATGCATTTTACGATAACATATGTAGGTATCTTAAGATATAAAGAATAATGTAGTTGTAAGAATACATGACATTGACCTATGGTCGTTAGTCATTAAGCTTGTTTCTTTATGTGAACGTAAGTTATTTAAAAAATAAATTCATGTAAAAGTTGTTCTCTGTATTGGATACAAGTTCTAATATAATAAGCTAAATCTTTCCAAGCAATTAAGAGGCCATCTAAAGCATAAATTAGATCATTTGCAGTAAGCAAAACCTTTTTAAAGTACATGTGTCTGAATTCCTTTAATGCAGGACAATGGCCTAGGAAATGTTGTAAGTTTTCAGTTTCAAGCATATTGCACATAGAACATTGGCGGTTTACGGTCTGTGAAAATATGTTGCCATTCAATTGAATTAGGTCACTTCTAGCTTTGAAGATCCACATAATTTCTTCCTGAGAGATCATTTATATAAAACTGGGCGCTTGAAGGATTCAATTTTTTATAAAACCTTTGAGTTTCTCTTGCTTGCCTATTACACTTGTTGAGATATTCTATTCGCATATTTTGCAGCAAAAGTTCACTTCTCCGCATCCAGTCAGACTTCGTATTTATCTCCATTCTCCCAACATCGTGTTTCAACATTAAGTTATTTATGGCTTCTGCCCAAAATATTCCGCTTTGCAATATTTTTTTTGCAAGTTGGTGAGGAAGTCGTTTTTCATTATAGTCAAAAATAATTCGAGACAAATATTTCATATGTGTTCCCAAGGTAAATATGTGGCCATTTTCTACACCAGTTTCCAGCATTAGTACATATGTGGGCGTACATTTTGGCAATCTTAAAATTTTTTCAAAAAGTATAGAACAAGTCTGTCGACTTCCTCAAAGTTGGAGTAACCCCAAACTTGCGACCCGTAACTTTGTATCGCTCTGCAAACCGCCAAAAATAATTTCCATTTAGAGTTTATTGATACATTGGGCTTATTTAGAAAACTTTCCCATGTGCAATTAATGCTATTCTTCGCCGCTTGATTTCTAGCTACGACGTGTTTGGTGAAGGATAGTTTCGGCGTCAACCCAAGGTAGCAGTATTCAGATGTGACCTTAATTTGTTCGCCTTTATAATACCACTGTTCATATTTTGATATTTTACCACCCTTCCTGAATACCATAATTTGGGATTTACTCATATTAACCTCCATATTCCACAAATTACAATATTCTTCCAGTCTATTAATCATCCGTTGAAGTACATTAACATCATTCGCTAGCAGGACAATGTCATCAGCATAAAGCAAAAGACGTATATTTAAACCTTCCACGTTTGTGCCGCCCCCAAGCCATTCATAAAGATCATCTAGGAACAGAGCAAATAAAAGTGGTGAAAGTAGGCAGCCTTGCTTCACTCCTGTTTTTGTGGAAAATTCTTCTGACAGTTCTGTGCCTGTCCACACAGAAAATATGGTCTTTTCATAAACCCTTTCGATAAATCGGACTACTTTTGTCGATACACCAATGTTATGTAGCTTATACATCATTGCACTTCGAGATACCTTATCAAAGGCAGCTAAAGTCTTAATTGAGTTTTAAAAAATATTCAATTAAAAATTTAATTGATTCAAAAAATTATTTAATTAAAACAAAAATCAATCACAAAAATTAATAGTATCAATTAATGTTTTAATTGGATCAGTTTATTTTGTTAATTGACTTTCAAATAATTTTTTACTATCATTTCTGCGATAGAAAACATTTCAATTAAAAAACAAATGAGTAAAGTAGAAAGTCGGGCGGGGCCGTCTATATCATACCCTAAACCCACCCATCTGAATTAGTAAACATTGTTTGTGGGGTATCAATGGTACAGATTTGGGGAAGATCCTCATTTTCATATTTAAGAACATTAATGGGTACATGGTTATGGGCGTTTTATCACAATCTGAACAGAAATGTCAGATATTAGGAGCTATAGTTGATTCTGAACGTACAGAGTTAGTATGCCACTAATATTGAGTCCATTGTTAAAAAAAGAGGAAATCGCTCAATTAGTGTGGTAATAAATCCAGATTTCCGAAAATAGGGCAAAATATTTATGTAAGAGCTACATGTAAGTCTAAATATATCGGCTAATACATGTACATTTGAAATTTGAGCAACATTGGTTAATAAATATGAGTATTATTGCCAAATTTGGGAAAATCGATCGATTCGTATATATGGGAGCTATATCTAAATCTGAACCTATTTTGATGATATTTTCCAGATTTGGTTGATATCACAGAAAGTTGCCTTGTGCTAAATTAGAGTAAGATCGGGCACTAAATAAGACTATTATGGTCAGAAATAAAGTTATAAAGAGTACATTTTTCAAAAACGGGCGACACATATCTATGGAAGCTATATCTAAATCTGAACCGATTTGGATTATATTTTACAGGTTTTGTTGATATTACAGGAGATTACCTTGTGCTAAATTTGAGTAAGATCGGTTAATAAATGAGACCACTATGGTCAAAAATATGGTTATGAGGGGCAAATTTTTGAAAATCGGGCGCTACATATATATGGGAGCTATATCTAAATCTGAACCGAATTGAATGATATTTTGCACATATAGTCAGTACAGTAGAAAATTAGAGTAAGCGAAATTTGAATAAGATCGGTTTATAAATAAGGGTTTTATGGCAAAATTTATGAAAATCGGGCGATACATATATATGAGAGCTATAGCCAAATCTGAACCGATTTCGATGATTTTGTGCACATATAGTGAGTGCTATAGAAACTTAAATTTGACCAACTTTGAAACAGCTCGGTTTACAAATAATGGAGTTATGGCCAAATTTGGGAAAATCGAGCGATACATATATATTGGAGCTATATCTAAATCTGAACCGATTTTGATGAAATTTGGCACACTTAAAGAGTGGTCCATCGGATTACTTTGTGGCAATTTTGACGCCGATCGGTTAGTGAATGATCGAAATCTGACCCCATTTGTCGAAATCGAGCGATACATATATATCGGAGCTAAATCTAAATTTGATCCGATTTCTTCCAAATTCAATAGCGTTCCTCCTTGTGCCAAAAAAAACACTCTGTACCAAATTTCATCAAAATCGGTTAATAACAGATGGACAGATCGACAGATCGACTCAGGAGGTGATTCTAAGTCGATCTGTATATATTTTATGGGGTCTAAAATCAATATTTTTGGTAGGCACAATTTAGTAGGAGCATCCCATAGACAGGTACTTATGAACCAGTCTCGGACACTTCCTCACGAACAATAATAAACAAAGATTTTCATTAACAATCGTGAACAACTCTAGATATATTACACGCAAATTTACACCCAGAAAAAAGTGACCCCTTGTTTAAGTTAAAATGAACTTATTGTGAAGAAAGTTGAACTTCGTATAGCGCCAAAGACATTTTTATTTGTTTGAACGATGTGATTTTCGTAGAAATTAGGAATAATGCATTCCATATATTAGTTAACATTTTCCTATATTTATATACCACTATACTACAGAATGAAAAAATTTAACTAATTTGAATTCATATATGGAATGATTTTATTGAAATTTTTTCATTCATTTCGACAAATCTTACACATTTGTGGTAAAACTTTTACTTCATAATTAGAACTGCTTACCTTCGTTTTTAAATACAATTTTATTTATTTCTATAAGCAATTTTATCTTCAATAAAAGACATGTTTTATTAATATATTGAATATATTTATTAAGAATCAACAGCATCGAATCTCTTTGAAATATTAGTTTATTATTCCACTATTTCCAATTTCCGTGTGATATTATCAACTAAAAAAGGCACTTTTTCTTCTTCTTGTACTTTTCACTTTTAATAAGTTGCTGCCTAACGATTTTGTCCTCCTTTTACAATTTCAATACCTACAAATATAAAAAATCATAAAACATTTTTGTTGCAAATGGTTAGCGTCACTGAATATTACCTGATAATTGAAGATTCCAAAATGAAGACAAATGAAAGGGTTGTTATTCTGCTGGTGTTTTCTTTCTTTATACACTATCACGAACATTGATAGATTTATTTAAAAAAACGAAAAATTTTCTCACTAATTTAAAATAACAAATATTTTATATATTTTATTTGTTATTTATTATATTATTTTACCATATTATTTTTTAACAATCTCTCCGTATACCAAAACAACGCGATTCCAACTAAAAAAACAACCGACGCGCAAATATATCGATTACACCCACGCGCAAACACATCGATTACGATGACAGGTATCGATTACAGGTAGACAATAGAAATTTAGGAAAATTTCCTATATTCTAACAAGTGTGTTTCCTTAAGTTTTGAAAGGATTGCATACTTCTTAGTACGAATGAACTAAAATATTTTTCTATGCCAAGTGTTGTTCGTATGTATGAAAAACTTTCTATTATAAAGGAAGTCGCAATTATCATTTTATAAGAAATTTTACTAATTTTGAGGAAACTTGGTTTTAGTTCGGTTTTTGTTTATTTTTACGAATGCTTTGTTACCGGTGAATAAAATTTTCTTTTTCAGTAGTAAATTCTTATACCCAGCGAAGAAAATAGTATGAGTAAAATTCCATGCCTTATTATAGTTAATGAACTATTCCTAACTGCTTACAGTTTAGGATTTTTTTACTGAAACGAGTAAATTTTATTATTTTTCACAAAAATTTACCTTAATGGAAATAAAATGGATAAACTATATTGATGAAAATTTTTTCCTTTAGTTTCGAAGGCACTTTTTTCTGGGTGTACGTATGTACAAAATTGTCACCAATAATGCTGTGTATCGGTCCATATTTGGTTATAGCCCCTATATAAAACGTTATTCCGATTTAAATTCTAGAGCCTCAAGAAATCGCAATTTTTATCTGAGCTCTCGTGCTCATTCGAATAATGCGGATAAAAATCTATTGAATTTAGATTTCATATCACATGAAAGGCATTCTTCCATTATGTTTTCTTGCGCGCTTAGACGAGAAGTTTGAGATTCTAGAACTCTTCTAAAACTCTTCTAAAACTCAAACAAACATGGCTTTTATAAATCCCAAATCTGATGTAGTCTCCATATGTAGAACATTGAAATTGAACCACGTAAAGCGTATTAGTTGCACCCCTGAAATTCTATAATTTTCAAATAACCCGCTGCGAAGGAGGGTTTTGAAAAGAAATTATTATCTCTTATTGATGATGGCCGAACTTAAGGCGTATATACTTGTTTTCTGTGAAGATGGATTTCATGGCAGTCATTCCTCATCCGGTCCTAACTAAATGACTAAATGTTCAGTACCGTCATCGAATGCCAACTTGATCAAATCAACTGTTTGATGTCTACTCGGCATAAATTTAGGGTCAAAAGAGTTTGCTGGTATCCCTATGGGTGTTCTTTATCTAGCCTATATGTCCTTCTTATGGACTAATTCCAAAGAAACTTATTTCAAAACTTAACAACAACAAAATTAATTTATAGAATCAATTTTTTAATCAAAACAAAAACTCAAAGTCAATTAAGAAAGCGATTGAAAGTAGTTACGTCTTTAATAAAAAAATTAATTGACACAAGCTATATTCGCATTTCTATTCTAAGGTCATAAAAATCCTTGGTCGCAAGACAATATTTTTGCATTGCCATTATGTTCACTGAAGCTCATGGTCAAACAAAATACCACATTTCTTAAAATGTTTCATTTCAGTAGCAAACTCATTGCTGGATGACTTTTTCAACCACCCTCATATCGTTAATGTTCCAGACATTCAATGTTGCAACACCTTTGTATGCAAAGTGGAAATATTAGGCGAACGAGTGAAGAAACACAATTTAGTGTTTCCTCCACGAAAGTTTGCAAGTTTCTTCAAAGAACAACAACAATGAGAAAGTGCGTGCGTGTGTGTAACACGTTGTACGTTTCGTGCGGGTGTCTGACTGAGTGAATGGGGACGAGTAAGAGTGTTATTCCTCATTGTGTCTGCATGGTGCAATAACAACGAAACGCTTCCTTTAACTGGGATAGCAGACAACAAAGTACCATCAACATCAGCAACAACACCACCACCACCACACCAGGCAACATTCATTGGCCCATAATAAAACCCCGAATTTTATGCTATTCAATGAGTGATACACAACAGGCTGTCTGTTAAATACAATGAACCAGGCAGTAATGACGTTAGTGGTGGTGGAGGAGAGGAGGAAGGAAGCAGATCCATCCACCTAACAATTGCAGCACACAAAACGACTTCCCTCATTTTTGTTGTATGGCAGATCTAAAGAAATCGTGCATTAATTTTTCTGTCTGTCTGTCTGTCTCTCGACTTATCAGTCCGTCTTCCTCTAGATCTGTCTGTCCGCCTTTACCACCTCTTGGTGTTTATTTCTTTGTTGTTGCCTTCAACTTTGTTTAATTGTTCAGGAAGTTTTCTTTGTTTTTGTTTCTTTTCGCGCAGTTTTCGTGGAAAGTTTATGGTAAAGTAAATATTTTGGACTCTTTTTACAGAGTTCAAACCACTGGGGTTTTGTTCGTTAGCTCGCTCCACTTTTGCATTTGTCTTCCATGTTGTGTAAATATTTGAATGGTATTTCGCCTTAAAATATTTTCATCAAACTATGCAGATGAGGGTCATGGCCATTGTATGAGGTGACAATTGATAATATTTCTCCCCACTGAGCTATGTGACGACGTCGACGAAATTTTCTTTCATGTGCATACAAAGAAAAAAGGCAAATATTTAGTGTCAATATCCCAAATGAACTGCGTTGAAAGTTGAGTAAAACTAGGCGATTATTGTTTGCCCTTTGGATGGCAGGGTGTGATTATGATGTCCCCCATTCAATACTTAGCAGTGTGCATTGAGCTGACATTGACATTTTCAAAACAAAATAAAAATTCAAATAAAAAATATTTTTGTGAGTTTCGAACAGCATAGCCAAAATAATTAATATGTAATCCAACCTCTGTTATTATAGCCTATGTTTATTCAGTAAATAAATAAGGCTGGTTCCAAATATTTGTATACTCCCACAGTGGATTGATTTCATTGAACACTGTAGAAGAGAATTACTGGTACTTAAAATTTTAACAAAAATTAACAGGTTCCTATTAACATATATACACTGATGATATTACACTAATGATTTTGGTATTGATTCCAAACCCCAGAAGCAGATAATTGAAGTAAGGATACATTTAAGACACAAATCTCTTTTAAATTTGAGTTTTGCGTACATGATTCTAGGAAACAAATTTTGATTTATAAATTTTTTTCAGCTTCTATCTTCATGTGCTATCTATGCATAAACGTGTTAATGACAATTAAAATTCCCAAATTCACATTCGACTTAAAGTAGAAATTATGTTATGTTTTAAGTACACATCATCTTTAAAATGAGGTTTTCAATTTTTAAATGCTTTCTTGTTTTGTACTCAAGATACATAAAGTCTAAAAATTTAAAGACGATTTCATTAATTTTGAAGAATTTTCCTGAATTATTAAAGCCAAGTTGACCTTAGTCAAATAAAATATTCTTTCATTTGCTTTCCAGTTTTAAGTCGAATCACATAACTGAAAGGACAAAATGACTTCTTGTGAAAGTTTTGGACTCTTGGAAAAGCAAAAGAACTTTATATCGGAGGAAAGCATCTCCTATATGTAAAACATATATATAACAAGTATATACGGCCGTAAGTTCGGCCAGGCCGAAGCTTATGTACCCTCCACCATGGATTGCGTAGAAACTTCTACTGAAGACTGTCATCCACAATCGAATTACTTGGGTTGCGGTAACACTTGCCGATGGCAAGGTATCTTAAAACTTCCTAACACCGTAATATATACCACATAGTCCATACGTGGTATATATTAAACTAAAAAAGACCGATTAAATACGTATATAATTAAGTTTAAAGTTTCTATAGAAATAAAATTTTGACAAAATAAAATTTTGACAACATTTTCTATAGAAGAAAAATTTGGAAAAAAATTTCTATAGAAATAAAATTTGGAAAAAAAATTCTATAGAAATAAAATTTTGACAAAATTTTCTATAGAAATAAAATTTGGAAAAAATTTTTTATAGAAATAAAATTTGGAAAAAAATTTCTATAAAAATAAAATTTTGACTAAATTTTCTATAGAAATAAAATTTTGACAAAAATTTCTATAGAAATAAAATTTTGACAAAATTTTCTATAGAAATAAAATTTGGAAAAAATTTTCTACAGAAATAAAATTTGAAAAAAATTTTCTATAGAAATAAAATTTGGAAAAAATTTTCTACAGAAATAATATTTGAAAAAAATTTTCTATAGAAATAAAATTTTGACAATGTTTTCTATAAAAATAAAATTTTGGTAGATTTTTTTTTGGCTCGAGTTGCAACCATGATTATGAACCGATATGGACCAATTTTTGTGTGATTAGGGATCGGCTATAACTATAGACCGATATGGACCAATTTTGGCATGGTTATTAGCGGCCTTATACTAACACCACGTTGCAAATTTCAACCGAATCGGATGAATTTAGCTCCACCAAGAGGCTCCGGGGGACAAATATGGGGATCGATTTATATGGGGGCTATATATAATTATAGACCGATATGGACCAATTCTTGCATGGTTGTTAGAGAACATATACTAACACCACGTATCAAATTTCAACCAGATCGGATGAATTTTGCTTCTCCAAAAGACACCGAAGGTCAAATCTGGGGATTGGTTTATATGGGGGTTATATATAATTATGGATTGATACGAACCAATTCGTGCATGGTTGTTGGATACCATATACTAACATCACGTACCAAATTTCAACCGAATCGGAGGAATTTTGGTCTTCCAAGAGGCTCCGGAGGTCAAATCTGGGGATCGGTTTATATGGGGGCTATATATAATTATGAGCCGATGTGGACAAATTTTTGCATGGTCATTAGAGAACATATACCAACACCATGTACCAAATTTCAGCCGGATCGGATGAAATTTGGTTCTCTTAGATGCTCCGCAAGCCAAATCGGTTTATATGGGGGCTATATGTAATTATGGACCGATATGGACCAATTTTTGCATGGTTGTTAGAGACCATACACTAACACCACGTACCTAATTTCAGCCGGATCGGATGAAATTTGCTTCTCTTAGAGTCTCGCACGCCAAATCTGGGGATCGGTTCATATGGGGGCTATATATAATTATTGACCGCTGTGGAACAATTTTTGCATAGTTGTTAGAGACAATATATTAACACCATGTACCAAATTTCAGCCGGATCGGATCTCTTAGAGGCTCCGCAAGTCAAATCTGGGGATCGGTTTATATGGGGGCTATATATAACTATCAACCTATGTGGACCAATTTTTGCATGGTTGTTAGAGACCATATGCCAACACCATGTACCAAATTTCAGCCGGATCGAATGAAATATGCTTCTCTTAGAGGCTCGGCAAGCCAAATATGAGGGTCCGTTTACATGGGGGCTATACGTAAATGTGGACCGATATTACCCATTTGCAATACTATCCGACCTACATCAATAACAACTACTTGTGTCAAGTTTCAAGTCGATAGTTTGTTTCGTTCGGAAGTTAGAGTGATTTCAACAGACGTACGGACGAACATGGTTAGATCGACTCAGAATTTCACCACGACTCAGAATATATATATACTTTATGGGGTCTTAGAGCAATATTTCGATGTGTAACAAACGGAATGACAATGTTAATATACCCCCATCCTTGGGCTTCTAGAAACTAGTTTTTATCCGATTTGTCTGAAATTGGAAATCTAGAAGCATTTGAGGACAAGGAAGAGGTGTGCTGGAAATGGGGAGTATCGGTCCATATTGTTGTATAGTCCCCATATAAACTGGCCTCCCGATTTTGGGTCTTTGGCTTATAGAAACTGATGTTTTTATCTAATTTGCCTGAAATTGGAAATCTAGAAGTATTCTAGGACCATAAAGAGGTGTGCTGGAATTGGTGAGAATAGGTCCATGTTTTGGTATAGCCCTCCCATATAGACCGATCTCCCGACTTAACTCCATGGGCATCTAGAAACCGTAGTTTCTATCCGATTTGCCTGAAATTGTAAATATACGGTTCATATGGGGGCTATATATAATTATTGACCGCTGTGGAACAATTTTTGCATAGTTGTTAGAGACAATATATTAACACCATGTACCAAATTTCAGCCGGATCGGATCTCTTAGAGGCTCCGCAAGTCAAATCTGGGTATCGGTTTATATGGGGGCTATATATAACTATCTACCTATGTGGACCAATTTTTGCATGGTTGTTAGAGACCATATGCCAACACCATGTACCAAATTTCAGCCGGATCGAATGAAATATGCTTCTCTTAGAGGCTCGGCAAGCCAAATATGAGGGTCCGTTTACATGGGGGCTAAAGGGTGATACGGTTAAAATTTGGTCAAGGGAAAACGCGTGTAAATCGGTGAAATCGTTTATTTAAAAAATCAAATTAAATTTCTTTTTCAAGTTCAATTAGTATAAAATTCAGGAAAAATATTCAGTTAGGCTTTCGCTTTTCCAAATCCGAATTGCCGGGCCTCACGCTTGACACCTGCCATCAGATTTTGTACAGCCACCTTGTCCACCTTCTTCGCCGCAGAAAGCCAGTTTGCCTTGAACTGCTGCTCGTCCTTAGCAGTTTTTTTGGTCTTCTTTAGGTTCCGCTTAACAATAGTCCAGTATTTCTCAATTGGGCGGAGCTCTGGCGTGTTGGGAGGGTTCTTGTCCTTGGGAACCACCTGCACGTTGTTGGCGGCGTACCACTCCATGGCCTTTTTACCGTAATGGCAAGATGCCAAATCCGGCCAAAACAGTACGGAACAACCGTGTTTCTTCAGGAAAGGCAGCAGACGTTTATTCAAACACTCTTTCACGTAAATTTCTTGGTTGCAGTCCCGGAAGCTATGAAAATGCTGCTTTTCAAGCCACAGGTACAGATGGCTTGCCAAACCAGATATTTCTTTGCGAACTTTGACAGTTTTATGTGCTTGAAAATATCTGCTACCTTTCCCCTTCCTTTTGCCGTATAAATCTCCTGTCCCGGAAGCTGCTTGTAGTCGGCTTTGACGTAGGTTTCGTCGTCCATTACCACGCAGTCAAACTTCGTCAGCATCGTCGTGTACAGCCTCCGGGATCGCGCTTTGGCCGTCGTATTTTGTTTATCATCGCGATTTGGAGTCACTACCTTCTTGTAAGTCGATAGTCCGGCTCGATGCACGGTTGTAGACGATACACTCAGCTTATTTGCGGCATCTCGGAGAGAGAGGTTAGGGTTTCGCTTGAAACTACCGGCAACTCTCTTTGTCGTCTCAGCGGCTTCCGATTCCCTCGATCCAGACTTCCTGGCTGTCGACAAACGTTCCCCAAACACTTTAATTACATTTGTAACGGTTGATTTGGCAACTTTTAGCGATTTTGCCAGCTTTGCGTGCGAGTAGCTTGGATTTTCGCGATGCGCGGGCAAAATTTTGATACGCTGCTCTTCTTGCTTGGACGGCATTTTGACAACTGACGAGTGAATTCCAAAACCAAAAAAGGAGCAACATTCTACACACACACACCTTCAAAATGAGGGGTGTTCCGGGTTTTTAAATTCAAAATTGAAGGAAATACGTCAAGTTTATATTGACCAAATTTTGACCGTATCACCCTTTATACGTAAATGTGGACCGATATTACCCATTTGCAATACTATCCGACCTACATCAATAACAACTACTTGTGTCAAGTTTCAAGTCGATAGTTTGTTTCGTTCGGAAGTTAGAGTGATTTCAACAGACGTACGGACGAACATGGTTAGATCGACTCAGAATTTCACCACGACTCAGAATATATATATACTTTATGGGGTCTTAGAGCAATATTTCGATGTGTAACAAACGGAATGACAAAGTTAATATACCCCCATCCTTGGGCTTCTAGAAACTAGTTTTTATCCGATTTGTCTGAAATTGGAAATCTAGAAGCATTTGAGGACAAGAAAGAGGTGTGCTGGAAATGGGGAGTATCGGTCCATATTGTTGTATAGTCCCCATATAAACTGACCTCCCGATTTTGGGTCTTTGGCTTATAGAAACTGATGTTTTTATCTAATTTGCCTGAAATTGGAAATCTAGAAGTATTCTAGGACCATAAAGAGGTGTGCTGGAATTGGTGAGAATAGGTCCATGTTTTGGTATAGCCCTCCCATATAGACCGATCTCCCGACTTAACTCCATGGGCATCTAGAAACCGTAGTTTCTATCCGATTTGCCTGAAATTGTAAATATACTGGCCACGAAAACCTGTATCGGATTTAGATTTTATCGGTCCATTTTGTAAGACCTCCATATAGACTGATTTCATTTGTTGAGTGTATAGAAAGCGAACTGATCGTAAAAATTGCTTGAAACTGAATTTTCAGATTTTATTTCTCGTAATTATTTGAAAAATGGGAGTAGAAATCTACAGATTTTAGATTTCAAATCAAGATACACGGGAGCCACCGTGGTGCAATGGTTAGCATGCCCGCCGTGCATGCACAAGGTAAAGGGTTCGATTTCAGCTTCGACCGAAAACAAAACAAGTTTTTCAGCGGTGGCTTATCCCACCTCAGTAGTGCTGGTGACATTTCTGTGTGTTTCAAAGCTTCTCTAAGTGGTTTCACTGCAATGTGGAACGCCGTACGGACTCGGCTATAAAAAGGAGGACCTCCTTGTCATTGAGTTTAACATGGAATCGGGCAGCACTCAGTGATAAGAGAGAAGTTCACTACTGTTGTATCACAATGGATTGAATACACTGAAAAAAAAAATATTTACATGATATTAAAGATTACGCAACCTACATTTTAGGATGCGAAATTTACAAAATATTTAGGACAAATTTCATTAAAATAATGACATTGTAATTAAAATAAAGTTTATAATCTTTGCTTCATTTTTTTTTTCATTAAATTTAGGATAAACATTTGGTAAATTTGCGTCCCTCCGTTAAAGTCTATTGTTTTTGAACTAAGGCTAATTTTCCTTAAAGTAAAGAAACACATTTTTGATTTAAAGAAATTGTCCTTAAATTAACTGAAATATTGAAACTTTAGGTTTAAGACAAGTATATACGACCGCAAGTTCGGCCAGGCCGAAGCTTATGTACCCTCCACCATGGATTGCGTAGAAACTTCTACTGAAGCCGATGGCAAGGTATCTTCAAACTTCCTAACACCGTAATATATACCACATAGTCCATACGTGGTATATATTAAACTAAAAAGGCCGACTAAATACGTATATAATTAAGTTTAAAGTTTCTATAGAAATATAATTTTGACAAAATAAAATTTTGACAACATTTTCTATAGAAGTAAAATTTTTACAAAATTTTCTATAGAAATAAAATTTGGAAAAAATTTTTATAGAAATAAAATTTTGACAAAATTTTCTATAGAAATAAAATTTTGACAAAATTTTCTATAGAAATAAAATTTTGTCAAAATTTTCTATAGAAATAAAATTTTGGCGAAATTTACTATAAAAATAACATTTTGACAATGTTTTCTATAAAAATAAAATT
This sequence comes from Haematobia irritans, assembly GCF_050003625.1. Lineage (NCBI taxonomy): Eukaryota > Metazoa > Arthropoda > Insecta > Diptera > Muscidae > Haematobia > Haematobia irritans. The sequence continues at coordinate 83,923,425 of NC_134399.1, read as the reverse complement.
TTGGTAGATTATTTTTGGCTCGAATGGTAACCATGATTATGAACCGATATGGACCAATTTTTATGTGATTGGGGATCGGCTATATATAACTATAGACCGATATGGACCAATTTTAGCATGGTTATTAGCGACCTTATACTAACACCACGTTGCAAATTTCAACCGGATCGGATGAATTTTGCTCCTCCAAGAGGCTCCGGAGATCAAATCTGGGGAACGGCTTATATGGGGGCTATATATAATTATGGACCGTTATGGACCAATTCTTGCATGGTTGTTAGAGATGTGGACCAATTTTTGCGTGATAGTTGGGGACCATATACAAACACCATGTTCCAAATTTCAGCCGGATCGGATGAAATTTGCTTCTCTGAGAGCAATCGCAAGCCAAATTTGGGGGTCCGTTTATATGGGGGCTATACGTAAAAGTGGACCGATATGGACCAATTTTTGCATAGTTTTTAGAGCCCATTTACTAACACCATTTACCAAATTTCAGCCGGATCGGATGCAATTTGCTTTTCTTAGAGCAATCGCAAGCCAAATTTGGGGGTCCGTTTATATGCGGGCTATACGTTAAAGTGGACCGATATGGACCAATTTTTGCATGGTTATTAGAGACCATATACTAACACCATGTACCAAATTTCAGCCTAATCGGATGAAATTTGCTTCTTGTAGAGCAATCGCAAGCCAAATTTGGGGGTCCGTTTATATGGGGGCTATACGTAAAAGTGGACCGATATGGACCAATTTTTGAATGGTTGTTAGAGACCATATACTAACGCCATGTACCAAATTTCGGCCGGATCGGATGAAATTTGCTTCTCTTAGAGCAATCGCAAGCCAAATTTGGGGGTCCGTTTATATGGGGGCTATACGTAAAAGTGGACCGATATGGCCCATTTGCAATACCATCCGACCTACATCAATAACAACTACTTGTGAAAAGTTTCAAGTCGATAGCTTATTTCGTTCGGAAGTTAGCGTGATTTCAACAGACGGACGAACGGACATGCTCAGATCGCCTCAGAATTTCACCACGACCCAGAATATATATACTTTATGGGGTCTTAGAGTAATATTTCGAGGTGTTACAAACGGAATGACAAAGTTAATATACCCCCATCCTATGGTGGAGGGTATAATAAAAACGCTTCAAATACAGGCTAAGACTTATTTTGAGGATTTAGCCTCTTTGGTTTAAAGTTTTTTGGAATTAAGAAAACATTTTTTTTACTTTGAAGTATCCGTTATGATTTGGTTTTTTAAACTGGCATCTGTATCCCAATTTTAATTTTATTGCTTCTACATTTAATGCCAGATAGGTCACTAAAAAATTTCTTTATTTTATAGAAGACGCATCTTTGGCTCGGAATCAATACCAAAATCCTTAAGCGAAGGTCACAATCTTTGGATCCAAGTGAACTTTTTATGAGTGTAGTCTAAGTGAGCTTGATATGTCGGGCTGCCACCTAACCTAACCTAGTATTCATAGGTAGAATCTTTAAATTTCTCTTCGGGAAGCGTACTGTTTGAACTGATCTGCTTGAGAGCAAATTTGTCATAAACACCCCTGGAATTATATATATTGTCAAGTAACCTGCTACCACGAAGAGTTTTCAACGGAATTTATTATATTTAATTAATGGTGGTGGCTGTTTAGGATTCGGCCCGGCTGAACTTACTGCTGTATATACTTGTTATACCCTCCATCATAGGATGGGGGTATATTAACTTTGTCATTCCGTTTGTAACACATCGAAATATTGCTCTAAGACCCCATAAAGTATATATATTCTGGGTCGTGGTGACATTCTGAGTCGATCTAAGCATGTCCGTCCGTCCGTCCGTCTGTTGAAATCACGCTAACTTCCGAACGAATCAAGCTATCGACTTGAAACTTGGCACAAGTAGTTGTTATCAATGTAGGTCGGATGGTATTGAAAATGGGCCATATCGGTCCACTTTTACGTATAGCCCCCATATAAAGGGACCCTCAGATTTGGCTTGTGGAGCCTCTAACAGAAGCATATTTCATCCGATCCGGCTGAAATTTGGTACATCGTGTTGGTATATGGTCTCTAACAACCGTGCAAAAATTGGTCCACATCGGTCCATAATTATATATAGCCCCCATATAAACCGATCCCCAGGTTAGGCTTGCGGAGCCTAAAACAGAAGAAAATTTCATTCGATCCGGCTGAAATTTGGTACATGGTGTTGGTATATGGTCTCTAACAACCATGCAAAAATTGGTCCACATCGGTCCATAATTATATATAGCCCCCATATAATCCGATCCCCAGATATGGCTTGCGGAGCCTAAAAGAGAAGCAAATTTCATCCGATCCGGCTGAAATTTGGTACATGGTGTTGGTATATGGTCTCTAACAACCATGCAAAAATTGGTCCACATCGGTCCATAATTATATATAGCCGCCATATAAACCGATCCCCAGATTTGGCTTCCGGAGCCTCTAAGAGAAGCATATTTCATCCGATGCGGCTGAAATTTGGTACATGGTGTTGGTATATGGTCTCTAACAACCATGCAAAAATTGGTCCACATCGGTCCATAATTATATATAGCCCCCATATAAACCGATCCCCAGATTTGGCTTGCGGAGCATAAAAGAGAAGCAAATTTCATCCGATCCGGCTGAAATTTGGTACATGGTGTTGGTATATGGTCCCTAACAACCATGCAAAAATTGGTCCACATCGGTCCATAATTATATACAGCCCCCATATAAACCGATCCCCAGATTTGGCTTCCGGAGCCTCTAAGAGAAGCATATTTCATCCGATCCGGCTGAAATTTGGTACATGGTGTTGGTATATGGTCTCTAACAATCATGCAAAAATTGGTCCACATGGGTCCATAATTATATATAACCCCCATATAAAACGATCCCCAGATTTGGCTTGCGGAGCCTCAAAGAGAAGCAAATTTCATCCGATCCGGCTGAAATTTGGTACATGATGTTGGTATATGGTCTCTAACAACCATGCAAAAATTGGTCCACATCGGTTCATAATTATATATAGCCCCCATATAAACCGATCCCCAGATTTGGCTTGCTTGGAGACTTCCAAGAGAAGCAAATTTCATCCAAGCCGGTTGTAATTTGGAACATGGTGTTAGTATATGATCTTTAACAACCGTGCAAGAATTGGTCCATATCGGTCCATAATTATATATAGCCCCCATATAAAACGTTCTCCAGATTTGACCTCCGGAGCCTCTTGGAGGAGCAAAATTCATCCGATCCGGTTCAAATTAGGAACGTGGTGTTAGTATATGGTCGCTAACAACCATACCAAAATTGGTCCAATCACACAAAAATTGGTCCATATCGGTTCATAATCATGGTTGCCACTAGAGCCAAAAATAATCTACCAAAAATTTATTTCTAGAGAAAATTTTGTTAAAATTTTCTTTCTATAGAATATTTTGTCAACATTTTTATTTCTATAGAAAATTTTGTGAAAATTTTATTTCTATAGAAAATTTTGTTAAAATTTTATTTCTGTAGAAAATTTTGTCAAAATTGTATGTCTACTTTGTCAAACTGAATTATATAAGTATTGGATCGATCTTTTTTGATTTAATATATACCACGTATGGACTTACATACAATTTAGAAGATGGTGTAAGGAGGTTTTAAGATACCTTGCCATCGGCAAGCGTTACCGCAACTTAAGTAATTCGATTGTGGATGGCAGTGTTTAGAAGAAGTTTCTACGCAATCCATGATGGAGGGTACATAAGCTTCGGCCTGGCCGAACTTACGGCCGTATATACTTGTTTTCTATTAAATTTAGGACACGCATCTTTACAATTTTCTTCCCTACTTTAAAATCGTATGTGTTTGAAGTAAGGAAAATATACCTTCGAACAAAGAAAGACATTTTTAATTTAAAGAAATAATATTTAATTAACTGAGATATTGAATCTTTGGATAAAATATATAAAAACAAATATGTTATAGGCTTAGTTTGATTATTTTGTATATATGAATCCAAATAAACTTTTTTATGAGTGTACTCATATTTGCATCCACATATACTCGTATTTTATTAATGCATATCATATATTTTACCATTCTGTGACAGCTTCAGTTTGCCTAGATAAATCTCAAAAAATAGTAAAAAAAAAACAATAAAATGTCTAATCAATTACATGAACACTTATTACATCTGTGGAATTTCACTTATTTTCCTCTTCAACGATGCCAGTTCATTTGTCACATTCAAGTTTCACCGTTTCTAGTTTATGAAATTGAAGCACTTCACTATTGGTCTCTGTCACATCATGAATTGCATCAAATGTGATGGAATAATGTTGATGTTTGATATAATTACAAAGTCGAATGCGTGCTACCGCTTTCATGGCATTTTGTAATTGACCATGCCAATTTTACCTTGTTACATGAATTGGATATTCCGTTTTATAAAATACATATTTAATTACTAATTTTCTTTTATTTGTTTTTTTATTTTCAGGTAAGCAATGACAACTCAAACGTTCATGGGATTTAAACTCTATTATGATTATATTTATATAATATCCATCGTATAGATGAAATCAGGTTATGAAGGTAAGTTGCATTTCACCAATGACAATCGAAACGTTTTTAGTTAAAAAAATTTTAATTTTAGTTTCTGATAAAGAGCGGCAGTTAGATCCAATTTATACACAGATATAAAAAGGAACGGCCTAAAATGTAAACGCTTAAAAACGCGTTCTTCATTTGTGTTCTTTTCATGAAGGAAATTAAACTAAATCTAATTGAGAAGTTAATGTATGATACTAGGGCGAAATCGTTTATCCCAGCGAAAACTAGGTAACCACATCTCATTACAATTTGCATTACCAGGAGTAAAGCTGTCATTACACATTGCATTACATTGCAGTGATTTATAATGAATAACTTGTAATGGCAATAATAAATACTTCTTGATAATGTTCGAATTGTTATTCTCAATAAAAATAAATGATGTTATCATTCGGTATAATTATTCAAATAATTGAGCATTTACTTAGAAAACTCAAAAAGTTAAGGAATATTCTTCACGAATATTTCATAATAATTGTGTTTTATGCGCTTTACAGACTATCAGTTATTCCGGACGACAGTGCTCGTGTCGAACATATCCCATATATTGTGCACATTATAAGTTAAGTCCAAAGGCATACTCGATACTGTTGCATGTTTATGGGATAAATAACACATTTACCGATTATTTAGTCATCGCCGACAAGTCGTATCGATCCGACACTGATAGTCCGAATAACTGATAATCTGTAAGGCGCATTAAATTAATGACATTACCATAGTATGTTTTAAATACATGCTTTATTATACCTCATTCCCATTACATTTTCCAAATCGACTTTCAACTGCCATTTGCCTTATAAAAAAGGGAGTTAAAATCCATCTTTAGTAGTTTTCGAACCAAATGTGGTCTATTAGGTTTATTATAACGTATAACACGAATCAAACTTCCTTAAACAACGCATTTTTATTTATATTTTAAGTGTGAAATTAATTTGCGTGTAATCTTATTTACATGATTTGTTACATTTTTGTCTATTTCTGCAATATTCGTTTCTATTCAAGTAGTGCTCATATTACAGCATTACTCGCCATATTTTGATCCATTGTAATCGGATAGAGAAGTCAATATTTTCGAGATTTGCAAGCCTTGGTATATCTACGAATAAGTGATTACATATTAGGTGATTATATGCTTTAAAAGCACTACTTATTTCATGGCCGAAAGTATGCCTGGGGAGAAGTACTTTCCTCCTAGGACATGCGTGTGTAAATGTAATCCGGAGCGATGTCAATTAATAAGTGGTTATTGATTTTTAAATAGGTTTACCTACAAGCTTACCGGGTAATGAGAGTTTTTGCTGGGATGCTATACTCTTCACCATTACCATTGGCTATAACAACTCTTACCACTTACAATTTGGCGGATTTATACGGCGACTTCGATTAATTTTGACACATCCAATTTTCCATTTCAGATATTATAAAGTATATATTGATCGAGGTAAAATTCTAAGATGATTCAAACTTCTTCAAACAGAGACTTAGCTTTATTTGGAGAATGTTGTATTTTTGATTTATTTTTGGAATTAAGAGGACAGTTTTCCTCTGAAGTGATTGCTATAATTTGGAGTTTTAAAATGACATTTATTTGTTCGTTATATGTACATACATGCCAAATATAAACCAGATGGCATAAAAATTGCGGGCCCAGGGGGCTCATGAATTCAGATCTAGGGATCATAATTATTTATGATATTTCAACCGATATGAAGAATTTTTTGCATGAAGGCATATAATGACATCACGCACAAAATTTTAAATAATATTTTATTTATTTATTTTTAATAGGCTCGATGTAGCGATTAGTAAAAAGCAAAGTGTACTTGGATGCCAAAACTTTGACCTTTTCGGAATGACTGTTTGTTAGAAATAAATACATTTGTTATGGAGCTATGTAGCTTTACATTTAGGTTCTGCAAAAATAAATTTGCGATACAGATCTTATTTATCGAATTTTATTTTTTTGCGATTTATTAGAAACATACAAATAAATGTCACTTTGAAGATTCAACTAATAACAGATACTACAAAGTAAAAAATAATTTCCTAATTCCAAAAAAAAAAAAAACTTTAACCAAATTCACAAAATAAAAGCTTTACAGAAATGCGACATTAACAGAGATTCGTGTCCTAAATTAAAAAAAAAAAAATAGAAAAAAATCTAAAGCAAAAATAATCAAGTATCTTGTAATTAAAATTTCTTTATTATACCCTCCACCATAGAACGGGGGGTATATTAACTTTGTCATTCCGTTTGTAACACATCGAAATATTGCTCTAAGACCCCATAAAGTATATATATTCTGTGTTGTGAAATTCTGAGTCGATCTAATCATGTCCGCCCGTCCGCCCGTCTGTTGAAATCACGCTAACTTCCGAACGAAACAAGCTATCGACTTGAAACTTGGCACAAGTAGTTGTTATTGATGTAGGTCGGATGGTATTGCAAATGGGCCATCTCGGTATACTTTTAGCCCCGATATAAACGTACCCCCAAATTTGGCTTGCGATTCCTCTAAGAGAAGAAAATTTCATTGGATGCGGCTGAAATTTGGTACATGGTGTTGGTATATGGTCTCTAACAACCATGCAAAAATTGGTCCACATCGGTCCATAAATATATATATAGCCCCTATAAACCGATCCCCCGATTTGGCTTGCGGAGCCTCTAAGAGAAGCAAATTTCATCCGATCCGGCTGAAATTTGGTACATGGTGTTAGTATATGGTCTCTAATGACCATGGTCTACATCGGTCCATAATTATATATAACCTCCATATAAACCGAACACCAGATTTGACCTCCGGAGCCTCTTGGAAGACCAACATTCATCTGATTCAGTTGAAATTTGGTACGTGGTATTAATATATGACGTCAAAAACCCATGCAAAAATTGGTCGAAATCGGTCCATAATTATATATAGCTCCCCTATAAACCGATCCCCAGATTTGGCTTGCGGAGCCTCTAAGAGAAGCAAATTTCATCCGATCCGGCTGAAATTTGGAACATGGTGTTAGTATGTAGTCTCTAACAACCATGCAAAAATTGGTCCATATCGGTTCATAATTATATATAGCCCCCATATAAACCGATTCTCAGACTTGACCTCCGGAGCCTCTTGAAGGAGCAAAATTTATCCGATCTGGTTGAAATTTGGGATATTTCGCTATTGTATGGCCGATAACAACCATGCCAAAATTGGTCCGTATCGATCTATATTATATATAGCCCCCAAATAAACCTATCACAGAAAAATAACGATTGCCACTCGAGCCAAAAATAATCTACCACAATTTTATTGCCATTGAAAATTTTGTCAAAATTTTATATTTCTATAGAAAATTTTGTCAAAATATAATTTCTATACAAAATTTTGTCAAAAATTTATTTCTATAGAAAATTTTGTCAACATTTTATTTCTATAGAATATTTTTGTCAGAATTTTATTTCTGTAGAAAATTTTGTCAAAATGTTATTTCTATAGAAAATTTATGAAGCATAATGTAGTTGGAGAGGAATATTTTGCAAAATCTTCCAAAACATCAAGAATTCTACCAATCTACCACACAGTAAAAAAATCTGCCAATTTTTGGTAGATTCGTTCCCATAATTGTATATAGCCTCCATATAAAATGGCCCCCATATTTCATATCTGGCTCTATAATTACCGCACAAAAGCTCATATCGGTTCGTAATTATTTCTTCCCTATATATGTCTATCAAGAACTGAATATATATGTATTTATTCGACCTTTCTTTTGTCTACTATATATCCCGGACTAACTTACAATTTAGAAGATGATGTTAAGATGTTTTAAGATGCCTTACCATCGACAGAAACCCAAGTAATTTAATTGTGGATGACCGTCTTTACACTAAAAAAAATATTGTCGTGAGGTCTAAGATTTCATGTCTTTAAAATACGAATACAAAATTTGCTTAGCGTAGAAGACGCATTTCTCTAAAATAAAGTTATTTTCCTTGTCCAAAAGTCGATAAACTTTTCAATGAAGTCGTATTGTCCTTATAATTAAGTGATTTTACTTAAAAATGGGTATCTTAACATGAAAGAAAAAATTTATAGGCTAAGGTCAACTTGACTTTAATAATTCAGAAAAATTCTTTAAATTTAATGAAATTGTCTTTAAATTTGTTGTCTTTTTGCATCTTGACTACAAAGCAAGAAATCTTTCAAATATAGGACATGTTTTTCAAAACTTTATTTTATAGAAGTTTTTTACTTCAAACATAGCATAATTTCTACTGGATGTCGAGTCCTAATTTGGAAAATAAAGTTGCCGTTAACTCGTTTTTAAAGGACTTTGATAGCATATGAAGAAAACAAGCTGAGAAAGCGAAAAATTAAAATTTGCTTCCTAGAAGCAAGTACACAAAACCTAAATTTAAAAGAGAATTGTGTCTTAAAGGTATCCTTACTTGTATTCTCCGCTTCTTTGGCTCGGAATCAATACCAAATTTTTTAAAGTAAAGACAAAATCTTTGGAACCGAGTATGCTTTTTTTCAGTGTAGTAGAAGTTTCTACGCCGAACTTACGGCCGTATATACTTGTTTTTAGTTAATTTATCTTACGTGCGCAAAAACTGATTAAACTCTACGAAACTTTCTCAAAACATAATAAATCAATGCACTAAATAAAATAGAAATAAATTCGCTTTAGTGCCATGAAGGATTCACTTTTTTTTAGAGAAAATTTAATTTGCATCTTCCGAAAATCAAAATTTCCCACAGAGTTGGCATTTGTATTTCCGTTTTGCGTATCATGTTTTCCATAATTAAACATTTGCCATATTAATGTTTTCCATTGGTTACGAGAATGAGAATGAGGATGATAATGCACGTGCACAAATATGAATATGACATTCGTTCAAACAAGTGCCCTTTGTGTCTGTTACCGGCCTTTGTAATAAATTATCCCCAAGGAGCAGAGTATTTAAATAAGGCATAACATTTGCTTTAAATATTGATTTGGGACAGATGGTGTTTATTGCCTGTTCGTGTGGGATAACCACTTACCGGGAAAAACAACACAAATACTTGGAAAAGAGAAGAAAATGTGTCAACCACATACGTTGTCAGTTTAGAACGAAAATAGAGAATAGAATAAGGGAGGTATGCAATCCCCTGTGTCTTGTGTTTTAACTCTGTGACATATGACTTTCATTTTAAAGAAAAATTTCACGCATATTCTTTTGGGGGATTGTAAACAATATAATGAGCTGTTAATAAAACAAACATCGTTTAGCTGTCATTTCTAGTTTGGCCCGTGTGAACTACCCATATACTGATCGAATAAGGATTGTCTTCTTAGTCGATCTCTTGCCCTATATCCGTCAATCTATTTTTGAAATTTTGTTTTTTTTTCTGCAATTCTGATTCAATGATTAAAACTTTAGACACAGACTAAGTACAATATTAACCATAACTTTTGATAGAAATGTCCAATAAATTCGATCTTTTGACAGGATGCAATTCACATCAATCCGAATAAAAAACAGCGAACTCCATCACAACATGCTAGTCGACTTAGCGTAATCTGGAATGAGGGCATCGATATCGCAATAACCATAACCTTACTATCTTGTCTTTAGACTTCTAACTACTTATCCTAAATAAATATATTTTCTATCTAGTCTTACAATTAGAAAAGACCCCCTTAAGTATCTCCATTCTTAACTAGCTGCCACTCAAACATGTCTATAATACCCCTACATGACAAAAAACGGGGTAAATTCACTGGCTTCTATGGAATCAATCAGAAAACGACAAGAAATCTTTATTATATATGACACCATTTGAAATTAATCATTTGAAATAACAACATTATTAGTATGTCAAAAAAAACTGTATAGTTTCCCACCCTTCCTTACATGTGAAACCAGCCTCATCACATTGACACCAAACATCGAAAAGATTAAATTGAACAACACCAAGAGAAGAGAGAGAGAGGGGGAAAACTCTGAAACCGGCAAAAATATTCAACTTCTTTCTCACGCAGGCGGCGGTCTCGTACATGAAGCATTTTCGAACCAGACTTATAACGTCAACAGCAAAGCAAAGTCGACTGGCGGTGCTATGGAGAAACATGATTAATTATCAAGAACGATAATTTTTGTTTTCAATTTTTTGAAAAATAAAACGAAAAACGGTGGGCGTTAATGCCGTTGATATGCTCATGTCTGCCAGACCCGCAATCGGCCACGCAATTTCCAATATCATGATCATTAACGTACGATTTTAATTTATCAACTTAAACTTGACATTAAATGGACAGAGTGAGAGAGAATTGTTTACAAGTTGCACTTTTCGGACACTGTAGTAAATATTGTAGACTGATTATGTGAAACAAGAAAATATTGTGGGTTTGTAGGAGGATCTGGAACATTTCCCCGGATTTCTCGCTAATGCTCGAATATTCCAAGTTTGTCCAAACTCATCTAAAAAATTTGTAGGTCCGAAAAGTGACCAGATTCTTAATCCGGCGCAAGATACCCTGAGACTGTATTGCATGAATGTGGTATTTAAAATATGAACCAACTTACAAGACAATATTAAGATGTGTTAAGATACCTTGCCATCGACAGGTGTTACCACAACCCAAGTAATTCGATTATGGATGATAGCCTCTTGCAGAAATTTCTACGCAATCGATGGTGGAGGGTACATAAGATTGGACCTAGGCTAGATATCTTAATAATGTCTAAAATTTCAGGTGGATTTCATGAAATCAAGAATATCGCTTCAAATGGAAAGGGAAATGTAAAATTCCCATCTCCATTCGATATCTGTAAAACTCTTAAATTTCTCGTCTATGCCTGCAAGATAGAATGAAAAAAAAACCATTTCGCATGATTTGCGATCTAAATAATGTAGATTTCCTTGCTATTCGAATAATCACGAGAAGTAAAATCGGAATCATTTTATTTATAGTCTCTGGCAATTTGGGTGATAATTTATGTGCCATTTCCTCTCAAGAAATTAAATCGGGAGACCGGTGTATATGGGACCACATTCAACACGTTCTGTCGTAAAATGTTCCATGTACTTAAAATATTTCGAATTTCGAAAAATCGAATAAAAACTGTGGTGCTAGAGTACGGTTGCCACTCGAGACTAAAGAAATCTACCAAATTTTACCAAAAAGCTGCAAAAAACGTATTTTTATTGTCAATATTTTATTTCTATAGAAAATTTTGTCAAAATTTTATTTCTATAGAAAATTTTGTCAAAATTTCATTTCTATAGAAAATTTTGTCAAAATTTTATTTCGATAGAAAATTTTGTAAAAATTTATTTCTGTGGAAAATTTTATGAAAATTTTATTTCTATAGAAAATTTTGTGAAAATTTTATTTCTATAGAAAATTTTGTCAATATTTTATTTCTATAGAAAATTTTGTCAAAATTTTATTTCTATAGAAAATTTGGTCAAAATTTTATTTCTACAGAAAATTTTATCAAAATTGTATTTCTATAGAAAATTTTGTAAAAATTTTATATCTATAGAAAATTTTGTAAAAATTTTAATTCTATAGAAAATTTTGTAAAAATTTTATTTCTATAGAAAATTTTGTAAAAATTTTATTTCTATTGAAAATTTTGTCAAAATTTTATTTCTATAGAAGGTTACATTAGGTAAGGGAGCCACCGTGGTGCAATGGTTAGCATGCCCGCCTTGCATACACAAGGTCGTGGGTTCAATTCCTGCTTCGACCGAACACCAAAAAGTTTATCAGCGGTGGATTATACCACCTCAGTAATGCTGGTGACATTTCTGAGGGTTTCAAAGCTTCTCTAAGTGGTTTCACTGCAATGTGGAATGCCGTTCGGACGCGGCTATAAAAAGGAGGTCCCTTGTCACTGAGCTTAACATGGAATCGGGCAGCACTCAGTGATAAGAGAGAAGTTCACCAATGTGGTATCACAATGGACTGAATAGTCTAAGTGAGCCTGATACATCGGGCTGCCATCTAACCTAACCTAACCTAACCTAGGTTAGGTTAAAGTGGCAGCCCGATTAAATTTCAGGCTCACTTAGACTATTCAGTCCATTGTGATACCACATTTAACTAAAAGTACACAGAGAAAACAGATTGGTTGTGATAACCGAATTTATTGCCAACCTCATTTTGGCAGTTGCAGCAACTATCTGCTGGTGGCTGTGTCACACAATTGATTCGGTCGACTCAATCGAATTATGGGAGATGCAACTAATACTACATATGGAAATGGTTGTATCAACCTATGAAATTGGTCGCTACTCCCTTGTCCATTCGGTTGTATTACCCAACCTATATAGCACCCACAACCAAATTGCAAATAAATGTCGCTTTCGCCAAATATTATATTTTATTTTAAAATGCTCATATATGTTACATTGATAGAGTAAATAAAATTATTATTTCTAACTACAATACATTTAAAAAAATTAATGCTTTAAACATTTAGGCAACGCGGGCAACGCGGGCAACACGGTAACTTTGCATTCATCAGTATACTGGTAAACCATGAAGATGTACCAATAATAGGCCGCATTCAGAAAATTTTGTATATAGAAAACAAGTAAGGAAAGTCTAAAGTCGGGCGGTGTCGACTATATTATAACCTGCACCACTTTATAGATCTAAATTTTCGATACCATATCACATCTGTCAAATGTGTTGGGGGCTATATATAAAGGTTTGTCCCAAATACATACATTTAAATATCACTCGATCTGGACAGAATTTGATAGACTTCTACAAAATCTATAGACTCAAAATTTAAGTCGCCTAATGCACTAGGGTGGAACACAATGTTAGTAAAAAATTAGAGTCATTTTTACAACTTTTCGACTAAGCTGTGGCGATTTTACAAGGAAAATGTTGGTATTTTGACCATTTTTGTCGAAATCAGAAAAACATATATATGGGAGCTATATCTAAATCTGAACCGATTTCAACCAAATTTGGCACGCATAGCTACAATGCTTATTCTACTCCCTGTGTAAAATTTCAACTAAATCGGAGTTAAAATTTGGCCTCTACGGTCATATGAGTGTAAATCGGGCGAAAGCTATATATGGGAGATATATCTAAATCTGAACCGATTTCAACCAAATTTGGCACACATAGCTACAATGCTAATTCTACTCCCTGTGTAAAATTTCAACTAAATCGGAGTTAAAAATTGGCCTCTACGGTCATATGAGTGTAAATCGGGCGAAAGCTATATATGGGAGCTATATCTAAATCTGAACCGATTTGGCTGATATTTTGCAAGTTTTTCGAGACTCATAAAATATTCGGATGTACGGAATTTGAGGAAGATCGGTTGATATACACGCCAATTATGACCAGATCGGTGAAAAATATATATGGCAGCTATATCTAAATCTGAACCGATTTTTTCCAAAATCAATAGGGATCGTCTTTGAGCCGAAACATGACCCTATACCAAATTTTAGGACAATCGGACTAAAACTGCGAGCTGTACTTTGCGCACAAAAATACATCAACAGACAGACGGACAGACAGACAGACAGACGGACAGACAGACAGACAGACGGACAGACAGACGGACGGACATCGCTAAATCGACTCAGAATTTAATTCTAAGACGATCGGTATACTAAAAGATGGGTCTCAGACTTTTCCTTCTTGGCGTTACATACAAATGCACAAACTTATTATACCCTGTACCACAGTAGTGGTGAAGGGTATAATTAGTGTGGATCTTGTAAAAGTAAAACTCCGCTTTAAATTTCCTTCGTGTGTGTACACAGACGATGTTTAGCGCATCTGTTCGTCAATATGCTATGAAGAAGCATCAGACTCAAAACTGTATTTATGCTAAAGGTTTTTGAAGAAATAGTATTTAACGATGCCTTGTATTCAAAATTTTGGAACTGTGGAAAGGAAAGGAATAAATATCAGTGAAAATCGCAGCAGTTTGGCCATACAAAATTTACCTCTATAAAAATACATAAGCCTTATTTAACCAAATCTTGATCCTTACTTCCTTCAAAATGTCGTTCTTGTAGCAATGTTTCACCCCGAAATTCCTAAATTCTTACTGATTTTAAGAATGAGGTTTAAGATTTATTGTTCTCGACAACAAATATAAATGCTTTTCTTTGACAAATAAATAAATGACAATCAAAATATATTTCAAATAACATTCGGTTTGTTCAACCGAATGATTATTATGGTTGTACCCATCGATTTCCAATAAATTTATTCATAGTAGATACATTTGGTTAATACAATCATTTGTCTATTATCATAAATAACTTTTTCTTGAAATCATTACCAGATAGTCTTAAGAATAGAATGAATGTAGTAAGTACAGAATATTTATTGATACAATTGATAGTTAGTTCTATGATTGAAATGTTCAGTATTACAACCGATTTCCAACCAATCTCTTCTCTGTGTGTACCTATTACATATGGGCACTTCTAGTCTTAACCACTGAACCTTCTCTATTATTTACTTTTGTTGAACCAACCATATTGCTCCAAAAACATTAACAAACTGCTTAAGTTAACGTTTTCCAGGTCCGCCAGTAATCTAAAGCTATATGCTCCTAAAATTCGCTTACGCCTTACACAAAAAGCAGAACACTCACACAAGAGGTGTTTAATTGATTCCTTTTCCTCCACGTCATGACAGCTTATACAATAGTCATTATACTTCGCACCTATAGTTTTTGCAAATTCGAGACCCGTTATAGCAGATATCAGGAGTGCTATCTGACGCCTTGAGAACACTAACATATCTAGTGTGCGGTTTAAGTTTAAATGGGGCCATATTTGCTTGGTGTCGTTACAACCCTTATAATTCTCCCATCGAACATTTGCCATCATGACAGCCTTCTCACGCAGTAAGAGCTTGCAGGTAGCCAGAGGCACACCAACAGATTCTAGTTCCCCTGGAATATGTAAGCTAGTTCCTAGCCTTGCTAGCTCATCTGCTTCGCAGTTCCCCGGTATGTTCCTGTGGCCAGGCACCCATATTAGGTGAATATTGTGCTGCTCAGCCATCTCATTGAGAGATTTGCGGCAGTCGATGGCCGTTTTCGAGTTGAGGAACACAGAGTCCAAGGATTTTATTGCAGGTTGACTGTCTGAGTATACATTAATGCCAATATTTGTTGGAACATTACTTCTCAGTCAATTTACCACCTCTCTTATTGCCAATATTTCAGCCTGAAAAACACTACAGTGATTAGATAATCTTTTCGCTATTCGAATTTCCAGATCTTTAGAATATACTCCGAACCCCACTTGTCCATTCAATTTGAAGCCATCAGTATAGAAATCTATATATCTTTTATTCCCCGGGGTCGGTGTACACCACGCCTCACTGTTGGGAATTAGAGTTTCAAACTTTTTGTAGAAAAGTGGTTTTGCCAGGGTGTAATCCACTACGTTCGGCACATCTGGCATTACTTTGAGGACCGAACTGTGACCGTACATTTTTTCCGACCACAGCGATAGCTCGCGCAACCGCGAGCCAAAATTTTATTTCTATATATTTTTTTTTTTATTGTATTTCTATAGAAAATTTTTTAAAAATTTTATTTCTGTAGAAAATTTTGGCAAAATTTTATTTCTATAGAAAATGTTATCAAAATTTTATTTCTCTAAAGTCATTTTGTCAAAATTTTGTTTCTATAGAAAATTTTGTCAAAATTTTATTTCTATAGAAAATTTTGTCATAATTTTATTTCTATATAAAATTTATGGAGTACACCAAAACATCAAGAATTCTACTAATCTACCAAATCGTAAAAAATCTACCTTTTTTACCTTCTCCAATTGTGGCAACCGTGGTGTAAAGGCGCAATAAATCAAATCGAGAAATTCGTCTATGGATTTTCAAATTTAGACTCATCGAATGCATGTTTCGGTATCTAGATTCAACAATTCAAATGCCTAGATCGATAAAGGCCATCTTCGAATTAGACCTGCTTATAGACAAAAACTGAATATGTGCCGAATGCTTTATCGTGATTACAACAGACAGACAGACAACGTTAGACCGTTTGAGAATTCCCTACTCTATACTTTATATGACATAATATCATACACTGAAAGAATAGTTTTCTCTTCTGAGGATCGTAATATTAGACAAACTAATTTTTCTGTTGTCTCTATACAAATACTCTATGCAAATAATAAGGATTAGAGGCAATTGTTGCATCGTTTGTCATAAATTGCGTTTATTTGCTCTTAAAGAAAATACTGTATGTTAAAAGGAAATTACCTTTGCACAGAAAAAATGTCCGTAGTTAAACTGCCTCTAAATGTAACTTATTTTTATTGGAAAAAAGTTATTTCCTAGTAGTTAAATTTTATTATTTTTATCGAAATTTTCCACAGCTTAATGAAATCTTACTTTTTTTAAGCATGTCTCAAAAATTGTATGAACTAAACATGAGTGTAATGTTCAATGACCGTACACATAAGTTCAATATGAACTAAAGCAAAAGAAAATTTTCGTACGATTCCCAAAAATAGTAAGAATGAACTACTGTATGGTTAAAATGGTCATGATTTGGAGCCAATGATTTTCTTCTTTACTGTTAGTTACTTTTTTCTTCTATGAGAGGATGTAATTTCGTGAACTGCAGTTAAAAAGTACAACAGGGCATTAAAATCTTCTGCTTTTAACAACGCTTTGTGGAAATCTCAAAATGTGGAGCTTTAGTTCAATTTTCGTGCGAGTTAGTTCATTCTTCCTATAAAACAGTTCACTTTTTTTCGGTGTGTCTAAAATTTCGTTCCGAAGGAAAGTAGTTTCTTTTTGTGTACTACATATGTTCTGCGTCTATGGAATCTAATCCACGTCAAAGGGTTAATTGTTCTATTTTTGGCACAGATCAGGTTGCAAACAATAACTTTCTTTGCCACTAAAAGGAAACGAAACTGGAAATTCCATTACTTTGCAAAAAACGCTTATTATGCGGAGAATTTTTTGATGTTGAAAACCACTTCCTCTACAAAGTTTCTCAATCAAATTGTAGAATTGCCATCAAACTAATTTGTTTGCAATATAATGCTACACTGAAAAAAAGCATGTCCGGTTCCAAAGATTTTGTCTTTACTTTAAAAACTTTTTTATTGATTCCGAGCCAAAGAAGCAGAGAATACAGGTAAGGATATTTTTAAGACACAATTATCTTTTAAATTTGGGTTTTGTGTACTTGTTTCTAGGAAGCAATTTTTTTAATTTTTCGCTTTTTCAGCTTTTTTTCTTCATATGCAATCAAAATCCTTTAGAAACGAGTTAATGACAACTTTATTTTCCAAATTCAGTCTAGACTTCCAGTAGAAATTATGCTATGTTTCAACTAAAAAACGTTATTAAAAAGAGTGTTGAAAATCATGTCCTATATTTTTGAACGAATTTTTGCTTTGTAGTCAAGATGCAAAAAGACAACAAATTTAAAGACAATTTCATTAAATTTAAAGAATTTTTCTGAATTATTAAGTCAAGTTGACCTTAGTCCAAACATTTTTTCTTTCAAATTATGATACCCATTTTTAAGTGAAATCACTTAATTATAAGGATAATACGACTCCATTGAACAGTTTATCGACTTTTGGACAAGGAAAACAACTTTATATTAGAGAAATGCGTCTTCTATGCTAAGCAAAATTTGAATTCGTATTTTAAAGACATGAAATCTTTGACCTCACGACAATATTTTTTTCAGTGTATGAAATGCTATTTGTTTTTTTATAAGTCGATTACTTTTTCCATCGATTTCTATTGTTTATTTTAAATTTCTTTATTGTAGCTTGAAAATCATTGATGATGATAGTAAAATTGTGCTTTGGAGTCTGATGAACGCAACTTATGATTGCGGTATATACGCGTCGCTCCTACCAAATATTAACTAACTTGTGTATTATTTAAACATGTTGTTCTTCTCCTGCCGTGATGAGACAAATCTTAGCGATATTTCATATTAAATGGACAAACTTATAAGTATCCACTTACGTTAACATATTTTTCAATATCCAAAGGTGTAACAAACCTCAACAAATTATGTCAGTCCATGTCAATTCAGTAGCAAATTGACATAAGCTACCCACGACATCAAAGGATGAATATAGCGAACCTATCATTTGACAAAATCAAAGGGAGATACATATAAAAAAACGCTTTGATACCTGGTGGTTTTCAAACGAAGGTGTTTGACAAAACACGATCACATCACCTTGTTGTTGCCTTGAGCACAGTATGTTGCCTGACATAACCATTAATTGTTTAGTTTTTTTTTTTCTTAATCTAAGGCATGAAAAAGAACCTTTTAATGATGTCAACCAATTCAAAAGAGTCCAAGTTGAATAACACTTAAAAAGACTACGAAAAGCGACTGACAACAATTAAATTGGTGACTGAAATCTGAGTTGATTTTTTTTTATTGGAAAATACACCCACCATCGTTTTATCTGATGGAGGAGTAGTTACTACATTGTCTTCTATGGTTTATATGTTTGCTGGGCGGTGAAATTAAGTGACACTAGTCTACACAAATCTTTTATAGGGAGTAGGCTTTAAGTTATCTCCCTTGATATTGCATACGAGTCAATGACTGTTTTCGGATTCCTCACATACACTGAAAAAAATATTGTCGTGAGGTCAAAGATTTCATGTCTTTAAAATACGAATACAAATTTTGCTTAGCATAGAAGACGCATTTCTCTAAAATAAAGTTATTTTCCTAGTCAAAAGTCGATAAACTTTTCAATGAAGTCGTATTGTCCTTATAATTAAGTGATTTGACTTTAAAATGGGTATCTTAACATGAAAGAAAAAATTTATAGGCTAAGGTCAACTTGACTTTAATAATTTAGAAAAATTCTTTAAATTTAATGAAATTGTCTTTAAATTTGTTGTCTTCTTGCATCTTGACTACAAAGCAAAAAATCGTTCAAATATAGGACATGTTTTTCAAAACATTATTTTAAAGAAGTTTTTTACTTCAAACATAGCATAATTTCTACTGGAAGTCGAGTCTTAATTTGGAAAATAAAGTTACCGTTAACTCGTTTTTAAAGGACTTTGATAGCATATGAAGAAAAAAAGCTGAGAAAGCGAAAAATTAAAATTTGCTTCCCAGATGCAAGTACACAAAACCTAAATTTAAAAGAGAATTGTGTCTTAAAAGTATCCTTACTTGTATTCTCCGCTTCTTTGGCTCGGAATCAATACCAAATTTTTTAAAGTAAAGACAAAATCTTTGGAACCGAGTATGCTTTTTTTCAGTGTAGGCAAATGCTGTTTGAGATATTCAATATAACAGGTTGGCTGATAAGTCCCCGGTCTAACAAAGAAAAACACATTTTTTTTTGTCAAAATTCGTTTTTATTATTCAACATAGTTCCCTTCAAGAGCGATACAACGATTATAGCGACCTTCCAATTTTTGATTTGTGTTTTTTGATTGGTGGGTGGGGAAGCAATTCGAAGCCCAATTCATGAATTTTTTTGACTTGTGGCACGGTGCAACACTTTATTCTTGTTCATATGGAGCCGATTTGCCGCGATTTCGACCTTCAAACGCTCCAATAACGCCATATAATAGTCACTGTTGATGGTTTTTCAAGATAATCGATAAAAATTATTCCATGCGCATCCCAAAAAACAGAGGACATTACTTTGCCAGCGAACTTTAGAGTCTTTCCACGCTTCGGAGACGGTTCACCGGTCGCTGTCCACTCAACCGACTGTCGATTGGACTCAGGAGTGTAGTGATGGAGCCATGTTTCATTCATTGTCACATATCGACGGAAAAACTCGGGTCTATTACGAGTTATCAGCTGCAAACACCGCTCAGAATCATCAACACTTTGTTGTTTTTGGTCAAATGTGAGCTCGCGCGGCACCCATTTTGCACAGAGCTTCCACATATCCAAATATTGATGAATGATATGACAAACACGTTCCTTTGATATCTTTAGGGCCTCTTCTATCTCGATCAACTTCATTTTACGGTCATTCAAAATCATTTTGTGGATTTATTTGATGTTTTCGACGGTAACCACCTCTTTCGGGCGTCCACTGCGTTCATCGTCCTCCGTGCTCATTTCACCACGCTTGAATTTTGCATACCAATCAATTATTGTTGATTTCCCTGGGCAAGGCCGTAGCCAGTATTTTAATTCGGGGGGGGGGGGGTTCAACTTTAGAAAAAAATATTCAATAATCTCATGTGTAGAAAATTTTATTTATGCATAGGTATGGTATGTATACAATATTTTTATAATATTAAATTGAGCCGAAGGGCTTTTTGGGCAGCAAGTAAATCAATTACTTCTTCAGTCGGCACATTTATTCGGCGATGAACCGACATTAATGCCAATCCATTGAGTCTACTCTCGCTAGTCGAATTTCTAAGATACGTCTGTAATCTCTTCATTGTTGAAAATGAACGTTCGGATGAGCACGTACACACAAAAAAATTTCACGAAAATTTTTCCAATTAAAATTTTAATTGTGTTTTAAAAAATATTCAATTAAAAATTTAATTGATTTAACAAATTTTTTAATTGAAGTAAAAATCAATCACAAAAATAATAGTATCAACTAATTTTTTAATTGGATCAATTAACTTTTTAATTGACCTTCAATTAATTTTTTAATTGATACTATCATTTCTGTGATGGAAGACATTTCAATTAAAAATTAATTGGATCAATTAATTTCGTGATTGAATCAGAAAAAAATTTTTTTCAATACTTTTTCACCCCGGTCAGTACCGTAGTACCCCCGCGAATGATTTAGTACCTTTTGTGTAGACATTTTTGAGTCAATATCAGATTTATGGTACAATAGCTTTGACAAAATATTTTAATATTTTGAGAAAGTCTTTATCAACCTTATTTGCTAATAGTCTTTTACAAATATGGCAAAACAGACATGTTCATGTGGGAAAAAGTCTCGATTTTGTAAAAGACATAGTCAAAAACAGGATTTTATTGAACTTCAAGAATGTTTTAGTCGAAAAAAGAATGCGATTCTATATTATCGATTTTTTATTTCGGTAGAAAATGTTGTCAAAATTTTATTTCTATATAGAAATATAGAATTTTGTCAAAATTTTTTTTCAATTGAAAAGTTTGTAAAAATTTTATTTCTATAGGAAAATTTTGCAAAATTTTATTTCTATAGAAAAAATTTTGCAAAATTTTTTTCTATAGAATTTTTTTGCAAAATTTTATTTCTATAGAAAATTTTTGCAAAATTTTATTTATATAGAAAATTTTTGCAAAATTTTATTTATATAGAAAATTTTGTCAAAATTTTATTTTCTTTAAAATTCGGTCTCTTGACAATAATCTTCCAGTAAAATTTTTGTTGAAATTTAGTAAAAAGTACCTTTCCGCTCAAAAAAATACCTTTTTTGTACTTTCTTAAAAATTGTATTTTCCATCCCTGAGTAACTGGCAAAGTGACCAAAATTTTTAAAAGAATATGCACGTTTGGAGATATCTCTTTATTGCACTCTCCAAGTGCTTCCATCGCTGAATTAGGCAGGTTCTTTTCGCAGGTTCTGCGCCATTTCATTTACACATGTGTGTTTGGCTGTTTCGTTGTTGTTGCTATGGCCAAACAAAGCGAGTCATGTTCACAAAAATAACAACAAACACACATAAAAAGCAGAAATACATTTTTCAAAAATGAAATTTGTGGTGCGAGAACAAAAACAATTTGTTTTTTTCGACCGTCGTTTGACGGGCTTTTCAACTAGTATTCTATGATTTGTGCAAGTTTTATAGGTAAGCGTTTTTCAAAATAAAACCTATGCAGCTAAAAATATATATTTCTTTATATAAAAATATTCATTCATTTCGGGGGGGGGGGTTTGATCCCCTCATCCCCCCCCCCCCTGAATACGGCCTTGTCCCTGGGGCAGGATCCGGAAACTCATTATCAAGCCAAGTTTTTATTTCCACCGTATTTTTCCCTTCAGAAAACAGTATTTTATCAAAACACGAAATTCCTTTTTTCCATTATTTTCACAATAACAAAAGTTGCTTCACAAAAGACGCTCTATCTCACAAACTAATTGACTTACAGACGTTAAATTTTGACACGAATCATTTTAAGGTTGGTACTATATAAAAATAATATGCATTTAATACTAGCGACGCCATCTATGTGTCAGACCGGGGACTTATCTGCCAACCTGTTATGACATAATTATCGCCCTTGTGACCATTGCTCTGTTCCCCGTTGCAATATGTGTCTCCAGTTGTCATTCATACAAATCATTTCGTGTGACTTCTATGGGCCTAATGTTCTCCAGCTACACTACAAGTAGAAATTATGAAATCTTGGCCTTAGGAAATTATTTTTTTACAGTGTAGCACAGTGTAATTTTAATGAGAAAGCGACACAAATCGGAAACGTTTATTTCTTCACTGCAAAACCTCCAAAGCAACAAAGCACAGAACTCAAGAATGCAGAAAATTGTTGCTCCGATTAAAGTCACACATTAAAGCATCAACATAAAAAACAAAACAACAAATGGGATGGTTAGAGTTTTGATTAAATTACCCAACAAACAATTCAAGACAATAAATAAACAAACAAAAGTTGGCGAAGCAACAACAATCACAACATTGTCAACCAATAAAAGCACCAAACAAAAAGCACACACGAATATATCGTTCCACCAATAACAGGGACATAAAATCAAGCATCCTGTAAATGACAGGCACTTGAAAAACAAACGAAATCTCGCATATGAAGAGACTCTCTTGTTACAAAAACAAAAAGGAGCACGTGGGCTAGATACGTGTTTTGCTTTTGGCTTGAGGTCTTTTTTCGTCATCATTTCAATTTGTCAGAAATATGAAGACTGACGAAACGGTGATATACACTAAACCTTCTTTTATCCCCCGAAAAAAAACATATGAGGAGTAATAAAGTAAATTACCACCAAAGTTCTTGGGAATAGGAAGGAAGAAACAAAATTACGGAAAGAAAAACAAATAAGCCCAAACCATTGCATTTTGGGGTGGGTTAGTCGCCTACGATGCTATTGTGTAGCATTTCGTTATTTCGTTTTTTTTTTTGTGAGCCACTGTAAAACACTTGAAGACTTTAATGTGGAATAGACTTTCAATTCAAAAATAAAGAATCCTCAAATTAAATCTCGGGCTACGTACTTCCTCCCCCATACAATGTCTAGATGCTTATAACATTGTACTGTCGATGGGGGAAGAGGGCCCCATTTAGGGCCTACACAAACAAGTTTTTTTCTGATTCAATCACGAAATTGATTGATTAATCAATTAATCACAGAAATGACAGTATCAATTAAAAAAGATAAATTGAAGATCAAGTAAAAAATTAATTGATCCTATTAAAAAATTAATTGATACCATTAATTTTTGTGATTGATTTTTGTTTCAATTAAAACATTTATTGAATCAATTAAATTTTTAATTGAATATTTTTCAAAACTCAATTAAGAATTTAACGGGAAACATTTTCGTGATTTTTTTTTTTTGTGTATATAAATAAGAGGTTGAGACATTATAAAGAAGGAAACTGAATAAGTCATATCTAAAGCATAATTTCCACCGAGATACTTCATTTCAAAAATCTACTAGCAAAGAAAATTCAAGCAAAGTTTCAACGGAAAACGGGAAATTCTTTTTTTTTTTTACAAACAGCGCACATTACAAAAATGTATAATTTGAATTCATCGCAGTTGCTTTTGTTATAAAATTATTTCATTTTTTCACATGAAAAATGTTAGGAGAACGTAAATATAATAAGTTTATAATCTTTGCTTTTTTTATTAAATTTGGGACACAAATTTTATAATTTTGCATCTCTCCGTTAACCTCGACGTATTTCTTTGAACTAACATCGCCTTTTATGTAAAAGTAAAGAAAGAAATCATCCTTAAATTAACGGAAATATTGAATCTTTAGATTTGTGATAAAAACGCTTCAAATATAGGCTAAGACTTGTTTTGAGCATTTAGCAACATAGGTTTAAAGTTTTTTTTTTTTTTGGAATTAACAAAACAATTTTTTAATTTAAAGTAGCCGTTATGATTTTGATTAAAAAAATCTTTATTTTAAAGAAATCGCATCTCTGGCTCTGAATCAATACCAAAATCCTTAAGGGAAGATAAAAATCTTTGGATCCAACTAAAGTTTTTTTCAGTATAATTGGTTTTACCGTACTGTGGACCAGAAAAAATACAATTTCATTCCACCCAAGGCCCATTCTCATCCCCATATAAACTTCACTTCCCTACTGAAAAGATCCAGAATCTCAAAAGCTATAGTCATAGAGATAATAATGCTGCTTCGCCCGTGGATATACTTGGGGAGTACTTAAGAGTCATTTAAGAAAATTAAGAAACATACAAATAAATAAATACGTACTCGTATTCATATCACTGATTGTATGCCGCCTCAATGGTGGCCATTAGTCTTTTTGGTCTCCTTCCCATCATACAAATCCAATGGGGACGATTTTGTTTATTTATTATGACATAAAGTGGTCGGCGGTCATAGATACAGAGGGGAGAAGACAATTGATTTACTGAAGATTATAATTAAATTTGTGGCTTCTCTCAATAACGAGATAGAAAATAAATACTAAGAAAAATATATGGCAACTTCCAAATGCTCGAAGTCGAACATGAAAATGAAGAATATTTCAGACAAACCTAGATAAGTGGTCTACATCAAGTTCTGGGAATTCCATTGATCTGGGAATTAGTTATTATTATAATTATTTTTTAAAAACTGTAGTTTAAATTGCTTTAAATGTTTATATTTCTCAAAAGCCATTCAAGTCGATTTAGCCTATTACAAAATTAATGTTTACAAATGAAACAAAAACAGATTATCATAAAACTTGACACAATAGTGATGAATTAAACTCGATGTGATACCTATAGAAGATCTACATATTGATTATTTGACACCATATAGTTTATCTTTTATAGCAAAATGTGTAACAAAATTCATCAGTCAATCAATCTTCATTCATCTTTAACTTATAAAGTTTTTTGGAGGAATGAATAAATTTGCATTGATAATTAACAAATGTGAATGTCTTTTCGAAATTATTCAGTGAATGTCTTAAATAATTCCAAGTTCAAATTTTTGTGAATATTGATATGTGATATTAAAATAATTTTTACCATCTATGATTTAAGAGATCTCATGTGGTGTATACTGATTTATGGTATTGAGACAAAAAAGTACATTAATTTGGTAAGAGTGAAATAAATCCTAGCACCTTAAGACATTTATTAATTAGTTCACACCTTTTTGGAAGCAGATTTATTTATATTATTGTTTTCTTGGTTTAGAAAGAAATCCATTTTATACACCCAAGTAGAAAACTATTCAGTGTATAAAATTACGATTTTTCTGAAGAAATAAAATATTGACAAAAATTTCCATAGAAATAAAATGTTGACAAAACTTTCTATAGAAATAAAATTTTGACAAAATTTTCTATAGAAATAACATTTTGACAAAATTTTCTATAGAAATAACATTTTGACAAAAGTTTCTTTAGAAATAAAATGTTGATAAAATTTTCTATAGAAATTAAATTTGTACAAAATTTTTTATAGAAATAAAATTTTTACAAAATTTTCTATAGAAATAAAATTTTGACAAAAATTTCTATAGAACTAAAATTTTGTCAAAATTTTTTATAGATATAAAATGTAGACAAAATTTTCAATAGAAATAAAATTTGGACAACATTTTCTATAAAAATAAAATTTTGACAAAAATTTCTATAGAAATAAATTTTGATAAAATTTTCTATAGAAATAAAATTTTGACAAAAATTTCTAAAGAAATAAAGTTTTGACAAGATTTTCTATAGAAATAAATTTTTACAAAATTTTCTATAGAAATAAAATTTTGACAAAAATTTGTACACAATTTTCAATAGAAATAAAATTTGGACAAAATTATCAATAGAAATAAAATTTGGACAAAATTTTCTATAGAAATAAAATTTTGATAACATTTTCTATAAAAATAAAATTTTCTATAGAAATAAAATTTTGATAAAATTTTCTATAGAAATAAAACTTTTACAAAATTTTCTATAGAAATAAAATTTTGACAAAATTTTCTATAGAAATAAAATTTTGACAAAATTTTCTATAGAAATAACATTCTGACAAAATTTTCTATAGAAATAAAATTTTGACAAAAATTTCTATAGAAATAAAATTTTGACAAAATTTTCTATATAAATAAAATTTTGATAAAATAAAATTTTGACAAAATTTTCAATAGAAATAAAATTTGGACAAAATTTTTAATTGAAATAGAATTTGGACAAAATTTTCTATAGAAATAGAATTTTGTCAAAATTTTCTATAGAAATAAAATTTTGATAAAATTTTCTATAGAAATAAAATTTTGATAAAATTTTCTATAGAAATCCAATTTTGATAAAATTTTCTATAGAAATTAAATTTTGATAAAATTATCTATAGAAAAAATAAAATTTTCTATAGAAATAAAATTTTTACAAAATTTCCTATAGAAATAAAATTTTGACAAAATTTTCAATAGAAATAAAATTTTGACAAAATTTTCTATAGAAATAAAATTTTGACAAATTTTTCTATAGAAATAAAATTTTGACAAAATTGTGTATAGAAATAAATTGTGAGAAAATTTTCTATAGAAATAAAATTTTGTCAAAATTTTCTATAGAAATAAAATTTTGACAAAAAATTTTATAGAAATAAAATTTTGATAAAATTTTCTATAGAAATAAAATTTTGATAAAATATTCTATACAAATAAAATTTTGACAAAAATTTCTATAGAAATAAAATTTTGACAAAACTTTCTATAGAAATGAAATTTTGACAAAACATTCTATAGAAATAAAATTTTGACAAAATTTTCAATAGAAACAAATTTGGACAAAATTTTCTATAGAAATAAAATTTTGACCAATTTTCTATAGAAATAAAATTTTGACAAAATTTTCGATAGAAATAAAATGTGGACAAAAATTTCTTTAGAAATAAAATTTTGACAAAATTTTCTATAGAAATCAAATTTGGATAAAATTTTCTATAGTAATAAAATGTTGATAAAATTTTCTATAGAAATAAATTTTGACAACATTTTCTATAGAAATAAAATTTTGACAAAATTTTCTAAAGAAATAAAATTTTGAAAAAATTGTCTCTAGAAATAAATTTTGACAAAATTTTCTATAGAAATAAAATTTTGACAAAAATTTCTATAGAAATTTTGACAAAAATTTCTAAAGAAACAAAATTTTGACAAAACTTTCTATAGAAATAAAATTTTCTATAGAAACAAAATTTGGACAAAATTTTCTATAGAAATAAAATTTTGACAAAATTTTCTATAGAAATAAAATGTTGACAAAATTTTCTATAGAAATAAAATTTTGACAAAATTTTCTATAGAAAAAAATTTTGACAAAATTTTCTATAGGAATAAAATTTTGACAAACATTTCTATAGAAATAAAATTTTGACAAAAATTTCTAAAGAAATAACATTTTGACAAAATTTTCTATAGAAATAAAATTTTCTATAGAAATAAAATTTGGACAAAATTGTCTATAGAAATAAAATTTTCTATAGAAATAAAATTTTGAAAAAACTTTCTATTGAAATAAAATTTTGACAACATTTTCGATAGAAATAAAATTTGGAAAAAATTGTCAATAGAAATTAAATTTGGACAAAAAATTCAATAAAAATAAAATTTGGACAAAATTTTCTATAGAAATAAAATTTCGACAAAATTTTCTACAGAAATAAAATTTTGATAAAATCTTCTGTAGAAATAAAATTTTGACAAAACTTTCTATTGAAATAAAATTTTGAAAAAGTTTTCTATAGAAATAAAATTTGGACAAAATTTTGTATAGAAATAAAATTTTGTCAAAATTTTCTATAGAAATAAAATTATGACAAAAATTTCTATAGAAATAAAATTTTGACAAAATTTTCGATAGAAATAAAATTTGGACAAAATTTTCAATAGAAATAAAATTTGGACAAAATTTTCAATAGAAATAAAATTTGGACAAAATTTTCTATTGAAATAAAATTTTGACAAAATTTTCGATAGAAATAAAATTGTGACAAAATTTTCTATAGAAATAAAATGTTGACAAAATTTTCTATAGGAATAAAATTTTTACAAAACTTATAAAAATTTGACAAATTTTTCTATGGAAATAAAATTTTGTTAAATTATCTTTAGAAATAAAATTTTGACAAAAATTTTCAATAGAAATAAAATTTTGACAAAAATTTTCAATAGAAATAAAATTTTGACAAAAATTTCAATAGAAATAAAATAAATCCCTAGAAATAAAATTTGGACAACATTTTCTATAGAAATAAAATTTTGACAAAATTTTCTATAGAAATAAAATTTATACAAAAATTTCTATAGAAATAAAAGTTCTACAAAATTTTCTATTGAAATAAAATTGCACAAATCGATCCCCAAAGATTTAACTTTAAGGAGGAAAAAAAATGCATAATTATTATTTCATCATTGTAGTTATTTATAGACTCCGCATGAACTAATTTACAATTTACTTGACAATTCGCAATCCATTATGGAGGGTACATAAGATTCCGCGTGGACGAACTTTCAACCAGATATAATTGTTCCATCTCATATCATAGTGGTTGGAAGTGAACATGCCTATCGTAGGGCTTTGGTATATTACGAGATACGGCACTAAAAAAATCTCATTACAGATAATTATGGGTTATAACGACAATTAAAGTTTTATTTTACAAAAAATGACAATATATATTTTCAAAACACTAACATTACCATACACAAATAAATATTCAAAGAAATGAATACGTATGGCTAATGACGGTCATAAACAATAAACAAATACTAAAAAAATGTAATAATTGTTTGTGGAATAAACATAGGAACGAAAAATGCCAAAGCAGAAGCTGAGACTCTCAACAAAATGTTCCAAATAATTAGCAATTAAAAATATTAGACAATTTTAGTGGAAGTATTGAGATTTCACCCATTGTAAATGATTATGGTAGGGTAGTATGGAAATAAACAAGAAAGAAACAGGCACTCAACTCAGCCAAAACGAACCTCATATAGTATTCACCCTGAATTTTGATTCTTACGCTCTGCAACAGGAAATATGTTTTAATCTAGAGATCAGATTAATTTTGTAGTACAATATATAAGGTAGATGACACAGTGTCTCTGTAGAAATAATCAAATGAATAATCAAATTTCGTATATTCAAATATTTTGTGAGTCCATTGACCATTGATCATCCAATTGACTGCAAAATCGTGGTATGGAGGACCTAGAACGACCACGGACTTTTTAATGATTTTTAATTGTAATTTAATTTTTGAAGTTATATCTTGAATGTATTATTCCAAGCATAGTGGACAACATTGTTATCAATTCGAATCTCACTGTTAAGTCATTTGTGATCTTGGCTGGAAGACCACAATGAAAATCATGGTAATTTCATTTCATTCACAGTTCATATAAATATTTAAACATTTAAACATTTCATTAGGGCCATTGTAGATTGTAATTTACGAAAGTGATAACGACCGACCAGCATTGTCTATAGCAAGCGACTGTGTCGGATCTATTTATTTGTCTTTTGGTTTTTTCTGAGGTTTCAAATTCATTCACTTTCCATTTCATTTTGGATGCTTCAATTGCAACAATAGTGGTGGTAGTCGCAGTAGTTGCGTCTATTCAATGTTGAACTTCCCCCTTTTTTTGGGGTATGTAGTATTTCAACAAAATTTATAGTTTTTTAATTTCTATTTTTTCATTTTGTTTGGTTTATTTTTTTCCACTGCATTTTTATGGTTTGTATTTAATGATTTTATTTCGTAATTGAACTTTCCTAGTTGGTCGATATGTTTTGGTTCGATTCGATTATTCCACTTGAAACGCAAAGCCAGGGAATGGGATGAATGGGTGAGCTGGTATGATAAGTATATTAGTACTGCAAACGATACTATATTCAGAAATATTGAAATGTTTTTCGAGCGCCATAGTATACACTGAGAAATATATGTGATATTGGATATTTTCATCTAATATAGTATTAGTCCCCGGTCTGACACATAGATGGCGTCGCTAGTAATAAATACATATTATTTTTATATAGTACCAACCTTCAAATGATTCGTGTCAAAATTTGACGTCTGTAAGTCAATTAGTTCGTGAGATAGAGCGTCTTTTGTGAAGCAACTTTTGTTATTGTGAAAAGATGGAAAAAAAGGAATTTTGTGTTTTGATAAAATACTGTTTTCTGAAGGGAAAAAATACGGTGGAAGCAAACACTTGGCTTGATAATGAGTTTCCGGACTCTGCCCCAGGGAAATCAACAATAATTGATTGGTATGCAAAATTCGAGCGTGGTGAAATGAGCACGGAGGACGGTGAACGCAGTGGACGCCCGAAAGAGGTGGTTACCGACGAAAACATCAAAAAAATCCACAAAATGATTTTGAATGACAGTAAAATGAAGTTGATCGAGATAGCAGAGGCCCTAAAGATGTCCAAGGAACGTGTTGGTCATATCATTCATCAATATTTGGATATGCGGAAGCTCTGTGCAAAATGTGTGCCGCGCGAGCTCACCTTTGACCAAAAACAACAACGTGTTGATGATTCTGAGCGGTGTTCGCAGCTGTTAACTCGTAATACACCCGAGTTTTTCCACCGATATGTGACAATGGATGAAACATGGCTCCATCACTACACTCCTGAGTCCAATCGACAGTCGGCTGAGTGGACAGCGACCGGTGAACCGTCTCCGAAGCGTGGAAAGACTCAAAAGTCCGCTGGCAAAGTAATGGCCTCTGTTTTTTGGGATGCGCATGGAATAATTTCTTCGATTATCTTGAGAAGAGAAAAAACCATCAACAGTGACTATTATATGGCGTTATTGGAGCGTTTGAAGGTCGAAATCGCGGCAAAACGGCCCCATATGAAGAAGAAAAAAAGTGTTGTTCCACCAAGACAACGCACCGTGCCACAAGTCATTGAGAACGATGGCAAAAATTCATGAATTGGGCTTTGAATTGCTTCCCCACCCACCGTTTTCTCCAGATCTGGCCCCCAGCGACTTTTTTTGTTCTCAGACCTCAAAAGGATGCTCGCAGGGAAAAAAATTGGCTGCAATGAAGAGGTGATCGCCGAAACTGAGGCCTATTTTGAGGCAAAACCGAAGGAGTACTACCAAAATGGTATCAAAAAATTGGAAGGTCGTTATAATCGTTGTATCGCTCTTGAAGGGAACTATGTTGAATAATAAAAACGAATTTTGAAAAAAATGTATTTTCTTTGTTACACCGGAGACTTATCAGTCAATCTGGAACGACGGAGAAGGACAACTTCTTCTTGCCTGATTATTTTTGAAATTTTGAAAAGTTTTCCTCTATTCTAGAAATTTGCAGGGTAGGTAGAAAGAGAGGAAAGAAGAGTTTTCTTTTCTGAGGAACGAAATTTTACACCAACAAAGTTTTCTTTTGACATTAAAAATATTTCTTTTAAAGCAAATAAAAATATCATAGACAATCGTTGAATCGCTTATCACAAATTCGGGTTTATTTGCTCTAAAAAAAAATACATTCTAAGAAATGGGAATTTCGTTTATCTAAAATTTCGTTCAGGAGGAAAGTACTTCTTCTTTGGGTGTAAGTATGTTACTTAATGTTTTGATATTTGCTTTGGAGGGAAAGCTCCTTCTTAAAAAATTTAAATTCCCAGCAAAAGATAATTATAAAATTGGAAGCACTTAAATATCAGTGTTCATACTGTAAGCACTACTATTCTGCGCAAAATTGTAAGTGCAGAATTCAGCGCTACTTCCTCTAAAGGGGTAAGTAAGTTCTTTGTTTACAGCGGGCGACGCACTTAATATTTTTTTTTAGAACGTTCGACAAAAAATTGTTAAAATATGGAAGTGCTGAAATTAGCGCAATTTCGTTGCACTTGAGTAAGCTGGTGCTTCCTCTTTCGCTTAACAAGTTGCACTTCTGTAAGCAGGAGCTTTTTGTGTGTGTGTTTTTTTTTTACCACGACTCCTTACGAACGAACGATTTTGTGCGAATAGATACTAGTAAAACTAAATCAGTTGATGTATTGTGTTTGTATTGTTTTGTGTTCTCTTGTTTTTTGTAATGTTGAATTTAATTCTAGGTAAGAATATCTCATGCGGCAACGCGGACCGGGTCCAGATAGTATAATTATAAAAAAGGGGGACTGTTACACTGAATTCCTCGCAGAGGTAAGCGCTGATTGACTTTGACTTCCCTTACAAAGCTGCTGAAAATTCAGCAGGTTTTTTGCTGGGATTGACATCTATTGACAGACAACGTAGAAGGTATCTTATTTTCCGGTATGAATCGGATCACCCGTTTCCGAGCTTACCTTTCTTTTTCTTCCGTGTATTGAGAAGTTCCGCTAAATTCCTTCGAATTACCTACTTCAAACCGATTCTTGTAATAAAATTTTTGTAAGTGGACATTGGCAAGAAACCTTGTAGTTATGAGGAAAATATCTTGAGTACGCACACCGTTCTACATTACCCCCATGAACGTGATTATATTCAAATCTCATTGTAGTTTTTGAATCGATAGTACGCAAGTAATCGATGCGACCTATATTCAACGCCCGGCATGCGTGCATATATGCCAGTCAGCCTGACTCTTAGCTATGGCTATGATGGTACTATGGTTTTTGCCTTTGCCCCGGTTCGACGCTTTTACATTTCCATAGACATAAATGTAATGTAATTACATATGGACTGAAAGGTGGATACTTGTACCACTGCTGGTGCTTCGGCTCGTTATATTGCATTTTGTAGTTTTGCTTTTTTATTTTGGATGCTCCTCGAAGTCTTTAACGTCTAGAATTGATTATGGAACTGAGAGCGGCATAATGTTTATGCTACTTTTATGCCCATAGTTTTCCATATTATGCAGTGAAGCAGGCTATTTGGAGTGACCAGATCTAATGAAATGCAAACAAAATGCAATTTGAATGGAAATTTGGAAAACACACACTTTATTGACATATCAAACACGTTAGGCTTTATGCTAATTTGTCACGATTTATGCAAAAGTTTTCAATATGCACCGTCCTTGAGTGTACTTTAGAGATTTTAAGGTTCAAGAGCATTTGTAAACGAGCGAGAGTATATCCTCTATTGTAATTAGTTGTGCTTTTCATTGCATGTGAAGTATTTTTGAAAGTGTATCTAAACACTTGGCTTGAATGGGGTTTATGGAATTTTAAAGCGATTTTAAGGAAGATGTCATTCGCCACGTGGTTTGAAATACCAAAAGTCAATACAACTAAAGTGCTACCACATAAGATTTACATGAAGTATTTACAAGAGATATAAGACAAGTATATACGGCCGTACCTCCAAAGTTTTTAGAGCAATATTTCGATGTGTTGCAAACGGAATGACAAAGTTAATATAGCCCCCATCCTTTGGTGGAGGGAGGGAGAATCGATGTTTTCGAAAATTTTTCTTTAAAAACAAATTAAAAAGTTTGGAGACAATCATTTATTTGTTTATAAGAAAGAAAAAATTCGTTTATCTAAAATTTCGCTGCGGAGGAAAGCGTTTTCTCTTTGGTTGTACTTCAATTGTCGTATGATCGCAAAAACTATACCAGTCTTGTTGGGTTACATTGAAATTCACTTTGATGATTACTCCCAGTTGAATGGGATAGAAATCTGGTCTTTAATCTTAATATTGAAAATTCTTTTCCTTCTCTGGGTGTAAGTAAAATAGTTTTCACTTTGCAAATTGCAACACTAGTGTTGCCCTATCCTGAAATATAAAAAGGCAACCTTCTTATTAGTTGGGAATTTTATTTTTGTTTTTGGAAAATTAATAAAGAATCTTTCTCCTTTGATGGCCACTATAAAAATGTCCGCACCGTCGATTGATGGGTCACTCTCTGGTGCCCCGAAAACTGCTACGATAAATTGAGAAGAATCGTTAATGTTGAATTGATAGACCTTCGAAATAGCTAAAGCAGTGGCTCTCTCCGTAAAATTGTTTCAACCTTGGGGACATCCGGAGCAGTGTTGAGCACTTTACAAATTCGAAAGACTTTTTATATCGATAATAGACAAAACATGATTTTTTCACTTGTGCAGACCGGAGATCACGAAACAGTCGAAACTATGAAATAAGGACAAAGCTCTTCGGAAGAAGACGGCAACAGCGCCACAGGCAGGATAAATTATGATCACCATTTTCTGTGATTCACATTGACCACCCGAAGAAGAGAAAATACCACAGGGCTTTACTATGTCTAATTATTGTACTGAGTCACAGCTCTGCCTTACAATTGAGATCACTGTTGCCACTTGGCACAAGTCAAAAAAATCTACCAAAATTTGATGAAATCATTTCCAAAAATCTACCAAACTTAAATAATCTTATTTTGAAGTTTTGGTAAAATTTTTGTCATAATTTTAATTTTATAGAAAATTTTGCAAAATTTGATTTCTATAGAAAATTTTGTCAACAATTTATTTCTATACAAAATTATTGCAAAATTTTATTTCTATAGAAAATTTTTATTTCTTTAAAAAAATTTTGTCAAATTTTATTTTATAGGAAATTTTTTCAAAATTTCATATCTATAAAAAATTTTTGCAAAATTTTATTTCTATAGAAAATTTTTTAAAAATTTTATTTCCATAGAAAATTTTGTCAAAATTTGATTTCTATAAAAAGTTTTGTCAAAATTTGATTTCTATAGAGAATTTTGTCAAAATTTGATTCCTATAGAGAATTTTGTCAAAATGTTATTTCTATAGAAAATTTTGTCAAAATTTTATTTTTATTGAAAAATTTTAAAAAATTTTATTTCTATAGAAAATTTTGTCAAAATTTGATTTCTATAGAAAATTTTGTCAAAATTTGATTTCTATAGAAAATTTTGTCAAATTTTATTTTATAGGAAATTTTTACAAAATTTTATATCTATAGCAGATTTTTGCAAAATTTTATTTCTATAGAACATTTTGTCAACATTTTATTTCTATAGAAAATTTTTGCAAACTTTTATTTCTATAGAAAATTTTGCAAAATTTTATTTCTATAGAAATTTTTTGTTTCTTTAAAAAAAATATTGTCAAATTTTATTTTATAGGAAATTTTTTCAAAATTTTATTTCTATAAAAAGTTTTGTCAAAATTTTATTTCTTTAGAAAATTTTGTCAAAATTTGATTTCTATAGAGAATTTTGTCAACATTTTATTTCTATAGAAAATATTTGCAAAATTTTACTTCTATAGAACATTTTGTCAACATTTTATTTCTATAGAAAATTTATACAAAATTTTATATCTATAGAAAATTTTTGCAAAATTTTATTTCTATAGAAATTTTTGCAAAATTTTATTTTTATAAAATTTTTGGCAAATTTTTTAATTCTTTAGAAAAATTTTGCAAAATTTTATTTCTATAGAAAATTTTTGTCAAAATTTGATTTCTATAGAAAATGTTTGTCAAAATTTTATATCTATAGACAATTTTTGTAAAATTGTATTTTATAGAAAAATTTTGCAAAATTTTATTTCTTTAGAAAATGTTGCTAAATTGTATGTAAGAAATTTTTATTTCTACCAAAAATTGAAAATCTACCAAAACATCAAGAATTCTACCAATCTACCAAACAGTAAAAACTCGACCATTCTCGGTAGAATTCTACCAACAATGGCAACCGTGATTGGGATACCATTTGGTGCTAATTTTTCACCCAATGCGATCTCTTTTTGTTTCCTATCTTTAAAAGGACACTTGCGATGTTTCTGTTCATTGAGGAAACTTTTACTTTTTTGTATTGTCAATTATATTATTAGTCAAAATAGTCGAAGTAGAGCTTTTGTGATATTCAAATTCAACTAATCGGCTTTTAATTTAATAAAATAATAATTTTGAAAGTCGAATTTTTATATTGGCCAGAATCCAATAATTGACTTTTAACGAAAAAGTCGACAATGAAGTTCAAGGAGAATGTGATGCAAGTATTTATATGGTAACTCCGAGAGTATCTGTATGCACAAATCAAAAAGTATAAAAAGTCGAAAAATTCGAAAAATCGGTTTTAGCAAATTTTAAAAAAGTTCAAAAGTCAACTTTTCCACATTGACAAAAAAACAGAAAAAAAAATACTTTTTGATTCTGATTGGAATTCATTATCGAGTCCAGTTTGCAATGTCAGGAATCGAATATTGCGCTTTGTGAATACTGAAGAAATCTTCTGTGGGTGGTTTCAAAAGCGTTAGCAAAATATTTCTAACGTGGATGTGTCATTGGACCCCTTTTGGATATATGTATTTATGAGTGCTTTATGGTTATCCCTACATAAACCTACGAAACCTTTCACTAAACTCTGGTCACCTTCTGCATTGGGCACAATTGAATCTAATGAAGATTCAACTAATGACTGCTCTCATGGTTCAGTTAACGAATGACTAATATTTTTGCCACTACTTAGGTTACGTCGACTTGGATGGCAACGGTAAGCAAAATAGGTTGTACACATTTAGAGTCTTTCACAAAAGCTAATGTCGTTTGATGCCTGCATTCGAATTGAGGTTATGGGCTTGCAGAGAGTGAAGCCACCGTAAGTGTTTCTTATTGTGTTTATGTGGTTGATGAGGTTTATGGGTACCTACTATGGACTGGAACACTGGCACATCCAGTGTGCCAAGTCGATCCATATGCCCCGCTACATATGCGGAACTTTGGAAGGAGCATAGACTAACCTCCCCACCATTGACCCATGATGTATATGTTTGTTAGAGGGGATGGGGACATTTTTACAGCCCACATTATGGTCCCTTTCTCTTCATTGTCGCTTCAATGCTGAACACACACACACTCTAAGGTTTACGGTCCAATGTAGTTAAATGCATTCATTACTCCATGGATGCAGGCAAAAAAGAAGCTAGAAAACCAACTGAGCAGTCATATATCAAATCCATATGCCGTGATTTGTATGTAGAGTTTTTCCTTGTGACTTGGTCTCCTCGAATGACACATTTGCCTTTGCTTTGTAAATTAATAAATAATCAAGATCGGAGCCATTTGATATATGACAGTGTTTTAACAGTGACCGCATCGGATCAGTGCCATAAGTCATTTGTAAAGCAGATTTTCCGATGTAATCGACGTTTCATTTATGAACAAGAGCCAACTAACAGTCAATATGCTTCTTACCATCGACAGAAAATAAGATGTAAAAATTGTTCATCGAATATGAGTTGGAATACTGAGTTCCTCATGGGGTTTGTCATATTTCTAAAATGTATTTATATTTGTTAATATTCTAAATTTCGTTTAAGTTATAATAATAATAGCAAGTTCATATTCATGAAAATGTGCTTATGAGTGATATCATAAATACAACTTTTTTCTTCATTTTTATACACTGTTCCACACTGTGGAACAAGGTACACCCAGGCACCCTGTAGACCGATCTCCCGATGTGACTTCTGCGGCTTTTAGTTACCCTAATTTTTCTTCGATTTGCCTGAAATTGGAAATCAAGAGACTCTTTGGGTACCCACACTCAAAAAAAGTTTACTTGGATCAAAAAATGTTGATCTTCTCATAAAGATTTTGGCTCCGAGCCAAAGATGCGGCTTAAAAACCTATCTGACCTTAAATCTAAGATCAAGAAAATTAAAATTGGGATTCAGATCTCATTTATTGAATTTTCATTTTCTTTTCGCGGTATATTAATAAAGCTATTTACGTGCAAACAATTGCCACCTTAAAAAATCCGAATTATAACGGATACCTCAAAATAACAAATGTTTTCTTAATTCCACAAAAAAAAACTTTAAATCAAAAGATACTAAATCCTAAAAATAAGACTTAGTCTATATTTGAAGCGTTTTTATCTTAAATCTAAAGATTCAATATTTCAGTTAATTTAAGCACGATTTCTCTAAATCAAAAATGTGTTTCTTTACTTTAAGGAAAATTTTCCTTAGTTCAAAGAGATATTAATTTTACGGAGGGACGCAAATTTATAAATTGTATGTCCTAAATTCAATGTAAACAAGTATATACGGCCGTAAGTTCGGCCAGGCCGAAGTTTATGTACCCTGCGCCATGGATTGCGTAGAAACTTATAATGAAGACTGTTATCCACAACCGAATTACTGGGGTTGCAGTTTCACTTGCCGATGGCAAGGCATCTTAAAACTTCCTAACACCGTCTTCTAAATTGCAAGGTAGTCCATATGTGGTATATATTAAACTAAAAAAGGCCGATTAAATACGTATATAATTAAGTTCCAAAATTTTCTATAGAAATAAAATTTGGATAAAAGATTCTATAGAAATAAAATTTTGACAAAATAAATTTTTGAAAACATTTTCTATAGAAATAAAATTAGGACAAAATTTTCTATAGAAATAAAATTTTAACAAAATTTTCTATAGAAAAAATAAAATTTTGTCAAAATTTTTTTATAGAAATAAAATTTTGTCAGAATTTTCTATAGAAAACAAAATTTTGACAAAATTTTCTATAGAAATAACATTTTGACAAAATTTTCTAAAGAAATAAAATTTGACAAAATTGTCTATAGGAATAAAATTTTGACAAAATTTTCCATAAAAATCCAATTTTGACAAAAATTTTTATAGAAATAAAATTTTGGCAGATTATTTTTGGCTCGAGTGGCAACCATATATATAACTAAAGACGGCTATATATAACTATAGACCTATATGGACCAATTTTGGCATGGTTATTAGCGGCCATATACTAACACCACGTTGCAAATTTCAACCGGATCGGATGAATTTTGCTTCCCCAAGATGCTCCGGAGATCACATCTGGGGAACGGTTTATATGGGGGCTATATATAATTATGGACCGATATGGACCAATTTTTTTTTTTTTTTTTTTTTTTTTTTAATTCAAATTTATTAATGCCTTCTATCACTATTTTGATATTTACATTATTCTGGGTGTTAATTCTATAATATATCTTTACCATGGTGCTCACCCATTGGTGAGCCCACATTTACCTAATTACAGATTCAAATTAATTTATTAATTTAGTAAAACAAAGTAGATGTAAATTTTTAAACGAGATCTTGTGGCGCTCTTCTTCGAAGCCGTGTAAAAGTTGCCGGATTTGCCATGAGGCCAGCTGCAAGAGAATTTGGGTGTGTTTCTATTCTTAATTTGTAGTTTTGTAATTGGTGTACTATTTCTTCCTCAACTGTTTTCATATTCAATTCCTCTAGTAGTCGCTTGTTCGATATGTATTGAGGTGCTCCTGATATTTTTCGCAGAGTTTTTGTCTGAAATTGTTCCAGTATTTTTATTGTAGTATTTGAAGCAGTTCCCCATAATTGGATTCCATACGTCCAAACAGGTTTTATGATACATTTGTATATAAGCAATCTATTTTCAAATGAAATTTTTGATGCCGGTCCAATAAGAAACTGCATCTTATTGACCTGTATATCGAGAGCTTTCCTTTTTGTTTTAATGTGGGTAGTCCATTTCAGTTTTTTGTCTAAATGTAAACCAAGGTATTTCACATCATCCTTCATAGGAAGTTCTATTTGATTCATGTAAACTGGGGGACAATTTCCGTGATTCAGTGTGAATGTTACATGGGTAGATTTTGATTCATTTGCTTTAATGCGCCAGCATTTTAACCACATCGACAGTTCATTCAAATAGTTTTGCAGCAAATTGCTTGCAACAGTACAGTTTTTATTTGTGGCTAAGACAGCTGTGTCGTCAGCAAATGTTCCAATAACAGCAGTTTCTGTTTGGGGAAGGTCGGCTGTAAACAGAAGGTATAAGATCGGGCCCATTACACTACCCTGGGGGACACCAGCTCTTATATGTTTCAAGTCACTCATTTCACCAGATTCATGAACATAAAACAGTCTATTTTCTAGGTATGATTTAATAAATAGGAAGTAATTTATTGGAAGAAATCTCTTAATTTTGTACAACAGGCCATCATGCCAAACTTTATCAAAAGCCTGAGAAATATCTAGAAATGCCGAGGTGCAATAGCTTTTAGATTCAAAAGCTGAATTGATTGTCTCGACCAAGCGATGTATTTGTTCTATGGTTCCATGTTTTCTCCTGAAACCAAATTGGTGATTCGGAATAATGTGTTCAGTTTCAATAATAGGCATTAACCTGCTAATAAAAAGTGTTTCCAGTAGTTTGGATAGTATGGGTAGTAGACTTATTGGACGATACGATTTTACTTGATCTACCGGTTTTCCGGGTTTTTGTATCATTATAATTTGTGCGACTTTCCACTGTGGAGGGATAAAATTACGAGTTAAACAAGCATTAAAGATGAAAGTGATGCAGTCTATGCCTTCAGTGGGTAGTTCTTTTAATATTTTTGGAGTGATTAAATCATATCCTGGTGCTTTACCAGATTTTAAGGTCTTTATTGCTTGTAGAACTTCTTTTTTGGTGAATTTCTTAATAGGTAAATCAAGTTGGTGTGTTTCAGATAGGTAAGATTGAATATAGTATGGCGTTTCCTCCGTACTATTAGGAGAAAACACATCATATAAGTGATTGGCAAAAGTCATTGCTTTTTCTAAATTACTTTTGGTCCAGGAATTGTCAGGCTTACGGATGGGATAATTTGTTTTGGGTTGGTTTTTTATATTTCTAGTGATTTTCCATAAAGAAAAATCTGTCGCCATTGTTGGACCTATGTTAGTAATTTCTTGTTCAATCTTTTTATCATTTAAATTTTTCAGTAATTGTTTAAGTTCGAAACTTGCTTTATTCAGTATACGTTTATCTTCGGGTAGTCTTGTTCGTTTCCATCGTTTTTTTGCCTTTCTCTTTTCCGATAGTTTTCTTAACACAGAATTAGAGACTTTTGGAGGGTTTTCAAAACTGTTCCTTGGTGTGGAATTCCATGATGCGTTTTGAATAACACTTATAAGGTGCTCTACGCCTCCTGTTATGTCATTTTCTGTTTTCAGTGGTATATTTTTGTTTATGGTATTACTAACTAGGTAACGAAAATTGTCCCAATTTGTTTTCTTATTGTGAAGTTTGCATTTCTGATACTCTTTGTGTTTCTGAGAATACAAGGTTAGGAAAACCGGTGAATGATCAGATGACAAGTCATGAGTTGATACACATGTTTCAGAACCCAGTGGAATACCTTTTGAGACACAGAAATCAATAAGATCTGGAGACTTGTTTAGGTCAGAGGGCCAGTAAGTCGGGGAATCAGGTGATATGGTCCTTAAATTGAGCTCCTTTATAGCCCAATATAGCTGTCTTCCTTTTGGTGTTGTTAGGCGAGACCCCCACTGAGTATGCTTGGCATTGTAATCTCCGCATGCCAGAAATTTATTTCCTAGAGTTTTGAAGTAACTAATATATTGGTCTTTTTTAATGTTATGCCGAGGTGGACTATAAATGGACGATACAGTTAAGGAGCCTTGAAGCGTTTCCACGATTATGTTTGTTGCCTGTATTTCTTCTGTGCAGTAGTGAATACCCTGGTGATAATTTATGGTCTCTTTTACTAAGATACCAGACCCACCTCGAGCTTTCCCAGATGGATGCATTACGTGGTGGAAATCATACTTTGGGATAGAAAAATGGTGTTTATGAGTAAAGTGCGTCTCTGATATGAGAAGGATATCAATTTGGTTTGATGTTAGAAATTGTTTTAGTTCTAAGGTATGTTGTGATAATCCGTTTGCGTTCCAGAATACTATTTTAAGACATTCCATCCTATATATTTGAAAGTTTCAAGGTGATATTCATAAGAAGGTTTGTCATTTGTTGCATTAATTTGTTAAGGTTGCTCAGCATTTCTTTGACTTCTGGTATTTCATTGGGTTGAAGATTTTGCAGGTTTTGTGGTTGGTTTTCAAGGTTTTGTTGATTGGTTTGCGCAAGGTCTATATTTCTTACTACATTTGAGTACGAATTATTTTCAATAACTCGTTCTTGGCTTGCAGAAGGCGTAGGATCAGTCTGTTGATTTCCTCTAGTTGGTCTAAGAGAAGGATAATATTGAGTATATATTTGTTTGTAAACAGTGCAACCTTTATAGTTAGCTGGATGGTTCCCATTGCATAGGGCGCACTTTACTTCATTTGACCAATTTTTCCGTTCACATGACTTTGACTCATGATTTCCTGCACACTTAATACATTTTGGTTTTTTTCTACAATATGATTTTGTGTGGCCATATTGTTGGCAGTTTCCACATTGCGGAACAATTTTCTTCGGATGTGGTGGTTCAAATTTTATTATACTCGACATAAGTCGTGTTATGGAGTATATTTCTTTATTATTAGGTTTGCTTACCAGTTCTATCTCAAACAGAGGAAGTGCTTGTTTTGTATAGCGGCTTTTGATGTTCCATATATTAGTTACTTCATGCCCAAGACTAGAGAGTTCGTCTTTTAGATCTTGTGTATTAACTGTAGAATGCATATTTCTCAGAATAACTTTGAATCCTCTTTGATTTTTTGGTTTGTATGTGTAAAATTCAGTATGTTTCTTTTCTAATTCCTCAATAATTTTTTTTATAGGATTCGTGGGATTTTGGTAGTATCTTCACCTGCTCATTTCTTAAGGTTTTTATCTCAAACTGATCAGTCACAGTTTGGGATAAAAGAGAAATCAATGGTTGTATATTTGAGACTTTTTCAACAAATATAGGTGGTGGTTTAGTTACATTTTCAATTTGGTTTGGATTTGATTGAGTTTCGGCTCCAATTTTTGCATGGTTCTTAGAGACTATATACTAATACCATGTACCAAATTTCAACCGAATCGGATGAATTTTGCTTTTCCAAGAGGCTCCGGAGGACAAATCTGGGGATTGGTTTATATGGGGGCTATATATAATTATGGATCGATATGGACCAATTTCTGCATAGTTCTTAGAGACTATATTCTAATACCATGTACCAAATTTCAACCGAATCGGATGAATTTTGCTACTCCAAGAGGCTCCGGAGGACAAATCTGGGGATCGGTTTATATGGGGGCTATATAATTATGGACCGATATGGACCAATTTTTGCATAGTTGTTAGAGATCATATACTTACACCACATACCAAATTTTAACCGGATCGGATGAATTTTGCTCCTCTAAGAGGCTCCGGAGTTCAAATCTGGGGATCGGTTTATATGGGGGCTATATATAATTATGGACCGATATGGACCAATTTTTGCATGGTTGTTTGAGACCATATACTAACTCCATGTACCAAATTTCAGCCGGACCGGATGATATATATATATATATATATATATATATATATATATATATATATATATATATATATATATATATATATATATATATATATATATATATATATATATATATATATATATATATATATATATATATATATATATATATATATATAATCTTTATTTAAAAAAAAATTTTTTTAACCCTCCACCATAGGATGTGGGTATATTAACTTTGTCATTCCGGTTGTAACACATCGAAATATTGTTGTAAGACCCCATAAAGTATATATATATATATATATATATATATATATATATATATATATATATATATATATATATATATATATATATATATATATATATATATATATATATATATATATATATATATATATATATATATATATATATATATATATATACTTTATGGGGTCTTACAACAATATTTCGATGTGTTACAACCGGAATGACAAAGTTAATATAGCCACATCCTATGGTGGAGGGTTAAAAAAATTTTTTTGAAATAAAGATTATAAACTTTAGTTTAATTAGAAT
Source organism: Haematobia irritans (assembly GCF_050003625.1). Taxonomy (NCBI): domain Eukaryota; kingdom Metazoa; phylum Arthropoda; class Insecta; order Diptera; family Muscidae; genus Haematobia; species Haematobia irritans. Next base: position 83,878,901 of record NC_134399.1, on the reverse strand, counting down.
TTCATTATTTTAAAGAAATTTGTCCCTAATATTTTGTAAATTGTGCATCCTAAAATTTTGGTTAGTTAAATTTTGGTTAGTTATATAGCTCGCATCATTAGCGTAGCTAGACAATTTTCCTAGGGGAGCTATAGCGCCCCTAGCTAAAAATTAATAGACTGAACATAAGTTCAGGTTCAATTAATGTTTTTTTGTATAAAAATGAATCAATAGTCATACATCAACATAACTAGACAATTAATTTTTAATTTGTTTCTTTAATTAAATTTTTTATAGCTCGTTTTTTTATATTTTAATGGGTATTTTTTTCTTCTAATAGGTTAAAAAGAATTAATAAAATGGTACAAATCCTAGATTGCCGTAAGAATGCTAGAAAAATCGATAATTTTTTAAAATATTCCAGGGCAAACGTTTCAGACAAGCATTGGAATGCATTAAAAACTATAAAAATTATTTATTCGGGAAAATATTATAAATTTTTTTAATTCACATTGAAAACACCGAATTCGGATGACACCTTAAGAAGTGATGTAAATTCAGTGATGTAAACGGCTGCTGAAATGGTGGACATCCTTCCTATGACAATTAATATTACAGTCATCGCTTCTCCGCCAAGTTTCCACCACTCCGAGACCCAAAAAAATAGTTATTTCAACCGATTTTTTGCAAGCTTAGGTGAAAATGTTTAAGATTTATCGAAAACTAAAACAAACAGAGGTCTTTTGAATGCAAAATTTAATATAGATACTTTCAATTTAACTTTGAAAACGTACCATTTGAAACGATCTTATTTAGGGAGTATATTTCATAATATTCTGAAATTGTAAATATTTATTGTCAATGAACTCGCTACGCCGAGGGGTTTTCAAAAGAAGCTATTATATTTGATCCATGATGGGGGTATTTAAAAATTGGTCCGATTAGTTTTAGGGATCCTTCAATTTACGAAACCATTTTTGAGTTATTACTACTTCATACGAAGAAACTATCTTTCCAGCGAATATCCTTTTTACCAAACGTCTCAGAATCTCTACAAGAGGAATTCACTGTAGTGGCAGGTATTCTTCGACCAGGCTCGTCTTAACGCCTTTTTCACTGTTTCTTTTTTATCTCTCGATTTAGTCATTTGGTTGTCCCCTATTGTAAATGGTGGAGAAGATTTGTTTGTAATTCTATCAACTTTTTTTGTTTTTGAGAAAATTTATGTTTGGCCATTTGGATGTTGCCTGTATTTTTGGCAGGAAATAAATTTGAATTTTACTATGCCAAAAGAAATATTTATGAGAAATTTTATTGCTTTCGGTAGTAACGGGTCAGGGTCAGGGGATGGGGAAATGCTTTGTATGAATGTTCATATCTTTATCGGAAATGTTTCATCAAATTTTATTACAACCCTTTCTCTTACCGCGGTTTTAAATTTCTTTTCATTTGAAGAGACTAGATTATGACCGTAGTCTCATGATGACTCACAATATTTTTGAGCTTGGGACTGGACATTAAACCACTGATAACTATCGATTGATCGACTTTCATGGTGATGTTGATGACCATCTGCCGCTTTTAGTATAATTTTTTTGTTTTTCAAATTGGCAGTTGGCTTTTTCAGCTGGAAACTTTCCTATGTTTATTTTCAACCGAAAAGGGAAATTTATGGCCACTGTGAAAACATTTGAGGGTAACCACATATTGCATTAAAAATCCCATTATTTTTTCTAATGTTAGCGTATTTGTCCATATGCCTTTTCATACATATTTGCAAAAAATAATTACAGCTTAAATATTTAGTAATAACAAAACTTTCGTATTTCCTTTCTTTTCGTTGTAGGTAAGTGTCACTCTGCCAAACCCAATGCGTTCGATGAGTTTCAATGGCTGGCAATGTCTAGAGAAATTCATTGTTGACCACTCATCATCAGCATTATTCATACAGGTAAACGACATTAATTGTCCCAAAAATAATAATGTTTTGGTTTTGAATTACAAAGAAGAAATTTGATGCAGTAATGTGGGATGATGGAAAATAAAAAGAAACTTATATCGAATTACAATTTATAAATAAATCATATTTTTCTAAGGTATTAAAAAATGCTTGCCACAGACAATAAAAATTGCAAATTTTTTTCCAATAGTTTTTATTATTTTTTTTTTTAATATTGTCAGCACGTGGCAATTATTGCTTACGATACACATAGAAAAGAGAGACTATATCAGTATGTATGGGCAACAAAAAATTTTTAATTCCAGTTTGGTTCATAATATTTAAGTCAGCTTTAGATAAAAAAACTAGGATAGTATTAACGTGTATCTCAACATACCAGATTTTTTATATTAATTCGCTTAAATATACTCAAAAATTTTCTAAATTTGCGTCCCTCCGTTAAATTCCCATGCCTTTGAACTAAGACTAATTTTACTTAAAGTAAAGAATACATTTTTGATTTAAAGAAATTGTCCTTAAATTAACTGAAATATAGAAACTTTAGATTTAAGATAAAAACGCTTCAAATATAGACTAAGACTTATTTTGAGGATCTAGCGTCTTTGGTTTAAAGTTTTTTTGGAATTAAGAAAACATTTTTTACTTTGAAGTATACGTTATAATTTGGATTTTTAAACTGGCATTTGTAAGTACGTGAGTACCATTATTAATAAACCGCGAAAAGAGAATGAAAATTTGATAAATGAGATCTGTATCCTTAATAATAAATTAAAATTTAATTTTATTGGTCCTAGATTTGAAGCCAGATAGGTCACAAAAAAAAATTTTTATTTTAAAGAAGCCGCATCTTTGGCTCGGAATCAATACCAAAATCCTTAAGCGAAGGTCAAATCTTTGAATCCAAGTAAACTTTTTTTTTGAGTGTATCTGACTTTAAATCTAGATTAATAACATTGAAATTAAGAAAACATGAAAATAAGATCTCATTTATCGAATTTTATTTATCATTTCACGGTATCCAAGCAACATAATTTGGAAGTATTTCTAAAGGCATAACTTCAAAAGCACTCCCCAAAAAGTCCTTCCAGAGATGCTCTTTATTTTAACTCCCTTTTTTATAACCTTAACTCCCTTTTTTATCTTTGTCATTCCGTTTGTAACACATCGAAATATTGCTCTAAGACCCCATAAGGTATATATATTCTGGGTCGTGGTGAAATTCTGAGTCGATCTAAGCATGTCCGTCCGTCCGTCTGTTGAAATCACGCTAACTTCCGAACGAATCAAGCTATCGACTTCAAACGTGGCACAAGTAGTTGTTATTGATGTAGACCGGATGGTATTGCAAATGGGTCATATCGGTCCACTTTTACGTATAGCCCCTATATAAACGGACCCCAGATTTAGCTTGCGGAGCCTATAAGAGTAGCATATTTTATCCGATCTGGCTGAAATTTGGTACATGGTGTAAGTATATGGTCTCTAACAACCATGCAAAAATTGGTCCATATCGGTCCATAATTATATATAGCCCCCATATAAACCGATCCCCAGATTTGTCCTCCGGAGCCTCTTGAAGGAGCCAAATTTATCGATTCGGTTGAAATTTGGTACGTGGTTTTATATGGTTTCTAACAACCATGCAAAAATTGGTCCATATCGGTCCATAATTATAATAGCCCCCATATAAACCGATCCCCAGATTTGTCCTCCGGAGCCTCTTGGAGGGTCAAAATCCATCCGATCCATTTGAAATTTGGAACGTGGTGTTAGTATGTGGTCTCTAACAAACACGCAAGAAGTGGTCCATATCGGTCCATAATTATATATAGCCCCCATATAAACCGTTCCCCAGATTTGATCTCCGGAGCCTCTTGGAGAAGCAAAATACATCCGATCCGGTTGAAATTTGCAACGTGGTGTTAGTATATGGCCGATAATAACCATGCCAAAATTGGACCATATAGTTCTATAGATATATATACACCGAAAAAAATCTCTTCGTTAATTTTACGCAGAATTCTTCATTAACTATTCTTCCTGAATTCTTCATTAAAATAACGAAATTTTCATTCATTTTCGTAAATTTTACGAAGAACATTTTACGAATATACGAAACTTCTACGAAACATTCTACATTACCTTTTCTTCGTACAAAGTTCGTACTTTTAACGAAACTTTCTTCATATTTCATGAATTTTGTGAAGAAGTTTTTACGAATATTTTACGAAACATTCTGCGTTAAATTTTCTTCATAAAAAGTACGAAACATTTTCTTTGAAATAACGAAGAAGTTTCATTGAAGTTGTAAAATTTCCGTTCGCGGCATTAACTTGTCTTTTATAATGTGCTTGAGTGTATTCCTTTATTCTATTTTTTATGCAAGTCTATGCTACTTCTCATTTGGGTGATAGCGCGCTATGAATAAAAGTGAAGCAATAAAACTAAAAATTATTCAAAAACTTAAGATGTAAAGTAGTGATGTCATTTTTCACACTTGCAACTAAAACCAAATGCACTTTCGACTATAATTTTTTTTCTAAAAGTACGAACATTTTTCAGAAAAACTACGAAAATTTTTCATAAAAAGTACGAAACATTTTCATAAAAACAACGAAATTGTTTCATAAAAAGTACGAAGATTTTTCATAAAAAGTACGAATTTTTTTCTTACAAACTACGAAAATTTTCGAAGAACTTTTCTTCGTAAAAAGTACGAAATATTTCGTACTTTTAATGAAAAGTTTCTTTGGTTGTAAAACAATGACAAATTTCGTACTTTTAACGAAATTTTTCGTTCTTTTTACGAAGAAAATTCTTTCGGTGTAGGCGATCCCCAATCACACAAAAATTGGTCCATATCGGTTCATAATCATGGTAGCCACTCGAGCCAAAAATAAGCTACCAAAATTTTATTTTTATAGAAAATTTTGTCAAAATTTTATTTTTATGCAAAATTTTGTCAAAATTTTAGTCCTATGGAAAATTTTGGCAAAATTTTATTTCTATAGAAAATGTTGTCAAAATTTTAATTCTATAGAGAATGTTGTCAAAGTTTTAATTCTCTTGAAAATTTTGTCAAAATTTTAATTCTATAGGCAATGTTGTCAAAATTTTAATTCTTGAAAATTTTGTCAAAATTTTATTCCTATAGAAAATTTTGTCAAAATGGTATTTCTATTGAAAATTTTGTCAAAATTTTATTTCTATAGAAACTTTTATCAAAATTTTATTTCTATAGAAAATTTTGTCAACTTAATTATATACGTATTTAATCGGCCTTTTTTAGTTTAATATATACCACATATGGACTACCTTGCAATTTAGAAGACGGTGTTAGGAAGTTTTAAGATACCTTGCCATCGGCAAGTGATACCGCAACCCAAGTAATTCGATTGTGGATGACAGTCTTCAGTAGAAGTTTCTACGCAATCCATGGTGGAGGGTACATAAGCTTCGGCGTGGCCGAACTTACGGCCGCATATACTTGTTCATACTTTTAAAGAGCAATTTTAAAATTTTTTCTTTCAAACATTTTAAAAACAGGGCAAGGATTAATAAAATGGTCTAAATTATTTAAATTTTGTCGAAAAAATTCTAAATTCATTCTAGGGAAATTGCGAAATTTTGAGAATATTTTAGGTCAAGGGTTTCAGACAAGCGTGAGATTGCATTAAAAATCATAAAAAATATAAAAATTACTTATTTGTCAAAATACCAAAATTTTTTTTAATTCACATCCAAAACACTGAATTCGGATCATATCTAACAAAGTAGTGTATATTCAGTGCAACGGCTGTTGAAAAGGTGGACATCCGTCCTACGACAAGTCCATGTTAAATTCATCGCTTCTGCGCCAATTTTACACCACTTCCTGATCCAAAAAGAACATTTTCACTACTTTTTAAAAATTCAAATTATAACGGATACTTCAGAGTATAAAATGTTTTCTTAATTTTAAAAAAATGCTTTAAACCAAAGATCCAAAATCCTAAAAATAAGTCTTAGCCAAAATTGTAAGCGTTTTTATCTTATTCAATATTTCAGTTAATTTAAGACATGTCAGAGGGACGCAAATTTTCGAATTTTGTGTCCTAAATTTAATTTTAAAAAAAAATTTAAGCAGAGATTTTAAACTTTATTTTAATTAAAATTACATTATTTTAAAGAAATTTGTCTATAATATTTTGTAAATTGCGCTTCCAAAGATTTAGGTTGCGTAATCTTTAATATAACGTAATTTCATTCAGTGTACTTTCACGACCACTGTACGTTATTGTGAGTGGTTAATTTATAGCTAAAGTATTTTATGGCAAGTAAAATATTTCGTCACTCATTACGATGATCAGTACATTCCCAAAAACCCCTTGAATTACCTTCATTCTTTTTATACCTATCACCGTTACAGGAAAAAATATGGTCGTGAGGTTAAAGATTTCATGTTCTTAAAATACGAATTCGAAATATTCCTAACATAGAAGACGCAATTTTCTGATATAAAGTTTTCTTCCTAGTCCAAAAGTCGATAAACTTTTCAATGAAATCGTATTGTCCTTATAGTTATGTGATATGACTGGGTGTCTTCACATGAAAGAAAATTTTGTTTGACTGATGCTATATTCCCACTGGCCAAATATTTCACAGAAATCAAAAAAGAATCCGTCGCCACAGACAAACCATGCTAACATGTTTAGCTCATATTAGGATTAGGATTATTTTCCAAAACCAGTATCCAGATATTTGGAAAAATTTTTGACACTCATTTTGGTCAAATATTTGCCTAGTGTGACCGTAGCCTAAGGTCAGCTTGGCTTTATTTTGAAAAATTCTTCAAAATTGATAAAATCTTCTTTAAATTTATAGACTTTTTGTGTCTTGACTGCAAAGCAAAAACACGTTCAAAAATATGATATTTTTGTCAACACTTTTTCAAGACATTTTTACTTTAACCATAGCATCATTTATACTTGAAGAAGACTCTGAGTTTGAACATTTAAGTTGTCGTTAACACGTTAAAAAAAAAACGATGAAATTAAACATTGTTTTCTAGAACCAAGTTGTGTCTATAAGTCTCCTTACTTCTATTCTCCGCTTCTTTGGCTAAGAATCAATAAGAAATTCATTACAATAACGACAAAATCTTTGAAATCGGGCTTGCCTTCTTCAATGATAGCATGTTAATGGTTCGCCATTTCGTTTGTAAAAATTATATTCCTAATCAGAGAGAAATGCCCATCTGTCTGTCTGTTGTAGTCACACTAGAGCCTTCAAAAATGAAGTCATCGTTCTGAACTTTGGCACATATACATTTTTGTCTGCTAGCTGGTCAATTTCGGAAATGAGCTATAGCGGTTCAGGTTTTGCTATAGACCCCATATAAATCGAACCCCCGATTTGGTTTGTTGAACATCAAAACACCTGAATTTTTACATGACTTTCCTGAAATTAGAATCTTTGAGTATTTTGGATGTCACCATGGTGTAATTGTTAGCTGCCCACTAACCCGCTGTGTATACCCATACCCTTCCTTGGGCATAGGGATACACAACAACTTAAGTAGCTCCATTTGGATATTGCCACGGATAGAGTAGGTGGATGGACTTATAAAGAGAGGCAGACAATTTATCCTTTTCGGTCAGAATTGTTTAACAATTATGTTGTATAATCTTGTTATTATAGTTTTTTTTGCAATGTGAATGTAAAAAACTTTAATTTCCAAATATTGTATATAATTTGCACATATGTACTTTAGCAGTATATTGATTCCCTTCTCATCTTAACTTCTTTGACTATTATGCGTAAAAACAGAAACTCATTAAGGAAGTGAAATCAATTTAAACAACTTAAATTGATTTCTTGTTTTCGATTTATTTATTCATTTCCAAGGGAGTAATAGATGAGAAAACTTGTCGAAACATATATGTATTTGCAAAATCTCATCGTATAAATGTCTTGTTTTGTTTACTTATTGAACCATTGAATCATAGAGTGCGATGACGTAGTAAAAATCGTATGTAAATTTTTAATTCAATTTCATGCTACTCACCCTCAAAAAAAATCGCTTATTTAACATATAGCCCAAACACATTTTGCTTCAAGCATATACATTTTCAGGATTGGTCCAAACAAAATATTGTTGTCAAGCATATTATGTTTAACCTTATGGTATACACTGGTACAAAAAAAAATTTAATGAAATTTTCTTTGTGTGGATATATTTTTAAGGCGCCAATTGGTTACTTCCATTATTTTACTTGCAGCATACTCTCTAGGTCTCTCTTTCTAAACACATATATGTTTATAGGCTATTTCTAAATTAATATATGTTTGCCTCTAATCGTATTATATTTACAAACAATTTATGTCCCGAACATAATATGTTGTAACAAATTAACATATATGTCCCAAACATGTTATGCTAGTTTATAAACATTATATGCTTGCACTTAAAAATATTGTGTTAAAAAAATTGAGTTCCAAACATATAATTTTTACACCCAAGACAGTCTTTTTCGTCCGTGAGAAAGACAATGTTTCATTCCAATCATATATCTATGGAACAATCTACCTCGCCATATCCAAACAATTAGCACGTTTCCACATAAAGGAGTTAACTAAAATTTTGCATTAATATTGATTTTCAAAATTACAATGTAACATAATACCACGGAATGACAAAGCAATTTTAAAATTATCATAATTTGCAAAACCTTCTCAAAAGAACTTCCATGGAAGTGGACAAGTCAAACGGCACGGGTTCAAATCCCTGCGGGGATATTTTTTTTTATGTTTTGTTTTATTATTTTTATACCCTTCACCACTACTGTTGTACAGGGTATATATTTTACTTTTTTTATTGATTTTCTATTCATTTTTGCGAAACTCAATTGTCGAACACTTAAATTTTCACTTAAAACGGCCTAACCCCGGGATGTGCTTTAAAAGAAATGTTTGTGGACTTGTCCAAAAGGACTGCATCGGAAGTGGAAAAAATTGATGTGGGAATCAGAGATGCTCTTTAAAAGAAATGTTTGAGGAACAACTTCCAATTTTTTTGCTGGGAATAATCAACTGTCAATACATTGATCAGTCGATTTATACAGAAATCTATGGACTATAACTACTATGATAGTGAACCATAGTTGTATCTATATATGTATAGCAATTATGATGGATTTAATGCTTAATATGATTTTTATTGCCATACAATTTTAAAATCTCTTTTTGTCTCCAAATATATGAATAGGCAATGCTACATTGTCGTAAATTTAGGTATTAGAAAAAATACTAAATGCAACCCCTCCAATGACACATATGTTTCCTAAAACATCCAACATATACAAATCCAATTAAAGACACTATTTCAAGGCAAATATTGCGATTATTCAAGGTCTATAATTCAAATTTTAATAACAAAATATGTTACACAGCATTACATCCAACCATCCCAATGCATCTTTAATTTGAATTCTCTAACTTTAACTTTATCCTCCCCCTTTGCATGAGAGTATATACTGTGGTGTGTAATGGGCGTTCTTTCTGGGCCCCATTAAATGAGCAATAAAATGAAAAATGTTTACAAAACTCATGCACAAAAACAAAAAACAGGGAATAAAGTATTCACCTTCTGTGCACTTTGCAAAATTCGAAAAGTTCACATAGAGAGTTAAACAAGCCCCTTTTATCATATTCCATTTGGCCTTAATGTCTTTGGCATATTTTCCATTCATTCTGGGCTAGATTTATACCGGATATTCTGTGAGATCTGTTTGTGTCTCTAGTCTATAGGGTCGTCCTTCCGCCCGCCTGCAAGTATGATGATGATGACGGTGATGGCGACGTCTACAACATCGAACGAGTGTTTGCTACGAGTTCCAAGGTACAAGTAAAAATCTATAAAAATCAATTGAATTTAACCGTTATTTTGTTGTACATTTTCCGGCTCTCCAATGTGCCAAAGAACAAAATGTTCTCTGTAACTCACAGTTTTTCCAATTTATCCATGCGAACGAATGCCAGAATGCAACTCCGTTTGCTTAATGTTTCGATTGAGACGCGTGTCTATGCGCTTGATTCGCATGAATTAAAATGGCCTACAGTATCCAGGATGGAGTATTATAACTCAATTTCTGATTAAGTTTTATATACCAATCGAAGAAATTTAAAATATTGTTCAAAATAAAATTGAATTAAATTCATGTTTTGAACTAATGGATTCTAGATTTGTAATTTAATTGTAATAAGATTTTATTAACTGTACTAAAAAACAGGTTTACTTGGATCCAAAGATTTTAACCTTCCCTTAAGGATTTTGGTATTGATTTCGATCCAAAAATGCAGCTTCTTTAAAAAAAGAAAATGTTTAGGGATCTATCTAGCTTTTAACATAGGCTCTATGCACGCAGAGAAGGAATATGGTCACCTTAAATATGTTTCAAGAGCAAAATGTTATTTTTTCTTCCAAATAAACTACCTTACAGCGAAAATCAAATGAGAAACGATCTTTGTCTAAAATTTCATTTGAGAGGAAAGAATTTTTTTGCGTGTATTTGGAAGCAAAGACTGTTAACTTGCATTTTATGAAAATTTCTATATTTTGAAGAAATTTATCTTTACTCTTGGGTAAATTGCATGTTCTACAGTTCAAGTTGCAATTCTTACATATTGGGTCAATATTTTTTTATACCCTCCACCATATGATGGGGGTTATATTAACTTTGTCATTCCGTTTGTAATACATCGAAATATTGCTTTAAGACCCCATAAAGTATATATATATTCTGGATCGTGGTGAAATTCTGAGTCGATCTAAGTATGTCCGTCCGTCCGTCTGTCTGTTGAAATCACCCTAACTTCCGAACGAAACAAGTTGTTATTGATGTAGGTCGGATGGTATTGTAAATGTCCACTTTTACGTATAGCCTCCATATAAACGGACCCTCAGATTTGGCTTGCGGAGCCTCTAAGAGAAGCATATTTCATCCGATCCGGCTGAAATTCGGTACATGGAGTTGGTATATGATTTCTAACAACCATGCAAAAATTGGTCCACATCGGTCTATAATTCTATATAGCCCCCATATAAACCAATCCCCAGATTTGGCTTGCGGAGCCTCAAAGAGAAGCAAATTTCATCCGATCCGGCTGAAATTTGGTACCTGGTTTTGGTATATGGTCTCTAACAACCATGCATAAAATGGTCCACATCGGTCTATAATTATATGTAGCCCTCATATAAACCTATCCCCAGATTTGGCTTGCGGAGTCTCAAAGAGAAGCAAATTTCATCCGATCAGGCTAAAATTTGGTACCTGGTTTTGGTATATGGTCTCTAACAACCATGCAAAAAAAGTCCACATCGGTCTATCATTATATATATAGCCCCCATATAAACCGATCCCCAGATTTGGCTTGCGGAGCCTCAAAGAGAAACAAATTTCATACGATCCGCCTGAAATTTGGTACATGATGTTAGTATATGGTATCTAACAACAACGTAAAAATTGGTCCACATTGGTTCATAATTATATATAGCCCCCATATAAACCGATCCTCAGATTTGGCTTGCGGGCCCTCTAAGAGAAGCAAATTTCATGCGATCCGGTTGAAATTTGGAACATGGTGTTTGTATATGGTATCTAACAACCGTGCCAGAATTGGTCCACATCGGTCCATAATTATATATAGCCCCCATATAAACTGTTCTCCAGATTTGACCTCCGGAGCTTCTTGGTGGAGCAAAATTCATCCGATGCGGTTCAAATGTGTAACATGGTGTTAGTATATGGTCTCTAACAACCATACCAAAATTAGTCCATATCGGTCTATAGTTATATATAGCCGATCTCCAATCACACATAAATTGGTCCATATCGGTTCATAATCATGGTTGCCACTCGAGCCAAAAATAATCTACCAAAATTTTATTTTTGTAGAAAATTTTGTCAAAATATTATTTCTATAGAAAATTTTGTTAAAATTTTATTTTTATAGAAAATTTTGTTAAAATTTCATTTCTATAGAAAATGTTGTCAAAACTTTATTTCTATAGAAGATTTTGTCAAAATTTTATTTCTATAGAAAATTTTGTGAAAATTTTATTTCTATAGAAAATTTTGTTAAAATTTTATTTCTATAGAAAATTTTTTTCAAAATTTTATTTCAATAGAAAATTTTGTCGAACTGAATTATATACGTATTTAATCAGTCTTTTTATACCCTCCACCATAGGATGGGGGGTATATTAACTTTGTCATTCCGTTTGTAACACATCGAAATATTTATCTAAGAACCCATAAAGTATATATATATTCTGGGTCGTGGTGATATTCTGAGTCGATCTGGGCATGTCCGCCCGTCCGTCCGTCCGTCCGTCCGTCTGTTGAAATCACGCTAACTTCCGAACGAGACAAGAGAAACAAATTTCATCCGATCCGGCTGAAATTTGGTACATGATGTTAGTATATGGTCTCTAATGACCATGCAAAAATTGGTCAATATCGGTCCATAATTATATATAGCCCCCATATTAACCGATCACCAGATTTGACCTCCGGAGCCTCTTGAAAGACCAAAATTCATCTGATTCAGTTGAAATTTGGTACGTGATGTTAATATATGGCCTCAAACACCCATGCAAAAATTGGTCGATATCGGTCCATAATTATATATAGGCCCTATATAAACCGATCCCCAGATTTACCTCCGGAGCACCTTGGAAGAGCAAAATTCTTCCCATTCGGTTGAAATTTGCTACGTGATATTAGTATATGGTATCCAACAACCATGCAGGAATTGGTTCCTATCAGTCCATAATTATATATAAAGGGTGATTCTTTTGAGGTTAGGATTTTCATGCATTAGTATTTGACAGATCACGTGGGATTTCAGACATGGTGTCAAAGAGAAAGATGCTCAGTATGCTTTGACATTTCATCATGAATAGCCGAACGATCTGCCACAACGTCGAATTTTCAGTGAATGGGCCCTAGAAAAGTTGGCAGAAAATCCGCTTTTTTATCGACAAATTTTGTTCAGCGATGAGGCTCATTTCTGGTTGAATGGCTACGTAAATAAGCAAAATTGCCGCATTTGGAGTGAAGAGCAACCAGAAGCCGTTCAAGAACTGCCCATGCATCCCGAAAAATGCACTGTTTGGTGTGGTTTGTACGCTGGTGGAATCATTGGACCGTATTTTTTCAAAGATGCTGTTGGACGCAACGTTACGGTGAATGGCGATCGCTATCGTTCGATGCTAACAAACTTTTTGTTTGCCAAAAATGGAAGAACTGAACTTGGTTGACATGTGGTTTCAACAAGATGGCGCTACATGCCACACAGCTTGCGATTCTATGGCCATTTTGAGGGAAAACTTCGGAGAACAATTCATCTCAAGAAATGGACCGGTAAGTTGGCCACCAAGATCATGCGATTTGACGCCTTTAGACTATTTTTTGTGGGGCTACGTCAAGTCTAAAGTCTACAGAAATAAGCCAGCAACTATTCCAGCTTTGGAAGACAACATTTCCGAAGAAATTCGGGCTATTCCGGCCGAAATGCTCGAAAAAGTTGCCCAAAATTGGACTTTCCGTATGGACCACCTAAGACGCAGCCGCGGTCAACATTTAAATGAAATTATCTTCAAAAAGTAAATGTCATGGACCAATCTAACGTTTCAAATAAAGAACCGATGAGATTTTGCAAATTTTATGCGTTTTTTTTTTTAAAAAAGTTATCAAGCTCTTAACAAATCACCCTTTAGTTCCCATATAAACCGATCGCCAGATTTGACCTCCGGTGCCTTTTGGAGAAGCAAAATTCATCCGATCTGGTTGAAATTTGGTACGTAGTGGTAGTATATGATATTTATCAACCATGCCAAAAGTGTTCCATATCAGTCCATAATCATTTATAGCCCCCCATATAAACCGATCCCGAGATTTGGTTTTGGAGCCTCTTGGAGGAGCAAATTTCATCCGAGTGAGTTGAAATTTGTGGATGACAGTCTTTCGTAGAAGTTTCTACGCAATCCATGGCGGAGGGTACATAAGGTTCGGCCTGGCCGAACTTACGGCCGTATATACTTGTTTGATTTAATATATACCACGTATGGACTTACTTACAATTTGAAGGACGGTGTTAGGAGGTTTTAGGATACCTTGCCATCGGCAAGCGTTACCGCAACTCAAGCAATTCGATTGTGGATGGCAGTGTTTAGAAGAAGTTTCTACGCAATCCATGGTGGAGGGCTTCGGCCTGGCCGAACTTACGGCCGTATATACTTGTTTTTCAGTATATTTACATACAATTAAACACCCATTTAAAAACTTAAATTATAGCAGACACTTGAAAGTGACAAATGTTTTCTTAATTAAAAAGCAAAGCCAAAGATGCAAATTTAGTCCTAGTCTATATTTGAAGTTTTTTTTTTTAACTTAATGCAAATATTCAATATATCACCTAATTTAAAGATTATGTCCTTATATCATAAAAGTTTTTCTGCACTTCAAGAAACTTTTACTTTACACCAAAGGCATGCGATTTTAAAGGAGGAAATCGACTTTAATGAGCATAATTTTAAAAAGAACAAGTTTATACGGCCTTAAGTTCGACCATGGCGAATCTTATGTACAATGAATCAAGGATTGCGTAGAAACTTCTACTAAAGGCTGTAATCCTGACTGGTATATACAGGGGAGTCTATAAATAATTATGAACGGAAATGAACCCATTTTTGCACGGTAACTAGAAAGCCAGAAGTGAAATATGGGGGATCGGTTTATATGGAGGCTATACTATAAACTTTGAACCGATATGGACCAATTTTTGAATGGATGTTAGAGGCCATAGACTAACACCACCTACCAAATTTCAACCGGATCGGATGAAATTTGCTTCTACAAGAGGATTCTCAAGCAAAATCTGGGGATCGGTGTATATGGGTGCCGATATGGACCAATTTTTGTATGGTTGTTAGAGGCGGTCAACAATTTAAAAATCGTCTTCTCGCCTTTATTTTTTGAAGTCGCGACTTCCAACCTTTTGATAACTTGATCGCATTATCCTTTCAATTCGAAGTCGACCACAGTGAGGCAGGGCTTAATAACAGGGTAAAATGTGATGTCTTTGTCTTGACAACACAGAGTCTGGCAACACTCATTGACAACTTGTGGTTTCACTATGGACTGAATAGTCAATGTGAGACTAAAATAACGGGCTGTCACTACACCTAACCTAACCTAACGCGTATGTCGATTTTGATATTATCAAAAACAGAAATTTGCAGCGTCGAAAATTTTTGAAAAGTCTACAAAATTGAAAGTTCGCCTTTTTGAAAAGTCCGAAGGAAGTGAAAATTCAGTTTAAAATAGTTTGGAAATTTATCCTATAGTATCAAAAGAACAGACATCTAATTTCCAACGAAATGTATTCATTATCCTGCTTACAACATCGCCTCTCTAACTTCAAAACTAATGACTGTATGACCTAACCTATGAGTGGATTTCCCCATTAGAAGTATTTTGTTCAAATGAAAAATCACATTATTCTACTATGAGAATGCGTGGGTGGACATACATACGACCAGCCACATTGTTTTTGATTCTTTTTTTTTTCTTCATTTCTACTGCCACCACTGCTGCAAATGTAAATGCAGCAGCAATGGCTGTAATCGGGTGAATGCCAAAAATTCACCCTTAAATTTTTGATTTTCAGTCTGCTTAAATGTCTGATCGAAATTTTTGTATAGAAGTCAGTGAATGGGAAAACGACAGTAAAGGCTAGCGTCTGCCCTTAGACTGCCACATGTTTATGGTGCCTGCAGGAATACTATCGAGCACAAACACGTACTCTACCACACACACACACTCATACCACATCAAGGGCTGCATCAGCAGCAACACCCCAGGCTGGCATTATAATTCCATGTGATTGTGTTTCTATGTGTGTGTGTGTGTATGAATGACTATGAGTCTTATTCGCTGTTATTTTATAGCCATAATTTATGTCAGTCACTTTGTCGACAATGAGAGCGCGTGACTATAAGGAGTATTAGTAGTACTTCTACTCTTCTAAGCGACAACAATAAAGGCGACTGTGGCTCTAGCACAAAACAACTATTGGGGCTGTAACGCATCCACATTCGATGCCAAAAGATTTTACAATCATTTCGACATAGAAAATACACCGTAGGCTATGGTTGTACGAGTATATTAAGGTGGATATTTAGAAATGAAGGACTATTTTGTTAAATTTATTTTTTTTTTACATTTCAGTTTTTTTTACATTTCAGTTTATTAACAAAATCCTGGTACATTTTTCCATTGGACAGATTTATTCCAGTGACAGTTCGTTCTGTTATTTATAAGCTTACAAAAGCATTTGGATCTTTTGCATTCAGATATAAAGTTATTCATACTTCAAGCGTGTTAGTGCGTTCGCTTTATATTTATCTGTAAAACTACAAATGGCTTTCATTAGGCAGTGTCCGAAAAAAACGGTAACAACTCCAGAAATTATCCGAAACGTGAAGGCCAGATATGGTCGAAATCCACGCCACAGTGGTTGAAAACTTGCTCTTGAATATATCCCGAGAACGGGTGGTAGGTATATTGAGAAATTAGCATGGACTTCATTGTCATTGTTAATTGTCATTGAAGTTTCAAAAAAATGCAAAAGCTCACCAGTGCCCAAAACTAAGTTAAAATGGAAAAAGTCAAGGAGTGGAAATCTCAAAACGTGGACTACAATTTAGTTCAATTTTCGCACGAGTTAGTTTATTCTTCGTATAAAACAGTTTACTTTTTTTTCGGTGTATGGGTCAAAATGCTTCACAGCCATTTTCATGCAACGCGTGATAGCTTTGTCTTTCGATTGAAGGACATGGCAAATATAGAAAATTTTAACAAAACTAAACCGATTACAAGATTTTATGTTACTTCCGAAATTTCTTTGCTGTTGAATAATAAAGTTAAAAAATTTAAAAATATAGACTCTTTTACAGCAAATAAATAATATGAGAGACTATCGTTAAATCACTTATCACAAATTCGGGTTTATTTTCTCTAAACGAAAATTCGTTATAAGAGAGGGGAATTTCTTTTGTATAAAATTTCGTTCCAGAGGAAAGTATTTATTCTTTGGGTATATGCAACCGAAGCCCCGATTTGACTTCTAGAGCTACATAGAGAAGTAAAAAAACGTTTGGAAACCGTGTTTTGAAACGTTTTTCTTTTGTTAGAGTTTTTTGAATTGCTTCGAAAATTTTAAACTTTTATTACCAAAAAAATTCGTTTGTTACAAAATTTTTATTTTTTCAATAAAAAAAAAAACATTTTTGAACAAACAACACAGTCCATTTCGTTTATATCAAACACTCTTCTTTTCTGACTTTAAGTCTTTACTAAGACATATTTTACAGTTTCATAGTAAAAATTTAATATAGTAGTATGTAATGTTGAACACCTTTTCGGAATCTTCCGAAAATATCTGGAATATATGTAAAAAAAAAATCGCCAAAAAACTTGTTGGTGTTCGCTTGAACCAGGGTTGGAACCCAGGACCCTTGGTATGCAAGGCGGATGTAGCAACCACTGCTCCACCTGTGCCCAACTAAATGTATGTTTCTGTTAAATAAAGTTTGTTTAATCGGGTCGTGGGCGCCGCAAGCTATAGGTTAGGTTAGGTTAAAGTGACAGCCCGATTAAATTTCAGGCTCACTTAGACTATTCAGTCCATTGTGATACCACATTTAACTAAAAGTACCTATTACATATGGGCACTTCTAGTCTTAACCACTGAACCTTCTCTATTATTTACTTTTGTGGAACCAACCAGATTGCTCCAAAAACATTAACAAACTGCTTAAGTTAACGTTTTCCAGGTCAGCCAGTAATCTAAAGCTATATGCTCCTAAAATTCGCTTACGCCTTACACAAAAAGCAGGACACTCACACAAGAGGTGTTTAATTGATTCCTTTTCCTCCACATCATGACAGCTTATACAATAGTCATTATACTTCGCACCTATAGTTTTTGCAAATTAGCCTATCAGGCAGCGACCCGTTATAGCAGATATCAGGAGTGCTATCTGACGCCTTGAGAACACTAGCATATCTAGTGTGCGGTTTAAGTTTAAATGGGGCCATATTTGCTTGGTGTCGTTACAACCATTGCAATTCTCCTATCGAATATTGGCCATCATAACAGCCTTCTCACGCAGTAAGAGCTTGCAGGTGGCCAGAGGCATACCAACAGATTCTAGTTCCCCTGGAATATGTAAGGTAGTTCCTAGCCTGCTTCGCAGTTCCCCGGTATGTTCCTATGGCCAGGCACCCATATTAGGTAAATATTGTACTGCTCAGTCATCTCGTTGAGAGATTTGCGGCAGTCTATGCCCGTTTTCGAGTTAAGGAACACAGAGACCAATGATATTATTGCGGGTTGACTGTCTGAGTATATATTAATGCCAATATTTGTTGGAACATTACTTCTCAGCCAATCCACCACCTCTCTTATTGCCAATATTTCAGCCTGAAAACACTACAGTGATTAGGTAATCTTTTCGCTATTCGAATTTCCAGATCTTTAAAATATACTCCGAACCCCACTTGGCCATCCAATTTGGAGCCATCAGTGTAGAAATCTATATATCTTTTATTCCCCGGGGTCCGTGTACACCACGCCTCACTGTTGGGAATTAGAGTCTCAAACTTTTTGTCGAAAAGTGGACTCGCCAAAGTGTAATCCACTACGTTAGGCACACCTGGCATTATTTTGAGGACCGAACTGTGACCGTAACTTTTTTCCGACCACAGCGATAGCTCGCACAACCGCACAGCCGTTGTTGCAGCTGACTGTTTGGCCAAAATGTCTAAAGGCAATAGATGTAGCATGACATTAAGGGAGTCTGTTCCTGTCTTACTAAATGCCCTTAGATACATAAACTCGTCATACGCTGAACTTTATCTAAACAAGTCGGTTTAGCTATGCTATATAAATATAACTTATATGGATAATTGTCTATTGATGACAATAACAGCAACATAGCCCAGTAGATAGTGTGTTGGCTTACAAATTGCATGGCCCGCGGTTCGATTCTCCGTC
The DNA here is from genome assembly GCF_050003625.1 of Haematobia irritans. Lineage (NCBI taxonomy): Eukaryota > Metazoa > Arthropoda > Insecta > Diptera > Muscidae > Haematobia > Haematobia irritans. Next base: position 83,859,859 of record NC_134399.1, on the reverse strand, counting down.
CTGGTAATAGGTAAAATTTAAAAAATTTATAAAATCAAATAATTTGTTCTACATTGTTTGTATTACAGAAAAAGGTGCTAAGAACTAAAAGAACTCGTGGTTTTTTAGTTCTTAGCACCTATGTGAGGGAAAATGCAATAAGCCAGAAAAGGTTATTTTTTGGAGTTAGTCTTTATGAAGTTGTTTTTACATCCTGGAAGAGAATAAATGTTTATCACAAAAAGTATATACGTTTCTTCCAAATAAACTTTTTTTTTTAAATCAAAAAGCAAATGAGAAACGAACTTTGTTTGTCTAAAATTTCGTTTGGGAGGAAAGAATTATTTTTGTTTTTTTTTGCGTGTACCATCCGATCCAGTTGAAATTCTATTTACGATGTCAGTATTTCTAAATACCATGCAAAATTGGTCCATATTGGTTTAGACTCATCTTTATAAATCGATCAATAAGTGGTTTATATGGGTATTTAGTCTGCCACCTTTGTATCCCTAAATTGGATCGAACATATACTATATCCATGAATCGAAGAGCGGAGCATGATTGTTAGCCCTTCTTAGTTTAGACCTGCTTCCAAACGATGACGAGTCTTCTTCATACGTTCATCTTCTCAGGCCGAAATGTGTACACGGTTTCAAAGTAATCACTTGAGATGGAAAATTACTTCAAGCGATAGCCTCAAATTTTGAGATCTTATGAATTGATCAATTTGTTATTTCGATTAATTTTTTTTCTCTTTGTTGTATGGTCGTGTCTCAGTTGTGAATTTGGCAACACATAGCGTCAGATACCCAGTATTATTAGTTCATTTGCACCTTATTAATTTAGTTGGTAGGTTATTGGTGTGGTGGTTCGTTAGATGGAACCATCCTAATATCCATTCTACATATCTATGTGTGTATTGATTGCATTTCGAAATACGTTCATGGTCATACAGTCCGTTGTAGTGGCATTTCTATCATCCAACAATTCTGCAGCAATCCCACCCATTGACATACCCCCAAAAACCAAATTATCCGAGGCGACGACAACGGCAATAAGAAAAACCAAACAACAACAACAGAAACAAAACCAAAAACCCCTGAGTAAACTTTCAACCCCAATATTCGATGTGCCCGAGAATGCAGCAAGACTAACATAAGCCATGCCGTTTGACTGTGCTAACATTTAGTCCTTTGACTCTCACAATCACTAAACACCATGCGAGAAAACGATGCAAGGGGAGAAAAAAAGCAATTTAGCCTCATTGTCTACTCTCAATTCCGTTGAGTATTTAAAAATTTTGCACATATTTCTATCTTTCTGTGAACAAGTGAATTTGTTTTTGTAGTTGTTTTCTTTTTGGCAGGATATTGTTGGTATTTTGTTTGACTTCCGTTTTGGGAAGTATACTTGAGAAAAAAATTCAATGTTGTACGTTTTTCCCAATATCGGAATATAACAACCAAGCCATATACGATTACACAAGGAGAAATGCGTGGACTTGACATTGGTGAAGATGTAAACTATTCTAAAAAAAAAATCGTAGTGTGAAGGAAAAAATTTGAGTTAAAAATTGCAAAAATGTCCTTCAAGTTCAAGAGGGTCATAATATTGGTAAAATTTACAAATGTTAAGAAATTCTGAACTATTTGGTGTGAGACACGAATTTAGTAAATCTGTACTTCATTTGTGTATATTTCTAAATTATTATTCTAAGTTATTTAACAAACGTGCGCAAAAAACTATTAATGTCAAGAAAACTTTCTGAAAACATAATAATTTCTTTAACTAAGTTAAATTGGCTTTAGTGAAATATACACACAAAAAAATATTTTTCTGATTCAATCACTAAATTAATTGATCCAATTAATTTTTTAATTGAAATGTCTTCAATCACGAAAATGATAGTATCAATCACAGTTTTAATTGGGCATAGAAAAAATCCTTGATTAAAAAATTAATTGATGTCATTTGCAATTTTCAATTAATTTTTTAATTGATTCAATTAAAAATTTAATTGATTTTGAATGCAAACCCCAATTAATTTTTTATTTAAAAAGGTAACTATTTTCAACTACTTTCTGAATTGGTTAGAGTTTTTATTTTGATTAAGAAATGTTCATCACTTTTTATACACAGAAAAAAATTTCACGAAAAATTTTCCAATTAAAATTTTAATTGAGTTTTAAAAAATATTCAATTAAAAATTTAATTGATTCAACAAATTTTTTAATTGAAACAAAAATCAATCACAAAAATTAATAGTATCAATTACTTTTTTAATTGGATGAATTAATTTTTTAATTGACCTTCAATTAATTTTTTAATTGATACTATCATTTCTGTGATTGAAGACATTTCAATTAAAAAATTAATTGGATCAATTAATTTCGTGATTGAATCAGAAAAAAATTTTTTTGTGTGTACCCTTCACCACTACTGTGGTACAGGGTATAATAAGTTTGTGCATTTGTATGTAACGCCAAGAAATAGTGGTCATAGACCCATCTTTTAGTATACCGATCGGCTTAGAATTAAATTCTGAGTCGATTTAGCGATGTCCGTCTGTCTGTCTGTCTGTCTGTCCGTCTGTCTGTATATGTAATTTTGTGCACAAAGTACAGCTCGCAATTTAAGTCCGATCGTCCTCAAATTTGGCATAGGGCCGTTTCTTGGGACAGAGACAATAGCTATTGGTTTTGGAAAAAATCGGTTCAGATTTAGATATAGCTGTCATATATATTTATCCCTGATCTGGTCATAGTTAGCGTGTTTATCAACCGATTTTCTTGAAATACCGTCTATCCAAATATTTTATGAATCTCGAAAATCCTGCAAAATATCAGCCAAATGGGTTCAGATTTAGATATAGCTCCCATATATATCTTTCGTCCGATTTAGACTCATATGACCACAGAAGCCAAAGTTTACTACCGATCTTCGTGAAATTTTGCACAGAGGGTAGAATTGACATTCTAGCAATGCTTGGTAAATTTGATTGAAATCGGTTAAAATTTAGATATAGCTCCCATATATATCTTTCGTCCGATTTGAACTTATATGGCCACAAAAGCCAGAATTTTGCCGCGATTTGCTTCAAATTTTGCACAAGGGGTACATTTAATAGTATCGTTAAGTGTGTCAAATTTTGTTAAAATCGGTTCAGATTTAGATATAGCTCACATATATATCTTTCGCCCGATTTGGACTTATATGGTCTCAAAAGCCCGAGTTTTGCCCTGACTTACTTCAAATTTTGCACAAGCGGTACTTTTAACGATACTATTGTATGTGCCAAATATGGTCAAAATCGATTCAGATTTAGATATAGCTCCCATATATATCTTTCGTGCGATTTGAACTTATATGGCCTCAAAATTCAGGGTTTTGCCGTGATTTGCTTCAAATTTCGCACAAGGAGTACGTTTAGTAGTATCGGTAATTGTGCCAAATTTGGTTGAAATCGGTTCAGATTTAGATATGGCTCCCATATATATCTTCCGTCCGATTTGCACTCATATGACCAGGGGGGCCAAAGTTATACTCCCATTTACGTGAAATTTCGCATAGATAGCAGAATTATTATTCTAACTATACATTTCAAATTTAGTCAAAATCGGTTCAGATTATATATAACATAGCTCCCATATATACGTACACCGGAGTTGGGGAAATATGGTAGACTGTTACACATTTTAGACCCATTTTCAATGGAAGTTTCCTCCAATTGACTGGATAGCGTTAGCCGATTTAAATTTTATTTCTAGAGAATTTGTAGAAGTAAAAAAATTGTCTCCTTTTTAAAGCTTCCAGCAAATGTGAAGTAGTTGAGATGGTAACACAAATTTTGGCCTACAAAGGGGTGAAGGGTATAATATAGTCGGCCCCGCCCGAATTTAGACTTTACTTACTTGTTTTTTAATTAAAAATTTTAATATTTTCAATCATTGACTTAATTAACCTAATGTTTCTATCTTGATTAAAAAGTTAATTGTATCAATTAATTTACTAATTAAAAAAAAATTCAATTTCAATTAACTTTTTAATTGGAAATATTCTGGTGATATTTTTTTCTGTGTAGGGTTAATTTTTTTTTTTTTGAGTGTATATAATTGTGGACCAACTTTTGCATTATTACGATAAACTTTTCAATGAAGTCGCATTGCCCTTATAATTAAGTGATTTCACTTAAAAATGGGTATCATAACATGAAAGAAAAAATGTTTGGGCTAAGGTCAACTTGACCTTAATAATTCAGAAAAATTCTTTAAATTTAATGAAATTGTCTTTAAATTTGTTGTCTTTTTGCATCTTGACTACAAAGCAAAACTCGTTCAAATATAGGACATGTTTTTCATCATTTTAATTTAAAGACGTTTTTTACTTGAAACATAGCATAATTTCTACTGAAAGTCGAGTCTTAATTTGGAAAATAAAGTTGTCGTTAACTCGTTTTTAAAGTACTTTGATAGCATATGAAGAAAAAAGCTGAGAAAGCGAAAAATTAAAATTTGCTTCCTAGAAACAAGTACACAAAACCCAAATTTAAAAGAGAATTGTGTCTTAAAATTATCCTTACTTGTATTCTCCGCTTCTTTGGCTCGGAATCAATACTAAATTTTTTAAAGTAAAGACAAAATCTTTGGAACCGGGCATGCTTTTTTTCAGTGTACTTATCGAGATGTTCTTTATTATTAAATATAAAATATGAAATAAAATATTGTTTCTATTTTGTTATTTTCGGCCCATATTTTTATATAAATATATTTTTTACTTAAACTCAACGGATTTAATTTTTTTGTTATTATATGGAAGCGAAAAAGTCATATGGCACAGATTCAAATCTCCGCGGATGTAAAATTTTTAATTTTATTTTCATTGTTTGTTTACTTTTTTATTGATTTTCTATCCTTTGCGACTTGTCCAAAATTGAAATTTTCACCATAAACGGCCAAATAACGTATTTTTTAGACACTTCCAAAAGATGCGCTTAAAAAGAAATGTTTGTGGAACAACTTCCAAGTTTTTGCTGCGGAGGAGATGTTTTCGTAGAATTCGTATACGTTCCACGATGGTGGGTATTTAAGATTAAGTTAGACAGATTCCTAACAAATTTATTTTTAAGCAGCATCTTTTTCTCCGAATGAATAAAAAAATTTTTTAGTAAACTTTTTTTATATACTAACACAGCTATCACGTAAAGGGTGATACGGTCAAAATTTGGTCAAGGGAAAACGCTTGTAAATCGGTGAAATCGTTTATTTAAAAAATCAAATTAAATTTCTTTTTCAAGTTCAATTAGTATAAAATTCAGGAAAAATATTCAGTTAGGCTTTCGCTTTTCCAAATCCGAATTGCCGGGCCTCACGCTTGACTCCTGCCATCAGATTTTGTACAGCCACCTTGTCCACCTTCTTCGCCGCAGAAAGCCAGTTTGCCTTGAACTTCTGCTCGTCCTTAGCAGTTTTTTGGTCTTCTTTAGGTTCCGCTTGACAATAGCCCAGTATTTCTCAATTGGGCGGAGCTCTGGCGTGTTGGGAGGGTTCTTGTCCTTGGGAACCACCTGCACCTTGTTGGCGGCGTACCACTCCATGGCCTTTTTACCGTAATGGCAAGATGCCAAATCCGGCCAAAACAGTACGGAACAACCGTGTTTCTTCAGGAAAGGCAGCAGACGTTTATTCAAACACTCTTTCACGTAAATTTCTTGGTTGACAGTCCCGGAAGCTATGAAAATGCTGCTTTTCAAGCCACAGGTACAGATGGCTTGCCAAACCAGATTTTTCTTTGCGAACTTTGACAGTTTTATGTGCTTTAAAATATCTGCTACCTTTCCCCTTCCTTTTGTCGTATAAAACTCCTGTCCCGGAAGCTGCTTGTAGTCGGCTTTGACGTAGGTTTCGTCGTCCATTACCACGCAGTCAAACTTCGTCAGCATCGTCGTGTACAACCTCCGGGATCGCGCTTTGGCCGTCGTATTTTGTTTATCATCGCGATTTGGAGTCACTACCTTCTTATAAGTCGATAGTCCGGCTCGTTTTTTGGCTCGATGCACGGTTGTAGACGATACACCCAGCTTATATGCGGCATCTCGGAGAGATAGGTTAGGGTTTGGCTTGGAACTACCGGCAACTCTCTTTGTCGTCTCAGCGGCTTCCGGTTTTCGATTTCCCCCCGATCCAGACTTCCTGGCTGTCGACAAACGTTCCCCAAACACTTAGATTTGTAACGGTTGATTTGGCAACTTTTAGCGATTTTGCCAGCTTTGCGTGCGAATAGCTCGGATTTTCGCGATGCGCGAGCAAAATTTTGATACGCTGCTCTTCTTGTTTGGACGGCATTTTGACAACTGAAGAGTGAATTCCAAAATCAACATTCTACACACACACACACCTTAAAAATGAGGGGTGTTCAGGTTTTTTAAATGCAAAATTGAAAGAAATACGTCAAGTTTATATTGACCAAATTTTGACCGTATCACCCTTTAAAGAATTTCTGATTATCAGAATCTTGTAAAACGTTTTTTTCAGCACACTCAAAAAAAGGGTTGCTTGGATCCAAAGATTTTGACTTTCCCTTAAGGATTTTGGTATTGATTCCGAGCTAAAGATGCGTCTTCTTTAAAATAAAGAAATTTGTTATCGATCTATCTGGCTCTAAATCTAGGACCAATAAAATTAAATTGAGGATATCATTTATTAAATTTTCATTCTCTTTTCGCGGTTTATTAATAAAGGTACTCACGTACAAACAAATGCATGCTTAAACATCCGGATACTTCAAAGTAAAAAATGTTTTCTTAATTAAAAAAAAACTTTAAACCTAATACGTTAAATCCTCAAAATAAGTCTTAACCTATATTTGAAGCGTTTTTATCTTAAATCTAAAGTTTCAATATTCCAGTTAATTTAAGGACAATTTCTTTAAATCAAAAATGTGTTTCTTTACTTTAAGAAAAATTATCCTTAGTTCAAAGACATGGGATTTTGACGGAGCGACGCAAATTTACAAAATTTGTGTCCTAAATTTATTGAAAAAAAATTTTTGAAGCAAAGATTATAAATTTTATTTAAATTAAAATTTCATTATTTAAAAAAAAATTGTCGTTAATACTTTGTAAATTTCGCGTCCTAAAATTTAGGTTGCGTAATCTTTAATCTCACGTAAATATTTTTTTCAGTGCACATTTTTTGTCAGTACATTTCTTTACAGTGTACAACAATATGATAATGATATATCACAATATTTTGTTTATGTTAGTTCACTTTATCTCCAACTTCATACCATTTAAGGGTTTTTTTTATATCCTTGTGGGAAACACTATCAAGCATGGTCTACGAGAGCTTCCCCTTGTAATGCCAAGTTATTTTCCTTCTTTTGGTCTGTAGATGTGGAACTAATGCAATTTTTTTCACAATGAAAATCTTCATGGAATAAATGCATGTTTATAACGATGACAACAAGACTTTGTGGAGTATTTAGATTTGGAATTTTAGATGAGATTTTTGTTTGCGATTTCCTTTTCCTATTTCTTTTTGCTTTTGTTTTTTAGGGTAACATAACATATGGTTACAATGTTGCCGCCGCTACCATATCACAGCCCAACGATTTTATTACTCAGATAAAGGGTATGCATTTAAATTGTTGTATATCACAAACAATAAAAACCAGACAAAATCACTGTGCCTGATCAATTATTTTGATTTCAAGAAGTTGTAATCCAGAAGATTTATATCAGCTGAAAATTTAATAAATTGTATAGGGGCTTAACATAGACATCGTTCTCTTGAGTAAATCAATCAAATCAAATGCGAGTGTGGATAGCTAAAATCCTTTGAAGCACCTCATCGAGTAGATTAATTGGAATGGTGAAGTTCAAAGTGAAAGTACTTGGCAACTTTTGTTGTATTCGGGCCGACCATTAAGCTTCCCTTGTATTGTGAGTAGAAATTCTAAAGCAACCCTTAAATATTAATGCTTTTGGAATATATGATGGAATGATAGGAAATGTTGTATGGGTATTTTAAAGATGTTCTTTAAAATTAAATTCCGGCATTGCGTTTTAAACAGAAAAAATGCTCTAGCATTTGATAAAAGGGAGTATTTTTTAATTTATAATTTCATGCTCTTTTGAAAGATTTTTTTTTATTGCACTGTCCTTGGAGAGTAATATATAAAAGGGGGTTGCTATCTCTTGGAATGTAGATATGAAGCAAAAAAATTGTTTTCGAAATCCCCTTGAATGAATTTTAACTCTTAATCAGTACCAAAATAATGGAAAATGAAAATTTATATAAAGTTTATTTTCAAATCATCGTATTTTAAATTCAATGATTTTTTATAAAAATGTAGGACTTCTGCCGACCTATGCGCATTAACTCCAATTGATAATGTTTAACTGAAATACTTCCTTTCTTTTGATATTTAATTTATTTATGTTATTAATTTATTCTTCGTTTGGTTTATTTTCAGGTAAGATTCTAAAATCAACAGAAAAACACTTTTTAGACCAAAGTTCGGTCGGGCGGAATCTTATAGCCAACACCAAAGACGACTTTTGCTGCGTATAAAACTGATGGAAATTTATTAAATATCGGGTCTGTAGTAGTTTTATATAATTAGAGGGTTCTTATGCACATTTTAGGCCATACTTTTAGTATTAAGAATTTGAAGTGTATATCATGGAACATACTCCGCCCTCAAAGCAATCAAACTGTTTTCGAAGTTAAATTTGGAATATCCCAGCAAAAAAATTGGAAGTTGTTCCACAAACATTTCTTTTAAAGCGCATCCCGGAATCCCCTCATCAAGTTTTTTCCACTTGCAGTCCATTGGACAAGTCCACAAATATTTCTCTTACAGCATCCCGGGATCCCCTATCGATTTTTTTTCACTTTCGATACAATCCTGTTCGACAAGTTCGACAAGGTACGGAATTAGGCCCTTTTAAGTGAAAATTTAAGTTTTGGACAACTAAATTTCGCTAAAAAGAATGGAAGATCAATAAAAAAGTAAAAAATAATTTAAAAAAAAATCATCTCCGGTGGGATTTGAACCTGTGCAGTTCGACTTTTTCACTTCCACGGATGTTCTTTTGAGAATGGGTTGCAAATGTTTTTAATTTTTAATATTTGATGCATCCTGTCCAATGGCGTTTGTGGCTGAGTGTGCTCAGGCGTTCTGTTATGGTGCCAACATACTCAGGTTCAACCCCCGGTGGAAGCGAAGAAGTTTTTCAATTTGTAACAAGTATATACGCCCGTAAGTTCGGCCAGGCCGAAGCTTATGTACCCGCCACCATGTTGGGTTAGGTTAGGTGGTAGCCCGATATATCAGGCTCACTTAGACTATTCAGTCCATTGTGACACCACAGTGGTGAACTTCTCTCTGTTAAGCTCAATGACAAGGGACCTCCTTTTTATAGCCGAGTCCGAACGGCGTCCCATATTGCAGTGAAACCACTTAGAGAAGCTTTGAAACACTCAGAAATGTCACCCGCATTACTGAGGTGGGATAATCCACCGCTGAAAAACTTTTTGATGTTCGGTCGAAGCAGGAATCGAACCCACGACCTTGTGTATGCAAGGCGGGAATGCTAACCATTGCACCACGGTGGCTCCCACCACCACGGATTGACTAAAAACTTATTCTAAACACTGCCATTCACAATCGAAATACTTGGGTTGCGGTAACGTTTGCTGATGACAAGGTATCTTAAAACCTCCTAACACCGTCTTCTAAATTATAAGTAAGTCCATACGCACAGATAAAAATAAGTTTGAGAACCAATAACTTTTGTTGGAAAACCAATAACAAAATTTGTTAATTTTCCTGCAACAAACTAATTTGTACTTTTAATAACCATTATTACAAAAAACTTGTTAGCAATCGTTACCATCAGAAGGCAACAAATAATTTGTGTTCTCAATAATATAATTTGTAAGTAATTTGTTGAGCTTCCAACAGTACAAAATATTTGTTGTTGAACGTTACGTTTAATCCTCAACAAATATTTTTGAATTTGAACGAAAAAATTTCTATGTGGTTTGTTGGAGTCTTTCAATTTATTGGTGTATTGACAAAAAATTAAATTGAAATTGATAGAACTATTGCACCAAAATTGCAAAATTTCCGGAACAATTTTGGAGATATTTTGTTAAGTACACACCAAAATGCTATTTTTGGGCGGGGAACATGAAAAATTTTTGTGTCGAAAATCCTATACTGAGTTTTGTAAATGTGTGACGATTTTAAATTTGAGTAGTCCCGGGTCTAGCAAGCATTTTGACAACTTTTTGCCAGTGATATATATTCTAGTTAATTAGAATTATAATAACTCTAATCCCGATATTAATATGGTTTTATTAATTATCTCATACAACAAATACATTTAAGAAACTACCAAATTGAAAAATATAAATTTTTCACAGACATTTATAAATGCTTTTCTGTATTCTCTGATGAATGAGCTTTTTGCTTGCTATCATACACGTGCATGTGCTCATACTCATTTTGTTCTAACGGTATTCTTTGCATTCTTCTTTTAGCTTTCGTACATGTTCTCAGCGATGTACGCGTAACCAGTCTTGTATTTTTGTTTTTGTTTTCATATCGATAGCAGTCAACTATTTTCGCAACAAAACAATTTGTTGAAAATTCAAAATATTTCTATTATTTCCTCTGTCAAGCATCTACAAACACATTTCAACAACAAATGCCTCATATTCAATAGACAAATTTGTTGAGCATCAGCAGATTTTACATACAAATAAAGTTGTTAATATTTATTTGCAGTTATTTTTTTGTGTGCGTGGTATATATTAAATTAAAACAAGTATATACAGCACTAAGTTCGGCCGGGCCGAATCTTAAATACCCACCACCATGAACCAAATATTAGGGGTTTCTTTTGACATTTCAGGAGGGCTTGAGGACACTTCCCGAAGATAAATTTAAAGATTTCACCTATAAGGACTATATCAGATTCTGGATTTATAAGAACCATTTTTGTTTGAGTTTTAGAGGAATCATCAACATCTCTTGTGAGTGTGCAAGAAAATTATAAAATAATGTCTTGATTTGAAATCTTAAATCTGTAGAAGTAAAATCTGGAAATTTTACATTGAGTTTCAAGCAATTTTCATGATCAGTGCGCCTTCTACACCCTCAAGAAGTGAAGTCGGTCTATATGGAGGCATTACCAAATGAGCCGATAAAAACTTAATCCGATACACGTTTTTGTGAGCCTAAAATACCAGAATATTTACAATTTCAGGCAAATCAGATAAAAACTACGGTTTCTAGAAACCCAAGGAGTTAAATCGGGAGATCGTTCTTATGGGGGCTATACTAAAATATGGACCGATACTCACCGTTTTCGGCACACCTCTTTATGACCCGAAAATACCTCTAGATTTCCAATTTCAGGCAAATAGGATAAAAACTTCGGATTCTAGAAGCCCAAGAAGTAAAATCGGGAAATCGGTCTATATGGGGGCTACACCAAAATATGGACCGATACTCACCATTTTCGGCACACCTCTTTATGGTCCTAAAATAGCTCTAGATTTCCAATTTCAGACAAATTGGATACAAACTACGGTTTCTATAAGCCCAAGACCCCAAATCGGGAGATCGCTCTATATGGGGGCTATACCAAAATATGGACGGATGCTCACAATTTTTGGCACACGTATTTGTGGTCCTACAGTACCTCTAGATTTCCAATTTCAGGTAAATTGAATAAAAACTGCGGTTTCTATAAGCCCAAGAAGTAAAATCGGGAGATCGGTCTATATGGGGACTATACCAAAACATGGACCGATACTCACCATTTTTGGCACACCTCTTTATGGTCATAAAATACCTCTAGATTTCAAATTTCACCTAAATTGAATAAAAACTGCGGTTTCTATAAGCCCAAGAAGTAAAATCGGGAGATCGGTCTATATGGGGACTATACCAAAACATGGACCGATACTCACCATTTTTGGCACACCTCTTTATGGGCATAAAATACCTCTAGATTTCAAATTTCAGGCAAATTGGATAAAAACTACGGATTCTATAAGCCCAAGAAGTAAAGTCGGGAGATCGGTCTATATGGGGGCTATACCAAAACATGCACTGACACTCACCATTTTTGGCACACCTCTTCAAGGTTCCAAAATACCTCTAGATTTTCAATTTCGCGCAAATTGGATGAAAACTACGGTTTCTATAAGCGAAAGACCCCAAATCGGGAGGTCGGTTTATATGGGGGCTATACCAAAACATGGACCGACACTCACCATTTTTGGCACACCTCTTCAAGGTCCCAAAATATCTCTAGATTTTCAATTTCGCGCAAATTGGATGAAAACTACGGTTTCTATAAGCGAAAGACCCCAAATCGGGAGGTCGGTTTATATGGAGGCTATACCAAACCATGGACCGACACTCACCATTTTTGGCACACCTCTTCAAGGTCCCAAAATATCTCTAGATTTTCAATTTCGCGCAAATTGGATGAAAACTACGGTTTCTATAAGCGAAAGACCCCAAATCGGGAGGTCGGTTTATATGGGGGCTATACCAAAACATGGCCCGATATAGCCCATCTTCGAACTTGACCTGCGCGCAGACAAAGGACGATTCTGTGCCTAATTTCAGGACGATAGCTCCATTATTGAATGCTGTAGCGTGATTACAACAGACAGCCAGACAGACAGACGGACATGCTTATATCGTCTTAGAATTTCTCCCTGATCAAGAATATATATACTTTATATAGTCGGAAATCGATATTTCGATGCGTTACAAACGGAATGACAAACTTATTATACCCCGTCACTATTCTATGGTGGTGGGTATAAAAAGACCGACAAAATACGTATATAATTCAGTTTGACAAAATTTTCTATAGAAATAACATTTTGACAAAATTTTGTATAGAAATAAAATTTTGACAAAATTTTCTATAGAAATAAAGATTTGACAATTTTTTTTATAAAAATGAAATTTTAACAAAATTTTCTATAGAAATGAAATTTTAACAAAATTTTCTATAACAATAAACTTTTAACAAAATTTTCTATAGAAATAAAATTTTGGTAGATTGTTTTTGGCTCGAGTGTAGGGATCTATAAATCGATTATTCGAATTTTGGCATGAAAATCTAAAAAAATCGAAATCGATCATTAACCTAAAAATAATCGCAAAATCGATTTTAGATTTTCATCTAATTTTTAATTTTGACTAGTGTTTTCCGTTTTCATATTCATTGGTTTCAATTTAATTGAAAAATACCGAGACATTTCTTCATTTTTATTTATAGAATTCTATTACCAATAAGAATAAAAATATTGATTTGATTAAGTTAAATATCAAATTGGTTTAAATGAATCCTTTGTGTTTTCAATTTCGTTGAATTTATTTGGAGAAATCTAACGTACATATTAAAAATTGTATACTTAACATTTTAAAAATATATTAAACAAATTAAAAAATGACCACTATCTGGTTTAGGGTATAAAAATTAACATGTTTGACTAGAATACTAATTTTTGCATTTCTCTCCAACTCGCAAAAACAAAATAGATTTCATAAAATCTAATATTTTGTATAATCAATATTTCTATGAAATTCGATTACGAAAAATCGAATATTCGAATTTTGAATGGTATAAATAATCGAAAATCGATTTTTGATTAAAAGTCAACAATCGAAAAGTCGAAAAATCGATTATTGGTTTGTACTATAGATCCCTACTCGAGTGGTAACCATGATTATGAACCGATATGGGGATCTGCTATATATAACTATAGACCGATATGGACCAATTTTGGAATGGTTGCTAGCGGCCATATACTAACACCACGTTCCAAATTTGAACCGGATCGGATGAATTTTGCTCCTCCAAGAGGCTCCGGAGGTCAAATCTGGAGAACGTTTTATATGGAGGCTATATATAATTATGCACCGATATGGACCAATTCTGGCACAGTTGTTAGAGACCATATACTAACACCAACCAGAGACCATATACTAACACCATATACTAACACACTAACACCACTCGGATGAAATTTGCTTCTCTTTGAGCCTCCGCGAGCTAAATCTGGGGATCGGTTTATATGGGGGCTATATGCATGGTTATTAGAGGCCATGTACCAACACCATGTACCAAATTTCAGCCGGATCGGAATAAATTTGCTTCTCTTTGAGGCTCCGCAAGCCAAATCTGGGGATCGGTTTATATGGGGGCTATATTTAATTATGGACCAATGTGGACCAATTTTTGCATGGTTATTAGAGACCATATACCAAAACCATGTACTAAATTTCAGCCGGATCGGATGAAATTCGCTTCTCTTTGAGGCTCCGCAAGCCAACTCTGGGGATCGGTTTATATGGGGGCTATATATAATTATAGACCGATGTCGACCAATTTTTGCATGGTTATTAGAGACCATATACTAACACCATGTACCAAATTTCAGCCGGATCGGATGAAATATGCTTCTCTTAGAGGCTCCGCAAGCCAAATCTGAGGGTCCGTTTATATGGGGGCTATACGTAAAAGTGGACCGATATGGCCCATTTGCAATACCATCCGACCTACATCAATAACAACTACTTGTGCCAAGTTTCAAGTCGATAGCTTGTTTCGTTCGGAAGTTAGCGTGATTTCAACAGACGGACGGACGGATGGACGGGCGGACATGCCCAGATCGACTCAGAATTTCACCACGACCCAGAATATATATACTTTATGGGGTCTTAGAGCAATATTTCGATGTGTTACAAACGGAATGACAAAGTTAATATACCCCCCATCCTATGGTGGAGGGTATAAAAATTAGATAATAAGGAAATAAAAGTGTAACAAAAAATACTGATAAAAAAGTGAAATTAAAAAAAAAAGTTTTTTTTACTCTTTAAATTTCTTCATCCAAATGAACCTCCAAGACACAACTTCGGAAGCAATGCGAAAGATCAAAAAATGGAGTATTTCCGTCCTATGACAAGCCCATGTACAATTCATTGGAGATGATCCAAGTTTGCACTACTTCCGGATCACAAATTGGGGATTAAACCTACTTTTTTGCTGTGAAGAAGTGTTTCTAGAAAACTTTTTAATTAGAGCAATAATAAATATGGTTCCACTCTAATATAAAGGAAAACTTGTGTATTTGGTGTAAAATACCTTCATTTCACAAAGTTTCCATTATAAAATTGGCTTTGATATTGACAATAAAAGCAAAAAGCAGTTGAAATTCCATTGAAAACCATTTTAAATTTTCATCCACACTCCAAATGATAGCATAATTGAACATTTGAAATTATAAAACAATTTCCGTTATACCTGAACTACATTGCACTGCATTTGATGGTGGTAGATGCCTCCCACAAATACGACGAATATATCACTATCCAATTTTCTTTTCAATTGAAGCATTTAATCGCATTTCATTCCTTCATTCACGTTTTCCAAAGAACTTCATTTCGAATGTGGAATCAAACAATAATCATTACGAGTAAATTAATGACTTTTTACCATCCATATGATTCTAATTTATATTTGATCACTTCAACAAAAATATGGCTGTTACTTCAAAAGCAACCCCCCTCCCAACCATTGACGGCAAGTGAGAATCGGTAGCTGAGCAATAATGACAGTGATGATAATAGGCAACCGACAGGGAGTCAGAAACCCCATAATACTTTGCTCGTATGTCTGGATGTCCAAATGTCAGTCAGCAGTTCCTCTGTCCGTCCGACATGTCTAGAATTTTATTGTTGGCATTTAGATGTAATGCAGCCATAAAGATATGAGCTTTTCACTGTACACACACACACACACACACACAAAATGCATGATTTCGTTGCATCGAAAATATTGATTCTACTTCAGGCATTATTATCCCATCATCATCATCATCATTACAACAACAAATTTTATTATTACTGCATGCGCTGTTGCATATAATAATTGTATCAACATTTTAATTAAAGCAATCAAAATAGTATGAAATGTCAGAATTGAGAAAGAAAATAAGAATGTTCAACATAACAAAGGATGAAAAGACTCAATTTCCATCTTGTCATCCTCATCATCGTCATAGTCGTCATAGTCCATTATAAATTTTCCTTTGTATTTTCTTCTTCACATTTCTCCCTACCATTAAATGTTAATGGTTTAAGTAACATTCTACATTGTATCAAAAAAATGATAATGCAATTTTTACAATTTTTTTCATAATCGATTTGAGTTGTAAATTTTAAATTGATTGAAAGAAAAAAAAAACGACCAATATACAAAGGAAAATCTCATTGTGACTATGAAATTACACACCTTGAAACCTCTCGGGTAATAATTGAGGGATCAGACTGAGACAATAAATCTGAACAGATCTGAAGGGAAATTTTCTATAGAAATAAAATTTTGACAAAATTTTCTATAGAAATGAAATTTTGACATAATTTTTTGTAGAAATAAAATATTGACGAATTTTTTTTTTTTTGCAGAAATAAAATTTTGACAAAATTTTCCACAGAATTAAAATTCTTAAAAAAATGTTATAGAAATCAAATTTTGACAAAATTTTCTATAGAAATAAACGAAAAACATGTTGCATGTTTGTCGAAACCTTGTTCTTTTCTCGGAAATTATGTATCTTATTTCAGAAAGCATGTTATGTTTGACGAGAAAAGAAAATTTTTGCGACAAAAATTCTACATGGTCGCTGTAAAAAAGTAACATATTCCTTCATATTCCTTCTATGAGTGTAGAAATAAAATTTTGAAAAAATTTTCTATAGAAATAAATTTTGACTAAATTTTCTATAGAATAAAATTTTGACAAAGTCGTCTATAGAAAAATAATTTTGACAAGGTTCTCTATAGAAATACAATTTTTACAACATTTTCTACAGAAATGAAATGTTGACATAATTTTTGTAGAAATAAATTGTTGACGAAATTTTTTACATAAATAAAATTTTGACTAAATTTTTTACATAAATGAAATTTTCACAGAATTCTCTATAGAAATAAAATTTTGACAAAATTTTCTATGGAATAAAATTTTGACAACATTTCCTATAGAAATAAAATTTTGACAAAATTTTCAATAGAAATAAAATTTTGAAAAACTTTTCTATAGAAATTAAATTTTTGATAAAATTATCTATAGAAATAAAATTTTGACAAATTTTCTATAGAAATAAAATTTTGACAGAATTCTCTATAGAAATAAAATTTTGATAAAATCGTCTATGGAAATAAAATTTTGACAAAATATTCTGTAGTAATAAAATGTAGATAAAATTTTCTAAAAAATAAAATGTAGACAAAATTTTCTAAACAAATAAAATTTTGGCTACATTTTCTATAGAAATAAGATTTTATTTATTGTTTTGATCTCAGCTTTAAAACCATTGTGTTGACTAAACTACAAGAGTAGCTTAACCAACAGAGGAAAAGAATGTTTGTCAAATTTACTTGGGCAAAGCCCTATAGACTGCAAGATGATTGGATGGACGCACGTTTCGGAATTACCACATTCCTCATCAGTATCCTATACTTGCAGCAAAACTATCAACCAATTATAAGAATAAATTCAGGCAGTTCACTAAACCCAAGGTGAACCACACTTGAACCTTCCGAAAAAAGGTTTATGATAGACGGCTTATGCCGAAATAAATTCATACAAACATTTCTCTTTTCCTTTGCCACCATAAAATCATCGATTTGAGTGCAGTTGGCTGGGTTTATTTGGAGCGTGCTTCCTCTTACTTCATTCGTGTTTGTTTTTTTTATTTTTTTATATTTTGTTAAAATTTTCTATAGAAATAAAATTTCTACAAAATTTTCTATAGAAATAAAATTTGTGCAAAATTTTCTATAGAAATAAAATTTCTACAAAATTTTCTATGGAAACAAAAATTTCACATAATTTAAAATAAAAAAGACTTTTTTTGTTTGGTAGGTTTTTGTTAAAATTTTCTCTAAAATTTTGTAGATTATTTTTGGCTCGAGGGGCAACCGTAAAAATAATTTATTTTGCCTTCCGTGTAAAACATGTGTTCCCTTTCGTGTAAATCAGTGTCACCTGTATGACAACAATTGTTGGTATAAATATGTAATCAGATAGTCAACTGGATATAAAATCCCTGGACTCTGTGGTCCTTAACTGGAAAACGATCATTGACTGTGGCAAGTCTCGCAACAAGCTGAGCAGTACAAGATTCACCAAATATGGATGCCACAGGAACATACTAGCACCCTCAAACAAGTTACTTCTCTAACATATACCACAAACATATTTTCAGGAAGCATAACATTTTTAGATATTACCCAAAAATTATGATGTTTGGGCAATAAGACTAAGATTGAATTACATGAACTATTCTCGCGGTTTGAAGCATGCTCCATGGCAATGAATCCAAATTTATGGCTTTCCGGACAATACATGCCATATGGGACAAAAGGGAACTTCTCTCATATCATTGATTGCAATCTGATCCCTTTCTCATCAGAATGGTAATTTAACTATCTTTCAACGACGTCAGCATTGTTTTAGTCAAGTACAGTTTTGCTAAGTGTAGCTTTTCCCATAACAGACATAAATATATATTTTCGATGACATGTTAATGCATACTCTGAATAATATTTCTATCATATTTACATTAGAGTCAATGTCAACATTTTTCAAAAAAATACACATATTTGGTTTATTGTCAAATGATGTGCAACAAATTTATAAAATATGAACAATAAGCCTTTGTAACCTCATTTACAAATCTATACGATTTAGACTGGTGTTATGCACCAAATAATGTCAGTTGCAATTTGATGCGGATAAAAAACATCGTGACATGACATCTTTGATAACCACCAACTGACAACCTTGGCCCATACAGTTGCACTGACATCAAAACAAACAACATGTCCACGGAAATTGACACACTTACCTCTATGCAGCAACATCAACACCCCCAATTTGGGAAAAATAAAATAAACTTCATTCATATGCCAGAGCATTTTCCGTAGCACCTTTTTTGTGCCAAGAATATTGTGATAAATTTCGCAAAAGGAAACACTCGGATTTCACGCTCGTAAAATCATGTCATTTTACGGGAGTATGGATGGCACAACGATATTGGTAGTTGGTCCTATCAACCCACAAATAATGATAATGTCACTACCACACCTATGGCAAAAAGCACTACTCCAACACAGAATTTTTATGACTTTTTCCTTTATCATTGACGCCAATATCTCGAAAGAGAAGTATTTCTGAAATGCACTGAAATAAATGTTATATGCTTCAATGTTGTTTTATAATCAAGACATTTAAGTAAACAAAATAAATAAAATAAAATTAAATTGTTTAATTAATTAGGTAAATTATTTCAATTAGCAGTCCAGAAATAAGACCCGAAAACTTACCATATAAGGCCTAAAATATCCCAATTAGCCTTCAGATCCATACTAAGAGATATGGAAATTTGACCTCGCCAATGCTGAAACATGTATAGCTTGGTGTGTATGGATTGATATCTGCCATTTGACTTTTTAATATTTTAACCCTTTGACTACCGATGTCCACTTGGGAGGACATTCAAAAACGACACCAAATTCTATTAACCAACTTAATTTCGATTTATTTCTCGATGTTATTTTAAAGTAGAAGCTTTAATCTAAAGAAGCTATAAATATTTTCCATATTGATGAGCATTTTCCATATTGACGAAAAATACGAAATTTTGAAAGCATTTTTCTACTGTGTCTTTAGTAAATGAACATTAATGCAAAAACTGTAGCTTATATTTTATCGGGTTCTTTTTTGTATTTTTGCTCACGCTTCTCTTGTAAATGGACATTCATGCAAAAACTGTAGCTGATATTTCTCGTGTTCTTTTTTGTATTTTTTCTCACATTTCAAAAGATATTGTAGGCCAAATAGCACTTATATTCGTAAGACGATTTGGTCAAAATTCAAGAATCAAGATTTCAGAACAAACTCATATATGTAGCTCTTGAAGTATGTCCTCAAAATTATAATTTTTGTTCTACAAGCTGTTAGTACAAGTAAAAACAGAAGACAAATTGAAGTTTTTAACATTAGGTTTATTTCGGTAGTGAAAGGGTCGAAGGGATTGATTCTTTGAAACTTCTTTGTTCTTGATAGCTAGTATATTATAAAGTTTTTATACCCTCCACCATAGGATGGGGGGTATATTAACATTGTCATTCCGTTTGTAACACATCGAAATATTGCTCTAAGACCCCATAAAGTATATACATTCTGGGTCGTGGTGAAATTCTGAGTCGATCTAAGCATGTCCGTCCATCCGTCTGTTGAAATCACCCTAACTTCCGAACGAAACAAGCTACATACAAAAAAATAACTGCAAATAAATATTAACAACTTTATTTGTATGTAAAATCTGCTGATGCTCAACAAATTTGTCTATTGAATATGAGGCATTTGTTGTTGAAATGTGTTTGTAGATGCTTGACAGAGGAAATAATAGAAATATTCCGAATTTTCAACAAATTGTTTTGTTGCGAAATTAGTTGACTGCTATCGATATGAAAACAAAACCAAAAATACAAGACTGGTTACGCGCCCATCGCTGAGAATATGTACGAAAGCTAAAAGAAGTATGCGAAGAATATCGTTAGAACAAAATGAGTATGAGCACATGCACGTGTATGATAGCAAGCAAAAAGCTCACTCATCAGAGAATACAGAAAAGCATGTATAAATGTCTGCAAAAAAATTATATTTTTCAATTTAGTAGTTTCTTAAATGTGTTTGTTGTATGAGATAATTAATAAAACCATATTAATATCGGGATTAGAGTTATTACAATTCTAATTAACTAGAATATATAGCACTGGGAAAATAGTTGTCAAAATGCTTGCTAGACCCTGGACTACTCAAATTTAAAATCGTCATACATTTACAAAACTGAGTATAGGATTTTCGACACAAAAATGTTACATGTTCCCCGTCCAAAAATAACTTTTGGTCATATTCCTTCTCTGTGTGTACTTAACAAAATATCTCCAAAATATTTCCGGCATTTTTGCAATTTTGGTGCAATTCATAGCATAATTCTGTCCATTTTAATTTCAATTTAATTTTTTGTCAATACACCAATAAATTTGTTGCAGGTCATTGATAGACTCCAACAAACCACATACAAATTTTTTCGTTCAAATTCAAAAATATTTATTGAGGATTAAACGTTACGTTCAAAAACAAATATTTTGTACTGTTGGATGCTCAACAAATTACTTACAAATTATGTTATTGAGAACACAAATTATTTGTTGCCTTCTGATGGTAACGATTGGTAACAACTTTTTTGTAATAATGGTTATTAAAAGTACAAATTAGTTTGTTGCAGGAAAATTAACAAATTTTGTTATTGGTTTTCCAACAAAAGTTATTGGTTCTCAAACTTATTTTTATCTGTGTATCGACTTCAAACTTGGCACAATTAGTTGTTATTGATGTAGGTCGGATGGCAGATTTGGCTTGCAGAGCCTATAAGAGTAGCATACTTCATCCGATCTGGCTGAAATTTGGTACATGGTGTAAGTATATGGTCTCTAACAACCATGCAAAAATTGGTCCATATCGGTCCATAATTATATATAGCCCCCATATAAACCCATCCCCAGATTTGAACTCCGGAGCCTCTTAGAGGAGCAAAATTCATCCGATCCGGTTGAAATTTGGTATGTGTTGTAAGTATATGGTCTCTAACAACCACGGAAAAATTGGTCCATATCGGTCCATAATTACATATAGCCCCCATATAAACCCATCCCCATATTTATTTTGCGAATCCTCTAAGAGCAGCAAATTTCATCCGATCCGGCTGAAATTTGGTACATGGTATTAGTATGTTATATGACCTCTAAGAACCATGCAAAAATTGGTCCATATCGGTCCATAATTATATATAGCCCCCATATAAACCGATCCCTAGATTTGTCCTCCGGAGTCTCTTGGAGGAGCAAAATTCATCCGATCAGGTTGAAATTTGGAACGTGGTGTTAGTATATGGCCGCTAATAACCATGCCAAAATTGGTCTATAGTTATATATAGCCCCCATATAAGCCGATCCTCAGATTTGTCCTCCGGAGCCTCTTGGAGGAGCAAAATTCATCCGATCCGGTTGAAATTTGCAACGTGGTGTTAGTATATGGCCGCTAATATAGTTATATATAGCCGATCCCCATTCACACAAAAATTGGTCCATATCGGTTCATAATCATGGTTGCCAGTCGAGCCACAAAATCTACCAAAATTTTATTTCTATAGAAAATTTTGTCAAACTTTTATTTTTACGGAAAATTTTGTCAAAATTGTATTCCTATATAAAATTTTGGCAAAATTTAAATTCTAGAATGTTATCAAAATTTGTATTCTATTGAAAATTTTGTCAAAATTTTATTTCTATTGAAAATTTTGTCAAAATTTTATTTCTATAGAAAATTTTGTTAAAATTTTATTTCTAAAGAGAATTTTGTCCAAATTTTACTTCTATAGAAAACGTTGTCAAAATTTTATTTCTATAGAAACTTTTATCAAAATTTTATTTCTATAAAAAATTTTGTCAAATTTAGTTATATACGTATTTAATCGGCCTTTTTAGTTTAATATATACCACATATGGACTACCTTGCAATTTAGAAGACGGTGTTAGGACGTTTTAAGATACCTTGCCATCGGCAAGGTATAGACTAACTTACAATTAGTCCATACGGGTACACTTGTCATCGGAAAGTGCTCCCGCAACCCAAGTAATTCGATTGTGGATGACAGTCTTCAGTAGAAGTTTCTACGCAATCCATGATGGAGGGTACATAAGCTTCGGCCTGGCCGAACTTACGGCGGTATATACTTGTTTTTTTTTTTTTTTTTACCTAGCCGTTTATTTCCAGTGAAGAATGTCTCTACAAAAAACTATTGTCAATATGAATAAAGTTGTTAGTTAAAATGACGGCCAGTCTGTCGGTCTGCCTCCACCAATATATATGTGAATTGCCGTCCATACGGCCATCCATCTATTTATCTATCCGTCTGTCTGTTCATCTAGCTTTCATACTGGGTGTACGTACGTACGTACACTTTTTTATTTTGGCATTAAAAACAGATTTACAGCAAATACTTGGCTTTAGAATATTCGAGTGTGCATGGTATGTGCAGCTTTTACTAGAAATTGATTTACAATGCAGTCATGTTTTAATGGCACCATACAAATTTTTACAAAAATTATGTCTTATAATCATAATAATCATAATAATTTGTTTGTATAATAGCTTTAACAATAACTAGTAAAGCATATTCATATGCATGACATTGCCATTGTCCCATTATGCTTGGTGCAAATGCCGAGCAAATGAAGACCAAATATCCAATCAAATGACGTGGACATAGAACGCAGTAAGAAGTGTTTTATTAAGTAAGGGCCTTAATGAAAACAATATTTAACTTTGAATGCAACAAAATTATCTTTGTTTTTCCTTATATGCACTGAAAAAATATAGTCGTGAAGCTAAAGATTTGATGTCCTTAAAATATGAATGCAAATTTTACTTAGCATAGAAAACGCATTTCTCTGATATAAAGTTTTTTCGTTGTCCAAAAGTCGATAAACTTTTCAATAAAATCGTTTTGTCCTGACAGTTAAGTGATTAAACTTAAAACTAGGTATCTTTACATAAAAGAAAATTTAGTTTAACTAAGGTCAACTTGGCTTTAATAATTCTAAAAATTTGTTCAAAATTAATGAAATCGTCTATAGATTTTGTTACTTTTTGTATCTTGACTACAAAGCAAAAAAGCGTTCAAAAATAGGACATGTCTTTTAACACTTTATTTTAAATATGATTTTTACTTGCAAAACAATCCCAAAATTTCTACTTGAAGTCGAGTCTGAATTTGAAAACTTAAAGTCTCTTTAAAACGCTTTTAGAGGACTTTTATAACATATGAAGAAAAAAGAAGCAGAATAAACGAATAAATACAAATTTGTGTCCTAGTATCACACGCAACGATATGATAACCCAAACATGTTTCAAGAGCAAAATGTTATTTTTGGACGGTGAAAATGGAACAATTTTTCTCGCAAAATCGTTGTGTTCTCGGCATAAAATTTTTCTCTTGAAACATGTTTGGGGTTATCATATTTCTTCTCTGAGTGCATGTACGCGAAACTCAAATTTAACACTTAAATGAGCACTATATATTTTAAGATACAACCAGAAAAAAATTCTTACGTTTTAAAATTTTGAACGAATTCTATGAAAAAAAGTTTGTTATATTTAATATATCATAAAGCTATTTCTAAAAATATGTTTTTTTTTCGGAAAATTTGTTCTACTTTTGTGTAATCTGCAGTCAAAACTAAAAATCAAATTTTGACCAAACATTCGAAAGAATACAAATTGGAGTTAAATAATATTTACCAGAGTAATGTCGATAAAAAAAACTGTGTAGTGTAAAAATATCTCTATTCTCTACTAAAATCAAATTATTTATTTGTAAATAAAAGCTTAGATTAATGCGGATTGTATTTTTTAAGATACAACAACTATTAAAAAAAAACACATACTTTTTTTTGAAAAGTGTGGTATAAAGATGTTCTTTAATTACCATTTTGCATATTATATATATTCTTCGGAGGTGATCATGTGCATTTATGGGTTAAAAGAGAATTACGTCTTAAATGTGCCCTTACTTCAAATATCCGCTTCTCAGAATCAATACCAAAATCATTGGTGTAAAGACAATATGTTTCAAACCGGGCACACTTTTTTCAGTGTAAATAATGAATATATTTGCTCATTCTCATCAGGAAGATCATGCGTCATCCATCCAAACAAGTGTTAATCAGAAAGATAAATGTCTGGGCTATACGACACATGGGGTAGAACCACCCATTGAAGTAAAGACAATATGTTTCAAACCGGGCACACTTTTTTCAGTGTAAATAATGAATATATTTGCTCATTCTCATCAGGAAGATCATGCGTCATCCATCGAAACAAGTGTTAATCAGAGAGAGAAATGTCTGGGCTATACGACACACGGGGTAGAACTACCCATTGAAGTGTATCCAAATAAGTTTTGAGAGGTTCTTGCAACTTGTCGTTGAGCGTTATCGTTCTGCAAAATCACCTTGTCCTGCCTTTCCAAATATTGGGGTTGTGTATCACGCTATAATTAAATGCATCAATTGAGTTTGATAAAGAGATCCAGTGATATTTTTACTCGGTTCCACTAAATACACATCATAAGCCACTTCCCATGGATTTTCGGCGATCTAACGATGCCCGTCCGTCCGTCTGTCGAAATCACTCCGAATGAAACAACCTATCGGCTTGAAACTTGACATAAGTAGTTGTTATTAATGTATGTCGGACCACTTTTACGTATGGCCCCCATATAAACCCACCCCCAGGTTTGGATTGAGGGACTCCTAGAAAAGCAAATTTCATCCGATTCGATTGAAAACAAAATTGTAAGTTTTGTTAGTCTATGGTCTCTAACAACCATGCAAAAATTGGTTTGTATCGGTCCATAGATATATATATATATAGGCCATACATAAACTGATCCCTAGATTTGATTACCGGAGCTCCCTGGAGGTGCAAATTTCATCTGATTCGGTTGAAATTTGGTACGTAATGTCAGGTTATACTTTCCACTAATCATGCAAAAAATTCTTCATATCGTATAAACCGACCCCAAAATTTGATTTCTGGAGCCTCATGGGGGAATAAAGTTCATCCGATGGGGTTGACATTTGGCTCTCTAATTCCAATAAAAAAATTGGTTCATATCGGTTCATAGTTAAGTGAAGTGACTTATATAGGTATTTAATTTGCCTTTTTTGCCACCATAGACTCCATATGGGCTAACCTACAATTTAGAAGACAGTGTTAAAATATTTCGAGATACCTTGTCATGAACAAGTGATACAAATGGAGCCACCGTGGTGCAATGGTCAACATGTCCGCCTTGCATACACAAGGTCGTGGGTTCGATTCCTGCTTCGACCGAACACCAAAAAGTTTTTCAGCGGTGGATTATCCCACCTCAGTAATGCTGGTGACATTTCTGAGGGTTTCAAAGCTTCTCTAAGTGGTTTCACGGCAATGTGGAACGCCGTTCGGACTCGGCTATAAAAGGGAGGTCCCTTGTCATTGAGCTTAACATGGAATCGGGCAGCACTAAGTGATAAGAGAGAAGTTCACCAATGTGGTATCACAATTGACTGAATAATCTAAGTGAGCCTCCTCCTCATTTCAAGCTACTGGAAACAAGATACTACCTGTGATCGGTTATATATAACAGCCTGCATTCTGATCTAGAGAAATTAAATAGTTTTTCAAGTTTCGTTTTTAGTATGGAGTGATCTACGGTGTCGAAATCTTTACTGTGATCTAAAAGAACAAGAAAAGATTCCATACGGTTGTCCATACTGATTCTTAGTTCCTCCGTAACATCAATAAGGGCTGTTCCGCAACTCTTATTTTTCAGATACTTTCCACTAATCATGTAAAAATTTCTCCATATCGTATAAACCGACCCCAAAATTTGATTTCTGGAGCCTCATGGAGGAATAAAGTTCATCCGATGCGGTTGAAATGTGGCTCTCTAATTCCAATAAGAAAATTGGTTCATATCGGTTCATAGTTAAGTGAAGTGACTTATATAGGTATTTAATTTGTCTTTTTGCCACCATAGACTCCATATGGGCTAACCTACAATTTAGAAGACAGTGTTAAAAATTTGCGAGATAACTTGTCATCGACACGTGATATAAAAACCTAAGTAATTCGATTGTAGATGATAGTCTTCAGTAGAACTGTGTACGCCATTCGTTGTGGAGAGTACATAAGATTCGGCCTGGGATTGTGGTAGTGCATCCATTTATCAACGCCAATAACGATGCGATGCAAAAAAAACCTTTTCTTTGTTTCCTTTGGAGCAATTGTTCGCAATTTTCTATGTAAAGGAGGGTATTAAGTTCGAGTTTAGTCGCTAAAATTGTCATTTTTTCACGACTACTTTTCTTTAATAATCCATTTTAAGAAATACAAACTTTGTGAAAATTTACTTTGGGCTATTCCCCATCAAGAAATAATAAAATTTGCAACAAATATATATAATTTTATGCCTTTTTTACTGATTTAGTTTTCACTAAACTCGAACTTAATACTCACTTTAAATGTAAATTTGAAGTTTAAATTTTCATGTGTTGCAAATTTGAGACCAATTCGTTATTTCTTCTTTGTGCCACTCAATCGACCATTCGAAGGAAGTTATGAAAAACAAACTATTTCCAACCTTACTTGCAATATATTGGGTCCCAATATATTTTCTTAAATAAGGCCCTATATAGTACGAACCTCCATAGTATATAAATGCATACATAGTAGATCTAATTATATTTGTATAGATATCATTTGTCTGTCTTATACCATTGAAAACTTGATAATTTAATCAATTCTAGCTTTCTTTTCATTCATCGACAATGCCTTATTGTACGAGTAGACCATTATAATAAAACACACAAAGAATCGTTGGCAGACAATACTACAATGGAGTTTTCAACTATATATTCAAAATATTTTTATTTTTCATTATACAAACAAATTTCTGCAAAAGTATATGAATTATCAGATCTTATAATAAGTTTTCAATTTACATAATTACTTGGACAAATAGTCTCAATAGAGCAAAATAATGTAGTTGTAGTTTATAAATAATTTTTATTGAAAATTTATTGTCGATAAATGTAGGCGCCAGTGAAATTCTTTTTTAAAATTTATGAGAATAATTTTGGTAATTATAATGCAATATATTGGTTTAGTCTTACATAAATATAAGTAAATATAAGCAACAATTTTATAAAAAACAAAAAATTGTTAAGGACATTCAACATTACAAAATGTTATTCTCAAAATGTTACAAACTCATACCAAACATATTAAGGTCGATTTGTACCTTTATCTACAATAAATCGTAAGCGATTTGTTCAATCAATCGTTCGTCGAGTATCTGCTTTAATTCCATTGTATACTTCACTTTCTATTTTTGGCATTTGATAATAGTTATGCTTGTCAAGCCAAATAATTGATTTTATCAATTAACTTAATTAATTTATTTTCACATTACTTTGTTACTTTTATTGATCATCATTATTTATAGGTGTTACACACGCGATGCCAATTTATTGTTACTTTTAAAAACAATCGAGAAAAACGATTATCGCATTAAATTTCGGCATGGGTAATGTGCCAAACGATTTGTTCGTTTCTCTTACAATTGAAGGTGTGAAAAAGCAAAGTGGAGGCAATTTATTGACTTTTTAAAGTGATTGATTTTTTTCTATTTTATACATTTAAAAATGTTCACTTTTTAATGGGAGTGTTAAGGGCTTAAGTTCTATTGAATCTATACATCAAGTATTTGTAATAAATATTTAGCTTAAAGTTAA
This sequence comes from Haematobia irritans, assembly GCF_050003625.1. Lineage (NCBI taxonomy): Eukaryota > Metazoa > Arthropoda > Insecta > Diptera > Muscidae > Haematobia > Haematobia irritans. The sequence continues at coordinate 83,831,362 of NC_134399.1, read as the reverse complement.
AATTTACATACTATGCAAAGAGTCGAATATTGGAGATTTAATAGTCAAATTTGGTCCAAATCGGTTCATATTTAGGTATAGTTCCTATATATACGTACATTTACATTGCATTACTTTTTATCTAATTTGCCTGAAACTGAAAAGCGAGAAGTATTTTAGGACCACAAACATTTGGCCCTTTTAGGGCTTATAGATTATGAATAAATATTGAATTGAATTGAATTGAAAGAGGTGTGCTAGAAATGGTGAGTTTTGGTATAGCCCCCGTATGGACCAATCTCCCGATTTTACTTCTTGGGCTTATTGAAAACGTAATTTTTATCCAATCTGCCAGAAATTGGAAATCTAGAGGTATTTAGGACCATTTGGTAAGGCCTCCATATAGACCGATTTCACTTCTTGAGCACGCTCACAAAAAATCGCTTCTGTAACATATACTCCCAAACATATTTTGCTTCAAGCATATACATTTTTGGCTATTGCCCAAACATTTATATGTTTGATCTCTTCCAATATATAATATGTTTGAAAGCATATTGGTCTAAACAATATCTGTTTGGGTAGTCTAAGTTCCAAACATTTTGTATTTTTGCATCCAAATTCAATAATGTTGTCTTCCAAAAAACAATATGTTATTATGTGAACATATAATATGTTTGGAAGCATTTTGCACCCAAAAATATTATATGCTTAAAAAAAATTCTCCCAAACAATATTGTGCTCAAAATTTTATTTATTTATTTATATATTTACAATCATAATGAATTATGAAAATAAACCAGTAATATAGGTGCTAACAACATAGGTTTTCGACCTGAATGCTCAAAATTTTGTTTCTGCCCAATTGTATATTCCCCCACATCTTTCTCACTTCCACGAGATTTTTTAGTTCTTAGCACTTTTTTCTGTGATACAAACATTGTAGAAGAAATTATTCAATTTTATGATTTTTTTTATTTTAATTTTACCTTTTGCCGGCCGGGGATTCGAACAGCGGACCACACAGTTTGTAAGGATCAAAGAAGTAGCTGATCAATTGCCCAAGGGAAAATAAAATGTTAATTTTGTAATAACAAGCAACAACCACCAACTTAATTCAATATCGCTCCCTGTTAAATAGCGCTCCAAGCTACTAAACACATATATGTTTATAGGCTTTTTCTAAATTAATATATGTTTGCATCCAAGCATATTATATTTACAAACATTTTATGTCCCAAACATAATATGTTCTAACATATTAACATATATGTCCCAAACATGTTATGCTAGTTTATGAACATTATATGCTTGCACTCAAAAATATTGTGTTTAAAAATGTGTGTTCCAAACATATAATGTTTATAGCCAAACATATGAAAAACAGTCTTTTTCATCCGTGAGGGTATAGAAGGCGCACTGATCGTGAAAGTTGCTTAAAACTGAATGTAAAATTTCCAGATTTTACTTCTCGTAGTCATTTAAATAATGGTGGTCAAAATCGACAGATTTCAGATCAAGGCGTTATTTCATCATTTTCTTGCACACTTACAAGATATGTTAATGATTCCTCTAAAACTCAAACAAAAATGGTCTTATAAATCCAGAATTTGATATAGTCTTCATAGGTAAAATCTTTAAATGTATCTTCGGGAAGTGTAATGTTTGAACTGCTCTGATTGGGAGAATATTTGTCATCCAACCCCCCCTGAAATTTTAAAGGTAGCTATAATATTTGAAACATGGTGGTGGGTATTAAAGGTTCGGCCCGGCCGAACTTACTGCTGTATATACTTGTTTTCGAAAAAAATTGGTCAAAATTCGGTATTTTTTGAAATTCCAAATTATCATTTATAGGGAATGCAGTAATATGCAAGAAAAGGGAAAAAGAGTTCGCTCAGAAACGGAACTTCATGGTCCAAAATACTAACCCCACCTTGCAAAAAAAAAATTTGGAGCCCATATCTCGCGAACTATAAGAGATTTTCGCACACGACGTGTTTTGCAAGGTTTTACAAGATCTATCCTCCAAAGAAATCGGTTCATACTTAAGAATTTGACAGCTAACTTTTTTGCCTACATGTCAGCCCGTGGCCCGCAAGATTTTAAAGAAAACAAAAAATTTATGTTGGTATCTTTATCCGTTCAAATGTTGCACAATTACACGTAAAGAAAAAAAAAACGTTTGGAAAACGTGTACCGAAAAGTAAACAACAACACAATCCATTTCGTTTATATCAAACACTGTTCTTTTCTGGCTTTAGGTCTTTAATAAGAACATTTTACAGTTCAAAATTTAATCTACTACAATGTAATGTTGAACATTTTTTCGGAATCTGGAATATATGTACAAAAAAAAAACAAACAAAACAAAAATCTTTGGTCGAAGCAGGGATCGAACCCACGACCCTTGGCATGCAAGTCGGACGTAGCAACCACTGCTTCACGGTGCCAAACTAAATGTTTGTTTCTGTTAAATAAACTTTGTTTATTCGGTTCGTGGGCGCCGCAAGCTATGCTATATAAATGTAACTTATATGGATATTTATCTATTGATGACCATAACAGGTACATAGCTCAGTGGTTAGTGTGTTGGCTTACAAAGTGCATGGTCCGCGGTTCGATTCTCCGTCCAGGCGAAAGGTAAAAACATTTTAAAAATTTATAAAATCGTATAATTTCTTCTACATTGTTGGTATTACAGGAAAAGGTGTTAAGAACTAAAAAACCTCGTGAATGTGAGAAAGATGTGAGGGAAAGTGCAATTAGCAAGAAAACAATTTTTTTTTTGAGTTTGTCTTTATGAAATTGTTTTTACATCCTGGAAAAGAATAAACGTTTACCACAAAAAGTATATACTTTTCTTCCAAATACACTTCCTTACAGCGAAAAGCAAATGAGAAACGAACTTTGTTTGTTTAAAATTTCGTTTGGGAGGAAAGAATTATTTTTTTGCGTGTATTTCCAAAAAAGCTATTTGAACCACTGAGAAAAGTCTCAAGACATTTGTCCATTCCTATTTTCATAGTGTCTTAGTTTGAGGGGTTGCATTGTACTTTGTGTGGTTTCAGACCAACATTTTGATGCATTACCAATTTAAATAAATATTTTAAAAATTAATTATTTCGTATTTTTAATTTATTATGAATAAATTAGCGAATGAAGAATAATGTTGTTTTTTTGTTTCTTTCTCTTTTAGGTAATCAATTTGGAAACATCCATGTTAACTTGGTTGTTCGTAAGTGTGGACGTAGAAACCCTACAATACAGACCACATACACGGACGAAAAAAACTGTTTTTCATATGTTGAGTGTAAAAATTATTTGGTTGGAACTCTAATTTTTTAACACATTATTTTTAAGTGCAAGCATATAATGTTCATAAACTAGCATAACATGTTTGGGAAATATATGTTAATATGTTGCAACTATTATGTTTGGGACAAAACATGTTTGTAAAAATAATATGTTTGGATGCAAACATATATTCATTTAGAAATAGCATATAAACATATATATGTGTTTAGAAAGAGATACCTAGAGAATAAGCTGCAAGTAAAATAATGGAAGTAACCAATTGGCGCCTTAAAAATATAGATACACAAAGAAAATTTCATTTGTTTCTACCAGTGTATGCCAGGTGAAACTCAATATGTTTGAACAATACAAACACTATTTTGTTTGGACCAATCCTGAAAATATATATGCTTGAAGCAAAATGTGTTTGGGGTATATGTAACAGAAGCGATTTCTTTTTGAGGGTGTATAGCGTACATATAATAACTATAATTTGATGGTTTGACATTATATACAGTAAAACCTATCAAATTTGGGCTCTCTGAAAACCGGGCACCTCTCTAAAGAGCAAAAAAAATAGGCGATCTAAGAGATTTCTTTGTAATTGTATTTACTGTATTTCATATGTTTGGGTGTAAAAATTATATGTTTGCAACTCAATTTTTTTAAGTGCAAGCATACAATTTTCATAAACTAGCATAACATGTTTGGGACATATATGTTAATATGTTAGAACATATTATGTTCGGGACATAAACTGTTTGTAAATATAATATGCTTGGATGCAAACATATATTAATTTAGAAATAGCATATAAACATATATGTGTTTAGAAAGAGATACCTAGAGAATAAGCTGCAAGTAAAATAATGGAAGTAATCATTGGCGGATTAAAAATATATATACACAAAGAAAATTTCATTTTTTTTACCAGTGTATGCCAGGTGAAACATAATATGTTTGAACAATACAAACACTATTTTGTTTGGACCAATCCTCAAAATATATGTGCTTGAAGCAAAATGTGTTTGAGGTATATGTTACAGAAGCGAGGGTGTGCATTTCGATCGGAACAAATCAAAACTAAGAACGCTGAAGAAGTCAAATATGGAGATAGGTAGGCCATATAGAGAATAGCTGACAAGAAGGTCTATCATTTCAAACGATTATAATTTTTGCGATTGAAAAAAATTTTTGTTGTTTCAAATAACTAAAGTTTATCGAAGCAATCTAAATATCAGAATCCAATCACTTTTGCTTGCTTTGACAACATTTTGCCTTGCTTCAAATCCGTTTCCAAAATATTTCACATATGATAAGTACTTTGAGACCACCATCAGTCTCAGCAACGATACCATCATTTGAGATAGAAAATTAGTTTGATTGAACGATTGGCTCTGATGCTTGAACGTAAATTGGGTTAAGAAAAGACGCTGATTTTGGGATACTAGGAGAATTGCTCAATTTTGAAAATTGGCTCAATCCAAAGATTTTGACATTCCCTTAAGGATTTTGATATTATTTCCGACCCATAGTTTCTGTAAAATAAAGAAAAATTTTAGGGACCTTTCTAGCTTTAAATCTACAATCAATACAATTAAAATTTGAAAATTTTCACAATTTACTAAATACGTATTTCTCCCAAAATAGTTCATTATTTCTGTAACTTTGTAAATTTTACTACAAATACGCCCATCATGAACTTCGTATGGCACTAAAGACATTCTTGCAATTTTGAAATCCAACATTTGCCTTCAAACTACAAAATTTTCTTTAACAAGTGAAAAAAATTAAATATGTTTAATAAATTTTCTTGAATTTGTTGTGAAATCACACCGATATCAATTATTTTAGTAATATCGGCGTGATGTCAGCGTTTGTAATACTGCTTAGTTTAAATTTTCTAAAAACAATCTACATTTTCTAAATTTAACCAAAAATTTTCTTCCTTGTGGGTTCACAGTTTTTTTTTTTCGGGGCATGTGTATATCTCTTCTTCTTCTGTGTGTTAGGTTAGGTTAGGTTATGTGGCAGCTCGATGTATCAGGCTCACTTAGACTATGCAGTCCATTGTGATACCACAGTGGTGAACTTCTCTCTTATCACTGAGTGCTGCCCGATTCCATGTTAAGCTCAATGACAAGGGACCTCCTTTTTATAGCCGAGTCCGAACGGCGTTCCACATTCCAGTGAAACCACTTAGAGAAGTTTTGAAACCCTCAGAAATATCACCAGCATTACTGAGGTGAGATAATCCACCGCTGAAAAACTTTTTGGTGTCCGGTCGTAGCAGGAATCGAACCCACGACCTTGGTGGCTCCCTTCTTCTGTGTGTTACAAACATATGCACTAACTTATAATACCCGGTTCCACTGTGTGGCGCAGGGTATAAAAGTAGTTTTCTTTTTTAAGAAAAAAATCTTCAATAAACGAAGTTCTCTTTTGGCACTAAAAAGAAAATTCCTCAAAAACAAATAAAACAGATTAGATTTAATCATTGATCGCTTGTCATTAATTTGGATTTGTTTGCTACAAATGAAACGGGGAAATTCGTTTCTCTTAAATTTCGTGCCGGAGGAAAGTTTTTTTTTTTTGTGTAATGTCTTATATCGCCATACGAAAAAGTTCATCATATGGGGTATTATTGAACTTTCAGTTTCATAATTTTCTTAAACATAAGTTATTACCTATGATCGAATAAAATATTGAAAGTAACAAAAATAATTGCATGGAAATGCAAATGAAATTAACTGAACATTATTATGGCTACCACAAATGTAATTAAATTTAATATTTATTTACAAAGAAATATATTATTAACTGAAATTTCTCTTGTTTTGTGGTTACAAAAAATGAGCATTTCACCCAGTAGCAACAGCTGAGTTAATATTTTGTTCAAAATCCTGACGTCTAACATGCCACTTGGAGTGAAATACTTGTGGTTACATGGTTAGTTGATGGTGGTATGGTGTTGGTGGTGGCATCGCGTTGAATTTGGTTGCAGTCTTATATATATGGATAGACACACGATTATTAACGACTATTTTTGTGGGGCATCTATTGTTTCGGTTTTGGATGAGCCTCTTTGCCTATGCTCCCACACCTCCCATACCCGTGTGTAGATGTGATTGTATCGGAACCTCTGGTATGTTGGCCATATTTCCACTACAAACGGTAATAGAGATCTTTCTCTGAAGAACAAAGAAATTATACAACTAAATCAACAACAAAACCTCTAAAACAACAGCCACAAAACCAAAAAAAAACTACAATTTGACGACCTTTCACTTATTTTGGTTTGGCGTTAGATTTTTGGTGGCTATTGTGGTAGTGGCAAGAGCATTAGAGCATGGCTACCCTCTGCATATTGCTCTTATTCCCCTTGTTTTTTCGAAACTAATATGGAAACAAACTGAATGGAGTTCATTTGCTTGTTTCAATTTAAACCGTAATTCTTTGTTCTATGCTGAAGGGGGGTTTTATTGTCTTGTGGAGTGTTTGTTTTTTTTTCGGAATGGGATATGGATGCAGTACAAATATAACGGTATTTATTGTGGTTATAAGATTAACAATATATACATATTTATATATTGAGCTTCTCTTTGCTCTCTCTCTCTCTCTCCTTCATACACCATATGCTAAGTTCTACTTTGTTTAGATTTTTTGTTTTAAATGTAACAAGAGCGATAGTAGTCATTCCTCTTGTATTAGAGCTGTGGGGATAAATGTTGGTGGTGGTTTAGTTGCTTGTCTTCACTTCTCCTCCTCGTGGTGGTTCTGGTGTCACTAATGTTGTATTATATGGTGTTGTGAAGAGCGCATCTTTTATCAGGTCGTTCGATTAAGTTAAACCGGTTACAAAGTTCAACTAAGCTCAATGTGCAATAAGATCACAATTCAGCTGACTATGATGATAGTGGTGTCTTCCTGTTCAGAAATATTGTGAATGAAAAACATCATTATCATCATAATAATTATAAAAGTTTTCCAAAATTTATTCTATGTAGAGTCAAAATACATTGTAAAAAATCGGACCCAGACCTAATGCCACATTGTTGACCGAAGCCGAATGTCTGACTCGACTACACTCAAAGAAAAAAACACGTTTGGAATACGGGTACCGAAACTGTTTTTCTCTTGTTAGAGTTTTTTTGAATTTCTTCGAAAAAACAATTGTATGTTACAAAATTTTTATTTTTTCAATAAAAAAATAATATTTTTGAACCTACTACACAGTCCATTTCGTTTATATCAAGCACTATTTTCTGACTTCAAGTCTTTAATAAGACACAGTTTACAGTTTCATAGTAAAAATTTAATATAGTAGTATGTAATGTTGATCATCTTTTCGGAATCTTCCGAACATATCTGGAATATATGTAAAAAAAAACTTATTGGTGTTCGGTCGAAGCAGGGATCGAACCCACCACCCTTGGTATGCAAGGCGGACGTACTATTGCTTCAAGGTGCCCAACTAAATGTATGTTTCTGTTAAATAAAGTTTGTTTAATCGTGGGCCCCTAAAACAATGCTATAGAAATATAACTGTTTGACTGTTGATGATAATAACAGCTACGTAGCCCAGTGGATAGTGTGTTGGTTTACAAATTGTATGGTCCGCGATTCTCCGTCCAAGCGAAAGGTAATATTTAAAAAAAAAAATGTTAAAATCGAATAATTTCTTCTACATTGAAAAGGTGCTAAGAACTAAAAAAAACCTCGTGGAAGTGAGAAAGATATGAGGGAAAATGCAATTAGCCAGAAAAGATTGTTTTTTGAGTTAGTCTTTATGAAATTGTTTCTACACTAATAGAAAAAATTACGTTCCATAGTCGTGAACGGACGGTGACAAAATGAAACGAAAACGTTCACAAAAAATCAAAACGGAATGTTCACAATTTCGTCCACGGGCGTTCACGATTTCATGAACGGCATCCGTTTTTCTTTGGCCATGAAAAGTCTTAAAATAATCGTTAGACGTTATTATGTCAACTCCCTCGGTGGTGCAATGTGCTAAGGCGACTGTTAACGCGTATGGTGCAGAAAACACAGGTTAGAGTCACGCTAGCGGAAATCTTTTTTTAATTTTTTTTTTCATTCATTCATTCATTTTATTGTTTCATTGGTATTAAACGGTTTTTGTCATACATATAATCCATACAAATTTAAAGAGCTTAAAGATAATTTACTTAAATATAATAACTGAAGCTTAAAATTCTATTATATACATAATGTAGATTTAATTTTGTTTATAAAGTCGTAACCATAACGTTTTCAGATCATGAACGCTGGTTGTTGTTTTGACAACGCATGGTGTTATTTTATCGTTGTCAGATTGACACCGCCTGTTCTCAGTTTGACACCACATGTGTGTTGATTCACTTTCATGAACGAATCATTTTGAAATGAGCACGCCATGCATTATTTACCCTGTGGTATCACAATGGACTGAATAGTCCTAAAAAATGAACCTAAAAATATCAGTCTGTCTCTATACCTAACCTAACCTACATTTTACTCGATATGAGTGGCGTATATTTGCCAAACATCGTTTGCGGAAAGTTAAATCGCAGACTTCACTATCTATCAGTGACATATGTTGTATTTTATGGACTTATCCTCACAATATGCTCTGCATACAGCATATTCCTCTAATATTATTCGACACATACGTGATGCCACTTCCTGATAGGCGTTGTTATGCTTAAATAAAATAAAATTCTCTAAGTGCATGAAACTGTTTCATTTTAAAATGCTTATTCAAGCATGCAGAAAACATTTCCAAGAATTATTAGAGAAACAAAACAATAACACGAAGGTTTTGTACATTGGCATGTTCAATGTTCAAAGAGAATAAAGACAAGCAGCAGCCGTAGCGACAGATAGGCTGCATAAGCAAACGTTGGACCACCCGCCCGTTGGATGTGTTGCAGAAAATCTAAGACAATATCAACAGCACATCAGTGACAACATAAACCATAAGTTTTGCCAAAGCCAAAGACAACATCCACCACACAGAAAGCCTTCCAACGTACAAGCTAACAGTTTTGCTTTCTTAAAACCACAAAAATTACAACGACAAACCCAGAGCATTTCCAGTGTGTGATTGTTCAAATAATTTATAATACTAAGAGGAAATAGTACTTTGCAAGCAGAGACGGGCATATGCTGGCAATAATACAAACTTTGTTAACTCGTGTGTGACACATCGAAATATTAGTCGTAGACCCCATACAGTATCATGGTTAAATTCTGAGTCGATATAGCGATGTCTGTCCGTCTTTTGAAATCACGCTGTCTTCCGAACGAACAGAGATATAGTAGTTGTTATTGGTCGGATGGTATTAACCACTTTGAGACATAGCCCCCATATAAACCGATTCCCAGATTTGGCTTGCGGAGCACCCTAGATGACCAAATTTCATCCGAGCTGTTCGTACTGTGCAAACATATTATGTTTCACCCTAAGCATATCTTTTTTTAAGACTCCGAATACACAATTGAATGTTGAAATTGAATAAGGTTTACCCAGCAAAAACTGCGTAAGCACTAGTGATTCTTCCAGTAATACTGCACTCAAAAGAAAGTGAACTCTCTATTTCACTAAAGCCAATTTAACTTTATTTTAGTTCATGGAATTATTATGTTTGGAGAAAGTTTCCTTTACTCTAATAATTTTTTGGGTACGTTAGTTAAATTAACTAAAAACGAGTAAAAAATATACTCAAATGAAGCATATAGATTAACTAAATTCGTGTCTTCCACAAAATAGTTCAGAATTTCTTTAAATTTGTAAATTTTACCAAAAATGCGTCCATCATGAACTTCGTATGTCACTAAAAACATTCTTGCAATTTTGAAGTCCAAGTTTTTCCTTCCAACTACAAAATTTTCTTTAACAAGTGAAAAAACTTAGTTATATCTAATAAATTTTCTTGTATTTGTCGAAAAATATTTACTTATTTTTATGACATCGGCGTGATGCCAACGTTTGCAATACTGTTTAGTTAAAATTTTCTACAAATATTCAAAATTTTCTAAAATTAACCGGAAGTTTTCTTCCTGGTGGGTTCACTGTTTTTTCAGTGTGGTAATCAAAAACTTACAACTTGTAGTATTACCTGGGATTTAAAAATAATTACTTACCTGCGTAGACCAAAAGTGATTCATTTTATTAATACCATAAATTAAAATCATATCTTGAGGTCCGGGTTCGAATTTTTATACCCTCCACCATAGGATGGGGGGTATATTAACTTTGTCATTCCGTTTGTAACACATCGAAATATTGATCTAAGACCCCATAAAGTATATATATTCTGGGTCGTGGTGAAATTCTGAGTCGATCTGAGCATGTCCGTCCGTCCGTCCGTCCGTCTGTTGAAATCACGCTAACTTCCGAACTAAACAAGCTATCGACTTGAAACTTGGCACAAGTAGTTGTTATTGATGTAGGTCGGATGGTATTGCAAATGGGCCATATCGGTTCACTTTTACCTATAGCCCCCATATAAACGGACCCCCAAATTTGGCTTGCGAGGCCTCTAAGAGAAGCGTATTTCATCCGATCCGGTTGAAATTTGGTACATGGTGTTAGTATATGGTCTCTAACAACCATGCAAAAATTGGTCCACATCGGTTCATAATTATATATAGCCCCCATATAAACCGATCCCCCGATTTGGCTTGCGAGGCCTCTAAGAGAAGCAAATTTCTTTTGATCCGGCTGAAATTTGGTACATGGTGTTAGAATATGGTCTCTAATAACCATGCAAAAATTGGTCTAAATTGGTCCATAATTATATATAGCCCCCATATAAAACGATCCAACGATTTGGCTTACGAGGCCTCCAAGAGAAGTAAATTTCATCCGATCCGGCTGAAATTTGGTACATGGTGTTAGTATATGGTGTCTAACAACCATGCAAAATTTGATTCACATCGGTCAATAATTATATATAGTCTCCATATAAACCGATCCCCAGATTTGGCCTCCGGAGTCTCATGGATGAGCAAAATTCATCCGATTCGGTTGAAATTTGGTACGTGGTGTTAGTATATGATCTCTGAAAACTATGCAAAAATTGGTCCATATCGGTCTATAGGTATATATAGCCGATCCCCAAAAATAATCTACCAAAATTTTATTTCTATAGAAAATTTTGTCAAAATTTTATTTCTATAGAAAATTTTGTCAAAATTTTATTTCTATAGAAAATTTTGTCAAAATTTTATTTCTATAAAAAATTTTGTCAAAATTTTATTACTATAGAAAATTTGGCAAGATTTTTTATCTATAGAAAATTTTGTCAAAATTTTATTTCTATAGAAAATTTTGTCAAAATTTTATTTCTATAGTAAATTTTATCAAAATTTTATTTCTATTAAAAATGTTGTCAAAATTTATTTCTATAAAAAATTTTGTCAAAATTTTATTTCTATAACAAATTTTGTCAAAATTTTATTTTTATAAAAAATTTTGTATAAATTTTATTTCTATAGAAAATTCAGGGGAACCGAATTATTTACGTATTTAATCGGCCCTTTTTTGTTTAATATATACCCTGTATGGACTAACTTACAATTGAGAAGACGGTGTTAAGAAGTTTTAAGATACCTTGCAATCGGCAAGTGTTGCCGCAACCCAAGTAATTCAATTGTTGATGACAGTCTTTAGTACAAGTTTCTATGCAATCCATGGTGGAGGGTACATAGGTTAGGTTAGGTTAGGTGGCAGCCCGATGTATCAGGCTCACTTAGACTATTCAGACTATTGTGATACCACATTGGTGAACTTCTCTACACAAGATACATAAGATTCGGCCTGCCCGAACTTACGGCCGTAAATACTCGTTTTTTTTTATTCGTATTAAATATCAATTGATTAAATTTTTCTTGATATTTTTTTAATCGAATAACCTCTACAGTGATTGTGGGCACCGTTAATAGTAGCGAAAATTACATTTCAGAAAAAAATTGCAAATTATGTTATTAAGTTATAATGCCAATAAAATACACCCTTGTTTTCTTAAGTTGTATGGTACATCGTTTATATTGCAAAATAACATCATTGAATAAATCCATGCCTTGGAGTAGGGTATAGTGTGTTGGATTACAAAACAACAGGTCTGAAATCGATTCCTCCTGGCGTCAAGAGATTTTCAAAGTACAAATTGTACCATAAATATAAACAGAGGGGGAGAAAGTGATAATAAAGGACCGAGAATACGAAACTAACCTTATAAGAGAGAATAAAATCTATAAATAGATATGAGAACTCACTCGCTCTGGTATGGTAAACCAACTATTTTCGAAGAGCTGGTATGCTTGCGATGAAGTACTTACTTTTCGACTGCTGGTATGCTTGCACCGTAGTACTTTCCTCCAATGTCATGTCCATGTAAAAGTATTACTGCTGATGTAAATATCTTACATATGTACGAAGAAGTTGTTACCTATTTACCTATAGGAATTTTTTGCAGGGTAGACTTAAACATTTAAAATTTTCGAGATTGATGAGGGGATCTCATTTATCCTCATAAAAACCATGTCTCTCAAACAGGGTACCATTTCCTCTCATTTGACTCACACTGTGTTACGTTGATGTCTTCACCCAGAGAAGGAATATGATCACCTCAAACATGTTTTAAGAGCAAAATATTATTTTTGGGTGGTGACCATGTAACATGGTTTTTGCAACCATATTATTTTCTCGGAAATCATGTATCTGATTTCGGCAAGCAGGTTATATTTGACGAGAAAATAACATTTTAGTGACAAACATGTTACATGGTCACCATACAAAAATAATATTTTGCTCTTGAAACATGTTTGAGGTGATCATATTCCTTCTCTGCGTGTTTGCATCAATCTCTGTCTGTCTATGTTTATCTTTTTTCTCTATTCTATCTTGTCCTATTTGACGTTTCTAAATATATATATATATATATATATATATATATATATATATATATATATATATATATATATATATATATATATATATATATATATATATATATATATATATATATATATATATATATATATATATATATATATATATATATATATATATATATATATATATATATATATATATATATATGTTTATACCAAATTTCTAAATTACTATATGTTTGCATCCAGAGACATTATATTAAAAAAAAATATAATGTCTCATGAAAGCGGCGTTGTAATACAGTTTAGTTAAAATTTTCTAAAATTATCCTTAATCCTTCCTGGTGTGTTAACTTATTTGTTTGAGTGTACACTAAACGACTTGCAATAAATAACTCTTATCCCCCTCTTGAAGTCTGAAACTCAAGTGACGTCTCTGCTGGTCGGAGCCAAAACAATGCAGATGAAATTTTCTATAAAAGTTAAACGTAGTACTGCTGTTACCTCTTCGTTGCGGTTTTAATTCCCCAAAGAAAGTACCTACCACCACCACCAGCAAATTCTACTGCATGCAACGTACAAAACACATTTAAATCTTATGCCAACATTAATTTTAAACTTTTCTTTTTAACATTTTTTTCTCTCTCTCTTTTATGTTCATGCAATTGCGTTTTTATATGTGGCCTGTAAAAGATGCTCATATGAGACTACCTAAAATCATAAAATTTTTGTACAATGATATTTTGTGAGTTTTGAAATTTGGATCCTAAAAATAAAAATTCCAAATAAATGCGAGGAGATTGTAAAGCAAAAAAGCTCGGCTCAACTAAAATCTTCTTTAGGTTTGTTGGCCTCTTGTTATCCACATTTGGCTGCCTCTTTTTATCCACATTTGGAACTATGCCTGGAGAATGGCCGACAGGGAGAGAAAGACAGAGAGAAAAAAAGGATTTTCCACTTAAAAAGTGTAACTAAATGTTAGTTCTTCTCAGATTTCACAGTTTCATGGTAGATTTTAAAATGTGATATTAGTTTTTGGTATAGCCTTTGGCTGTGGTAGTGATGATGTTTATGACCTGGTATTTGTTTCTCTTAAAACTCTGGATGAAACGAGGGGGATTTTAATCTTAAAAATTTTTAAATTTGAAGTTCATGTTGTTGCAACAGCCAACATACAATCGGCCACTCTCAAACGAACAACAAACATGTCACGGTATGATGATGGTGATGTTTTCAGAGGACCATGAAGAGTAAACGACATACACACACGAAAATGTGTGGTCTCCGCTCGTAAATATTTCATTTTGTTAATTAAAGTTATAAATTTGTCACATACAACATTTACGTTGTTTTTTTTTGTGTTTTGGGTACGTACCAAAATCTTTCTTCTCATGAAAAGTTAGATTTCCTCCAACTACTACTGATGATCATTTCTAAAATGTTGAGTTTGTGAAAAAAACTGACGAAAAATTTTTAACGCTACGGGATATTTACTTGGCTATACATGGCTCTGTTTATGTGATGCTCATTTATTCATCAGTTAATGTTAAAGATGCTGGTCGAAGAATACCCATAGAGATTTTTCCAGGGTGATTGACCAACCAATCTTCCAACATCATAGTTTCAAATAAATCTTATGATTTATTAATAGAAATTAATTTGAGTAAATTGTTGTAAATCTGTGTACCATTGAATGTTCATTAATGTTAAAAATGCTTAGATTTTAAAATCTATGTTAAATGGAAAATCGGAAAATAAATTGAAGAAACTGAAAGTTCAAGAAATGTTCATTTATAACTATAGTCACAAAATTACCCTTTAAAACTATTTGAAAATGTGAAATAATTAATTTGACACTAGAAAAAAAGAGTCATTTTGTGACCAAAGATTAAAGATTTTAGTATTGATTCCTAGCTAAAGTTAGAGAATTGGAAAGACTCCTTAATGACTATTCGTCAAAAAAGTGGAAATTTACTTCTTGTAATCTTCAAGTTCGACTAATCGTCGTATTTTTTGATGACTAATCAACTTTTGATGTTGGCATAAATCGTCTTTGTTTGTGAGAAATCGATTTCAACGATAACATTGAAAAAGAAAGTGAAGTCACCAAAAAAGAAAATGTAGGTTGATTGTTTATCTAAATTATATTATGAACCCCAATACTACGATAAAAATAATAATAATTCAAGAAAATTTACTACACATTTTTTATACCCAACACCATAGTAGGGGTGTATATTAACTTTGTCATTCCGTTTGCAACACATCGAAACATTGCTCTAAGACCCCATAAAGTATATATATTCTGGGTCGTGGTGAAATTCTGACTCGAACTAGCCACGTCCGTCTGTTGAAATCACTCTAACTTCCGATCGAAACAAGCTATCGACTTGAAACGTGGCACAAGTTGTTGTTATTGATGTAGGTCGGATGGTATTGCAAACGGGCCATATCGGACCACTTTTACGTATAGTCCCCATATAAACCGACTCGCAGATATGGCTTGCGGAGTCTCTAAGAGAAGCAACTTTCTTCCGATCCGGTTGAAATTTGGTACGTGGTGTAAGTATATCGTCTCTAATAACCATGAAAAAATCTTTCCATATCGGTCTATAATTATATATAGCCCCCATATAAACCGATCCTCATAGAGTAGCAAAATTCATCCGATCTGCTTGAAATTTGGTACGTGGTGTTAATATATCGTCTCTTACAACCATGTAAGATTTTATCCATAGCGGACCATAATTATATATAGCCCCCATATAAACCGATCCCCAGATTTGACCTCCGAAGACTGTTGGAGGAGCAAAATTTATCCCATGCGGTTGAAATTTGATACGTGGTGTTAGTATATGGCCTCTAACAACCACGCAAAATTCTATCCATATCGATCCATAATTATATATAGCCCTCATATAAACCGTTCCCCAAATTTTCCATCCGTAGCCTCTTGGAGGAGCAAATTTCATCAGATCTGGTTGAAATTTGGTACGTGATGTAAGTAAAGGGTGATTCTTTTGAGGTTAGGATTTTCATGCATTAGTATTTGACAGATCACGTGGGATTTCAGACATGGTGTCAAAGAGAAAGATGCTCAGTATGCTTTGACATTTCATCATGAATAGACTTACTAACGAGCAACGCTTGCAAATCATTGAATTTTATTACCAAAATCAGTGTTCGGTTCGAAATGTGTTTATCGACAAATTTTGTTCAGCGATGAGGCTCATTTCTGGTTGAATGGCTACGTAAATAAGCAAAATTGCCGCATTTGGAGTGAAGAGCAACCAGAAGCCGTTCAAGAACTGCCCATGCATCCCGAAAAATGCACTGTTTGGTGTGGTTTGTACGCTGGTGGAATCATTGGACCGTATTTTTTCAAAGATGCTGTTGGACGCAACGTTACGGTGAATGGCGATCGCTATCGTTCGATGCTAACAAACTTTTTGTTGCCAAAAATGGAAGAACTGAACTTGGTTGACATGTGGTTTCAACAAGATGGCGCTACATGCCACACAGCTCGCGATTCTATGGCCATTTTGAGGGAAAACTTCGGAGAACAATTCATCTCAAGAAATGGACCGGTAAGTTGGCCACCAAGATCATGCGATTTGACGCCTTTAGACTATTTTTTGTGGGGCTACGTCAAGTCTAAAGTCTACAGAAATAAGCCAGCAACTATTCCAGCTTTGGAAGACAACATTTCCGAAGAAATTCGGGCTATTCCGGCCGAAATGCTCGAAAAAGTTGCCCAAAATTGGACTTTCCGAATGGACCACCTAAGACGCAGCCGCGGTCAACATTTAAATGAAATTATCTTCAAAAAGTAAATGTCATGGACCAATCTAACGTTTCAAATAAAGAACCGATGAGATTTTGCAAATTTTATGCGTTTTTTTAAAAAAAAAAGTTATCAAGCTCTTAACAAATCACCCTTTATATAGTCTGTAACAACCATAGGTTAGGTTAGGTGGCAGCCCGGTGTATCAGGCTCACTTAGACTATTCAGTCCATTGTGATACCACAGTGGTGAACTTCTCTCTTATCACTGAGTGCTGTCCGATTCCATGTTAAGCTCAATGACAAGGGACCTCGTTTTTTTCGAACGGCGTTCCACATTGCAGTGAAACCACTTAAAGAAGCTTTGAAACACTCATCAATGTCACCAGCATTACTGAGGTGAGATAATCCACGGCTGAAGAACTTTTTGGTGTTCGGTCGAAGCAGGAATCGAACCCACGACCTTGTGTATTCACGGCAGGAATGCTAACCATTGCACCACGGTACCTCCCCTCTAACAACCATGAAAAATTGGTCCATATCGGTCCATAATTATATATAGCCTCCATTAAACCGATCCCCAGTTTTGACCTCCGGAGCCTCTTGGAGGAGCAAACTTCATCCAATTCGGTTCAAATTTGGTACATTGTGCTAGTATATGGCCGCTAACAACCATGTCACATGTGGTCCATTTCGGTCTATATTTATATATATAGCCCTCATATAAACCGATCACACAATAATTGGCCCATATCGGTTCATAATTGTATATAGCCCCCACATAAAGCGACGCCCATAATTAAATTCTGGCTCTCTAATTATCGCGCAAAAGTTCATATCGGTTCGTAATTATTTGTAGACATCCATATATATAAAATGTTACAACTTATATAAATTTTGTGGAAAAAGTTTCTAAATTCGTTTTAGAAAACTAGCGAATTTTTGAAAATCTTTGGGGTCAAACGTTTTATATAAGCGTTACACTGAAAGAAGAGTTTTCTTTTCCGAAATTTTAGAAAAACAAAGTTTTCTTTTGAAGCTAACAAATTTTCTTTAAAAGCAAATAAAAAAGATCAGAGGCAATTGTTGCATCGTTTATTACAGATTCAAGTGTTTTCGCTCTAGCAGAAAGTAATTACATAAAAATGGAATTTCTTTTGTCTAAAATTTCGTTCCGGAAGAAAGTATTTTTTAGAATAATGTATTAAAAATAATAAAAATTATTTATTCGGCAATATATCACAAAATTTTTCAATTCCCATCCAAAACATTGAATTAGAATCACACCTTAAGAAGTGATGCAAATTCTTTGCAACAGCTGTTGAAATGATGGATGTCCTATGACAAGCCCAATTGTCCACCACTTCCGTATTCAAAAAGAAAATTTTTATTACTTTTTGGAGACACCTTTTTGCTGGGTAATTATAGATCGATGTGTACCAATTTTTGCATGGTTGCCAGATGTCGTAGACTAACACTAAGTATCAAATTTTAAGCGGGTCTGATGAAATTTGATCTCCCAAGAGCCTCCTTAACCTAAATCTGGCCCATTTGCAAAACTATCCGACCAACCAAATGTGCCAAGTTTCAGGTCGATAGCTTGTTTTGTTCGGAAGTTAGTGTGATTTCAACAGACGGACAAACATCGATAGATCGATTCTGAATTTCACAACGGCCAGAATGTATAAACTTTAAACTTTATGGTATAAACTTTAAACTTTATTTCGATGTGTTATAAACGGAATGAGAATGTTAATATATCCTCCATCCTAGGGTTGACGGTATAGTAAACACTGGTTGCCTTTTCCATGAATGTTTCCTTTTTAAGCCAACTAAAACTCTTCAACTATAAACGTGTTTACGGTTACCATGACTTCAAAATTAAATTTCTTAAATCAAGCTGTACTTCTGTATACTACTTTAGGATAATTTAAAGTTTATCAACAACTATGTTAGTTTTATTTTAATTTTGGCCAAAAGCTATTTTTCAAAGTCTTCTAAATATAAAAGCAATCAGTCATTCATTCGTTGGCTGGGTGCACAATGAAAAACTTTTACTTAACAAAAATCGCAATGCGTTCCAAACGTTTATTTCAAACAATTGTATATGCAACAACAACAACAGCAATGATCTTTAGATGCAGTGAATTTTATTTAAACTTCCTTTTTGGCATTGGGAATTCTTAAGGAATTAAAAGAAAAATAGCCTTGAAAGGAAGGAAAGGCTTCATTTGGATTTAACATGACCAAAGCTCATTTAGTCATGGTGTCTTGTCCATGTGTCTGTCTGTCTGTCTGTCTGTCTGTCTGTCTGTCTGTCTGTCTGTCTGTCTGTCTGTCTATATTTGTTCTGCACCAAAGTTCCTGTCACTATAACGTTCTCAATTTGTATTTTTTTTAATACGGCAATTTCAAGACCATTGTCATAGTACATGCCGGATTTTTACAATGGAAAATAAAAAATATTTTGTTTTGCTTTCTGTGCAAAATTTTTAAAACTCCATAAAGAGGGCAACATACACAACAGAAACAAATCATCAAAATAATCCATAAAACTTGGGTGTGACTTAAAAACCAGCGAGTTTTGTCTTTAATGTTCTTTGAACATGTATGTTCCTTCGTCAGTCCATGCGTCCGTCCTTCCACCTGACCGTTTTCTACCATACATATTCAGTCGGTTGGATTTTGTTGGGTTTCGCGCATATTACAAATATTGTTAATGTTAAATACATTAAATGTTATTTTGTTAGTCTTGTTATTGGTGTTCCTCCCAGTATCTACAAGGAGTCCATTGTTAATTTCTTAAATGCGAATATCAGGTCAATGACTGGCGAAAGTTGAGATATGAGATAATTGCTCGATAAGACATATGTGAAGGAAAACTTTTTGTTTTTGTACCTTAGGACAATGAAAATGACGCAATTGAAGGTAGAGATAGATTTTTAGACTATGGTTTCCTGTAAATCAAATTAAATTAAAAACCACTAAGGAGGAGCTGAAGTCGAGTGAACCCTAACATATTCCCTCAGTTTCCTTCAAATGAAGCACTTGCAATTTATTCAAGAAAATCAGAATCAGATATCTCTTTTCGTTTGAAAGCTAGCAATATTCTTGCAGATTGGCAGACGAACTTAGCATACCAACTACTACTTCTCGATGTTTATATTTCAGCAAAATTTCCAATGCTAGTACAGTGCACTCGCGGTAACATGAACTTATTAAAACCAAACGAGTTCACGTATATAATTCAGTTTGACAATATTTTCTATTGAAATAAAATTTTGACAAAATTTTCTATAGAAATAAAATTTTAACAAAATTTTCTATAGAAATAAAATTTTAACAAAATTTTCTATAGAAATAAAATTTTAACAAAATTTTTTATAGAAATAAAATTTTGACAAAATTTCTATAGTAATAAAATTTTGACAAAATTTTTTATAGAAATAAAATTTTGACAAAATTTTCTATAGAACTAAAATTTGAACAAAATTTTCTATAGAAATAAAATTTTCACAACATTTTCTATAGAAATAAAATATTGACAAAATTTTCTATAGAAATAAATTTTTGACAAAATTTTCTATAGAAATAAAATTTTGACAAAAATTTTTATAGAAACAAAATTGTAACAAAATTTTCTATAGAAATAAAAATTTGACAAAATTGTCTATAGAAATAAAATTTTCACAAAATTTTCTATAGCAATAAAATTTTCTATAGAAATAAAATTTTAACAAAATTTTCTATCGAAATAAAATTTTCACAAATTTTTTTAGAGAAATAAAATTTTCACAAAATTTTCTATAGAAATAAAATTTTGACAAAATTTTCTATAGAAATAATATTTTGGTAGATTATTTTTGGCTCGAGTGGCAACCTTGATTATGAACCGATATGGACCAAATTTTGTGTGATTGGAGATCGGCTATATATAACTATAGACCGATATTTTTTTTTTGGTATGGTTGTTAGCGGCCATATACTAACACCACGTTCCAAATTTGAACCGGATCGGATGAATTTTGCTCCTCCAAGAGGATCCGGAGGTCAAATCTGGAGAACGGTTTATATGGGGCTATATATAATTATGGACCAATATGGACCAATTCTGCCACGGTTGTTAGAGACCATATACTAACACCATGTTCCAAATTTCAACCGGATCGGATGAAATACGCTTCTCTTAGAGACTCCGCAAGCCAAATCTGGGGATCGGTTTATATGGGGGCTATATATAATTGTGAACCGATGTGGACCAATTTTTGCATGGATGTTAGAAACCATATATTAACACCACGTTCCACATTTGAACCGGATTGGATGAATTTTGCTCCTCCAAGATGCTCCGGAGGTCAAATCTGGAGAACGGTTTATATGGGGCTATGTATAATTATGGACCAATATGGACCAATTCTGGCACGGTATTTTGAGACCATATACTAACACCATGTTCCAAATTTCAACCGGATCGGATGAAATACGCTTCTCTTAGAGACTCCGCAAGCCAAATCTGGGGATCGGTTTATATGGGTGCTATATATAATTATAGACCGATGTGGACCAATTTTTACATGGTTGTTAGAGACCATATACCAACACCATGTACCAAATTTCAACAAGATCGGATGAAATTTTCTTCTCTTTGAGGCTCCGCAAACCAAATCTGCGGTCGGTTTATATGGGGGCTATATATAATTATGGACCGATGTGGACCAATTTTTGCATGGTTGTTAGAGACCATACACCAACACCACCGTGGTGCAATGGTTAGCATGCCCGCCTTGCATACACAAGGTCGTGGGTTCGATTCCTGCTTCGACCGAACACCAAAAAGGTTTTCAGCGGTGGATTATCCAACCTCAGTAATGCTGGTGACATTTCTGAGGGTTTCAAAGCTTCTTTAAGTGGTTTCACTGCAATGTGGAACGCCGTTCGGACTCGGCTATAAAAAGGAGGTCCCTTGTCATTGAGCTTAACATGGAATCGGGCAGCACTCAGTGATAAGAGAGAAGTTCACCAATGTGGTATCACAATGGACTGAATAGTCTAAGTGAGCCTGATATATCGGGCTGCCACCTAACCTAACCTAACCATACCAACACCATGTACTAAATTTCGGCCGGATCGGATGAAATATGCGTCTGTTAGAGGCTCCGCAAGCCAAATCTGAGGGTCCCTTTATATGGGGGTATACGTAAATTCGATAGCTTGTTTCGTTCGGAAGTTAGCGTGATTTGAACAGACGGATGGACGAACATGCTTAGATCGACGCAGAATTTCACCACAACCCAGAATATATATACTTTATGGGGTCTTAGAGCAATATTGCAATGTGTTACAAACGGAATGACAAAGTTTATATACCCCCATCCTATGGTAGAGGTTATAAAAAAAGAGATCGGAAAACTATCAGTGGGTATGGAATTATAAAGCAATTTAAATTAATAATTAAAATTCACAAAAAAAGTCAAACTAGATCACTAAAAATTCCGTATATGTATTTGAAATTGTACTTGGCTTTTAACGTCAAATTTCATGTTTTCAACGCTACGGAGTAGTTAAGGTATGGAAAAGCGTGTTCACGTTAAGCGGTGTTCACTGTATTTCGATAATTAAAATAGTAACCAATTCCCCATCATATTTACAACAACTTTCCAATTACCTTCAAAGCAAAACAATATCCTAATAATAAACCGATTTTTCTTAACATAACCCAAGGGTTTAGGGTGATTTCGGCAAAGACAAATGGCATAAGGTCAAAATTTACTGAATTTAGTTGAAAAGATTTCACTTTTCTTTTACACTTCCTAAGAAAAATTGCCAAAAGCACTCGCATATGTTTCATATTACACCACAAAGGCTATTCAGCCAACTAATGTGTTTGTCCCATTTTTTAAGTTATACATATACTGACTAACGATGATGATAATTCATCATAAATATTATTCCTAGCATTCATGTTCACTGGCCACATCACTTATTAACCTCTGTAAACATTTATACACATGTGCCTGCTTCCATCTATTTGATGTTCAGTAACTCTTTAACTGTCAGGGAGCGAAGTTTGTATAAATGACTTCCATGGAATCATTTCCTATCCATGCAGCCACAGTCATCCATCCATTCGTTAAAAAGCACCCTATAAGTCATAATCCTAATGAGGCATTTAATAACGTTGTTGGAATTATGCCATAGCAAATAAGATCTGATCATATGTGATAAGGGAGGGATTTTGTGTAGGCTCCTTCTGTGAGACTGCATTGGACAATGTACTGAAATCTGATTAAAATACAGCGTTTAGTTTTTTTTGTCCAGAAAAGTAGAAATAACAAAATTAAAAAAAAAAAAAAAAACTTAAAAAAATCAACAATCAACTAGCAAAAGTTTGATATATGTACAGCCCTTTATACTACCTCCACTATTTCTGCTTCATTAACGCCACAGACAAATGATGAAAGATTGTGATGATGATTTATTATCAACGCCTTTAATAGTAGTACCCACAATCCAATGGCCTTTCAACGTACGTTGGTGTATCCCCAAACTTATGTGGGTTACTTTGGGGATACACTAACCAAAAGGTTTTTAGAAAATGTAAATCACGTATGGAGGAATATACAAATTTAGGATCACTTATATTGTGTTCTAGGCACAATGAATGGATAATCTACGGATCCAAATTTCAATGTAGAATCTAATAGAATAGGTTCTCCCTTACTGGACCCTCACCAGCAAACCAATCGTAGCCAAAAAAGCTTTCATATTAGTTCTTCACATTTAATTATATTTCAGTATTTCGGATTTCATTATAAAAACAAGTAAGTAAAGCCTAAAGTGGGGCGGAGTCGACTATATTATACCCTTCACCACTATATAGACATTTGTGTTACCATCTCAACTACTTCAAATTAGCTGGGAGCTATATAAAGGTTTCCATTTCCAGATACAAATACTTTTAAGGGAGACAATTTTTTGTACTTTTACAATTACTCTAGAATCAAAATATAAATCGGATAACGCCCTGCGATGAAACACAATTTTAATAAAAAAGTATATACGGCCGTAAGTTCGGCCAGGCCGAAGCTTATGCACCCTCCACCATGGATTGCGTAGAAACTTCTTCTAAACACTGCCATCCACAATCGAATTACTTGAGTTGCGACAACGCTTGCCGATGGCAAGGTATCTTAAAACCTCCTAACACCGTCTTCTAAATTGTATGTAAGTCCATACGTGGTATATATTAACTTAAAAAAGGCCGATTAAATACGTATATAATTCAGTTTGACAAAATTTTCTATAGAAATAAAATTTTGACAAAATTTTCTATAGAAATAAAATTTTGACAAATTTTCTATAGAAAAAAAATTGACAAAATTTTCTATAGAAATAAAGTTTTGACAAAATTTTCTTTGGAAATGAAATTTTAACAAAATTTTCTATAGAAATAAAATTTTAACAAAATTTTTTATAGAAATAAAAATTTGACAAAATTTTCTATAGAAATAAAATTTTGGTAGATTATTTTTGGCTCGAGTGACAACCATGATTATGAACCGATATGGACCAATTTTTGTGTGATTGGGGATCGGCTATATAACTATAGATCGATATGGACCAGCGGCCATATACTAACACCACGTTCCAAATTTGAACCGGATCGTATGAATTTTGCTCCTCCAAGAGGCTCCGGAGTTCAAATTTGGAGTATTGTTTATATGTGGGCTATATATAGTAGAGGTGTGCACGTGAGTAATAGTTTACACAAGCTCACGCACACTCACGACTGCAATATCATACTCACGCACACTCACGCACGATATTTTTTGGTAGGACTCACGCTCACGCACACACACGAAACGATTGTTTGTACTCACGCACACTCACGCACGAAAACGTCGTGACTCACGGAAAATGCCGTGGCTCACGAAAAATACCGTGACTCACGAAAAATATCGGGACTCACGAATAATTTTATGATTAATTTACCTTACTGAAGTGTCTGAAAACATGAGCATTATTAAAATCGAGAGTGTTATTAAACTCTTAACATCCCAGGTGTCACTAAAATTGTAATTGAATTTAACTCTTAAGCGTTTAATGTTGGTGAGCAGGAATATTTTCGTGAGTGTAATTCGTTACTCACGCACACTCACAAAGATATTATCTTCGTGACTCTCACTCACGCACGACATTTTGGTTTGTTAATCACCCTCAGGCACACTCACGCTGTTGTTATGAGCGTCACTCATTTTTGCATGGTTGTTAGAGACCATTTACTAACACCACGTACCAAATTTGAACCAGATCGGATGAAATATGCTTCTCTTAGAAGCTCCGCAAGCCAAATCTGAGGGTCCGTTTATATGGGGGATATACGTAAAAGTGGACCGATATGGCCCATTTGCAATACCATCCGACCTACATCAATAGCAACTACTTGTGCCAAGTTTCAAGTCGATAGGTTGTTTCGTTCGGAAGTTAGCGTGATTTCAACAGACGGACGGACCGACGGACGGACATTCTTAGATCGACTCAGAATTTCACCACGACCCAGAATATATATACTTTATGGGGTCTTAGTGCAATATTTCGATGTGTTACAAACGGAATGACAAAGTTAATATACCCCCCATCCTATGGTGGAGGGTATAGTAATATGGTCTTCCTAGTAGATATATTCAAATACTTCGTCCCTCCGAATTATTATGATTCAAAGTAGCGCTGATGAGCAAATCGATCGGCCTACAAAAC
This sequence comes from Haematobia irritans, assembly GCF_050003625.1. Classification (NCBI taxonomy): domain Eukaryota; kingdom Metazoa; phylum Arthropoda; class Insecta; order Diptera; family Muscidae; genus Haematobia; species Haematobia irritans. Next base: position 83,805,646 of record NC_134399.1, on the reverse strand, counting down.
TCAGCTTACCGATCTATTATTTACACAGGAAAAAATACCATCGTTACACTGTTACTAAATTTGACTTATTTTTATTGCAAAAAAAAATATTTTATTTTAGTTAAATTGTATATAATTTTAGACATTTTCCACAATCTATTGAAATTTTCTGTGTCCCTAGATGTCTCAAATATTTTATGAACTAAACGTGGATATAAACATCAATGAGTGTGGAAACAAACCCCATGTAAACTGAAACATAAGAGTGAACTACTGCAATATTACTATAGTCATGAATTTGGGCCAGTATTTCCCTGAGAAATAAATGGCACATTCATTAAAAAAGTGGCACACTTTTCGTAAAAAATGGCACCAATTTCATTTACATAAAAATCATATGTTTGGAACTCAAAATTTTTAACACATTATTTTTAAGTGCAAGCATATAATGTTCGCAAACTAGCATAACATGCTTGCGACATATATCTTAATATGTTAGGACATATTATTTTTGGGACATAACATTTTTGTAAATATAATATGTTTGGATGCAAACATATATGTCTCTAGAAAGAGAGACCTAGTGTAAGCTGCATGTAAAACAGTGGAAGTAACCAATTGGCGCCTTAAAAATATATATATACAAAGAAAATTTCATAAAAATTTTGTTTCTACCAGTGTATGTTCAAACAAAATATGTTTGAACAATACAAACAATATCTTTTTTGGACCAATCCTGAAAATATATATGCTTGAAGCAAAATGTGTTTGGGGAATATGTTACAGAAGCAACTTTAAAGCGTCGCCAAAAAAGTAGTGAAAATATTTTTTTATCCGGAAGTGGTGTAAAATTGGTGTAGAAGCAATGCATTTAACATGGGCTTGTCGCTGGACGGATGTCTATCATTTCAACAGCCTGAATTTGCTTTACTTTATAAGATTATATCCGATTCAGTATATAGGATGTGAATTTGAATATTAAAGGGTGATACGGTCAAATTTTGGTCAAGAGAAAACGCGTGTAAATCGGTGAAATCGTTTATTTAAAAAATCAAATTAAATTTCTTTCGCCGCAGAAAGCCAGTTTGCCTTGAACTGCTGCTCGTCCTTAGCAGTTTTTTTGGTCTTCTTTAGGTTCCGCTTGACAATAGCCCAGTATTTCTCATTTGGGCAAAGCTCTGGCGTGTTGAGAGGGTTCTTGGCCTTGGGAACCACCTGCACGTTGTTGGCGGCGTACCACTCCATGGCCTTTTTACCGTAATGGCAAGATGCCAAATCCGGCCAAAACAGTACGGAACAACCGTGTTTCTTCAGAAAAGGCAGCAGACGTTTATTCAAACACTCTTCACGTAAATTTCTTGGTTGACAGTCCCGGAAGCTATGAAAATGCTGCTTTTCAAGCCACAGGTACAGATGGCTTGCCAAACCAGATATTTCTTTGCGAACTTTGACAGTTTTATGTGCTTGAAAATATCTGCTACCTTTCCCCTTCCTTTGCCGTATAAAACTCCTGTCCCGGAAGCTGCTTGTAGTCGGCTTTGACGTAGGTTTCGTCGTCCATTACCACGCAGTCAAACTTCGTCAGCATTGTCGTGTACAGCCTCCGGGATCGCGCTTTGGCCGTCGTATTTTGTTTATCATCGCGATTTGGAGTCACTACCTTCTTGTAAGTCGATAGTCCGGCTCGTTTTTTGGTTCGATGCACGGTTGCAGACGATACACCCAGCTTATTTGCGGCATCTCGGAGAGAGAGGTTAGGGTTTCGCTTGAAACTACCGGCAACTCTCTTTGTCGTCTCAGCGGCTTCCGGTTTTCGATTTCCCCCCGATCCAGACTTCCTGGCTGTCGACAAACGTTCCCAAACACTTTAATTACATTTGTAACGGTTGATTTGGCAACTTTTAGCGATTTTGCCAGCTTTGCGTGCGAGTAGCTCGGATTTTCGCGATGCGCGAGCAAAATTTTGATACGCTGCTCTTCTTGCTTGGACGGCATTTTGACAACTGAAGAGTGAATTCGAAAATCAAAATAGGAGCAACATTCTACACACACACACCTTCAAAATGAGGGGTGTTCAGGTTTTTTAAATGCAAAATTGAAAGAAATACGTCAAGTTTATATTGACCAAATTTTGACCGTATCACCCTTTATGTGATAATTTTTATATCTTTTTATAATTTTTAGTCCATTCTAACGCTTGTCTAAACGTTTCACCTCAAATTTCCAAAAATTCGCAATTTTTCTAGAATTGATTTAGCATTTTTCCGAGAAAATTTACATAATCAGCTTATATCCCTCATTTCATCGGCTAAACGAGAACTAATATCTACATTAAAATAAAATAAGAAACGAATGGAATAATAATAGGCAACCCCTCATTCGTTCTTTTACCAAAAAAAAAAACATCTAAAAATATTGTGATCCGATAAAAATTAAAAACTTAGAACAGACTGATAGACAGATTCGAAATTCTAAAGTATTATAAATTTAATTTGAAGTATTTGTCATATATGTGGGGGCAACGTCGTTGATTTATCGGATGTATGTGCGTTTATTTATTCTATTCAGTATCAATACAATCTATATGTTAATAAATAAATATCGTTATCAAATTGTTGACATGCAACATTGTTGATATTGTAGATATCGCAAAAACTCTTGCAAATATGATGAATACGTATTGAAATGTTAAGGGAGTATAAAGGGATCATATATTTATTTAACCTTTATGTTTGTTTAACATATGATATTATCTAGTTAAATATTGATTGACATATAATAAATAGAAGCAGAATGACAGGAAACACTTAAAAAGAAAGACAGTGAAATGACAGATGTTAGACACCCTTTATATGGAGGGTCCATTTTCGCAAGCCCCTTTGAATACTTGTCAACGCTAGAGTTTCACAAGTAACATACCTCAGTGCATCGTTCGTGTCTTTCGTTTCGATTGTTTTCTTTATGTTACGCTTTGATGATTTCTGTTTTAATATCTGAATGTCTGAAATACGTGTATATACTACAAGATCGCTTTAACTCTTTCACTACCGATGTCCACTTAGGAGGACATTGGAAAACGACAACAAACTCTATTCCCCACTTAGTTTCGATTTATTTCTCGATGTTATTTTAAGTTAGAGGCTTTAATCTAAATAAGCTATAAATATTTCCCATATTGGTGAGCACTAAAATGCATTTTCATAATCTTTTTTTAACAATAAACGAATAATACAAAATTTTGAGACTACTTTTATACAGTATGTCTGTAGAAAATGGACATTTATACAAGAACTATAGCCGATATTTTTCCGAATCCTTTTTTGTATTTTTTCTCAGACTTCGATAGATATAATAGGACAAACAGCGGCTATATTCTTAAGACCATTTGGTCACAGTTCCAGAATCAAGTTTTTAGAACAAACTTGATATAGCTCATGAACTAAATGAGATACATAGGTCATCAAAATTAAAATTTTTTGTCTATGTGATGTTAGCACAAGTAAAAACAGAAGACAATTAAAGTTTTTACCATTGGGTTCATTTCGGCAGTGAAAGGGTTCTTTTGGAAGTAGATTGTTTATTAAACAGAGGTTGATTTTGATCATGTCCGGGAAAGCCAAAATTGACATAAGATAGGACTTATTTAATATCGGAAAGTTTATGCAATAAATCCAAAAGCTATATATTCAACTAATTAACTATTTGTAAAAAAAAATAAATAAAAAATATCTAGTAAACAAAATGTCAGCTTCAAAATTCCCATTCTACTTCTGATATAGCTATCCATATATATCGACTGAAGAAGTTTTGTTTTTGGCAGTAATCATTTTAAGACGTTTGGACGGATTTGCTTGCTATAGGCTCTAGAGATGAAAACTAATACGAATGTATACAGCCGTTTTGCATCGCCGTACACACGGAATAATTCTGTTAATCACTATTTGTATTTCAATCAGACTAACTCTATCAGATCTTACAGTCTCAAGCTTTTAACATTCTTGACACATTTGTTGGTGTTCATAGTTATGTATGTGCAAGAATCATTATGTGGACATTCTCTGTCTGGAAACTATTTTCCGGAAATTAGACAATTTCAACTTCCACTTGTACAAGGCATGCGAAACACTTTTTTTACACACAATTCTTCAAAAAAAAAACGCGATTTGATCATTTTAGAGTTAAAAAGGCGAGAAGACAAACGTCACTGTCATCATCACCAGAAGACATTAAGTGCCACTATCTATGCCACTACCATTCATCACTCAGATAAGATCACCGTTCCCAAACATTTAAGTAATTCAACGGCAATTATTGTTTGTTTTTCGAGGTCTTCTTCGAGAACCAGAATTAGGTCATTAAAAGTAACAGGGAAGTATAGAAAACAAAATCATATAAAATATGCAGGCTTTTTTAAAGGTAACTGAAACCAGCACTTGTTTCTTTTGAAAATTTTCGAAATATTATTGCAGCCACCCATGCAACACTAAGATACGCCACATTAAATTGAATGTAATAATAATGCTAGTCATCTAATCTACCCGCTTGAACCCTTCTCCATGGTATTACAGAATCGAAATAGGAACAACATGTAGTCAATGAACTGGACCAAATGAAGAATAAGAAAATACATTATTTTCACATACTCTCTGAACTTACAATAATTAACACTTTCTTGTCATGGTGATAATTAGAATACTCGAATTCCAATTCTTCATGATGATGATAATGACAACGAAGTTTTTTCTCATCGTTTTAGTTATTTAGACTACATTTGAGGCAGAGACCGACAAACAGCCATCATCCAAATTACCATCGAATTAATGTGGCCAAAAGATATAAAAAAGTCAACCGAATAATTGTGGCATCACAGCTATTTCCCATAAATATTTTCTCGTATAGCTTTGTAATGATACGAGGGTAGTAATTTAAATTATAATAAATAATTATTGTATGATAAATTAAATTAAACAAAAGAACATAAAATAATATTAAAATAGATAAATTATATTAAGTTGAACAGAATTGAATTGGCCTGAAATTAATTGAATTGAGTTAAAAAAATAAAAAAAACAAATTTATGTAAAATTAGTTTAAAGTAAATCCAATAAAGTTAGAATTATTAAACTTTTATTGAAAATATAAAAAATATAAATAAAAAATTTTTTATGTGATTGGGGATCGATTTATCTGAGGGCTATATATAACTATAGACCGATATGGACCTAGTTAGGCATGGTTGTTAACGGCCATATACTAGCACAATGTACCAAATTTCAACTGACTCGAATGCAATTTGCTCCTCCAAGTGGCTTCAAACCCAAATCTCGGGATCGGTTTATATGGGGGCTATATATGATTATGGACTGATATGAACGACTTTTGGCATGCTTGTTAAATATCATATACTACCACCACGTACCAAATTTCAACCAGATCGGATGAATTGTGCTTCTCCAAAACGCACCGGAGGTCAAATCTGGGGATCGGTTTATATGGGGGCTATATATAATTATGGGCTGATATAAACCAATTCCTGCATGGTTGTTGGATACCATATATTAACATCACGTACCAAATTTCAACCGAATCGGATGAATTTTGCTCTTCCAAGGGGCTCCGGAGGTCCAATCTGGGGATCGGTTTATATGGGGGCTATATATAATTATGGACCGATTTCGACCACTTTTTGCATTGGTGTTTAAGGCCGTATAATAAAATCACGTACCAAATTTCAACAGAATGAGATGAATTTTGGTCTTCCAAGAGGCTGCGGAGGTCAAATCTGGTGATCGGTTTATACACTGAAAAAAAGCGTACTCGGTTCCAAAGATTTTGTCTTTACTTTAAAAAATTTGGTATTGATTCCGAGCCAAAGAAGCGGAGAATACAAGTAAGGATACTTTTAAAACACAATTCTCTTTTAAATTTAGGTTTTGTGTACCTGCTTCTAGGAAGCAAATTTTAATTTTTCGCTTTCTCAGCTTTTTTTCTTCATATGCTATCAAAGTCCTTTAAAAACGAGTTAACGGCAACTTTATTTTCCAAATTAGGACTCGACTTCCAGTAGAAATTATGCTATGTTTGAAGTAAAAAACATCTTTAAAATAAAGTTTTGAAAAACATGTCCTATATTTGAACGATTTTTTGCTTTGTAGTCAAGATGCAAAAAGACAACAAATTTAAAGACAATTTCATTAAATTTAAAGAATTTTTCTGAATTATTAAAGTCAAGTTGACCTTAGCCTATAAATTTTTTCTTTCATGTTAAGATACCCATTTTTAAGTCAAATCACTTAATTATAAGGACAATACGACTTCATTGAAAAGTTTATCGACTTTTGGACAAGGAAAATAACTTTATTTTAGAGAAATGCGTCTTCTATGCTAAGCAAAATTTGTATTCGTATTTTAAAGACATGAAATCTTTGACCTCACGACAATATTTTTTTCAGTGTATGGGGGCTGTATATATTTATGGACCGATGTGGACCAATTTTTGCATGGTTGTTAAAGATCATATGGTGGCACCATGGTGGAGGGTATAAAAAAAACAAATTTATGTAAAATTAGTTGAAAGTAAATCCAATAAAGTTAGAATTATTAAACTTTAATTAAAAAATATAAATAAAAAACAAATAAAAAACAAGTGTATACGGCCGTAAGTTCGGCCAGGCCGAAACTTATGTACCCTCCATCATGGATTGCGTAGAAACTTCTTCTAAACACTGCCATCCACAATCGAATTACTTAAGTTGCGGTAACGCTTGTCGATGGCAAGGTATCTTAAAACCTCCTAACACCATCTTCTAAATTGTATGTAAGTCCATACGTGGTATATATTAAATCAAAAAAGATCGATCCAATACGTACAAAGTAGACATAAAATTTTGACAAAATTTTCTACAGAAATAAAATTTTAATAAAATTGTCTATAGAAATAAAATTTTCACAAAATTTTCTATAGAAATAAAAATTTTCCCAAAATTTTCTATAGAAAGAAAATTTTCACAAAATTTCTACAAAAATAAAATTTTGACAAAAATTTCTATAGAAATAAACTTTTGACAAAATTTTCTATAGAAATAAAATCTTGGTAGATTATTTTTGGCTTGAGTAGCAACCATGATTATGAACCGAATAAAATTTGAAAAAAAATTTCTATAGAAATAAAATTTTGACAAAATTTTCTATAGAAATAAAATTTTGACAAAATTTTCTATAGAAACAAAATTTTGACAATGATGAAAATTTTATTATGAACCGAATAAAATTTTAACAAAATCTTCTCTAGAAATAAAATTTTGACAAAATTTTCTATAGAAATAAAATTTTGGTAGATTATTTTTGGCTCTAGTGGCAACCATGATTATGAACCGATATAAACCATTTTGTGTGTGATTGGACCTATTTTGGTATGTTTGTTAGCGACCATATACTAACACCACGTTCCTAATTTGAACCGGATCGAATGAATTTTGCTCCTCCAAGAGGCTCCGGACGTCAAATCTGGAGAACGTTTTATATGGGGGCTATATATAATTATAGACCGATATGGACCAATTCTGGCACGGTTGTTAAATATCATATACTAACACCATGTTCCAAATTACAACCGGATTGGATGAAATTTGCTTCTCTTGGAGACTTCGCAAGCCAAATCTGGGGATCGGTTTATATGGGGGCTATATATAATTATAGACCGATGTGGACCAATTTTTGCATGATTGTTAGAGACCATATACCAACACCAAGTACCAAATTTCAGCCGGATCGGATGAAATATGCTTCTCTTAGAGGCTCCACAAGCCAAATCTGGGGATCGGTTTATATGGGGGCCATATATAATTAAAGACCGATATGGACCAATTTTTGCATGGTTGTTAGAGACCATATACCAACACCATGTACCAAATTTCAGCCGGATCGGATTAAATTTACTTCTCTTTTAGGCTTCGCAAGCCAAATCTGGGGATCGGTTTATATGGGGGCTATATATAATTACGGACCGATGTGGACCAATTTTTGCATGGTTGTTAGAGACCATATACCAACACCAAATACCAAATTTCAGCCGGATCGGATGAAATATGCTTCTGTTAGAGGCTCCACAAGCCAAATATGGGGAGCGGTTTATATGGGGGCTATAAATAATTAAGGACCGATATGGACCAATTTTTGCATGGTTGTTAGAGACCATATACCAGCACCATGTACCAAATTTCAGCCGGTTCGGATGAAATTTACTTCTCTTTTAGGCTTCGCAAGCCAAATCTGGGGATCGGTTTATATGGGGGCTATATATAATTATGTACCGATGTGGACCAATTTTTGCATTGTTGTTAGAGACCATATACCAACATCATGTACCAAATTTCAGCCGGATCGGATGAAATTTACTTCTCTTTTAGGCTTCGCAAGCCAAATCTGGGGATCGGTTTATATGGGGGCTATATATAATTACGGACCGATATGGACCAATTTTTGCATTGTTGTTAGAGACCATATACCAACACCATGTACCAATTTTCAGCTGGATCGGATTAAATTTACTTCTTTTAGGCTTCGCAAGCCAAATCTGGGGATCGGTTTATAGGGGGGCTATATATAATTACGGACCGATGTGGACCAATTTTTGCATGGTTGTTAGAGAGCATATACCAACACTAAATACCAAATTTCAGCCGGATCGGATGAAATATGCTCCTGTTAGAGGCTCCACAAGCCAAATCTGGGGATCGGTTTATATGGGGGCTATATATAATTATGGACCGATATGGACCAATTTTTGCATGGTTGTTAGATACCATATACCAGCACCATGTACCAAATTTCAGCCGGATCGGATGAAATTTACTTCTCTTTTAGGCTTTGCAAGCCAAATCTGGGGATCGGTTTATATGGGGGCTATATATAATTACGGACCGATGTGGACCAATTTTTGCATGGTTGTTAGAGACCGTATACCAACACCATATACCAAATTTCAGCCGGATCGGATGAAATATGCTTCTATTAGAGGCTCCACAAGCCAAATCTGAGGGTCCCTTTATATGGGGGCTATACGTAAAAGTGGACCAATATGGCCCATTTTCAATACCATCCGACCTACATCGATAACAACTACTTGTGCCAAGTTTCAAGTCGATAGCTTGTTTCGTTCGGAAGTTAGCGTGATTTCAACAGACGGACGGACGGACGGACATGCTTAGATCGACTCAGAATTTCACCACGACCCAGAATATATATACTTTATGGGGTCTTAAAGCAATATTTCGATGTGTTACAAACGGAATGACAAAGTTAATATACCCCCATCCTATGATGGAGGGTATAATAACTAAATTAAATCAAACTAAATAAAATTAGATTCATATTAAATAAATTAATTTGGATCCTATTGACCTAACTTTATTGAAAGATTATTAATTACACTAGTATACACTGAAAATGTACATTTGATGAGAGGTGACTTTTCTTATGTATTTTGATCTGCTGAATTCGAAAATTAAGGGTAACAATTTTTTATTGGACAGTTTTTGAGATATCCCGTTATTTTTAGTTTTTCGGCCTTTTCCATTAAACAAATCATATCTCGAGCTAGAAATGTGCGATTATATCGTTTTTGGTATTTGAATACAAGGTATTGAGATGATAAGTTAAGTGGTTCAAAATATACCCAATAAACACAAACGTTTGAAAAATGCTAAATTTCAACAATTTTTCAAACATTTTTTCAAAGTATTAGGGTAATATTCAAGTTGAGAAATTGTTGAGAAAATCGCGTTCTCAACAAAAAACAGACATTACCCTCAACAGTGAAATTCAACACATTAGCAATAATATCTCAAGTGTTATCCTCAAATTGAAATGCATCGCTACTCAATAATTTGTCAAACAATTTTCGATGCGAGTCAAATTCAAAATTAACATCGTTGCAAATACTTTTCAACTTAAATTTGTATGAATGATATCCACACTTCAAATTGAAAGTCAAAATTCTATGAATTTTGTATAATTTATTCATTTTCTTCAAAATAAAATATATAATAATGCACTACACTACATAATACACTACAATACCAATTGATAAATAATAATCTTATTAAACATATCAACAAATAAGAACAAAATAAAAACAAACAACAAAACTTTAAATATCTTAAACACTTTTGCATTGATAATTCGTTTTCCTTCCTTTTGGTGTCATAAAACAGCATTAAAATTTATTAACATGCGGGTAATTTGAAATTAGGAACGTACTGACCGCGTGTTAGAATTGATTTCCAGCAGAAGGAATTCACAAAATATCCATTTTAAACTGATAATAGCATATGAATTAAACTGACGATATGCTGCACATTTTCATCCAGAAGTTTTTTGATTTCAACAATTTGTTGTTTTTAACAATTTAACTTGTAATGTTTCTGGAAACTTTTTATTGTCGATAAGTCACTCATTTTTCATTGGTCAGCTTCTTAATGTTTGCAAGAATGTAGCATCCAAAGATTTTAGTTTTCTGCAAAGAGATTTAAATTTAGTGACTTCTCTAAAGTGTTGATTTAATTTTTCATATTGACGTACCAATTATTATAAACTATTTGAAGCAGTTCTAGTTAATTGTCCACCATTTTTTCATCGGTCAGCTTTTTAATGTTTTCAAGAACGTAGAATCCATAATTTTAGTTTTCTGCAAAGAGATATACATTTAGTGACTTCCATAAAGTTTTATTTCATTTTTTATTTTCACTTACCTATTTTTATAAACTATTTGGTTATTTGTCTAAAATTTTCCATTTTTTATTTCTTGCAATTGACCACGAACTTCGTTGCACAAATAAGTATGGAAAACCACATGGTTTTTTCGTTGCATTTTAGGGTAGTGTTTTGTCAAAGTTTTCTCATATTATCTTCAACACCTTTTCAAAGATTTCGTCAACATTTTGGCAAATGGGAAGTAATTCGCAAACAATTTGAAGATGTATTGAAGATGAGCTATTTCAAGTCAAGTTGAATTTATGTTGAAAATTATATTTACCCTCAAACTGAAAAATTGTTGCATTTGAAAAACGCTCATCCTGTGTTTATTGGGTATAGTTAAAAAAAATGTCACTCTGGCATTTTCTTTTCAATGACTCAATCAATCAAATTCTTAATCTTAAGTTAAGTTCAGCAGTGAAATTTTTGCTACACTATCAGAAAAAAGCAACGAAACGAATTTCAATATCCACACTAAAAAAAGTATTTACGTGATATTAAAGATTACGCGGCCTAAATTTTAGGATGCACAATTTACAAAATATTAAGGACAAATTTCTTTACAACAACGAAATTTTAATTAAAATAAAGTTTATAATCTTTGCTTCAAAAATTTTTTCATTAAAATTAGGGCACACATTTTGAAATTTGCGTCCATCCGCAAATAAAGTTTATAATCTTTGCTTTAAAAATGTTTTAATTAAAATTAGGGCACGCATTTTGAAATTTGCGTCCCTCCGTTAAAGTCGCATGTCTTTTAACTAAGGCAAATTTTCCTTAAAATAAAGAAACACATTTTTGATTTAAATAAATCGTCCTTAAATTAACTGAAATATTGAATCTTTAGATAAACGTTTCAAATATAGGCTAAGACTTATTTTGAGGATCTGGCATTTTTGGTGTAGTTTTTTTAAACTAAGAAAACATTTTTTACTTTTTAGTATCCGTTATCATTTGGGGTTCTAAACTGGAATTTGTTTGTACGCGAGTACCTTTATTAATATAACGAGAAAAGAAAATGAAAATGCGATAAATGAGATCTGTATCCAAATTTTAATTTTATTGAACATAGATTTAAAGCGAGATATGTCGCTAAAAAATGTCTTTATTTCAAAGTAACAACATCTTTGGCTCGGAATCAATACCAAAATCCTTAAGGGAAGGTCAAAATCTTTGGATACCAGTAAACTTTTTTTTTTTTTTTGAGTGCAATTAACTTTATTTTAGTTTATGAAAATTAGTTGATTTTAGTCAAATGCGAGACAAATTTTCTCTTTTTAATTATTTGTTGATTTCGTTAATGGTACGAAATAAATATGTGAGAAAAGGTTTCGTACAAATTAAGTACACAATTTTACTTAAATCGAAATTCGCATAAAATATTTCATATTTGTCTAACATTAGAAAATTTTACTTAAATAATGTCTGTCTTGAGCTTCGTATAGCCCTAAAGGCATTTTAAAAATTTTGAAAACGAATAATATGCAATTTTTTATAACTCTCCTGCCACTTGACAAAAAGTTTTGTTTTTAATATTTTAGTTAAATTTTATCTAAAATAACTAAACCTATATTTTCATTCAAAGTGGGTTCATAAACTTTTCACACTCACCCGGTCACTGGTAATATTCTACCCTCGTATATTAATGTTCTAGTGTTAATTTGTTTCATTGCTTCCAAAACTTAAAAGCCATTCATTTATTCGATTTCAATTTTCCAAGCCATTCCATGCCATGCCACCACATACCATTCCGTGAAACCTCAACCATTTCAAAATATCCAAATAACATTTGTGTCTTTGTACCTTGTCTTCTCATCTCTTCCCGAATAGACATTCATACAATTGTGGACAAGTCTCAGACTCAGAGATTTCATCGTGGTTCCATAGATTCATACATATTGTAAGCTAGCTATGTTTCGTACGATGCCAACTGAATGACGGGTACCCTGCCACAGTCATTACAATTACCACTGCTACCACTGTATATTGTTGCTGTTACCATACCGAGTTTATGCTGTAAATACCGTTGCCTATGATTTGACCATTGTTGTTGATGATGATGATGATGCTCATGTGATGAGTGGTGTTGTTGTCTGAGAAGAGATGAAAACAACCGCCGCTAATAATTGTAATGATTGGTAATGGAATAACGGCATATTAAAAGAAATTAAGAGGAAACAAATACTAAAGTAAGTTGTTGTATTCTGTTTCTCTGTCTTGCTCGCTCATACGTATTGTTTGTTTGCGTCTGTGTCTTTGTACCTGCTTTTTGGTCATGTTTTTGTTGCTATTGAATTTGCTGTTTGATTTGCTAAAGTTGCATGAGTGTTTTCGTTTTATTTTTTCTAATATATTTTTGAGAAAACTTTGACGTTTTGTAATCGGAAGTGTTTGGCCAATTCTAAAAGTTCGGCCTTCAGATGAAAGATTGGAAATATGCAATCACAGATGCACCCAGAAAAAGCTGAAAGAAAATGTATGTTCATTTTAGAAAGTTTTAACTAAAATGTTCTACTAATTGCAACATATATACAACCATGTTAACAATACATATTTGTCAAGAAAATAATATTTTTTTCTGTTGTTTAAGAAAATTTCATATTTCCAAGGAAAAAATTGGAGTTCGTCTAATTGTTAAAATATTTTTAGAACTATAATAATTTAAAGACTAAGAAAAATGTACTCATTTGAGAAACATATGAATGCAATTTAAATAAACTTCATCCTTTTTAGGAAAATATGAACTATTTGTAGTAAAATTCCCAGCAAAAAAAAACTTCCAAAAAGTACACCCAGAAAAAAGTGACCCCTTCTTTAAGTTAAAATGAACTCATTGTGAAGAAAGTTGAACTTCGTATAGAGCCAAAGACATTTTTATTTGTTTGAACGATGTGATTTTCGTAGAAATTAGGTAGAATGCATTCCATTTTCCTACTACAGAATGAACAAATTTAACTGAATTGAATTCATACATGGAATTCATTTGGACAAATCTTACATATTTGTGGTAAACCTTTTACTTCAAATTTAGAACTGCTTACCTTCGTTTGTAAATACAATTTTATGTATTTATATAAGCAACTTTTTCTTCAATAAAAGCCATGTTTTATTAATATATTAAATATATTTATTTAGAATCAACAGCATCGGCTGGCCTTGAAATATTAAAACACATTTTTTTCTTCTTCTAGTACCTTTCACTTTGAATAAGTTGCTGCCTAGCAATTTTGTCCACCTCTTACAATTTCAATACCTACAAATATAAACGAAAAAATCCTAAACTAATTTTTTCACAAAAGGTTAGCGTCACTGAATATTACCTGTTAATAGAAGATTCCAAGATGAAGTCGAATGAAGGGTTTGTTATTCTGCTGGTGTTTTCTTTTTTTATAAACTAACTATAATTAAAAAAAAAACTAACATTTTTCTCACTAATTTAAAATAACAAATATTTTATTTGTTTTTTATTATATTATTTTACTATATTATTTTTTAAAAATCTCTCCGTATACCATACAGCGTTGCCAGAATTGTTTCACCAAAAACCGCTAGATTTGCCCAAAAAAATAGCTAAAAAAAAGCTAAAAAATGCTAAAAAATAGCTAGAAAAAAAGCTAAATTTTTTTTGATTGAAATTTAACAAACTTAAAGGCTTTATTTCACTTACTATGCATATTATTTTCATTTTAATTCCACTTCTGTGAGACTGTAACAATATCTAAGGCATATTAGCTCTGTTGGCGTATTCGATACATTTTGATTACTATCACAAATTTTTTACTGGAAGTCCTTCGTTTTGTGGGAGCTACCTTCCCAACACCTCTATTTTATTTACTTGTTATTTTAAAATATTAAATGATCTAAGCATGCGTTGGATTTGGTAAAAAAATGATTTGTCATTTTTTTAAATAAAATTTTAGTTTGGATTTGAAATTGTGAAAAATTCGAAATACATTACTTTTATTTAAATTGTAGAAAATACCTATAGTTTACATTTCCCAGTAAAAACATTTTCCTTTTCTTCATGAGCTATCAAAGTGCTTTAAAAACGTGCTAACGCCAACTTAAATTTCCAAATTCAGACTCGACTTCAAGTAGAAATTATTGTATATATACGTTTTTAAAATAAAGTGTTGAAAAACATCTTCTATTTTTGAACGCTATTTTGGTTTGTGGTTAAGATGCAAAAACTCCTCACATTTAAAGACTATTTCATTAATTCTTCCTTCTTTCATGAAAACATACCCATTTTTAAGTTGAATCACTTAATTATAAGGACAAAACGACTTTATCGTCTTTTGGACAAGGAAAACAGTTTATATAAAAGAAATTCACAAATGCTATTCCAAAATTCGCGTTCGTATTTTAAGGAGACGACAATATTTTTTCAGTGCACAAAGCTATTCACATCTACTATTTTAATTTAGTAATATCGTAATAACTTTAGAATATTATAATAACATAAAAAGGATAAACGAGTCAAATGATAATATTCCCAATAATTTACTGACAGTTTATCTAACAAACTTGTATGGCAATAGTAGATTTAAAGTTTACGATAACTTTTATGTATATAATGAAAAAACTTTACAACAAGGTGTATTTGCTACAAAAATGCCCGCATAATGGCTGGACTCATTATTAATGTTTCAACTGAGCTTTGAAATATGTGGAAACCCTTATACTTGCAGCAAGGCTTAGATAAAAACGCCGATTTATCCATATTTCAATAGAAACATGTCGAAAATAAAAAAAAGCCAAAAATAGCTAAAAGGGTCATGAAAAAAAGCCAGAAAAAAAGCTAAAAGCTAAATGCATTTTTTTCCCGCTAAACGTCTTCAAAAAAAGCCAAATCTAGCGGGGAAAAAGCTAAATTGGCAACGCTGATACCATAACAACGCGATTCCAACTAAAAATACAACCCACGCGCAAACACGTCGATTACAACGATGACAGGTATCGATTACAGGTAACATAGATAAAAGAAATGTAGGAAATTTTCCTATATTCTAACAAGTGTGTTTCCTTGAGTTTTGAAAGGATTGAATACTTCTTAGTAAGAATGAACTAAAATATTTTTCTATGTCAAGTGTTATTCGTATGTATGATAAGCTTTCGATATTAAAGGAAGTCAGAATTATCATTTTAGAAGAAAATTTACTAAATTTGAGGAAACTTGGTTTTAGTTCGTTTTTTGTTTATTTTTACGAATGCTTTGTTATCAGTGAATAAAATTTTCTTGTTCAGTAGTAAATTCTTATACCCAGCGAAGAAAACAGTATTAGTAAAAAGCCATGCCTTATTCTAGTTAATGAACTATTCCTAACTGTTTTCAGTTTAGGATTTTTTTACTGAAACAAGTAAATTTTATTATTTCACACAAAAATTTAACTGAATGGAAATAAAATGGCTAAACTAAATTGATGAACATTTTTTCCTTTAGTTTCGAAGACACTTTTTTCTGGGTGTAGTTTGGATCCCCAACTTGTGACCCGGAATTAGTGCATACTTGGACCATCTTTAATGAATTTTATATGTCATCAGAGAATGAAGGCGATCCATTTTTATCGGCAACGATTGATACTAAAATTTTGCCTCCGGCGGCTTGACGGCTAAGCCGATATAAATTTGTATATTCGGCGGCGGACATTTATCCATTATAAATTCAAATTGAGGTTATCGGAATGGTTATGAGCAGAGAATATAAGCCGACCCATTTTTGTCGGCGGCAACTGACACTAAATTTTTGCCTCCGTCGGCGGCGGCTTAGCGGCTAAGCCTATATAAAATTGCCTATTCGGCGAACAATTATCCATTATAAAATCAATTTGAAGTTTTCCGTATTGAAATGAGATTAGTTGTACAACCAATCGTGCAATCAAATTTACATTTCATACAAATTGTCTGAACTAAATTTTGTATACCCTGCGCTGTGGAACAGGGTATTATAAGTTAGTACATATGTTTGCAACACCCAGAAGGAGACGAGATAAACACATGGTGTCTTTGGCAATAATGCTCAGGGTGGGTCACTGAGTCGATCTAGCCATGTCCGTCTGTCTGTGAACACATTTTTGTGATCAAAGTCTAGGTCGCAGTTTAAGTCTAATCGCCTTCAAATTTGGCACAAGTTCCTGTTTTGGGTCAGAATAGAATCCTATTGTTTTTGGAAGAAATCGATTCAGATTTAGATATAGCTCCCATATATATCTTTCGCCCGATATGCACTTAAATGGACCCAGAAGGCAGAGTTTTACCCTGATTTGCTTGAAATTTTGCACAAACATAACATTTGGTCCTATAGTCAAGTGTGCAAAATTTGATTGAAATCGGTTCAGATTTAGATATAGCTCCCATATATATCTTTCGCCCGATATGGACTTATATGGCCCCATAAGCCAGAGTTTTAACCTAATTTTCTTGAAATTTTGCACCAGGAGAACAAGAAGTACTATAGTCAGGTGTGCCAAATTTGATTGAAATCGGTTCAGATTGAGATACAGCTTTCGCCCGATATTAACTTACATGGCCCCAGAAGCCAGAGTTTTAGCCAAATTTGGTTGAAATTTTGCACTAGGAGTACAATTAGTAGTGTAGTAAAGTGTGCTAAATTTTATTGAAATCGGTTCAGATTTAGATATAGCTCCCATATATATCTTTCGCCCGATTTTCCGTCATATGACCACAGAGTTCAAAGTTGTAGTCCGATTTACGTGAAATTTTGCACAGAATAAAAATACTAAGTATGCATGTCAAATTTGGCTGAAATCGGTTCAGATTTCTATATAGCTTCCATAAAAGGGGAGCCACCGTGGTGCAATGGTTAGCATGTCCGCCTTGCATACACAAGGTCGTGGGTTCGATTCCTGCTTCGACCGAAAATCAAAAAGTTTTTCAGCGGTGGATTATCCCACCTCGGTAATGCTGGTGACATTTCTGAGGGTTTTAAAGCTTCTCTAAGTGGTTTCACTGTTATGTGGAACGCCGTTCGGACTCGGCTATAAAAAGGAGGTCCCTTGTCATTGAGCTTAACATGGAATCGGGCAGCACTCAGTGATAAGAGAGAAGTTCACCAATGTGGTATCACAATGGACTGAATAGTCTAAGTGAGCCTGATACATCGGGCTGCCACCTAACCTAAGGGTGGTTAAAATTTCAAGGGCCGATGTTGATTTTGAATAAAACACAAACTATTTAGGAAATTATTGTAATTTTATTATTATATATTGGTATTACTCAATTATGTATGGAACAAAATATCGGCCAAATGGGCGCCGCGACCTCGGTGGCACACCTTCATCCGATGGTCCAAATTTTCGATGACGCGGAGGCATAATGGAGGTTCTATGCCGTTAATGTGGCGAATTATCTCATCCTTTAGCTCTTGAATTGTTGCTGGCTTATCGACGTACACCTTTTCTTTCAAATAACCCCAAAGAAAAAAGTCCAACGGTTCCTTTATTTCTAATACACATCTATCGATAAATCATAAATACACTTTCGCGAAGTTGCCTCAAAATTGGTTCAGATTAAAATGTTTCTCTCTCTATAGATAATAAATTTTGTTCAGTTGGAGTCAGATTTAAATGTATATATTTGGGACAAAAACCTTTATATATAGCACTAAACCCATTTGACGGATTTGATATGGTATCGAAAATGTGGATTTACAAAGTGGTGCAGGGTATAATATAGTCGGCCCCGCCCGACTTTAGACTTTCCTTACTTGTTTTAAACTATTAAAGCAACTTGGTATTTATTGATTGTAGGTGAAAAGTTCAAAATTTTGGCAAACAATATAACAATTATTAATTTTTTCTGATATAAATCAATATTTTTGGCGGCTAAATTTGAGTCGAGATGAGTCGACATATTCGGCGGCGGCGTCGACTGCCAAAAAAGGGTCGGCGGCGGTTTAAATCAGCAACACGACTCGGCGGCTTCATTCTCTGCTTGTCATAGGACGGAAGTGCTTCGTTTTCGGATTCTTTTCATTGCTTTCGAAGTTGTGCCTTGGAAGTTCAATTGAATGAAGAAATTAAAAAAAACTAACAATTTTTACATTATATTCTAATTATCTAATTTTTAGAAATTAAAAAAATTTTTTGGTCCTACCGGGAGTTGAACCTGGGTATGTGGCACCATAACAGAACGCCTTAGCACTCACAACCACAAATGCCATTGAACACGAAGCGTCGAAACGTCAATATGATCGTAATATGACATCAAGGCATAACATTTTTTTTCGGTGTATATTTTGTACAAATATATTTGTTCAATTTAAACTCAATAAAAAATTGAAAATTCTAGTGATTTGGAAAACTTTCTCAAAAGCACTTCCATGGAAGTGAAAAAGTCAACAGGCACATGTTCAAATCCCCGCGGATGTGATTTTTGTATTTTATTTTCATTATTTTTTTACTTTTTTTTTGATTTTCAATTCTTTTTTGCGACATTTTACCGTTGAAAATTTTAGTTTTGTCTTTAAACCGCCACATAGCGTATTTTTTAAGGCTAGTCCAAAAAAAATTTATCGGAAAAATTCATTTTAATTGAAATGTGTTCAATCATAGAAATTATAGTATCAGTTAAAAAATTAATTGAAAGAAATATGAAATAGTAATTAAATAATTAGTCGATACTATTAATTTTTGTGATTGTTTTTTGTTCACTTAAAAAATTTGTTCAATCAATAAAAATTTTAATTGAATATTTTTTAAAACTCAATTAAGACTTTAATTGGAAAATTTTCGTGAAATTTTTTCTGTATACGCAGCTTTCGAATTTCATACAAAAATTGCGGTGTCTAGAATCCCAAGAAGTCTAATTTGGAGATCGGTCCATATGGGGGCTATACCAACACATGGACCGATATATCTCATATTCTGCATACTTCTTTGTGGACCCGAAATAGCTCTAGATTTCCAATTTCAGGCAAATCAGATGAAAATTGCTGTATCTTAAAACTCAAGAGGATGTATCAAAACCTGGACCGATATAGATTATTTTTCGAACTTTGACTGAGTACAGACAAAACACGAACGATAGCGGAATTATTTAAGGTCCTAGTAATTACAACAGGTAGACGGCCGGACGGACATGTTTATACCGTGTCAGAATTTCTTCCTCATGAGGAATATATAATTTTTATTGACGAAAATCGATATTTAGATGTGCTACAAACGGAAAGGCAACTTATTATGCCACCGTTGGCACTGTAACGTAATATGAGCTATCCCAACCTAGATAGTAGACTGCTTCCTAAATCTTGAAATGTACATCGTTGCTTATTTATATGCGCAGATAATAGTGCAAGACTTAAACGCATATATGAAATCTTTATTTTTGTTTTAGCATTTTGAATATATTCAAAATACACATCTGATTGCGCCATTTGTTTCTTTACAGTTTCTCTATCAACTGAATCCCTTGGTGATCAAAGGATTATACCCGAAAATTCAATGCAATTCAAAATCGCCGTCAGTTCCAGTTACAATTCTTCATCAACTTTTCTCTCTCTCAAAGTCCAACTATCTTCCCTTAACTACCGATCTCATTACACAACGACATGTCAGAACCACTCAGTAATGATGTTAGCACCGAATCCTTATGTACTGTAATAGAAACCAGTAGCAACGAATATCTCTCCAATAAATTCAAGGATCCAATTAAAAGTTCTTCACTAGAATCGCTTGATACAAATCGCATATCGCCACAAAATAATCTCAAGCAAAATGGTTGTCATCTACAAAATTCGAATTTAGACGAAAGCTGTGATACTGATACAACCGAAAAGTCCCTTAATAACGCAACAACCGAAGAGGAGGGAGAATGTGAAAAGAAACCTAAAACAAAGTTAAAAAAATCTGTTTCATTCGATCCGAACGATGAGAAAATACGAAAGTTCATAACTGGTGAACCTATTGTAGATCAACAGAATCCTTTCAAATCGAACGGCTATTTAGCAAATGGTGTGGGAGGTAATATAGGAGGAGGAGGAGGAAGTGCCAAACGGAAAGATAAGAAAACTCCGCCACCAGTCCCAGCAAAACGTTCAACACTCAGTGTACGTAAAACTGTTACCCAGCAACTAAGAGAACGTGAGAGGGAAAAGGAGAAGGAAAGGGAGCGTCTCAAAAACGAAGCCAATAATCGCAAAAGTAATGGAAGCATTAATAAGTCCCCGTCCGATGAATTTGTTACCACAGAAGATGTGCTGAAGCAGTCGAAATATGTCAAGACCTATATAAAGAATCCAGATCCATACTTTGTCTACGATCCAACAGTATTAGCCCGATTGAAATTCGAGGAATTACGAGATTTTGCTTTAAAAAAGCCACCAAAGAGGATAGTCCAACAACAGCCCCAGCCCCAACCCAGGGAACGTCTAAAGGATTTGAAAAATCGCCAAAACGATAACAAACCCATAAAGTCCACCACACTACCATTTAAGAAATGTTCGAAACCAAATTATCCAGAGTTATCGGATTTGAAAATTAAAACTGGTACCGATTTAGAGGACAGTCTCTATAATCCCCTTGAAGTAACCAAGAATGCCAAGAAGTTTGATGAACGAGTTAAAAAACTGCATATATCCTCAGACGATGACCTAGATGAAATCGAAGAACCGCTAACCAAGAGCGAGTCAAGTGATGATAATAATATGAACAGTGCAACTGAGAAACCCGAAGACAATATGGCTCCCACAGAAAATGGTAATGTGAGTAGAGAACCTTCTCCGCCACCGCCGGGGACCTTTACCAATACAATCAAATCCAAGGAGTTTCAGGAGTACCTAGAGAAAAAGGGTTTAACTTTAATACCCAAGAAAATACCCAATGGTGCCCAATCTATTTATGGAAATAAGCCACAACAATGTTCGTCCACACCCATTAAGCAAATTAGTTTTAAGGCAGAGCCAGAACGTATACACTTTTCCAATGGTCCCGATTCGGTGGATTCTTCCGGAAATAATCGCAAACCGTCAGTATTTCAGAGGCTTCTAGCCAATAGTATTTTTGCTTCACGCAGAAAGACGACACCCAAAGAACCGGTTCCTATAATCAAGCCTTTATATGATATGAGCAATGAGAATGGTTCCTTAAAACCCATTAAACGGGTTGTTCTCGAACGTCAAAGTTTTCATGGCAGGCCCAAGACAGGAAATTTGTTAACACCAGCTGAAGCTTTAGAGCTAAAGCAACAATTAGAAAGGTCCCGGAAAAGCTATGCCAGTGGTGATGATGTTCCCCTCTCGATCTCAACGGCTTTGACCAATGGGGAAAATCCTAGCCTAAATGGGACAGATAATTACTCCAAACCAATTGGAACACCTGGCATGAAAAGGAAAGATTTGCAAGCAAAAACCATAGCCAAGCCACCTAGGCGCACATTATCACGGGAACGCATAACCAAATATGAACCTCCAAAAATGGTGCTTAGCGAAAGACCCACAAATGTAAATAACAATCTCTATACTTTGGCCCGTGAGCAACCGCCAAAGAACGATACGAATTTTAGACGTACCTTGGATCGTCAAAGCATGATACCGAAACGTACTACCCCACAAAGTGAAAAGCAGCAAGTTTTCGGCAGATCCGCTTCCATGGATCGCAATGAGATTTTGAAAAGAAATATTAATCGTAATCAACCGCAGCAGCAGCAGCAACAAAGGTCTAATAGTGTGACAGGAGACTCCCTTCTGACGCCTATTACCACAAAATCAAAGGAAAATATGCAGGAAACCACGTTTCCGGTAAATGATAGTCCACCCATAACATCGACACCCATCCGAGAGTCTCAAACAATGAATGGGCTTAGTACAAAAACTATTTCACCAATATCCTCTATACCGAAGAAAGCTTCCCAATTGGGAGTCTATGTTGATCAGCAAGAGTGGGAAAAATTAAGAGCCATAAAGGAGCAAACTGATAAGGAGCTATACTATAGAGTTATGCAGCAGCAACAAAAGTTACAACTACAGCAGGAGCAGAAGCAGCAGCAGCAAAAAGAGCAGCAAGAGCAAGAAAAGTTTAAAACGCTAGGATCTCCTTCATCTGGATCTCAACAAGAGAATGGTAAAGTAGAAACGAAATTGGAAAATATATATGAGCATTTACCTGGAGGTAGTCAAATGCGATTGGTTCCTATCGACACCAATACATTTACCAGAGGTTCTCCTCAACGTAATACCTTCTCGGGCATAATACGATCCAATAATCGTCAAGTGAAAATTATCGATGGTAAACCTGTTG
Source organism: Haematobia irritans (assembly GCF_050003625.1). Classification (NCBI taxonomy): domain Eukaryota; kingdom Metazoa; phylum Arthropoda; class Insecta; order Diptera; family Muscidae; genus Haematobia; species Haematobia irritans. The sequence goes on along the minus strand of NC_134399.1, from coordinate 83,782,658 downwards.
GTGCTCCTGAGCCTCTACAACAATCATCCAAGCTTAGCAATGAACCGGTACCACGTTGCCAAAGTGTTCTAGAGAATGTTACACGCGGTGGAGGTTATGAAAGTGAAACTCCAGAGACTCCAGTGGTTCTGAGACGTAAAGGAGAGAATAACGCACAGCAACAACAACAACAACCAACAAGACGGATTGGAGGCCTTTTAACACGCGAAGAAATCTTACAGAAAATTAAAGAATTCTGTCGTAAATCTCTTAATAAAACTCCAACCAATCAAACAGCCACCCCCTTACAAGCCATATATGAGAAACAGCCAACGGCAACGGATCTCTCGCCAGTGTCTTATGTTTCAGTAGAGACACATCAGAGACCAGCATCCCGTATGTATGCCGCTCCTCAAGTACCACAACGTATGCACAGTTTACCAGCAGCAGCTCCGGCAGCTGGCCACTTCATACCCATAACCCAAGAAATTGTTACCGATCCCAATACCAACTCCCCCATATACGCCCACGTAGTTAAGCGAGGTAGTCTGCAATCCAATCAATCGGAACTTTATGAAATTCCCCAAAGGACTTTGGTGGCAACCGCACAACCACCACCCACTCAATATTTGATTAGAAGAGAGGCCGCACCTGCAGAATTGAAGCCTGTGTACATACGTCAGGGTACACTACAACGACCAGAGAGTGCCTTTTCCCCAGCTCATACCCAGTATATATTGGTAGATGGTGAAAAATTACAACCTGCACAAATTATCACAGCTTATCCACAAACTGAACTCTATGCCCAACCACAGTATATACGACCACATCAATTGCAGGCCATGCCAGCAGCAAGTTATGGTTATATTACGGTGCGGGAACCCCTAATGCATCAAGGCCAATCTCAGCATCCACAATTGATACGACCCCGTTTGCACGACGGCCGTAGTACTCCATTGATACTTGATCGCTCAAGTCAACAAGTGAGTCAAATCTATTGGACACCACAGCACCAGAGACTACAACAGCAGGCGGGACTATTGACAGATCAAATTAGTCCTCGTTACGCCCTTAAGCAGTCTTATGTGATGCCTGGTCCACAACAGCAACAACAACAGCAACACCAACAATACCACAATCGTGCTACACCCTTAATACTGCAACATCCCCAACTTTCACCCCATTTACAAAACATTCCAGCACAGCGTCAATATTCTCCGTCGCCATTAATTCGGGAACCAACTCCCACTCGGCCACTGGTGCAAATGAAACCACAACAGCCCCAAATTCAAGAATTGAGCATGGTCAATGCCCGTCAAAGTCCAGCATTAGATTGGGAAAGTGGCTCCGAGGCTGGTGAGGTTCAGCGTATAATGGAAAAACAACAACAAAACGACCAAACAAATGGTGAGTTAAAAAGATCAGCATCACTATTAAGGAATTTGAGGCTGAAAATGACCCATTTGATGGTTAAAACTAGAAAGTAGATCAACCAGCCCATGCACCTTATCTCTAATTGGAAATTTACTAATCGTAATAAAGAAAACAAAATAACAAATGTTATGCCTTTTAAATTTTGTAAAATTTTAACTAACCCTGTTATTTATTGGACTAATGAACACCAAGTAATATCGGTATACAATTTTATTTCTAATTTATTAAGCATGATGTATTTTTCTCAATAGATTTTAAGCTAGGCGGTATAATTTTGTATTTGTAATTTTCTCTTTTCTTTTGTTCGATGGGTTTTATAAAAACCACTAACTACTACTGCTACGTATATTAGATTTATCTCATCATTGGTTTAGATATGGAAAACAATGACAAAATTGTTATTAAATAAAGTTTCGTAATAAAAATTTTTCGTTGTGTTTGTGTATTTCTTGTTATCTTTCAATACTCATTGTTATATAGATTTTCAAACTTAACGGTCAAAGTGGTGGTTTATACAACCAGTTTTTAATACTACTAACAGATACAACCATGTACAGAACAATACACATATTTGCATACGTGACCATCTGTATAGTGTTACCAGTTTGTAATATCATGAGTCATTTGGCAAATGCCGAATGGCACAGCATTGACAGATGGAAAAATTACTTGTCTTAACAACATAAGGGCTGTTTTCTTTTAGCACTGGATACCAAAGACTATTCATAAAGAAGACGTGAGATAAGCTTGTTCTTCCTCTTTTTCTTGAAGAAACAGATATTAATATCATACATGTTCCATGAGACATTGCAACTTTTTTTCGGTTTCTCTTTTCATTTTGCATTCGTAACAAAACTTAATTCGCTTATTTTAGCAATTTTTTTTAACTCTTAAACGAACAAAAACACTGCGTGAAACATTTTATTAATAATTTAGTGCAACCAATACAGAAATTTGCTTGAAATTTTGGAAAAAATAGCTAAATAAAAATTGTCTGCATCAAACCAGTAAGTTCGGAGCGCTTTTCCAACAAGTACGAGATTAATCTCCGTTTTCTATTACTAACACTATCAAAGCCCAATTCACGTCTTCTTTGTTAATGGTCTTTGCTGGATACCCTAAGCCGTGAAGGACTAAAAGAAAACAGAGTACTCGTTTATCAGCTGTTTAAAAACAATCACAGAAAAGAAGTGAAATCTTGCATTTTTATTGTATGAAATGCTCCAATTGTAACGGCATATTTATTCCATTATGATTCAATTAAATTTTTTGATGGTTTAATTACCTATATAATTTTTTTTCTTATTCCTGTCGGTCTGAAGTTTTTTAACATCTATCTATATATGGGGTATAGTAGCCAATGAATGTTTTTTTTTCTTTGTTTCGAAACATATTCCAATTCTAGCAACATGTTGCTAGACTATTTATTAATTACGACTTCTCGATGTACAAATGGAAAATGCAAGACGACAACTTGTTTATAAAGGACAGTAGAAATAGTCCTGTAAAGTTTTTGAATTAAGACGGATTTTATTATTATATCTTACTGTCACGTACTCAACACCGCTTGAAATGGCAATGCTATGACATGTCGATTATCGCTGATACTCGATAGACATTTAGCTAAGTATAGATCGTAGGTACATGGTTGTAGAATCGATTCTCGTAACGTTTTATCGACAAACACGACTTTACGTCCATAAGAAAAAAAATGTTAACATCCTTTTCCACCGAGCCTTCGAGAAGACCAGTTGAAAAATCGTAAACCTAAAAAAGTATAATACTCTGCTATTATATATCCTGTTTAATCGCTACGAAAGGACATTAAAAGCTGACTTTCCTAAGGTAGTTTTCCACGATGTTAAATAATTTTCATTTTTGAGTTATTCTTACACATTTTCTCTTAATTTGCGATATAGAAACTACCCACGCGGTAATTGCACGGAAAAAAGGAAAGTTAATTTTTTCTCCATACCAAACGAGGAATATATTTAGAATTTTGGTTGTCTTTTCCACGAGCCGCCCGAAGGAAAAGATAGTTTATTTGATATCAGAATACCAACAAGAAAAACATTTTGGTGAATTTTTGCCCAAGCGATTGAACGTCTCCTTATTGGTTCATTTGGGATAGGAACCAATTTTCCCACGAACTATATGAGTCAATTTTCCTCGGAAAATTGTTAGGAAATACACCGAAAAAATTATACTTCTCTTAGAATTGGAAAGAAAATAGGCTGAAATTCGTCTCCCTCTCTGGTTTAAGTCGTGGTGTTAAACATAAAGATCAGAGGGGAGAGTATCAAGCGTAAGGGGCTAAGAGGCAAAGACATTTTTTTTCGCACTTCTTTACTACGCCACGAATAACCATAAAAAGCTGAATGTGAAGGTTTGATGCTCTCTCATCACCGGCAGTTTAGTTCAATTCTAGTGTCGAGAGATAACGACGTGAAATCTGCCACGAACGGAGTTTTAAGACTAAACTTTTATACGGGAGTACTATAATTTATCCAACAAAAAAGCCAACAATCTGGAAAAAGGCAAACAGCAGATTGTCGCAGAAAGTAAATCAAAAACCAAGTTTTTAATACAATTAAAGAAAGACCTCGAGTAATGTAAACATTTTCTACCATAATATAAAAAAAAAAATTTTGCTAAAAGTGTTCGGTGCTGCTGGGAGAAGAAAAAGAAATGTAAGAAACAAAATAGTGGAAAAATCATAAGAATCGGGAATTTTTTATAATAAAGAAATATTTCGAGTTCAGTGCAGAATCAATAAGGTGATCGAAATTATTCTCTCGTAAAATTTTGCAACTAAATATCCACCGTCATTTTTTTTCCACCATCAATTTAGTTTCTATACATTTCTTTTCTCCTTGTAACAAAAGTGAAACCTATGTAGGGCATGCAGTTTAAATTAATCATTACTTATCCCCACTGATCAAGCTTCCCCGGACAAACATCGAACGTTGTGTTGCTGAGGCCTCATCATCTTCAACGGAATCACTAATGTCTGGGTGAGTGTTTTGTTAATGATATTTCTATTTTATTTTTCATTCATAAAAAAAGAGAACCAAACGAGAAAAGAAATCTTACGCACAGTTAAATAAAACATCATTATCTCCATATAAACAATGAGTACTCAGGAGAGAGGTAATTGAATGTTTGTTGTAGTGATCCAACGATGATGTTTTACTTGAGCTGTTCGTTTGATTTTATTCATTATTCTTCATTCATGGTTTTATCACGCCTAAATTGTTGGTGTACTATGCTCTTTGCTGTGACCAAACCAATGTAGATTTTTACGTTTGTTCTTTCTATTGGAAATTCTGCTTTGTCTCTCGGTTTCACAAATTTACGCATTTATGCTTTGGATTGTCTTTATTTTGCTAACGACTTTCTTATTTTATCATTCATAAATTTGCCTCATTCATTTATTCATAATTTGCTTTATAATGATTCTGGTAGCACCCAACAAACAATTCAATCGTTTAGTTTTTTCCTTATTGTGTAAAATGTTTTTATAAGCGTATATTACATATTATTGGTAATTTCTTTTCTATTATTTCTTTTTTTGTCATAATTTATAAGATTTCATAAATTTATTATAATGTCTCCATATTTCCTACTTATAAATAATTTTACGTTTTTTCGATATTCATTATAATATTTCCGATATAACGATTTAGGATAACGTCTTAATAATCCTACTAAAATGAATTGAAATAAAAATAAGGTTTAAATTTGAAATGGAACTTTAAGTTTAATATAATTTCTTGCGTGGGAAAACAAATGAGTTAAGTATGTATCGTCAAGGATCCCTAGAAATTCAATTTTTTGTCCTTAGGGTATGGCAGGTGTGGGTAATGAGACGAGGACTCCGTACCATCTTGGAGTTCCATTGATGGCCTTTTTATATTCAAGTTTTTGTTCTCTTCAATTTTCTAGTGTGTAACCAACCAGGGGCTTGTTTTGTTTTTCATATTGGTTGCATTGGCCCATTTATATCTTGTTTCCTATAGTATTCTAAATTTTCGGGAGTCTATAATAAAAATATTGTAATGGAAATTGTGCTAACGGATGAGAGGCAAGAACCCCCCCCATTCCCGACTGTTTGCTAGCTTTTCAATGGCTCCCACCGTCTCCATTCATTAGCATTATAAGGGATTATTTTGTGAAAATTTAATCTGATAATCGAATGAGTCGTGAGGTCTTCGGACACAATTCCAAATAATGAATATCCCTTTTCTTTCTGAAGCTTGTACATTACAGAAATGGCGCCCAACGTGGGACCGAAACTTTTCTTGTTTTTCGAGGATTTTTCGGTTCCGAATCAGTATAGTAATTTTTGTAGATTTCAATTTTAAAAGCGACAATTTATATGTATTGGCATCTAGTATACTTTGTTTTAGAATAATGTATAAAACTCTTCTGGATTTTAGAAACTTGAGATTATCAAAGTCGAGTTCTCTAACTGATGACGTTTTATATCATCTTTTCTCTGATAAAATTTTACTGGGACCAAGATATATGATTTTCAGCTCTATATTTGAATTATTAAAATTTCATTTATAAGTGGCTTAGATATCCGCACTGGATATATCCAGGATAACGATTTTAATGGTAAAGTGCTACTAGTCGTCCGGTTATATTCGGAAATTTGCAGTTTGAATTATTTGTGGGTTTGTAACTTATTTTGTGGGAAGTATGAATAATTCAAATATCGCATTTTATACAATAGACCAGTTTTTCTTTCCTACTTGAATACAGAAATGTCTTCCAATTTATACTTAACTCAGGGATTTTTTTTTCTAATTGTACCACGCAAGAAATGTTTATATATGTCAGATTCGTCAAGAATATTGCTTGTAAATTGAATTTTGAATTTTTTTTTCTGTTATTAAGGTAAAATAACAATGCCACTTCAACATTCACCTTTGAGACCTGATGCTAATGAAGCTCAGGATTCGTCTAATGACCTGAACCCGATTCCATTTGGTGATCAAGCACAGGATCAGGTTCAGAATTTAAATCAAGGTATGTCTCCAAACGTTTCACATACCTCTAATGGGGTTCCTTCTTTCTGTTCATTGTGTAATGAAGTTATGAGCGAGAAAAACCCTTGTTTGATTATTTCGAATTGTAACCACTCGTTTCACAGGGGATGCATTGAAAATCACTTATCGAGTGAAGGGGTATGTCCCACTTGCAAAACCGGGTGCACTTTATCCGATTTAAGGTCGATATCTTATCCCTTAAAACAATCGAGAAGTAAAGGACGTGGCAGAGGAGCGATGTCCAAACATTATCAGACCAGAAGTTATAGTCGTAACTTACAACTTGGTAATCAATTAGATCTTTCGGTTCAGGATAGCGTAGATCAAAACGCATCTAATAGAAACCAAAATACTCCGAGGAGACCAACCACTCTTCACTCAGAGGGGCCGTCTTCTATGACACCTATAATTGATTATGCCGAAATAAATAGATTAATTGAGACTAATATTACCAGGATTTTTAATAATTTGAATTTGTCGGGGAGAAATCCCATGCCTGAATCCAATTTTGATAATTTCAATGAAAACCAGCCGAATTCTCACATTGATGGCTCGAATAGAGTACCCCGTACTTCTCAAGGTTCGAATAATAGTTTTTCGTCTTCTGTGAATTTGCATACCGATAAGATAACTTCCATTATTAGGAATTGGGGTTTGACCTTTGATGGTTCAGCCGCCATGAATGTAGAAGATTTTTTGTACCGATTGCGTATCCTTACAAACGATAATTTCAATGGCGATTTCGCTATAATTTGTAAGCATCTTCCAGTACTTCTTACGGGTAAAGCTCAAGCCTGGTTTTGGCGATACCATAAACAGGTTGGAGTCATAACCTGGGAAGATTTTTGTGAAGCTCTTAGGTTTCAATACAAGGACTTTAAATCCACTTTCGATATACGCGAGGAAATGAGAAACCGGAAACAGAAACCGGGAGAGTCCTTTGACTCCTTTTTTGAGGGTATATCCACAATTATGGATCGTTTGCCCACGCCATTGTCTGATATGGAGCTCATTGAAATTGTGACTCGCAATCTGCGACCTGATATTCGTCACGAACTATTATATATACCGATAAAGTCCATCCCACATCTCCGAAAACTCGTTCAAATGAGAGAAAGTCTGCTCAATGATGAGTATGTGAGAAGGAATTTTTCGGCCAGGAATACTAATATGATGCCACCTAGACGTCATATATCCGAAATTGACGTTGATATTGATCCCTTTGAAAATAGTGTTTCTCAAGATAAGGAAGTTGATGCCATTCAGTCAACCGATCCCTTAATGTGCTGCTGGAATTGTGATCAGCCCGGACACCATTGGCAGGATTGCCTTGAGGACCGTACTATATTTTGTTACGGATGTGGGGCGAAGGAAACCTATAAGCCTCAATGTAGAAAGTGTAGTACTCGAAAGCAAAAAAATTTTCAGGGGCAAATTCAAAACAGGGATCCGACATAAATACCCAAGATCGTATTAATAATTCCTCCACCCATAATGACCCGGCTATGACAAATGATTCGAATATAGAAAATGATTATAGACCTGAAATTTTACAAAGGGATTTCCGTCTGGTAGAAAAGCCTGACGTGAATGACGATAGAATTATTTATCCTCAACTTCCATATCACAAGAGATGGGAGCAATATATTACTAAACGTAATGAAATTTTTGGTAATGACCGCATTGACGGGATTTATAATAAGAAACCGAAAAGGTCTACTCTTCGGCTTAGAAATTTTTTCAAAACTAAACGAAGATGTTCGAAACTACTTGTGTCTGCGATTGTGAGTTTTTCGCAGGACCAAAGATACTATGCAAAAGTATCTTTTCTCCATATTACGGAATACGGTTTGTTGGACACCGGAGCAAGTATTAGTTGCATAGGTTCAGACTTGGCCTTACAGGATTTTTCGAAATTCGAAAATTTCAATAAATGCAAGACTTCAGTGAATACTGCTGATGGGGTACCACAACGTGTGGTTGGTTGGCTCAATGTGGATATCTCATTTCAAAATCAAATTCGAAATTTGAATCTTTTCATTATTCCATCGATATCTCAAAAGTTGATATTGGGAATCGACTTTTGGAAAAGTTTTAATTTGATACCGGATATAGTTCGATCAAATAATATTATTGATAAATCCATAATGAGTCTTGAACCATCCATCATTGAATCTGCAGATACCAATGTTAATTTACCCGGATTTTCGGAAGAGAATTTTCCCTTAGATTCAGGACAGAGACAACAGCTTGATGCGGTTATATCTCTGTTCCCAAATTTTGCCAAAGAAGGTCTTGGCAGAACCTCATTAATTCAACATGAGATTCATGTGGGGGATGCCAAGCCAATAAAGCAACGTTTTTACCCAGTTTCTCCCGCTGTGGAAAAACTTATGTATGGGGAAATCGATCGGATGCTGGCACTTGGTGTCATCGAGAAATCAACTTCCCCATGGAGCTCGCCCATGAGGCTTGTTGTTAAACCGAACAAAATTCGTTTATGCCTCGACGCAAGGAAAATAAATTCGGCTACCGAAAAGGATGCTTATCCTTTGCCGTCAATAGAGGGAATATTTTCTCGCCTTCCAAAGGCCAATTTAATATCGAAACTAGACCTTAAAGATGCCTACTGGCAGATTGGTCTCGCCGAAAACTCCAAAGCCGTCACTGCATTCACAGTCCCGGGTAGACCACTCTACCAATTCGTGGTCATGCCGTTCGGACTGTGCAATGCACCACAGACTATGTGTCGGCTTATGGATGAGTTAATTCCCTTCGATTTGAAGAACTGTGTTTTCGGTTACTTAGATGACCTGATTGTGGTATCTGAAACATTTTCAGAGCATTTAAGTATACTAGTTCGTATCGCCGAACAATTCAGAAAGGCGAATCTTACCCTCAATATAACCAAGAGCCACTTTTGCGTAACTCGGGTGAAGTACCTTGGTTATGTGATTGGGGACGGCGGTATATCAACAGACCCGGACAAAATTAATTCTATCCTTGAATGGCCTGTACCTAGGAATGTACGACAAGTCAGGGGATTCTTGGGTTTAGCAGGTTGGTATAGGAGGTTTATAGAGAATTTCTCCTCTATAGCATTTCCTATAACCGAAACTATGTCCTCTAAGAAAAAGTTTGTCTGGACCCCTAATGCCCAAGAAGCCTTTGACAAAATTAAGAAATTATTGTGTACAGCGCCTGTTTTAATAAATGCTGATTTCTCTAAAAAGTTTTATCTACACTGCGACGCCAGCGACTATGGCATAGGAGCTGTGCTCGTCCAGTTAGATAATGAGGGGCAAGAAAGACCAGTGGCTTTTATGAGTAAAAAGCTGAACTCTGCCCAGAGAAATTACAGCATTACTGAAAGAGAATGTTTGGCAGCTGTGGAGGCTATTCAGAGATTTCGCTGTTATCTCGAGCTACAAGAATTCGAGGTCATTACTGACCATTCGAGCCTTGTTTGGCTAATGCGACAGCCAAACCTCTCTGGAAGATTAGCACGATGGGTGCTGAAATTACAGGCATTTACCTTCACTATAAGCCATAGGAAGGGAAAAGAGAATGTCGTCCCCGACGCCCTTTCAAGAATTTATTCTGACGAGATTACTGCTTTGGAGGTAAATGTACCTGAAATTGACTTACAGTCCCCTTATTTTGAGAGTGATGAATACGTCTCCCTTCGAACGAAGATCAAGGAAAATCCCGGAAAATATCCTGACGTTAGGGTTATTGACCAATATGTATATATACGTGTGAATCATTACGATGGCATTCCCGAGAATGAGGAAAAATGTTGGAGATTATGGGTACCAAATGGCCTACGTGAGGACATAATTGCACGATACCATGACTCACCAGTTTCCTCTCATGGAGGAATGTCCAAAACCGTTGACTTAGTCAAACGTTTATTTTTCTGGCCAGGACTTGTCCACGATGTACGGAAGTTTGTACGAGAATGTGATACCTGCAGATCCACAAAGGCTCCAAACTATATTATGAAGCCAGAAATGGGAAATCGTCCCCATTCTGAAAGACCTTTCCAGAGACTATATGTGGATCTGCTGGGACCATATCCTCGGAGCAAATCCGGAAATATTGGCATCCTTATTGTATTGGATCATTTGTCCAAATTTCACTGGGTACAACCCCTTCGTAAATTTACGTCGAAGGCAATACAAGATTTTTTGGAGAAACAAATCTTCCATTGCTATGGGGTTCCCGAAGTCATCGTGAGCGACAACGGTTCACAATTTAAGGCAAACGACATAAACGCTTTCTTTACATCTGTGGGCATCAAGCATGTATATACGGCCTTATATTCACCCCAGAGTAACGCATCGGAACGTGTGAATCGCTCTTTGTTGGCTGGAATCCGAGCTTATGTAAAAGGTGATCATTCACGGTGGGACGAAAATCTTAGTGCCATTAGTTGTGCACTAAGGAATTCGCGTCACGAGGCAATTAAGACTTCACCCTATCATGTATTATTTGGGATGGACATGATCACTCATGGGTCAGAATATGCGATTTTGAAAGAAGTTAAATTGCTCAGTGAGCCTTCTTATGAGTTATGTAGAGATGATAGCCTTCAATTGATTCGCAGGGACATACAGCGGCATATGAAAGATGGCTATGAACGAAACCAGAAACGATACAACTTACGGGCTAGAACTCCTAATTTTTCTGTTGGACAAGAGGTGCTGCGTAGAAATTTTGTTCAGAGTAGTCAGCAGAAACACTTCAATGCGAAATTTGCCCCATTGTTTGTAAAGGCTCGGATAAGGGAGAGATGTGGCAATCATTATTATATCCTTGAGGACTTAGAAGGGAAATTGGTTGGGACTTTCCATTCTAAGGATATTCGCTTATGAGATGGAAACAAACTTTTTCAAGTCTGCTTTGGTTTTAGATGAATATGTTTTTCTGGCTTATATGTTTCTCATGGAGACATATTATCCAGTTTTGTAACGGCATATTTATTCCATTATGATTCAATTAAATTTTTTGATGGTTTAATTACCTATATAATTTTTTTTCTTATTCCTGTCGGTCTGAAGTTTTTTAACATCTATCTATATATGGGGTATAGTAGCCAATGAATGTTTTTTTTTCTTTGTTTCGAAACATATTCCAATTCTAGCAACATGTTGCTAGACTATTTATTAATTACGACTTCTCGATGTACAAATGGAAAATGCAAGACGACAACTTGTTTATAAAGGACAGTAGAAATAGTCCTGTAAAGTTTTTGAATTAAGACGGATTTTATTATTATATCTTACTGTCACGTACTCAACACCGCTTGAAATGGCAATGCTATGACATGTCGATTATCGCTGATACTCGATAGACATTTAGCTAAGTATAGATCGTAGGTACATGGTTGTAGAATCGATTCTCGTAACGTTTTATCGACAAACACGACTTTACGTCCATAAGAAAAAAAATGTTAACATCCTTTTCCACCGAGCCTTCGAGAAGACCAGTTGAAAAATCGTAAACCTAAAAAAGTATAATACTCTGCTATTATATATCCTGTTTAATCGCTACGAAAGGACATTAAAAGCTGACTTTCCTAAGGTAGTTTTCCACGATGTTAAATAATTTTCATTTTTGAGTTATTCTTACACATTTTCTCTTAATTTGCGATATAGAAACTACCCACGCGGTAATTGCACGGAAAAAAGGAAAGTTAATTTTTTCTCCATACCAAACGAGGAATATATTTAGAATTTTGGTTGTCTTTTCCACGAGCCGCCCGAAGGAAAAGATAGTTTATTTGATATCAGAATACCAACAAGAAAAACATTTTGGTGAATTTTTGCCCAAGCGATTGAACGTCTCCTTATTGGTTCATTTGGGATAGGAACCAATTTTCCCACGAACTATATGAGTCAATTTTCCTCGGAAAATTGTTAGGAAATACACCGAAAAAATTATACTTCTCTTAGAATTGGAAAGAAAATAGGCTGAAATTCGTCTCCCTCTCTGGTTTAAGTCGTGGTGTTAAACATAAAGATCAGAGGGGAGAGTATCAAGCGTAAGGGGCTAAGAGGCAAAGACATTTTTTTTCGCACTTCTTTACTACGCCACGAATAACCATAAAAAGCTGAATGTGAAGGTTTGATGCTCTCTCATCACCGGCAGTTTAGTTCAATTCTAGTGTCGAGAGATAACGACGTGAAATCTGCCACGAACGGAGTTTTAAGACTAAACTTTTATACGGGAGTACTATAATTTATCCAACAAAAAAGCCAACAATCTGGAAAAAGGCAAACAGCAGATTGTCGCAGAAAGTAAATCAAAAACCAAGTTTTTAATACAATTAAAGAAAGACCTCGAGTAATGTAAACATTTTCTACCATAATATAAAAAAAAAAATTTTGCTAAAAGTGTTCGGTGCTGCTGGGAGAAGAAAAAGAAATGTAAGAAACAAAATAGTGGAAAAATCATAAGAATCGGGAATTTTTTATAATAAAGAAATATTTCGAGTTCAGTGCAGAATCAATAAGGTGATCGAAATTATTCTCTCGTAAAATTTTGCAACTAAATATCCACCGTCATTTTTTTTCCACCATCAATTTAGTTTCTATACATTTCTTTTCTCCTTGTAACAAAAGTGAAACCTATGTAGGGCATGCAGTTTAAATTAATCATTACTTATCCCCACTGATCAAGCTTCCCCGGACAAACATCGAACGTTGTGTTGCTGAGGCCTCATCATCTTCAACGGAATCACTAATGTCTGGGTGAGTGTTTTGTTAATGATATTTCTATTTTATTTTTCATTCATAAAAAAAGAGAACCAAACGAGAAAAGAAATCTTACGCACAGTTAAATAAAACATCATTATCTCCATATAAACAATGAGTACTCAGGAGAGAGGTAATTGAATGTTTGTTGTAGTGATCCAACGATGATGTTTTACTTGAGCTGTTCGTTTGATTTTATTCATTATTCTTCATTCATGGTTTTATCACGCCTAAATTGTTGGTGTACTATGCTCTTTGCTGTGACCAAACCAATGTAGATTTTTACGTTTGTTCTTTCTATTGGAAATTCTGCTTTGTCTCTCGGTTTCACAAATTTACGCATTTATGCTTTGGATTGTCTTTATTTTGCTAACGACTTTCTTATTTTATCATTCATAAATTTGCCTCATTCATTTATTCATAATTTGCTTTATAATGATTCTGGTAGCACCCAACAAACAATTCAATCGTTTAGTTTTTTCCTTATTGTGTAAAATGTTTTTATAAGCGTATATTACATATTATTGGTAATTTCTTTTCTATTATTTCTTTTTTTGTCATAATTTATAAGATTTCATAAATTTATTATAATGTCTCCATATTTCCTACTTATAAATAATTTTACGTTTTTTCGATATTCATTATAATATTTCCGATATAACGATTTAGGATAACGTCTTAATAATCCTACTAAAATGAATTGAAATAAAAATAAGGTTTAAATTTGAAATGGAACTTTAAGTTTAATATAATTTCTTGCGTGGGAAAACAAATGAGTTAAGTATGTATCGTCAAGGGTCCCTAGAAATTCAATTTTTTGTCCTTAGGGTATGGCAGGTGTGGGTAATGAGACGAGGACTCCGTACCATCTTGGAGTTCCATTGATGGCCTTTTTATATTCAAGTTTTTGTTCTCTTCAATTTTCTAGTGTGTAACCAACCAGGGGCTTGTTTTGTTTTTCATATTGGTTGCATTGGCCCATTTATATCTTGTTTCCTATAGTATTCTAAATTTTCGGGAGTCTATAATAAAAATATTGTAATGGAAATTGTGCTAACGGATGAGAGGCAAGAACCCCCCCCATTCCCGACTGTTTGCTAGCTTTTCAATGGCTCCCACCGTCTCCATTCATTAGCATTATAAGGGATTATTTTGTGAAAATTTAATCTGATAATCGAATGAGTCGTGAGGTCTTCGGACACAATTCCAAATAATGAATATCCCTTTTCTTTCTGAAGCTTGTACATTACACAATTAGTAATAAATATTTACTGCTGCGATTATTTATGACACTATACCACTTTGAATTACATGTTTTGCGATAAATTAGTCAATTAAAGTGCTATTGTGAATCGATGAAGCGTCACTTTGTCAAAACACAATCTGGCAAGATCGGCTCGACTTGCACTGGTGAGATGTTCTGGATAGAACACCAGTGCAAAC